>NC_135533.1:1954936-3154936 GCF_045843805.1 Urocitellus parryii | reverse complement strand
GGGTGGCGACGTGAGCCTCAGGGACACAGAGAGCCTGTGGGCTTTGCGGGGACCTAGACAGAGCTGCTGTCTGCAGGTGGCCCTGCTGTGCCTCCTGCCCTGCCTGCACCCCCTCACCAGGCGCTGGTTCTGCCCTTGGGGGCCCGCAGAGCCCAGAGGGAGCGGGGCAGGAGGTGAGATTTTAGCTGGAAGGAAAGGATGTCAGGAGACAAAGTCAAGGCCTCCAGGGGTGCGTAGGCAAGCAGGGGCCGCTCCACCCTCACCAGCCAGGTGCGTCCCACCCCTCCACGGGCTCCGTGCTAGGATCCATCCACCCCTCTACTCGCCCTTGCTCTTCCATGGTCCACCCGCGCAGTGGGTGTCAGGCGCCCTGGGCTGTGCCTGGCATTACCCTGGCCTTTGGAACATGTGTCTCCTGTTGCCATCTGGCTGTCCCCTATGCACCCCTCAAGGTCTTGGCCACGGGCACCTCTCACTGAAGCCCTTTGGGCTGGGCCACTTGCTTCTGTAGCACTGTGCTCCCAGAGCTAGTGTGGCTCTGCCGGGGCCCACATCAGGTGTTGACGTGACCATCCCTCCTCACACAGGGGACTTCTCTCCTGTTAGCTGCTGATGGGACATGAGGTCCAATGGGCTCCATCAGAAAAGGAGCAGCTGCAGGGAGATGGGGGAATGGGATGGCTTGTGAGAGTGGGGAGCCTTGGGAGTCAGCCTGGTGGGCCTCGTGATGTTTATCCTGCCCAAACTGGCCGTTCTGAGTAATGGGAACACAGACCCCACTCCGCACGAGCCAAAGTTGTGTGGCTGGACCCAGGGCCACCCTGCGGCCTCCTGGTGGCTCTAGGTTTTGCCGTTGTTTCTCTGCTCTTGTCCTGTGAGCTCCAGTGGTCGAGATTCGACGTGGCTGACGGTCTTTCTAGAACAGGGTCTATCTGGTTTTTGAACACGTGGCTGGTCCATTCTTTATTTTTGGAAAAGAATGTGAGTGTGGAACTGCCCTGTCCTCCTGTTCTCGGGGGGCAGCAGGGCATAGCCAAGTGCTGCAGCTGAGCCTGAAGGACACCTGACCTTCCACCTGGTCCTCAATGGTGAGAGGAGCCTGAGCTGGGTGGGGAGAGGACAGAGTGCAGGGGAAAGGCCCAGGGAGGAGGGACAGCCAGCCTCCAGCCCTCTGGCCTCCTCTTCCTGTCATGGGAAGCCTTCTGTAGTACACATGGCCGGCTGCTGGCCTGCCCCCATCAGCTCCTCCTCCTTCAAAACAGAAACCAGGGGTTCTCATCCCTCGTCCTTCCTCTGCCAGGAGGGGCCCCAGCAGGAGAACGTGGCCCACGTGGTCTCAGGGTGACTGCCTGCACCTCTCTTGCTGGTGCTGGTGCTGGGTTCTGGGTTCGGAATCAGCCAGGGCAGGGCAGGGCCGTGGAAGGAGAGGTCTGTGAGCTGAGTCTTGGGGAGCTCCCCTTCCTTCACGGAGGTTTCTGGAAGTGGCCTCCACCTGCCTGAACCTGCTGGAGGCGCATGAAGCGGCACGGAGCAGGTGCCTCTGATGGCCATCCTGCCATCCAGTGAGGAGTTAGCTCAGGACAAGGTCACGTGGTGGATAAACAGATGGAGGGGGCTGTTGGTCTCTGGATCTCTTACCCCGGGATCTGCTGTCCCTGTGGACTTTCAGAGCCAGCACAGCGCCTTGTTTAAAGCACATTTGAGGTGCGTGTGTGTGTGTGTGTGTGTGTGTGAACATGCACACGTTGACTTCAGGCAAACACAACCTTGAGGTGCACCTTCCTGACTGCCAGGTCCTCGATTTCTCCCTGGGTCTTGTCTGTCACACTCACAGGGGAAGGTATGGCCTTCTCCACGTTCACCTGGCTCCCATCACCCTGGAGAAGCCACTTGTCCCCCCTCACTGCTTCATGGGTTTAAAGTCCTTTATCGAGTGCAACCACACGCTATCCAGCTTTTTTTGAAAAAAAAAAAAAAAAAAAACAAGAGAAAATGTTTTGCAAAGCCAGTGATGTGGCCCCTTCAAAAGCTGCAAAGTAAACTGGAATGATAACTGGCACAGGGGGCAGTCAGCTGTGGCTCTGTGCTCCGTGTCCCCCTCACACGCCCGGGCCCAGCACGTGCACCTTATGGCCTGAGGGTGGAGCAGGCACCCCTCTCGGGTTGGAGACACTGCTTCGTCATGGGCCTGGTCACGCTTTCTCTTCCCCGTCCTCCCTGCCCTCCCAAGTGTGCGTCTGCACAGTCCACTGATGGTTCAGGGACACCTGTCAGGGAGCCCCGGTCAGCGGCTCACCGTGTTGTGCCACAAGACGGGGAACTGCCTACAGAGCGAGCCTGAGGACAGCCAGCGTCTGGTCTGCACGGCTTCCTCACGTCTCTTTATCTCCAGGGAAAATGACCTTCAGTAAATGACTGAGCCCTGCCCCTTGGTGCTGGGCACTGCCTGACCTGGGTAGCACCTGGTTGGTCTCATTGGCCCAGTGACAAGGATGGAAGGGGACAGATAGGACGAAGATGCACCAGTCCCCAGAATCCAGGAGGACGTTTCTGACCCCCGACCTGCGCCTGCCCGGGGCTGTCTCCTCCGTCATGAGGGTGACCCTCTGCATGACCCCACTCGGATTCTCTTTCTGTCCTTTCTGCCCTACCTTCTCTTCCCTAGTGACGGATGGCAAAGACGTGTGTGGACACGGGCAACACTGGCCACACGGAGAAGCAAGGCACCCCACTGCCAGTCTCTGCCTCCAGCATGTGTAGTGACCACTCAACCCCGGAGCCACACAGCGGTGGGGACACCACAGGAAGGTCTCCCGGGGGCCTGCTCTGGATTTGCGCACAGAGCTTTCTGAGTGAGAGCGGGTGGCAGGCAGGATGCGAGCACTGACCACGAGCACCCATCCCACGGCCCTGGGCACAGCCCCGCCGGAGAACGCGCCCCTCGTCCCGCGAGCGGATGCTCACCTCACAGCCTCCATTTGGTCCTTCTCCTCCAGGGCGCCCAGCCGCCTCCTCACTTCATGCAGGAGCTTGGTGCCTTGGAAGCCGCTGCCTCGGCCGTCACATTTGACCACCACCGCCCCATGGCTGCTCACCATCACCGTCTCCCAAGTCACCTCAAACTTCTCCGCCACACTCTGGCTCCCGGGAGTGCCGTCCCTGGAAGGACAGTCACAGCTCAGCGTGCTACAGGGTGGGCTGGCGTGTCTGCAGGTTCTTTCCTAAAGGACCCTGCCCTTGACCCACAGGCTGACCCCTTAGTCCCAGGTTCACTGCCAGCGTGGGCGAGCTGAACTGTTCACACACACGGGTGGAGGTGTGCATGGGTGTGCGTAGAGGTGTGTGTGGGGGTGTGTGTGGTTTATGTGCAGGTGGTGTGTGGGTGGTGGGGGTGTGTGTAGGTACATGTGCAGTGTGCATGCGTTTTGTGTGTGTGTGTTGTTGGCGAAACTGTGTTAAACCAGTCCAAACATCAAGGGATGTGAGTCCAGGTTGGCGTCTACACCACAGTTCAGGTTGGCGTCTGTATGTTAGACTCATCACAAAGCCTTTGTGTGACGTAGGGGCTGAGCCCAGGATGGCAGCTGGGCGAGGCCAGGAGGTCCCTGGAGCTCCATCAGGTGTTCACCAGGTGGGCAGTGTCCTACGCTCCCTACGGCCACCCAGCGCAGGCCCCTGCTGGGACTCACCCTTCTCAGCCTCCAGAGGCAAGGGAGCTCCACGGCTCCTCCCGCTCCCTGTCTGGGAAGGGCAGGTGGGAAATGGACAAGGGCAGTGTCAGACCCTGGTGCCCTTCTGTAGTGGCACCGTCTCCTCCACAGAAAATCCTGATTAAGCTTCTCCAGAATCTTGACCATAACTGACCTTAGGACTATCAGCCCAAGAGTCTCTACAAAAGAGTTCAATTAGTTAAACTTCTTATTTCCTGTCGCCCTACCTTACTTGGCCTGAAAGACAGCACCCCAGGTGCTGGACGCCCCTTTACTAGATTTTCACAAAAATTTATCCAGTAGAGTGGTTGGTAGAAGTGTGTTTACAAATGCAAAGTGTGATTTAAAAAAGACAGGTCCTTTAACGAGGCCTCTGGCCTTGAGCTGGGCTTCACAGAGACGGCTACATTTCTAAGATAAGCTAACAGCTGGCAGGGGGGGAAAGAAAGGGGAGAGAAGCTCCCCTCTTCTCAGGTGCCATCCTTGAAGGGTTAACTTTCCCAGAACAGTGAAAACAGAAAGCTGCTTTATGTGAACTCCCACAGACTGGGACCTTCTGAGCCCCTCCCCTCACAGGCTGGGTATAAACTTCTGAAACTGCCTGAACTCGGGGTTCAGGGGATTGATTGATTACAGCAAAAGCTGTGCCCTCTGAACCTGGCTGCAGCCCAATAAACCTGCTTCCAGTTCCTAGTTGGTGTCTTGCCTTATCTGTCCCCTGCCACAATCCCAGAGCTTCTGAGTGTGAGTGCAGGTGACCACCCACCTTGCTGTTAGCATAGGGGCCTGTTAACAGGCACACCCAGGATAGGAACCCAGCCTGCAAAGAGCCCCAGGCAGACCCAGCCACTTCTGAGGTGCCTACAGAGCATGTGAAAGGACCTTGGTGTCTAAAGCAAGGGTCTGCTGGCCAGCTGGAGGAAGACTACACTTTCAGGGCCATCTAGGGATGATGCTTGGCTCCTGGCAGTGAGACCTGAGCTGGTCCAGCTATCAGAATGCCAGTAGCAGGCAGGGTCCAAGGCTTAGGCCTCCCCCGACTGTGCTCAGGGACAGCCTAACCTGGAAGGTCCCCTCCTGCCCTCCATGAGCTATCTTCAGGAATTTCCCCTCCTGCCCTCCATGAGCTATCTTCAGGAAGGTCCCCTCCTGCCCTCCATGAGCTATCTTCAGGAAGGTCCCCTCCTGCCCTCCATGAGCTATCTTCAGGAAGGTCCCCTCCTGCCCTCCATGAGCTATCTTCAGGAAGGTCCCCTCCTGTCCTCCATGAGCTATCTTCAGGAAGGTCCCTCCTGTCCTCCATGAGCTATCTTCAGGAAGGTCCCTCCTGTCCTCCATGAGCTATCTTCAGGAAGGTCCCTCCTGTCCTCCATGAGCTATCTTCAGGAAGGTCCCTCCTGTCCTCCATGAGCTATCTTCAGGAAGGTCCCCTCCTGCCCTCCATGAGCTATCTTCAGGAAGGTCCCCTCCTGCCCTCCATGAACTATCTTCAGGAAGGTCCCCTCCTGCCCTCCATGAGCTATCTTCAGGAAGGTCCCTCCTGTCCTCCATGAGCTATCTTCAGGAAGGTCCCTCCTGTCCTCCATGAGCTATCTTCAGGAAGGTCCCCTCCTGCCCTCCATGAGCTATCTTCAGGAAGGTCCCCTCCTGCCCTCCATGAGCTATCTTCAGGAAGGTCCCCTCCTGTCCTCCATGAGCTATCTTCAGGAAGGTCCCTCCTGTCCTCCATGAGCTATCTTCAGGAAGGTCCCCTCCTGTCCTCCATGAGCTATCTTCAGGAAGGTCCCCTCCTGCCCTCCATGAGCTATCTTCAGGAAGGGCCCCTCCTGTCCTCCATGAGCTATCTTCAGGAAGGTCCCTCCTGCCCTCCATGAGCTATCTTCAGGAAGGTCCCTCCTGTCCTCCATGAGCTATCTTCAGGAAGGTCCCCTCCTGCCCTCCATGAGCTATCTTCAGGAAGGTCCCCTCCTGTCCTCCATGAGCTATCTTCAGGAAGGTCCCCTCCTGTCCTCCATGAGCTATCTTCAGGAAGGTCCCCTCCTGTCCTCCATGAGCTATCTTCAGGAAGGTCCCCTCCTGCCCTCCATGAGCTATCTTCAGGAAGGTCCCCTCCTGCCCTCCATGAGCTATCTTCAGGAAGGTCCCCTCCTGCCCTCCATGAGCTATCTTCAGGAAGGTCCCTTTCCGCCCTCCATGAGCTATCTTCAGGAAGGTCCCCTCCTGCCCTCCATGAGCTATCTTCAGGAAGGTCCCTCCTGCCCTCCATGAGCTATCTTCAGGAAGGTCCCCTCCTGCCCTCCATGAGCTATCTTCAGGAAGGTCCCCTCCTGCCCTCCATGAGCTATCTTCAGGAAGGTCCCCTCCTGCCCTCCATGAGCTATCTTCAGGAAGGTCCCTCCTGCCCTCCATGAGCTATCTTCAGGAAGGTCCCTCCTGCCCTCCATGAGCTATCTTTGCTGTTGCTCAACATGGTGCCAGCCCACCAGACAATCCCTGGTGTCTGACTAAGCACTTGCTGTCCTTGAGGCAGCCAGCCTTGGAGTAGCCTGGGGATGGGCCTCCATCCTCCTCCAAGCTCTGGGGGTCTCTGGGAGCTATGGAAGGAACCTGGTCTTTGCTGCTGTCTTAACTGGCTGGGTGCTGAGCTGGCACTCTAGTCTCCTCTGCTTGTCCTCTAGCTCAGTGTTCACCTCTCCTGGTGCCTTGGGCCCCAACACAAAAGGAAAGAGGCAGCTGTACTCACACCACCAGGAGCAAGGGGTAGTGGGTTGTGTCCGTGAAGGTCGCCGGCTTTAGGATCTGCATCGGCAAGTCTGTGGAGAAATGGAACACAGCGGTGGTCAGGGGGAGGGGGCAGCAGGGTGGATGGTGGGGCACCCCTTGGGTCTGTGTCTGCAGGGTTGTGGGGGCCTGTGGGCGCTCTGGGGAGGTGTGGGTGGAAACCTAGAGAGCAGCCCAGGCTTCCTCTCAGTGGCTCTGGCCTGCTGTGTGCCTGGAGGCTCCGTTTCTGGCTGGAGCTTAAGGTCCACCTCCCAGGAGTGTACATTGAAACCAGGAAGGACAGGTCCCTGCGGTACCTGCCAGCAGAAAAGCCCCACGGGAGTGTGAGGCCCAGCCAGGGCAGCCACTGCCACATCTGCCACATTTTGGGGATGGGTGTTTGGGGACAGGAAGACTGAGGGATGGGGCTGAGGTGGGGGAGAGGGACACAGCCCTTGGGTGCTTTGCCAGTCCCTGTCTTCAGGTTCATGCTGGGCAGGTCTGACTGCTGGAGCCAGAGGATGAGGACCCTGGGAAAAGAGCTGGTCCTGCAGCCACCGTGGTCATTGGGTTTGGTCCTCGGCAGTGTGTGGGGGGTGAGAACAGAGCCTCAAGCAAACTGGCCCACTGGTTTCCTCTGTCCACCTCTCCCCAACAAGCCTCCTGGTCCAAGTTAGAATTTGTTTGTTGACATTAACTACAACCCAGATTACCGAAGGCACAGCAATTAAGTTGGAATTAGTGGCTTTTCAATACAATTACTAACCAGACACACCGGGCTGGGCAGCCTGGCTCTGACACAGCTTCTCATTAGGGATCCCGGCTGAATGTTAATGGCTTGCAAATTGGATCAGTGATCCAGGGACCGGCAGAGAGGCAGGCACTGACTTTGTCATTCACCTGCCCCTAGAACGTGGTGCGGGCTGCTGTCTGCCACCCAGCACCTGCGGGCATACCTGGGGAAGGAGTTAGCTGGGCTCCTTCCGGGGAGTCCTTCCTGCAGCCTGCCTGGCTTCCCGAGGCCCCCAAAACAGAGGCCAGGAGGGACAGCACCGAGGACGTGCTTGCTCCTAAGGGGCGACGTCAGTCCCCGAACACCCAGCAGTGCCCCCTCCCTGCACGGGTGCCCACTTTCAGGTAAAGCTGTGCCGGGGCGCTGGCAGCAGGCGGGAGCTGGCATGGGCTCCTCAAGGCCGGCTCTGCACTTCCTGAGAGGAGGGTGATGCTGGTGCCCCAGGCATCAGGACTGGAAGCGTGGGGACAGCAGTGGAGGGGAGAGAGCTAGGCTGCGAGGCAGGGACACTGGGGCCGGGAGCCCACACGATACCCCACAGCACAGACACACTTCTTGGCCAAAGCTGGTAGTCCCAGCCTCTGCACACGGAGTTCCTGTGTTCAATTCTCTGTCCTTGAGGGCCTCTCTCGGGTCCTTCCTCAGAGCAGTCACAGAGGGGCATTTCGAGGGGTAACTCTGATTCTGCGGTGGCGGGGGACTTGCAGCACATCCCACTTACAGACTCCTTGGACTTTGGAAGGTGGGCGTAGCCTCCTGCAGGACGGTGGCCCACGTGCCTTCCGGCCACGTTTAGGTGGTCTCAGCAGACCTTGCACACACTGTGAGCTGTGACTGGGACAGAGGCCCCGGGTGCTTAGCTGAGGAGCTGGGGATGCACCGTGGGGTGGCTGGGCCAGGCAGGCCCCACCCTGCAGCACCCCCACCCTGCACTCCTTCCCACTGAAGTGGCACTCCAACTTCTCATACAACTGAACACCCCCTGCAGGGGCCGGTCTGATGTCCCAGAGTCGTCCATGACCATCAGGGTCCCTTCTCACACCTCCTCTGAACAGGCATGGCCTCTGCTTCCTGCTCCCCACGGTGAGCTGTGGCGGGCAGCGTGGTCCATCTGATTGCTTCCCTGGGTGGGCCTTGCTCCCTGCCCTGGGAGGCACAGTCTGCCAGCTATCTGGGTCTTCTCTAGGTCATGGAGCACAAGGGTATCTGCTCGCACCTCAGGGCCCCCCGAGCCAGGCCACAAGCTGCTGTCCTACCTTCTGAATGGGACAGGGTGGACCCAGAGCACCTGCTACGAGGCCAGGTGCCTGGGGCTCCTCCCTGCCCCTCAGCACAGCTGACCCCTCTGAGGAGCCCATCACCTGCTCTTCCTCTCCAGGCTTTGCTCTGACAGTGGCTGACCAAAGTCACCGTTCGCCCAAAGGGGAGGCCTAGGGACAACTCAGAGACGCTGGGAAAGTGGGAGCTGAGGGAAGGACTTGAAGGCCACCTGCAGGCTTGAGGTCTAAGTTGTGGAGCACAGTCAACAAGCCACAGGGTGCTGGCGTCGGAGGCCGGGAGGGAAGAGTCCGGGGAGGCAGGGAGGCTGGGAGTGGGCAGCTTGCACTGGGTTCTTCAAGGCTGGTGGGTTGATCTGGGAGCCAGCTGCGTGCAGCTGAGAGGACACTATGAGGACTTTGCCTCCCCTTGGGCTGCAGGCTCCTCCAGCCTCCGCTGGGGTCCCTGTGCCTCGTGCAGAGGAGTGCTCCTGATAATGTCCTCAGTGGGCAGGTGACAGGGGCTCCTCAGGCCTTGACTCGAGTGGCAAGAGTCAAGGAAGCTGAGGCCGGATGGTCGACCCCTGCTCCTCAGGCCCCTCCCACACCTGTCATCTGTATTCCTCCAGAGGCAGGGAAGCCCCTTGTCAACTCACTGTTGACCCCAGAGGCAAGAGACCAAAGTCACGAAGACCTCAGACAGCTGGAGGTGGGACTTCCAGAGAGGCTGTCTCCCGGGAGGCCTGCCAAGGCAGCATTTCACTTGAGTTTTCACCTCAACTGCTGGCTCCCAAGGAGAGGAGTCGTGTGCTCTGCCTGGTTTTGGGCTGGTCACCACCGTGAGCACCTTGGTGTGGACACGGTGAGCCGAGGGTGGGGTGGGTGGCGAGGCCTGCAGCCTCTGCACGGCTCCCCGGCTCCTGAGCTCAGCAGCAACTGCTACGGTGGGTGGTTCTACAGCAGCCCCCAGCTCTCCTTTTTAAAGGGGGAAAAGAGGAGCACTTACTATAATCATCAATCTCGATCTTCCTGTATTCGATTTTGGGCATCTGCCGGTCACTGATGGCCTTCTGGACATGCTCATTCGTCTCCAGGTCAAAGAGTTCTGCAAGAGAGAAGGCAACCCTGCCATGGGACAGGTGACCGCCACCGCACGCCTGCACACCTGGGTGCATGTGGGCCCTCTCCTTGTCCCCCTGCTCCCCAGCCAGTGCTGGGGTGACAGTTATTATTTCTATGGGATGGACCAAGAAAGAGAGACATTAAATAGCTTGCTCAAGTGCCATGGCAGGGAGTTCGGCCTGAAGTCAGGAGCTTAGGCAGATGCCAGGTCCCTCCACTGTGCAGGCTGCCTCCGCCCCTGGAATTCTGTGCTCAGAGCATTTGTTACTCATGCAGAGTTGGCCTGACTCATCTCAGGACTGTTAGCTTTTGGAAAACGGGCATTATGTATCTGTTAGGACAGATGGTTGAAACTCAGTAGCCCAAGTAGCCAGGGAAAGAAAGACAGTGGACACTGAAATGTGGTCTTCATTATATTTTCTCCCTGCAAAATCACTTCAGATTTCTTAAGTACACAGCTATCTGGGGGCTGGGGTTGTGGCTCAAGTGGCAGTGCACTCGCCTGGCAGGCGTGAGGCACTAGATTCTCAACACCACTTAAAAATAAAGACTAAAAAAAGCTATCTGGACTTTGAGACCCTAGATTGGACAACTGTACACATGGACAGTAACGCTCCATAGGCAATGCTTTGCCACGGGACACCAGACACTGAGAGGTCCTCCTGGTGTCCAGAAAGCCCAAGGTCCTCAGGGGCGCCTGGTGTTCAGACCGTCGAGTGGCAAGAGTCAAGGAAGCTGAGGCCGGATGGTCGACCCCTGCTCCATGCCTAACTCCAACAACACTAAGCAAAGCAAATGTTCACTAGGCTCACAGACGGCTTCCTGTGCTTGAGAGACTGACTACCCAATCAGTGCTGTGGCTCTCTGATGTGACCAGACCCAGGCAATTTGCAGACCAGTGCTTGGATCTTACCAGGTCATCTCAAAGGTCCAGGTCACTGGAGGTCCACTAGGACCTGGGGAGAACCTTTACCTCTTTATCACTCTGCCTGCCTACAGGAGTGGCTCAGACGGGCAGCAGGTGAGGGACATGGGGTGTACAAATGTGGGGCCCACGGAAAAATGTGAGCTCATGAAGATTAGTGCAATTAGCAAATTAGAAGGTGAGTCAGTTGCTTTCAGCCAGTTTTTGCAGCTGGGCACCTGCAGGGCCTGGGCTGGAGAGGTGTCCTGGTGGCCAGGCCTGCTCTGGGTCACTACATTGCAAAATGAGCAGGGCCAGAACCCTCTCCCAGTTCATGGAAGTACACTCTTCTTCCTCACTGATGCCTTTGGGCGGGATGTTCCTGGCATCACTCAGCAACCTCCCAGGCCGGTCAGAAGCAGAAGTTTCCTACTCAGTGTGTCATGTTTGCGGCATGAGTGAGGCCTGCCCAGGGCTACTGGGGACCTGCCAAGTGCCCGTCACTGGTCTCTGGGCCTGGGAGTTGTGGCTTCACGTGGGGCGCTCGATGCTCTCCCGGCTCACTGACGGCACAGCTGCATGTGAATAGCTCGCTCCTCTCTATTAAATCCCACCCTTCACAGAAGAGCAGCAAAGCCACAGACTATTAAATTTAGTTAAATATTAGATTTCTCATTTAATGATTGCCCACACAACTGGTTTTATCAGCAGAGAGCTGACTGTGTCACAGGGGAGCTGAGTTAAGCCATTTTATTTGTTCCCATAATTGCATTCAAAGAGGGCAGGAGCCCTGCAGAGAAATGAGAAAAGATTGGCATATTCCCTGAAGGACTCTTCCTTTGACTCCGGGCAGTGGGGACCTCCAGTCTGGAGCATACAAATGGCCACTCCTTAATTAAATGTGAGCCCCTCTAATATTTGGTGGAATTAGCTATTATCAGATCTGGACACAGTGAGCCCGCAGAGACAGATGCCTGCTCACGAGGGCTGCCCCCCAACCCCACGCGGCCCTGGCCTGCTCCGAGACACTTCCAAATGGCCCTGGGCTCTGCGCTCAATTCTGGAAAAGAGGTGACCAGATCCCCAGGAAACCAACAGACACCTGGACAACAGTGTGCCACTGGGGGTGGTGCAGCGGTTGTCACACTGACCCACCTGCAGGTTCCTCAAGTCCCCGAGAGCTGCCCATAAGCAGCAAGGCCTGCAGCCCCCTCTGGTGTGCCCTGGAGTGGGGAAAGAGGCCCTGCAGGTACTTCTGAGGGGTGTGGACCCCCTCGAGGGCTTGCTTGATCCCTACCTGTGATTGGCCAAATGCCAGGTGGCCCACCAAAGATGCTGAGCGGAGGTCACGCAGGCCTGATGGTCCCTCTCCCTGCTGGAAGCCTGTGTGTGTGCACCCAGGGGTCAGCAGGACTTTTGCAGACACACAGAGGGGTCCCTGGGTTGGTTCCCTGGCCTCCGCAGCCATGTGTCTGTCAGCAAATGTGCTGAGAAGGAACGGGGCCTCCAGGACCACCTCTTCCCATGTCCCTTCATCCTGGCCTCACGTGCCTCAGGTGGACAGGCAGGCCTCTGAGCCACTCACCTGTCCCTGTGCCTTTTGTGGGCAGGTGAGCTGCATACCAAGGACTTGGACCACTGAGGCTGGCAGAGAAGCCCTGGTGATGGGCAGGCACCCTCTGGCAACACAGTCGGTTTTAATAAAAGTGCCGGGGCATCTAACTGGGCCAAATGCCCGTAGATCACCAAGAATCAGCCTTCAGGGTGACGGCCTGCCTGTTCCTGCACGTGGCCAGGAGAGGGCTCGAGGAGAGGAGCACAGCCATACAGGGCTCCCCGTCGCCTGCTCACAGCCTCTCACCTGTTCTGTTTCCGATGAAACAGGAAGCAACTGGCAAAGAAGCCAGAGAATAGGAACTTGTTGTTTCTGCTTATTCTAGAAATCAGGAAAATCTCCCGACTGTGCATGAACCAGCAGGGGACAAAGAAGAGCCACACATGAAAGCGACCATTGCCTTTCATACCTAACAACCACCAAGGTGCAGCGTGTTCCGTGGTTTTGATGTGAACCACCGGTGATTGAAATAATGGGTCTCGTGGTCATGGAAAATTAAAAAACGTTTAAAAGACCTTCAAGCCTATGTGACATCAGGACAGAATTCTGGGGACCAGCAGTGGGAAGGAAGTGTCAGCATGAGGAGTCAAAGGAGGGATGTACAATGTTTGACTAGTAAAGAAGAGCTTCAGGAAACGCCTGACGGCAGGAATTTCACTGTGAGGACACTGACATGCCACACGATCATGCAAGGGTTTTGTTTTGAAGTGAAAATGTCTTGGGGCTGGGGCAGCAGCTCAGGGGTAGAGTGCCTGCCTCGCAACTGGTTGGATCCTCGGCACCACATAAAAATAAATAAATAAAGATATTGTGTCCATCTACATAGAAAAAAATGAAAATGTCTCGGCTAGATGCTGAAAATGAAGCTCTTCAATGAAGAAGAACTTCGGGGGACAACACAGAGTTGTGTGAGGGGACTCAGGGCATGGTGTGAGGGCACTCATGGGCAAGGTGTTCTGTGGACTGTTGACTCGGTCCACCTCTGCATGGGGTGAGTCTTGGCAAGGGTCCTCGCCTGAATGCCACTTTGCAGTAAGGCTTTCTTTGGCCACCTCACCGCTTCTTCAAGCATGTGAACACTCTAGTTCTCAGAGGCACCTGGACACCAGGCTTCCATCCGGCACCGGGGCTGCATTTAGAGCCACAGGCTTGGAGTCGGTTCCTTGCTCTGCATTTGGAAACCCTGTGAGCGTCTGCCCTGTCCTCAGGAACAGCACCTGTGGCTGGTGAGGCGGGCCACTCCACCCTGCTGGCCCACAAGCTGGAAAGCCCTTGGCCCCTCTCTTGGGGACAGGCCTGGCATCAGGAGGCATCCAACTGGCCTGCTGCTGCGATACCAGGAAGGCCTGTCCATTCCTCTCTGCTCAGACCAGGAAGGGCCATGTTTTGATGGCAGAGACCATAGGAAGACTCCAAGACACTTTGCATGGTCAGCAGAGGTCACCCTCTCCCTGGAGAGCAGGGACAAGGTGGCTCTTAAGTCTCCTTTCCCCTCTTTCTCTGTGGGTCATGCCCTCATCTCTCCCCTGGGCAGTGGCCTGGCAGCCCTTCCTCGTGGCAGTGCCCAGTCCTCCTACCCACCCACACATGGTGCCCAGACCTGACTGTCACTCCGGGTCCTACAGGCAGCAGCCAGGCTGCTTAGCAACACTCGTGGGCCCTTCATGATTGCATGCTGGGTGCATGTCCCGTCATCTTGAGAGAGGCGGTGGCATGAGCGGCGTCCTGACAGCCTGGTGGGCGTCCCTCAGGAAGCACGCAGGAGGCCGGGAGGTTGAGGGAGAGTGGCACGGGGCACGGTCTTCCACGCCACAGGGCTCGGTGGCCAGGCGGCCTGGAGTTTAGGCACCGTGGGTCTTGTCGTGGACCATCCTGACATCACCCCAGGCCCTGCACCTTTCTCACGGAAGCTGTGGAACCGACCTAGGAATCCCTCTGTGTGTCTGCCAGAGTCCTGCACCGTGAGCCACCAGGATCCAGCTGTCACACGCACGTGTTAGACGTGCTTGTGAGGACTTTCTACCCCACGCCCAGGTTGTTTGCATACTCAGGCACCCACTGAACGTGCTTTGCCCAGCCATAATTACATCCTTAAGGAAACAGCCTTTAAATAATTCAGAGTCACAGCTGTGAACACCACAGGCTCTGTTTGTAGATAAGATTTTCCAAAGGGGAAAAAGTCAAATATTCCCAGGGAGGTTCAGGGTCAGGGTGGGAGAGGGAGAAAGGACAGGCATTCTGCAACAGTGATTCCCCTCCATAGCAGGCCTGGGGCGAGAGCCACCTGCCCCAAGGGTGCGCACAGCCCAGCCTTCCAGGGCCTCCCTGGTGTCAGCACGTGGGTCCTGATGGTGTCTGTCCTCTTTGCTGTCCCTGTGGTGGCTTCTTCTGCAGTCCAGGAGCTTGCTCGTTGTCACACTGTCCAGTTGCAGCCACCTGGACCCTGCTCTCTGTAGCTCAGCCCCTCAGGGTGGTCAGAGGTGCCTTCCCGACCCAGGACAGAGCCCTGCTGCTCTGCATGTCCTGATCCCAATGGGTGAGGGCACATGCCACGCGGCCCCAGCACCCTCACCAGGGCTGGGCTGAACTGGGAACGGTTTTGGAGCAGTGGAGGACACTGTGCCTGTGCTACCTGGTGACGATGACGGGAAGCCAGGGCTCCTGGGGCTTGAGGTCTGGGCAGCTGAGCAGATGGTGGCTCTTGGTTGAGCATTCCTCCCTGAAATGTGTGGCCGTGGTGAGATGTCCTGGTGTGGCACCCAAGGCTGAACACCAAATCCATTCGGTTTCACGGTGGCCTGGTGCAGGCGTCCGGCAGGTAACCTTCGAGGGTATTTGCGTTAGATGTCGTGTGCTCTGACTGAGACCCCGCACCAAAGTCAGCACGGAATTCTCCGTGTGCGTCTTCCTGTTGGTGCTCAAAACCTTCATGTCTCTGGAGCATTGGCGATTTGGGATTTGGGGATTAGGGAGGCTCCTCCTGCAACTGGAAGGACGGGCTCTGCTGGAGCCATGCCGCCTGTGTTGGAAAGGACCCCACAGCTTGCTCACCGTGGGCCCTTGGACCCTCACCCGCGTTCCATGGTGAGGACGAATGTGCTGAGTGGCCCAGCTGAAGACAGCCCCAGGCCAGCACGCGTGCTTGCAGACACTGGTGGCAGCTTGTGCCACCCTCCCTGGGACCTCCCTGTCTCGGCCCTCCACGGGGAGCATTCACTGGATATTCACGGGGACAGAGAGTGCAGACAATGGTGCAGGTGCCGCGGATTCTTTGAGCAGAGCCGTGGGGGTGAGCGGGTGGCTGCCCACTGTCCGCCTCCCTGTTGCTCCTGGAGTCCTGCAGTGGCTTTGCAGTCATGAGGAGTCCGACTGACCTGACCTCCTGAGGCCCGCCTGAGGTGGATGCCAACCCCCCTGTGGGCCCTCACCCGCCACAGAGGCTGTGACAAGGCCCTGCTGCAGCCCAGCCACCCCACAGATAAGAGGCTGCTGCTGAGAGCAGGGCCCAGCACATCAGCCTCCTGCCTTCTCACTGGGACCAGTTTGACGGACAAAATGAAAACAGGGCATTTGTCCACCAGGCGTCACAGCTGGCCAGGATGGGAGTCACCCCACCCAGACGGTACCTGGGGCCGGAACTCGGAGTGCTGGGTTTGGCGCTTCACGGGGGCTGCAGCCCTCGGTTCTCACTTCCAGGTGGTCCCAGGTCTGCTCCTGCAGGTGGGGATCCTGAGGTGAGGCAGAAGGAAGTGGGGGGCAAACCTGGGGCTCCAGGGTTAGTGTCCTGCTCCAGTGACCACCTACAGGTTCCGCCACCCCCCAGGGCGGCACTGGGACCGGCCCCTGCTCCTGCAGGGGAGGGGAACTGAGGAAGCTCAACACCGAAATAGTCTTCTCCAAGTCCAGCCCCTGGAGCACCTGCAAGTGGCCTCTTGCTGTCTCTTCCTTCCTTGGCTCCTGTCCTCTCTTCAACTCTCTCTCCTTCCTCGTTGAGCAGTTGGAGTTCCGCAAGGAACAGGTCCCCACTGTCTGGCGGCTCAGACCTCCATTGCTCAGCTTGTCCCGCCGTGGCTTGTCACAGGGGCAAGGAGGGCCGTGGGGATGAGACGCTTTGCAATGCGCCACTTTGTCTGAGGCTTTTCTGCCTGGAGCAGACCCTACACTCCACAGTGTAGGAACCACGTCTTGGCCTTGGAAGTCCCGCTTCCTGCTCCACCCTCGGGCCCTCGAGCTTCAGTTGGAGAGCCCTCCCTGAGTGTGAGTCCCTCTCCGTGGGCCCCACTGGGGCTTCCTGTCTGCTCCTCTGGTCCTTTTGGAGAAAGCCTGCCTGGCCTGCAGGAGAGAAGGACCCGGAGAGGCCCTCTGACCACAGGGAGCCAGACAAATGGGGAGACTGGGTACACCCCCCAGGCAGGCCAGGGCCCCTCTGGTCTCTGTCCTTACTCTCCTCCCCACCCCTGGGCGCACAGCTTCTCCTGTGTCCAGGGCACCCGTGTGATGGGGTTCTGGCAGAAGTGATGCAGTCCACCTCTGCACTTCCACACAAAGGGCAGGAGGCAGGCTGGCACCCAGGCTCCTCCAGGAGAGCCCAGCAGCGTGGGAACTGGCCATGGCGGGCGTGGGGTAGAAGCCCTGTGTTGTCATGAGTCGTGGGTTGAATTGTGTCCCCCCAACGACGTTGGAGTCCTAGCTCCTGGAGCCTGTGACTGTGCCCTGACTTGCCAACAGGGCCTTGCAGACCGTCAGGTTAAGATGAGGTCACCAGGGTGGGTCTGATCCAGTGTGACGGCTCTCACAGTAAGGAAAGCTGGGCAGAGACACAGGACGGATGTGAAGGGGAAGGTGCAAACTGAGGACAGACAAGGACCAGCCAAGGAGCACCAAAGACTGCCAGAAAGTCACCAGAGGGGAGAGGGCCTGGGACAGTCCCCCCCGGGCTCAGTAGGGACCAGCCCTGCTGCCCAGGATGGCAGACTCCAGCGGCCAGGATTGGAGGCAATGAACATCTGTGGTTTATGATGCCCAGTGTGTGACACTCTGTGACAGCCCCCTGGGGACCTTGCACTCTAGGCTGCTGGGATGGCAGCAGTGATTCCTGTGGCTGCTATCACTTAGCAAAAGATCCTGAGATGGAAGGGACCCAGGTAAGAGATGCTGCCCAGCATTCTCTGCAGACAGGCCTGGCCCCTACCAAGCTGTGGGCAATAGGACGAGACGGGAAGCCCTGGGGCACTGCAGGAGGTCAGCCTACCGGGACGATGGCAGCACAGAAGCTCCCACCTGTCCCGACCCTGGCCCCCATCCAGACTGGAGCCTTTGGATGAGCCCTGCCAGCCACACATGCACCGGCGACCGCCCAGGCCCACAGCCTCTGAGCATCACTCAGGAGGTAAGCCTATTAGCCTCCAGTGGCGTGAGCCACAGCTGTTCTGGGTCTCCTGGTGACACTGCCAAGTGCAATGCTCAGTGCCAGAGAGGTGTTTGCATCTTATGAGAAGCCTTCTTGCAGCCGCACTGTGCCATCCTGCAGGAGGAAGGGGAGGGTGGGGCTCAGCTACTGCACAAGGTGGGAAGAGCGGGTGCTGGGGTGTCTTCCTGGCCCTAAACCGCAGAGTCTGACGCCATGGAGACTGAGCCCCTGTTCTCCTCCTGAGGGAGGTGCTGCCACCAGGGCAGCCACACCTGATCACTCTGGGCTGATCCTTAGGAGCCTGAATTTGCCCCGGCACGGAGGAGGCCAAGGGCAGCAGGAAGGCACCGCAGAGCTGGCAACAGGCTTCAGGAGACAAGTGCAGGGTGGCCGTGGGCCTGGGCCTGCCCCCCACTTGTGCTCAGAGGGCTCTGCACACTGCAGTGTGGCATCCTTGCCGCCAGGGCTTTGCTCATCAGGGCTTTGCTGAGACAGAGCCCAGCTGTGCCACTGTTTGGAGGGAATTCTTCTTTCTCTTCTGTCTGTGAAGCTGAGAGGAACCAAGGCTGGTGTGTCCCACCAACCTTGTCTGTGCGCACAGTGCTTCTTACTTCTCATCCCACCAGGTCCTTTCTCTGCCTCCGAGAGTCACAGTCGTAAAAGTGACAGCTCAACTGCCTACAGTCACTGCTCCGTGAAGATGTCTCTCTGTTTATGGAGTGCCACTGTGGAACTCCGCTGAGAGCCAGGCTCTCCTCTGAGGGTACTGGTTGGATCGACTGGTTCATGCAGCCCGGCAGCCCAACAAGTAAAAAGGAGCCATTGTTTGGTTTCCCGGTTAATAAAATGTACAAGGATTTCAAGAGCATTCCTATACTGCCCTCGCTGGGCAGCTGGCCAGTTTTTACGTGAACCCCCTTCCAGAGCACCGCACCCCACCCTGCACATCTGACTTTACTTATATAAATGAAATAGATAAAAGCTTCTCCGGGAGGGCAGCACCTATCCCAGGCACAGGTCGGCTTCACTGTCATCCACACCTGGCCTTGGACACTAGGCTGGCTTGACCCCAGGGCCACTCCTCACAGACTCTCCCTGGGCTTCAGGACTCCTGAAGGAGTCATCACGGCTGGCTGGAAAGTGCCTCAAAAGTCACAATACCGCCTCAAAAAGTAGGGGCTATGGCAACCCTTGACCTGTGTAGATTAACAGGAGGACCCCCACCCCTGAAAGAGGCAGGTAAAAGCATCTCAGTGAGCGGCCCTGGTAGGAGGAGCCATGCCATAGGTTCCCAAGCCTAGAGAGCGTGGGTGTCTTGCACCAGGCTACAGGTTGTAGAAGGGACATTTAAAGTGGACATGATTAATGGGCCACAGGGGGTTACAAATCAGTTCATAGGGTCCTGTGTCCTCCCTGGTCCCAGGGTAGCATCCCGCAAAGCTAGGAAAGTGCAAGGTAGGTATGTTGGGGTACCCACCCACCCTGCTCAAATCTCACCAGACCATCAGTTGTTAAGAAAGGAAAAGACCTCACAGAATGTCAGGAAATGACTCACGGACCCTTAACAGATATTTAAAATGCACGGCACACATGTTCTTACCGAGACAAGATGCACAGTGGGCGCTATGGACGACGATTGGAGTTTTAAAGTGAAAATCACAGCTAGATCTACAAGAGCACTGTCACAGGGGCGTGTCTGGTGGAGCCACAGAAGACAGGTTTTGGGGTGCAGCTGTAGCCCCACTCTGCAGCCAGCCTCCGGGAGGGCTCCCCTGGCTCTGCCTTGCACCACCAGCGGGAGAAGGTGGGCTGGGTGGGGAAGCCCAGAAAATCCCCCTGGAGTCCTTCCGGGGACATCGACCCCTTAGAGGTGTGTCCCAGATCCCCAAACCTCCCAGGCCCCCCGAGCGTCCTCCAGAAGGCTAGAGGAAAGGCCTGGAAGCAGGTGCACCTTCACCCCAAGCCCACGCCCTCTGGGCTGAGAAAGGCCTTGCAGCACCTTCTCCCACTTGCTCCCTTCCACCCTGATGCCCCTTTTGACTTTCTGCCTCATCTAAATGGCCTCATAACCTACCAATTGATTTCCAGGATTATCATCATGGACGCTTGGATTTCTCAAGGTTCTTTACTGACTTGGCAGGTTGTCACCCTCTCTGAGATGGCTTTCTAAGTGCTGTCTCTTTACCCACATCTCTTTTACTCACTTTTGGATGTTTTAACCAGAGACTGGCTATGGGCCTGACTTTCTGCTGGGTACTGTCTGTGGGCTCCGTGGGAAGGACCGAGGTGGGGACAAAGGCAGGGCCTTCTTGGGGTCAGGAAAAGTGGGGTCAAGAGCAGGACAGGGCCAGTTTCCTCTACTGCCGGGAGCTCCTCACAGACCCTGGAAGCTCCATGAATTGGCAGAGACACCCTGCCTGGTGGCACTCCTGACGCTCCTCTGAGTCCTCTCCACGGACCTGGACCTTGGCCTCTGCCCTGCCAGTAGCTGGCACCGCCCAGTTTTAGCAAGTGCCCTGCCGAGTCAGTTCAGCCTGAGCCTCATGCCCCTGAGGTCCAATCACCCTTTGCCACCTGAGGTCTAAGTCCTTGGCCCATCCTCAGCAAGAGCCCCACAAGGACAGGCTGGCCTCCAGGCACCCACAAGCCTGGTCCAGGGCAGGGCCTCGGGGGAGGATAGTCAGAAGTCCCTGGAGGCTGGCTGTTCCAATCCACGCAGCCTTGGCCTCCCTCCTGACTCTCTCAGACCTCCAGGCCCAGACCTCCTAGGGCACTGAGGCGCCCACGGCTGGGCCGGGCCAACTCCACCTTCATCATATTGGATCAGCAAGGTCTGTTCTGAACTCCGGGACCTGGCTGGGCTGTCTCTGGTGAGGACCCTGGGGGCTGGACTCTCCGACTTTCTGGCTTCCTTTCTGCAGAATCTCAAGGAGACGTTAAGACACAGGCACTTACTTTTCCTGTCTGTAGCGTTGTGCACGGTCACAGTGGGCACTCCAGGACCTGCATGGGGAAGGGCGAGGAGCCAGAGAGAGACAGAACAGAAATCATTAGTTCAGCTGAGCACGGGGAGCAAGCAGACGTTCCCTACTATGTGCAGACTGTGGAGTCTGGGGAGCCCAGCTCCGCGCGACAGTGGCCGCAGAAGGCCCATGTGGCTCTACTGAAGGTTTTCAATTTATGGTGGTGCAGAGCCACAAGCATGCGGCAGGAGTTACGCTTTGAATCTGGATCTCTTCCAGTGCTGCAGTGTGCCTCCTGGTCCTCCCTCGCGATGCTGGGAGGTGGCACGGAGCCAGAGCCCCCTCATCGCCCCTGTGGTCACGAGGGGCGATGACGGAGAGTCTGCAGAGTATGGAGGTGCTGGGCTAGGATGGGTGCTAGGTGAGGGGTAGTCGATGAATTCTGCACTTTTAAGATTTTTAAGTTAGGATTAGTTCACAGGGACGTGATCTCATTGTGCATCCAGGCGCATCTGTGTGAATGTTTAGATTGTTGTAATGACATTTCATGCAGCATCTTGTCGGGTTTTTGTTCGTGTGACCTCATTCATGCTATCCAGGCCCAGAGCGCTGTGGTGGCTTCCTGGAGACCCTTCTGAAGAAGGTGTCTTTCTCTGCTGGACCCCGGAGGCAGCTGCTCCAGGCCCTGGGCCCCTCGAGCACTGTGCACGGAGGTGCTGGGTGCAGGCTGCAGGGACAGTGTCACGCCTCGATGGCCCCTTGATCCCTTTCGTTTGCAGCTTCCCAGCTCCAGGTCTGTCGCACTCTTGGGGGAAAGGCCAGTTCAGGACATGGTGGCCCCTGGGCACCTTCCTCTGCAGGTGATTTCTGTATTCTCTTCAGCAAGGGAGAGTCCAGAGAAAAAGAGGCAGGTCTGAAGTTTTGTCACACACAGACGGCTGGCCAGGTGCCCTTTCTGACCCTCTCTGCCACTCTCCTCCGCCCTTTCCTCCCCTTGCAGGGCCAGCTATGCCCGCTGGTCCCCATGGGGCTGACTGTCCTGTGGCCTGACGTGCCCCGTCCCCCACACTGGCACAGCCTGTCAGTCTCTGATCTAGAGCCCTCTCTGACACCCCGACCAGAGCGGCAGCCAGGACGTGGCCAGCCCCGGCCCTGGCTCACTCCCCTTCCCTTCCTGGAGCTTGATGCCACACGCTGTCACAGGGTAGCCTAGAAGTCTGACTGTAGCACTGCCGTTCACCGCCCTTCCCCCTGACCGTGCCAGGACCCGGGCTCCACCGCTGTCAGGGACTCGTCCTGTTCACTGCTGTGACTTTCAGCCTCCTGGAAGGTGGCTGGATGATGCTGAGCGGGCCACACAGAGCACACGGGAGGCAGGGAAGGCTGCCCCCTGGTTGGGGAGGGAGGGGGGCTGAGTGCAGGATGACACTGAGCTGTGTGGGCCCCATGGCCAGGCGGCTGCCTGTGTGTGGCTTCAGGCTGGGGCTCTGGGTGCTTGGAGCTCCCGGGGGCTCAGCAGAACTGCAGAACACGTGATTTTGGGTAGAGAATCGGCTGGAGTTCTGGGAGCCCCCCAACACTTCTAAGGCCACACGCCGGAGCTAAGAGCCATGGGTCCGCTGTGGCCTCTGTGACTTAGAGGCCTCCTGCAGAGGCTAAGAGTGGACCTCTTAGTCCAGACCCGGAGAGGACGCTATGGAGGAGCAAAGCGTCCTTCACATCGACAGGCAAGGTGGGGTAGGTCAGGCTGGGGCACACTGAGGGGCAGGTCCCAGCTGCTGAGAGACGTGGACTGTGGCCATACCGGCTCTGGACATCATAGCAGATGCCTGACTGCCCAGGAACCGGACACAGACCCCATTCAGTGCACTTCAGAGTCCAGGGGGTCAGGGGCCTTTCCCTACACTGGGCCCCTCCCCATTCACCCAGCAGCAGGGTGGCCCGATAAAATGCAGGGTGCCTGACTACACATGGCTCTCTGGTAAACAACACATATTTTCTTTGTATTAATATGTCCTTGCAGCATTTAGGACATATTTCTAAAAATATTTGTTGTTTATCTAAAATCCCAAAGTAACTGGGCATCCTGGTTTTTTTTTTTTTTTTTGGCTAATTCCAGCCCCACTAGGAGGGACGATGGCTGAGCTTCTGAGACGGCGATTACTGAAGGGGGTCAAGTACTAACAGTAGGTTTAAATTATTGAGGCAAACTAAGTTCTCCAACAGGAGGATCCCTTTCCCCACGGGGAGCCGACAATGGACGAGCAGACCAGTTGTGGAGGAATAAAGAGCCTACATCTCTTTCCTCTGCACATTTCAGGGTGAGTAAATTTGCAAACAGAACATATCCTGTACTCTTATTAATAATGTAAACAGCTATTATTTATTTAGTGCCTCCCATGTCAAAGCACATTGCTAGATGTTTCATACGAATGATTTCTAGCCCAATCTTCACAACAGTTCTGCAAAGTAGATGTTTCTAACCTGATTTACAGACAGGTTTATGGCTTCAAGTCTTTTGTCTCATCCACACAGCAAGGAAGTTTCCGGGCCTGGGTAAGTCCCTGCTCACTTTCTAATTCACAAACTTAATACATTTCCCCAAAGTTCAAATACTGAAAAAAGGGATAAATGACAGGGGGAAGGCCCACCTCATGGCTCTTCCAGAAGCAGCCTTAGTGTTTCTGGAATGTTCTGAAATGTTTATCTGCATACAGGTGGTCATAGTTACACATAAGCAGATATTTTAACACACAGAAAAAAAATAACATAAAAGTGTTTCATGCCCATCCATAAACTTTACCAAACATCAACGTTGACCTGTACTTGCCCTAGTTATTTATTTATTTTTAAATAAAACGTCAGGGATAGATTTGCGATCACCTGTGCATCTTTCTCTGACCTCGGTAGAGCTGCAGGGAAAGCACAGGGGAGCACCGCCTGGCACGGGGCTGGGCAGCCATGCTGGACATGAACATGGAAGCCCAGGAGACAGAAATGGAGAGTGGGATTGCCTCCCGCAGCGGCTCCCACAGCGGGAGCCTGGGAGTCACCGACAGGGAGGGGCACACAGAGGGTCATGTGCAGAATGGGTGAGAACTCAGACAACCCCACTTTAGGAAGACGACCTGTTAGAAAAGGGCGAAGGATCTGAATGGACATTTCTTGAAAGGAGAGCTACAATGGCCCAGAGACACATGGAAACCTGCTCGACGCCATGCATCATGGACCTCGTGCACCTCAAAACCACACTTGGCTTCACTCACACCTGGTAGAATGGCTTTTATCCCAAGACGAGGGAGAGGTGTTGGAGAGAACGAGGAAGAGGGGGGCCTTGCACACGCTGGTGGGAACGTCAGTGGGGACAGCTGTGAGGGAAGAGTAACAAAGGCTCCCCACAAATTTAAAATAGAGCCACCATCTGATCCAGCCCTCTCATTACTGGGTACAGAGTCAAACAAAATGAACCAGTTTTAAAGAGACAGCTGCACCCCTCGTTCATTACCCACCACAGCCAAGACAGGGAAGCAGCCGTGTCCACCAGTGGACGGATGGATTCACACCATGTGGTGGACACACAGTGGGACACCATTCAGCCTTCAAAAGAAGGAAAGTCTGTTCCTTGTGAGACCATGGACGAAACTGGAGGATGTGATGTCATGTGAGGTGAGTCAGGTGCAGAAAGCCCCACGTGGCATCATTTCACTTACAGAACATAAGACCCCAGAACTGAGAGATGGGGAGCAGGACGGTGGTTACCAGGGCCTGTGGGGAACGGGGAGTGTTGGGGAGCCACTGGTCAGAGGGTGAAAATCTCAGCTAGGAGGGAAGAGTTGAAGAGACCTGTTGTGCCACACGGCCACCCGGTATTCTTGAAAATGTAAAGGAAAAGTAAGCCACCTGTAGCATAATACGTGTCTCAAGGCGACATACTTCGTTCCTTCTTGGTGTGGAGGCTGACAGCTGCAGGAAGACGAGGCCCAGTGTGCAGGAGTGGGTGGGACAGAGACTTTGGAGCAGAGCTGAGCACTCCTGAGAGATCTGAAGGCTCCCTGTGCTGGGGCCTCACAGGTCCGCAGCGGGAACGGACTCGGGGGACCTGCCGGCGCAGGGAGAGGCGCATTCATGTGACAGCCAGTGCAAGAGGTAAACAAAAGGTCCCTGGGCTACTGATTAGCAGGATGGCTGATGAAGGCCCAGCGACCCCCATGCGGAGGGCCACAGAGCGTGCGGGGTGGATGAGAGGCCATTTACCGCTGACAAGGACACATGGGAAACAAGGCCAGTGAAGTCCCCAGGGGAAGAGGAGTGGGCCCTGTGATGGCCGCCATGTGAACACGTTTATGAAGGTGCAGACATCAAGGAGGTGCACAGCACTAGGCTGTGTGACAACGCAGAGCTGTGCTAGTGGCAGAGGGAGGGGTGGGGGTGGAGAAGTACGGCAGCTCTCACAACCTCTGGTCGTGACCTCCGCCAGCGCACATCACCTGGCCCAGAAGATGGCAGTGGAGCGTGCCGAGTCCCCATCTCCTAAGGAGATTGTGATCCCATGGCAGTGGGGGTGACGCCTTCCAGGCAGGGGGTGAACACGGGGGACCCACGGCCTCCCACCAAAGGCAGAGCAGTGCACGTTGAAGCAGATATCTTCCACCTGCCCTTGTGCAAATAGTGCACAGAGGTGCCGGTCATCGTTTTTGAAGACATTTTTTTTTACCTAAGGGGCAGATATTTTTGAACACTGTCAAGCCCCTGAGTGGGGCAGGGTGTCTTCCCACACGTGCTGGGCATTTGCGTCTCTTGAGGGTCCCAGCCCCAGTCCCATTTCAATCACACTGTGGCTCGTTCTTACCAGTTTGGGGTCTTGGGTCCTTACCGTGCTGCTGCAGATAATTCTCCTGCTTCCTTTTAAGGTCCAACAGCACAAATCAGAGCATTTATTATGCTGAATTGCAACTTTAAAAAGTGTGAGCACTTCCACTCCACAGACAGGAGGGTACACAGGCGGCGGGCGGGGTCGGTCTCCCCCACTGCCTACCCCCTATCCCAGGCTGAGTGCTGGGCACCAATGTGTGTGTTACAGATTAACGGCTAATGAGTGAGTGACCTTCTAGTCACATACGTGGTATGACATGCCGAGGTAACAAATTTAAATTAGGCTCAGGGAAGCTCTCTTGAGACCATTCTGTGTCCTGTTTTTAATAATTCAGGTTGCTGCTTCTCTGTCAACACTTAGGGTGCCCCTTGACATTTCCACTAGCGTCTCTCCGTTTACAGAACTTCAGCGGTGTTCTGTGTTCTCAGAGCCACATCACAGCCTAGCCACCCTCCGTGTGGTTTTAATACAGCACGCTTCTCTAGACTGGGTGCAAGACACACAAACACCACACTCCAGGAAAAAGCCAGCCCTCTGTCCCTCTGTGTCTATTGATTATAATCAAGTCCCTTCCAGACCGCCCAGGTTCCTGCCCTGCTCAGAGGTCCTGACAGGTGCCCAGGTCTGTGACGCAGCTGCCCCGTTCTCTCCAGAAGGTGCCACCACCTCCCCCCGGCTCAGCAGTGTAGACCCACTGCTCAGTCCCTGTGAGTCACAACACCTCCCACTGGCTTCGAGATTTCTACCGTGGTTAGGCTTCTGCAAATTGGCAGGCGATTTAGGAAAATACCTCAAAGTGGATTTTCTCCTAAGGAATAAAGAAGTGTAGGAAAATTCTAAGTTCAAATCAGATACTTGAGATCTGTGAGACTTTGTGCAGACCTTTGCTGGAGCTTGGCTGAGATTTCTCTAAGAAACAAAGGAACACACAGAACGCATGGAAAGTGTGCTCAGGATTTGTGGGGACTTTTACATAAAAGGGGGGGGGACTTTAAATCCCTTTCAAAGACCCAGGGATGCCGTCACCAATGAGGCTGTGGGGTCTTACCCTGAAGTTTTAAGTCGGCCTTCACTTCTGTTCCATTAAGGCCATGATCTTCTGATCATCTGGCCCCAAACTGACTGTTCTTTAGTTAGGGTTCGTACAGAAGAAAGCTTTTCCAGTGCCCTGCGCCTGCCACTCCAGTGCTACACACAGTTACTGTGGGGAAACCTGGACACTGTTGCTTTTAGCCTCACCGGTGGCCGGAGCCTTAGAGGACCCTGCTTAGCTGCTGTTCTTCCAACAACTCATATTCTTAGTTTCTTTTTGTTGGCAAATAATTAAATTCAGCAACCACATGCTGCAGCTCTGCCAGGTGTAAGACACAGAGCTTGATCCAAGGGAAACAGAAATGAACAAAATATTTGCCACCAGAGAACTCAGAGTCCAGCAGGGGGGACGGACACACAAAGGGTCACCTTGATGCTGGCTCCTGGTCTGCACAGTCATCTGAGGTCCATGCATTGGTGGGCATGAGCCAGGAAGGTCCATGCACTGGTGGGCATGAGCCAGGAAGTGGTCAGGAGGTCTATGCGCGTGGCCCTGTGGTTCCAGGCGACCGCCTTCCTGCCCAGGGCCCCGGGGCTTGGAGTGCAGACGTCAGGGCAGGAGTCTGGGGTCCACCTGGGTCAGAGCAGTGGTGGCCACCACAAAAGCCACTGCAGCCACCTTTCCCTGACTGTGCCTGGCCCTGTGCTGGGTGCTTTGGAGACAGCCTCAACCTTGCTGGACAGCAGCAGCATGGGCCGCTGGAGATGAGGCTGTGATGGACTCTCCCAGGCGAAGCCCTGGCCGTGGCTGGGAAAGCCTGAGCAGCCGAGTGCCCCCTGCCTGCAGCGGGAGCACGGAGGAGGGAAGGGTGAGAACACGGCCGCTGGCCTGCTCCTCCCAGCCCACCCTTCCCGTACTTCACGCTTTTGTCTAGTGGTAGGACATGGAGGACTGCCCTATTCATTGCAGATGCCTCTGCCCGTCAGGGCCCACGCTCACTATCCAGGTACATGTGAGGACACTTGTGTGCACTACCAGAGTCCCGTGAGCCTCTGCCAACACATGTGGGGGACAGGGACGTTTTCATGATTCTCAGCTCTGTCCTAGTGTTTCTTAGGTCCTCAGTAAGTCGGCCTGTCTCAGGGGAGGGCACCTGGAGGCTGGCAGGAAGAACACAAGAGCTCAAACAAACGTGGGGCCTGCTGACAGCAGACACCTAATTATATTTGTTCACTCTTTGCTAATGAGGAGAGAACTGCAATAGAAACAACTTTTGGCTGGGTGCAGTGGCTCATGCCTATAATCCCAGCAGCTCAGGAGGCTGAGGCAGGAGGATCATGAGTTCAAAGCCAGCCTCAGCAACTTAGCGAAGCACTAAGCAACTTAGTGAGATCCTATCTCTAAAAAAAAATAAATAAATAAATAAAAAATAAAACATTTAAAACAGGCACTGGGCCATGTGACTCAGTGGATAAGCATCCCTGGGTTCAACCCCCTGTACCTACCAAACAACCAACCAACCCACCAACGTTTGGCCTTTAAAAGGTTGATTATTGATGCACTATTTTGGCTCAAGCTAAATATCTAATCTCTAAATTGTATTGTTCCTGAAGAAGAAAATCAGCAAAGTCAAGACAGTAACTTTATAACCAACTCATGCGGCAGATGTGCCCCCGAGGACAGAGGGGCAAACCTTCTCATGACGTCCAAAGCAGAGTCCAAGTACACAACAGGCCGCCAGGGGAGAATGTGTGCTGTGCGTCTGGTTTCCCTCCCTTCCCTCTTAGACCCTGAGTTTGCACCTGCCTGACCTGAAGGAGCAACGTGACAATGACAGATGAGAATAAAGTGACTGAACAGGACACAAAACCATAAAGGAAAAAAGTCCTCAGAATAAATAGAGAAATCCATAGAGGAGGCGGGCCTCCCGTGCTCCCCTCTCTGTCCTCGAGGACGCTTATGTGACAGATAATTTCCACCAGCAGCCAACCTCCTAGTATGTAAACAATGGAGACTCGGAGGGCCCCGCAGCCCCTTGCCCGGCTCCAGCTGATGAATGGTATCGACGGGCAGCTGTGCGCAGGCGGAGAGGGTGGCTCTGGCCGGGCGAGATAATTGGCACTCGCCCGCTGCGCAGACTCCAGATCTCTTTATTTACCAGCCCATGAATAATGGATGCCTGATGCGAGAAGTGTATACATGGAGGGGTATTATCATACTGATAAACAGGGAGGGCCCAGGTACCAGCACTCGTGCAGATAATTAAAATATTTGTTCCAGAGACAGCATTTCCTCGTCAACACCGCGGGCAGGTTTTGTTGCTGTTTGATTTTGAAACCTTGTTATCGCTGACATCAAACCTGGGATTTAGCCCCTCCCCATCGTGCCCCACGGCAGTTAGTTTTGCTTCAATCCGATTTCATGTCCAGGGAACTTGAAAGCGATTCTATTTCCCATGCAGCAGCTGAGTGGCATTGCTCAGCGGGGGCCTGGGAGTGGGTGGGTTGTTCTGCAGGCTCTCAGATGATGGGGGAAGCGAAGGCACGCCGACTCTGCGGTCTCCGGCAGCTTGCTCCAGACTGCGGGAGACGCCGGGGGCTCCTGACGGGCGTTTTAGGAAGGGAAGCCTTCCAGATCATCCAACAGACAGCAGGCTCTTTCGAGGGCTTCTCTGCACGCTCTTGAAACTCAGCTCACATCTTTTGGTAGTGGATTCATGGAAGCGTCTGGTTTTAGAAACTGTCTGCATCAAGGTGGTAGCATCCTCGTGCACCTAGGAGATGTCACATGACCCGGGTGACACTTTTAGGTGTTTCACATAATTCGAGGAATTCCAAGTATGAGGGACGGATTAGTGTTCTTGGTCCCGAGGGACAAGGACACCTGCAGGGAAGGCCGCGCTGGGCACTGGCTGCTTGCTTTGTCTCGAACAAGGCCAAGCCAGCATCTGGACTGGGACCTCTTGCTCCTATTTCAGGCTCTTCTGTCCACTTCTCTAGACTCCTCACGTCATTCTGACCATCACAGTGTAATAGCCCTTACCAGTTTTCCACGGTGGGATTCCAGAAGTTCTGCCCTGGTCGTCAGTCAAAGGACTAAATTCTAGATTTCAAATGGCATCCATGTCTCGCGTCTTGAAACATTCTTGGAACTTAGGAACCGACTGTATTTCATACAACTTTGTGTCCCATATGGAAAATGTTCAGTGACTTTATTAATAGTAAGTTGCCAACTGGTAGTTGCTGATTAAATGAATAGATAAATAATTCATCTAGAGTACAGTCTCGGGAAATGGTGCACATGGTGAAGTCAGCTCAGAGGCTTTGGCCCAAGTTCCGGAATGGCCTTAAAGCTGCCAGTTTTGGAGGTCAGTCTCCCCTTTTAATAAGTACATCTTTTAGAGGATCACCAAGTCAGGTCTGTAATGCGGATGCTGCGAGTTTGGTGCACAGGCAGCACTGTCCACGGTGAATGCTCCTTGAGTCTCCAACACAAAGATCACTTTATAAGAAGAATCCCAGGAACCTCTGAGCCATGTCCTCATCACGGTTAAGCGCTCAGCTTCCTGGGCAGGACGGGCTCATTGCATTGCAGATTCTGGCCGGTGAGGAAATCAGACCCCTTTCAATCATCACATTGAGTGCTTTGCTCTCAAGGCTGATCCGATCTTGACCCAGGAAGGTTTTTCCACAAGGAGACGACTACCCAGACCCACCGAGCTGGTCCTTGCTTGACCTTGTTGACCTTGGCCTTGACCATGTCTGAGGCTATGTGCTGCTCTTCCCCTGGGCCCTGCCGGGCAGCTCCCTCATGAACACAGTCTTCAGCCACGGGGCACTGCCTCTCACAGGGGGGGCCTGGGCACCCTGGCCCCCAGTCCCTTGCACTGGTAGGAGCTGCTGAGATTCAGAGTGACCCGCTTTTCCCCCTAGACACCAGGCAACATAATAGGCAAATCACCTCCACCCTCAGCCCCACGTGGCTCCTCAGTAGGTCCTCTCACGGTGCCAGAAACCTCCCTCCTCCATGGCAGAGCCCTCAGCACAGGTCTCTCCTGCTTCTCACCATGGTCCTCTTCAGATCAGGGCCTGGGTTGTTCCCCTGTCCACGGTGAGGTCTGGATCCCGGCAAGATCCAAGAGCTGGTCTCACCTGACCCATCACCCTCTGACATGCCGTTCCTGGGCCCCAGCGAGGGCCTGGCTCCTCCGTGACGGGCTGAGCTGCTGCGCACGTTGGCACCTGCCCTCCCCTGCCAGTTCTCCTGCGCACCCTCCACTGAGTCCCCACGATGCCGCAACGCCTTCCCTGCAGGGCGGTTCTGACCTTTCCCTCCTTGTCTGCGACCTCAGCCACAACCACACAGCTGTGGGTGCTGATCACACCACGATACCACGGGCCACTCTGTTCCACGTGCTTTGTGTGTATCCACTCATTCATTCCTTAAAATGACCCCACGTCACAGGCACTACACCCTCAAATTGCAAACTGACTAAACCACGGCACAGAATTGTGTGGCAGTGCTGGCATTTAACCCGAGCACTTGGACAGACGCCGTCCCCACCTGTGAGGCCCACTGCCCCTCCCTTTGCCACTAGTCACACTGAAATGACCAGAAGCAAGCAACCTCAGGGCTCACCCCAGCTGCGCCAGCTGGCTCAGTGACCCGAGCCAGTTATTGGGCTGGCCGGCCCTGGGTGTCGTCCTCTGTGAGTGGGAACACCACCATGCTCAGAGCGTGCCGAGCACTGAGTGAGAACTCGTGCAGGACGCCTGTGTGTGGCCAGCTCCCTGCAGTGCTGATCCTCCATCCCGGGACCTGGCTGAAATCCTCAGGGCTGTCACCACAGTCCGTGAGACCTTTGAGATTGGCATGGTCCCCCATCCCAGGAAGGTCATCTACAAGGGACATGCAGAGCGCCCAGTTGTTCAGTCCTGCCTGTTCTTGTGGGCCCAGGGCAAGCTGCCCTCGCGGAGCTGCCTGGACCTCCCCATCGGGTAGGGATGGCCCTATTCAGTCTGCTCCCCCAGCCCTGGGGCAGCTGCCTGGTTTCCTTCTACTTGCTGCCCCTCTGTCTTATCTCTATAGTGGAATTACTGGGCATTCGAGGCAGGGACACTGTAGTGGGCATCTTGCCCCCAAATCTGCAATTAAGTAAGCCAGACCCTCTCTGGGCTGTCACTCAGGATCCCGCCACAGTCGATCTCTATTTCCTGAGTAAGCCAAACCCTCTCTGCGCTGTCACGCGGGTCCGGCTGCAGCTGATTTCTATTTCCTTCAAGGAGACTTTCTGATTCCTTAAACTTTTGCCCTTACAGTTCCTTAATCTGCAAGTGAAGCACTGGTCCAGATTAGAGGTCTTCAAAGGGAGCCCTGAGAGTCCCCGAGGCACCGCTGTTTCCAGATCAGGATTCTCAGGGGTTTCCTTTTGAAGAAGGGCTCCGTGACTTGACACAAGACTGAGAGTGTTTGGATTGGAGGATCTTTATGCTTCTTTCTGCCCTCACCTTCCATGAATCAAAAATCATTCCCAACTTCTCTGGCTGGAGATTGTCAATAACTGGTTTGCTGCTCGTCAAGCCTTTTGGCTTCCTCTGAGTCACTGTCCCTGAGACCCTGTGTCATGTGGCAACTCAACCCCCAAGACCTTTGAGGACTATCCTAATGTGCCTGCTGCAAATAGAATCCAGAGTCCCCTGCATACATAGCCACATATTTTTAGAAATAAATGAACAAATTTTTAAAAAGTCTTAGCTCTCTTGAGGGAATGCAATAAAAGAAGTCTTATTTTCTTTGCTTTGGGATGGAGTGGTAGATAAAGAAGTCAGGGGGAAAGAAACCATACAGGGGTTGGGTCATGGGTAATAATCGCCAGTACTGAGCAGAGAAGGAAAAAAGGAGCAACGATACTCCTATAAAACAGTAGACTATGTGTGTGTACAAGTGTGTGAATGTGTGTGCATGCATGTGTGTGCATGTGTATGTGAATATGTGCCTGTGTGTGGGTGTGAGCACATGAATGCATGTGTGTGAATATGCGTGCGTGCATGATGCGTGTGTGGGGTACACACGTGTGTGGCTGTGTGTGGCTGGGAGTGCACATTTATACAGATGTGCCCAGGGCTCCTTCCTTAAATTCATTCTTCAAATATTTTTGTTGTTAAAATCTCTTCCTCTCAATTTCCTCCTCATTTTTTACATGTCAGTGAGCAATTAAGAATAATTTAAACAAAACTAATGATGTATAACACACAACGAAATATTTTACAACACGTTTGTGAATGCTCTGTGGAGAGGAAGCAGGAATACCATGTGAACAGCCGCAGGAGTGACAATTTTAACTAATTCCCTCCCACTCTCAGACACGACTATTCTCTGAGGCCCAGCTCTTCCTGGGTGGGACATGGTGGGACAGACGGCGCGTGTCAGGAGGGGGGTCTTCCCGAGAGGAGCCAGTCAGCCAGACACAGGTCTTCCCTGCCAGGGGCTCCTGTCGAGGGAGCGGTGCTGCAGGAGAGCCGCTGCGTGGGCCGGTGCAGGCGCGGGGGCAGGCGTGTGGCCGTGATTGGAGATGGCCCCAGATCGGGCCCAGGCCAGCTTTGGTGCCTCCGTGGTGAGTGGAAGGCTGAGGAGCCACAGGAAGAACTGTCCTGAGGGCCGCAGTGTGCCCCCCGCTCACAGCTCTGCCTGCTGGACACGCTCCTCACAGTCACGGGGGCCTGTCGTCCTGCGCTGCTCAGGCCTAGGGATGGCTGGCGAGCTCATCAACTGTAAGGTGACGCTCTGACTCAAACATGTTGGCAGAGACGGCAGCAGCCACTCTGATTTCAGAACAATTAAATAAAAGAACTGGTCCTGGAGGCAGAGATAGTGCTTTGTGCACCTCGAGGGCAGCGGCTCTCACACTGTGGTGGTGTAAAGTGATCAATAAAATCAGCCAGAGTGTCAGTTATAGGTTATAGATTAGTAAAAAAAAAAATGTAGATTTAGATATGGTAAGTGAGATAAGGCAGTTATAAAGCAAGAACTGTCAAGGGCAGGCCTAAGACCCCATGTTGCTGCCTTCTATAAAAAAACTGTTATAAGAGCTGTTACTGAGGAGCTGAAATGAAAGCTGTTTTCTTATAAAAATAGTTTTTCTGTACTTTGTACTCCACAGATTGTTCCCTACTCAGGATGAAGCGGTGGTCGTGGGGAGCTGCATTCCGGGTTTGAGTGCACGTGTGGGTATAGATGACTGCGCAATAGACTCTCGGCCCGCCGACCCCTGCTCAAACTCAGGCTACGGTTGTCTAGCACCTGCTTGAACCTGGAAATGTGGTTAACTGAACTGCAAAGCTGATTGCCCGTTTTCTAGCTTCTGTGCTTGCTGGCTTGCTAACTGGAGAATTCCTGTCCTGCTTAGGGCTCGCAGGTCCCGCTTATTATTGTTTCAGTCTCTGTGATCGGCTGACTTGCATGACACTAAGGGAGGCCCCTGAGCTGGGGTTTTTGTCTTTAAGTTCCCAGGACACAGGCCAGGAAGCTGCTGTTCTCCCACAGAGCTTCAGTCCCTACGAGTGGGTGACAGTCCCTGGCCAGGTAAAGAAAGCTCTCTTTGATTTGAATTCAGACTTCGTGTTTTTGGAAGCGGCTCCATAACAACACTGGCCACAGGTGAGGGCTGGGTGAAGCCAAGGCCGTGGGCGCCGCCCGTGTTTCTGATTCAGAGGGTTTGACAGGGGCCTCGGGGTCCACCCAACAGAGCCCAAGCACAGCGCAGGGGATGCGCTGCTCCAAGGTGACAGCAGCCTGGTGCTCAGGGGAGGCTTTCAGAGGTGCACTTGGGGACGGCCTCCTCACAGAGTCCCGCAGACTGTGTGTCTTGGACAGTGGAAATTACTGTCTGTCGATCTGGAAGGCAGACGTCCAGGACGGAATCCACCAGCAAGGCCTGGGGGGCCCTGCTCCCTGAGTCTGGCAGGAAGCCCCCCCCCAGCCCTGGTGGGGCTGCTTTCCTGGACACACACAAGCCCGGGCCCCCATTTCTGCCTCTGGCATCAGAGGGCCTCTTCCCCCCACTGTCTGCCTGACTCTGGCACCTCCCCCCTTAAGGAGTCACGTCTGCAGCGTCCTTTTTCCACCAAGGCCACATTCTGAGTACTGAGGGCCTTGCCCTCAACACAGTTTTGGAGGTGAAATTCTACCCTCAGTGGGGTTGGTCTTTGTCCTCTGAAGAGCCACAGTGACACACAGGGCCCTGTCTGCAGGCTCCCCTCCCCCCAAACCTCCCTGTGTGCATCATGCTGGGCTGAAGGTCAGTACACCCGTGAGGTCAGTGGGGTGCAGCACAGTGGCCTCACCGTGGCAGTCACGATCCCAGCAGGCTATCCTGGGTGGCTGTGCCCTGCACACTCTCCTGCTAGGATCTCACTTTACTGCAGACACCTGGCTCTATGCCACATCAAGAAAGCTAGATCACGACCTTTTGTGCAGTGAATAAACTAGATTTCCCTTCCTGGCCCTGAACTTCAGGATCCCAGAGCAGCAGGATAGATGGGGGCTGTTGGGACCACGAGCCTTAGTCTTTGGCACGTCCAGGTGGGCAGCCTGGTCTCCACGCCTCACCCCTTGTGTGTACAGCCTGAACAGCAGTGCTGACTCCAAGGACCAAACCAAGTGGACTTTCCTTGCAGTTCTTGGCTATTGTTAGAGAAAATAAAAACAGAAGCTGATATTAATAGGGTAAATATTCCTGAGCTCTGGCTGGGAGTTCTAGAGAAACGGATTGGTGCCATGCTTCAGGCCTGGGGGAGTCTTGGGGTCTGCTGCCCGGGCTGATAATGCTCCTCACCCAGTGGCTCCTTCCTGTTTCCATTTTTAAACTGTGCCTATCGTCTGACTCGACCTTGAGCCCTCTGAAGGCAGACCTTCCCATTGCTCTCTATGTCCCGGGCTGCCCTGGAGGGTCCAGCCCAGCCCAGCCCAGCCCAGCCCAGCCCAGCTCCTCAACAGCCAGATCCACGGGCTGTGAGGGCTACCAAGAAAAAAACCAACAACAAAACTCCTTGTCCACATAGATTCCCCTTGTTCAAAAATTCCCTTGATCCATGAGAAACTTTGGTCACTTCTGTCTGAAACTTAATAGCCATTTTTAACTTCCAGGGCCTAGGTCCCTGAGGGCTGTTCAGGTGGCCTCAGGAGCAGCCAGCCCCACACGGTGACACAGCCCATGCCTGGCAGAGACTCTTGGCAAATGCCGTGACCCCACGTCAGTCTGCTTCACGGGCTTCCCAGTTCTGCGAGCCTCCTAGACTCTGGGCCACCTGGGCGGGTTCTCCATCTGGCTCATCCCGGGGTACCCAGCACCCAGCCTGGTGTCCGCCAAAGTGGGTATCACAGAAAGACTCCCCCACAGAGGGCTCACATCCTTTGTGTTCCCCGGGTCTGACACATTCAGATCAGGTGGCCGAGCCCCAGGCACCAGGCAGCCCATCAGCGACTGCCACCCTAGCTAGGGCCTGAGAGGACAAACGTGTGGGCTGCAGCGCCCCCTGGTGTCCAGGCCTCCACACACTCGGGCCAGGCTGGGGAAGGGGAGCCACAGCCACCTAGTGTCAATCCCACTGCACAGGAGAGCCAAGGCGGCGTGTGCGGGGAAGAACACTGATGCTAGAGCCGGCCCTGTCCCTGCTTGCTGTGTGCCATGTGTCACGTTCTCATCTGTATAGTGGGAGGTGGCTTGCTGCTGGGGAAGCAGAGGGCCAACTGTGGACTCTTCCAGACCCCAGCGCCATGACCCCAGGAGCATGGAGACGCTTCCAGACCCCAGCGCCATGACCCCAGGAGCATGTGCTAGGTGAGGCTGCATGTGCTGTGAGCTTCCTGGGCTCCAGCAGGATGTCCACGTGCGCACACACCGTAGCTCCAGTCAGGTTCCTGGGGCTCCTGGCACCTAGTGGGAGAATCCCCAGGCCCTCCAGCCCCTGCGCGTGTCTGTCACTGCCCTACTGAGCAGAATGGCTGTTCCTTTAAGGGTCCTCCCCACCCACCATGAGTCCCTCCAAGGCAGTGACTCAACCTCATCCTTTGACCTCCAGCTCCCAGGGCATTGCCTGGTATACAGTAGCTGCTCAATAATGAGCTGGATGGTGAATGAGGGAAAGTCACTATATTTTGAGGGAGATTTGTAACCCCAGGCAGGTTCTTGCTTTTTTAGTAAGAGGGATTGTGGTGAAGGCGATCCCCCACTCACTGTCTTGACAGGGTCACAGTGAGAAAAAGTGTTGGCAAAGCCGCTCTCCCACTGTCTCGACAGGGTCACAGTGAGGATGAATGCTGGCAAAGCCACGCTGGTTGGTGGGAAACCGAAACCATGAGACCCTTTTTTATGTAATTGGGACTTTTCATTTTCATGCTTATGTTTCAGACAAGAGGCATGAGTATGTTAAATGCCAAACAAATTAAATTTCCGATGGCTAGAACATAACAGGTAGTTCATGCCTTGGAAGCCGTTCTACTACCCCTCAGCATATCAAGGACAAAGTAGAAGGCTGTTCTTCTAACTCAGTACATTGTGGACAAACCTGATAACGGACAACAATCATCCTTTGAAAGGTCATGAGAATTTTAGGCACCACATTGATTATATCAACTAGAACCCAAGCCCATATTTCCAGCCTCTTAGAAAACCTAATCAGTATGCTTATTTTACAAAGTTCACCACATGTAGTCTCATTTTTACATTTAGGAAAGTTAAAACATATAAAGATATATTCTTCTCTTTTTATAAACCCTTTCTTACTTTACATAGGGATATATGATGAGCATAGTTAATATTGGCGGAAAACGGATTGATGTTTAGAACTTGAGAAAGATTATAAAGATATGAGAACTAGTGCACCTTGACTGAGAAACAAAGAAACTCTTTGAGAAAGCAGCTCAACCAGTTTTATGAGAATAAATTTAGGAATTAATTAAAATAGCTTTATAAGACACAGTTTTAGAATAATGTTAGAAATATTATTTTATTTAGATTCTTAAGTTTAGAAATTCTTAAGTTTTTAGTTGTATAGGTTTCTGATATGTTTTAAGAATGATTCATAAACTTTAGGATATTTTAAATATAAGATTTAAAGGGACTTTTTTAGATGGGAATTTTAGATTAGAAATGAAGTACAAGTGTACTTTAGGTTAATGATTGGTTAGGAGACTTAGAGTCTGGTTACGTAGTTTGGCATTAGTTAATAAGAAAATAATATCTTGGGAAAAATAGTAAATCTTGGGAAAATCTGAAAAATGTAAATTAGTGACGTATTTTATTAATGATTCTGTACTTTTAATAATTATATAACTGAAGGACATATCCTGGAAAAATGTAAATTAATGTTACATTTTTTGTACCCCCAATCATGGTTAAGGAAATGTCATGTCTTGGCAAAGTTTTAAAGTATATAATCAATGACGTATTCTGAATCTATAATGATGAGAAAAATTGTAATAAAAGATGACCCAGAGAAAGCAGCTTTAGCTCTCTCTCTGGAGATTGCTCCAACGGAACGACTCCTGTCTCATCTTTTCGCCTACGCCACTCATCCTTCAGGACTCCCTGGACCCCGCTAGGGCAGGACCCCGGCAGGATTGCATCTCACTTTGCAAAATTTCATGATAACTTATTCCGTGTTGACTTAACTTGTGACGACAGGAGACACAGCAGATGTGTTGGAATTGCTGTAGGAAATGCCAACTCCTCAAGCACAGGCTACGGAGCTATGGGCCCATGTGCTCTCCAAACTGAGGGGACAGGTCAGCTGGTGCCAGAGAGGACCGGAGGAGACCCAGGAGACCTGATTCTGCTTTCAGATGCACCTCAGGGAAGGGTGGCGGGATCGAGGGCCTCCAGGTACTGGTGGGCTTCCTTGTCACTCAGAGGGACAACGGAAGAAGATGGAGAGAATGTCCCCACTCACACGACAAGGAAGACATGGCTGGGTTTGTGATAAGTCTGATTTTAGGAGATTTAAGCAAAAAGAAAATAACGGTTTCAGGACCACCAGCTGAAACTAGTCCCCTGCAACGAGAACGCAGTTCCCATTAGACATGGGCAGACACACAGAGGGGTGCAGAGAGCTTCCCGCAGAGCTGAATAACTGTCCCCTCACCAGCTCTTCTTCAATGTGTGTCAGAGGCGTGGGTTCAAGAGATTCTACACCACAGCATGGTGGCATGTGTGGCCACTGGAGATGGCAGATGGCGTCCAGATACCTACCAAGTATGTGCTTCTTGGTTTGTTTGAAAGGCCCTGAGAGAAGGTGGTCAGGAGGACTCTCTGCAGTGTCTGGTCCTGGATTAGCCCTGAATTGTCCTGTGTCAGGCCTTCCTTGGTAGGAGGGGGGTTCTGTGGTTCTTCTCCTAAGGAAGAGCTGAGGATGGGGGAGAACAGCTCCTGGGGACAGAGAGCACCTGCTCACGGTGGGGAGGACAGGGTGACCTGAGCATGGAAGGTGAGAGGCAGCAACGGAGTGTGTAGCTGGAATCCTGGAGAGGTTTGGAACTGCAGCCCAGGATTTGGGACGGTGACCCCTGAGCAATCACACAGAGATCAACCAGCTTGGCTCCCGAAAGCATGTTAGGACTGACTGCAGACAGGGAAGTCCTTCCTGAGACACGCCCCAGGCACCAGAATGCTCGATTTTCTTGGCTGGTGGATGGAAGAGCTCGCAAGTTCTCCCGGGTGTTCTGTGGTGTGTGTGTGTGTGGGGTTAAAGTGTGGAAATGAGTGTGAGCAGTGACTTGGCATTGGCCCACACTAAGACAGAACATGAGGCATGAGCAAAAAGCTGTGGCTGGATTCTTCTGGATGCAGATGCACACACTTAGGAGGCTTCAGACACTGTCTTCAATCCCTAGTTGGCAGCGGAGAATTTCAGAGCTGCTGGGGAATCAGGGTCAGTCTGGACAGCGCTCTGTCTCTCTCTTTCATTGAGAAGCAACATGCTTAACGTGGAACAGAGAAAAGACGGTGTTTGGTCTTTGGGCACATGAGTGAGCTCCTGCTGCTGGTGTGGTGCTCACTGTGGGTCAGCCCCGGGCTTCAGGGGGCAGAGGTTCTTCCAAATTTCCTGGGTTCTCTGAGTGCTGCAGTGAGCTGCCAAGCACTAGCTCGGGGTCAGCTGCATGGATGGCTCAAGATGGGGGAATGCAGAGGCTGCTTAAGGCATCAGGACATCTCCTGATGGCTGTGAATGCCGAGAGGCAAGTTGGCCCGTCAGAAGGACGAGTGCCTTTGACCTAGACTTCCAGGTTGGAGAGCACCTATGGAGTGGGCATGGACATTCCAAGCCCCTTTCCCCTTCTCTCTGGGTCCACCCCATATTCCTCCATGTGCCTGAGCAGCCTGCTTGAACTTGCTGCTAGAGCATTTGATGTCTGCGCTGGGGTGAGTTGCTGTGGGCACTTCTGCTCCTCTTGTAGCTGACCACAACTCCACCTGCCAGGGCATGGTGCTGCGCCAGTGGCACTTGGCTGGGCCAGAGCTGGTAATGCCTAGGATGCCCCTTTCAGAGTGGACCCTCCACAATGAGAGAAAGCACTTCTTTCTCCCCAAATCAAGAGACTCCACCTCTCCTTGCACTGTGCTGTGGCTGGACGCTAGCCAGGCAGGGCTCCTGCACTGCGTGTGTCCGACTGACAGATCTTCCACAGGCTTTGCTGGCAGCTCCCGGGCCGAGTCTTGGCCAAGCCACCTGATTCCATTAGAGTGACTGGATCCAATGACACCTGGTCATAGAAGCTGGCCACTCCTGTGTCCCTGCCATGGGGAGGAGAGTCTGGCACCCTCTTGTGAGGATCTTTCCTTAGAAGGTCCCAAGCCTCGTACAAATGTGCTCAGGACTGGGGTCCTCCCACACACGGCTGACACCCACCCAAAGGCCCTGACTACACCGATGGAGAAGACAAAGGACGCCCCTGTGACGCTGCCTCCCTCCTGTGGTGGGGAAGGGCCTGTGGGCTCCCGAGAGGTGAGGCACACCCAGGCCACATGCCCAGGGGAAGGGCTGGGGAAGGGAAGGGCCGGGGAAGGCCACGGGATATCTTCGGCAGGTCCGAGTGGCTGGGAGAGCCTCCAGAGGCCTGAGGGACTTCTCCCTGGCCAGTGCAGCCAGGTGGCCTGCTGCAGTCCTGGAGTGTCCTGCCAGGCGCAAGGCCCTCTGAGAGCAGCAGGCGCTCCTCTGCCACAGCCCATCACACCACTGCCCTCTGCTGCAGGGACTCCCTGGGGAGACTCCAAAGTCAGCAGGAGTGGGGGAGTTGGGCAAATGGCAAGGGCCACCACTGTCCTACGACTAAATAGGTGACAAGGGGCCAAGGGCACTCAGTGGGCACAAAGAGCAAGAACAGAGCGCAGCTGCTCGGCGGGGACACGGTGTGCCAGGCGTCCTCACAGCAGGCGGGAGAAGCCAGTGCCCAGGCAGGGAAGAGCGCGGTGCCTTCCCTCGGCCTCACACATGGTGCTTCTGCCTCAGAAGGAGGCTGCAGGAGGCCCTTACAGATGTGGCCCCTTGATCTGGGGCTTCCCCGCCTCCAGAACTGTGAGTCAGGTACCTTTCTGTTCACTGCAAGTTGCCCAATCTGTGGTACCCGGCTGGACCAAGGCCTGGCTGCTGTCAGCCCAGCTCGCCGCTGCCTCAAGTGGCCAGGCGGTTGTCGGCAGGGGGCAGCTCTAGACTCCCTCTGCAGGCAGCCAGTCCTTCCTGCTGTCTTTGTCTGTCTTCTGCAGGTGGCAGGGTGAGTCCTGGGTGTCTTAGCAGGATAATGAACATGTCATGAATAGGCCCTTACAAATATGATCTTCTGAGTTACTGATGGCAGGTGGCTCACAAAGTGAGGAGACTGTATTCTATGTCCAGGGCAATTCAAATAATGGAAAGAAAGGTGGAGAATTTTAAGAAAATGTGAGACGCACAGGCTACTGAGTGGGATTTGAGATGTCAGCGTCCCACAGTCTGAAGATTTATGACCATTTTAAAGCAGGTATTGGAAACGTATCTATTGGGAGGAGTGCTAGAGATATCCAGACCTCTGCAAGCATCAAGAGCCCAGGAGAAAAATTTTTAGGTTTTCTCCGTAAATTGCAATGATGATGTTTAGCATAATTTTCTTCTTAAAATAAGTAAGCCAGTCCTTGACGTGCGACGGTCTGAGTTAGGGCCTACTGACTGATGGTGCAGAGGTGAGTGCATTTAGAGGAGGCCATGATTCGAATTTGGATTTTATTCCTTTTCTGGCTAGGCACATGTGGTAAGGTCCTCTCTTGCCACACTGGGCAGCAGCAAGGGGCCATGCCCAGCCGTGTGCCCATGAGGACACAGCGACCCTCTGTAGGGTGCTTTATGGAAAAGCGCCCGAGTTCTGAGGGCCAGGGTGTCAAGTGAAGTTTTGACTTATAATATCTTCAACTTACAATGGGTTTATACAGCTGTGACCCACTGTGAGTCAGGAGGCAGGTGCTAAACACATCCAGTTAGAATCTACTAGAAAAGTGAAAGAGTCTCCTGTGAGTGAGAACATCGGTCCTCCTCCCACTCACAGGTCAGCAGGCGCTGCAGGAGCGGTCCAGCCTCCAAGCGCCCAGCACACAGGGTGCACCCTCCATCGCAGGTTTTCAGTCATGATCATGCCCTAGGGAAGGAGCTAGGGCTCTGCCATTTTTAGGGGTCTATAGAACCTACCTGTGGGTCAAACACACACGTAGACCATGCTGGGGGAAACAGGAGGGCGAGGGATGGAGGGCCATAGCTGTGCCCTGTGAGCAGAGGCCAGAAGGGAGGGATGTGGTGGCTGGCGGTGCTCCTTAAGGTCCCTAATGCTGTGGGCCAGTCCCAAGGTCCGAGGGGGAAGGGGACAGTGTCAGGCACGAGGCTGGAGCCTGCGGAGGTTCTTGCCCAACACCACCAATGCTCGGGCTCTGCTGTGGTCGAATGTGACCCCTAGTGCACCTGCGGGATCCTCACCCCTATGAGGGCACCAAGAGTGGCCCTCAGGAGCAGCTAGGCCATGAGAGTCCCCTGTGAATGGGGTTAGTGCCCTTATAAAAGGGACCCAGAGAGCCCCTTGTGCTTTCCGACGTGGGAGGACACAGTGCCAGGCACCACCCAGGAACCAGGGAGCAGCTTCTCACCAGACCTGGAGTCCGCTTTGATGTGGGACCTGCAGCCTCCAGAGCTCTGTGGTGTAGAAGCTTGTCTTATGTGACAAGAGCCCAAGCAGAAGGGACCGTCCTTCCTGGGGCCACTGCGTGACTGCCACAGACAGGTCCTGGAGGGGGAGAGGCATCAGGCCTCCTCCAAGCCCGCAGAAGGCAAAGAGAGGGCAGGGCCAGGCTGTGTCCCGGAGCTCGGGTAGACCATCCTAGGAGGGGTCCCTATGGGGTTTACGGCTCAGGGAAACATCAGGGAGCCCGGAGAATACTCCAGAACAGCTGCACACGGCAGTGCTCCTGGGCTCGGCAGACGTCTGCTCTGAATCCTGGAGGTTGGAGCTGGCTCATAAGAGGCTGCAACTTTGACCTCCAGCCCCCGATTTCTAATTCACACATTTTGTACTCACCCCCACGGTCTTGTTTCCCCTTTGGCTGCACTGAAGGGCAAATGCCATTCTTTTGAACTAACAAGTCATTTTAATGCCTACAGGTGATCTGTTTTATATACTGAAACTGCTTTAGCATTTCCCTTGAGAGCTGGCTGTGCCTCCCAGAGCTCTGGAGTGCTCTGAGGAGAGAGGACAAGCTGGGGAGAGGAGGGGCCAGGCTGGGCAGCCTGACTCCCAGGCCCAGGGCTTGAAGGTCATCGGCCACTCGACCTCTAATGCAGAGCTCGTGGCAAAAGGATTCAAGGCAGATAAGAAAGGCATGAACCACAGATGACAAAATAAGCTTAAAACAAGTAGATGAGAACATCGGAACAAGGCAAAAATAACGATGAGGAAAGAGACCAGGGAAAAGACCAGCCAGGCACCGTGCTGTCAGGACGGTCCCGCCTGTGCGGTGGGCTCTACTGGGGCTCCAGCAGCACCACGAGGTGGGGATAGACCCAAACGGGCACCTCACGGAGGGCACACACACTGCTGCTGTGGAGGCCCAAGAGAAATTCCCTGTGACCCTCCAGAGGACATCTTCAAGTGTGCGGAGAGGTGTCCCAGCACCAGCTCTAAACCTTTTCCGTAAGAATGGAACGGATGGAAATATCCCCCTCTGCCCAGCTGCCGTTCTGCTCTGCAGTACATGCAGACAAGGTTGGGCAGCACCTGGGACCCACAGGCACCTGCCACAGCCTCCTCAGAGCCCAAGTCTGGCCTTCACACACGCCTCCACCCGCAGCACGTCTGCACCTGCCAGAGTCTGCGGAGATGACGTTGATGTTTTCCAGCTTTGTTTTTAAACACTCTGTTTAGCGGTCTCAGCAAGGACGGTGATGGCTTGCAGTTTTAGAAGAGTGCCTGCTCCTCTGCTCGCCACAGCTCTGTGCTCCTTGTCCTTCCTGCTCCGTGAGCAGCCACGTGAAGTGCACATGTGTGCCGTTTTCTCTCCAGGTGTATGAATGTAGGAAAGGTGTGTGAATGTCAAGTTTTACCTATTGCAATGGATCCCAATTCTTTTTCTGTCCACTCTATCACAAGAGTTCAGCAGGTACAGGACTGAAAGTTAAAAGGTATTTTTTTTTCCACCAAAAGCATTTAATGAACCTTGCTCCATTATTTCCTGGGCCGCTGCTTTGGACCTGAGAAGTCTAACACAAACTTGAATATTTAAAATAGAAAAGGAAACAAGGAAAAGAGATCATGTTTTAATTTTCTCCCTGTAATCTTATGCAAATTTTAACCTTATGATGATTAAATTTCATTAGGAAATATTAACTTTGGTCTTTTGAAAAATTCTTATAATTTTGTTCAGCAGGCCTTTTCTTTCTGATGAACTTAAAGCTTAGGAGAGCATTTGCCATTATAGCTTGGTTTATTTTCCCCCTTTATTCTCACCAAGCTCTTTCTAGAGCCTCTCCAAGCAGATTGCATGTTTTTGTTCAATCATTCACACTCCCAAATTTTCTTTGAATTTTTATCTTTGTCTAATTTCATGGTCTTATGGGCTGCATTTCCTGGGTTACTCTTTAGGCAATATCCAGGATGTTTCTGGGGAAACTGGGGCATTCCACCACAATATGTATTCAGTTCTTATGACATTAAAAAAAAAAAAAACTTTGGGAAATATTTTATGTCCAGAGCAGTCAGTTCGCTTCTTTTTTCACAGCAACCTGCTCTTGTTTCATGAAGGTGATACTTTCCAGAATCTCTCTGAGGATATTTGCAGTCAGACTTCCTGCAGTAGGTAGAATGACCTTTAAAATGTTTCTCTAGGCTGTGTGCACTGTGTGCAGAATCATCCCAAAGACTCAAGAGGCTGAGGCAGGAGGATCACCCAAGTTCAAGCCAGTCTGGACAATTCAGTAAGATCCTGTCTCAAAATAAAAATCGCTGGGGATGTAGTTCAGTGGTAGAGTACTTGCCTAGCACGTGCAAGACACTGGGTTCAGTCCCCAACACTGAACAAATAAAAGTCTGGCCAGTCTCCTTTTGCTGACATGCAGTCTGAGGCCTCTGGTCACATTTCTCACTTGCATCAGCAGCTCTTGGCTGGCCATCCCCATGCTGAAGTGGGGCTGTAGGGGAGGAAGGCCCTGACACCAGGATCCCAGGTGGAGATGCCATGGGGCGGTGGCCACCTGACACGAGCTCCCCTTCCACCGTGGCCCGCTGTCCCCTCTGGAAGTCCCCATACCAAGTCTGGGGCGTGTGGGAGACAGCAGGGGGGTGTCACTCTGCCCAGTGCCTCACACCAGCACCTGCCCCAGCTCCAATCCGCTCCAGCTCCCGCCTTGGCGGCTCTGCTCTGCAGGGTGTTCCAGAATTCACGATTCTGAGCAGACAGACTCTTCTTCTGCCAGTGGTCTTAGGCACCCTCACCGTTGGCTTTCACTTTCTCTGTGATGATTTGTATTTACTTTTCAAAATTCTTCCAAGGTCTGGTTTGCTGGTGCCTCCTGCACCTGGTCCAGTGGTGCATTTGTTTTTATTTCTATATTTTTTTTCTATCATTTGACTTAGAAAAGAGGGTAGTAACTGCTTGGGAAGCCGTTTTGAGCAGAACTATGCTTTAGGAAGCATGACCTGTCACATCTCAGCCAGGAGTAGAGTGAGTCATTAGCTGGGAGACCTTCAGGGCAAGGTGGGCAGTGACGGGAGCAGGAATGGAGGGGGTGGGAGACTCTGGAGGCACCGTGGATTGCATTGAGTGCCGTTACTTATTGTTAATGGACATTTCAAGGACATGGCCTCTCCTCTTGCAGGAAGGCAGGCGGTCACCGGTCACCGAGCACCAACATGCATAGTGAGGGGAAGGTGAGAAATTCCTTTTTCTTAGAAGACATTTGCTTGGTCGTTACTGAGAAGCAGTGTGACTCCTACTGGGTGGGTTGCCCAGGGCCTGGCTGCATTTACCCAAGTGTGTGACATCTTCCAAAACACTGACAAAACTTGCTCCAATGATGTAACCTGCCTTGAAATCCCCTTCTTGATTTTGGTACAGGCAGCCTCGAAGGGAATCACTCCAGGTCTCGCAGAGAGTGAGCAGATGTGCTTATGAGCAGGTTAGCTGTGCGCCCAGGAGCCTCCGCCGGGTTCTAAGCACTCACCTGGGCAAACCCAATATTAAAAGGGCAGCTGAGGTCAAACCTAGGGAACCTGGCTGAGAGCATCTAGAGGATTAGGTGGCTTACAGAGCCCAACCAATCAAGCAATCAAGCTCCAGGTGCTGCTGGGAATGGGAACAGCCGCTCTGTCGGAAGCCAGTGACAGTTTCACCAGAGGACGCAGGCTACTTTCATCTTCTAGCCCTGGGCTGCTCCTCACAGCTGGGCACGAGTCAGTAGCAGGCTCTGTAAGTGACCCTCGGGTCAGGACGGAGGAGTGCACACCTGCTTGCCCTGTTGACTCGGCTTGGAGCTGCGCCTGGACAGGGCCCCAGTGCGGGAAGGTGGAGGCTTCTTCCGCCTGACCTGGGAGCTCTGTGACAGACGGGGAGCCCTGTGATGGGGAGCCCTGGGCAGCAGCCTTTCCTGGGAGAACTTCTGGAGTGGCCCTCCGTCCCGTCTCAGCGCCTGTGTCTTCACGGCACGTGGCCATTCTCGGCTGACCACAGTGCCTTAGGACTTCAGCCCCTCAGAAAACACTCTGCCTCTCGGTGGAGTGGGGTGAGTGGCAGGTGCACCTACCCCCCATGTGTATTCCATCTGGGGCAGCACGGGTGTGGAGCATCTTCATGGAGGAGACTCGGGGTTCTCAGGGCTGCACCAGAGGGGGGAGACGTACGGCAGGTGGCTGCCCTCCTCCCCCCTTGCTGTGTGGGAGCCATCACCACCTGATCCCTGTGATCTTCACAGCATCACCAAGGGATGCCTCACGGCTTCCACGACATCACCCCTCAACCCCTCACAACATCACCACCTGACCCCACAACACCACCCCTCGACCCCTGTGACCTTCAGGACATCACCCCTCAACCCCTCACAACATCACCACCTGACCCCACAACACCACCCCTCGACCCCTGTGACCTTCAGGACATCACCCCTCAACCCCTCACAACATCACCACCTGACCCCACAACACCACCCCTCGACCCCTCATGACATCCCCACTCTACCTCTGTGGCCCTCACACTGTCACTAGTGGATACCTTTGACCTCCGTGACAACATCACTCAACCTCTAGTGGCCTTGGTTCTCGCTGAGCCTGGACTTGGCCTCGGAACGCTCTGACCATGGCAGCACAGCCATCGACCCTGGACCACTGGCCTTGACGTCCTGGCTGTTTTCCACCTGCCGGCCTCACGGTTCTGACCTCCACTCAGCGCAGGGGTGACGTGACAGCTCCTTAATGTCCACTTTCCCCCAATACGCTGTGTTCCCCCTGGACGAGACGCACATGACCCCAGGGAGCGGAGGCCTGGGGGAAGGACAGAGGAGGAGCACGGGTCGGAGCAGGGAGGAACCCCGGGTCCCCCCACCATGGAGACAGGAGTCATGTTTGGGCCTGAAATGGCCACTGAAGGCCACGTGTGGAAGGCCTGTCCCCAGTGCAGCAGGGTTCAGGGGCTCTGGGAGGTGACTGGACCCTGACCTCAGCAGGGACTCACCCCCTGGTGGCTCACAGCTGATGGCAATCCTGGAGTGGTGGGAACTCCAGGGGGTGGGGCCACGTGGAGGAGGTAGGTCACAGGAGCATGTCCCTGGCCTTGTCCTTCCCCTTCCTTCCCTCCTCTCTGCTGCCCGTGAGCAGCTGACCGCTCCCACACTCTTGCTCTGCCTCACCTCAGGCCTCGAGAGTGAAGCCGGCCAACCTTGGACGGAGGCCCCGGAACCATGGTCCACACAGACCTTTCCTCCCCTGGCCCAGTCTCCCAGGTATTCTGTCCCAGGGATGACGAACGGACCAACACCACACAGGAAAGTTCCAGAAGGTTCCAGGTCTGTTTACGAGGGGACCCTCATACCGGCATCCAGTGATCACCTAAACCAGGCCTTTTAGAGATGAAGACGGGCACTGGCTGGTGGGATCTGGCCGGTGGTCAGCAGATTCAGGTGTGACAAGCGCTTCTGAGACTTATCGCTCCTATTATAGTCTATTCTAATGTAACTGCCAAATATAAAAATGATTTTTTGTTTTTTTAAGTTTGTACTGACACGTAAAAAAATAAAAATCATGAATTAAAAAGAAACAAAAACATGTCAAACCTTGAGAAACTATAGAAGAATGAAAACTGGAGAAGGTCACGAGAGGAGGCTCAGTGCGGAGACGGGCAGGAAATGCTGTAGAATAACTGCACATCAGAGGTCACTGTGCCAGGGACTAATGAAGTCCAGGAGCGCTGACTGCGAACAGTGGACGAGCTATTATCAGCTCCAACTGCAACGGACTCAATGTTCCTCCCCCAAGTTCACATGCTGAGCCCCGACCTCCAGTTATGGTGTCAGGAGACAGGACAAGGTCAAGGGATGGAGCCCTCATTCAAGGGCCCAGAGAGCCTTCTGACCCTCCCCTGCCACATGGGGTGACCCGGGAGTCAAGCTGGAAGTCTGACAGAAGAGGGAGGCCCACCAGAGCCCCACCGCGCCGCACCCCGAGCCTGGACTTCCAGCCTCCAGAGCTGCAAGAAATAAGCTCCTGCTGTTTATCAGGCACGCAGTCCCTGGTGCCCAGTGACAGCCACCTGAGATGACACAGAGTGGGGTGGCGGAGTTTCTGTGCTGAGGACTTCAGCGAGCTAGGGGCAAGCCTGCCTGTGGGAGGCTGCGGAAAGGCAGGAGGCGTCCGTCTGGAAGAAGTTTGTTTTAATTTACTTGTTTTTTCCCCTGGGCTGTCCTGGTTTCATGACTTGTACACTTGCTAACAGACAGACGCCTTCTGCCTTTCCGCAGCCTCCCACAGGTGGGCTTGCCCCTAGCTCGCTGCAGTCCTCCGCACACACTCACACTCACTCACACACACTGACACACACACTGACACACACTCACACACACACTCACACACACTGGCACACACTCACACACACTGACACACACACTCACACACACTCACACACACTGACACATACTCACACACACTGGCACACACTCACACTGACACACACACTCACACACTGACACACACACACACACTGACACACACACTCACACACTGACACACACTCACACACACACTGACACACATACACACACACACTCACACACACAGAGATGTACACACAATTTAAAGAGTGATTTTGTAGAGAAGAGGGCTGGTTCACGTTTGTGTTTAAGTTAAAGCAACAGGTTAAATATTTAAATAGATTTCTAAATGGTCCAGAGAATCTGAGGCAATGACTCTAAGATCAATAAGACTTCAGTTTGTTTCTCCAGTGCTGGGAGTGAAGCCTGGCCTGGTGGCTCCAGGGGACCAGTCTGTCACATTTCCCGTCTCTGTGCCTTATAGCCCTCTGAGTTGCCACAACTTGCTATTTCAGGCAGATGATGTTGTGGGACCCAGAGACCCAGATCCTGTCCTCCCTGGGTCACCGACTCACCAGGAGTCGGGGGCCCCTCCTAACTTCTGGCCTCAGGTTTGCCGTCTGACAAATGAGGGGTCGGCTCCACCTTCTTTCCTCCCAGAGCACCCCTGGGTGATGCTCTGGGGCCTGCTTCCTGGGGGCACAGGAAAGGGCACTGCGACGGTTAAGTGGGACTGTCAGCTGGACTGGGTTAAAGGACACCGAGGAGACACTGGGATTGAGACTTCTGCGTGTGTCTCTAGGGTGTTTCCAGAGATGATTGGACAGCAGACTGAGGGGGAGGACCTGCCTGGAGCATGGGCAGTGCTGTCCACCAGGCTGGGGCCCAGGTGGAACAGAAAGCAAAGGAGGACACCCTGCCGGAAGGCGAGCTGCGTTCTTCCTGGGCAGGCGCGTCCCTTGCTGCTGCCGCCGCCCACGCTCATGGCCCTTGTCCTGTGGTCCTCAGGGTGGACCTCCACACCTTCAGTCTCTGTCTGGGTCCCTCTTGTGCTGAGGCCCAGCTTCCTGACTGAGCAGCTCCTGGTCCCTCCAGCTCCCCAGACTGTGGACAGCCACGTGGCCCTGTCCAACTTGGGATCCTGCACGCCAGCCCCACAGGACATGTACCCTGTTGGTTCTGTTCCTCCAGGACCTGGCTAGCTCAGGGTCCCCGGGGCTGGGGGAGTCATGCATTTCAGAATCCCAGCCCCCTGGAAACCTGCCCCTCATCTTGGCAGAACGTGGGGTGGGCTGGGGAGCAGGGGCATCGGCAGCTTCCCAGAGTTCTAATGACCTGGTGAGAAGGGGGTGCAGTCACAGGTGCCTCTGCCAACAGGCTGTCCAGGTGCTGCTTGGCACCCTGACTGTGCCGTCTGAAACTCGAGTGAGCTCCCGGTGAACTGGCCCCACCTCCACCAGGCCTCTCCTATAGGCGTGTTCGCGCCCAGGAGCGCTCTCGGTGGACCACGCTCCTCTTTGAGAGCTCTTTTCCTGGGACCACATGATTTATTCTTGCCTTCTCATGGGTTCACGGCGCAGCTGCACAAGATGTGAGAACAGAGGCGCAGACTTCTCTGCACCTTCCCGGGCACGTGGCCTATCTGGCGCTCTGACCGGTGTGGTAAAGCACTCGCATGTTCGGGATCAATTAACAATAAGTTGGGTCATAGGATACATGTTTCTGACACTCTGTGTGTAATCTCAAGCCTTCACAGGCCCCAAACGTTCATCGTTGAAGTTGTTTCATATCTTTATAGACGGCCCAGTTTCACCGACATGGAAGAGACCCAGCCGGCTCAGGGGCTCGTTATGGACATCAGGAGGTAAACTGTGGGACGCGCTGGCTTTGCCCTGAGGAGCCAGGACCTTCTCGAGACCATGAGCACCGTGGCCCTCGGCAGGACCCGTCCCTGTCCTGTAGCACGTGGTGCTCCTACCCCACGGCCCCTGCCTGCAGCTGTGCCCTGCAGCACCCCCGGCCTGGGCTCAGGGGCACACTCACCTTCACACTTGAGCAGGAAGAAGTCCGAGCTGTGGCTGAAGGAGGCGCTGAAGTAGGTGCAGTTCTCAACCAGGTCACAGGACAGACACTGCCTGTTGAAGTTGCCCACCGTGTTGGCGCTGCGAGAGCAGAGATGCCGTGAACCAGAGCCCGGCACCCGGCCGCAACCTGGCAGACGGCTCCTGCGAGGGCGGCTGTGGTCCCTGCTGCTGACCTTCTGGGCCTTGTCCTGTCAGTCCCCTGCCTGGGCCCTGGGAGCCCCCCCCACATCTTGCCCACACCTTGGCCCCTGGGACTGGGTGTACGTGGTCACCTATGGCTCTGTGTGGCTTGGTGTGAGGACAGCTATGGTCCAGTACCCGTGCTCCACAACCGCCTGTGCTACTCTCTGAGTGGACAATTTGGCCATGTGGGGACAGCAGAGGTGTTGACACATCAGCCGTTCCTCTGAGTGCCAACACCAGCGTGTGAGAAGCAGGAACTCTGTAGACAGCAGCCAAAACCAACTCTGGCTGCTTCCAAAGCCCAAGCTCCCTAAGGGGTGACACAGCGGCCTTGGTGGTGCCCACCCAGTGGAGCTAGGTGAGTGGGGACTGCTTTGAAGATAGCACCCAGGCCCACCCTGGTCAAGTACAACTTCGGGTCCAGAAGGCCTAACGTGTATCCCCAAATGGAAAGATGCAGAGATGCCCAATCCCTGAGGAAGCGCTCCTCGGCACACCGCCTGGGCAGGGTCCACTCTGACCCCAGATTCCAGAAGGGAGCCTGTCCGGGAAAGCATGGAGGTCCTTCAGGGGAGAGAGAGGGCAGCTTCAACCACACACCTTACTGGATGCCCCTGGCAGCTGCCTCCCCTCCATTTATGGATTTGGGAACTGCCTGATTTCAGTGACCCTAGCAGAGGAGCGGTGATGTCGGGTCTATGGAGAAAAGCAGCCTGCGATGGCGGGTGCTTGCCACCCTCTGCCAGCGTTCGACTCTCAGCACAGAGCGGGGGGCCACAGAGAGGCCGTGGCTCCTGCCCTCTGGTCTACACTGGGGGGTGCCCTCCCCAGCAGCCTGTTGTGGTCTCCTTCTGGTTGGGAGGTGCCTGGGGGTGCCGACTGTCCCTCTTCACCTGTGCCATCCTGGCAGGAAGCACCTGGGGCCAGTTTCACTTCAGAGCCCCAAGTTTCCTCCCAAGAGAACAGGGACCAGGCCTGGGTGTTCCTCATCCTGTCTCTCCAGACCTTGCGGCTAGACTCCTTCCCTGCCCCCCTGCTCCCATGTGGAGGGGGCGTTCTGCAGGCGGGAGGAGCCCGGGCTACCTGTAGAGCTGGCGTCTCCGCGGCAGGTCCTCCGTGCTCAGGAAGTAGCTGTGAAGAGGGCACGGCGCACAGGTTAGTGTGCCGCAGGGCGTCTGCCCTCACACAGCCCGCGCGACCTGGGGGCGATGGGACACAACAGTGGGGGGCCTTGGGGCCCGAGGTGTCTCCTGCACCGCCTTCTCCTCAGTGCAGGGTCCAGCACCGCAGGGCTGTGGTGAAAGCGTCACCATGGCAGGGAGCCTTGCACTTTGGAAGTCGGCTGGAGTGAGTGCCACCGTCTAGGACAGGAGGGGCTCGGTGCCTTTCCCTGCACGCACCAACAGGATGGGACTAGAGATAGCAGAGCCCCCGCCAGCAAGTGGGGCCCAGCAGCCGCGCTCACTCACATCTTATTCCGCTTCTCATCGTAGGACAGGATCTTGGTCACGTCCCAGTCCCCGGAGGTGATGGACTGGATGTTGTCATTGCTGCTGTTGGGCTGGAACACAGACAGGCATCAGGAGAGAGGGGCTGGGCCCCAGGCTCGAGCCACACAGAGGAAGGCAGTGCCTCCCTGCCACTGCTGGTCTCTGCAAGGCCTGGCTGGAAGAGCCTTCCCGTCCCACCCTCCGGGTACCACCATCCCAGTTCCTCCGACCAGCATCTCCTGAGATACAGGTTTGTGTGCTGCTGATGTTGTGTCTCTTACATTTGTGAACCTAGTGAGCAGAGTTCTTCCTCCAAGGGCCGCGGAGGGAGGAAAGGGGGAATGTGCGGAAATGGATGAGATCGGGCAAGAGAAAGGAGATGGGCAAAGGAGGGAGGAAGCCAGGCCCCATGGTGCACGCCTGTAACCCCAGTGGCTTGGGAGGCTGAGGCAGGAGGACAGCAAGTTCAAGGCCAGCCTCAGCAACTTCGTGAGGCCTTGTCTCAAAATAAAAAAATAAAAAAGTGGTGGGGATGTGGTTCAGTGATTGAGTGCCCCTGGGTTCAATCCCCAGTACCAAAACAAAGCACCCAAAACAAACTCCTCTAGTAATTCAAGAGATGCAAATCAAAAAGACTCTCAGATTTCATCTCACTCCATGCAGAATGGCAATTATCAAGAATACAAGCAATAGTATGTGTTGGCGAGGATGTGTGGAAAAGGCACACTCATACACTGCTGGTGGGACTGCAAATTGGTGCAACCAATATGGAAAGCAGTATGGAGGTTCCTCAGAAAATGTGGAATGGAACCACCATTTGACCCAGCTATCCCACTCCTTGGTCTGCACCCAAAGGACTTAAAAACAGCATACTACAGGGACACAGCCACATCAAGGTTTACAGCAGCTCAATTCACAATAGCTGAACCGTGGAACCAACCTACATGCCCTTCAATAGATGAATGGATAAAGAAACTGTGGTATATTCACAGTGGAATATTGCTCAGCATTAAAAGAGAATAAAATCATGGCGTTTGCAGGTAAATGGATGGAGTTGGACAATATCATGCCAAGTGAAGTTAGCCAATCCCCCAAAATCAAAGACCGAATGTTCTCCCTATCATGGGTGCTGACCCATAATGGGGGAGCTGTGGGGAGAAATTGATTGGGCAAAGGGGAGGCAGGGAAGGGAAGCGTGCGTGGAGGCGGGAAGACGGGGGGATGAGGTGGACATCGTTACCTAGGTACACGTGTGACTGACTGCCCATGTGGTGGGACGCTACATGGTGTACAGCCAGAGAATGAAAAGCTGTGCTCCATTGTGTACAAGGAATCACAATGCGTTCTGCTGTCATGTTAACTAATTAGAACAAATTTCAAAAAGCCAAAAAGAGAAAAACTGGAGGGAAGGAGGGGCAGTGTGGCTTGGTCACTCTCTGTGCCCTTGGCAAGGACAGGGTGGAGCAGAGTAGCTGATGATCCCACGTGCCCCACCCCAGTGCCTCAGTGCCCAGCACCATCATGGCAACAGTGGGTCACCAAGGGGCATGGCAGGAGATGTCTCCATGGTGACCTGGGTGTGAGGTGCAGCTGGGCAGCTGTTTTGGGCTGCTGGTGCCATGAGAGGCGGATACCATGACAGGTGGATGCCACAGTGGAGATCACTCAGGTGACAGGCCTGGGGCCAACCCCAGGACACAGACATGGGAGCTGGGGGATGGAAGGCCCTGGGAGGTCCAGGGCTGCTGAGCTCCAAAGCAAAGGGGCAGGCAGGGCGTGGGCACCTGGCCGAGGGGAGACCTTCTTCCTGCTGAATGTCCACAGGGTCCCCAGCAAATTCAGAGGCCAGGGTGGAAGGAACACATCTAAAATTCTTGACCTTGTTTGCCATGTCCCCGCACGAGAAAACAAAGCATCGGGGGCTACAGAACCAAGACCACAGAAGTGAGTGGATGAACAGGGTTCACGGAGATTCTTCAAGTCACGTGATTGAGTGGTCTGAGCCCAGATGCCGCGCCTGACCCCTGCAGTAGAAGTGATTTGTACCCAAGGAGGTGCAGGTGTCTCCCCAGCACCCCAGGGCCCCTGGGTGCGGTGCTCCTTCCTGGAGTTTCCTTTTGAAACTGATTTCACAAGCTCCTATTTGCAGAATGTTTCTTATTAACGCTTTCCCTAAGTTCCTATTTACCTGCCCTGACCCCACATAACTTTAGATGGCCCCCCAAATGGGACCCACACACAGAGGATGGGTCTGTGATCAGGGACATGCCACTCCTGCACCTCCAGTTTCAGGGAAGAGTTCCTAAGGTTCCGCGTGAGGTAGCGCCTCTTAGGGTCACCTCTGAGCAGGGGATTGTATTTGCCAGGATGCACATTTTGGAGTAAAAAATCATGTCTATTAATCTCTGAGATCACTGCTCAGGGGTGCTCCTACCCAACCACTGAAGCCCAGAGTCAGGTGTTTGAACAGGGTCCCCTCTGCCACTGCCAGATGGGTCAGACGCTCACACTTGTGCCCTGGAGCATTAATGCAAAGAGCAAAGCTCCACCCCTGCCCTGCTCAGAACCTCTACCCAGGACAAGTGCAGCCTTCTGCCCCCGCCTCGGGAGCCCAGCCTGAGTGTCAGCAGCCTGGGTCCCCTGGGGCCCTTGGAAGGACATGTGAGTTTGGCCACGAGAAGCGAGTACCAACAGCACCTGCAGCTGTAGAAACCAGCAGGATTTACCTGGGATGAGGACACAGTGATGTGGTAGAACTTTCCTCGTCCCCCCTGCGGGATCGCTCTGACAAAGAAGAACTTCCGGCCATCCTTGGAGAACACTGGCTCTTCATTCTGCACACAAAGTCAACAGACCAAATCAACACAGGGCTCCGTCCGATTGAAGAGGGTGGACTGGGATAAGATGCACCCTGAGGTACATTTTCTAGGTGATTTCTAAAGAGATGCAGTTGGAAAAACAAGTGCTGTGTGGGGCCTCTCCTTTCCTTGGGGATCATGAGCCAAACGGGGTTTTTCTAGAAGAGACACAAGGGGAAATTAAGAGGCAGAGAAAAAGGCAGCCCTAGTTTCTAAAGCATGGGCCAAGAGACGGCCGTGTGCCCGTGACAGCTCACCTGAGAGCAGAGACTGAGCTCCGGAACACTCCGTGCTGCGCCCCCCCAAACACACGCTGCAAACCCCCGGGGACTGTGGAGTTCCTGCAGTGGCTTCTCTCACACACCAGGAGGAGCGCAATTCTGAGCAGTCACAACCTGCCCCTGCCTTTCAATCCTTTAATTCTTTTCCCTAATAAAAACCAGCCCACGCAGGGCATGGTGGCCCGTGTCTGCAATCCCAGGGGCTCAGGAGGCTGAGGCAGGAAGACGGCCGGTTCAAAGCCAGCCTCACCAACTTAGCAAGGGCCTAAGCAACTCAGTGAGTCCCTGTCTCTAAATAAAATGTAAACAAGGGCTGGGGATGGGGCTCAGTGGTTAAGCACCCCTGGGTTCAATCCTGGTACCAAAAGAAAAAAAATCTACCACATACTGAATAGCCCATCAAGAAGAAGGAAAAAAACAAAAAAAAACAGGACAAATTCTATATATTCCAAAATGTAGGCTAGAGGACGGTACACCAGGGCTCCCTTCTCCAGGGAAGTTCAGCACAAGGCAGAACCGTGTCAGCAAGTGAGCCTGGAAACAACCAGCATCTCCCGTCTCCCCTGGGCTGGCCCCTGGATTCCAGACCAGAGGGGTGTATTGTCACTTCATCTCCGTCCTCAGGCCCCCTAGCACTGAGCTGCCAGTCGCTCAGCCCCAGCCCTCCCCAGCAGGGTGGCTGTCACTTTGATGGGTGAAAGGGGATTTTGCCACAGCAGCATCTCCGACTCTTTGAGGCTCACGGTTGAGAGTTTCCATCCGTGAACACCAATTAGTTGGCTACCTATCTATTTCCTGATTCCAGGAGCTCCATGCTGATGCAGGGATGAGGACAAATGGTCAACCCACCCAGCTGGCACAGGGAAACTCATTTCCCCGCAGTGAATGAACACATGCAAATATGATGTGCCCAGAGAAATCAACTAACGTGATTAAAATGACATTTAATCTTCATGAATATTTGCAATAAAATGAAACCTTTAATCTGCAAATATTGATTTTTCTATTTAGAGCTGGAAGTGGGGTATTTAAAAGCACAGGGAGTGGAAAGACCAGCCATTAACTGGCCTTTCTCCATGGACTTCTGTTTGCCCACAGCAGGACGGGCAAGGTGGTATTCCTCATTTTCTGGGGGGAAATGTTTGTACTTCTGGCAGAGATTAAATGTGGTATAATTAATTCTGGCCAGAGGCATTGTGTTTACAATGAGAAAGCCTCGGCATTGGGATGCGACCTTTCACGGCTCCATGGAAACCCTCCTCGTACACCAGCAAAGGCCCCTGCCCCGAGGGCTGCTCTCGGACTCCGCTCCAGAGTGGGGAATGTGGCTAGTGCCAAGCCCAGGGCTTCCTCACCGGGGTCTGGATTTCAGTCCTGGTTCTGCTTCTCCTTTGACCTGGGGGGCCTTCCCAGTCTCTCTGGTATGGCTCCTGGCTCCCAGGACTCCATTCACTGCAGGTCCATGAAGAGGGAGTCCTTGTGTTGGCAGGACACGCTCTCTGGGCTCTTGGGAGCATTTCTGCCAATTCTTTCCATGATTCACATGTATTTGTCTTGTCCAAGCTCCCAGCCCAAATCTTGAAACCACAGACCCTAAATCTGGTTAAGGAAACAGACCCACAGGACTAACTTCAATCAGATGACAGGCTCAGGTGCTGGGCTATGGAGACCTCGGGGTGGACGGAGGGCACTGGCCATTGCTCTGGGTATTCTTGGAGTCCAGGGCACTTGCTGGCGTCCACACAGGCCTTCGCCTCTTCTTTTTGGCTCCTCTCTGTGGGTTTTGCTGCACTCTGAGAAGTGCAGGAGACAAGGCCCAGAGAGGGCTGGTGGTGCTGCCGTGGTTCACCCAGAGATGCTGCAACAGGGACCTGGACACTGGTTCCTCTGGGCAGACAGGCGGCCTCAGGCCTGCAGGACTTCCTACCTCATCTCTCCTACACTGTCTGAGGCAAGCTCCGGGGACCCATTGGAGATGATGTTCGAGGGACTGTGGCCTCAGCGTGGGTCTCCCTTGATTGTTCCTGCAGACCTCTGCTATGTGCCCCTAAGCCTGAAGAAGCAGCCACCAGCTTGGTGGCAGTAGGCGGCAAGTCCAGACTTGGTTCCTAAGTCACCCTCCAGCACATCACAGCACCTTGCAGGATGCAGAAACAGGAAAGAATATCTTTGAAAAGCAGGGTGTACAAATTCTTTCCTTTAGGGAAGAAGGGGGCAATGAGAAGCCGTTTGCATCTGGATCTCACCAGGGAGCCATGCTCCACACAGATGCATGGTCTTAGGATGTCCAGACACGTCCCCTCTCCTCTTGCTGTGGCCCCAGCACAGCATCTGGGAGAATGTTTCTCTAACAGAACGTGAGGCTTGAAACTAAGGGCTGCTTGTATAGTTTAAGCTTTTGTTTATTATAATGTTAGCTGTTTGCTACTAAATGCCTTAAAGTTTACCTTTTAAAACCAAAAGAGTGATTATTTTTATCTCTGCAACTTTCAAGTGTTGAGTTGCTGGGCTGGGAAGGACCTGGTTTCTGAATCCCATTCAGGATGTCCACCCTGTGCCTGGGTTGGTGTCCATGAGAAATGCAGTCAATAAGACCAGAAAAGTCCAGCTGGTGATCCAAGGCCTCTCTGCAGCACCGAGGAAAAGAGGAGCAGAGGGCAGGTGGATGGTCGGTCCCCAGCCCCCGAGGACCATGCACTGCTGTCCATCCAGGAGTGAAACCCTGGTGTCGGCCAGGAGCACTCTGGGAGATGGGCAGGGAAGCAGGAGTGGGAGCCTCTCTCCTGTGGTCCATCAGCCTCTCCTGCCCTCCACCGGTGACCACTGCTGTTAGTCCCCACTCCCCAGCACCTGGTGACCCCGCAGTCTCCTGAGTTAAGGACCTTGCTGACCCTGGACACTTTGTGGGAATGGAATCACACCACAGGTGGCGTTTGTGTCTGGCTCCTTTCCCGGTCACAGCCGTAAGGTGGGAACCACCCCAAATGCCCACCTTTCCTTGTCTCTTGATGGACGCTGACTCCTTACCTTGCCTGCCGCGAATAACGCCGCCATGAACACAGGAGCTCCGATGTCTCTTCAGCGTTTTCACTCTATGCCCTTTGGCTCTCGCCCAGAATGGACTGCTGGATCACACGCAGGTCCATTTTAGTTGTTCCAGAAGGCTCCGTGCGGCTTCCCTAAGGCCTTTGATAACTTCCACTCCTGTTCCCTTCCTCCACGCCCTCTCCAGCACCGTCCTCCAGTTCCCGACAAGTGCCATTCCACCAGACCCGGGGCACAGCTCCTTGAGATTTCAATTTGCATTTTCTGATGACAATGACTTTGAGCCTTTAAACACACCCGTTGGCGATCTCTGTGTCTCCTTTGGAGGAACTCTGTTCCGATCACTTGCCCATCTTTGGACGGAGCTTCTTGGTCTCTCCCTACTGAGTTGTCTGGGATCCTTAGGTAGTGGGGCTGCACCCTGCGTGGGGCTGCAGGCTCTCCTCCTGTCAGCAGGTCATCTCTTCCCCCGAGGTCTCCTGGGCCATGCAGGGCCATTTCTCTACTGTGGCTCTCATTGCCTGGGCTCTTAGGTTTGAATCCAAAACACTACTGCCCAGCCCAGTGGTCACGGAGCTTCCCCGCGTTCTCTGCTCGTGGTCAGGTGGCCTCAGGCCTGACGTTTGAGTCTGCAGTGCCCTTGGAGGTAGGTCTTCTCCCCGATCCTGCCTCCCCTCTCCCACGCCGTTTTGTTCCACTGATGGAGAGTCTGTTCCACCACCACCATGCCGTTTGGTCACGAGGGTCACGTTCTGCCACTACAGCTTCCAGGTGAGTTTTGGAGTCAGACAGTGTGATCTGTCCAGCTCACACTCAGGATTGCTTTGACAATTCAGGGTCTTTTGTGGCTTCATGTGAATTTTAAGGTTGTTTTTTCTATTTCTAAGAAAACTATCACTGATGGTTTTAATAATTGATTTATGAATATTTACTAAACATATGACAATACAGATAATGGATATTTAAAATTGATTCTTTCCAGTCTGACATTTCAACTGATAACATGAAAACATCACTTTTGATAGCAGGTGCTTGGTCCAGGTGACATTCAACAACTTTCAGTTGCTCAGTCTTAGGGCTCCTGAGTTTTCTCTCATTCTTGATGACTTCTTGGTTTGGACTTGGCACCCAAGTTTGGTCCCAGGGAAACGAAAGTGGTCCCACTGAACCTTTCCTCTTTTGTATCAGAAAAAAAGATGTGTTTAAAGTAGCCATGTCCATTTGTGAGGTCTCTCTCCCTGGGATGATTAACAGAATCTGTGACGGATCGCTAGTTCCATACTTAACAAAGTACATAGCAGTCTGAGCGCTAGAATGTTCTTGGAGGGCCTCTGATGATAGTTTTATTGTCCAACTTTAGTTATTTTTCATAAGTAGAAGGTACTGTTTCCATAGAAAAGCGTGTTTGTACTATTCCACAATAATTCTTGAGGATTTTAAGACAATTTTATTCCTTAGTTGGGATAGGAAGAAAGAACATATCAAAACATTTTCCTACCTGTTCTTTCTAAAGCAAGAGCTTGGAATGAGACAAAAAGAGCTGAAGAAAGAAAACACCAGTTGTTACGGTTTGGATCTTGATGTCCTTTTTGAGCTCGCTGTGGAAGGTCCAGTCCCTGGTGCAGCCGTGTTCCGAGGTGGGTTTGGGGGTGACTGGATCTTGAGGGCTCTGACTCAGTAGTGGGGTGACCCATGGGTGCATTCAGGCTCCTCGGGCTTGTGGGGAGGGCCTTCGTTACAAAAGCAAACTCTCTCTGCTTCTCGGGCACCAGGAGGCCAGCAGCTCTACTCATCACCAGCTCCTGGACACGTGGCACTGTCTCACCTGAGGCCACGCAGTGGGCCCAGCGACCAGGGACTGTGAACTCTGAAACCACGAGCCAAAATAGACCTTTCCTCCTTACACACTGGTTCGCTCAGGCACTTTGCTACGAAAATGGACACAGTAGTGCTGGGGGTTTCTTGTGTGTGAGTTTATTATTTATTTTTAAAGGATTGTCACAGGCTGATTTACCCCAGCTTCTCCCAATCTCTCTTGACTGGTGTGTGTGTGTGTGCCACGCCCCAGTCCTTGTCTTTTTAGGCTCGAACTCCCACAGCCTCTTCTAACGTACCTGACTTTATCTGAAGGTTAAAGAGCTCCTGAAGGCTGTGAGGAGGGGCCTGGTAAGTCTCAACGGTGTCCCCTTTGGGTTAGACATCGACAAGACCACCCCAGGAATAAGCAGGGGTCTTGACCAGGCTGCCCTTCTCTTTAGCCAGCTTAGGTCACGTTGGCAATGTTCATGGACTCATCATTCTGGGTTCACCCAGGGACCGCATTAGAGAACCTCGGTCTCTCCAACACTCTGTCCCAAAGAGCAGCGATTTTCTGCTGTTTCAGGGAACTCAGCTTCTGCAGTCCTGCCCCGGGGGCTTCCACTGCCCTCCCATCCTGGGAGCCTTGCACACTTCTGTGCTCCTGGCTGGGGAGCCCCGTGTGCCTGGGCGGGAGAAGCCGTGGGAAGGGACAGACGAGGTCCTGCAGAGGGCTCGGGAGGGTGAGAGCACTCCTCAGGGACAGTTACCTGTCTGTGCAGCCAAGCTTCACTCTCATCCTCGTGTTTCTGAAACAAAATAAGAGCATTAAAGAGGGTTTTGTGTCGTCTGCGCTGCGTGATCAACAGTGCAGAAAGCAACCTGTTCTCCTGCACGGCGGCTTCGCGAGCATGGGCAGCACGACAAGGAAAGGAGGCGCCCCCGCTCCTACTGTGGCTCAGCGCCAAACACAAGTGTCCTTGAACAAGAAGAGAGCCATTGTCCCTGACGACAAGTGCCATCCCCGCCAGAGAGGAATCCCACGGAAGACGGTGGCACTTACTCCACTTGGTGTCACGCTGGCCAGCTGTGTGTCCCTCTGGTGGTCACTGCTGACCAGGCGTGTGCCCACTTACAGGCAAAGCTCGGGTGCTGCGCTGCTTTACGGTTCTGGTGTGTACAGGGGAACACTGTCATAATCTAATCTGACGCTCTAAGGAGCAATCCTGGTGGGTTGAAACCCTTTGAAAGTGTTAAAATATGAGAAAAGATCTCACAGGATTGCACAGAAAGATGCACCAACAAAAATAAAGCCCCAAACACTAGGGTGAAGCTGTTGGGCACACTTGATGCCATCCCAGGGCACCAGGGGCTGGCACAGGCCTGCCCACGGGCTCCTTGGTGGCTGTTTTTCAGCCTGGGCTTTCTGGGTGGGAGGAGCGCTGTAGCTGACACATGCTGATTGGGCACAGAGAAGATGTGTCCGGCCTCCGGCTCCCAGAGGAGCCCCTCAGAACAAACCAGAACCTCCAAATGAGATCAGAGGCAAGGAAATCCCTGACCAACTGGAAACAAGTCACTGGGGTAGCCCAGCCACTGCCTGCACCACCCAGGTGGGATGTCCCAGCCCTAAGGTCACTTTCCATTCCCAGAGTTTCTGAAAGGCCTGGCTGAGTGTGATCATGGGGCTCAGAACTTGAGGCCAGGGACCTGCGCTCCTGGCTGACCAGCCCTGTGGCTGCAGTGTCCAGCCTGGAGGGGTGGCCTGCCTTTCTTGACTCTACCGCATGTTGTCACCCAGGCTCTTGGACGCCTTGCTGGGGCTGCATGTACTGGGGAGGGAGGAGCCTGGCTCTGGGTTGAGGGGAGGAGACAGCAGCAGAAAAGTGCCCTCCAGGCTGAGGGACGCTGCACCGGGGCTCCGGCCTGAGCCTGTCCTTTCCCCTCCTGGAGCATCAGCTAGAAAGCTGGGCTCCTCCGCAACTCAGTGGTGCTGGGTAGAGACCAGGCTCTGCAGGTGCTGCAAGGAGGGATCCGGTGGCCAGCTCGCAGGGATCCTGGGCTTTCGCAGCAGTCCCAGAGTAGCCCACCAGGTGGCACCAGAGCCAGCCCAGCCAGGGACCACCTGTGAACCCCTCCAGGGCCTCCGCCTACCTTGGTGCAGACCCCGGTGGTGGCATCACACAGGGTCAGGATGGACACGTTCTGTGCGCGGTTCAGCCAGGTCACAGCCACCTTGGTGCTGGTCGCCCACTTCACCATGGTGATGTAGTACTCCCTGCAAACACGGAAAGGCACAGAGTGAGCAGCCTGTGGGAGCACAGGAGACCAGGAGCCTGTCACACCACAGCCCTGGGGACAGGGTCCATGACCATAATGTGTGTGACAGAGGCCGCTGCAGTTCCAGAGTGGGTTTGTCAAGAATGCAGGAGGACACAGAATCCGGTGGGCAGCCAGGCACTCTGAGACAGCCACTGCCGGCACCACCCAGGTGGGGATGTCCCCGCCCTGAGGTCACCCGGTGGACGTGGTGTACCGCTGATCTGGGCTTCATCCACAGGCAAATGCCCAACTCCAGAGGCAGTGGTGGGGAGGGATGAGAGGCAGGGCGGAGAAAGAGCCAGGCAGGGGGGAGAGAGGGGCCAGAGAGGGGCTTCCTGGAGACCCCAGCTCCCAGCTAATGAGGGCTGCCATGGCTCTGCTGTGCCCTCCTCCTCCTTAAAGTCAAAATGCCCAGTGCAGTTCTCTGTCGGACTGGGGATGCTGGCTCTTGCTTCAGGTGAGCTGGGTTTGATCTCCTAAGTGTTACATGCTTGCTTTTGCCCAAACCTTAAAATAACACTGTGCTCTGTGCCCCTAAATTAGAGGGAGGGAAACTGGGGCTTGGGGTCACTCTTTCACCCAGAGCTTTCCAAAAAAGTGTGACCCCTCTCCCCAATCTTACGTTTAAGAAGAAGAAAATGTCAGGAAACCAAGTGCCCAAAAGGAGTGGCGGGTGAATGCCAAGAATGTTCTAGAAGCCAGCTAACACTGTTCTGTCACCTACACCAACATATCTATAATGAGATCTACTGTTTAGAACCACTACTTTGTGGTCTCACAGGACCTTTTATCACTAAAAGCTGTGGTGCATCTCCAGGCAACAGGGGAGCGGCCTCACTGCACAGAATAGTAATCCTAACAGAAAGGACTAAACAGCAGACGCTTAGAGCCAGCCCTCCTCAACCAGGAAATCCAATCGCTGAGGGCCTCGAGTTGCCCAAGTCCACCTGCTAAAAACCGAGTTTTCAATAACGCCCTAAATCAAGGGTACATGACAATGAGGAGTCTCCAAAGGGAAGGAGTCTGACCCTGGCCGTCCCCGGCATGGGGCCAGGAGGGGCTCTGGACCTGCCCGTGCTGGGAATCTGCAGAGGACACGGTGGTGAGCAGCACCCCAGATACGTGCACAAAGAGCCTGGCACTTGGGCATAGTTCACAATGATTTTCAAGACGCAGCCAGTTGTGTTCACACCACCTGCTCCCCAGCCTGCAGGCCCTGCTCCCCGTAAACGGGCTGGGTGTTTACCAGGTCTGTGATCTCCCTCTGTCCTCTGCCCTGGCTTCTGCTCCAACAGACAATGTGCTCTTTGGGCCTCATTTCCCAAGGTCCCAGCAGTTTCACTGCCCTAGGGCTGGAGCAGCGTTTATGAAGATGGAATTTGTTATCTCTCTGAACATCTGCAGGCATAAACATTTTACTTCACTTTGATCCTTAAAAATATTTCAAGATCTGAGCTCGGGACTTGCTTCACATGGAACAAGTTCTATCTTTCGCGGTATCACAGCCGGTCTTCCAGTCTGCATGGGATTAAAGGGCTCTGGGAACAATGGACAGGAGTGACTGATGGCCTGGGAGCTGCTTCCCTGTCCAGGAAGTCTGCACCCAGGCTGCCTGTGAAGCCTCACGGGCACCGCGTTCACTCTGCCAGCACACGTTGCATGGGCATGAAATCAAGAAGGAAAGGGAAGAGCCCCAGGATGATGGATTTTCCCCAAGACCCTCATACTGGGTAGGGACAAGCCTAGTTTTACTTCCATTTGTTGGAAACATCCTGTGTGTCTTCCTGGTTTTTAGGGTGGTGTTCTGCACAAGTCTTCTTCATAGGGGTCAAAGAGGCCTGTGTGTCATTGTCAACTTTCTATGTCCTAATTTTGCATATGAAACATCATAAATTGAAATTCATGGGTGGATGCAAACCTCCTTTTGGTAACCAAATCCCTAGCAACACTGTTGGAACAAGTCATCAAGAATGTCCCGTGGGGAGCTTGGGCTGCAGCCGGGGTCCTTGGCAGCGGTAGCAACTCCGAGGCCAACCTAGCTGTTCTCCGGCTCACACTTGAAGTCCTCGGTCACCAAACGCCTAAGGCAGCACAAGCCTCCTGCATGGAGCCAGGGCAAGGTGAGGACACTGCCCGGGAGAGGCCACCTCCAGAAGTGGCAGCCACACCATTTCTTTCTCTGAATGTTGTGAAACACCTGCTACTGAGTGGCGTGCTACATCCTCTTCCATTTCACTTCTCTAGTTGGGAGGAAGGGAGCTGAGTGGGTGGGGGTCACTGTACTAAGAATGAGGCTCCAGCCTGCCCAGTGTCCAGGGAGCCTTCACTGGTGTGGTGACCTCCTGCCTGGGGGGTGACCTTGGCTGGTGTGGTGACCTCCTGGCTGGTGTGGTGACCTCCTGGCTGGGGTGGTGACCTCCTGGCTGGGGTGTGACCTGGCTGGTGTGGTGACCCCCTGGTTGGGGTGGGGTAGCTCCCCTCCAGGTCTGAGGAAGCTTTACAACTAACTTTACAGGGGACTCCATCGCTCACGTTCTTCATTCATGTGAAATTAAAGATAAACTGCGGCACTTTAGAGAGTTTTATGGTGGTGAAATATGAGACCTATTTTAAAACCCTGAAACGATAAACACCAAGACTCTGTAAGGATGATGTAGTGAGAGTTCTTTAAAAGGGAGCTCTTCAGCCTCTGTCTCCCCCATGAGCACAGGGGGGTGTCCTGTGGGCATGTGCCCCTCCTCCCACCCATCCCTGTCCAAATGCCCCGGACCCTGCCTCGCCCTGGGGCTTTACATTGATCTCATCAGTGTGCAGAGATGTCCCATCATTTCCTGACCCTAAGAACCGCACTCTGCCATCAGACTCAGTGCCAAGTGAGCTCTGGTCATTTAAAAAAATTTTTTAAAATTCTTTTTAGTGGTCGAGGACCTTTGTTTTTATTTGTTTATTTATATGTGGTGCCCAGAATTGAACCCCGTGCCTCACACATACTAGGCAAGTGCTCTACCACTGAGCCCCAGCCCCAGCGCGAATTCGGGTTATTTTTAAAGAAAACTGAGTGCAGTTGCCACAAGGAAGCTTCACCACCTGGCCTTCAGAGGAGGCCGGGGCACCTGGGCGATGGCAGGCTCAGTGCCTCCCCAGGGTGACCCCGGACAGAGGGCCTGCTCCTGCTGTGTGAGGTTTGTAGCCATGGACAGGGCCCGCGTGGTGCTCTGAGGTGGCCCTGGCTGCTCTGCCACCGTGACTTATTTTTAAAAGGACATGTTTTTTTTCTTCCTCTCCCCCTGCTCCTCGCTAATCTCTCCCCTTCCCTAATCTCAGGGGACACAGGGTCACCTTCCCCCCATCCCAGGGAGTCACCTGTCCCTGAGCACACACCCACCACAGGAAGGAAGTGATTCAACTTGGATGGCACCGAGGGTCTCAGAAATGACTCTCTCCAATTAACAAGTGGATTACCACTCCAACAGAGAACACGACTAGCCTTTGGGTCACTCTTTAAAAGCCCCCGGCAGTGAGGGGCTCCCCGTCCTACCGCACACTGTGTTGGGCTCCGTTTCAAAGCTGTCAGGAAAAAGTCACAGACAGAAGAAAAGGCTGAGCTGGCTTACACGGCACAGCCACATCAGCGTTGTAGCATGCGGTGGGGCTGGCCAGCAAGTCCAAGGCGGCCTCTACCAACCTGCGTTATTATGGCCACAAAGATGAGAAGACGTCGTGGGAAGTCACGGTGCCGCTGACTGTAGTGCTGGGGCTCTCTCAGGGCAGCACAGAGAAGCCAGGCCCCAGGTGCACTACTCAGGCGCACCACGGTCCCCCACGGTCCCATCGGTCCCTCCAAAGTTCTGGGCAGCCTTACAACACAATGGCTTACATGAGAATGAATTTAATACTTTAAAAAGATGTCATTCCAAGTCCTGGGGAAACAAAGATTTCGGCCGCCAACAGGGCCCGAGAAATGGCTTAAGTATTAAAAACAAGAAGACGAAGAAGCAGAGAATGGCCCAAGGAAGACAGTCGCAAGGCAGAACTCGCCGCCTGCCCACAGCCGTTACCTGAGGGCATTCCACTCTGTACCGCGGTCACCTTGAGGTGAGAAGCAGGTCCTGCCCAGCAGGCTGGGGACTCTGATGGGGCTGTGGATAGCTCACACCCACGTATTTCTTCTCACTCGGGAGACTTAGGGGTGGGGACAGGGAAGGAGTGACACCCACCCACAAGAACAGAGGACAGCAGGAGGCCGCAGACCCCAGGTCCTTCCTCCAGACAGAGGGACCAGAGCCACAGGGTGCTTTGCTGGGGGAGGGGTCAACACACTGTGAGCGGAGGCCGGGAGGTGGCCTGGGACTTGCAGCACAGAAAGAATGCCGTGTGGCAGGAGATGCAGAGGAGACAGGGGTGTCCCAAGTCTTGGGTACAAGAGGCAAGAAGGAAGGCAGAACTCACTTGGATCTTTGTTCCATGATCCAGAAGCCCTTGGAAGCAGACCAGGGACCAGTGTGGGACCAGCACCAGGTGCAGCAGCAGCACTGAACGCTGGGCCCTCGGAGTGCGACCCCTGACCTGGAGGGATGGTGACCCTTTTCAACCCTCATTTTACATATAGCTAAAGTTTTAAACAAACGTGAGAAAAAGGAGACACTTCTGTATCTGAGAATCAGGGAGTTTGCTTCCGGCGGCCCTTCCCTGGACTGGCACCTGGAGGTGTGCTGCAGATGGGCAACGAGGTGGTACAAGGCCCAGGCCACGGCGCCCGCCTGGGGGCAGGGCAGGACGGCCTCGGGCACAGCTGTGGAGAGCAGCCAGGCCATCCTGCAGCAGGCCGGGTGCCCGGAGAGCTGGAGTTGGGGAAAGGAGCGAGAAAGAGAGCCTGATAGAACCTGGGGAAGAGAGGATGTAATAACATCAAATGTTCAGGAAACCCCAGAAACAACGTAAGGTCCAGGAAAAATAGAGAACAAGAGGAATATGGCCACGGGGCGCTACTCGCTCTACCACGAAAAGCAGTTTCTTAGCTACGATGATGGGAATGCTGCCCACGGATTTTAGTCTTCTAGAATCCACCTGCAGGAAAGCAAGGAAGCTGAGTTATGGCTACAGGGCAGAGGGTGAAGACGCCAGCCTCCATGCGGCCTGACTAGGGACAAGGAGGGCACAGGAGGGGGGTGGGAGGGACAGGAGAGGCCTGCGGGGGGTGGGGGGAGGGCAGGGCTGATATGCTCACTCTACGAACTCGGGAGTTAAGATGTGATATGCAAAAACTCATGAGGATGTTATTTTGGTTATAAATGTAGCCGATAGAGAAAAAATGCACATATACACAGAGAAGGTGGAATAGGTACAGAAGTAAATGTGAGGAATCCTTTTCTATCATATGAGAAATACAATAAAATACATACATTAATAGAAACAGTGAACTGGGCACATGATCTGGTGACAGGCTGGTAACTAGCCTGAGAAGCCACAGGGAGTGAAAGTCACCTCCAGGGGTTGGAGGGAGAAGAAGCCCAGGGAAGAGCCTTAGTTTCCATATTATTTTACCTTTAAGCATTATATGTGCCACTTTGATACAAATAAGAAATAAAATCAACACTAAAGAAAAATCAATGATGACAAAATAAATGCATGGAGTCATGGAAGTCCTGCAGTGACCCCGATGGCCAGCCTAGCTGGCATCTGGCAGTGGTGTCTGCCCCCGGCTGCCTCTGGACTGGGCAGAGGAAGAGTGAGGCTGGCATGCGGTGCCAGTGGGCGCCACATACCCACAGGTGCTGAGCCCACCTCCCCGTCCTCCACCCCCCACCCCTGCTCAGGTCCACGTAAGGAGAAGCCACATGGTCCTGTAGCAACGGGACCCAGATTGTTCCCCTGTGTGTCCTGCAAGGAGGCGAAGATGGGCGGGAGAAGGCCATCCCCCTGTCCTGTGTCGCCTGGCCCAGGTTGCAGCAATCAGAGGCAGTGACCCCTGTCGGGACCCTCACTCCGGGAGCTTGGCCTGCCCAGAGAGGGCAACGGCAATGGGACCCAAGGCCTGGGGCAGAACCAGCTGAGGCCTGTCACCAGAGGAGAAAGAGGGAGCGGGGACAGTCCCCGCGCCGTCTTACTGATCCAAGTCAGCAGTTCTGAAGCTGAGGCCGACCAGCAGCACCAGGAGGGCATTAAACCAAAGTCTCTGGTCTCCCCGCAGACTCCACCTGAAACTCGGGCAGGGTCAGCATCGGCCGTGTAACAGGGCTCCCTCCCCCCGGATTCCGTTTGAGAACCAGTGGGTTGAGATGAGGGGCAGTCTGCGAGCAGGGGGCAGAGAACAACTCCAAGCACCTCCAGGGTCTCTACTCCCCTCTCTGCCCTTCCTACGCTTGCTTTGAATGAATCGCTGTGACCAGGCAGGAGTGTTTTAGGACAAAGGGGGACTTGGCCACAATTAAACGACAGGAGAAAGCTGGACATGAGAAAAGATGAGCCTGGTTACGGGAAGAATTGTGAGGATCAATCAACATGGAGATGGACATCGAGGGACTTCGTGATCACGTCATGATGATCACTGAAATTGCATTTTAAAGAGAACAAAGTACTGAGATGTTAACAGAAGGCCACGTGCCTGGGAGCAGTGCTGCCGATGTGGTTTTTATTCTAAAGCACTGGATCTGCTCCTGAACGTACTGCCTCCTTCAGAGAGCATTTAGTTTGGGCTTGGTGCACCGTCCACAGGCTCTGCCTGAGCCCTGTGAGATGGGCAGATGCGGCTGCAGGGGAGCTCCTGGTTTGGAAGGAGACAGGGGAGCGAGCCATCTGTGTCAGCGCAGGGGGTCTGCTCCAATAGAAGGGTGCGCCCTGGCACGGAGCACGTGGGAGGGGCGCCTGCAGGAGCACGGCTTGGCTGTGAAGGGGGCAGAGCTCCTTGTACCCCAGCCAGGCGCCTTCACACAGAGCGCACAGAGGCCATGAATTTTTTATTGGCCCATTTGTTTGTTATAAAATATTAACAGAGCGCTGCTCTCACAGGGACTCATGTGCCATGTCACTTTTTGGCGTTCCAAGTACTGGCGAAGGTTCTGACAGTGGTGTGGCCAGAGAGGGCGAGGGAGGAAGCACCCCACTACCGAGGGGCACCAAGAGCCTGCAGTTAACTTGGCATTTCCTTAAGCAGCGTCTGTCCCTTGGATCAAGCTGGGATGGGAAACATGGCCACAGAAAGTTTTTTAAAAAGGATGAGCTTGAATCGAGGGTGGCCAGAGGCCACCGCAAAGACACGGAGCACAGTGTCCTGGATGCCAAAGCCCACAGCCCCCCCCCCCCCCCAGGCCTGCCCTCCAGTCGAGGAGCATTGGTGCAAAACGTCTGCAGGCGGAGCGCACCCCACGAAGCCCAGGAAGGAGGACTTCAGGACGGAGTACGGCTGCTGCACATGCTGTGACCTCACTTTCAACCCAGGAAAAGGCCAGGAACAGACCAGGCTTCTTTCCTTCCGCCTTGGGGGCTGGCCAGAACGCAGGGTAGGCTGCCAGGGGAGGGAGGGGAGGAGTGTGGCGAGAACACATCTTAGGGACCCTGGGTCCTCATTCAGCAGTTCTAGGGCCTTACAAGAAAGGATCCGTTGGTGGGAGTGAGTCTCCTCATGTCCCTTCTCCAGGTCTCCGTTTTCATGCCCATCAGTCTGCCATCCATCCACCCATCCATCCATCCCCCTCTACCTGTCACCTATAACCACTCACAGGCATCCTCATCCACCACCCTCCACTCACCTGTCCATCCATTATCCACCCACATAGCCATCACCTGTCCATCCATTATCCCCCCACATAGCCACCCCCCCATCTATCATCCACCCATCCCTCCATCCAGCCACCACCCACCCCTCATCTCCCTCCAGGCACCCACACACGTGACCTGCTCACTGTCCTGCAATATGGATGAGGCATTTCCTGGTTAAACCTGGCGTCATGTGAGGATATGTCGGGCATTTTTCACATGTCCCTGCAGGTCCCCATCCTGCTGTGTGACAGGGGCCAGGCTTGCCTGTGCCAATGCCATCAGGAGGCTCTGGCCCCAGGAGCACTGGCAGGACAGTGAAGCCAGGGGAGACGATGGTGGGCACTCACGTCCTCTGCACAGTCCTTCCACCAACCAGCCCCAGGCCATCTGCCCCTGCCCCCCAGAGCCGAGGTGGTGTTAGACCCGGCTGCCGCAGGCCCTGCGCACGGCCCTCCCACACCCACTTATTGGTAAGGGGACCTTTGTTAAATGCTGTGGGAAGGAACGGAGTGTGCCCTCTGTCCTGCTGAGCATCAGCGGACACAGAGAAGGCCCGAGCTCCTGGGCACAGCTGTCCCTTTCAGAGTACCTCTGCCACGGAGACGGCGGCCCGTGAAGGAGGGGGATTGGGCCCTTAAAACACCAGAGGAAGGTGCTGAGCCCTGAGGGACTTGACCAGAAAGGCAGGAGGCAGCCAAGGGCCTGGGGCCTCCTTTGACAGGGGGTGGGGTGGGGGGGCCCTGAAGAGTGACTCCTTGGTGGATCAAAGGCAGCGAGCACCTTGTGGATGTGCCTGGTGCCATCTCCAGGAAGCCGCTCTCTGTCCCTGGCCACCCAGGGCCAGGCCTCACACTGACAAGGAAATGTCCTGATGGCTTTGGCCACTCTGCAGCCTCTGGCTCCGCGTCAAGACCACTCGGGGGTCTCTCTGCAGCTGAGGGCCAGGGTGACACGAGGCTTCTTCCTCCCTCCCTTCTCAGCCACCTCCCTCGGGCTTTGGTTCTAGTTCTGCCTCATCTTCCAGCATTCCCATCCTGCCCTGTCCACCTTCTACTGGCCACTGGGACAGTCCTGGTTCCTACTTCGAAACGCGTCTTTGATGGTGGATCTCAAGTGGAACTGTATTCTGTGGTTGCCACGTGCTCCCGGTGCTGCCAGCTACCCCCTGCCAGGTCTGCTTCAAACTCGGCAAGCTGCTCCCCTGGCCATCGCCTGCTTGTTCAGCCCCCCTTGAGGGCTCCTCTGCCCTCGGCTTGCCCCGGGTTCCCTCTAGAAGTTCCATGTTGAGCTGTTGCAGGTTTCTGGGGTTAGAGTGCTCTCCTTTTGCAAGGGTCTTTTCGATTAAAGTCTCTCCCTGTCTGAATCCAGATTTGCTGAGTTCCTGTGTCCACCCAGCAGGGCGCTGGACTGGGGCTGGCTCTGTCCGTAAGCCATGAGAGCACCATGTCCTTGCCCTTGAGCACCACCAGGGATGGCCCCTGCTTCTTCCAGGTTTAGGGACCCTTTGAGCATGGCCCACAGGCAGCGAGTCCAGTGAGGGGCAAGAGGGTGTTGGTGGCTCTCTGGCAGGAGGTGCCGTGGGGAGGGGAGGGTCAGTGGGGATTGACTGTCCTCAGCTCAAGACACTGTGCTGCAGCCCTTCTCTGACTTGGGAATCAGGTCCTGGGGAAACGGAAGAGATCATTCCAATGGCCAGAAGTAGGGATGGGGGTAATCAGCCCAATGTGGCATCCAGACTGTCTGGAGGGCAGGGACATGCCCTAAACCCTCACTGGCAGCACTGAGGAGGCTCTTGGAAAGTCTCTCTCACCACGAGAATACCAGGGGCAGCTGGGAGCTGGGAGAGTGCTTCCAGAGGCTTCTGAGAGCCACACAGGAGTTTGAGTGGGCAGAGGAGACGTGAACGACATCGTGGAGTCACTGGGTTTGGAAACCTGGATTGCAGGCCTGGCCCCGTGATGACCTCAGGGCGACCCTGCACCGTCGGACCCTCTCCTCCTCAGTTCATTGTGGAGGAAGTGGAAGGAATGGGCCCTCGTGAGCCTCAGGAAGAGAAGCCATCCCGAGAGGGTTGCAGGACACCTCACCGACCTGTGGGTGGCAGAGGTGTGGCCGCATCGCCCCCGCCTCCTGAATTTTGCCAGGTCCCAGGTGCCACCAGATCCATGCACTGAACTTCCTGCTGTGGCTGTGAGAGAAACTGAGCTGTCCTCACCCTCCGCGTCACTGCCATCGACTTGTGGCCCCATGGCTGGGCCTTGGGAAACCTGGTCTGGTGTGTCACTGATGCCTCCATAGGCCAAGGCTGTCCTGTGCTGAAAGAGTTTGCGGGCTCCCAGAGGTGCCTTATCTACGAGGGTGGGGCAGCAGAATGCTGTGCTATTTTCTGATGTCTCCTCCATCCATAGGCCTGTGGATGGCCCGCAGCCCCTTCACAACGATGGATCGGCTGCCCTTTCACACACTGGCTAGGACAGTCACCTGCCTCCATTTCTTCACCAGAACCCTCTTATGCAGATGCTGTGGATATAAAGCGTCTCCTTCCACACTCAAGTGTTGAGGGCTGGTCCCCAGCGCAGCGATGTCCAGTGCTGGGAAAGTGGCTGATCATGAGAGCTTGACCTCAGCAGTGGATTAATCCATCCATGGGTTCATGATTGATGGGTTATTGGGAGGTGGTAGAAACTATAGGAGGTAGGACCTCACTGAAGGGAGTGGGTCCTTGGGGATGTGCCCAGCCCTCCCTGCCCAGCTGCCAAACAGCTTTCCTCTGCTGTGCCCATCTCTGAAATGGTGAGCCACCATAAAACTTCCCCCCTCTAAGTTGTTTTTCTCAGGTATTTTGTCACAGTGAAGAAAAGCTGACTAATACACCAGACCTCTGAGACTGATTCCCAGATACTATAAAGTGCTGGGAATTCTTATAATGAGAGCATAGAATCCCACAATCAGCACCAACTCTATGAATTTTCTTTTCAGTGCATCAACAGAATAAAGTAGTGGTGATTATGATGATAGTGGAGATGGTGGAGGTGGTGGTGATGGTGGGGGTGGTGGTGATGGTGCAGATAGTGGTGGAGATGTGGAGTTGGGGGGTAATGGTGGAGGTGACATGGTGGAAGTGATATGGTGGAGGCGGTGATGATGGTGATGATGGAGGTGGTGGTGATGGTGAAGGTATGGTGATGGTGGGGATGGGTGGTCATGGTAGACGTGGTACTGGTAGAGCTGATGGTGTAAGTGATAGAGGTGGTAGAGAGTGATAATGATAGTGGAGGCAGTGGTGATGGAAGTGGAGGTGAGGGTTGTGGTGATGGTGGAGGTGATGCTAGTGGAGGTGGCTCAGGTCCTGAAGAATGTGGACTCTGTAATCCTGTGGTATTTCTATTGCTCCAGTGATCTTCCCGAATTCTTAGTAAAAAATAGTCAACATATCATGATTTACATAAATTGTAAAGAAAAAAGGTTGTTTTATATCTAAGTCGGTGTGGGCTGTGTCATGGGCATGGCGTGTGGAGGAAGAGCCTGGGGTCAGAGAAGACCACAGGAACAGCAGCTGCCTTAAGAATGCCAGCAATCAAGCCTCCCTGAATAATTAGAAGCTCAGCACTGGACATTCATACCATGATGTTGAAGGTCATTACATAGCTGGGGCCGGGGACAGGGTGGGAGCAGAGGTCTACACCTCTAGCTGCTCTCTGGGTCACTGTCTGTCATCGCCTGTTGCCACTGCACAGTTCAACTCGTCTTGGGCACCATACTGCCGGTATCTGCCACATCTTAATTCAACACCCCTCTCCATGGCTGCAGAAGAGCCCGAGGAAACCAGCAAAAATGACCATGTGTTTTGTCAGCGCAGCTGCAGTGTGGGCCCGCAGAAGCCCGTCGGGGCCAGCGTGATGACCTGCCTCTGCTCCTCTCTGCCCCCAGGAGAGATGCCTTATGCTTCCTGGGCGGGTCGGGTGGCTCCTCCCAGGGCGACCAGGCGTTCTGGGCGGCGGTCGCCTGCCCATGCTGTGCCCGGCGGCTCTGGGGCCACTGTGCTTAGTTGTCTTTAAACAGACTTCCTTGGCTGGCTTCCTCGGTGCCTGGACCCTGTGCACCGTGGGGCCACCCAGCACTTCCACTGCCCGCTGTGGGGGGTGGTCTGCTCCCACGGGGTGGCTCCTGCCATGATTCTTCATGGCCAGTGGCTGAGAGCCGTTGCAGTTCTCTGCATTATGAGCTCCCCGTGGGGAGGTCACCAAATCTTTGTCCCAAGTCCTAATACAGCGTGTGGCACAGAGACACAGTGCGTGACAGCAGAGGGCTTCCAGAGCACTGGCCCGACTTCCGCACTGTCAGAGGGAGCCAGGTGCGAGCAGGCACCCAGGGAAAGCTGGAGTGCGGAAGGGCAGACGGCCGCACAGCCCTGTCCCTGCCTCCAATGGCCGGGCCCAGCCTGCAGGACCGGGCCTCCCGCCCTCCTGGATCCTCGTTGAGGTCCCCTTCCCGGTTACCCGCTCCCCGAGGGGTGACAGCGGTTTACAGAGCACTCAGGTGGTGTGAGGCACTGTGAGTGGTCCAGAGACACCGCAAGGACCTGGGAGGAGGTGCGTGGGTCATACCAGACACAATGCCACCGAGAGAGACCAGATACCTGTGGGTGTCCCAGCTGTGGGGCCCTGGACCGCTCCCCGCGGACACTGAGGCCCACGGTACCTGGGGAAATCTGCTACAGGTTCCATGAAGAAAACGGAGGAGGGCAGAGGAGGGGTCGGGTCAGCTCAAGTGAAGCCGGGGGTCTGCGAGGAGGCCGTGAGCCTGACGAGGACCCGGGGGGCTGGCCTGAGCCTCAGGGGAGGAGCTGTCCAGGAGAGTGGGCCTGCACAGAGGCCCTGGGGAGCAGGGCCAGGAGTCGCGGGATGGGAGGGTCACATGACTGAGGCTTCTAGGCCATGGCAGAGGTTTGGTTGTCACCTGAGAGAAGAGGGGGCCACATCTGCTCATTGTGACCTGGTGCAGTTTACAGGGTCACTCTGCTCCTCCCTGGGGGTTGGCTGGACGGATCAGAGGCCAGGTGGGGGACGTGTGGGCCAGAGGGGAGGCACCTGCAGGAGGGGGCCCCTGCCAAGGACGGTGGGCAGCTGGGAGGGACAGGTCTGGAGGTGGAGCTGCCCTGGAGGGGAGAGCGGCTCTGCTTTGACTTGATCAGGTTGAGCTGCTGTTTAGAAATTGTCAGAAGATGTTCTGGACCTTGTGAAGGGGCACAGGGCCATGGGTGTGCCTCCAGAGCACGCTGGGCTGGCGGACGGATAGGCGACTTTCAGCTCTGCGGGGGTAGGGTGCACCTGGGGATGCTGTCCCCCGAGGTGGCCCAGTCACCCAGCCTTGCGCTTCCCTGTTAACCCCTGTACCCGGGCTCTTCAAATGCCCTCGGGGCTGGTTCTAGCTCCTTGCTGGTTCCCTTGCCCATTACAAGTAAAGCTGTGACTTGTGTCCCTTCACTGTGCCCGAGAATCACTAAACATAACCATCCTTCAACCGTGCCCAGAGGACACTTGGGACAGCCGGTTAGCTCTGCGTGGCTGACGTTCCCAGACAGGTCAGGTGGAGCTGTGAGGGCCACAGCTGTCGCCTCTCAAGAACACAGTGTAGAACTTTAAAGGGAGAAAGGAGAAGACCAGGACAATTCTTTCCCTTCCCAGGACACCTGCCCAAGAGCCTGGATGAGCCCCTGAGCCTGCCCTGTGCTCCCTGCCATCTCCTCAGTGCCCACCACCACGATGACAGGAAACGCTTTTCTGTTTTGCTTTTTAGTGAGGCTCAGGATAAATCCAGGGCCTTGCGTGGGCTAGTGGTAGGCAAGGGTTCTGCCACTGAGCTGTCCCCAGGCCTGGGCAACTTGCCTGAGTCACGGAACTACAACTTGAACCCTGGTGGTCGGCTGGAGAACACCCCCCTAAGCCAGGGGTCATCGCCTGGAGGCTCTAGTGACAAGTGGAGAGGCTACAGTGCATAGGGCAGGCCCCCAGCAAGGACTCCTCAGGGCCCAGACGCAGCAGTGCTGAGCCTGGGACATCTGGCTTAACTGTGACACTGTCACCTCTAGGGGGCTGGCCTCCTCTTCAGACATGCCCTGCATCCTGGCTCTTCTCACACCTGCGATCGTTTGCTTACTAGTGACGGTTCTTCAAGTCTCACCCCTTTCCCCCGCCAGCTGCAGTTTCATGACCCTGAACTCTGGCGCTCGGTTTCCTGATGGCAAACACCAGCTGTCTGCTTGCCTTTGGTCTCTGCTTTCTGACCGACCCCTGCTCGCCTTTAAGGTCTCAGGATGTGTGACAGAGAAGCAGTAAGGGAAGTAACATCTGCTCATCACAGATTCCTAATGCTTGGGGACCACGTCATCTCATTTAGCTGAGCCCAAAGTCCAACAGCCAGCATCCAAACTTCGAGCTCTGACTGAGGCTGATTTCTCATTGTCCTTGAAGCTAATCATGCCTGCGGAAACAGCATCACCAAATTGACTAAATGAGACTTTCAATTAACTCCAACAGATGGCTGAGATTTTCCAGGTGACTTTCCCTATTAATTCAGTGAGTTGGCTGGACCAGGCCCCGGGAGGCTGGCGAGGATGGGAACAGTGAGATCTGTGGGTCTTCAGGAGAGGAGCCAAAGTAATAATCTGAACTTTGTTTTATCCCAGAAAAACATCATCAGCCAGGCTGATTCGATTCCTCTGGGCAGCGCACACTGAGGGCAACCTGCCAAAGACGGATCGGCAGAGCCAGGCCCTGGGGCAGCTGCCGGGGGCCAGGTCCACCTCCTCCCTGGGGAGACGTTGGTCTTCCTGTGGGAGGGGGAGGAACAATCCAGAGCAGGGAGAGGGCAGCAACAGCCCCGATGGACAGCAGCCCTGTGTCTGCTCTGCCCTCCCGAGGACCGCGGCATCAGGCCCCATTAAGGGAGAAGAGTGGGGCGCTCCGGCTCTGTGCGGGTTCCTGGTTGGGTGAGGACAGCGGTGAAGGCCACTCAGAGGGTGCTGGGCATCCACCACTGAGCCAGACCTGTCGGGAGCCAGAGTAGAGGGCCCGGCCTCTGGTTTTAGAAGTTGCCAGAAGGTCCTGACAATGACGAAGAGCCAGGCTGGAGGGACTCAGAGTTGGCGCTGGATGTTTGCCGAGCTTCGAATGAATGATTTGGGGCATAAGCAGGCCCCTCTGCAGTGCCGTGGGGACCTGTGGACGCGAGGACCCCCAGCACCCCGCGCTGCCCCCTGCTGGAGTCTCTACCCATAGTCTCAACAGAGGAAGGTCCACCTGGGACGCAACTGGACACTGGTGGTGTAATCAGCCCCCGGCTGCTGGAATTTGGGGGCAAAGCTGAACTGATACTGAGGAGGCTCCACTTTGGCAGATCCTACTCAGTTGTTTTGACTTAACAAAAAACCTACTAAACCAGATACTGATAATAACACGTCAGTGACATGTGCTCCGTGGTTGTTCCCAGTGGGAGATCTGGCCTGAGCACAGCGGGAATCACCAGCCCCAGGGGGGGCGGGTCAGTTACAGACGCCCTCTGGGGCTGCTCCAGACACGGGGACCATTTGAAACCATTCTGCCTCCAAGGACTTTCTGGGGAGGTTGCACCAGGTCTCCCAGTGAATGCCATCTAGCGTGTGCCACGTGCCATCGGTGCCACCCACCCGAGACATGGCCCTCTGGGAAAAGCTCAGCCTCCCCGGGGGTCCGCACTCCTGATGTCGGCTGAGCTGCAGCACCTGCTGACTGGGGTTCATTATTTTTCCCCTCAGGAAACCCAATCACAAAGCAGTAAGGAACACTTAGAACATGCACCTCGTTCTTGGCTATTCATCTTACTAGGGAGACAAGTCTGGTCCTGAGGAGGCCACACGGTGACTTTCATCTCAATCCTCCTCTAACCTACGAGAGGGCAGAACACAGACCTCATCCGAGGGTCGTCAGGGGGCATCATCTCCAGGTCGTGGGTGGGTCCGTTCAAGCCGATGACGTGGAGGGAAATGCTGGGGTTCTCACTGCCGGCCTGTGAAGCCAAGGGCGGAGATGGGAGTGAGGGACCTCCTGCCGCAGAGCGCCCCCGCCCTGCAGAACCTTCCCAGGCGAGGCACGCGTGGGGCTGCAGGAGGGCGGAACGCAGCACCAGGCGTGGCCTTCGCCACGTGGAGGACAGGCCAGCCACGGGTAGAACTTTAAAGTGAGAAAGGAGAAAACCGGGACGATTCTTTCCCTTCCCAGAGCACCTGCCCCTTCCCATTCCGTCCAACAGGCTCATTCTGCAGAGGTCAAGCGAGTTCTGCTGGCCTTGGCAAACCGTCATGGGAAGGGGAAGACGAGATGGGGAAGGTGCACGCAGCCCAGCCACGGGGTGAGCGAGCGAGCGGTGGAGAAGCTCCACCAACAGCGTGGCTCCTCTGGCAGCGAGCGAACCCCAGGCTGGTAGTTCCAGGGTTCTCAGGGGAGGGGCAGGCACTGCTGGCTCTCAGAGGCTGCAGTGAGGCCCGGCAGGGAGGGGCTCCCTTCAGTGGCCAGTGGCTGCTGGAGCCAGTGGACAGGAGCTGCATCCCACTGCTGGCCTCAGCCTCCCACAGGTGAGTGGGCTGACATTTTAGCACCAGGCCCTCCCCTTGAGTGTTAAGGCTGCGTTCGGTAATGAAGTGAGTCTGGATGCCCGTGCCCTGCAGAGAACCCTGGGTGTTCTGCTGCTCTTTGGGTCAGAAATTGACGGTCTTCATCCATTCAGGCTGCTGTAACAAAGCACCCCAAACGGGGAGCCCGTGTCTCCCACAGTTCTGGAGGCTGCAGGCCCAGGATCAAGGTGCTGGCAGACTCGGGGTCTGTGAGGGCCCTGTCCACCCAGATGGGCCTTGTCACTGGGTCCTCTCCTGGTCACCTCTCCAGAGCCTCCTTTCTGAGGCACTAATCCCAGTTATGAGGGCTCCTCATGGCCTGGTCACCTCCTAGGTGGTCACCTGGAGGTGACCACCCAGGAGGTCTACCTCCTAATGTCTTCACCCTGGGGCAAGGATCTCTACATGTGTGTTGGGGCATAGAAACTTCCAGACCACAGCAGTGACCAAGCACAAGGTACACTGGCCAGCCCCTCCCAGGGACAGCCAGAAGTTGTTCGAACTTCTCAGAAGTCACGTCCTCGAAGGCTTGCGAAGAGGAAGTGTGGTACCACGATTTTTGTCACCCAGTGTCACGGTGAGGGCAATGTATTTATTTTGGTTCCAGGGAAGCTCAGGCAAATGATGAACATTCACTCAATTATTTGAAATAAAGTAAACCTGCCAACGAATTCCACTCAACAAAGATGGGAACTTAACGCAACGTAATGAGAAGTAATCGATCTTCCCTGTGTCTCCGGCACTGCTCACCCACACGCCTGATTACCCACCGCCTCCCTCCTGGGCGCCCGGGGCTCATGAACCATTCAGGGCCCGGCTCCTGGCGCTCGGCTCACCTTGGGATAGTGGTAGGGCTTCACGGTGGGGTAGGCGGAGCCCGTGTAGGTGGGCAGCTCCATGAGGGGGACACGGGAGTCGTTGATGGTGGCATAGGCCAGCCTCGTGCCATCGGGAGACCACCAGTGCGCGATGTGGGTCTTCAGAATCTCCTCTGAGGGAAACAAAGGAGAGCGCGGTGAGCAGGCAGCCAGGGGGCGGAGCCAGGGTCAGCTGGGGTGGCTGGACCCGCGGGCTGCACATCTCTGCAGGGACCCTGCAGTGTCCCCACGCCCGTGTTCCATGGCGGCCCAGGAAGTGTCTGCATTTGAGAACTAGGAGCCTAGGGAAAGCTTTTTAGAAAAAGCTGGTCATCATTATATTTTAATTATCTCCTTCAGTTTCATATTCCCATTATTATAGTTGTTACACTTTTATAGACCCTTTCTCTGCTAACGAGTGCCTTTGAGTGGAACTACTATTCTATGTTGGAGATGGTTATTTTAATAACAGAACTAGAGGGAGTCAGCTCACACTGTGGCGTGGCACATCTGGACAGAACCAGTGAGGAAGGACGGCCCTCCAAAGCCCACCAGGAGGGACCTGGGGACGCGCACAGACACACAGCCCCCTAAGACTCAGCCCTGAGGAGACAGAAGGTGTTAAAGGCCAGGTGTGCCTCACCTTAACAGAGGGCGTGGCTTCACTGTTTGGCAGAAAAATGCCAAAGGGGCATCTTAGAAAGGACTCAGGGGGGGAAGGTGCCTCGAGGCTCAGCGGGAAGCACCCGTCATTCAGCCCCATCCCACAGGGACGTGGCTGATCAGTGTCGCCTACAGACGGGTCTCCTAGTGTCTGAAATCCAATCCAGAAAGGAAATTCTGCTGCAGCCCCAGGCTCCAGCACAGAGCTGTGTTTAACATTCGAAGGGCAGACACCTCCAAGGCTCCAAGTCAGAAGGCCTGGAGTCAGAGCGGCCATCACGGTGCTGACCGCTCGCAGGTCAGGAGGCTCTCCTGTGAGAAAGGGAACCTGTCGTGTGAGCCAGCCCTTTCTGGGTTTTCTTCTGGAATGATTATCCACGTCATAGCACACAGGAGTCTGGCTGCACTGGGCGGGTATATCTCGAGCCTGCTGGACCCTGCAGGACTGGGAGGCATCAAGGACCCGAGGATGCACGAGAAAGAACGTGTGCAAGTCCTCACCGGGGACAGGCTGGAGGGAAGATGGGGTGGCCGCCACAGGAGGACATGGTTGTTGGGGGGACACAGCAGGGAGACTGGAGCTGGCGCCAGCCTTGGGGTCTGGGGGACTGAGAGCAGATGGGGGTGAAGATGCTCCAGGAGGATGCAGGCCCTCCCAGTCGCCCACCCCCATCAGGCACTCAGTGGGTCTCACTGCTGGGTGTCGGAGCCTGGAGGCCTCGAGGTGGGAGTTTGTTCTTCCCACCCCCTACCCTCCCGATGTCCCGGGCACCTTCGGGTGGAGGAATTATGAGCTTCATTATGTGCTCTTCTCCTTTCAGACAGCTCCTCCCTGTCTTCTAGAGCACCCTCCTGCAGGCAGCCCAGGGGGACTCCCTGCAGAATGTGACGTGGGCATGGGACAACCCAGCCACCGACAGCTGAGCCTCAGGGTGCACGGAGCCCGCGGAGAGGACACTGCCCCCCACTGCCACCAGGGGTGCCCCAGGCTGCAGCACAGAGCTAAGGGAGAGTGGACACAGGGCCCTGAGTCCTGTGCTGGTGTCACGATGCCCCATCTGTGACACTAGGGGCGCACAGCAGCCCTCAGGTCCCCTCCACCTGCAGTGCTGTGACCTTGGGCATCTTCCCAGCTCTTCAGAAGTGTTGCCACTGCCTGTGGGGACAGGGCTGGGGACGAGCAGCAAGGAGCAGGGTGGCTGAGTGTCAGGTCTGTAGGAGTCTCAGGCCTCCTACAGGATATGCCAAAGCCTTTGGCAGCTGGAGGAGAGGGTCAGAAGTGACTGTGTGCGGAGTCACCTGGCACCGTGAGTAACAGACTCCAGCACCTGGTCTGCTGGAAAAATCGGCACCTTTGAATGCAATCTGTGGTGATTCTGCTCAGTCCCTCCTGCCCTGCAGGCTGGAGGAAGGGGTGACCAGCAATCACGGTGACTGAGCAGAGTCGGAGGGACAGGGCAGAAGGGAGCCCAGCTTTCTGCGGTCAGCGGTGGAACAAATCCAGCTCAGGGAAGGCTGAGCGGAGAAGCAGGGCTGGCAGCAACCCAGGCTCCATGAAGGAGGAAAGGCCGGGCAGACACAGCCCTGATGGCCAGGCACCCCAGGACGCTGCCCGTCCATTCCTTCTCCTTGAACCCGAGCAGCCTCCAGGACCAACGGTGACCATCGTCAGCCCTGGGCATGACTAGGCCACTCTTGTCCCATCCAACATGCCCGCTCACAGGGGGCCAGACAAGGGAGGCCCCGCCTCCTCTCCACCACCTTTGTGAACACCTGGTGTCTAGACCTGCCCTTGGACCAGAGGGAGGTTCAGCTGCTCGAGCCTGACCAGCAATAGACAGGGAGGGCCACCCATGGACCCAGGAGGCCGAGAAGAGGGGTGGAGGCCTGAGCTGGGTGCAGAATGATTTCTGTCAATTCCACCGACACACACAGGGTATTTCCTCTGAGCTCAATTCACTGTTCAGAGCATCTGGGTGCAGATTACACAAGGTAGGCATGGGGCAGACCTTGAGCCCACCTCCCTGGGGAGCGACACACGTCTGCTGCCCACCCGGGGACCAGTGCCTGTTCCTTTAATCCAGCCACAATGCGACAGTGGCATATGGAAAGGTGTTCTGACGCCAAAGGTGGCCCCCAAAGCTTATAACTGTATTTCCCTACGTGTGCTTTGCCACATCACTCCTTGGCGTGTTCATTTTCTGTGTGGTGGTCGCTCATTACAGAGATAATTAAGTGTAAGAAACTAGCGGGGGAAGGCCTGGGCAGATGAGATCCTGACTTCACAGCATTAATTATGAATGTCCCTATTCTGCAACATTTTCCTCAGGAACACTAGCTTAATGAGGCAGTTGCTTAAATGCCACACACCAAATAATGTAGTTGAGGAACAGAGATTTGAAGACAGAGGGGAAAATTCCCTATTTCATCAACTAAATTAATTGCTTGAAACTTGCCTGGGAACAGAAGCAATAGCTTGCCTTTCTGAGCAAGTACCATGAACTCAGGCCCAGGAGAGGGTGTGTCTTTCCCTCACCTCCCCTGATCTGCTGGGGGACGATTTAAGTATCGAAAAGGAAGACACACTGGGGCATTTGCTCGCCCATGACCACCTTTCCCTCGTGAAGAGGCCCCTGTGTCCACGCGGCTTGGCTCACAGCCGAAGGGGCTGTGGCCTTCCTTCCCTGTCAAAGCAATGATCTAAAGTGCTTTTCACTCACTCCAAACCGTGCTACGGGCCAGACCAGAGGACAGACCCCCTGGGCTCAAGGGGCTCAAGAACAGTCCAATACAGTGAGTCTTCACACCTGGAGGTCATTTGGCCAGTGCAGATAGAGAGACGGCCACCAGTATCCACCAGTATGGCTCCTTCACCTTCGTCAGGCAGTCTTTGGGGGTGTGCAGGGCAGCACCCAGGACGTGGTGGCAGTGCTGTTGACACAGGGCTGGCGGCTTGGGCAGAGTCGGTGCGTGCGGGGGTGGGAAGCTCTGCAGGGCTGGGGTGCAGCCTGTTAAGGACAACCCACCTGAGGGCAAGGAAACCCTGCCCTGGTGGCAACTGGATGGAGCCGGGGACCTCAGGCTAGTGGATGAGCAGACAGAGAGCCAGCACCGCTCGGCTTCCCCGGGAGGTGCAGCCTGAGAAAGGGCAAGTCACAGCAGCCAAGGGGGCATGGCAGTTGCCAGGGGCTGGAGGCGGAGTGGGGCCTGCAGGGACAAGCAAGGCCACCACACGCAGTGCTGCAACAGCTAACTACCTACTCTCTGTGCACTTGAGAACCGCGGCAGGTAGAGTCAAAGTGTTCTTTCCCCGGGAGACACGGCGGCGAGGCATCTGTTCACGAGCTTGGTGCAGCCATCCTGTAGTGCATGGGGATCTCAAACCATGTGTCAGGCACTCCAAATGTGCACAGTCTTACTAACACACCAACAAACCCCCACGACTGGAGGCACATGCTATCGGATGGAGTAGACGCTGCCCCCGGGGACGGAACGCATGTGGCCACATGGGCATCTATGAGATATGCTTCTGGATCATTTGGGGGACTGTACCTTCCTAAAGAGAGAAAGGACAGGTCCTCTGGAGGTCTGTTGAGGGTGGGATTGTGAATGGCAGGCCCTCGCTGAGGTTTGTTGTGTCTCCAAGAGAGACATTGATGTGCTCAGCCCTTGTGCCTGTGAATGTGACCTGGTTTGGAATGAGGGTATTTGTAGATGCAATAGTGGCATAAATCAGGATGGACAGGTCACACTGGAGTGTGTGGGTCCTTGATGTCCTTAAGGAGAAAAGTGACAGGAGAGACACACAGGGGAGACTGTTAGGTGATGATGGAGGTCGAGACTGGAGGCCTGCATCTGCAGCCAGGGTGAGGCCCCCTTCACAATGGCAGCATTGAGGAGGCTCAGGGAAATGGACTTTGGGAACAAAGACTGAGCACTCAGCTCGTACTAGACCCTGTGCCTTTGGTGGAGGCAAAGCTTAGAAGTTTATAAAAAGTGAAATATGAGCTGCCACTCACAACCCCCATATGCCAGAGATCAGCACAGAAACCTTATGGACCACGGGGGCTGGACACAGAGGAGTTAGAAGGAAGTCAAATAAAATCAGAGAGAGCTCTTATTGGGAGGTGCAACAGCAGAGTCTGGTCTTTGGCCCCAACATCCACACTCCTTCCTCTTTTAGGACAAGAGCCAGTGAGTCCCTGCTGGGCACCTGGCCTTCCAGTGCCCACAGCACTACCCAGGCCCTGCAGGGCAGGAGTGGCATGTGACCAGGCCTAGGCCTGCCTTTAAGGGGACAGGGTTGGCCACCACAGCCTCTCTTCCCCCTTGCTGCTGACTGGAGTGAAGACTTGGGGATGGGACCTTGTCATTCAGGTGACGGTGACACTCTGGCAAGGATCTCAGAGGTCATGGGATGGTAAAAGTTCTCCAGTCCTTCTTACCAGCAGGAGCTTCTGGCAATCACCTGGAGCCGGTGCTGGATGTTAACGTTCACACATGGAAGACAGAGCTTCCGACAGGTCAGGGCTCTGCAAAGGGCTGAGCCCAGGAAAGACCTGCTTCTCCCGTCCATGTTCTAAGGCGCTGTGAGAGGGACACGCGCTCTGTGAGAGCCGAGGCCTCACGTGCAGATCAGGGAGGGCTTGGGGAAGGGAGGGGACAGCACTGCAGGGTCGTGAGTCAGGCCAGTGCTGTGACCTCCCTGGAGTCTCCTTGGTGGCTGGATGCATGGGGTTCACTGCCTGGCCCTGAACTCAGCAAGGGAACCCAGGGCAGCTCGAGGCCACCCAGACAGGGAGAGAAAGTGAGGCGGAGGCTTGGGAAACAGACCTGCAGCATGTCCTCTAGGGTTCTGATGTCTGCGCTGGAGAGGGGGATCCACAGCACACTGCTGGCCTCATTTTCTGGGTGAGGCCAGGCGAGGTGGGAGGCCAAGGCTCATTTTTGCCAGAGGCATGGTCCTGTCAGGGGCCCTGAAATCCATGGCTAAGCCTCATGTTGAGTCCCCTCACTGCCAGCTTCCAGACCCCCTGAGCTGGGTGGGTGATCATTCTGTTGTTTCTTCAAGGTCATTTCTGTGCAGAGGCCCAGGCATGTCAGGCTAGATGCCGCAATGCCATGCTGGCTCCATAGATGTAACAAGCCGGCAGGCTGGTCTGGGGAAGGTGTTGGGTGCACAGCCACCCAGAGCAGCAAAAAGCATCAGCAGCATCTTCCGAACACAGATCCATAACCATAGTCCTGTGCCGCAGAGCAACTGCTGTTTATACTGCAGAGCTGACAGTGGTCTTGTAAGGTCACAAAGGGGCTGAGAACCTCTATCCCCCAGTGACACTGTGACTGCCACAATATCCCAGTGTAACTCTTGGCTCACAGACTGGTGCTGGTGTAAAGTAACCTGCGGCTCTGCCAGTTGTAGGAGTCCCACACAGTCAGGTAGTGTGACATGCTTGACAGTGACCATAAGCTGCTGTGTTGCTGCTTATGTGCTTACTGCACTGTATTAAAGTCACTATTTTAGAGTAGACCCTGGCAGGAATAAGAGTCTAAGGAAAGCAGTGAATGCTATGCTGTGTCGGCAGCAGCCTCACACTCCTGTGCTTAGGCTTCTCTTGCTGGCATCAGGAGGCTGTCAGGTGACTGACCTGCACCTTCTAGAAGAACTCACCTAATTATGCATTTATCAGAACTGACCCTGCTGTTAGTGAAGCACAGCAGTACTTCATGACCTGATCTGTGGTTATTAGTGCCCATTTACACCTTACTATAAATTATTCTATTGAGATCAACAATGTGCTGGGTGTGGTAGACTCTATCTTTTGAAATTGGCCACAGTGGTAATTCTGGAACTTGAAACTTCTGCAAAGAGGTGATGTGCTTCCCCCTGAACCAGGGCAGCCCTTCAAGAAGCTGGCACCAGTGGAATGGGGTATAAATTGGTGCTGTGTAACTTCTAGATCTGCTGTAAAAGGCAGCTTGGCTGACACCCTTGACACCATCCGCCATGTTGTGAGGAAGCCCTCGCCACATGAAGAAGGCACTTGGAGGTGATCCAGCTAGTGTCAGCCACGGGACACGTGTGTGTGGGAGCCCTGTGTCAGATCTAGCTCAGTCATCCAGTAACCCTAGGGGTGCAGAGAGAGCCATGTTTGCTGAGTTCTTCCTAATTTATAGATGTTACTGCTTTAAGTCCTTGAAGTTTATATCACTGAGGTCAACTTCATAAAAGGTTTTGGATTAAAAAACATTAAAAGATTTTGAAAACAGCAAGGAAAGGAAGAAGCTGAGCCATGGGTTAGCATTCCATTCCTCTATTTTGCTCTTTGGGTGTTCCCCAGGCTTCCCTCTCCATGTCCACCACGGGCTCTTGAGAAACGCCCAGAACTTCTGGCCCTTTGCCTTCTATTCATGAGCCTCATGTCCAAATAGCAGCCGGTCCGAGATGCTTTCTTGGTCCTGCCCACTGGCTAGCTCATTCCACTGCTCATGTGCTCACTCGGGCACCGTCCACCCATTTGTCCAGTCGGCGGACATTCTCACACAGCAGAGGACACGCGCTCTGGCCAGACACACAGAGGCTGGCCAGGAGCCTTGCAGTCACCAGGCAGGGGCACATCTGCTGACTGGTGCTCCTGACTGAGTACTTGGAACAATGCTGGAGGCCTGAACTGGAGTTGGCTTTGAAACAGGGGGCCCAACAGGCTGCAGCTGGCATGAGGTGAGGCAGGACTGAAGGCCATGGTCAGGGCTAGGTTTGCACAGGCTCAGGGTGGGGGCGAGGAGGACAGGGAGGAGAGCTGGTGAGGTGGCTCTGGCCTCTGGGGTTGGTTTCTGGCCTGAGCCCTATGGATCCACCCCATGGGTCACCCCCTTGCCTCCTGTGGCCACCCTGAGCTGGGCGAGAGGGACAGCGGTTCCTGCAGGGAAGGCCCTTGAGTTAGGCATAGACACAGCCTGGGGATTCACTCCCCTCCTCCAGCACCCTCATGGCTGTTGATGAAGGAGGCATTTACAGTGCAAGTGGGTCCTCAGCAGGGAAGATGATCAAGTGATGATCAAACACATGCAAAGATCAGCTGAGCAGCAAGCTGGAGAGTGCACCTTCCTTCCCAGATCTGTGAGTCTGCAGGAGCTGGCTGGGGAAGGGGGAGCGGCAAGACAGGGGTGGGGGGGTGAGAGGGAGGCCGAGGAAGTGGCTCGGGGCTCCTCCCCCCCCAGGCCTACTTACAGCCATCACTTTTTTTTTTTTCTAAAGAAGAGTCCCACAAATTTTATAAGCTCTTGGCCTCACAAGTGGGGATCTGTTTCAATAGGGACAAAAATAACTTTTGGAGGAAAATTCCTGGTAAAATTGCCTCCGTTAGACAGGTGGTCCCCACTTGCTACGCACAGGGGACATGTGCTGTCACGGGAGCTGGACAGGCTGCGGGATAGGGCGCCAGCTCTGTCCCCCTCTCTGGGTCAGCTCTTGGGCTATGAATGAGGGGGCTGGCACTGGCCACGGTTTCTCAACCTTTGTGACCCGAGTACCTTCCTAGAGGAAGACGGCAGATGCGGCCCTTGAGTGCAGCTTGAAGCACTCAGTGGCTCCTTTAAGGGGATTCACCTTTGCCTCCGCACAGCAGCATCTGGTGCCTTCGGGAGTCTTCAAACGTAATGTGACGGCCACTTATCTGTCTACCCATCACTGAGGATGGTCATGCAGTTCCCTGGCCTCTCTCCCGACCCTGGCTTCTCGAGGTCCCTGACTTCCATGTGACTCAGCTTTCTTGTAGTAGTAGATTCTAGAACTCCTGCCACCAGATGGAACGTCACCCTCCTTGCTGAACTTCTAAAGTCACCACCACCTGCAGCTCCTCGGCAGAGCTCCAGCCACCCAGTCTGCGAGCGGCCACACCTGCCTACCAGAGCGCGGGGTGGGCTCTGGAGTCTGAGGCAAGTCTGGGGAGGGCTCAGGCACCTGGGAGGCAGGGGGCGCAGAGGCACTGGGTTCCACGTGGCGATGGACACACTCTTCAGGTTCCTGCCCTGCCACCTGTCCCTTGAGCTGCCATTTCCTGGTCTGGACACCTTCTTCCTCCATTTAGAGTTGAGGGGACCACTGGGGGACATGCAGGCCCCTGCAAAAGCCATCCTGGCATCAGTGAGGATTATTATCGGGGACGCTCCCTTTCGGGGCACCCTGGACTTCCCATCCTGACAGCTGTCCACAGCACCCGCTGGTCAGGCACGGTGCTGCCTGTTGCAGAGGAGAGCGAGCGTGGGTAACGTAACCAGCCAAGGGCAAGGATCTCACTTTGGCCAAGGATACAGAGACCTGAATGCCATCGGCCTCTCGATGCTCAGTGCCGGCAGCCACTTGAGGAGACCTCTTGTTGCAGGTAACTCTAGAATCACCCGAGACCCTGAGGGACACATGCCTCCTGGTCCAGCCTCAGCTCTGCATGGTCTCTGAACGGAGAGGGAGGAGCAGGGCTTTGTGTCCTGAGACAGGCCAAAGCTTACCAGGGACTCACCTCCACAGCAAAGGGGAGGGTCTGCTTCTCAGGGAAGATGAGCCAGGAGGGGGCACAGTTTTGACAGTGGAGGGTCCGTGCCCCTTCTGTGCTCCACTGCGTAAGGAGAACCGTGGAACTCGGTCGGGCATCGCTACAGGCTCCGAGTCAGAGGAGGTCAGAGGAAGGCAGGCTGGGCTGGTCCCAGGAGGCTCCTGGAGAGGGACTGGGGCCAGGGCTGAGGGTTAGGAGAGTCAGGCCATCCCTTCCTGAAGTGGCCTCTGGGCCCTGCTCAGGAGCGTGGCTTTGGAGATCTGAATCTGCTCTGCCACTTGCCGTCTGTGCGACCTCAGGCAAGGGAGTCAGCCCCTGTGTCCCCTCTGTACAGCAAGATAATAACAGTGAGGGTTCTACCAGCCAAGGTGTGTAGGGTGCTTCTGCTGCTGCTGCCCTCTGCAAGTGCTGGGGTTGTCTTCTGACCCAGGGCTGCATGTTGGCCTGGGGTGTGGAGAGAGGAGGGGCCCAGCTCAGGAAGCAAGCAGAATGTACCCAAAAGATGATGCCAGGGTCCCATCCGTCTGACGGTCAGGTGAGCTGCTGGGAGCAGACGAAGCTCTCCATCACAGACAGCCTCGTTACCAACCACCCCCTCTGCAGAAGTGAGTACGAGCAGGTGGTTCACGCTGCCCCCCAGGGCCAGGGCAGGAGTGCTGACCCGCCAGGGCCCTGGGACGCAGGCCTAAAGCACTGGCGGGTTTTCATGGTTCGTTTTTCAAATCGTCTGTGGAAATTCTACTTCCTCTGCAACAGCACAGACCAACAAGCCGCCCCACTCAGGTCTACCACTTTTCCCTCTTATAATAATAAAGGAAGACTGCAGTGAGGGTGCGACTCTGGGGAGGCGGGACTGACCCAGAGGGACCAAGGAGCACATCCCAGTCCACAAAGCATGCCGCCCTGACCCGCCCCTTCCTCCAGCCCCAGCAGGCCCCCAGTCAGGGCAACACTGTTACTCTTCCTACCAAAGCTCACAAGTGCACACTTGTGTATGTGTGCAGGTGTGGGCGTGTACTGTGCACATGTGTGCATGCATGTGTGCATGTGTATACGTGTACACACACACACACACACACACACACACACACACACACACACACGGTTTTCCTTAGGGTTTCTTATTCTTTTCCAACAAGACCTAGCAGCCTCAGGGGGCGCTTGGCAGAAGACAAGCTGAGACGAGGAGGGTCCCCTGGCAGGGAGACCTGTAAGCAGCCTGGCTGCTCTTGTTGCTTAGGCAGTTAACTCATTCTATCCCCAGAACAGCCCTCCAGCTTCTCATGGCAGGAAACTAAGAGGGAACGTTTAAATACTCCTACAACCAGAGGGAACCTGTGGGAGATGGGCTGCATTTGTGCCTGGGACTGACCACAACGCATCAATTCAGCTCCTGAAACATAGAAAAATAGAAAAGAACTTCCCACCACACTACTGTGATCTGATATTAATTTAATAATCTATGCAGAGATTGGTGGAGATTCTTGGGATCACCCTGCAGTGATTTTTTTTTTTGTTTTTTGTTTTAATTTTATTTTTATTTTTTATTTATTTATTTATTTATTTATTTTTATTGTTGGTCGTTCAAAACATTACATAGTTCCTCATACATCATATTTCACAGTTTGATTCAAATGAGTTATGAACTCCCAATTTTATCCCGTATACAGATTGCTGCATCACATCAGTTACCCTTCCATTGATTGACATATTGCCTTTTAATTTCCTCGAGCAGTTACAGTTTTCTTCTGGGTATCCTGCCAAAGCTGAGCATTCTCTTAATAGCAGCAAGTTAAAAATACTAAGGTTCTGAAATCAGAATTTTGACTGGATAACAACTTAACTACCTGTTGGTCCTTATCACAATTTGTATTTATCAAGGATTTCTGAAAAAGTGCTGAATTTATTTTGTCCTTTTCTGAAAGGTTTCTGTTTTTGCCACAAAGCAAATTTATAACCTTAAAGTTGTATGTAATATTTCTTTATAGTTTGGCTTTAGTTTTAAAATTATATGATGAGAATAATATTTACTTTTATGATGCACTCTAGAAAAGCTCATTATAGCACATTTTCAAAGAAAATCCTGACTAAGCCATAGACACCTTAATCAGACTGAGAGATTCTGCGTAATTATTTCCTAATATCAGTGAAAACACCTTTAAAATATCACGGATATCAAAAACATTGTGTGTCAGACAGAAAATTGGGTCTCGAGATTTTTTAAGAGGAAGGTTAATTAGCTGTGAATTATGAATAGTGCTCAGAACAGTCTTGCACCCAACAGCATCAGATTATTAAATTTTCCTGACTCTATTGTTCAAAGACCAAGCGACAGCCTTACCACTTGTTCAGACGTATCTAACTACAGGTGACAGCTGGAGGGGTCTGTGCCAGCAAAGAGGACTCAGGCCTGTTCCCGTCACCACTGTAGCGGCTACTGCCGCGACTCCACCCTACAGACAGGAGGCCCGGGTCCCACAGGGGAGGAGGCCCAGGGGTCCAGGGGGGTGATATGCTTGTTTCACACCCTGGTGAGGGGTGGAGCTATTATGGGGAACGCAGGGCTGCCACCGTCCAACACCCTCCGTGTTCCAGGATCCACCTTCACTAGAGGCTTTGCACAAGGGACGCTCCTTTTGGAGACCCCATTTCCTCCTTCGTGCCCTTGTGGGTTTGCAGTATGCAAGCTGCCTGTGGTTTTAGATCGGGTTTTTGGAGCAAAGTGACAATGTCTGCACTGAGGGCGGATGCCCTGGGGAGCAAGTGGAGATGGAGAAACGCGGGTGACAACATGGGACAGATGGACTTCCCTCAGATGGAGCAGAGGGGGCTGGAGAGGACCCAGGGAGCTCAGGGTGTCTTGCTGTTTCCTGCCAAGCTGCGTTTCCTTCCCTTCCCTGGCCTCCTCCAGTGACCTCACTCCAGATGAGCTGGCATGACTCTAACTCGTTCTCTCAGCTTCAAGTGGTGCAGCCCTGTGAGTCCTGCCAGGCCCCGGGCACCCCAGGGCAAAGAGACACTGGGGTTTTCAGGGGACTCGCCCCTGGGCTGGAGAAGGGCTCAGGGGCTTGTGTTCCGGCCCTCAGGAAGTTCATGTCTTAGATAAAGACCACGTTTCCATTGCGTTTCATGGGATCAGATGCTTCTCTGGTTCTTTCAGTGAATCTTCTATTTGTCTTTGTGAAATAGTTGGCAGAAAATTGCAATTTATTTTTACAGTGAAAAGCCACGGTGGTCGTGAATCCTCCTGTGTCCAAAGCTCCACAGTCTAGGATCTCGTTCCTCCCAGTGCTTCTTGGCTAGTTGTAATCCAAGTGAAGATGCAGAGAGAAGGAACCCCGGCTGCTGGAACTGCTCTGTGAGTATGTCATTGCTGAGGGCCATTGCCAAGTAGGAATGACGCATCGATATTTCCTTGCCAGCGTACCCCATGTTAAATGGACTTGCCTTGAAATTTCGCTGTGACCTTGCATGTGTGTTTGAAAAAGATGACCCTGCTCAATGACCAGGGTGGATCCAGGATTAGGGTGTATCCTGCAGGTTTGAGGAAGTATCCCGGTCCTTGGATTTAGGGCGTTCCCGGTTTAAGACAAGTTTAAGGCGTTCCCGGTTTAAGACAATAGGGGGTTTTAGGGAAGTTGGAGGTTGAAGATTATTGCTGCTGGGATTAGGGTGTTCCTACTGCTTGTTCCCGTTGAGTTCTCGTGAGATTCAAATGGGATTTGGAAAAAAGCCTCATGGAGTAGGTGATTTGTGCGGGCAGAACTGGGATTGCACCAGAACGTGTTTGTTGGAGGCCGGTGTGAGTTCGGGAATAAAGAATTGCTGTTTGAATCTACAAAGTGTGGTGGCTCGTGATCTTGTGCCAAGCCGAGACATTGGCATGTCATCCCAGAGGGAACTTTCCAGAAGCTTGGAAACGGCCTGCTGGTACCTGGGTGGGGATTTCCAGGGCAGAATGGCGGCGAGTTGTGGTGGGGACCACAGAGGAGGGCTTGGCCAGCACTCCCTGACTCACCAGACTCCAGGAAACTGAGGCGCAGGCTGCATGGCACAGGCCTGTGGCCACCCCAGACATGCAGCTCCTTCTCATGCGCAGCCAAGGAGGGGGAACTTTATGTCCTAGCCGAGGGACCAGAGGGGACACTGGGGCAGATGTGGAGAATCCCACGTCTTAGAAGTGCTCCTAGAGCCCAGAGGCCCAGTGACATGTCTTCCCATGGAGCAGGACAGCCATTCATGTCCCCCTGCCGCTCCCCAGACACTCAGACTCCGGAAGGTTCTCCGACTCCTGTGGCAGCTCCATGTATGCCTTGAGTTCATCTTTCCCCACTGGCTTTTTTCTTTTTTCCTTGATGGGTGCTGTGAGAATCGCCATATTAAAGTCACCCTAACTGCCCACCCTGTGTCCTTTGAACTTCGGTGGAACTCAGTGCCGTGGGAAGAACCGTGTCACCAAACCCGCACAGGTATTTCCTGCTAGTTAGCAAACATTTACAAGATGCCAGACACTGTGGTGACTCTTGTGACCCTTCTAGTGACCTGTGGGTAGACTTTGTTGTCCCGTTTTGCAGAGAGAGCCGAAGCTCAGAGACCATGGAGGCTTGCTCCCAGCCAAGGAGCCCGGTGCCTTGATTTTGCTCCAGCTGTGATGTGGAGCCCAGTCCACCACTGGGGCACACGGAGGCTCCCTCCAGAACAAGGAACCTCAGTCGTTTCTCCAGAATCAAAGGACGGGAGCTGGCAGAAGCTCTTTGGTCTCTTGATTCCTCCTGGACAGCCAACCAGAGAACCAGACTCCAGCTAATTTCCTGTTCTACTTGCAGTCTGGCAGCTGGCCACGGCTTGCCATTTGGAGACATCTGCCCGAGTGACAGCAGTACTGCACAGTGTCATCTTTGAATGGGGAAGAGACAGACCCAAACAGCACAGGCAGTGGGACGGGGTTCAGGATTGTCCTAGAGGATGTGGCTCGGGATTCCGACTGTGAGCGGGGCTTGCATTCTTGCTAAGCTACTGCTGCTGCATTGATAGCCAAACAAAACCCCAGGCCCCTGAGACATCTGAGTCCTAGAAATTCACAAAAGGCATAAATAATGTGACTGATAGATCTGTACCGGAAATAAATGGACCCGTTCTAAATACGGAAAATCTTATTTATTCCTTCTTGCATCTGCTGCCTTTTCCCTGCCACTAAATATTTTATCCAAGGTGCTGAGAGCAGAACTTAATGGGGGTTAAAGAAGAAATCACTGAACCGCAAGCCAGAAGGCAAATGGAGCTTTACCTTGCAGCCTCGCTGGCTAATCAGTGCTGTGCCATTTGCATATCACGCAATGCAAGTGACTCATTATCATCAGTGGGATCTGCAGGATCAGCTCCGGGAGCCTGGGAGGTGCAGCTTGCCGGGCTGGCCACCAGGTGGCAACATCACGGCCCTGCTCCCTCACTGAGGAAGAGGGGAGGTGAGGTCCAGCTTCCTGGCAGTCCCCCGAGGGCTGGCCTGAGCGCCCGCCTCCTTTCCTCATAAGGGGCGTGTGGGTGGGGGGCACCAGGGCTTCTCTCTGTGGCCACAGGCATTTGGAAATCCCCCAGGAGCCACGTTCCGGGGTGGGAGGTCCAGGCCTGCTTGCCGTCCTGTTCCACTGCCCAGGCCACCAGGGAGAATCCAGGACAGGTGGCCAGCTCACTGCAGATCCACCCGCTGCACAGAGCACCTCTGCCTCCCCGCACAGGGGCACAGGGCCTGCCACCCTCCTGCACAAGGACAGTGATTTCAGAGTCCAGCATTGCCAACAGCGGCAGTGACGGAGGTGCTGACCTTCCCCTGGCAGACCTTCTCCGTTAGGGCAGCTCAGGAGACCCATGCTTCCCCTCCCCAACACACCCCTCCTGTCTCCGATGGCCTGCTTTGGTAAATCTCAGCACACACAACTCATTCGGAGCAAGAAGGCCCGCGGCACTGGAGAGGCCACGTCCAGGCACTCTGAGGCCCCTTACCTAGTTTCCAACTTCTCTTTCAGCCTTGTTTTCCCCCAGTGATGATTCTTCCAGCCTCAGTCCAAATCCACCATGAAACAGAGTTAGGTATGGAAGTCCCTGGCACGAGGCGGTGAGCCGCAGCCCAGCTGCAGGTAAAATGGCAAAGCTGAGAGGAAGTCTCAGAACCGCGGCTGGAGAGACCACGGCTTCCCCAGTGCTTCTGCGGAGTCCCGCCAAACACCCAGAGCTGGGCTTTCTCCTGGATTTCTGGCTTGGTCCTCTCCACCCTTGTGTGGCTGTCCGGCTTCCTGAGCACCCAAAGAATCCTTTGTTTGGCTGAGGAGCCAGGGGTCCTGGCATGCTGACTGCTTTGCAGAGATGACCAAGTGTTAGGGTCTTCCCTGTGACCCTAAGCCACAGTGGCCTTTAGGATGACCAATATCCTTGCCAAAGCCTTCCAATCACCAAGGCCGAGGAGCTCAGCTGTGGGGGCCAGAACCCCTGGACATCTGAACAGAGCCCCAAGTGGCCGCTGGAGGGCGCTGCCTGGCCAGGCCACCTGGTAGGTCCTGGCTAGAGAAGGGAGTGTCCTTGACTGCAGCTGCAGGGCCAGAACACCCCCAGGGCTGTGACGATGGGGGAGAGATCACACATTTCCTCCTGCAGATACTGAAGCACAGCTCAAGTTGGGTCACACCTCACAGGATCTCAAATCTAAAACTGCAGCGAAAGACAGAAACCAGAGAGTGGAAACTACGGTCCGGTGTCATCTGGAGGGAAGGACATTTGGAACAAGTGTTCTGAGGAACTAATTTCTGAACTCACGGATTAATAGTTGCTGGGTTTTCTAATTTTTGTTTCTATAGCCTTGAATTCGAACATATCATTCTGCCAAGTGTCTCAATGAGCTGTGGACTCAGACCATCCGGTCACAGTGCGAGGAGAGGGCATCTTGCTCTGCGTGGACTTCTCGTAGGCAGTCTGGGCCCTACCGCACCTGTTTCCATGAAGGACCTGGCAGAAGGCGCTGGAGAAGAACACACCCCAGCAGACGGGCAGCAGAAACTGCTTCCCAGACCACCCCTGGCTGCCCGGTCAGGACCCTGTCCACCACTCCTCAGGGAAGGGCCTACACCTCCTGCTCTCCCGTCCCTCTGTCTTCTCCCCCTCCTTCGCTCGCCGTGCGTGGGGCCTGCCCTGCACAGCAGCTGATGGATGCGGAGTGCCAGGGACCTGACGTGAGATTCCCGAGTGGGGAGGGCTGCGGGCCACTGCCAGCTCTGGAGCATCTCCAGGGAACGTTCCGTCTTCCACCAATTCCTCGTCCCCTCCTCCCTGTCTAGAGAGCAGGCACCTGAAGGGGAAGCCACATGGCTGTGGGTAGGGTGTCACCCTCAGGGGAAGCTGAGTGGAGGGACGAAGGGTAAGACTTGATTTCAAAGGTCTCACAGATCCAGGAGGGGACCCAGCGACAAGGAGGGTGACAGTGGAGTGTGGTTGATCCCAGCCAGCCCTGCAGGAGCCTGGCCGTTCTGTCCCGAGAGTGGCACAGAGCCGGGACCTGCAAGTGACCCCTCCAGAACTGTCCAGGTTGGGCACTTCCCCAGGAAGCACGCTGCAGGCTGGTGCCACACAGCTGATGGCTGTCTTTTATCGAACCGTGTGCCAGGTGTATTTACGCCTGCAAAGAACCCAGGGTGCTGGGTGGACGAGTCTTTCCACTGGAGCGGGAAGGTCCCTCCTCTTTGGGTTGTTCTGAGGCTCAGGTGACCTCTTCCCCTGGCCGAATGGACGTTGACTTTGCTCTGAACACAGGGTGTCCATGGAGGGTCTGATTCCTTCGAGCAGGTAGTCTCACCTGGGGACAGGGAGGTTGCCAGAACTGCCTGGTTAAGGCCTGGGCCACCACACAGACGTCCTGGTGTGGAGCCGGGAGGTGTGTGGAAAGGGGATAAAGAGTCCAAGGGCAGGGGCTCCACCCTCCCCACTCCCGATGGGGAGCTGGCTCCAGCACATCCACAGTAGAAGAGGGCAGCCTTAACAGGTCCTACAAGGCCACCTGGCTGCAGCGGGACCCGCATGCCATCATGCACTGATGGCTCAGTGTATGGTTAGGAAAGTGGAGGAGCTGAGCACTGTGCAGACATCCCGGCCCTGTGTCCAGGATGGGAGAGGAACCGGGGCACTGAGGGGACAGCAGCTCAGCAAGGCCAGGAGCTGCACACGGAGTGGCCTCAAGCCCCTGTGGTCAGCTTTGCCTCCTGCGTCCGCAGCCGACGTCGAGCAGGAAGCAACACAACACTCAGCAACAGGCACGTGGCCTGCTGTCCTTCCACGGTTTAAGAAGACAAGGAAAAAGGGCATCGGAGTTCCCAAGGGTGACTGTATCAAGAATTCCAACCTCAAATACTTCCATTTCATCAGGGCCCTACCAAGAAAGTGTGTTTCTCTCCTCTCACCATCAATGCATAATTAAAAGGTTTTAAAACTATTGCCACCAACACCCGTTGTTTATCAACATCTCTCAGAACCAGGTGATTAGTGGTAAGTGACATTTCTCAGGACCAGAGGGAATTCTTCCTGTGCCTTTGGAGAACACTGGATTTCTCTGTTTTCCTGAGCTTTCACAAGTCCAAGCAGGCACCTCTTCATGCTGAGTTGACATAAAATGAGATTTTCTAAAGCACGCCCCAGGGAACAGCCAGCTGGATTCTGAGGACAGACATTGGCACTTTTCCTCTGTCAGTGCCACAAAACAGCCATCCGGCATGTGCCCTGACTGCCCCAGGGAACCTGGGCTTCTCGGGGCAATCCAAGGCTCAGTTCAACGCCCATCAGATCACAGGCCTGGAGAGGGGGGGACATAGTGCAAGGCCTTGTGGCCTTTGTGACCCTCCCAGTGGAGGGGCCATGGCTGCGTGACTGTGATGGTCCCTTGGCCGTACCCCTCAAGCATCAACACGAGGTGAGTTTGCAAGGATGAAGTACAGACCCCGCTCTCTCTTGGCATGTCCTTCCCTGAGTGCTGGGTGCTCCAGTTGGGGACTCAGTACTTCCATCTGCAGCGCGTGCCCATGGCCTGTGACCTGGGCATGTGCTCAGTTTCCAAGCCTTGAAATGCCTTTCACAGGATGAGAGGGATCAAGGGGCTGGCGCTGAGCAGACACGCCAGGAGGGCGGGCCACATACACCTTGGGTGTGGATTCAAGCCTCAGCTCACGCGTACATGACCCATGTGACTTCTATTGACGGCAGGTCTCTCCTGCTGTGTGGCCACAGGAGGGTCACCAAACACCATGAGCCCGCGTCTCCACCGCTGTGCAGAGGATGACAGCAGAACATGCCTTGGCTCTGAGAGGACTCGGTGAGCTGGTTCACGCAGGGCCCCTGTGGACGGAGCCCGCGTGGAGGGCGGAGAGTGGTCTATTCCTGCTCTTCAGCTGAGGGAGGCCGCGGCTTGGCATCTACAGGGGCCATCCAGAGCCGAGCCGACCCCAGCTGCACACGCCGGGCTCTGAGCAGGGGGCAGGGCTGCACCATCCCCCGGGTGACTCGGGCCCGTCTACCTGTGGCCTGGGAGAGTCCGCAGCAGGAGGCTGGTGTGCATGAAGACCTCCCCTGTGTCGGCCCTGGGCTGGGGCAGGGCCAAGGAGGAGGGCGGGGTGAGGGGGCTCCGCCTGGACTCAGGGGCTTGAGGAGGCAGCCGCAGGGCTGGGGCAGGGCCGGGGCAGGGCCGGAGGAGAGAGGCACCCGCCACCAGTGTGGCTTGGCCTGGCTGCCTCGTCCACCACACCCCACAGGGACCGGCCTGGCCCACCACTCTCCGGCTGCCCTGTGCAAACAGCTGGAAGCCAGGAGGCGTGTCACTGGGTCAGAGGAAGAATAGGAGGGGCGCTCACGGTGGTCCCAGGCCTCCCTGTCAGAGCTGCACGAGGCCCAACTGACAGCTTCAGCTTTGTCTCCATGCAGTGGATTTCCCGCGCTGTCCACGTCAAGGCCATCTGTGCCTGATGGGGTGGGAGAGAGGGCAGGGCAGGGAACGCTGCGCGTAGCTGTGCCAGCCTCTGGGTGCACCAGGCTGCTGCTCCATCTCCCACGCCCGCTGCCTGCCCCCTGGCAGGCCTGACAGCCTCGCGGACGCCCGTTTCCTTCAGAGCCTTCATCGGGCCTTTCCCGTCACAGCCTCCTTCGGTCATCAAGGACGAAGCACAGATGACTTTTAGGGTGTTGGGTTTCCACCATCATGCGGCACAGTTTTACGGAGTCCCAGGACTCTGGAGCTTGTGAAGGAGGCACTGTCTCTGCTGGGTGTCAGTGACACAGAACGGTGACCAGCCTGGATCCCGCCAGGCACGGAGCCCGGGAGGGTCTGGCACGGCTTCTGCAGGCTCTGAGGTGGTGGGGCTCATCCTGCTCCTCCCCGCAGCATGCCTCGGATGGCGCCCTGTGAGTGGACAGAGCCGGTTTCCGCATGGGGACCAGGGATCGTGAATCACAGGCGTGGGAGGAGAGGTGGAGCAGGGCGCCCTGCGCTCCCTGTGGTGGAAATCACCAGGTGAAATCGCAGCCATGCTTAGGGGTCACCAGTGCCTGTGTGTCAGCTTATCTGAATTCCCACGATGGCCTTCGGGGACAGACACTGCTGTGATCTTTGTTGCAGACAAGGGAACAGGGACACCGAGATGTTAGACCTTCATCCAAATCCACAGAGCCTGTGAGAGGTGAAGCCCCTCTGACGCAGGCACGCTGCCCCCAAGGCCTGCTCCCACCCCTCCCCGGCCTCACCCAGCCGGCCCCACGGGGCTTTGTAAAGAAGCTCCCGTTCCCCTCGATTTGCTGATGGTGGTTTCCTGTGTGACCTACACTTCCCGTCAGGTGACCAGAGATGTGAGCAACCGGAAGTCTCAGCAGCCACACATCCAGGGCTTCAGCGGTGACGTACGTGTGTGGACACCAGTCCCAGTGCTGTCGCCGTTCTGGCCTGTAACTGACTTAAGGAACATCACTCCATCAGGAGGCTGCTGGTGGCTGTGGGGATCCATCTGATTCACCACCACCTGGGTGCTGTCCAGTAGCCCAGGCTGGTCACAGATCAATGGCAGGCAGAGTCCCCAACCAAGAATCTACACCCCACAGCGTTTCAAACATCATGCTCTAGAGGTTTGTCTGAGGTTTTAAAAGTAGTGTAAGAGGCATTAGCCATGCCTCCCTGGAAAAAAGAAGTATGGCCAGCTATCCGACTCCTCTGTTTATACTCAAAGGACTTAAAATCAGTGTACTACAAGGACACAGCCACATCAATGTTCATAGCAGCTCAATTCACAATTGCTGAACTATGGAACCAGCCTAGGTGTCCTCAACAGATGGATGGACAAAGAAAATGTGTTATACACACAATGGAATATTACTCAGACCTAAAGAAGAAGGAAGTTATGGCATTTGCTAGTAAATGGATGGAACTGGGGACTGTCATGCTAAGTGAAATAGGTCAATTCCCCAAAACCCAAGGCTGACTGTTCTGTCTGACATGTGGACGCTGACTCACAGTAAGGGTGGGGGAGGGACAAAGGGGAATGAAGGGAAGGGAGGGGGATGGGAATGGGAAAGACGGTGGGATGAATCAGACGTCACTTTCCCATGTTCATATGAGACGACTGACCAGGGTGACCCACATCACGTTCTGCAAGACTGGGTAGTCCCACCCCACGTACGCAGCGTATGTCAGAACACACTCGACTGTCATGTGTCTCTAAAAAGAACAAATCAGGACATTAAAAAGCAGCAGCAGCCTGGCGGCCTGGCATTCCCTCCTGTCTTTAACAGGCTGGTCATTGTTGGTCATTGCTGGAGCGGCCACATGGGCCAGGGTCCAAGTCGGCTCTGCTCTGTTCGCAACATGTATGGAAGGGCACTCCACTGGACGCCAGTGTGCACCGTGGCACGTGAGGCACGCTGACTACCACACCACTGACGTACACGGCCGCCACGGCAGGCCACGGCATGCCACGGCACCGCAGACATGCAGTTCCACTTTGCCTTTGTGGCCGTGGAGGCCTGGGGAGCAGGGGCCAGCAGGGGTCCCTATTGCCTCTGGAGATCCTTGTGGAGGACAGGCCCATTGATGCTATGGCTGAGCCAGTGACGTTCCCCTGAAAGCCACCCGCCCTGACTCCCTGCCTCCTGAACACTCACCACCCTAAGGCAGCCTCGCACCCACGAAAGGTCAGCTGGCAGCTCTGTGGTCCCCTGTGGCCCGCCTGGCCTGCCACCACACAGACGGTCTCCTCAAAGGTCGCTCTGAGAAGCCGTGAAGAACGGCGAAGCAGGCCTCACCCACGCTGGCCTGGCCAGTCTCTGGACCAGACTTTGGACATCAGCAGCGACACAGGTGAAGAGCACAGACAGGTGCCTGGCGCTCCTGGGCGGCCCTGTGTGAAGGTGCAGGCCCACTCTCACCACGGCCTGACCACACTCTGGGCAGGGCTTCTCCAGCATTCCGAGTCAGGACCTGCACATACCTCAAGCAGCTCGGTGGCCATCTGCTGCCCACTGCTCCCCTGTGAACAGCAGTGAGCATGGTGGGGTAGGGAGATGGGACCATCTGGGGGCGTGGACAGGATTCAGGCTGTGCCCTGGGAGGAGGTGGGACTTGAGAGGGCCAGGCAAGGCCACAGGGAGTGGGAAGAGAGATTTTAAGCAAATTAAGCAAACGCTCTCAGGCCACGTCCTCAACTCTCCCTGACACACCAGACCAATGATTCCAGGCCCTGCTCTATAAATAGCTGTCTGGTCCACTGTCCCAGGCCCTGCAAGGACCTTTCAGAAGAGCTGAGATGTGCCCTTCCAAATACCCAGGAGAGAGGTTGTTCTCAGATGACCCTAATCATCCCACTGACCACGTGGTGTGACCATTCCCCAAATCACCGTGTTGGTGTAGGGTTGTGTGACAGTGGAGGCACGGATGGTCCATTAACAACTGGAACACTAACAACTCAACGTCTCGTTGAGAAAACCAGGGGCCCAAACTGAGCTTCACACTGTCCCTCGTGGGTATGAGGATAGGATGGAATGAGGGGCAGCCCGAGGAAGATACCTGCCGTAACTACGGTAGTGAACCTAGCCCCGGCTCACAGGCCCTGGTCACCACCAGCCATGGGGTCGGTGAGGAGCGATGCTGAGCACACAGCCCACCCCAGCTTGGGATCTGCAGTGTGGGCGTGCACGGCAGGAGGGTCTTCCACGCTGAACGTGGCCACCCTGATCCAGGGGTGGAGATGGACGGCGCTCTGTGATTCCACCTCTTCTCCCCCTGTCTCCCCTGCAACGTTCAATATGTCTGAGATTGTTTTTGGGAAACAAAACAAATCAATACGGCACTGCGCCACTCACAGCCTGCAGACGGCACTTATGTGGCTCCGCTCTTCCCCCCGCTGACATCTCCAAGCCAGCCTGGCCCTGGCGAGGGCTCCGGCTGCCTTCCCCCGTTCCTCCACCCCCAACACTCCTGGAAATAAACAGGTAAGTCACCCGTGAGGCAAAGGCCATCTTCAGAGTCTGCTTTCCCCTATTGAACAGCAATGATCCCAGCGCACCAGCTCTGGACCTCAGAAGTCTGAGCGTCAGCAGAGAACCTTCCAGGGAACAACTCTAAGTGGATCGAGCTGCCACATCACTGAGATGGATGTAAAATGTCTGGGGCTCTGTTATCATAGCTACACAATTTCTCTTAAATGCCTTGAAGAAAAAAATTCCTTTCAATGGATGTGCTAAAGCCAAAGCTTACCTTGAATGCAAAGCAATGAATTTTTTATTTCATTAAGAAGATGCTGAAAAAGATGTTTTCAATCTCCTGGTGTTGGATTTCTTTAAGGAGATTTGTCCCAGAGTGGCCTTTCTCTGTGGGGTCAGCTTCTCTGTTGGAAAGCAGGCCGCTGGACCAGGACCCTGGTGGTCTCTGGAACCGGGTGGGGGAAGCTTTCTGGGATGTGGAAATGCTCTATGTCCTGACTGGGGCGGAGAGGCACAGACATTTGCCGACACACTCTCTGCCCAGTGCGCGTGTTGTTGTGCACGATTATATCTCTAGGGAAAAGAAGATCCGAGGCTTCAGGGACGCCATGGCGGGCAGCAGTGCTGGACTGCGTGTCCACCTGCGCTGTGATGTTGGAGACACGGAGCTGCTGCCGTGCGGAGCCCGGCATGGGGCGCGCACGGCACAGGGAGAGCGTGACGTGGGCTTGTGAGACACGCGGAGCACCGCTCCTGCCCTGCCCTGGCCCAGCATGGTGAGCTCTCAGGAGACACCTGGAGCACCCCTCCTGCCCCGACCTGGCCCAGCATGGTGAGCTCTCAGGAGGCACCCGGAGCACCCCTCCTGCCCCGACCTGGCCCAGCATAGTGAGCTCTCAGGAGACACCCGGAGCACCCCTCCTGCCCCGACCTGGCCCAGCATGGTCAGCTCTCAGGAGGCACCCGGAGCACCCCTCCTGCCCCGACCTGGCCCAGCATGGTGAGCTCTCAGGAGACACCCGGAGCACCCCTCCTGCCCTGACCTGGCCCAGCATGGTGAGCTCTCAGGAGACACCTGGAGCACCCCTCCTGCCCCGACCTGGCCCAGCATGGTGAGCTCTCAGGAGGCACCCGGAGCACCCCTCCTGCCCTGCCCTGGCCCAGCATGGTGAGCTCTCAGGAGACACCCGGAGCACCCCTCCTGCCCTGACCTGGCCCAGCATGGTGAGCTCTCAGGAGACACCTGGAGCACCCCTCCTGCCCCGACCTGGCCCAGCATGGTGAGCTCTCAGGAGACACCAGGAGCACCCCTCCTGCCCTGCCCTGGCCCAGCATGGTGAGCTCTCAGGAGACACCTGGAGCACCCCTCCTGCCCCGACCTGGCCCAGCATGGTGAGCTCTCAGGAGACACCCGGAGCACCCCTCCTGCCCTGCCCTGGCCCAGCATGGTGAGCTCTCAGGAGACACCTGGAGCACCCCTCCTGCCCCGACCTGGCCCAGCATAGTGAGCTCTCAGGAGACACCAGGAGCACCCCTCCTGCCCTGCCCTGGCCCAGCATGGTCAGCTCTCAGGAGACACCCGGAGCACCCCTCCTGCCCCGACCTGGCCCAGCATGGTCAGCTCTCAGGAGACACCCGGAGCACCCCTCCTGCCCTGCCCTGGCCCAGCATGGTCAGCTCTCAGGAGACACCTGGAGCACCCCTCCTGCCCCGACCTGGCCCAGCATGGTGAGCTCTCAGGAGGCACCCGGAGCACCCCTCCTGCCCCGACCTGGCCCAGCATGGTGAGCTCTCAGGAGACACCCGGAGCACCCCTCCTGCCCCAACCTGGCCCAGCATGGTCAGCTCTCAGGAGGCCTGAGCTTCTGCTCAGAATTCTGGTGATTTAATAATGGATACAGCAGAAGACTTCTGGCAGCAACACGAGACCGGCCATAGAAAATGGCCAGCAATTTAGACATGCTGGGAACGGCAGGTCACTGGTGGGTTTGGAAAGATCTAACATTTTCCCCAGCCCTCCTCTCCCCCAGGAGAAACACGGCCCTCTGCTTCCTGGAGGGATGGAGAATCACATGCATTCCATTTCCTGAATGTCCTCAGAGGCCTCCTAGGATCTGTGGTCAGTTGTCCACTAAGGGCCTCCTGCCTGGCAGGGCAGTGCCGAAGGGCTCTTGGCTCCTGTGGGTGCCTGGCCCCATGCCCCAACAACCCGTGCGGCCATCTCAACCTAGTGGGGCCTCAGGGAGCTGGAGTCTAACTTATGGTCCAAGGCAAAGGACAAAGAAGGTCACACCAGCAGCCCATCTAGCTGCCGTGGGGTCTGCGTGGCCGCCCCACCTCCTCTTACCTTCGTACAGCCAGTCGCTCAGGCCGTTGTAGATCACGCCCTCCTTCCCGGTGGAGACCACGCGGATGGCCTGCTTCCCCACGTGAGCACAGTAGTAGATGTTGTTCTCAAAGATGAAGATCTGGTTGGAAAGAGGAGGAAGCCGCGTGAGCCAAGGGGGCGGCACACACAGGCCGCCTCACGCGCTGAAGCCATTTTCGTTTTTCTGTTGTATTTATTTGAAAGAATCATTTCATGTTTCCCCACCAGCAACACGATCTCTATTCGAGTTTCAATCAGACTCAGACCCCACAGAGTTCACCCAGCATCATCACCGTTTCTCCATTTAACATCCAATGGCCCGACTGGGCGATTGGCGGCCTTGGTACTACTGGGTACTTCAGCATCAGGTGGCACTGGGCACTCAGCAGTTGCAGTCTCTCCCCAGTTATCAGGACTGGTGGGTGGGGAGCCTGGAGATCTGGGTCCTGGGTGCTCTGTGCTCGCTATAGAACTGTGTGGTGAGGACCTGTCTGTACCAGTCACAGGGACTCAGGGGAAGCGAGGTGGGACCCCAGAGTTCTGGGAATCTGACAGGGCTGCCTGGCCTTCCTTGCATAGCAGACAGGTGAGCCTCCCTCAGAAAGTGACTAAAGAATGTTCTCCCTGGCCGTTACAGTCCCTTTTAAGTGCACAGCTCAGTGACATTAGCACAGTCACATTGAGGCAGCCATCACTCCACCCATCTCCATGACCTTCCCATCTCCCCTAGCCTCCGCTTGGCTTTCTGCCTCCATGAATTTATTTACTCTAGGCCCTGCCTACAGGTGGAACCCTGAGGCGTCTGTGCTCATGACTGGCTCACTTCCCTTAGTTCCAGTTAGGGTTCGTCCCTGTTGGAGCAGGCATCAGGATCTGGAGAAAGTGGCTTTCTGCTGAGAGATGGACGACATTTAGGGCCACTGTTTTACTAAGCTTTCTTGTCTCTGTTTCCAAAAGGCTGGACAAGAACAATTTTTAAGGAGGACGAGTTTATTCTGGCTCATGGTCTCAGAGACCCACTCCATGGTTGGCCAGCTCCATTGCTCCAGGTCCAGGGAGCCAGAGCACCATGGGCCCAGCACCAGTTCCCCCTCAGGAGACCGACCCTCTGCTGAGGTCCCGACTCTCATGGTCTAACCACTCACTCTGAAAATCCGTGCACTGTTTTACACTCGGGCTGAGGGGTCAGGACCCAGCTCTGGGGGGTCTGCGGCCACAGGAAGCCCCTGACGAAGGCCTCAGTAGGAGGCAAGATTAGCTGCAGGCCTCCTGGGACCGGTCGAGGGCTGGGCGGGAGCCAGGCCCTGGACGGGACCCTCCTACAGTCACCTGGAGGGGACAGAGGTGGGAGGCTGGTGGGATGTCAGAGGAACCCACCGGCTGCCCGAGTGGACCGTGGTCTGGGGAGACGTGCAGGACGATGCAGCCTCTCTCTGGCTGCTCTTGGGGGCCTCTGGGTGATGGCGTGCCAAGGGCAGACCGCAGTGTGGCCCAGGATGGCCCAGGATCTGATAATCTGACCTTGGGCATATCACTGAGGAGGGGTGGAGGAAGGTCCAGGATGGGGTTCTCGGAATTCAGTGCATAATAGAGATTTTAATCATGGCTTTTAATAAAAGTACTTTAGACCCCAGTGCCCAGTCCACCACCCTGACCGATTCTCAGAATCTCTGGTGGGGGACCCAGGCATCGGCATTTTAAAGAAGCACAGGTGACTTCGGTGTACAGCCAAATTTAATGACTGGTGCCCAGGAATGGCCTGGCACTCCTGAAGCAGGCACTGGTCTGCATGGTACGTGTGCTCTGGGCCACGGGCCTCTCTGCCCTGCATCCGCCCACCTCCCTGTGGGTACTCACAGAATATTTCTGGTCCTACTTTGCAAATACCCAGTGTCGAACAGAAGTGGTGAGAGAGGGCATCCCTGTCTTGTTCAACATAGTCCTCGAAACACTGGCCAGAGCAATTAGACAGACAAAAGAAATTAAAGGCATAAAAATAGGAAAAGAAGAACTTAAATTATCACTATTTGCGGATGATATGATTCTATACCTAGCAGACCCAAAAGGGTCTACAAAGAAGCTATTAGAACTAATAAATGAATTCAGCAAAGTGGCAGGATATAAGATCAACACGCATAAATCAAAGGCATTCCTGTATATCAGCAACAAATCCTCTGAAACAGAAATGAGGACAACTACTCCATTCACAATATCCCCCCCAAAAATAAAATACTTGGGAATCAACCTAACAAAAGAGGTGAAAGATTTATACAATGAAAATTACAGAACCCTAAAGAAAGATATAGAAGAAGACCTTAGAAGATGGAAAAATATACCCTGCTCATGGATAGGCAGAACCAACATCATCAAGATGGCTATATTACCAAAAGTTCTCTATAAGTTTAATGCAATGCCAATCAAAATCCCAGCAGCATTTCTTGTAGAAATAGATAAAAGAATCATGAAATTCATATGGAATAATAAAAGACCCAGAATAGCAAAAACAATGCTAAGCAGGAAATGTGAATCAGGCGGTATAGTGATACCAGACTTCAAACTATACTACAGAGCAATAGTAACTAAAACAGCATGGTACTGGTACCAAAACAGGCGGGTGGACCAATGGTACAGAATAGAGGACACAGTAACCAACCCAAAAAACTACAACTATCTTATATTTGATAAAGGGTCTAAAAGCATGCAATGGAGGAAGGATAGCATCTTCAACAAATGGTGCTGGGAAAACTGGAAATCCATTTGCATCAAAATGAATCTGAATCCCTATCTCTCGCCATGCACAAAAGTTAACTCAAAATGGATCAAGGAGCTTGATATTAAATCAGAGACACGGCATCTGATAGAAGAAAAAGTAGGGTATGATCTACATACTGTGGGAGCAGGCTCCAAATTCCTCAATAGGACACCCATAGCGCAAAAGTTAACAACTAGAATCAACAAATGGGACTTACTCAAACTAAAAAGTTTTTTCTCAGCAAAAGAAACAATAAGAGAGATAAACAGGGAGCCTACATCCTGGGAACAAATCTTTACTCCACACACTTCAGATAGAGCCCTAATAACCAGAATATACAAAGAACTCAAAAAATTAGACAATAAGATAACAAATAACCCAATCAATAAATGGGCCAAGGACCTGAACAGACACTTCTCAGAGGAGGACATACAATCAATCAATAAGTACATGAAAAAATGCTCACCATCGCTAGCAGTCAGAGAAATGCAAATCAAAACTACCCTAAGATACCATCTCACCCCAGTAAGATTGGCAGCCATTAGGAAGTCAAACAACAATAAGTGCTGGAGAGGATGTGGGGAAAAGGGCACTCTTGTTCATTGCTGGTGGGACTGCAAATTGGTGCAGCCAATTTGGAAAGCAGTATGGAGATTTCTTGGAAAGCTGGGAATGGAACCACCATTTGACCCAGCTATTCCCCTTCTCGGTCTATTCCCCAAAGACCTAATAAGAGCATGCTACAGGGACACTGCTACATCGATGTTCATAGCAGCACAATTCACGATAGCAAGATTGTGGAATCAGCCTAGATGCCCTTCAATAGATGAATGGATAAAAAAAATGTGGCATTTATACACAATGGAGTATTACTCTGCATTAAGAAATGACAAAATCATAGAATTTGGAGGGAAATGGATGGCATTAGAGCAGATTATGCTAAGTGAAGCTAGTCAATCTTTAAAAAATAAATACCAAATGACCCCTTTGATATAAGGGGAGTAAATAAGGACAGGGTAGGGACGAAAGTTTGAGAAGAAGATTTACATTAAACAGGGATGAGAGGTGGGAGGGAAAGGGAGTGAGAAGGGAAACCGCATGGAAATGGAAGGCGATCCTCAGGGTTATACAAAATGACATATAAGAGGAAAGGAGGGGTAAGACAAGACAATACAAATGGAAGAAATGATTTACAGTAGAAGGGGTAGAGAGAGAAAAGGGGAGGGGAGGGGAGGGGAGGGGGGATAGTAGAGAATAGGACAGACAGCAGAATACATCAGACACTAGAAAGGCAATTTGTCAATCAATGGAAGGGAAACTGATGTGATGCAGCAATCTGTATACGGGGTAAAATTGGGAGTTCATAACCCACTTGAATCAAACTGTGAAATATGATGTATTAAGAACTATGTAATGTTTTGAACGACCAACAATAAAAAAAAAAAAATACCCAGTGTCTACAGAAACAGTAATGCAGAGCAGGAACAGGAATCAAACTAGTGTTTTTTTAAACAGGAAATTTCAGAAACATATGGTCAGTGTTATTCTACTGAGAGAAGAAGGTAGTTTTTACAATACAGAAAGTAACATAAATATTGAATGTTTTATATGGAAAGCAGAGAAAAGGGCAGTTTCCCCAGATTGTTCTCAGTAGGAGGGTTCTGAGAGCCCTATTGATTATTAGTCTTCTGCTTGGGCTTCCTGGTTCTTAAAGTATGCCCTGCAACCAGAAATAAGTTGGACACTTCCAGAACAAGTGTGCACCCTAACTGAATCTCCCAGCTGTTCTTGTAAGTCTGCCTGAGGGTAGCACGAGTTCCTAGATTTTAATCCCCTTTATGTGTTCTCAGACTGCAAAGGATTTTTGAACAGAATCAGGCTACATTCTGTTAATATCTCAAGTAAAGTTTTGGTATTTGATAGATGGGCGTCTCCATTTCTGTGTGGCATTCAGGCCAAGATGTCAGTGCAGAGGGTGTGGAATTTCAAGGGTGCTGTGTTCTGTGAGGCACCACAGGGCCTCTGCACCTGGGTCCCCTCCTCCTTCTTTATGTCCTTGGCTGGCTGAGCCACCTGTGCTCCCTGACCCCATACGCCTCTCAGCAGACCCCGGTGCACGAGAGGCTGTTCTCAGACACCATCTTCCTTATGCCTTTCTGTTCTTGAAAACCTGGAATAAGTTAACTTTACTTTAACTTTCTAGTTAAGTCCCAGGCCCGCTCTGATCAACGTTTGCTGGGGCAGCGAGCCCTGTCACTCCTACAGAAGTGCCCGAGGCCCACAGGTGGGGATGAGAGGACCAGGCCAGCCCTGGGCCACGGAGGTTCACGTTCTCACACGGGCATCTGGATTCCACGGCTCAGGGTCCTTTAGGCCACAGAATCCACACCCCGTGTCTCGAGCACGGGAGAGGTGCTGCACGCCCTGGGCCAGCTGCTGGGCTTCTGTGGGCCTCGGTTTCTTCATCCTGGAGGTGACAGAACCTACCATAGGGTGGATGTGAGGAGCTGGTAATCTGGCAAAACCAAACCTCCTGGAAGAGCGTGTGCTGTAAAGTGAGAGCTTAGCAGAGCTCAAAAGCTGTTGTCTGGAGGGTGATGGGGGGCCATGTGGGCGCTGCCATCTGAACCGGACCTTAGGGGTGGTGCTTTCAGCTGCGATCGGGCTTAACTGACTCATTTCTCCCTGGCCCTTATTGCTGTGCTTTGGCGTCCCAGCGAAGAACCTACTGTCCAATCAAAGGTCTTCAACCCTCCATGACTTTCACATTCTGAGTTCTTGTGGTCAGGCCTTCGATCCACCTCGAGTGAATCCTGCAGGTGCCAGCCAGGCTCTTCCTAATGCCCGCTCAGCATGAACCCAGGCTTTAAGATAACTCCAGGGGGAGGGAGGAGCCACGCTCCCTGCTCCGCAGATGAAGGAACGGAGCTCAGGGAGGTGAAGCTGCCCCAGGTAGCCATCCCGTGGGGCTGGGCTCCAAGCAGGGCACAGGAGCCGAGGGCCTTTCCTGGCTTGCAGGGGGCAGGGTCGAGCCAGGTCTGGAACCTGGGTGGTGGCTCACAGCCTCCTGTTACGGCTCGGTGACTCCTAGTAATGGAAGGTGTGATTTTTTTACCATAAATTACCAGAGACCACGCACACCTGGGTGAGGAGCAATTCCACCCTCACGTGTGCTCCGGACACCCCTTCCTCATCTGGGAGAGAACTTCTGCCAGAGCTGACACTTAGGGGCACACGCCGAGGAATGGGCAGGGGAGGGTCACAATGTGGCCACCAGCGCTTCCCGAGGCAGGAAGGAGACAGGGAGGGAAGGGGCCTGTGGCGTCCATCGGCGAGCTCCTTCCTCCAGCTGGGCCTGTTCTCCTGCAGCTGGACTCCTAGGAGGCCCAGGAAGCCCAGTGAGCCAGTGCCTGGGCACCTTGCCATGTGGTTTAGACTGATGAGGAAGCCTGGGGAGAGACTGTTGGGGACCAGAGACACACACACAGTGCAGCGCCCTCTAGAGCCGGGTGATGTCAACCTGGAGGTCTGAGAGGAGCAGATGCCCAGCCCCCGCTGCTCCACCACCAACGCCAGCGAGCTCATTGGCCTCTCCCCCGTGAGTGCACATCCTGCTCGACTGCTTGCTTTCCTGCATGCATCTCTGCTTGTGCCTCTTTGGACGATCCCTGAAATTCCTCTCTGCAGTGTGAGTCGAGGATGAGGCAGGGCTCAGTTGAGGGGCCTTTTCCCTTCTGGGGACCTCCTTGGATCCCGTCCTGTGACATCCCAGTAGATAGGACAGTCAGCAGCAGCAGCAAGGCTCTTGCTGCCCTGGGTCACTTGGGAAAGAGCACTGGTCAGGGCCCAGGGTCCCCTGGCCCTCTGACCTACACTGGCCTCGAGTCCCTTCTCTCAGCAGAACCCAGCCGTCCAGGGTGCCGGGTGCAAGCTCAGCTCCTGTGGGTGTTCTGGGTGGGGGCTGCCCGGCCTCACTGGCCTTCTCCCTGGGGTGCCCAGCCAGAGCCTGCATGTGAGGGCCACACCAGGCCAGGCCAGAGCCCTGCCGGAGCAGCAAGGCCTGTCCACTGCAGGAACCACCTGCCACGCTCCAGCTGGGGACCCCAGTCCCAGGAGGGGGCCGCTCACTCTCCATCTGACCTTGGCTCTTCCTTCCAGAAAGCCCTAAAAGGCCGAGGCCCAGAGAAAAGGGGCCCTGGCAGTGGGGCAGGACGCCACCTGCCCTGCAGTCCTCTGACCGACCGAGGTTCCAATCAGAGACGATGCCACATTCCTGCAGAGATGGAGTGGGTCTGTTCAGAGGGACCCCAGTCCACACAGACATGGACAGTCCATCTCTGGTTTGCCTAGAACTCCTCCAGGTAGCAGGTGGGCCCAGGTGGCAGCTGGAAGAGAAGCAGCACCTGTGGGCAGCGGAGGCGGGGAGCTGTGTGCCTGGCCCTGTGCAGGGCCCTGGCCAGTGCTCACTGGGCACCCACCATGAGGAGCCTTGTCCCTTTGGAGGTACTCAGACCTCACCAGCAAGGCCCAGGTCTTGGCACGGGGACAGTCCCAGCAGTTGCTGACGTTAGTTGTTCCCTCTTTTACAAACATTTACTTTTACTTGTTTTTGATTGACACCTGGTGATTATTCGTGCTGATGGTGTGCGGTGTGCTAATAATTCTACACCAGTGTACCGCGTGTACTGACCCAGAGTCACTAGCCTTCCCAGTGCCTTAGCGTTTATCACCTCCACGTGCCGGGAGCCTACAGATCCCTCTCTTCTAGTTCTCCATGAAACACACGGTACACTGTCGTCCACTGTCCTCAGCTCTCTGGGCTTTAGGGCACTAGAACTCTGTGCCCAGACAGGGGACACGCGGGCCATACACACCTGGCACCCCAAATGTCTCCTGTTAAATCTGTCTTCTCCACTGGCTGGATTTGGAATTTGAGTTTCTTACATTTTAAGGAATCCTTTGGCAGGTAGAACGTCTGGAGTTTTGAAAGATCAGAGGGACTGACCCAGAGTGTCCTGAGGTGTTAGCACAGGGGAGTGTTTCTAGAGGGTGGGTGATGAAGAACCCTCAGGAGGTGGCTAGAAGGCAGAGGGGTGGGACGGCAGTGCAGGGGGAGCCCCAAATCTTGAGAGGACCTAAAGTGCTGCTAAAGTCACAAGTGGCATTGGCAGGTGGGGCTGCCGCCAGCAGGGTGTGGTGGCAGCCAGCGGGTGGGGATCCAACAGCAAGGACTGACATTTTAAAATTAATTTTAATTTAGAAACTTCATTCACAATAATTTGATGTGGAATCTCTCATTCTTCCAGGCTGCAGTATGAGGTCATTGGGCGGTGCCGGGCAAGTCCAGGGACCTGTAGCCACAGCTGTAATGGACGGGCTGCCCGGGAAACAGCCTGGCCATTTGGGAAAAGCGTGCTGCTGAGCAGCTCTGTGTCCTGCCCTGCCCAGCCCTGCCCGCCCCCAGACACGCGCTGCCCACCTGGCCGTTGCTGACCCTGCTGTGCTGGGCACTGAAGGAGCTGCCTGGGTCCTAGGGGTCCCTCGGCAGCTGTCGCAGCAGCAAGGAATTGGGAGCGAGCAGGGAAGGCTCTAGAGTCACCTGGGAGAACCCGCCAGGGGGCGTGGGGACCTGGGAGGAGAGAGTCTCAGACACAGGCATCTCGCAGGACCTCGGACCTCATCCTCTTGGTAATGGGAGAACTTGGAAACGAGGGCAGGGAGGACAGTGCCATGGTGTGCAGTGGCCAGGGGAGACCGGGCACTCAGAGCTGGAGCCGGGAGGCTGTGAGAACCGGGAAGCCCAGATGAGAACAGGGGGTGGCCAAGGCAAGGCGGAGGGCAGACCGGCACCCAGGGGGGTGGCAGGAAGAGCAGGACATGACGAAGGAGGGTCAGGTGCACGGTGGGACCAGTGGGTAGATGTGTCACCAAGAAACAGGATGAAGAAGGGGGAGTCGATGAGCTGGATGTGGGAAGCCTCTGAGTCCAGAGGGTGCCCACAGGCAATGGGAGGCTGCGTCTAGAGCTGCCCAGGGACCTGGCTTCAGATCCACCCACATAGCACAAAGCAAAAGTCCACTTTCCCCAGGAACAAAGTGCTCCTGGGCAAAGAGCAGGGCTGAGGTGACCGCCCGGGAAACACCAATTTTTGCCATGTGAATGGAAAGAGATCCTCCAGGGTTCCGTTTATCCACACTGAAGACCCTCGTGTGGGCAGGCTGCCAGTGCTACTGGAAGGGGCTATCCCAGTCCAAAACTGTCTTACAATTCCATTTCTTAAAACAGCCCGCGCAGTCCCACTTGGCCTACATCACATCAGCAAATGCTCCAGTAAGAAGGCTGGAAACAATGTGTGCATTCTTCCTTCTCTGCCTGATGTCATATCGGCACTGACTCGTCAGCTGAGCAGACGCTCCCTTTGTGAGCCGTGTGCGATTGTTTCTCCTTCCAAGCCAACAGGACCCAAGTGTGGAAGCTGGCGCTCAGGGGGTGGAAACCCCACTGCCCTCCCAGGTGAACCCTACTTCAGGTCCTTCTTGCCAGTTGCATCTCTTGCTATTTCCAAAGTAGGCTCTGCTCACTCCTACCTGGGCAAGTGCCCACCCCCGGGTATGTAAGTGCCCATCCTCTGCACCTGGCCAGCCTGTACCGCCCAGCAAGGGGTGAAGTCGCTTCCCAACCTGTCACCTCTGCTGCCATCTGGAGCGTGCTCCTAGCACCTGTGTGTGGTCCCTCCCCTGTGTGCTCTGGATTCATGGGGTAGGGCTCCTGGCCCCCCTTTCTCCTCTGCAGCTTTAATGGGGGGTTCCTATGGCAGAGCTCCCTAAACGAGGGGACCCGCTGGCTTCCAAACACAGCTAGTTTGCAAAAGTCTATTTCCTACAGATTTTGCTGGGCCTTTATCTTGATTCACCAAAACCACTTCTTTCCCACGTTCTCCAGCATCCCAAAGATTCCTGCTGTGCTCACAATAGAAGGCTGGGAACAGCACAGGCTTCCAGAAAGTTCAACACCCAGAACCAAACGCTGATTCTGAACAGTGAGTTCACGAAACACAAACCAAACGGACAGAAAATGGGGAATAAATGACATTTGCTGTCTTTAAAAAGTGCCACATTTTCATTAGTCTGATTTTTTTAATGAACTTTTTAAACAAAATTTGGTTCACATATTCACAGATGTAACAAATTCTGTGAAGTTCAATGAGCTGGAATTCTCTGGAGGAATAGGAACTTCATCCGGTTTTCTTGGTATATTTTCTAACTAAGGAAGACTTTAATTCCTATTCATATTAGGGAAATAGTTCCATAGTTTCTACTTTCTTATTAAATATATGTGGTATAAAAACTATAGTAATTATCAAATATCGTTCACACAAACCTGTATTTTCATTGCCCAGAACAACTAGTGTAGGTGTAGAAGGCATAGGATCAAATCCGAATCCATGGGTGAACCTGTTTTCTTCCATACCATGTTATTCCCCCCTTCCATGGAAGGAGGGTACCGAAGCCTTTAGCACATAAGCCTTTAGCACATGAGCGAGGCCTTTAGCACATGAGCGAGGCCTTTAGCACATGAGCGAGGTGGGTTTATCTGACTTCTCTGGGAATCTGAAAAGTTAATAGAACTCTCAGGCAAGGCACTGAGAAGTCGGTGTGTGGGCGTGCGCACACCCAGGGGCAATCCATATTGTTCATATTCCTAAACAGATTCACAGTGATGACAATGAACGCCCAGGCTGCGTGCTCCCAGGTCATTATCCTGAAACTAAAAGACACAGCTAAAGAGGGAGCTAATTACACAGGAACCAGGAGGAGATAATCACTGTAATTGGGCGCAATTTAGCTTTTAGATCTGGAAGATCAAGGCCAAAAGGGAAGCATGTTGAATACTTAGTGTTTGACAAAAAGACAGCACAGAAGGGCAACAAAGAAGAGCAGGGCTGGGGTTGGGACCTGACTTCTGGCCTGAGGCCACGTGCCCCCTCTGGGCAGGTTGTGGGCCTCCTTGTTGGACCCACCCTCATCACCACCAGGGAGAGCTTAACTGGAGCATCTCTAAGGATCTCTTCCATCTGCAGCTCCATGGAATCCAAACGTCTCAAGAAGGTTCATGTGGGGAAGTTTGCAAATGGATTTATTATGCTACCACCAGGCGTATGCTGTTGAAGTGGAGTCCTCCTCGCCAGGGGACTGTCAGGGGAGGAAACAGCCTCTGTCCCTTAAAGACCTCGTACCCCACGGCCCTAGATCTGACGTCTACAGGGACTTCCCTAGTCTCAGGGCACTCCCGGGGGATGGTGGCTTTTCTAATCACTTCTCCCCATTGAACTCTGTCTCCTTCTGAGTTCCCAGCTTCCTGATCAAGGACGATTTTCCTGACGGCTCCCTAGTAAATACAGATGAGTGCTACTGCAGTGTGGGATATTAGACTTAACTTGTGGGTTCAGCAGAGCCCTGTGGTGGTCACTAGAGTGCAGTCTCTACTGGTGTACGATGCTCATAACCAACTGTGTTAGGAAGCCAGCTGGGTGGCTTTGCTGGAGGCCGTGCCAGTCCCATAGCAAACCCTGGCAGGTGCCTTGCCACACACGCTGCAAGTCCTGCAGCTGCTCCACTCTCTTTCTCCTTTTACTGCAATGAAAACACGGCAGTGTGCACCTTTGTGCAGAAGCTGTGTAACTGCACTGTCTTCCCAGGAGACAGGGTAAGGGTGGGGGTTCTGAATCACGTCCATTGTGCAATGGGAAGTGTGGTGAAGGACACCATCAGGTGGACCAGGGGACCACTGAGAGGACCAGAAAACTCACAGAAGGACATCTGTAAGAGGGATGGTTTGGTTAACAACTGGGCCACAGAGGTCCCCCAGCTGCGGGAGGTGCGGTGTGCCCTGATGGGAACAATATGCAGGGAAGCACAATATACAGGGAAGCAGCCAGCTGACCACATCCCAGAGATGCCCTTGCAGAGAAGATTCGGACAGAGATTCCAGGGCAGGAGGGCTGGGGACAGCTGGCCCATGGCCACGAAGTCACAGTGAGGCCGGAGGAGTGGGCTCTGGTGCCTCACTTCACATCGGGGTGACAGCAATGAACGGTTTACTGTATATTCCAAATAGCTGAAAGAGAAGATTCCAACCCACAGAAACGATGGACGGTTGAGGTGAAGGAGAGGCTGATTATCCTGATGCAGGCACACACCATGGAGTGTTCCTGCACAGAAGTGTCATGCTCTGCCCATAAACACGTACATCCCTCTGCCAAATGAAAAGAGACATCATGAAGAAGGGGAGAGCAGAAGAGAAGGACTGAGGAAACACAGTGGGACTGGCCTTTGCAGGCCAGGTGAGCAGGAACCCAGGAGGGAGAAAGCCAGGTATCTCCCAGGTACCAGGCGACGCCCGGGTACGGGGACGGGCACTGATGCTCTTCCCCACAGGGCAGCCACTGCAGCCCGGGAAAGTGCTGGATTTCAGGAAGTGGCAAAAGGGACGGGGGAGGGATGCCGAAGTGCCCGGGAGGGGGGTCTCAAGATCCTCAGCGATCCTTAACCCGACGGTGGCATCACCGTCAACACCACAAACACTTGTTAGCGCTTCTTCCATGGGCTCAGGGCCAAAATCCCAAGTTTATCCTGAGTGAATGTTTTCTAGTTTCCATTTAATCCATCCGTCTAAAATTAAAAAAATTTTGTTTTAATGATGGCTCTTTCCCAGGATGTGGATGTGGCAGAAATCCCTTAACGGCTCTGCCCTTTGAATTTCTCATCCATCCAATGCAGATGATCACACCTGCAAGCTTTCCCCTGGTGTTTCCGGGAGGTAAAAGGAGATGGTTCACGGGAGAAACCCCAGAGGGTCACACAGCACGTTTCAACCACACCGTCAGCCTCCTGAGTACCGACAACCCGGCCCGTCCTCGTGGACAGCACCACCCTCCTGGCAGGGCTCCCACCTTTCTGCCTCGTTGTGACACCTGCCCTGTGCCCTCCCTTCACACACCAGGGAGAGGCGTCCCGTCAATGCCCGCTGCAGCAAATCCGTCAGGACTCCACAGCAAGGCTGCAGTCGGTGCCCAGACAGGGCTGCTGGACCGTCCACGGGGCTCTGCTCTCCAGAGCTCTCCCCTCACTCTCCCTTTCAAAATGGCAATAAAGTAGAGATGAAAAGTCCAGAATGCCACAGGAGACCCTCCCACCAATGCGGCTTTCACACGTGGAGGAAACGCCTCCTTTCCAGGGTGGCCCACCCAGAGGGACTTCTCTCAGGTGCTCAGCCACATGCAATCTGAAGGTTCCAAGGCCATGACTTTCAAAGCAGAGACAGCGTCTCAAACTCAAAGTGCGCTCTGAGCACGGGCAGCACGTGTTCAGGGTCCCTGTGCCGCTGTCGGCTTCGACCTGGGGCCTGAAGTCAGAGCAGCACTGATGTCCAGGGACAGGTGGCTGAAGCAGTGGGGCAGCTGGCAACTGGCCTGCAGACCCTCCTTCGTGGACTGCCCACCAACCAGTGGGACCAGAGTGACCACTGAGTGGTCCGGCAAGTTCTGAAGTTCTCCAGGTTGGTAAGAACTAGGAGAAGACAGTCTGACAACAGGGCCCCCAAGCACTCTCAGCTGGTGGCCATGGGCCCAGGCAGGCAGTGTGGGGACAAGGCTGGTGACGAGGAGGCCGGTCCTCAGCGACCTGAGGCCACAGCAGTGGTTCTGGCTCTGTCTGAGGCCATGCAGAGCCTCTGAGGGGCTCCGATGTCATGGCTGCTGGTTGTTATGAGGGAGAGAGAGGGCGGGGGCTGGGCCACCCCGTGTAGCAGAAGGTAGAGGGGACACGTGGGTGAGGGACACCAGCGGGGTGGTCCAGACGAGGGGCGGGCTGGCTGGGCCAGGTGTCACCATGAGGATGCAGTGAAGGGGCATGTAGGCTCCCTGGGGCTCCACACTGCTGTGGACACAGGTGAGGGCGTGGCGGTGTCAGGGACAGGTGAGGGTGTGACATTGTCAGGGACAGGTGAGGGCGTGGCAGTGTCAGGGACAGGTGAGGGCGTGGCAGGTGTCAGGGACAGGTGAGGGCGTGGCAGGTGTCAGGGACAGGTGAGGGCGTGGCAGGTGTCAGGGACAGGTGAGGGCGTGGCGGTGTCAGGGACAGGTGAGGGCGTGACATTGTCAGGGACAGGTGAGGGCGTGGCAGGTGTCAGGGACAGGTGAGGGTGTGACATTGTCAGGGACAGGTGAGGGCGTGGCAGTGTCAGGGACAGGTGAGGGCGTGGCAGGTGTCAGGGACAGGTGAGGGCGTGGCAGGTGTCAGGGACAGGTGAGGGCGTGGCAGGTGTCAGGGACAGGTGAGGGCGTGGCGGTGTCAGGGACAGGTGAGGGCGTGACATTGTCAGGGACAGGTGAGGGCGTGGCAGGTGTCAGGGACAGGTGAGGGCGTGGCAGGTGTCAGGGACAGGTGAGGGCGTGGCGGTGTCAGGGACAGGTGAGGGCGTGGCAGGTGTCAGGGACAGGTGAGGGCGTGGCAGGTGTCAGGGACAGGTGAGGGCGTGGCGGTGTCAGGGACAGGTGAGGGCGTGGCAGGTGTCAGGGACAGGTGAGGGCGTGGCAGGTGTCAGGGACAGGTGAGGGTGTGGCGGTGTCAGGGACAGGTGAGGGCGTGGCGGTGTCAGGGACAGGTGAGGGTGTGACATTGTCAGGGACAGGTGAGGGCGTGGCGGTGTCAGGGACAGGTGAGGGCGTGGCGGTGTCAGGGACAGGTGAGGGTGTGACATTGTCAGGGACAGGTGAGGGTGTGGCAGGTGTCAGGGACAGGTGAGGGTGTGGCGGTGTCAGGGACAGGTGAGGGCGTGGCAGGTGTCAGGGACAGGTGAGGGCGTGGCAGGTGTCAGGGACAGGTGAGGGCGTGGCAGGTGTCAGGGACAGGTGAGGGCGTGGCGGTGTCAGGGACAGGTGAGGGCGTGACATTGTCAGGGACAGGTGAGGGCGTGGCAGGTGTCAGGGACAGGTGAGGGCGTGGCAGGTGTCAGGGACAGGTGAGGGCGTGGCGGTGTCAGGGACAGGTGAGGGCGTGGCAGGTGTCAGGGACAGGTGAGGGCGTGGCAGGTGTCAGGGACAGGTGAGGGCGTGGCGGTGTCAGGGACAGGTGAGGGCGTGGCAGGTGTCAGGGACAGGTGAGGGCGTGGCAGGTGTCAGGGACAGGTGAGGGTGTGGCGGTGTCAGGGACAGGTGAGGGCGTGGCGGTGTCAGGGACAGGTGAGGGTGTGACATTGTCAGGGACAGGTGAGGGCGTGGCGGTGTCAGGGACAGGTGAGGGCGTGGCGGTGTCAGGGACAGGTGAGGGTGTGACATTGTCAGGGACAGGTGAGGGTGTGGCAGGTGTCAGGGACAGGTGAGGGTGTGGCGGTGTCAGGGACAGGTGAGGGCGTGGCAGGTGTCAGGGACAGGTGAGGGCGTGGCAGGTGTCAGGGACAGGTGAGGGTGTGGCAGGTGTCAGGGACAGGTGAGGGTGTGGCGGTGTCAGGGACAGGTGAGGGCGTGACGGTGTCAGGGACAGGTGAGGGCGTGGCAGTGTCAGGGACAGCTGGCAATCTGGAAGGAGGATGGACTGCTGGAGGCAGGTAGGGTGGGGAGATCAAGAGGTCACCTTAGACACAGTAGCTGACCATGTGGATGGCAGAGGCCCCTGGTGGGTGCTCAGACCAGGGCAGGATGAGCTGACCCCGTGTGCACGGTGCTCGTTCCTCAGGCTTCGATGGACACCCCATCTGTAAAGCAGCCTCTGGAAGCCACCCTCCTGCTTCTCCTGCCTTTCTGTGCCTGAGACCCTCCAAGCCAGCACCTCCACGGCCCTCTCAGCCAGGGCCAGCGCTCCTGGGTATACCCCAAGTTCCCTGCTCTTCTGTCTAGTTGTCTGTCCCTTGAGGATGTGTGATCTCGCCACCAGGTGTCAGCATTAACCCTTGAGTCACATTTTTAAAAATGCAACTTTTTCAAAAATTGAGGGTGGGGGCACGTTAGAGCCACATGGGTGTCTAACAGGGCTTCGAGGTGGTGCGGTGCGGTGCGGTGGTCCACGGCCTTCCACCAAGGGCAGCCGCAGAGATGAGCCTCACTCCACACAGGCAGCACGGGCAGGTGTGTGTCCCACAGGTGAAATGACAGTGTTCGCTGGGGCCACTGCAGCAGCTCCCCACCATCTGCCGCCTCTGCAGCACCCTCCCTGCAAACTGAAGCCCAGCCGGCCCTCGACTCTCCTGTGCCCCGCACAGGGGAAGGCCTGGGGCTCTCGCAGGACCTGCACCGGAGGTACAGCTGGTGGAGGCTGGGACCTGAGGGCAGCCCTGAGCCCAGTGTGTATCAGGCAGCACAAGGGACACAGGAGAGGGCTGGGTGGACCACAGAGGGCAGAGAAGCAGAACACGCTATGCCTACCTCGCTGGCCAGTGTAGAACGTCCACCAGGGAATCAAGGAGGATCGTGCTGTGAGGGGAGTGGCTGGCCACCGCTGAGCCAGCCCTGCATCTCTGGGTGACTGGTGTGACAGAGACAGAACAGATGGACCAGAGAGGCCTCAATGACCAGCACGTACCACAGCCACAGGCAACGGCTGCACCTTGGACTCCCGTGGGACACTTGCCTGTCCTGGGGTCGTGGTGTGCCAGCCCTGCACGGCAGCTAGTCAGGGCCATGCCAGGATGACCTCACTGAGACGTCGCTGAAGTAACCCAAACCTCTTTTGTAACGTGGCCTTAGAATGAGCCCGAATCAGGGAAGGAGGTCTCAAGGGACAGAGACCAAACCCTGAGGCCGCCCTCTCTCCAATTCTTTGGCTGCTAGAGCTCTAAGGCCAGGTGGGTCTGAGCGCTCCTGTGGTCCACTGCCTGGTGGTCTCTCCTGAGAGGGACGCCTGCCCACTGTTCTCTGAACTGTGTGGAGCACCTCGGCCCCAGCTCCCTGACACTGCAACCTTTTAGGGTGCCTCCCCAGGAAGCTGATCTCTAAGACCAAGGACCCTGGCCTTGGGCCCCCGTGTGTCTGCAGCAGGACTGGCCGGCCCTGGGGGCTCCCACTTCACGGAGCACGTGCCAGCGACTCCCCACATGACCACATCTGCTGACGGCTCACGCTCTGAACTCACACCTTCCAGTCCCTCAGGAGGGAAGGCGTGTCCCGCAGGGTCAGCTGTGGCCCACACGCTCACGAGGGGCATAACTGGGAGATCATACCGAGGACCCAGTGGTTCTCAAAGGGGGCTCCTGACAGCAGTGCTGGGACCTTGTTAGGAGTCCTGATTCCGGGTCCTGCCCAGACCCCTGAGTCAAACCCCAGCAGGGCCAGCCGTGTGGGCGGCCACCCCTTCTGGTGATCCACCCACACGGCACAGCCTGGCCACCTCTGCCAGCTGGAAATAACCAGCAATCTCGCAGCCTGGGCCGTGGGCAAAGCCCCAGGTTTTATGGGACGCACCTGGAGGAGACGCCCTGTGACCTGGCTCCCGCACGCCTGGTGACAACGGCCAGATTCATTGACTGGTGGAAAGCGATCTGAGCTCTGCTCCCCGCACAGATCTTTACATACTGCATTAAATTCAAGACTTGCCAGAAGTTGGCCCCTGACTCCAAAGGAGCAAATGGATTTTCAATATCTTCCTAAGGTAATAGAAAAATCCATATTCTCTTGGAGCACTTCTGGGCTTTTCTGCATACGTCCAAGTGTGAAGGGCCTCTGGCTCCAGTCTGGGGCAGGGCCAGAGGGGATGCCACTCAGGTTTCCTAGTTGAGTCTGCCGGTCACTTGCACGTGAGGAGGTGTGACGGAGACCTGCCTGAGTGTGCGAGCACCCACGCGCTTCTCAGGCAGAGCCCGCCCGCCCGCCCCCTGGAGCCCTTGCCTTGTGTTCCCAAGGTGACTAACTATAGAGCTGCACCACTCTCCAAGGTGACTTGACGGGCAGCCGACTCCTGCAGCCTGCGGGCTCCGTGTCCACTTGTAGGTCATCCCAGGTCGTTGAAGCTCCTATTTCCGCTGGCTCTGTGTCTTCCCAGCCTCCGGTCCTGCTCACCAGCACCTCCCCCCAGGGCAGGTAGGGAAAGAACCCGTCAAGCTTGGCAGCCTCCCAACTTTGACACAAGTGCTCTGAGATTTGCAGCCACATGACTGGGGCTAGCTCCTGGTTCAACTGCAAGGTACCCAGAGGCAGCTGGGCACTCTTCTTTCTCTTTCTGTTGTTTATATACCAAGACCTTAAAGGGAAATTGACCACTGATAAAGCCAAAGAGTTCACGAGGAAGAGCTCACTGGTAACAATCTATAGAAAACAAACCATTTGCTGCTCAATATATGTAAATTTAATCAAGTAAGGGATATAACTAAAATATGCTGATTGAAAGAACGATGCAACTGAATTCTATTAGCAAAGATTTTTTTTTTTAAGTCATAGAATTAGCAAGATTTCCCTAAAATGAGTGCTGCTCACCTGACCCTGGGGAGGATGCAATCAGGGCGGGTCTAAGGCCCACAGAGCACAGTGTGGAGGCGGCGTCTAGAACCCAGAGCAAACCCACTGTTTTCTACTTGTAATCCCACTTCAGGGCATTCGAGGCCCCAAAGTGTTCTACAGCACTAGCTACAATGTGGAGTGTTATAAACAGCTTAGCTGTCCAAGAGGAAATAGTAATTAACTTTTCTCGAATCTACTCCATGACATATTATGTAACTATTAAGATCATGTTTACAGTAAGTGTTTAATTGTGTAAAATGCTAATCATATCACAGTAGGTGAAAATGTTGGGACAGAAAAACTAATCATAGCTATAAAAATGCCCCTGGTCTTGATGATAAAGAAAACATAATAAAATGTTAGTAGTCGTTAGAGATCCTGGGTCTATTATCAGAAAGCTTCGCTCCTGTTTTTTGTATTTTTTCATTTTCTGTGTTTACATGGATGAAAAGACGAACAAATGTAACAACTGATAAAGTCCCTACAAGGAGCCTGCCGCCAGGACTAGCACCTGGGATGGGACTCCGCCACGCAGGCCCGGGGGTGCACGTGGTGGGAAAAGACCTCTGCACAGCGTCACCCGCACTGTCCAGGAACAGGCTCCATCCAGGTCACAGGAATCGCTGGGGACAGGTGGAGGTCCGTGTCTGCCTAGACCCTCTCCCCTTCCCATGCAAGCTTCTTCCAATCCCACCTTGGAAGTCAAGGAGTCCCTGGGCCAATGGGCAATGGATACGAAAATCAACACAGTGTGTTCCAGAGGGAGACAGAGACCCAGGGCAAACCTCTGGCCCCAGGGTTGGACCACGCGCCCTCCCCTGGTCGGACCTCAGAATTTCCCCAGCTTGGCTCCCAGGAGGAAGCTGGGGCCAGGAGAGCCACCTGCCAGCCCCAGGGCTGAGGCTGTGGGACCAGGTGGGGGCCCGCGGGGGCTGGGACTGTGCCTGGCAGACGGCTTCTCCTTCTGATGAAGTTCTAGAATTACGTCATCCGTGTTCCAGAACCAGGTCTGGACACACAGGCCTTGACTGTGGATGATGGGCACAGGGAGGGCGAGAGTAGATAAGGCCTGGGGCCTGCCCCCCGAGACAGGGTCTCCTCAAGTGAGGTGGTTCTGGGCCCAGCAAACTGGATTCAAAGCGGTCCTGTACTAACTTGGTTGTGTCCTCCGGTGACCCAGGAGGTCCCATACCAGAGGGACGAGAAGCACAGGGAGGCTCAGGAACTTGCCCGGTGAGGCAGAGCCAGTGGGTGGCAGGGCCAGGTCTGGACCAGCTGGCTCTAGACTGGCTCCAACAATGTGCCCTTGGCCTGGGGCCAGGCTGCCCTCCCACCCTGGGTAATGCACTGCAGCTCCAGTGGTGCCCAAGAAATCTCTGCCTGAGAGTCGAGGTCACTGGAAAGAGACCCTGACATTTATCATGGTGGTGGGGGGGTACACGTGTGTGTGAAAGGAAGCCCCGGAGTCACCTCCCACAACATGGGCATCAACGAGACCGGGGGTCCAGGTTCTGGTCCCGGGTCCTAGCCTTCTTCCCTTCCCTCTCCCGGTCGCAGCCCCCGTCCTCTGTAGCCCCAGGGTGCCAACTACTGAGACACTCATTCCAGAGCCAGGAGCCAGAGCCACAGGACAGAGCAGGAGGTCCTCTTGCTAGGACGACTCCTGGTGTCCTCAGGCTGCAGACACGAGCTGCCCCTGAACAGCCCCTTGGCCCCGCAGGCATGCCCAGAGGTGGGATGAGTGGACTGGGAGACTGTGACCACCTGGTGCGTTAATGTCTGAGTGGATGAACTGGAGGTGGCTGTAGGCTGGTGAGTGTGGTTGGAGGAAGGAGGGCCTCGGGGTGAGTCCTTGGGGATCACGTCTGTCACTAGCTCTTCTCCCTGATCCCAGGCTGCCGTGGACTGAGCTGCTGTCCTCTGCCACACCATCCACCATGGCGTGCGGCTCACCTAGGGCCCGGAGCCATGGAGCCGGCTGACCATGGACGGAGACTCCGAAGCCAAGTGATTCTTTTTGGGTATTTTGGTCACAGTGACAAAAAGCTGATACCCAGGGCCAAGCCGTGTGGCCTGCTCTCCTGCTGCGAGACTGGGCCTGGATTGCGAGTGGCCCTTTGGTGCCCTGCATGGACACTCTGTGCTGGCACTATGGAAGGTCACAGGGTCACAGAGTCCCAGGGTTCACAGGGCATCTGAATGGAGTGTTTGCTCAGTAAAGAAACCTGCAGATGACCCACACTGGCCCCGGTCCAGCCCAGGTCTCTGGCCTCCCCATTTCTGTGTCTGTAGGAACCATTTTCAGATGAGTCACTGAATTCCAGACCAGTTACAGGAGACAGGTCAAAGCTGCGTTGTGGCCCCTGGGGTCTGTCCACCCAGCTGCCCGAGGGCCTGACACTCCCTCCTCCTCAGCAGCCCTCGACTCTTCAGATCCCCCACCTGTCGTCCACAGTGTGGACAGCTGCCACCCACAGAGCTCACCCTGCCGGGTCCAGAAGAGCCTCTGCCTGCCACCTCCACGGGCCACACCTGCCACCTCCACAGGCCACACCTGCCACCTCCACAGGCCCACACCTGCCACCTCCACAGGCCCACACCTGCCACCTCCACGGGCCACACCTGCCACCTCCACAGGCCCACACCTGCCACCTCCACAGGCCCACACCTGCCACCTCCACGGGCCACACCTGCCACCTCCACGGGCCACACCTGCCACCTCCACAGGCCCACACCTGCCACCTCCACAGGCCCACACCTGCCACCTCCACAGGCCCACACCTGCCATCTACAGAGTCCACACCTGCCACCTCCACATGTCCACACCTGCCACCTCCACAGGCCCACACCTGCAACCTACAGAGCCCACGCCTGCCACCTGAACCACCTGAACAGGCCCACATACCTGCCACCTGCAGCAAACATAGCTTCCACAGAGCTCATCCTGCTGGGTCCAGAAGAGCCCCTGTCTGCCACCTCCACAGGCCCACACCTGCCACCCACAGGCCCACCCCTGCCACCCCCTGCAGTGTCTGCCTCTCAAGTTCTCCACGCCCCCAAGGCCAGGTCACCACGTGCTGCAGAGCTCTCTTAGCCCCTCTGAACCACAGTGGTGACTGCACAATTCCTCTTTCTCCTAAACAGGCCGTAGACTTTGGTTTCTGAAACTCTGAGAACTCTCAGCTTGTGTTGCAGCCATACTCTTGTCAAGTGTCATCTCCTTGGGGCCACGGTGGGGCCTTCACTCTTTCCTTAGCTTGTGTAACCCCCAGCAGGGCTCTGGGCCAGTGGAGGGGCTCATGGCACGGGTCTGGCTCCTTTGAGCTCTCAGTCCCCGTCCTGCAGCGCCCACCAGGGCAGCTACCTGAGTTCAGCTCACTGGGCCCTGCGGGAGGCCGGCCTCGCCAGCCCACCTGCTCCTCCACTGCCGCGCTCCCACAGAGGGTCTAGGACCGAGCCACATGCTCCCCCGCAGCCTCCCAGGTCTCCCTCCAGGTGAAGCCATTCTACTCCCGTGCTCCTTCAAATGCCTCTGCAAATGCTCTGGCTGGCCGCAGACCCAGGGCCTATTTTAAATACAAAGCTATTCTGAAGTTCTGTCCAAGGTGGCAAATCTCACTTTGTATGCACACCCGGAGTAAGTGGGGGACAGGTGAATGAATCACCAGATGGACTCACAGGGACTGTGTGTGTGCCTGCGTGTTCTGCAGGTGTGTGCCTACGTGTACGTGGAGAGCGGGGGTGGGGGCTGACTCTGGTGGGCTGGGGGGAGGAGCCTCCACACCCAGGGAGTTCTCCGTGGGGCAAACAGCCCTCAGCTTGCCCTGGACTTGCTGGCATTAACAGGAACGTCCTGGGGACCCCTCCGTCCAGGGAGGGTTGGCAACCCCAGGTCAGCTGAGGTGTCTAAATGACAGAGGTGCCCTGCTGGGCCTTGAGGGATCAGAGCTGATCTTCATACTTTATCAAGGATTGGAAACTCCTGATGGTCAATATGAAAATGATGCATATAAACCCCAGATTCCCCATGTTCCTGTATGGTGTTACGGACCACATGTGCCCCTTGATCCCAAGGTGATGGTGTGAGGAGGTGGGACCTCAGGGCAATGATGGGGTCAGGCAGGTGCGTCCTCAAGTGTGGGAAGGAGGCCCAGAGAGCTCCTGGCCTCCCTTTCCCTTAGAGGACACTGAGGAAAGGGCAGGAACAGGGTCCCCAGGCCCTCTGTGGTGTCCATCAAATCTTCTTAGCGTGGTCTCTGACTTTCTGCCTCCAGACTGAATAGAAATAAGTTTCTGTTCTCTGTGAACCACTCAGTCTCTGGTATTCTGTCACAGAAGCCCAAATGGACACAGGTACACAGACCTTCCCTGTGTATGTACACTGTCCCTGTGACACTGGGGCTTGGATGGATACTTCCAGGGCCTTCTCGACTGATAGGGTCACACGCCTGGACACGCCACACGGCAGGAACTTGTGCCGCGGCTGTGGGCAGAAGGTATAGTCCTGGGTGCTCTGATGGTCTCATGTCACACGCTGGTGTTGGCACCAGGAATAGAGTGTGCTGAAAGACAGATGTGGTTATAGCTCCTTGAAAATGAGGAGCCTGTTGGAACCGGGACTCATCCTGGTCCTAGCAGGCCCCAAGCCTGTGAGCAGAACCAGCCAGGGGCTCCCACCATCTGCAAGGCTGGCGAGGCTGAATGAGGACATCTCTGAGCGCAGCAGGGAGCGTGTGATGAAATGTTTTAATATGCAGCCAGCCTTCAGCTCTGAGCTCGCTAATTAGCACTTGTGGAAAATCAGTGCACTCCAGAATTTAAGCAAAATGAAAATGTTAATTAATAAAGCAAAATTTCAAACTCCTTAAAATATCAGGAGACATCCAAGCTACATAATATCACTTGGCATTATGAAAATGTGACTTGGAGGAGTTTCATGGAATGCTGACTGCAAAGGGCCCCCCTCCAGGGCCACTCAAGCGCTTGCCCTCCCTCATGGAAACCAGCACAAGCTGCAGCCACAGCAGGCCCACAGCCGCACCTCAGCTCACACCCATCAGAGGCTGGTGCCTTCTAAACAGGCCAGCAGGGTGCCAGGCCTCCACCTGAGAATCCGTAAGAAGACCCATAATAGCCTAGAGTGTGGTTATCGGTAGATAAACCCAAGAAAGAACTATTTTAAAAAGCATCACAAGGAGAAAGGGCTTCTGCTGCCCTGAACTTTTAACTAACAAAGTGAGGGTGTGTCCACTGAGACTTGGGCGCCACACTGAATCACAAAGTTAACATTGAGAAGCCCAAACTCCCAAAGCTCTGGAGAAATGCCCCTCAAGGTCTTGTTGTCTCTTGGCCCCAAACATTTCTTGAAGGGTTTCCGTCCAGACACTGAAAGCTGTTTGATACACACGAGGACACTGTTCAAAAGACAAAGCTGCCACCATCTGCGGGTGGCAAGTCCTGGAAGTCCCCCAACGTGGACTGTCAAGTAGCCACAGTTCACCGACTGCCTTCTCCGCCCCTCTGTGATCACTCCTGGGTGGGTCCATCGTACACACCACCTTACACGCCCCCGACAATCGTGCAGAATGGTTCTCTCCATCATCTTTATTTTATGGATGAGGGTTTGGACTCAGAAGGTTCAAGGTCAAAATGGCTAATGGTCTGCTTGGAAGTTCATGCTTCTTCACTTGGTAAATTTTTCATCACTTGAGCAAAAATCATTACGTCTTTGGTGCAGATCCAAGATAATATTAGATTTCTTCCCCAGGACCCGAGGCCAAGAGGGCACTCCATCTGCTGTGGAAGAGACGCTGCCTGTGGGTGAGATCACAGAACCTAAAGCAGCCTGCCTGGCAGGTCTTGGCAGCCCATTTATGGGTGAGGAGACTGAGGTTGGGAGTCAGGGTTGGGTTCCAATCCGCCCAAACTGGTCCTCAATGCTGTGTTCCTCCCTAAAGTCGGGTTGACCAACAGCCACGGGCACCACTTGCTTCAATGTTTCAGTGACACTGTTGCAAGTATTTATTTTTTCAATTTCCTTTTTACGTAAAGAGGTTTTATAGATAAGTGAATTTTGGTATCATCACTGCAGGGAACACCAATATTCTTAGCAGCAGTAAGCATAAAATAAATATGAAAAAAATCAAAACAACCCAAAGCATTATTACTAATTCAGTCGAAGCATGATTAAGGTTCTGTGTCTGTTTACTTTCTCATTGTTGAAAAGTGAAATCAGTATGTATCAGGAGATGCCAAGGGCTTTCTCCTTGCCTGTAATCCAAAGTTAGAAAGAGAATTGAAAATGGAGTCTTTTCCTTCCTCTGGCCTTCAGTCTTCTGGGACCCTCGGCCTGTAATTCCTAAATCCCCATCACTGACGGTGCAAATGTCCATCCTCTTGTTCTGTGACATTAAGGAATTCTGCTCATGTAGTGTGTGGACAAGAACCATCTCATAAAATTGTTGGAGTTTCATCAAAACACTTGAAAATCACTACCACAGGTGGTCCTGGGAAAGAAACCTTTTCCACCAAGGAAACCTGAAGAATGTCCTAGGTTTTACTTGTTTTGCTTAAACTATTCAGGGTCAACCAGGTAGGAGGGGAGAGCCCGCAGACACTCAGGGCAGTTGGCACCCAAGGCAGGGTGGGTGGGCCCGCAGAAGAGGGCTGTGAGCGGCATCACGGGGTGAAGAGCTTGGAGCCAAACCACCAGGGTGTTTGTTTGTCCCCCTCTCTTGATACTTCATCAAAGTCTGGCTCCAATGAGAATAAAGCAGCCGTAGAAGGGGATGACTGGGGCCTCCTGTTGGCATGCCTAGGGCCTGCGTGGGTGGCAGGAGGGAAAGACCTGGCCACATGTTCCCCTCAAGATGGTGGAGGGTCTCTCCCCTCCCTCCCCCAGGGCCATGGCTCCCTCTCTCCCCAGCCCTTGATGGAAGCAGTGACGCTCAGAGAGCAGACTCTGCTGTCTGCTCTGCCATCTGCTGCATGACACCTGGGCGGGAGGGCCTTTCCTGAAAGCCGCCTTACCCCTCACCTCCAGTTCCACTCTCACCTCCAGCTCCAAATGGGAGGCTAGCATGTGCTCAAAGGCAGACTCGGGCTAGGGTCCCTCTGGGAAAGAAAACCAAAACGAGTTCTGGGCGATGTTTCTCAGACCACGTGAACACTGTGGGAGTCCTGGGACGCAGGCCTCGGGAAAGCCTCACACGTGCACTTTGACAAGAAGCCTAAAACTTACACCAGGTGTCCTGCATCACAGGTGACCACTCGTCATCTGGGTCGATCATCTGCCTGAGCTGGTGTTGACAAGCCCCTGGTGCCAAAGGGCACGTCTTTCATTATTGTGGGCCAAAGAGGAAATAATAGAAGGGAGCCCAAGTTGCCAAGGACGTCCTCCTTCTGAGCAAGGCCACGAGGAAATCCCCTGCAGTGTTCAGGGCAAGAACGACCACGAGACGGGGTGGGTGGGCCCGCAGAAGAGGGCTGTGAGCGGCATCACGAGGTGAAGAGCTGGGAGCCAAACCACCAGGGTGTGTGGTAGGACAGGAAGTGAGCAGGAGCAGTCGGCCCCAGATCAGGGTCGACCCCAGGGGGCTGCTGTGAGCTCAGCACTATAAACTACATCACTGTGGCTTTTCTGGATTTACTGATAAATTGTACTTGGCTTTTAGTTATATAAGTTCATATCTAGTTTGTGTTTATACCTGCTTAAAAGCCATTTCAATAAAGTGATTTAAGAAAAATAACATAATTTAACACAACACTAGACTAACTTCACTGATGAACACAGATGCAAAAATCCCAAAGAATATATTAGTTTGAAATCTAGAAATATCTATACAAGAAAGAAAATGTATCACACCCAGATGGATTCTGTCCTGGGTAAGTAAGGCTGGTTCTGCATTGGTTGACAGCGTGCCTCACTAACAGATTAAAGAGAAAAGCCACGATTATCCAAATAGATGTAAAAACACACTTCATAAAATTCAAAATCCATTCAAAATAAAGAAAAATAGAATACAAACCACAAGAGCAACAAAAATAAGAAGAAACAAACAAACAAAATTCATACAATCAGAAATAGAGATATCCTGTCTAGGACCAACTAAGGAATCTGAAGAATCAACCTGCTTCACAGTACTTGGTAAACACCTGAAAGCATTTCTTTCATGATCAGAATCACCATGAGGACTGGATCCTACTGTTGCATTTTATTTAATATAGTTTGGTCTTGGAGAAGGAAAGAGGAAGCAGCCCAGGCAGAGGATGAAAAAGGAAGAAATAAACTCGTCATTATTTGGAGAGGATGTGATAGTCTACATACCTAGTATGTATGTAAAAAAAAAAAATCACAGATTATTGGAATTGAATGAGTTTAGCAAGGCTGCTAGGTACAAAATAAATATAAAATAACAAATGCAATTCTATTAACTAGAACATAAGTTAGAAAAACCATATTTTAAAAATGAAGTATATACAATGGTGCCACATTTATCTAAACAAAATACCAGTTATGATTTAGATATAAGGCGCCCCCAAAAGCTCATGTGAGAGACAATGCAAGAATTTCAGAGGGCAAATGAGTAGAAGGGTTGCTACCTAATCAGTGGGTTAGTGGAGGGTTACTGAGGGCAGGTAGGCCGTGGCTGGAGGAAGTAGGTCACTGGGTTGAGCCTTTGGGGTAGACATTCTGTCCTTGGTGATTGGAGATCTCTCTGCTTCCTTGCTGCCTCGTCCTGAGCTGATTTCTTCTACCATGCACTCTGCCTTGATGTTCTGCCTCACTTCAGGCCTAGAGCTATGGGATTGGCTGACCATGGACTGAATCTTTGAGACAATGGACCAAAATAAACTTTCCCCCTCCTACATTTTTCTTGTCAGGTCTTTGGTTACATTGATGAATAGCAGAGTAACACAGAAATTGGAACTGAGACATGGGGCCATTGCTGTGAGTAACCTGATCATGTGGTTCAGAAGCCTTTGGTGTTGGTTTACATTAGAGATGTAAGCTGGGAAAACTTTAGAATTTTATAAGAGAACTTGAGGAGTAATTCTAGTGGGAACTCAAAAGACCAGAATGATGATAGGACTGTGGACAGTAAAGACTGGGCTCATGAGGTTTCAGAACAGGAGGACTCTATTGGAATTGGACCAGAGGCCAAATGTTATGTTCTGGTATAGACAATGTCTATATTTTCTCCAAGTCCTGAGACTTTCTGTAAGGTTGATTTTATAAACAGATTTTTTGTTTGTTTGTTTGTTTTTGTTTTCAGGTACCAGGGATTGAACTCAGGGGCACCACTGAGCCACATGCCCAGCTTTATTTTGTATTTTATTTAAAGACAGGGTCTCACTGAGTTGCTTAGTGTCTTGCTGTTGCTGTGTCTGGCTTTGAACTTTTGATCCTCCTGCTTAAGCCTCCAGAGCCGCTGGGATTACAGTCATCAGCCACCAAGTGAGTCTGATTTTAAAGGTGATGGAATATTTGATGTGGCAGAGGAAATGTCAAGGCAGTACAACATTCAGGTGGTGGCATGGGCATTTCTGGCAACATTTAGCCAAGTTTGCTGTGATAATCAGAAGCAGAAAGATTTGAAAGATTTGAAAAACTTGGAGCTTGATCAGAAAAGTGCAAGTAAAACTGGGGCTAAGGAATGTGTGGTTTTACAGAGATTATAGTCACTAAAGAAATGCCAAATACTTTACCAAGAGCCAATAGGAGAGACAGCTTGAGATCATCCCCGGAACTGGCAACCACACTCATCTCAGGCTCAAGGGTACAAAAGTAAATTCCTTCAATAAGAGACCACGGGGGTACAGGGGGGGCTAGGAAGTTGTTTCACGGTGACCGGCCACCCAGGCACTCAGAGGCTGCTGCAGCCATCGTCTCAGGAACCTTGGCGGCTGTTCAAGATGGCGGCAGACCTTGGCATCAACCAGGTAGAGCTGGTTCTGCAGGATGGCGGCATGCTGGAATTAGGGGGTGATGAGGCCTCTACCAAGATTTCAAAGGAAGGCGTGGGAGTTCAGGAAACGTGCCGCAGGATCCGTGTCTCTGTGGGCTGCATCTGAGAGGGTGATGTGTGAAGGGAGTAGGAAGCTGCAGTAGAGACCCCACGATCGAGAGCTTCCAGTTCTGTGGAACTGGACTCCCAAGGAAAGGTGCAGGATTGTGCAGAGACAAGCCAAGACAGAGCCACGGGCTGTGACTAGCAAGGCCTCGGGAAAGCTACACAAGCCCTTTGGAAAGAACATCATGATACCGTGTGCCCCAGGACTTGTTTACCAACTGAATTTTGTCTTACTTTGATCCCATCCCTTCTTTCTATGCCTTTGTTTCTCCCTTGTGGAATGGAAATGTTTACTGTGTCTTTATATATTGTATATATATGACTTGCTTTTGATTTTTATAGGGGAAAACATGCATTAGTTTGCCTTGACTCTCAGATGGGATTTTGGAGTTGAACTCTTGGATAATGCTGGAACTGTTGAGACTCTGAGGACTCTTGGATATGGACTACATGTATTTTGCATGTTGGCCTGAGCTTTTTGGAGCCAGGAGGGAATGTTAGGGTTTAAATATGAGGTGTCCCTCAAAGATCATTTATGACACAATGCAAGGATCTTCAGAGCTGAAAATACTAGATTATCATAGCTGCAACCTGATCAACGGTTAATCCACTTGAATGGGTTAATCCACTTGAATGGATTAACTGGGTGTTAACTACAGGAAGGTCGGGGTGGCTTAGAGGGGGTCACTGGGAGTGTGCCTTTGGGGTTTATGTTTTGTCCCTGATAAGAAAAGCTCTGTCTCTCCTTCCTGGTGCCATGTCCTGAGCTGCTCTCCTCCACCACACCCTTCTGCCATGATGTCCTGCCTCACTTGGGCCCTGGCCAAAGGAGTTGGCTAAACATAGACTGAACCTCTGAAACCATAGTCCATAACAAACTTTTCCTCTTCTACATTTTTCTTGTCAGGCCTTTGGTCACAGTGACAAAAAGCTGAATACAACAATATCTAAAAATAAATTCAAGCAAAAGATTTGCAAGCAACACAGACAAATTTACAAAACCTTAGTGAAAGACCTTTTTTTTTAAGTAAACAAATTGAGAATAATGCTACATACTAGGCAGTTCAATATCAAAACTTATAAAATTCTCCTTCAATTTGTGTATAAATCTAATGAAATTTATATTCATTTCCCAAAAGTTTTACAAAAGAACCAAACAAACTTATTCCAAGCTGTTTGCGCGCGCGCGCGCACGCACACACACACACACACACGCACACACACACACACACACACAACCAAAGACAGCCAAAGCACTCTCAAGCACTGTGTGTTTGGGGGACTCTCATGCAGCTACAATGGTTAAGAATGTTTAATTACTTCCACAGACAAAAGATCAGGGGGACACAATGGAGAGTCTGGAACCAAACCCACCCCCCAAACATTTAATAAACGGCAGAAGCAGCTCCAAGGATCGATGAACACAGGGAGACTTTTCCAATAACTAGTTCTGAGATGTGTGGTAATATCTATAGAAAATTAATATTAAATATGCTTCATGCCTATTCCAAAATCAATTTCTGGTAGAGTAAAGACATAATTGTGAAAGATGAAATTACAAAAATATTGTAAGGTAATATAAAATAATATTTTTAAGTCCTCAGGGTGGGAAGAAGTTTCTTTAAGAAGATATAAAAATTCAAACCATAAATGATAAATTTCATTGAAATTAATATATTTTACAACCAAATTATATTCATATTAAAGTGAAAAAGAAGCTGTAAAATCAGAAAAAAATATTAGAAATGGCATCACTGAAAAAGAACTGGAGAAAGGATCACATCAATAAAAAATGACAGCCCCCCCCCCAACACCAAGATACATTAAAAGACATGAGCAGGTGATTTACAGACGATGTAACACCTAGGGCTGGGGATATAGCTCAGTCCCCAGCACCCCCCCCCCCACACACACAAAGATGTAACACTTAGAGGAACTGTATCTATGAAAAGACGTTCAATTCCTTAGCAGTCAATTACATGCACAGTAAAAGCTACATAGATTCTTGCTCGGGTGTACTGGGGAACAGGAGCAAAATGCATACAGCAACACTGTAGAAAGATTTAAAATGAAAACCAGACACAACTTGCATATCCACAGACACAAGACTGGATACACACATTCTGAGACATGGCAAAGGGACCACCACTTGGTGATGACACATGAGTGTACAGGTGCACCACGCAGTGTGAACATGATGAACCACAGCTCTGTGCGTCAGCACCCGTGAAGACCATACACAGACTCAGTGCAAAACAGAGTGGCGGGAGTGCCTACGCCATGCCTTAATAGCTGCTATGAAGTTAAAAGTATGAACGCGATATTGCCTAGGGATTCACAAATACATGGTGAAGCTATTTTTATAAACTGTCAGAGAAGCAAAAAGAGACTCCATCACATGGAGGAGGGAATGTGGCTGGGATGGGGCTCAGAGCTCTGCAGGGCTTGGAAATGTTCAATATTTCATGCTGAGTAAAGGGCATATGAGGGCTCAGTTTGAGAACCTTTACTTATAAAATACTTCATTAATATATAAAAATACATCTAAAATAAACAAACCCCAGTAAAACATAGAAAACTTTGGAAAATGTCTAGGTCACTCCCTGGGAAGGAGACACACAGCTGTATTTGTTCAACCATTCTCTAAAATGATCCTGCTCATCCCTCACATGATTGACTGTCCTGGATTGACAGTCCAGCCTTCCAGAGGAGGAGTGCTTCAAGGAGGGACACTTCACTCCATTTGGGGTTTAGTGTCTGCTTGGGGGCTGTAGCAGCTCTTTTATGGGCCCTGCAAAGATTTCTGGTGACAATACTGGTTAGGTTAGAGTACCACTCAGTTTTAGAATGCTCAGTATGGAGAAAGACAAGGGCATTAGGCTAACATCCCAGAAGCTGCATCAGGAGACACTGCCTCTGTGTACTGTCAAAGAAAATGTTCTTGTGGGTGGTCTTCAATACAGACAGCAGCATTCACTGTCATAATAACACTTGGACTTTGCAGGGCATTTAAAAGACCTTTCCTAGAGACTTGAGACAAGCCATTCTGGACACTGAACTCAGATTAGAGTCTGGTGCAGAGGGAAGGGTCAGTTACAATACCATCACCACATGACCTTGGTCGAATCCAACCATTAACTGAACTTGTGTTTTCTTACTGCTAAATGGAGATAATATGAGCAAAAGAGGCAATATCCAGTACAAGATTCCCAGCAAGAAGGCTAGACACTGCAAGACCTGAATCAAGGGTGGCAGTTATTGGTTATTTGTCCTGACCTATACAGCCACCCAGTGGGACCCTCTGTCTGGAATCCAGTGCTTCTGCTGCAACAGGCTTTCACTTCAGTATATGTGATTGCTTATGGCTTGATGGGAGAAAATTACACTAAAATGGTTGATATTGCATAAATCATGGATGGATACAGACACTGACTCCTCACCCAGGGTTAGAAGAAAAAGAAAACAAACCAGTTTTGTAATATCCTGAACTGAACTTTGGGTAGAATGCATGAATTGGCCAGGACTTGTGCAGACGGCAGCTCGGCTGACACTGCCGGCTGATGTGAGAAGGGAGCTTTGCCGGGATGCTTTGAACCATGGTGCTCTTGTGTAAAACACGTCTTTGTTATAGCCCTTCCTACTCAAAACAATCTCACATGGACTTTGTTTTGTTACAACACTGGAGTTGTTGAGAAGCTCCCAAGTTTATTAAAGAGGTCACAGAGTCCTGGTGACTGCAGACACCCATGCCAGTGACACTCCAAGGTGAGTGCAGAGCAGGGTCCCTGGGCTCCTGGTGCCCAGCCCCACCTCAGTCCTAGGGGACCAGACCTCACCTCTGAGGGGACTTCAGGAGGGTCAGTCTCAGTTCCAGGCTGGAGGGTGCATATGAACAGTAGCCCATGAGGTCTGGCTCGTCCCTGTGACATTAAGAACCACGTCTCCCGTGGTGCCTGGGACCACACAGGCCCTTCACCCTGCACTCCCATGGCAAGCCAGGGGCTTCTGACCCTATCGTTCTGCTCAGCTCAGCCCACTCTCAACAGTGTGGAGAGTGAGAATTCACATCTTTAAGACCTTTTGTAGCACAGCAAACACTTTAGGGAAAAATGTCTGGCTCAAGAACCTCGAGTTGCTCCATCTGAACAGCTGACTTAATCAACCCCCCCCCCCCGCCCCCAACAAGTTGTTCCATCTTAAATCTTTTAGGTTAGGACATCAAGTTTTTCCAATTTCCATGGATTTTGAACATTACATCCATAAATCTGACATTTAATTTTACTTTTCCTCCTGGATATCATTCATTTAACAAGTATTTGTTGAGAACCCATATTCTGCTCAATACTGAGCAATGGGCCATGGAAGATAAAAACATCATGAGAAACACTCTTTGTCCTTGAACAGCTTACATTCAGTCTGGGAAATAAAGTTATTCAAAAGCAAACGATTTGAATAATAAAACAAAGAAGCGTAAGATTAACTGCTACAGTAAGTGGGGCCCACAACACTTCAGCACTTTCGTGAACAAAAAGGCACGGTCATTCTGCACAGCAGAGGAGACAGAGCCTTGAGGCTGATTCTTGCCAATTGTGAAACTTTGCAGGAATTATTTTGAAGGTGTTCCCTCCCCCCAAATGGGAGAATTCCATAATCTACAAAGGTCCGTTATGTGCACCCAGGAGAAAGAGCAGCAGACAGCAGAGCTGCCTGCCCACCTCTAACCCTGGAAACTTCTAAATGTCCAGGCCTGCTTCCTCTGTGGCTGCAGAGGCCACCCTGGCTCTCCCTGCCCAGACATGTGCAGGGCTATGTTGATGTATAGCTGCCTTGCTACGCTGGCTCAAGAGCCTATCAGTAAATGCACTCCTCCTTAATGCAGAACCCAGTCCTGCTTATGAACTCGCTTTGATAGATCATCCTGGAATTCTCTAACCCAATATTGTGAGGCTGATGTCGGGCTCCCTTCTAAATCTGATTCCTCATAAGAAATAATCCTCTGCTTTGGTGGCAATCTCATTTAGGGAGCTCTGGCAAGGGAAAGGAGAGACTGACCCTCACAGACCTGGTGGGCAGCCAGGCAGGCTCTGTTTCCAGCCCCAAAATACTTTTCCTTAATTTCGCTCAGGCTTAATGGTGAGTTCCATTATCACTTTTTTTTTTCTGAGTTAAGATGTTTGAAATAAATCTTAGTTATTTTTAAATATATATCACCTTGTACCTCATAAGTACAAATTAACTAGGATTTGTTAATTAAAAATTCTATGAGCTGGGCATGGTGGAGCACACCTTAAGTCCCAGAGGCTTGGGAGGCTGAGGCAGGAGGATCGCGAGTTCAGAACCAGCCCCAGCAACAGCAAGATGCCAAGTGACTTGGTGAGACCCTGTGTCTAAATAAAATCCAAACTAGGGCTGGGGATGTGGCTCAGTAGTCAAGTGCCCCGAGCTCAATCCCCGGTACAAAGAATAAATTATATTAATGAGAAAAGACTGAGTTCCAGAAAAGCCCTCAAGGGTCTGTAGCTGAGCTGGGAAGAGCCTGGGACCGTGCCATGAAAGACCCTGAAGGTGGGTGCTGGTCCTTCATGAGCATCTTCCCCAAGAAGCGACCGAGCAGGGGCTGACCGAGTGATGTCCTCCATCTCATATCTGCCAATAAATTTTCCACTCCTTTCAATTTTAAATGGAAATACAATGTTGCTGCATCCAAGAACTTTTAGACACAGGGAAATGCCCACAGCCTGACCAGCGAAATAATTATTTTGATGAATACAGGAGTCCAGTCCTTTCCCACCCACAAACGCACACCCCGCAGTTTATCTCGGACCCTTGTATCATTTAACAGAAGGCATGCGTGCCATGTTCTTCTAGTCCTCCTAGCCATATTTTTGAAGGGGCATTTTTTGAAATTTATTTTTAATGGATGCACACACCTGTACCTGCAGGTGGGGCACCTTGTGAGGTTTTGATGTGTGTATTGTGCCGTGTTCAAATTGGGGTGAGCGAATCTGTCTCCTGGAACCCTGGTCATTTCCTTGTGGTGAATCTATGCCGGATCCTTTCTCCTGGCTTCATTGGTGTGTCCAGTGCCTCACCGTCGCTCAGTGCCCACCAGCCTTACTCCTGGGGTCTCATTAAGACGAGACTGCGGACCACCTTGTCCCCGTCCCTCTTCCCTTCCCTCCCAGCCTCTGGAGACAGCATCCCACTCTCAGCTTCTCTGACTTCCACCTCTGGAGACAGCATCCCGCTTCTCCCTGGGAGTGAGGCTGCGCAGTTCTTGTCTCTCTGTGCCTGGCTGATCTCACTTAAAACCCTGTCTTCTGGTCCCATCCATGTTGTCACAAATGACGGGCTTTCGTTCCTTTTCACGGATGAACAGTATTCCACTGTGTGTGGGGCGCACGATTTCTTTATCCACGTGTCCACTGGTGCACACTCGGGGGATCCCGTTTCCTGGCTGTTTTGTATTGTGCTACAGTGAACACGGAGGTGTAGATGTGTCTTCGAAGCATCGATTTTATTTCCTTGGATACGTGCCCAGGAGTGGGCCTGCTGGTTGTACGGTAGCTGTCTTTTCAAACCCCCATGAGCCTCCATGCCGTTTTCCATGACCACGGTCACGACTCAGCTTTTGTCTTCTGAATCCCTGCATCTTCAGAGAGATGGTGGGCAGCAGGAAGGAGCTTCTGCAGCCATTTCCTGACTCCCAGTTCTTTAACTGATCATCCGGTCGCTGCTATGCGACCCCATCCTTCAGGTTAATTACCAAAAACGCGGCTTATTTACTGGAGTGCAGGGACGTGAAGCTGATTCGGCCCCGCAGAGCCCTGCGGCAGAACACGTCGTGCTGCTTCTGAAGGGCCCTTGGTAGGGCTAGTAAATCACTCACCGAACTGTCTCCATCCATTATCTGGGGACACGTGGGGCGATTTCCATCCCTGGATATTAATTTCCTGGCTACTGTCATGGACTTCAGGGCCCGTGACGAATGTTTTTACAATGAATACCAAATTAACCCAAATCGATCAGAGGCCTTTATAAGTCATTAATGGACGTCCCTCGAGTCTGGTCCTCGGCAGGCACAGGACATTTCACTAAATACTCTCCTCTCGCTGGAAACAGAGCTCTCTCCCCCTTGCCAGATTTGTCAACCTTAGTACGACGCTCCCTGCCGCGCTGTCCCCAATGCAGATCTGTCTGAGCATTGGTGCCCGGGGGAAGGCTGCCCAGGGGGCAGGGCTGGTCCCGCTTCTCGGCCCCCTGGTGGCTGCCACAGGAAGCTGCTGACCGCACAGGCTGCCCGGGCTGAGTGCAGATGCGGGGGTGCTGCCCACGGGACCCTCTGTCTGTGCTTCATGGCAGCCTGGACTGTGGTGCCCCCCCAGGCCCGAGGTCTTGGTTAAAAAGGAGAGCATCACACACGGCCAGGTCCCACCGCCCAGGGCCCACGGCAGATGGGCCACACCAGCTTCAGAGCGCATGAAGATGATGGGTGGAAGGGCTAGGGCCACTCTGAGGGTGGCCCTGAGAGAGCCAGGCCAAGGGCAGGAAGTGCAGCCACCTGTCTCCAGAGGTGCGAGTGTTCAAAGCAGGGAACAGACAGGCGGGAGAAGGCGAGACACACAGGTTACTCCAGGGACGGCCTTCGGGGCTTCACCTTAGCTGGCCCTGCTGCTGGCCATCGCCGTGACATTCCAGAGAGCTCTGGGTGCTGGGAACACGTGGGCATCCAGGGTGCCCTGCTCAGACCCCAGGACAGCGCCATCTTAACCATTTAGAGACACAGGGTTTCAATGCGGACTCCCAGCTCCCGGGACCCATGATCTCCCTGGAAGACTGTTCCAGGTCTAACTGCCGTATCAGCAAGGCAGTTCTTCCTGATGTCTGGCCTGCAGCCTCTGGTCTGGCTAAACAATGCTTAACTGTCTCTTCCTGTCTCAGGACATCATGGTGGCCTTTCATGCCCGGGGAGATCATACGCAGGTGGCTTCCCTCGCTCACCCCACCACAGCTGCCATGGGCCTCCTGCTCCTCGGGAGATGGCAGGTTCCTGGGTACCTCCTCCCCTTGCTCTTCATTTTTCACTTTCTGAGCTGTTGAATTTCCCCAAAGGACTTATTAAGTGTGCTTCCCAAAGCTGCTCGTTCATCAGCATCCGGTGGCCGTTCTGCCTGCCTCTGAGGTCCGCGTGTTCTGGAGGAGCCCGGCCTTGAGTGCCTAATGCTGTCTGTGCCGTGTGGCCTTCTCTGCAAAATTGTCCATCATTCTCATTTCCAAAGGGTAAATAATACCATGCGGCAAGCTCACATCTGTTCCCCTGAACAGTGCCACCACAGACCCGCACGGGCCTCGCTCATGGGCTGCCGAGGCCCAGGGGCTTTCTCCACTGCCCGCCCTCCAGGTTGGTCTGTCCCGTTAACCGTCTCCAGCAGAAGAGAAGCCAGGGCATGAAGCACTGTTTCTATGCCAGAGGACGGAGTCGTGACGCAGGGAGCAGGACGGCCACATGAAGTCACTCATGGGAGGCAGGACTCCGCGAGGCCAAGGCCCAGGCCAAGGCACCTGGGTCCCCAGCTCACACAGGCGCACAAAGAGGAGACAAGGAAGGGAGACGCAGCGTGCAGAACGCCTCTGAAGCTGTTCTGCACGTCGGGCCTTGTGCCCACGCCTGGCGGCTGAGGGCGGAGGGCGCGGGGCAGACACCGGGCAGACACTCGGCAGCTGTTTCTCATCTGCACTGTGTAACCTGCCACATCCATTCTCCTCTCCAGGCTCCGAGGACAGCGTCACCTCCTGGGCCTCCAGCAAGCCGAGGGAGTGGCCATCTGGTCACCAGCGAGAACAACTGCCACCACAGACCCGCATGGGCCAGAGGCCGACTGCCCCGTGAGGCCCCTGCGCCCTGCTCCTCCCGTCCTCCGGCAGGCACGGCCCCTCAGGAGGCCTCCCACCCGTGGCCCAACCTGAGGGCTGGGCAAGCTCACCTGGGGGTAGGAGCCTCCCGGGCACTGCGCAGAGGCACCAGAAGGGCGGGCCCTGAGCCGGCTCCTGGGACTCACAGGGCGGGGCCAAAGGCTGAAGTCACTCACTCAGCACGAGGAGGCTGTGGCCTCTGAAAGTCCCTGGGGACTGTGACTGCAGCTGAGCTGTCTGCTCCCTGAGGAGAGTCACCCACTCAGGCCTGGCTCATCACCATGAGAGCAGATCGACTTGGGGAGCAACACTGACTTTCCAAAACAGAGCGGCCACCAGGGATTTGAGGCTGGCCGTCACTCTGGAGACCAGAGTGGGGAGGCCTGCTCTCGATCACAGGTTTCATCTGCAGACGGAGCAGGCTCAGTGTCCCTGTCACCAGGGCCGTGGCCCTGGGGTCAGGCCTTCCCAGTCGGGGAGGCCCCACAGAGGACAAGATCCAAGGCCAGGGTCAGTCAGTGGACCAGCCACCCAGGTCCTCCGGCCCTGCGTGACAGGATTTGCTGGGGCACAGCCATGCCCCCTGACTCCTGCCGTCCTGTCTGGTGTGTGTCAGGACAACACGGGGGACGGCTGTGGGGGGAGCCTTCAGGCTGCAAGGCCTGGACTCCTGGCCACAGGCCCCTGCTCAGCGCACGGACACTCCTGGAACACATCCCGCTGCCTCTTAGATGCAGCACAGGATGCCTCCTAAAACCCCAAAGGCCAGGTAAGTCTAAAACTCAACACCTCCGCCAGCCAGCTAGCGCCTCGGCACTCGGCCCAACATCAGCACTTGGTACTCAGTGACACGGGTCTCCGAGGAGTGAAGGAAGGGGACTTCCCGCACCATTAGGGCCGTCCTGGCGTCTGTCCTCAGTCCTACTTACCTCTCTGGGATTCCTTCAGGCTTCGTGGTTTAGGCAAGATGTTAACTGATGGGCCAGTCTGTCTGTCCATGCTTTCATTCTTTACCTCCAAAAACAGCACAGGCACCAGTCCCGGCACGCCAGAGGACCAAGGTGAAGAGGGCAGTGCCCAGCAGAGGACCGGGCTGTCTACACGCCACGGGCAGCGTCTGGGACAAACAGTGGGAGCAGAGGGACCCCGGACCCGGCTGCCTGGCAGCGTGTGCGGGGCTCAGGGGGTGGGGAGGCTCTGCAGAGAAGTCAGCACCCATTGTGTTCTGATGTCCTTTTTAGAGATTCAAGAGCTTTAAGAATGACACTGCCAACTTGAGTCAGCCCAGTGGCCTGTCCTGTGGGCCGAGGGGCCCCTGTGCAGTGGTGTGAGAGTCGGTGAGGGGGGGTCCAGCCATCACATCCCTTGCCTGATCAGAGGCTGCTCACTGTCGGCTGCAGCCCAGCCAGTGGCCCAGGGGCTGTGGGGGACAGCGTCCAGGCCTGGACCCTGCTCACAGCACTGCTGGGCCTTTCCACCACCGTGCTACCAGCTGCAGACTCTGCAGCACCAGCTTTGCCAGGATGAGTGGGGATCCAGGATGTGAAGCCGAGGGGCCGGGGGCTGAGGGGCTGGGGGCTTCTCCACGGGAGAAGAGAACAAGAGGATGCCCGACGACTCCAGGATCCTGACATTTCACTGCCTCCTCCTCAGGAGGCCACCCTGCGGAGCCTCCAGGTTCAGGTAAGGTGGGCTCCGCTGAAGGGATCCAGGGAACCAGGAGAGAGGCCAGTCCAGTTCTGTGAGTCTGCCGCCCACACGGACACGGCCTGTGCACCCAGCCCAGCTGGACCCGCACACTCACTCCCACGCCAGCCACGTGCACTCATCCGCTCGCCCTGGAACACCCCGTCAGGATCAAACGTGCGGCTGCTCGCGACTCTTACCAGCTGCTGGCCTTTGGGACCCCATCCTGCGTACTGAAGCTTGGCGTTGCTCACCTCCGGAGGGTCCAGACTCTGAGGATCTCTGGAGACACAGACAGACAGAAACACAGACAAACAGTGGGAACCAGGAGTGGACGATGCCTTGGCTTTCACCCTCCAGCTCCTCCTCCTCCCCTCCCGAGGCGCTGACTCCAGGAGCTTCCTCGGCGTCCAGATGCCACGTCTGGCCCACGTCCCGAGGAGCTGCACTGCACACATTTAGAGGGCGGTGACAGGTCACCCTCCTTCAACCCAAACCTAAATATCCACCCAGAGAAAACATGCAGAGGTCTGCAGACCAGTTTTTAAAAGACCCAGGACGTCAAGGCCAAGCCCGGACACACACAGCCCTGCGTGTCGCTCCCAGCCACACTGTCGCCTCGGGCCCTCCTGACAGCCGTCCTTCCTAAGCACGATTCCAGGTCGTTCTGGCTGTCTAAAAACCGTGTCTCAGGACGGGGCGTTCTGGGTGGGACCCTCAGAGAGGAAGGGGGGGACAGAGGCAGGGGAGAGAAGGGGGACCGGAAGGTTTTGCCCTATCAAACGTCACTAAAATGTCTCAGTCTTCATTCACTGATACGCAAAATGCCACGACCACAGAGTCTCCCTGTCCCTCAAGGTCATGATGAATGCAGGTTACGAGAAATTTTAAAAAACCAGACAATCCCTAGTAACATCGCAAGTATTCAGCATCTCGGTGCTTTTTCTATCGACTGCTGCCTTCAACGTGCGGAAAAGACGACTTCTGCCTTTGCTCTGGATGACGTGGGAGGAGTGGCACCTGCTCCCGCTGCACCGGCAGGCGCGCAGTGGGCGCTCTACCTTGACGTTGTGTTTCCTAAGCCGAAGCTGGGGCTGTGACTGCGCTCATTCATCCCCAGAGACAGTGGTGGAATGGTCTTTGAGAAAAGAGGATGGTGGGTGTTAGGGGTTGTGTGAACAAAGGATGAGGCAAGGAGGGTGAAGCAGGTGAGGAAGGGGCAGGCATCAGGTGAGAACTCTGAACTCACTGCGGACCAACGTACAGAACAAAACAAAGAAACACATGAACAAAAACCACGCAGGAGGCCAAGTCTTGGGACTGTGGGTCTCTGCTGCTCCAGGGCAGTCTTCCCTAGGTTCCTGGGCTTGGAGGGGTCCCAGATAAGGGGAGGCGCCTGGCCAGGTGGCCCTGGGGCACCTGGCAGAGGGGCTGGTCACTGCAGGTGGCAGATGGATTACTAAAAACCCTGACTTTTCTGTGCTTCAAATGTCTTTTTCGTAAACGTGGGGGACATCCTGGGAGCTTGGTGTAGAGGAGCTATTTCTAAGGGCGATTCAGAACCTAGAGGCAAGACGGACTGATGGGTCTGACGACATGAAACACTGAAAATTTTGCATGGAAAAAAACATCGTAAACAAGAACAGACGGATGCGCTGGGAATGTTCATAGCACCTGCCAAAAGTCGCTAATGCCCCAATTACTTAGAGGTCTCCAAGGCGGCCTCTAAAAATGGAGGACACAAAAGGCAAACATGATAAAAATCTGAGAACAAAACAGGAACACACAATCCACAAAAAAGAAAGAAAAATGACCGTCAAACATGAAGAAGCCCCTGTAGAATTAGAGAAGCAGAAATCAAACCATCTATTTCTCCCCTATAAGACTGGCCCGAGAAAGAGGGGCACAGAGAAGAATGTCACGTGGTGCTGGCGAGGCTGCAGGGGAACCGGCTCTCTCATAACTTGCTGCTCACAGGGTGGGTGAGCTCGTGTTGGAGGGACACATCCAGGAGGGTACACCTCCAACAGCACAAGAGCACAGAGAGTTATGGTCATCCAACTTCATTTTTCTTGATAAACATTGGAAACAATATGTGGTTGGAGAAACTCCACAGCATCCTTCTCTCTTAGGGAGTACTAAGGTGGCAGGAGGGTGGCAGAGAGCAGAGGCTGGGAGGGTGGGTCCAACAGAGGGTGACCCAACACTGGACAGAAGGTTTCCTGCAAAACCACGCTGAAGGGCCCCGGCAGCCATGGCCGGCCACGGGCCACTCTGGGAGGCGGATCTTGACAGGGCACCGTGACACGCAGATGAGAAGAACCGTGGATAGATCTGCAGTCAAGGGAGCGAACGTGCTGCTCTCAGGGGTGGGGTCTTCACATCTGAAACCAAACGTCTGAACCCGAGAATCCCACCACCAGGGAAGCGCGGAGGCCACGGTGGGCCTTCTGACCGCGGAGGGAAACTCCGGGGGGAGGCGCAGGAGGCCCGAGTAAGAGGTATCCGGGTAAACTGAAGGTGTTTAATGCACGTACAGCTAGATTCCACACACGCGTGTCCCTGTGTTAAGGTACACACCTGTCCCTGTGCCACCCTCCAAGAGGCCGAGAAGCAGGGACACCTGAGCCATGAGCACCGTGGAGGACCAGACCTTGGTCTCTAAACACCACGGTCCAGTACGAGGAGGCAGGCCTCTGGGCAGGGGCACGGGAGGCAGGGGAGGTACAGGAGGTGCTGGGCGTCTCGTGGGTCAGAAGATCAGGAGGCACTCCAACGGGATGGGAGAAAGAATGCGATGCTGACCTGAGGGACTCCCAACAGCCAAGTCCAACCCTGGAAGGACAGTGGCCTTCACAGTAGGGGCCTGACCTCGGGGACATCTTTATGAAGTTAATAGGCTTTTTTAAAAATTTAATTATTATTATTTTTGGTACCAGGGATAGAACTCAGGGGCACGTGACCACCGAGCCACATCCCCAGCCCTATTGTGTTTAGTTGAGAGACAGGGTCTCACCGAGTTGCTTAGCACCCGGCTTTTGCTGAGGCTGGCTTTGAACTCAGGATCCTCCTGCCTCAGCCTCCCGAGTCACTGGGATCACAGGCGCGTGCCACCGTGCCCAGCAGGCTCTATTTTTTAAAAACAGTTTTTACAGAAACTCTGAACAAAGTATGGTTTCCATGCATCCCCTCCCCCCACCTGGGTCTCCTGGATCATCCACGGCGCCTCCGCAGTGCACTGGGGACGATGACGAGCCAGTCGGACACGGGATGGCTCAGGGGTGCCTGGTTCCCTTGGGGCGCACTCCGCCGCGCGCCTCCCTGGGTTTGCACAGCGTCGTGGAAAGGGCTCCCCCGCGCTCCACCTGACCTCCCTGCCCACTGGCTCCTGCCCACATGGCCTTCCCACGTGGCCTTCCCCCGTGCCACCTCCTGCCTGGCTGGAGGCTTCCCTCCGTGAAGGGCTCGCATCCAGGCCCGTGGACGGCCCCTGCGGCTGGGCCTGTGTGCCTCCTCACTCCTCCCCTTCCCCGAGGCCATTCTGTCACCCACACACAGAGAAACAGCATGACAAACCCTCCGTCACAGCGTCCCCATCCTCCGACCTGCCCCTGCCCACCTGCTGCTCACTCAGACATTGTCTGTTTCAGAAATATCATTTATCAAATGATGGACCTCTAGAATAGAGTCTTCTAAGTTCCTTCTGCCCAGTAGACATGGCTGGAACCGACCCGGAACAGAAGGAGGAGGATCCACAGGGTCCCCGCTGTACGAGACAAGGAACGACGTCCCGGCACCGACGACCACTGGCAGTTAGCACAGGAACCGAGATGCCGCCCGCCCCTCCCCGGGCTGCCCGTCCTGCCCCGCTGTGAGGAAGGCACACAGGTGTCGGCGGTGAGCTTCACGGATCTGCGTCTTGTTTCCAGTGACCACGCACTGGTGGAGAATATCAGTGGGCTGAGAGTGGTGTCTGCACACGTGGACCGGGCACTGATCAAGTCCGCCTCCCTCACCCCGCCTTCTGCCCCTTCCAACCTCTGGCATTCACTGCTCTGTGACGTGTGACACAGAACTTCCCACGGTCCTCGTCTCCTGTGTCTGTCTCCCTCCACTAACAGCCCCCTCCATCCATTGTGCTGGAATGGCAGGATTTCATTCTTCTTTAGGGCTGAATAATGCTCCACTGGGTACATGTGCCACATTTTCTTTATCCTTTCCTCTGCTGACGGGTCCCTGGGCTGACCCTGCACCTTAGTTATTGTGGACGATGCTGCAGCAGACCCTGCCGTGCAGACATCCCTCTGCTGTGCTGATCTCCTGCGGAGACACAGCCCTGGTGTCTCCAGACTTCTCAATAAGAGTCCTGACCCAGGGACTCCTGAGGAAGTCCTGCTTGGTGGAACCCAGTCTCCCTCCGACAAGCCCGGGCCAGCCTCCCTCGGGGACCACAGCAGCGCCCCCCAGGTAGTCCAAGCCACAGTCCATCTCCACCACGTACTGGGCCGTTCTGACATGCTCCGGCGTGCGTGGTGCGTGAGAGAGAGAGAGAGAGAGAGAGGCAGAGCTCTGGCTGCGGAGGCCCCGGGCTGGTCTGGGCCCTTCCACCACTCCCCTCCCTTTTTACTTCTTCATTTATTCTGAAGAATCCATAGCAGGCTGGTGAGGGATCACCTGTGGGTGGAGATGGACTGGTGAAAAATGATTCAGGAAGGATGAAATGATCTGGACTTGGCATATCTCAGAATAAACATGCACTCCATTCTGATTTTGCTTATTTGAGCAATAAACAAAACAAGGCATAAATCATGTGGAAATCCGAAGAGTGAATTAGTGCAGCAAACTACTCATTTATCTTCTAAGCTATTTTGAGTGATTGAAAAGCTTCCTAAAGACTACAGCTTTGGGGGGAAAATAAAGTTAAAAATTGCTTTTCTGGCTCTTAAGCTTTCATGGCTAAAGGCATAGAAAGCAGCATTTCAATGTCAATATGCGTGTGCTCATTTTCCTGTGTACCCAGCACAGTGGGAGACAGAGGAAGGCAGACATGCCCCAGCCCAAGACAAGTGCCCCGCAAATAGGTGCTCAATAAATACTAACAGAACCAGCAGAGAGATGGGTGGGTTATAAATAGGATCCAGTCTAATCTCCAGTTATGGGTTGGTTAGGGTCTGTAACCCCTGAATTCACGCAGCGCTCAGAGATCCATGCTACCCTTTCTGAGGTATGTCTTAAGTGATGCATTTAAATTCTTAAGGGCAGGAAGCCCATTGGCATGAATACTTCCCCAAGTGGCCAACAGCTGAGGCCCCAGCCACGGCTAACTCCATGGCCCGTCTGTACCCTAGGCTGCCCCAGAGTTCCCCTCCTCCTGCCCGGCCCGGGTGCAGGCGTAGAGCTGGGATGTCCTCGCTGGACGTGCCATGGTGGCCCCTCCCACTATGCCCCCCTTGCCATGGCGTGCTGACCCCCACAGGCCCAGAGGCACCGGGTCCACCCAACAGTGGGCTGAAACCTCTGGAATAAACCTTTCCTCTTTTAAAGAGAGGTCATCCTCGGGGCTAGGTGCGCAGCGACAGGAGGCCAACACAGAGGCCGTGGCTGCAGGCCTGGTGGATGCACGGAGGCTCGGCTGTGTGGTTTAGGGGACACATGGCATGGTGTGAGGAGACAGTAAGTCAGGAGGAGGAGGACGGAGAGAGAGAGGAGGGAGAGGAAGTGGTGCAGTGGGGCAGGGAGCGTCCACCCCCTGCAGGGCTGCACAAGCCTGGGACTCAGGGTCAGGCTCTGCGTCCAGGGCCCTCTCCTTGGCCCCACCTCCCAGGCCGGCTTTCTCAGAGAGCACCGGTCAGCGTGGCAGGCAGCAGAACATCCCCAGGGGCGAGACAGCACTGGAGCCGCCCGTGCCCCCTCCGACTCCCTGAGAGGGGTACTGTGGCCTTTCTTGACTGGGGCTGGGTCCCCACAGTGGCTGTTCTCAAGCTCTGGACAAGTCACTTAACCTCCCCGAACCTCTGTTTGCGTCTCTGTGGGGCAGGGTCACTCCTCGTTGGCGTGTGCGAGGATTGAATGAGAGTCTGACTGCTCAGCACAGCACCTGGATCCTGGGATCAGCCTGCAAGGGCCACTGCTTTGCGGCTGCTGCTGCTAATGATGGGCACAGGGGGTGGAGGGGGCGCGTGTGATTCGCTGCTCTAGCTCCTCCACTGTCCCTGCCCTGCCTCCTTGGAGGCACTGGGGCACCTGCCATCTCAGGAACCAGGTGGACAGACAGGGGTCCACCCTGCCCTGGATGGGCTCCTCTGCAAGGGTGCCTCAGGTCTCCTGGTGGCGAGTGGCCATGGGTGGGTCTGCTCCCCTCCTCCCAGGACTCAGAGGATCCCCCGTGAGTCAGGGGCAGAGGGCTTGGAGCAGGGGTGTGTGGCGGGCGGTGCTGCTCCCCAGAAGGATGGTTGCCTCTCCCAGGGGAGTGGCCACTGCTTTCAGCCCCTCCCTGCACGCTCTTGACCAATTTGCCTGGGGCCAGTCTGCAGACGTCAGCTGGGTGCAGGGGAATGTGCTCACACCCGGAACTCCAGGTGTGGAAACGCGCAAGGCTGCACCCTGGCCCAGCTGAAGAGCAGCCCCCGGGGTTCAGGGGTGCTCTGACCACAGGGGCCGCCCTGGCTCTCAGCAGGAGCTGGGGATGCAGGGCACTCGCCCGGACAAACCTGAGGGCAGCTACACGCGCAGGAAGGCGCTCCTGGCTCTGGCCCTGGCCCTGACGACGTCCCACCTCAGCGAGCGCTGCGTCTGTTTTCCCGAGGATAATCATGAGGCCCTTCAAGGAATCATTTTAAAAATTTCAGCTTGACTGTGCATATTGGTGCAAAAAAAAGAGGCCTGAACCCAGGGATGATGAAGGGGACTGAAGAACAGTAGAGAGAAGCCAGACCGCCCCGGAGCTCTGCAGCTCAGGTAGGGGATGAAGAAACAGAGACGGGAACGGAGCGGAGCTCACAGCCCAGGACAGAGCCCAGAGCCACGCTGCAGCCAGCCCGCAGGCAGCCAGCAGGACGGGGGCAGGGCTGCTCGGCGACCTCGTCCTCCTCCCCGCGTCCTGGTCCCGGGTCCTGGCTCCGGCTGGCGTGCTTGCAGCTGCAGAGAAACTGTAGTGCTGGAAGATTCCGCCGCCTCTCAAGATGGCGTCCTGCTCGCTGACAGCCTCTTCCTCTCCAGCTCTGGCCTGCTGAGCCTTTCTGTTGATCTTACCTAATTTGGGACCTTGTTAGAAGAAGAGGGCCTGAGACAGTCTTGTTACCTGAGGGTGCATGAGGGTGCCCTGGGCTGAGGGCTGGCAGCTGCAGCTGCAGGGAGCTGGGAAGGACAATGCTGGCCGGGGGTCTCCTCCGTGGCCAGTTAGTCGCCTGGTCCCTTGCCTCCAGCAGCCCATCTGTAAATTGTAAAGGCTGGACCTGGAATCATGCTGAGATGATTAATGTCACTGAGGCAATTTGGAGAGAAGGCTCAGTCCTTACAGACAGGAGCCTTCCGCAGCTGTGCCAATTTGGGCGCGCACTGACACAATGAGGCCCCTGTGGTCTGCGGAGATAGACGTCCGACTCACTTGGCCCCAGCTCCGGGTGATGCTCCGATCACTAACAGCCAATACCGTGCAGCTGAAGTGCGGCCAGCTGGAGGGGACAGAGGTACTGGGGAGCGAACTCCAGAAAAAAAGAGCAGAACTCTCACATGCGTTGACAATGCAGGTTCAAACCTGCACCTAGTGACTCAAGGACGTGGCGCTGCCCGTCTAACAGGGTGAGTGTGGTCTCGCCAACCACACAGACCATACAGAAGGGGCTCAAACTACATCAACTACACAAAAAGGGCTGGGGATCCTGGAGAATCAGAAGGGTTTTCTTTTTCCCCAGTGATCCACAGTACCTAGGGTAGTACTGGTACTTAGTATAATACAGAATCTAGTGAAATACAGGTACTTACTGCAATACGAAGCCTAAGGCAAAACTGGCACCTCGTACAATAATGGGGCCTAGTGCAGTACTAGTACCTAGTATAATATTGGTATCTAGTGCAGCACTGGTACCCAATGCGGTAAGGTACTTAGTGTAATATGAAGCCTAATGCAAGACTGGCAGCTAGTGTAATATTAGTACCTAGTGCAGTATAAATAACTAGTGTAGTACTACTACCTAGTAGATATGATTACCAAGGACAGTACTTGTACCTAGTACAATACTATTACATAGCATAGTACTTATGATAAGTGCAATGCTGGGATCTCTTACAATACTGGTACTAAGTGTAATACTAGAATCTTGTGTAATGCTGTTACCTAGTTCAGTACTGGTAACTAGTGTAGTACTAGTGCTTAGTACAGAATAGATACCAAATGCAATATGGATGCCTAGTACTATACTAACACCTAGTACAATAATGGAGCCTAGTGCAATGAAGGTACCTTGTGTAATACTGGTACCTAGTGAGATACTAGTATCTAGTACAGTATTAGTGCCTTGTACAATACTGACACCTTGTATAATACTGGTGTCTAGTATACTGCTTATACCTAATGCAATGGTGATGCTTAGTGCACTACTAATACTTAGTGCAATACTGGTGTTTAGTGCAGTACGATTATCTTATGTAGTACAGGTACCTAGTACAGTACTAGTACTTGATACATTGCTGGCTCTAATGCCATGCTGGTATGTAGCATGGTACTAATACCCAGTGCCATAGTGGTACTTAGTGTAGTATTAGTACCCAGTAGAGTACAGGTACCTAGTGCTCTGCTGATACCTACCATATTAGGACCTAGTGTGATGACAGTATGTAGTGCAACACTAGTACCTATTATAGCATGGGAATTAGGGTAATATTAGTACCTTGTGCAGAACTAGTATTTAGTGCAGTACCAGCACCTAGTATAGCACAGGTACTTAGGAAGCTGTCAGTGTGTATGCTTCAGGGTCCTCAGAGCTCCTACAAGCATTTTAACAGAAGTTTGCCCTAGGGCAACAATGTGATGAACATGAGTTAGGAAGTGCTTGACCTTCATGTTAGCCAATGGGAACTTGGCTGTCCAAACCCTGTGTTTATAAAAAGGTTAACTCCCAGAACTTCTGTCCCCTCCATCCCCCGGGGAAGCTGTGTGCCGGCTTCCTTTTGTGATGTAGAAAAGACACACAGGGTCAAACACTTCCCCCATCTGGACAAGACTCTGGCCTCTTCTGATCCGAGTGCTTTGGACGCGGCGGCACCTGCAGGCCAATGTGTGACTGACACCCTGGCAGTTCTGCCATCATCCCCTCAAGGGAGCCCTGGGTTTTCTGCCCTTGTCCGGGAAGTGGGCCTTCTCCGTGAGGACAGGCACAGCTGTCCTCTCCTGAGCTGTTCACAGCAGGTGTCTGTAGAGGTACCTGTGGGTTCAATAGGCAGCTGGGGCTGTGCACTGTGCCAGCCACTGGCCTCCCAGGGAGGCCCAGCCGCACCTACCGTCTCTTTCATGGTAGTGAAGATATAAGGAAAGGTGGATGAAGAAGTCAGAAAAAAATTATCCTGCCCCTCCAAGAATGCTGCTTCCTGACTGTGGCCAGCCTGAGCTGCAGACCCTGAGGTCCAAAGACTGCTTCCTGCTGCCTAGGCCTCTGGCCCATCCAAGTACAGAGGCTCTGAGCTCACCCCTTAAACCATGAAGCAACAGAGTGAGTCCAGGCCCAGGTGGTAGGGCCATGTTCATTCTGGAGCTGGTCCTCAGGAGGACAAAGAGGGCATCTGTGGTAAAGAAGTGGCTTCCTAACACCTCTGCTCTCACTGGGCCAGCAGGCTGGCCTCCCTGCTCCTGAGGCCCAGGCCCAGGCCACAGCGCCGTTCCCCAGGGAGGCCCTCCACCTCCCAGCTCTTGCTTCCTGCGTGGCCTCGCTGCCGACTTCTCCAGCTCCGGTCTGTCATTCGTGGTGTGCTGCACAGGTCATTTGTGGGGACAAAAGACAGGGGAGTCTGCAGACTGGACACTCGCCCTTGAGGCCCCAGGGGCCAGGTGGAGAAAGGAGGCCACGGGATGGTGTTGGGGGACAATCCCGAGGCACCATCCCAGGGCACACCACATGGAGGACAGAGGCCTGGAAACAACTCTATGGCGAAGACTGTTGGAAAATGGTCAGAGGAGGTTCCTGAGTGGTGCAGCTACGTGGGACAGCAGTTTACTAGATGACGACACTTCTACTTCCAGGTAGAAGGGAAGGGAAGACATAGGTCCACATTTATCCAGGAGAAGGAAAGACGTGTCCACGGCAGACACTCTCCACAATCATGCTGCAGAGCCCCCAGCGGGGAACAGCCCAAATGCCCAGCAAGTGTCGGGTGAAGGGACACGTTATGTCTCCGCGCCACAGACCACCCCTCAACAGCGACAAAATGAACTCCAGACCCTCACGGCCACAGGGTGACTGTGAAAGTCATGTCTCATGAAGAAGCCTGACGCAGAACCCGCCCTGTGAAGTTCCATTGAGAGCACATTCTAGAAAGGCAAAGGGACATGGCAGAGGCACCAGAGAGAGCCTCGGGGTGGAGGGGCGTGGCATCGGGGGAGATGGGGCCAAAATCGACTGAGCTGTATATTTCAAAGCGTGGACCCGTTGTAGGTAAACCGCCAGCCGCACGCTCCACATGTCTTCTCTCACCAGCTTACCACCCCGTCTAGAGGACCGGCCCTGCTCCGTCCCTGCAGCCCCCTCCTGCCCTCCACCAGACAGAAAGGGCTAGCGAGGGTCTGGTCACCATCCAACCTGTGCCTGGAGCACTCTGGGTGCCACCTGCTCTGTCCCCGGCATGAGGGCACAACATCGTCACCTGGCTGGGCTGTCCAGGGCGCAGCCTGAGCACTGAGCACGCTCCTCACGGAGCTCTGTGGGGAGAGCAGCTACCCCCCCGGATGCTCGCGGCTCTCCTGCCTCTAAGTTTTCATGAATTAAAATTAGCCTGCGATTCCTCCAGGCAGGGAAGCAGCCGCTGGATGGGAAAAGAACAACAAAGCAAAGCAGAGGCACGGGAAGCTTTGGACAGAGTGCTTGGAACCGGCATGTCTGCCTGCAGCACAGGTCCGTCCCCAAGAGGCAGGAATCCAAACGGTCCACCTCATGGCTGCGTCCACTAGGTGGAGCCCTGGGAAATGTGAATGTGGGTGGCCCGGGAAAGGGGGAGATGCGCCCCTTTATGCGGAAGGCGAAGGCCCCGAGGAGCAGCTGCCTCATCTCCACAGTGTGACCTTGGCACGGCAGCGCCTGGACGGGGCACGGCCACTGGCAGCCTGGCCCAGGGACGCTGCCCGGCTCCCCCTGGATGGATTGGCTACCCGCCGACAGAGGAACAGGCAAAAGATGGAAAGGGCAAGCGAGCTGTGCAGTCTGATCAACGGGGAGGAGCAGCCAGACGAGGAGCAGCTGCGATTTATAGAAGGGAAAGCCAGGTGACAGGTGGCCTGAGGAGTCAAGCTGCCACTGAAGGCAGGGAGTTCACAGGGGCAGACGTCGGTGGGCTGAGCCGGACGGGGTCTGGGTGACCTCCCTCCCAGCTGCTTTGGCCTGTCAGGCCTTGGGGAGGCCCTCAGGCTCCACTCTCAGCACGAGCAAGTCACTCCCATTCAGGCAGGGGCCAAATTCAGCCTCCAGGCATCACTGAGATAGTCCAGAGCTCTGTTGATCCTAGATCCAGCACGACTTCTGCGCCTGCGGAGATGACCAGGAAATGAATGTTTCAGGAGAATTCTCCAGTGGCTGTTCCAGGGACAACTGCAGCCTTGGTGTCACTCAGCAAGGAGGCAGGCAAGGAGGGGTGGCCCCGCTGACCAGTCCACACCACCGCCCCAGGTGGCTCAGGACACTGGTCTCCTCGGTCTTTTCCACTCAGTGGGGGTGTGTCCAGGCTCACCCCTCCTGCTGATCCATGTTGTTTAGCTACCTGATTCACCTCCTCCAACAGACAGCCAGCATTTATGGGCCTCTGGGCCAGGGAAGGGAGACATGAACCTACTGTGAAGGATACCCAGAGCCTGGAAGAGTGACGAGCCAGGCGTGTTTTCACAGCCCCAGTTGGATGGGCTGAGGGAGTCCCCAAGGACAGGGGACGACCCCACTGGAAAGCACAGTGGAAACAGGCCCAGTGCAGGGAGCTGGTGGGTCTCACCAGCGACAGGCTCCACTTGGGACTTAAACAGGAAAGAGCAGGACCTGCTGGGGCAGCTTCCGTGTCGGTGCTGCCTGTGCCACAGCCGCAGGTACAACGGGCACAGTCCAAGGAATGAGGAGAGGAGCCGTCGGGGGAAGGCCACTGCACACGCTCCTGGACATCCCTGAGACAGCCTCCTGCAGGAGGGGCAGCAGCAGTAAGGTAAGACAAGGAGCAAGGACCGCGTGGCGTGGGAAGCCAAGTCTCCTCTCAGGTCTGGGTGGAGGATCTTAAGAGCAGGAGCTTTCAAAGTCAGGCCTGAGGATCAGAAGGACTTGGACAAGGCACACAGTGAGCCAGAGATTCTTGTTGCACACGTTGATGCGCCAATGCATGGGAGTGTGAAATGAGGCCCCCTGAGAGGGCGGGGGCAAATGTCTGCATCTCCTGACTCACCACAAGCAGCTCCCTGATATGGCCTTCCTTCCCATGGAGCCACAGAGACTCCATCCAACTCACACCTGCTCCAGGGAGCCACTGTGGATCCATCAGAGTCAGCAGTGAGGCTGAAATTTGTGTTCTATCCCAAGGGTCGGGAAACCCTGGGGAAGGCTGATCAATTAGATCTGGCCACATCGGGGAAGGTCTGGGTGCCCACCAGGATGGAGCCTGTAGACTTTCTGTGCACCCACAAGGTGCTCAGATTCACACCTCAGTAGTGCCACACTGCACCAGACCTTCACAGAGTCCTGCACAGCAAGGATTTGTACACAGAGTGATCGTGTCCAGGGAGGTGAGCGGCTGCCCAGGCAGGTCCAGTTGACTGCAGAGCCATGGTTTCTGGTAATGCTTGCCAAGAGGTTGGATTTCAACTGGAGGGAAGAAGAGGAGGAAGACAGTAGTGGAGGGGGAGAGAGAAGCAGAGAAGAGCCAGTCCAGGTCTGGGGGGAGAGCTAGGAGCTGTCCACAGTTCTGAAAACCATGGAGGCCAAATGCAGTGGGACTCTGGCCCCTGAGGCTACAGCAGAAACATCAAGACCCAGGCTAAGATGGCCTTTTCCCACAGTGGAACTGCCCCACGGTACAGAATCAGCTCCAGCAGGCGACCCCTGGCAGCTGTGAAGGCTGGTGCTCTGCAGAGCCAAGCCTGTCTGCATGCGCCCAGCACCAGGCCCAGGGACTCGCACGCCTGATGGGAAAACTCAGAAAGGCCATGCGATAAGCTGTGGGGACAACGGTGCTGGAGTTGAGGATTTTACGGCTGCCCTCCTGGAGGCACCCCGGGGTCTTCTCATGCACCAGGCTCAACTCACAACACGATACAGGTTTAATTAGAGGGACACGGAAGCAGATGCCAAACCTGTCTCCATCTTCTAAGAGAACTCCAGCCTCCCGTCATCACAGTCCATGTGGCTTCCGCACTGGCTGGGCTGTCACGCCGTCCACACCTGCACGACCCCTCCCCAGACCCCCTCACTGACTAGAAACCTCTCACCTCCCTTCAGTCTACTCTGTGCCAGCACCCAGCATGCCATCCACCACGTCTCCTCCCTTCTACTCAAAACCTTTGCCATGTTCTCATTGTAAAAGCCAACCAGGCCGGGTGGTGCTGAGGTGGCCTGCACTCCAGGCACACCCTAAAACTCCCCCAGCCCCCCTCCACACTGTGGTGTCCCAGGCACACAGCAGCTGGAGCCTGCCCAGCACCTCTTGCATCTCAGAGCACTGGCGCATCGCGTGTGCCCTCCCCAGCCTAGAGCTGCTCCTTCCTGCCTCTGACCTCGAGAACAAACCAACAAACTGACCCGTTGCCAGGCCCCGCTCCTCCCTCGTGAGGCTGTTCCTGAGATCAGGGTGCCCAGACCCTTCCTTTTTTCCTTCTCAGATTTAAAACACCCACTGGGTGTATCTTACTGTATGTTGCTATGCAATTCTGTATCTTTCCTTTCCCATAAGAATTTCCGTAAGAATTTGAACTTCTTAACAATAGCCACCAAGTTTCTGCGGCTTGATACAGTCCTTTCAGTAAACACTTGCTGGCTCACAGTGACTTTACTGCTTCCAATGGGGGCTAAGCAAGAATGGCTAAAAATGAACTGCACTAGGTCAGAACAAGATGAGATAAAAAATAATTCATTGAGCATTTAGAACTGTACCTAGAGGAGGCTACAAATACCTCTTCTAAGAGGGAAATTAAAATTACATGGGCTGCAGAACTACTCAAGTGTCATGGAACAAGCCCTGCTTTAGAAAAATAATTAGAGGAAATTTCATTATTGTAGAGGCATATTACAGTTGTCCTTGTTCAGTGGGGATTTGGGCTGGCTAGGAAGTAGTCTGATAATATTTAATTACAAGACTATAAATATATATCAGGTATATACTCCAATATTAAGAATGAAGAGCTCACCAAAAGCAAACTCTCCTCTCTGCATTTCACGTGTATCATCCCCTGAGTTGTCACAAGCAGCCTGGGAGGTGGGCGCTGCTACTATCATCTTTTTAAAAGTATGGAAACTAAGAACTGTGGAAGCAGAACAGTTCTCTAGGGCACACAGCTGCAGTCGGGGGCAGAGAGGGCATGTGCCTTCAGGGCTCTGAGACTGCAGGGCTACAGTCCTGGATGCCCACGTCACACTGCTACGTGAGGCACTGGGCACTGGTACATGTGCTTCCTAAACAGTGGGGAGCCCTCTGCACCCCAGTCTGTATAGTTAAGGGTGCAACTCCAGGCAGAAGGACCTCCGTAAAACAACACCTGCCAATCCCCCTCGTGGTTCCTCTGAGTTTGCCAGACCCCCCAAATGAAAGGATAAGTCCAATTTTTCTTAAAAATGGATTTATGTTATAAAAGGCGTTGATTTTCTCTTTATGATTTTCAGAACAGTAAAATAGACATGAGATTGTATAACTTGAGCACATGCACACACACGTACATTTTTTTTAAAAGGACTTGAGCCAAAGGCGAAACTAATTAAAAAAAATGTTGTGCCAGAAAAATGTCACAAGGCAGCCAATCTACAAAAAAATCTTGTCTGAAACACATAGGAGACTCATAACAGAGAACATTTAGCTGGCTAGAATCTCTACTGTGCAAGATGGATGTATTTTGTTGAGATAACGATATAAACACTTAGTGAAATGCTCCGTGATTAAAAATAACCAGCTTTAATCCATTTATGTAAACAAATTTGCATGAAAGATGCATGTTCTTTAAGAATACACTTCTTGGAACTTGGTGTGTGCAAGTCTAGTGAATCCACCTACAGGTAAGTGGTCTTGAAGAAATGCAGAGCAGATGCCTAGTGCTCCAGCCATCAGGGGCACGCTTATCCCCACCCCCAAGGTCAAAACCACAGAAGGACAGCAGCTAGCACATGTGATAGAAGAACACAGGAGTAGGACAGAGGGGCGCCCTCTCCAGATTCTCCTTCATCGCTTGCAAAAAAGAAGGCAGGAAGAGGACGCTGAAGAATGATCTAACACATCTGTGTGGCTGGTGGGGAAATCTGAGGTTCTAGCTCCCAGGAAGGAGCTATGGAAGGACAGGCAGGGGCACTAGTAGAAGGGGTGCCAATGTCCGTCTTCAGGATTGTCAGGAAGACTCTTAGGCTTCTGTATATGAATAATATAAATTTGCAAATTTTAATAGTGATATCTTGATTTTTACCAGATAAATGAGCTCTCCTCTCTCTGAAACCCACCCACAGCATAAGTTGTAGGTCCCAGGGTTGTTCTTCTGCCACTAGGAAAGCGTACAGGGCAGTTTTGTCCGGGAACTCATCTCTTGTTGATTCAAACAGGAGTTGGACAACACTCAATTTATAATCAGTTGATGAACAGCCCATCACTGGTCTTATGATAAAGACGAGGGGAGGGAGACACAGCAGTGCTATTTTGGTGACATTTGTGGGTAAAGTGGTGGCAGGAAGGGACACTGACTTCAATGCCCACCAGAGGGTGTAAATGGAACAATCCGTCTGCTGTCTCTTCCAATCGTGCAAGAATGCTCAGGAAGAAATAAACCAGCACTTCACTAAAGCCGGACCTTTGTAGCTATAATGCATGTTCTCCACATCATTAAGTCTGATCTTAATTTGAATTAACCCAAGGGGTCACTTTAATAGCAGGGGGTTTGGCGTCAGCCTGCCCTGCATCGGGATCTGGCTCTTCTGTATGTGGGCTGTGAGATTCTGGGCAAGTGACTTAATTTCTCTGAGCTCTCACTTAAAATGGTAATAGGAGAAATTCTCTTGCAAGGTTGTTGCACAGGGGAAAGGTGCACAAAGCACAGCCATTAATGATGGTGGTGTGTTACTCTCATTGTTTTTAAGATGCCAAAAACAGCTCATTACTCCTTGGCACCGTCTAGGACGGGGACTGAGCAAGCCTCCAGGGCTCTGAGAGTGCAAACTGAGCTTCATTGTTGAGCCTGCCAGCTTGTTTGGCAAACTCTTGTGCCAAGTTCTTAGACTCTGTTCCTGCTAAATTCTGACTGGTGCAGTAAAATATTAACACAATGCATTAGAAATAAACTGATTTTAGAGTTTTGTGTCTCACAAATTTATGTAAGATGAGATGAAAGATCCATCATCTATAACAAATTCTATTGTTCCCAGCAGTAGATAAATCTCAATGCATAATTATATTCCTGCCTGCCATCACCATTGAAGACACGTATCTGCTTGAAAAGAAATAGAATAATTTCTTTTTACTGAAGAACATGTGAGTTTCTACTTGAAATATGTTTCTGACAAAAGGTTCCTATGGAGACACTATTTTTACGAGGGAAGGCCATCTTCAGTTTCTTTGGTATAGTAACAATAATAACAACAACATACATACGTTATTATTAGTTTATAATAATGATGCTGAGGCTCAAACCCGGGGCTTCACATAGGCAAGGCAAACTCTGCAGCGCTGAGCCCCAGCCCCAGTCCCAGCAGACTTTGGCTTAATTTTTTGAATTATTGGATAGCATCTGTCAATCACAGTTTGCTGCCTGTCTCCATGCATGCACCTCTTCTTTGTCTGAAGTCCAAACAAAATATTTTTGTCCACCTTTGTCTTCCGAGGACATGCCCAGTGCCACCGACGCTGGGTGGAAAGCAGATGCAGCTGAGGTAGGTGCTGCCCTCAGGGACGATGGTTTAGAGCAGCTCCTGCTGTGGGTTGCTGCTCTGGGAAAATCAGGATGGCGCTACCTAAGTATCCACAGGAGCCCCCTGATGCGGCGGTGACCCCGCTGGTTTCTTTAAGCTCTTCCTGAGCACCTGGCCTTTTCTAAGTGCCACGACGGAGCAGGGAGGGTAGATGAAGGGAAGGGGTGGGGAACAGGAAGTTCAGGAAGGACAAGAGATCAGGAGGGACGAGGAGAGGTGGAGGGCGGGAAGGGAGAGGAGAGGAGTTAGGAGAGAACGAGAGCGAGAACTCGGGACGTCGCCTGCTGGTGAGCCTCTGCGCTGACCCCACCGTGGCCTCACCAGATGCCAGCCAGCCCTCACCACCCTCGGGGTCCCAGAGTGAGGCTGCCAGACAGGCCTGGAGATGCTGTGTGGCTCTGTGTGCCCACGGCTGGAAACTGAAACGTCACACCTGCCCTCCCATCCTGCCCCCCGTCCTGCCCTCCCATTCTCCCCTCCCGTCCTGCCCTCCCATCCTGCCTCCCTGTTCTGCCCTCCCATCCTGCCTCCCCGTCCTGCCCTCCCATCCTGCCCTCCCATCCTGCCTCCCCGTCCTGCCCTCCCGTCCTGCCCTCCCATCCTGCCTCCCCGTCCTGCCCTCCCGTCCTGCCCTCCCATCCTGCCTCCCCGTCCTGCCCTCCCGTCCTGCCCTCCCATCCTGCCTCCCTGTCCTGCCCTCCCATCCTGCCCTCCTGTCCTGCCCTCCCGTCCTGCCCTCCCATCCTGCCCTCCCGTCCTGCCCTCCCGTCCTGCCCTCCCATCCTGCCCTCCTGTTCTGCCCTCCCGTCCTGCCCTCCCGTCCTGCCTTCCCATCCTGCCCTCCTGTCCTGCCCTCCCGTCCTGCCCTCCCATCCTGCCCTCCTGTCCTGCCCTCCCATCTTGCCCCCCATCCTGCCCTCCCATCTTGCCCCCCGTCCTGCCCTCCCATCCTGCCCTCCCGTCCTGCCCTCCCATCCTGCCTCCCTGTCCTGCCCTCCTGTCCTGCCCTCCCATCCTGCCCTCCCGTCCTGCCCTCCTGTCCTGCCCTCCCGTCCTGCCCTCCTGTCCTGCCCTCCCGTCCTGCCCTCCCGTCCTGCCCTCCTGTCCTGCCCTCCCGTCCTGCCCTCCCATCCTGCCCTCCCGTCCTGCCCTCCTGTCCTGCCCTCCTGTCCTGCCCTCCCGTCCTGCCCTCCCGTCCTGCCCTCCTGTCCTGCCCTCCTGTCCTGCCCTCCCATCCTGCCCTCCCGTCCTGCCCTCCTGTCCTGCCCTCCCATCCTGCCCTCCCATCCTGCCCTCCCACATATACTCTGAGGCTCTGAATCATGCATTTTCTAGAGACCCAGGAGCCAAGCAGTGAAATACAAGGGAGAAGCAGCATGAAGACGGGTGGCCCAGTCAGAAGGGGGCACTGAGACCTCACTTCTGGGAACGCAATGCCAGAAGGACCCTCCACCATGCACAAACTGATGTGCCCAGGGGGCAGCTGGGCAGCCAGCTCTTCCAACCTGTGGCTACGGCTGCCTGGTGTGAGGCAAAGCTGAAGGCACAGGGCTTCTTACTCCTCACTCCTCGTGGACTGTCCTGCATGTCTGAGGCCACAGGGTGCAGTGGGGGCTTCAAGGCACTAGTGTGGCTGTGACCGGGAGCCTCCCGGGCATCCTAAGCCAACCACGGGCTGTGCCTAATGGTGAGGCAGGGGGGACCTCACTCTGCGGAGCCTCGAGGCTGCAGGAACCACAGCAGGAAGTGGGCAGAGTGGCTCCACAAATGGGCCAGCAGCTGGACCCAAGTGACCCCCCCGACACACCACTGCCCTTCTAGCAGTGAACGAGGAAGGAGCCAGATTCAGCCACACAAGGGCCCTTCCCTGCGGAGGTCAGGGAGCCCATTTGCTGTCTCAGGGCTGAGTAGGTCTCTAAGTAGAAGAAAAGGAAAGCAGCGTCTTACCCGTGAGGAAGTTTGCTGAGGACGTAGTATCCCGTGTAGGAGTGCTGGTATATCTGAAAGACAGAACGCAAGAATCAGCACGGAGACAGGCTGGGACGGTCAGATTTTTCAAATCAGCAAATCCTAGGGGACATTGGTGGGCAAAGGAGCTCATCTGGTAGCCTGAGGTAAGGTCTGCATGGACCTGGAGGCTGACTTGCATATCTTCATCACTTGCATGGTTTGAAGGACAGCCACAAGCTGCAGGCGTCTTCTGGCTACTTGGCTTGTGATCAGGTCAGGTACACAGACACCAGGTTTAACTAAACACAGCACAGAACTAACAAGGACACTGTGGTCATCAGAGACCATGACGCACAGTCGGCGAGACCTGGCAGGACAGGAGGACCCCCGTATGGCTGGAGTTTCTGTGGGTGATGGCTCTGGCCAGCTTTGTCCTTGCTTCCCAGGCACCAGAAACTCAATATGCTCCAGAGCACGCCCCCCCCCCCAGCCCGGCCCAGCCTTGTTCTCCTGTGATAATTCCTAGCTCAGCTGTGGCTCCACTGTCCACTCAGTAAAGTGAGTTGGAAATTTAGTTATCCATGACTCCATTCTCTGCCCCTTCCTTCCCTCACTCCAATTCAGCTGACCCCAAAGAGTGCGATTCTTCTGAAGTCTTCCCAAATCCATTAGCCGCTCCTGATCCCTGGGGAAGGTGCCCCCATTCAAATTCCTCTCTTGGCCTCCAGAGAAGGAGCCCATCTTTCCCCTTCCCTGGGTGAACCTTGAAGTCTGGGTCCCAGCCCTCTGCTGAAGGTCAGCCTCTTCCGCTCTGTGAAGACTCCTCCACTAACCCTGTCCACCAGTCCCTCTCCCAAATCTGGGGAATATTAACTCAAATCATTAAAAAAAAAATCCTCGGACACACTCCCCTTTAGCTTCTCTTTCAATTACAGTGACACTTCACCTGAAAAGCCTGCTGTGTCACCAGCCCCTTGTTAGTTCCTTTCTAACTCTGTTATCACTCGGATCCGGACAGGCCCCGTGTGTTGAAAGCATGGTCCCCAGTGCAGCAAGGGTCAGAGGTGGGTTTTAGGCAATGATCGTATCGTGAGGGGTTTCATTTTCCAGTGGGTCTATCCATTGGGTGGAGTAGTATTTTGAATGGACCACTGGGTGGGAAGTTAGGCAGGTGGGGCTGGGCTAGCGGGTTGGCCTTTTGGGGACTCCATCTTTCCTGCGCCTTTTCTCCCTTCGTCCCAGCTGCCGTGACTGGAGGGCGTGCTCCACGTGCCCCCCACCATGAGGTTTCTTCCTTGGAGACAGCCAACGCGGTGGGTGTACACAGCGCTGACCGGTTCCTATGGTCCTTCTGGAAAGCAGCCTTCTCTCCACATCTGGGGAATGGGCCCAGTGGGGGTGCCACTGCTTCTGGGAATGAGGTCAATAAGCTGAGACCATCTAGAGAAGATGGCCAGGTTGACTGACGTCTGGAAATGAGCCAGTGGAGGTGGACCATCCAGAGGAGAGAAGACCAAGGGACCAGGGGAGACACCATCAAGGTTTGAGAGAGCACCAAGAGTTAGTGTTCCTGCTTTCTCTCAGGGAAAGAGGATTGCTGACATGCACACATCAAGGAGACAGGCTAGGGCAACCATCTACTGAAACTATTCACTGCCCTAGAGGCTTATCCACCCTGTTAACAAAAGCACAAAAGCCATTTGCTGGTGCAACCAGGAAAGCCCAGGGGTGGTGAGGTTGAGTCGGGTGACCACTGCAATTTCTTTTCACTCAGTTGCAAAGATTCCTCAAGTCCCAGGTGAGCATGGCTGCTCCTGCCCTCACCTCTCCACCCTGCCTAGAGCACAAGTCTAACTGCCCCTCAGTGCAGCCACCCTGTCTGGACCTTGGATCCATGAGCTCAAGCCTTAGCATGTCGAATCTGACCAGCTGTGGCTACGACAAACATTACTGATGTCCCTCCTACATGCCAGATGCACACTCTCTCTTTGCCAAGGTTCTGCAGGAGGCTCGGCCCCTCGCAGAGCCAGTCTCAGCTGGGATTTCAATCTCCTGTTCCCTCAGCATCTTTCCCGGGCACTAACCCAAGACTCTTGCCCAACTTGGGAGTTCCTGCCAGTCTCTGTCCCACCCCGAGGCTGGTGGTCCAGGAACTGGAAGTCCTGCTGTGGAAGTTAAAGGATGGTGGGCGAGTTAGTCCCTGTGCAGGGGCTACTCCTTCTCAGGCGGAGGCCACAAGCACCTGGCACCGAGCACCGCATTCGGCTCACGTTCCCACACACCCCGCCCGTTGGCTCCGTAGCATTTTCATAAACTCGAACTTCCTGTGATGATGTAAGAGGAAACGCTTCCTACAGGACCCCAGGTAACTAGGTAAAGATGGAAAGAGCAAAAAGTGAGTGTGCTGAGTTCAGAATGCACCAGGCCAACAGTGGGAAGACATAATGCAAGCTCAAAGTTCTTGGTTTTCTCCTGTGCTCTGGTTTAGATGCGGTTTGGATGTATCCTCCAAGGTTAGCATGTGGGAAGTGGGGTCCTTGATGTGGTGGCATTAAGAGGTGGCAAAGATTTAAGAGGTTACACTCAGTTGGTGGTGGCCAGGTCATTGGGCACCACCCTCAGATGGGATTAATGCAGTTCTCACGGGGCCCCTGTTAGTGCCCACACATCCCCACACCACATACTGCACCTGCTGCGAGGCCTCTCCCAGAGCTGAACGCAGCGGCAGCAACACTCCTGGACCTCGAGAGCTGGGAACTACCAGCCCAATATGACTCTTTTCTTTATAAACTCCCCAGCCTTGGGTAATTCATTACAGCAATGGAAAACAAACCAACACACCATCACAGGAAAGATATGGTTGCACAGCGTTCTTCCCCACTAGGAGCAATTTACAGTTTAGTGCAACAATGTAGGCAAGGGTCAGCATACAGATGTACAGTTGTCAGACTCAAAAGGCAAAACTAATGGGCAAACCCTTAGGGTTCAGTCTCCGTCTCTCCTCCTGGAATAACCTCTCTTCCACAAACCCTTTTAAATTTAAGAAGGTAGAAGTGGGGTCCCTTCCTTCTTGAACCTGCAGCCTGGTTGAATGGGTACCTCAATGTCTTCTTCTGAGGCCCAGCAATTATCTTGTGCCCAATCCATGCACAGTATTTCACTCCTGGTTACTACAAAGAGAACATTTGCATATGGCGGCAAAAGGATTGAAGTGAGGATGCATCCAAATATCTTCTATCTCAGAGACGAGCAGCAGAAGTTTCAGTTGTGATCCTAGAGATGTTTCCAGATATCCACCTCAAAAGCATCTTCTGCAGCCAGGAGTACGTGGGTGACTTCTGTCATGTCCCCCAGCCTCCACCTGGACGTTCCAGTTCTGACAGCTGCATCATGGGCCTGGGTTCTTCTGGAGCCAGTGAAATCAGTGAGTGGCGAGGAGGCACCCCATGGAGGGCTCCAGGAGACTCCCTCCCCATCTGATGTCAAGAGCATGCGCGAGCCTGCCCTCCCCCCTTCCCAAGTCACATCCTTATCCCCTCCTTGGCCAGACACTGAGGACTGACGCCCAGGTTTGCCTGGCCCTGGCAGCTGGCCTCCGACTTCCCTGCGTTTCTAGTCCGCTGTCTGCCAGACCTTTCTGCGGACTCACTCCAAATCTTCCTGGAGGATGCAGCAGTTTCTTCTCTTTTCCTGGCTTGATTGACTTCCTGCTCTCACCTGCATGGACTTCTGAGAATCGGTCTTCCAGAGAGACAAGATAAAAATGATGTCCGTATGTTGTCCGTGCCTTCAGAATTCACAAAACATCTTCCTTCATCCTTAAATTGACCTTCAGGAAGACTTCCCTTGTTGCCGGAGCGGTTTTTCCTGGCTTTGTCTTTTAAATTAAGAAACTGAGGCTCAGAGATAAAAATCCATCCATCCAAAGTCACATCACGTCAAACGAAGGGAACCAGAGAATCACTGTTGTTATATTAGTTTGAAACCACTTCTGGGATAAAATGCTGGGGGGGGGGGAACTTCTGCCACCCCAGACCACCTCTTCTCTACCGGCGGGAAATGCTCCACTGTTAGGTCCCTTTGCAAGACTGTCATTTGAAAAGGAACTGGGGGAGACTCATACGGAAGCCATGGCTACTACCCTACAGAGAGGGGTCAGCTGCTGGTCATGGAAATCATTCCTCAGAATGGCCCAGACTCCAAGGCAGATGCTGAGACAGTGTGGGAAACAGGGACTGAGGGCAGCGGTGGGAGGAGCCGGTGGAGGACACCGTGCCCACCGCAGCAGACAGGGGCTGGCTGCTGTGCCCCACCCAGCTCCTGCCCAGCCCCTGCTACAACTGTCTCCTCTGGTGCCGGAGGTCAGGGGCACTGGGCTCCCTCCCGAGGACAAAGGTGGCACCCCACATCTCCTCCTGGGTAATCAGGCACTGAGGGGACGGAGCCTGGTGTCTGGCACGTGTTGTGACGATACAGGCGTCTGCATGCAGCATGGGAACGTCTGTGTGCGTGTGCACGGTGCCCAGGCTGCCCCTGAGCTTCACAGGGGTCAGGGGAGAAGTCCAGCCGACTCAGCGTCTTCCTCTCCTCCTCTCCTCCACCTTCCCCCCCCCCAGTGGTCTTACAAAGGAACCCTCGTGTGTCTGTATCCATATGGAACTGGCTTCCCACCAGGCAGTGTCCCTTCTGACATTCAAATGCATCCTTCCAATGCTCAGTTTTGACAACCTGCTTACCACTGCGCTTGGCTGTTCTGCCCACTGGTGTGGCCAGGCTGTGGGTGGGGAGGCTGTCAAGATCCTCCTGGCCTTCCTGTTTGTGGCACCGCAGACACCTCCTGTCCCCAGGGCCACTTATTCCTCTGCCACCAAACTTGCCCTTTCCGTCCTTCTGATCCTCTCTGGAGAACCCAGGACAGACCTGCTTTGTCTCAGTGCTTCCCAAGATGCTGTGTGTTTCCCGACACTTCCACCCCTTCACGTGACCTTCTGCACGTCCGTCCCCTTCACGGCTTGTCAAGGCCCATCCTCAGCCCTCCCGCCCCGTCCAGCCCTCCGCCCCGTCCAGCCCTCCAGGGATTGCATCTCAACTTGCGTTTCCCAGTTTCAGTAGCTGCTGCTGCTCGGCTCCCTCTGTCCCCAAGAAGCTTCCCAGAGGCCTTCACCAGCCCTGTTCACCCTGGGCCTGGGGTGGGCCACTCTCTTCTTGCATTTCCTCTTTCCACGTCCTTCCAGATCCCCACGTCCTTTAAATCCCTTGCATCCCACCAGGCCCAATGCTCCTGCTCCGTGAGCCTTTCCTGATACCAGAAGTTCTGACCTCCTCGGCTTCCCAGCTGTGTTTTGTACTGTTCCACCTGTCGGTTGAACTTGTCATTATATCCACGTAGGCACACGTGTCCCGCCACGAGCATCCACAGGTGTTTGAAGTCGGGTGAGCTCTGCTGCCCACAATCCATGCTGGGTCTCCAAGCCCCTCGCTGCCTTCACTTGCCACCAGATCAGCTGTGGGTGGGGAGGACACTCAGCTTCACAACGAACACAGAAAGAAGCCACCAAGTCCACCGTGGCAACAAGCCGTGGGCGCGCAGAACACGTCCTGCAGGACTTGGCGTGGCTCAGTCTGGTGGGCTCCTGGGCACGGCTGGAGGTGCTCTGTGCTCAGGGGGGTTGAGTGGCTGCACGGGTCACCAAGTGTAGGGAGCCTTTGCTGTCACCAGGTGAGGCTGGACCTTGAGGCTTTAAGGGAGCCTCCCACTGCCCCAGAGGAGGGCACTGGACATTCCTCACAGCCACAGGGATAGGTAGCAGTGGCCTTATGACAGCCGCGTCACCAAAGGTATTCGCTGTGCTGGAGGTTCTTGTTAACAATTCTTCTCTCTCCCACTCTGAGGCCGGCTCACAGGGCCTCCTGGTAAGGTGGACTGGTCAGTACAGGAATTCATGCACTCGATGAATGTCCTGAGCATCTACCGTGGGCACCACTCTAGTGAAAAGTGTAGGTCAATCTCTGAATCAAGGGAGCAATGTAAAATGGTAAGCAAGAAAACTATCAGTGAATAAGACATAAGTCAAGGACATTCTGTGAAATCCTGCTTCCATTCTGCACGTGTGATACTCACTCTAGGTGAGGTGGTAAAATGTGCTCACCGTCTGCCTCCCTGTCATTATCAAAAAAGTTTTAGCCACTGTTTATCAGGGCTCCGAGAGCCCTGGGTTGAACGTTTTCTAAAGCTCATAAGTTGAGGTCCTTACTCTTAGTACCTTAAAATATAACTTTGTTTGAAAACTGGGTCTAGACAGAGGTGATCAGATGAAAACGAGGTCTTCAGGCACCCATCCTCTATGCCTATCAAAGGGACATGGGGACAAGGAGACAGACACACATTGAGGGAAGAGACATGGGAACATGGGTGGAGACAGAGGCATCAGGGACGCACGCTCAGGCCGAGGCACGTCAAGGACAGGCCTGAGCCACAAATGGGGAGAGACAGGAAGGATCCCCACAGGCTCCAGGGCCACGCCCTGCCCACACCTGATTTGGGACTTCCAGCCCCAGAATTCCAAGGCAGTACATTTCTGTTGTTCTAAGCCACCTGGTTTCGGTTCTTTGTCATGGCAGTCTGAGGAAACTAAGCCACCAAACGTGACCCCTGTTGGAATCAGCATTACCTGGAGAACTGTTGGAAAAGTCAACCGTCCTGTGTACAATCATCCTGTGTACAATCATCCTGATGGGATGGGGAATCAGGACACAGCGCCATATGCTGCCCGTTGAGGCTGCCACACAGGCCTGGGAACAAGTCACTTGCCACTACCCAGGGGACGGTCTGTTTCCAGCACAGTGTGTAGCAGACCCGCAGACCCTAGTCCCTGGGCATGGTTTCTGCAGAGGCCATTGTTAGCAGTGTAGGGGTGAGTTGTACCCCTGGGTGTCGGCCATCAGCCTGGGTGGGCACAGGCCGGGGCTGGGCTATCTGCAGGTCTCGGATCCTACTGGGAACACCACCTCTCAACCAGGAATGCATGTTGCATGCTAGAGGGGCTCAGAGGCCCCCGAAGCACAGCACTGGCATTGGGAAAAGAGCAAGATGGCCCTCAGGGTGCATTCCTGTCCTGCAGCTGAAACCCGACTTCTACCCCAGAAATGGTATTCTCAACCAAGGCCGTCTTAGCTTAGGCCAAGTCTCTCATGACGAATCCCTCACAGGTAGAGGAAATTTGATAGAAGGAGTGACTAGAGTCCAGAATCCACCAGGAACAGTCAGCTGAGAGTGACCCGCCTGTGCTGGCCACACGCATCCTCGTCCTTCCTGTGTCCCCACGGGGTTTAGGGAGGCACTTCTGAGCTCCCTCCCTCCTCCCTCCCGGCTGCTCCTGCTGCCTGGAGCACTCAGCTCCTTGGCCTCCTGTGGCCTCGGCTTAGACCTCAGAGGCCTCTCCCTTAACGTCACTGTAGCCAGCTATAGCCTCTAAGCCTCCTCGAATGGCACTGCTGGGGCCATTGGCCAAGGGTGGGGACAGGGACTCGCCTGCTGTGATCTGGCTTGTTCCGTGCCGTGGCCACCCCTCCTGGAGGAACCAGCCATGTGAGCCACAGGAGGCCTGCACCCCAGCTCTGAGGGGATTCCAGAGGTCCTCGTGGTCCTGGCCCACTGGACACCACATGCCAGATGGCTGGAACCTTCTGTAGCCATCACGCTGCAGCAGCACCCGCAGCCAGGCAGGGCAGCCAGGATCACGGCCCCCGGCTAGCCCGGCCCAGCCTGTCCACAAGCTCACCTCCTCCCCTGCCTCCACATCACCCAGTACAGTGCCACCATCACCACCAAACGCACCTAGAGACGTCAAGTGGAAGTGCTGTTGCCAAATTCAGGGTGGCAACAGGTGGCCCCAGACCCCAGGATGCGCGGTCTCCTCAGTGCCCTGGCAGGGCAGCACCACACTGGTTCCCAGTTTAACTAGGAAAGGCACTTGGCAAACAAAATTCAGCCAGGACCTGGTGAGATAAAGCAAGCCGAGGGGGTGTGTGCCCAGAGCACCTCTCAGGGAACCACAGGGCACCACCCGCGTCAGACAGCACACGCCGCTTCCCGGGACGCCCCCTGGGCCCAACGTCAGGTAGGAAGAGAGGGCAGGGGACTGAGGAACAGCGAGCACAGGCTGAAGAAGAGAAGACCAGCAGCAGGAAGGGAAGACCGTTTCACCCTTCAGAGGGAAGAGCCGGGCGCAGAGCCCAGCCTTGCCCAGCAGAGAGCACCTACGGAACCAAGGCTCCAACAGCCCTGCCCGCTGGTGACACGCAGGACTGCAGCCACCACACGTGACATTGCGTAACACACCTGAATCGCAGACCCACCCTCAGCAGGCTTCTGAACCACGCCAGGGCCACTAGGGGAAGCTAGGACACCATCAGACACCAAGGCACACCCCCAGGAGGGAGCCGGGGGCAGGGTCCCTACAGCCCAGGCTCAGAGTTGGCCGGTGCTGGGAAGAGAGCTCTGGGGAATGGGGGGGGCCGTAATGAGATGGGGCCTCCATTCTCAGTCCTCAGGGCAGGTTGCCTCTCTCCATCTACAAATGTCCACGTACGTTTCCTAAGGCGTCCCAGGAGATGTGAACTGTAGGGCCCTCTGAAGCCAGACAGGGGCTCCCAGAGCTCACGAGGGCCTCAGCCTGAGACTGGAGGCAACCCTGCGGGCCTCAGTGCAGAGGCCTGAGCTTGGCTCTCCCTTTGAGCCCTCTGCCATGATGGACAGGGAAGGATCCTCCAGATAGCATGGACATGAACTATCTGAGTGTTTGGTAGACCCCGTATGTGAGGTCAGCAGTGTGCAAACAAGGGTTTGAAAATGAGCACAAAATGCAAGAGCACTCCGATTGGTGGCGGGGAAAATAACTGCTGCCTTCAACACAACTTCCACTGAGACAGCACGCTACAGCAGCACCCGTGCAGGAGTAGCGCATCAGTTAAAATCATGCAGCGGGACAGCTGGGTCAAATGGCGGTTCCATTCCCAGATTTCCAAGGAATCTCCATACTGCTTTCCATATTGGCTGCACCAATTTTCAGTCCCACCAGCAGTGTATGAGTGTGCCTTTTCCCCACATCCTCACCAACACTCCTTGTTTGTATTTTTAATAGCTGCCATTCTGACTGGAGTGAGATGAAATCTTAAGAGTAGTTTTGATTGGCATTTCTCTAATTGCTAGAGAGGTTGAACATTTTTTCATATATTTGTTGATCGATTATATATCACCTTCTGAGAAGTGTCTGTTCAGTTCCTTGACCCATTTATTGATTGGGTTTTTTGTTTATTTGGTGTTAAGATTTTTAAGTTGTTTATATATCCTGGAGATTGGTGCTCTATCTGGTGTGCACGTGGTAAAACTTTGCTTCCAAAATGTACACTCTCTATTCACCTGTTTCTTTTGCTGAGAAGAAGCTTTTTAATTTGTATCCATCCTATTTATTGATTCTTGATATTAATTCTTGCACTAAAGGAGTCTTGTTAAGGAAGTCTGGGCCTAATTCAACATGATGAAGATGTGGGCCTACTCTTTCTTCTAATAGGCACAGTGTCTCTGGTGTAATTCCCAGGTCCCTGATACACTTTGAGTGGAGTTTTGTGCATGGTGAGAGAGAGGGGTTTAATTTCATTTTGTTGTATATGGATTTTCAGTTTTCCCAGCACCATTTGTTGAAGAGGCTGTCTTTTATCCAGTGTACGTTTTTGAGTCTTTGTCTAATATAAAATGACTGTAGAGAGGGCAAAGGGGAGCAAGGCGAAGGGAGGGGTGTGGGGGTAGGAAAGACAGTGGAATGGGATGGACGTCATTACCCTCAGTACATGAATGAGACATGAATTGTGTGAATATACTTCATGTACAACCATAGATTTGAAAAATCGTACTCTATATGTATAATATAAATTGTAATGCATTTTTCTGTCATATATAACAAAATAGAAAAAAAAATCATGAGCTGCAGGAGAATGCAGCTGCCCTGGGCCAGTTGGGTCGTTCTGAGCCTCATCCTGCTTGGCAAAGCTGTTCACAGGGAAACTTGGTGCACTACACTAAAGGGTTCTTTATATAGCTTCCGGTGTAAACAATTCCAAAACCATTTCAGGAATCACAGCGTGCTGTGCCTTTGAGGACAGATTGTCAAGTGGGGCTGGGGGGCAGGGCAACATCTAATGCTGGAACTTTAGAACCATGTGATCAACGGTCTGGCTGTGCACTGGCCACGTGCTCAAGGCCCTCACCGTAACTCAGGAGGATCCTCCCAGATCTGGACCAGGCTGCTGAGCTCTGTTCAGCTTCTCCCAGAGCTGAAGGTCCTGGAGGAACTTAGCTGGCCACAGCCACCAGCTTTTCCAAGAGCGACTTCTGCAGCCCAGCTCTAGGGGGCAGTCCTCAGGGCCCTGGCTCACAGTGGAACCGAGCATGTGGGCTCCTGCATCTGCCCAGCTTTGTGCATCAGCCCCTGAGACCTTGACGAGGCTGTGCAGGCACTGCAGAAGGGCCCCTGGGTGGGCACACGGCACTGGAGAGCCTGTCCTGGGTTATAGCCCTGGCTCCACTGGGAATTACCTGGACTTACACAAAGCTCAGGTGACACCACTGAAGAGCCTGGTTCACTAGGCTGCTGTCATGGGAGTCCATGTGCACTGGCACCTGCGACCCTTCTCAGGATAACAGACACTATTGGATCTCCACACACCTATCAATCTGCACCCCAGCAGGTAAACACACGCCAACGTGCTTGACCTTGGCCACTGCTGTCCTCTGCCGTCAGCCCCAGCACTGAAGGACACCGGGCCTTTTCAGGAGTTTCCGTCCTGTGTTGAGAACTTCTCCATCCCTCCCCAGTCACAAACACAACCCCCCGTTAGCACAGGGTGTAGGCCAGTGTGCTCGTCTGTCACTGTGGCAGGTGAGGCCATCTCCAGTGGCGGTTCATTATCATGACTCACTATTTGCTTTTCTATAAAATGGAAAAGATACAAGGAGCCCATCGAACCCAGATCCCAGTGGCATTGCTGCTGACAACTAAGTGGCAATGGTATCAGGCCTGGGGGACTTGAAGGTAACAGCGAATACGCGCAGCTGGCATGGATAACCACTCAGCCTGGCCACTGGGCCGCTGTGCCACTGTGCAACCCTGGGAGAGTGACCAACATACACTGGGACTCCACTTTCTCACGAACTGGGGACAATAGCCTGGAGCCCACGTGCTGCAGTCAGAGACGATGACATGACGAGAAGGTGCACAGGAATCGTTCTTAGGGGCAGGTGTGTGCCGAGCTCTCCACCCAGACAGCAGCCTGCATGGAAACCGACCCCCCAGAAGTGTGCAGGGGGCTGCAGTCTGCCTTCCAGGACAGCACGGCTCTGGGCACAACACGAGCTTTCCTGGCATCAAACTCAGTGACGTCTGGGGCTCTGTTCTGCACCTTGGCTTCTGGAGGATGGGTGTCTGCTATACGAGGGGCCCCACTGAGGAGCAGGGCCACGGTGCACAGGTAGGTCCAGATGGGCTGGCTACAGAGGAGGCCAACCCTGGGAGCAGGGCTATGATGCATGTGCACAGGCAGGTCCAGATGGGCTGGCTGCAGAGGAGGCTGTCCCTGGGAGCAGGGCTATGATGCATGTGAACAGGCAGGTCCAGATGGGCTGGCTGCAGAGGAGGCTGACCCTGGGAGCAGGGCCATGATGCATGTGCACAGGCAGGTCCAGATGGGCTGGCTGCAGAGGAGGCTGACCCTGGGAGCAGGGCCACGATGCATGTGCACAGGCAGGTCCAGATGGGCTGGCTGCAGAGGAGGCCGACCCTGGGAGCAGGGCTATGATGCATGTGCACAGGCAGGTCCAGATGGGCTGGCTGCAGAGGAGGCTGTCCCTGGGAGCAGGGCTATGATGCATGTGAACAGGCAGGTCCAGATGGGCTGGCTGCAGAGGAGGCCGACCCTGGGAGCAGGGCCATGATGCATGTGCACAGGCAGGTCCAGATGGGCTGGCTGCAGAGGAGGCTGTCCCTGGGAGCAGGGCCACGATGCATGTGCACAGGCAGGTCCAGATGGGCTGGCTGCAGAGGAGGCTGTCCCTGGGAGCAGGGCTATGATGCATGTGAACAGGCAGGTCCAGATGGGCTGGCTGCAGAGGAGGCTGACCCTGGGAGCAGGGTCATGATGCATGTGCACAGGCAGGTCCAGATGGGCTGGCTGCAGAGGAGGCTGACCCTGGGAGCAGGGCCACGATGCATGTGAACTGGCAGGTCCAGATGGGCTGGCTGCAGAGGAGGCCGACCCTGGGAGCAGGGCCACGATGCATGTGCACAGGCAGGTCCAGATGGGCTGGCTGCAGAGGAGGCCGACCCTGGGAGCAGGGCCATGATGCATGTGAACAGGCAGGTCCAGATGGGCTGGCTGCAGAGGAGGCCGACCCTGGGCCTCTGTGCACACAGCTCCCTCTGCCTCTCCAGATATCAGCTCCGAGGGCCACAGCAACTCAGGCAGGGCCTGCTTGGTCCAGAGACAAGTGGATGTGCTTTTCCCCACAGGGTGACATGCTGGACTGGCAGCTGTTCTCCAACCACAGGGGGACGGAGTTAGGAAAGGTGGCTAGGACTCTCATGGGGAGCCACATGTGAAGAGTCTCACGGTGAACAGAGAGGGGGCTGAACTAGGGGAGTCCTGGGCCAGTGCTGGGCGGCCAGCTGGGCGGGTCCTTCCCTACTGACGCCGCTCTGGGTCAAATGTTATTTCCCACGAGAAGGAAGCGGGGCCCAGCCCATGACCCTGCCCTTGTCGTCCTCAACCCTCCTTCTTCCCCCACCCGTCTTCCCTTGGCCTGGACTCTGGGTTTTCTCTTTAGATTTCTCCTGAGAATGATTTGCTGTTTCCTGGGAGGAAGTTCATGGAGCTGTTCTTTCCTTATTTATAAGCTGATAAATACGTAACCTACATACACGCATATTTATTAAGGTACTCATCCCCTGTCGTGTACATCTGTCCATCTGCCCTGCAAGTGTCCATCGAGCAGTCACCAACAGTCAGGGCTGGTGTGTATGGGGGGGAGGGGGAGGGGGTGGGGTTGGAGTCCCTGGCTGTGTGTCACAGACTGCCAGGGATAAAACAGCCCGGCCACCGACGGCAGCTTTGGTCAGGGATACTGGCCAAGGGATCTCATCCCACGGTCATAATGCACATCTCCACAGGCTCATTCATCAGATGGAGGGGTGGTGGGGTTAGAAACCAGGTGCCCTGCCTCCTCGCCGCTGCTGCCCAGGACGCAATCACCCACCATGCAGTCGGTATTCCCAAAGCTCCTGCTTCCAGCGTGGGCCATGGGTGCAGGGAGAGGTCCTGTGGGAGGACAGGGGCCTCCAGGTGCCATCCCCACAGCTAGCCCCTCCTCTGTCTGCTCTCACCATGAGGCACTGGGCCCTGCAGAAGCTCCCGGGCTGGCTGTGTGCTGGACGTCCTGGCTGGGCTGCTGGGCCTTCTGAAAACTGGACCTAGCACCCTCTGCACAAGACAGGCTGATTCGCAGCAGGATGTTGAACACTGCTGTTGAAATGGGGAGGGCCACCTGCCAATGGCGTCCACGTCAGTGGTCATTGGAGGTCCCTGGGGAAGGCCGTTCCAGGACCTCCAACTTGCAGCTGTGGTTTGCCTCAACAAAAGGTTATGGGTTTTGACTTGATGAGATCATATTTTAAGAAACTAAGATTGGGGAATTTGGGCATTTGCTTCCTTTGAATGGGATGAACTCTTCCACATCCGGAATGACCCATGGCTACTTCAAGGCAGCCATTGGCTGCTGCTCCTCCGGCAGCCAGGGACTCAACGTCAGCTTCCTGCTAATTTCCTCTCCTACTCACACTGCTTCCTTTTACTTACTTGAACCCAGTTCTAGTTAAAAAGAGCTAGCGCACATTTGGCGGAAGTGATTTTCTGGTGCATTGAGTGAGTGCCTGGTACCCAGGGGTCACGGACAGGATTCCCCATCCCTGTCCTCACCTGCCAGCCTCTGTCCCTCCCAAACCTGCAACCCTCTGTGTTGTGGTTCAGACTCCCACTAATGCTGTTTTGAATCCTTCCTTCCTCCAACTCAAAAATAAAGGGGGATTTTAGAACTTCTTAGGATCACAGTTTCATGGATGACTGTGAACTGTATAGATAGTGCAGTGAGACTTCCGGGCCTGCAGGTTCCACACCTGACTGCAGATAATAAATAATTAGGAAAACTTGCATCTGTATTGGGCATACGGAGACCTTGCTTCTCTTTGCCATGGTCCCTAGACAACACAGGACAGCAGCCAGCTATTGCATAGTATTTACACTGTGTTTCTAGGGATGGTTCAGCGCACACAGGAATATGTCCCCAGGTTACAGGTAAATACTACATCATTTCGCGTAAGGAACCCGAGTTCCTTAGATTCTGGTATTCTGGCACCAAGCCCCATGCATGCCCAGGGTTGACTATATTCCACTTTGAAAGGCCTGAGAGCACTGTCCTTAGCAATGAAGATTCCGAAGACTTTCAGGAGACTGGCCAGCATCAGAGTCCCCAGGGGTGGAGCTGAGCATCAGCTTCTTCAGCTGCTGGGAGCTCTTCAGGCTCAGAAACATTTGGAGCCGTGATGCTTGGGCTCACTCTCTGGGGGTTGGTGGAGATAATGCCTGAGGCTGCCGCTGGGAGCTGGTCCTGGTCAGGCAACAGCTGCCTGTCCTGTGGAAGGCGTGAAGCTCCCGGGTCAGGGCCCGCGGCCTGTGATCATGTGACTCTACTTGGGCTGGACTGTCACTAGGGAGCTGGTGGCCCACCGTCTTTCCAAGGGAAAGGAAAATTCCTCCTTCAGCACTGGAGGGGAAATGCCAGAGGAATCAACACTGCCCCGTTCTGCTGATACGGGGCCCTGGAACAAGCACCTCCTCAGAGGACAGAGCAGAGCTGAGACTATCCCCCGGGGGGGAAGCAGGGGCCGGAGTCACTGTCTTCTGCCTGCAGAGCTCCCACTGGGGATGAGCGAAGGCTCGGTGTAGACAGTGGTGAGTGTGCGGAGTGCCGCTGAGTTGCACAGTTATGGAGGGTTGACTTGAGGCAGAGCAGGTGTATACATCACCAAAAGCTACTGAAGGGAAATGGATTTTAATGGGTTTAAATTTAATATGTGATTGATACTCATTTAGAAAGAAATGTACATAGAAGTGATAGTCACTCAGAGAGAAAATGTAAATGCCCTCTCTGGTAACTGGGCCTCGGAGGAGAGGCTGCGATAGGAGGAGCATGAGCTGTGACTTGGGCTCCGAGGTTTTCTGTTTTCTTTCTTACTGTTAGTGATGGCTTATGATTATTGGCCACTTGTGGAATAAGAATGAGTGCTAGGATCGCAGGGCTAAGAGGCTCACCAAGGATTGTTGCCCACTCTTCTCGTTTTGCAGCTGAGGAAGCTCTTATTGATAAAGACAGGCCGAACCTAGGCCTCCGGACCACCCAGCTCCACACACCTCACTCCTGTGCAGGACCCTCCCATGCAGGAACAGCCCCAGGACATGCACACTTGAAATTCCAAACCTCTCCAGCTGAAGCAGACCTCCTGCTGACCACAGTGCCCAAGCCAGGCCCTACTGCATGCAGGGAGCCCAAGGCGTCTGCCTGGATGAGCCTCCCTGAATCCCCTGGGGAAGCAAATGATCAGTTTGCACACTGACGTGGGAGACAAGAGACACACTGCGCCCACTCTGCAGTCCTTTGTCAGGGTGAGTCGTCAATGAGCTCTCACAGAAACAGTCCTCAGGGCACCCTCCCGTCTTCCTGTTACCTGACAGAAGCAGTCTAGATGGTCAATGCTAATATCAGAGGTGCTTCCCTTGAGTGAGACAGGAACATTTCAGCTAGCTCCTGGGAGAGTGTCACCAAAGCCCCTGCTCCTCACAGCGCTGTGACATCAGTGTAAGCACAACCAACAGGACGCGAGTCACTCGGAAAGCAGGGTCCTCAAGCAGAGGCAGGACAACATAGTCAGAGACAAACAGAGCTATAAACCAAAATGCCCCTGAGACGCGGAGGCCCAGGGTCTGCACCTCAGTTCTGCCTGGAGAGGAGCAGTGGCTGCATTGCTCTGCACACAGGATGGACGGCGCCTGCGTCTCCCTCTCCCCTGCCAACCTCGCCACCCAGGACTATGTAGTAAGACAGTCTGCGGCTCCTCCTGGGACTGAATGGACAAAAGCGGGAAATTAAAAACCAGCAGAGCAAAGGCACTCAAGGGAGCGAGGGCCAGCTCACCCTCCGCAGCCCACGACTGGAAGAGGGAGGGGAGGAGGAGCAGGAGAGCAGCAGACCAGGAATGTTCCGGAGCGCAGGGTCAGGAAGGAGAGGAGGGCGGCCGAGGGCCTGGGGGGCGAGGGGGCTGAGGGAGGCTCTGCAGGGCCACCTCAAAGGACAGGTGTGGGGAGAGCAGAAATGGTCTTCCGCCAGGGCCCCTTGGCCTGCAGCTGGACGACACCCAGCCAGGTCCCGCTGCTCGGCCTCTGCTGCGTTGGATGGCCGAGAATCAAGGGCCAGGTCTGGGACTGGGCTGCCAATCTTCACGATTTTAGGAGAAACGCATTTCATCACAAGTTTCACTGAATCAAGAGAACGTGGGACAGGAGTGGAGGACGTGGTGCTGAGCAGAGTACCACCAGGGCTAGCTCTGCGGCCTCGAGTGCATCCTGGATTCAGCCTGGCTTCATCCCTGAAGAAAGGTTCCCAGCCCAACCCTTCCCGGGAAGCGCGACAGCACTCGCACACACTGAGCACCACGTGACCACAGCCTCAGCCTGCCGCGAATGGAGCGTTTCTGCCCCCTCCAGAATGCCCGGGGGAATCCGTCACCCTCCAAGATGGGGGCAAATGCGGTCCTGAGGGCAGAGCCCTTATGGCTGCCACAGAGAGCTCGTCTCCCCTCTCTGTGCTCCGCCTTGAGGGGACACAAGAAGAAGTCGGAAGTCTGCAACCCAGGAGAGACGGGTCACCAGAACCGACCCTGCTGGAGCCCTACCTGACTTCCTGCCACCAGTCTACAGCAGTCGAGTGGACTAACACGGCCACCAGAACAGCCACAACCCAAAACAGCGACAACACAATGCTGGTGAGGAGGCGGAGAAACTGTCCACGTTGCTGGTGTCACAGTGTGTCTCGCTGGGGCACTTTCTTAAAAAACTAAACAGCTGGTTTCCACATGATCCAGCAATTATCAAAGGCATTTATTGCAGAGAAATGATGGTGGATACTCACATGAAAACCTGTACAGGAGGCTCCTAAGAACTGTTTGTCGGGCTGGGGTTGTGGCTCAGCGGTAGAGCGCTTGCCTCCTCGCACGTGTGAGTTCGATTCTCAGCATGGCGTATAAATAGATAACGAAAATAAAGGTATTGTGTCCTTGTACACAAGACAAAACAAAGCTCTCTGTGTAGTAGCTCCAAACCATAAGCCACCCCAACACCACCGACAGTGAATGACTCACCCACCGCAGAGACACCACGGACGAGAGGACAGACGGGGAAGAGAGGAGAGACCTACTGACCCACGCAGCAACCGTGGGTCCCCCGCCCCCCGTCATAAGTCCGCTAATAAACAACTGCTGAGATGACGCTGTCCGTTGGCTGACGAGGGGCACCTGGTTGCCAGAAGCCGGGAGGCCCCGAACTGTCCTGTATCCTGATGGTGGGGGGTCCTGGTCCACTGTACTTCCACAGGGAGAACCCCAGATGGTGATTGTAATGAGCCAAAATGGATGGTGCGGGGCTGGGAATCCAAGACTGAGAGGCCTCGGTGGGGAGTGGGGAGGGCCTTGTGGCTGGCAGGTGGGAGGGAGGCAGACAGAGCCTCCTCAGGACAGCACAAGCCTCCCCAGGCCCCACCTCCTGGCCCTGGGGAATGAGTCCCTACAGGCTTCCGGGGACACATTCAAACCACGGCAGGATGGTCATGTGACCCAGCAAATGGTAGAGATGCAAAGAACTGAGCACACGCAGCCACACGGACCTGCAAGACGGGGACTCTGAACAAGACCCGCTCCTGGGCCACGGAGAGACCATCCTCCAGTCTGCAAGCTGCTCCCCGGGGAGCTGAGCCCTGGATCTGTGGGGTGGGCACCCAGGGCCTCCTGGAAACCGGGACCTCTTGGTAGAGACAGCACCCACACGTGGGTTAATCTCCCTTGAGAAGGGACTAGACGCCCCGTCTGCCTTCCCTGAAGGAGCAGTAGTGTTTCCTGCCAAGCAGGGCCCAGGTGGACTCCCTGGGGCACAGAGTGGAAAGCTGAAGTTGTGGCACCGCCCTCTTGTCACCCTCCCAGAACATGGAGCAAAGCCACTCTCTCTGGTGGGGGGGGGGCGGGCGGGGGCTGGCAGTGGGAGCCCACGTCCCAGCTCCTTGGAAGGCTGGGGCACGGGGTCAAGAGCTGGAGCCAGACTGGCAGCTTCCTGAGACCGCTGACGCAGGTAGAGAAACCAAAACCAAAAATACATATCACACCCAGATCAAGTCTATTCTGGGAAGGCAGTAAAAGTTGTTTCAACACAGGACACTTATTTACGTGGAACTCCGTAGTAATAGATTAAACAAAGAGAAAAACAGCCACCTCCAACTCCACAAAAATTAAACACTTCATGGATACAGCGCCCATTTAGAATTCAAAGTTCAGAAGTCCAAGCTCGGGATGGAGGGGACCTTTGTTAGTCGCTGCGAGGACAGAATCCTTGAAGACAGCGCAGTTAGCGAGCACAAGACTGCGATGGAGAGGAGAGGACGAGAGCACGTGCTGCCGTGGTCTCAGGCTCACACGGAAGGAAGTCGCAGCCAGCGGTCAGGCAAAAACAGACAAAGGCAGAAAGGACGTGCCAGGGAGGGAGACACACACTGTCACTGCTCGCAAATGTCTGTCTGGAAAGTTCTGGAGAATCCAGCCATTTGAACTTGATGATGAAGCCTCTCTACACAGGATCCCATGAAAGAGTTGTGAGCTCTTCCATGCACTGGCAATAATGAGAGTAGATAAAGTGTGATTAAACGTGATCCATGCTATTATACAGAAACCAGTGTCCTCAAATACACCCGAGACATTGACGGTGAGGATGGTGACCTGCTACTGAAGACTTAAAGCAAGACCCACCTGTCTAGGCATATGGCATTCCAGGGTGGACAGTCCACCAGGAATCCACCCATTCTCTCAAATTATCATTTTTTTTTTAAAGAGAGAGAGGAGAGAGAGAGAGAGAGAGAGAGAGAGAGAGAGAGAGAGAGAGAGAATTTTCAATATTTATTTTTTAGTTCTCGGCAGACACAACATCTTTGTTGGTATGTGGTGCTGAGGATCGAACCTGGGCAGCACGCATGCCAGGCGAGCGTGCTACCGCTTGAGCCACATCCCCAGCCCTCAAATTATCATTTTGATTGAACAATATTTCAATAAAAGCATCAAGTTTGAAAGCTGATTCCTAATTCATGTGGAAGAGAAATGGAAAATGAGAGCCAAGCAACTTCTAAAGAGAATTAGGAGAAGGGCTGAGCACCTCGGGTACCAGGTGGACCAAAAGACCCCGCAGGAGAGGAGTTGTGAGGGCAGATGAGCACCACCAAAGACAAAGACCAGAAACAGACCTCACACCCGGCCCTGGGAAATGTCACCAGGGCAGTGATGACTGCCAGGAGTCAATGGACCCCTCCATGAATCATGAGGGACAGGGGACGTCCCTGTAGGAGGAAAATTAAGTTAGGTCCTTTCTTCACAATAGAAACCAAATCCACTCCAAGAAGACCACGGGCCCAGACAGAACCATAACCGTGGAGAACACACGGGTGGGTCACTTTTTATTTTTCAAATAAACTATTAAAGAATGACACATTCAAAGAAAGCGCACAGATCACATGCATAGTTCAGTGAGTTTTTGCAGGGAACGTCCCGTAAACCAAGAGACCACCTCGTCAGACGCCAAGGAGCCCCGTGGGCCTGGAGGTCTTCCACCCCTCCCTGTCCCCAGGCTCCTCTCTCCTACTTTGCATACCTGCAGCCAGGGGAATTGCGTTCTGTTGGTCTGACTTCTATTCCTTAACTCTTTATAATAAAAAGATGAAAAATAAATACAAGTAGAAGAGCGCACCCAGAGGCCTGGCACAGGACACAGGGTGTGACACGCGAGGAAGGTCTGGAAGCAGAGAGAGAACAGGGCCAGGGCCAGGGACACGGGGAAGACAGCGAAGCACAGACCAACGCCCAGGAACCCTAACAGGTCAAGGCCAAGGAAGTGTCGAGCGGGCACATCCTGACCCCTGCAGAGTGGAGGAGAGGCCCCGAGGCAGGCAGGGAGAGGCAGCCGGGCAGAGAGGGGCAAGGACGCGACGGGCCACCGAGCTCCCGCAGCCGGAAGATGAGGAGATGACAGAGGCCAGGATGAAGGGAAAGGATCTGCCCACGTGGAGCTCTTTCTGGTTTCCCCTTTGGCACCAGGGATTGAACCCAGGGGCACTCACCACTGAGCCACACCCCCGCCCTGTTTTGCATTTTATTTCCAGACAGGGTCTCACTGAGTTGCTTAGCGCCTCCCTGTTGCTGAGGCTGGCTTTGAACTCACCATCCTCCTGTCTCAGCCTTCCAAGCCACTGGGATTATGGGTGTGCCCAATATGGAGTTCTTTACCCAGCAAAAATATCTTAAAACTGAAGTGAAGTATCCTTCAGGTAAACAGAACAGAGAGGCTTCCTCGTCAGCACAGCGGTGTCACAGCGTTGAAGAAAGTCCCTGGGGCAAGGCCCTGCCATGGGCACCTGCAGTCCTCACACTGGGAGACCCAGGCCCAGGACAGCTTGAGCCTGAGGTTCAGGATCAGCCTGGGCAACACAGAGACTTTGCCTCAAAATGAATAAATAAATGACAAAATAAACTAAGAAAAATTATTTTTTCAGGCAGAAAGAAAATTATGCCAGAGGAAGTTTCTTTCAATAAAAAAGACTAAGAATTAAGAAGTAGATAAGTATAAATCTCATTTAAAAAATATTAAAGATGTTGAATTTTGAAACTAGAAATAATTCCAACGTATTATGGGATTTAAACATATGTGGAAATAAGATGCATGCCGAGATATCAGAAAGGATGGCATACACACCGCTGTATGGATTTTACACCTTGTATAAGGTGCTCAACTGTTTAAAGACGACTGTGATAAGTTAAAGATGTAAAAAGCCCAGCAACTGCTACGGAGCAAGAGCTTGGTCATAATCCAATGGTTGAGGTAAAATGCAAGAACCACACACTCAAGTAACCAAAAGAAGACACGAAAAACTGAACCAAAACCCAGATGGGCATGTAAGGGCATGGGTGCAGCTCAGTGGTCCAGTACTGGCCTAGGCTGCCCAAGGCCCTGGGCTCCAGCCCAGCATTGAAAAACAAAACTAACAGAATCTACAGCCCCCCTGAAACCAGAGGGGTGCACACAGAAACAAACAGCGAATGGCAGGTTGAAACCCACCGTGTTGGTGACTGGCTCACATGCCAGGGTCTCACCAGGGTCAGGAGGTGCCCTCTGTGGAGGGTCAGAAGGCCTGAGCTGTGCAGGCCGCAGAGGCCTGTTACTACGGCTCTGTTGGTGCAAAAGCAGCCTCAGGCAAGGCTCACAGACCCTCCTGACGTTTCCAGCACAACTTCATTTACAAAGCAGGGAGTGCGTGGGTGTGCTGGACTCCAGAGGCCATTGTTTGCTTATCCCTGGTCTAAATATTCTGTTCAAAAGGCAAAGGTTGTCAAACTGGAAAAAAAAAAATCACAAGATCCAACAATATGCCGTCCAGAAGGAACAGGTTCTATGTCTGAACATATAGAGAGGCAGAGCAGATGAGGAAGCTGTCACACGTGAACAGGACCCAAGAGAAGTGGCGAAGGCTGTATCAATACCAAACGCAGAACAAGGAGCACTGAGAGGGACAAGAGGTGCCACCAGGGACCCCTGCTCAGGGTGCAGGGTCCGTCAGGCAGCAAGACGTAAGGATCCTAAGCGCATCAGTTCTTCATGCACGAGCTTCGACCTTCATAAGCCAATCTCAGGTGGCCTGGAAAGGCCACAGACAGCCCACCCCTCTGCTGGAGACTGCAGTGCTTCTCCATAGTGGAAAGGTGGAAAAGGAACAAAGCCCCCAGCAGTTAAGTCCAAGACCTGAATGCAGGTAGCTCGGTGGGCCCTGACGGACGGACTGCAGGCCACCCCACGGCAGTGGGCGCCTCCTCTTCAGGAACCCAGGTGCGTGCTCAGGGACAGCTCTCGTGTAAGTCCAAGTTCCGAACATGGGTGTTTATACGTAAAAACATCCTCACTTTTCCATGCCGCAGAAACATTTCAGGATTAAACAAGAAAAACAAACAATATTCTGTGACTTTTAAAAAACACACAAGCTTTGAAAAATGGGCAGATCTGGATTTGCAACTTGGCTTCCCAAAGTCATCACTGAGTGAATTTTCCTGCACCTGGTTCCCCCTCTGCCGAGGGGGTGGACGAGCAGCCTCCACAGCAGCCTTCTTCTCAGACTAAACGAGGTGACGGGCACAGTCCCCAACACAGGGCCTGGCACGCGGCAGGCACTCAGCTGTGCTATGATCACTTTATGAGCCTGTCTTGGGGACAAGATGAAAAATGACATAAACAGAATATGATTCCATACAGCTTGTGATTCCAAAGCAGCTGGCAGAACGGAGTGGCCACGGACACCAGGTGGCCCTGTTGGGCTGCCCCACATCCAAAGAGGAGTGTCACTGTCACGGCAGGCAGAGGTGAGTGTTCACCAAACCTGGGAGTCGGGGGCGGGTTCTGGAGGGCTGCTCCAGAGGAGGGGGCCGGTGAGATGGTTCTCTCAGCTCTGCCGCCGAGGACCCCCACCACCTGGACCACACTCCCCTCCTTTATGAGATGAAGCTGACACCCTCCTCCCTGGCAACTCCACGCAGTTATTTTGTGAGGAAGACGACGTAGACCATCGACAGCACTTGACAACTCTAAAACAGAACAGCAGCCCGCAGGCTGGCGCACAGGATAGCCCTCTTTGCCCACCTTGATTCGCCCTGGACTGGAGGGCAGCCACTGAGGCCCCCCAGGGTGTCTCTATTCCCCTTTCCCTGATGTCACTGGCAGCGTTTGTGAGACGGAGCTGCTGTACAGAGGAGTGGGCGGCAGTACCCTTGTGCAAGGAGGGATCTGTCACCTGAGAACAGGGTGCAGCTCTGTCGAGCTCTGCCTCCCGGGGAGGTAGTGAGCTGCTCCCAGGGTCCCTGTGCCACGAAGCCCCCTTCCTCCCAGGGCTCACGGCAGAACTAGTCATCAGTGTCAGGTGATGGTCCAGGGTGAGCTCCCCGAGGCGGACACATCAAACAGTACTTTATCAAGTCAAGGTGGACAGTGACGGGAAGAGCCGTGAGCCAACACAGGGCCCCGCAGACCCCAGCCCTTTGGAAGGTGCCCACGGGTGTGCCAGGCTGGCGTCAGGAGGCGGGCAGGGGGAGTTCCAGATGCCAGGAGGAGCCTGTGCGCCTCCTCTGTTGACAGGGCCCTTTCTTGAGCCACCCAGGAACTTGGCAAGACGTGTACTGGGACCGTGTGCAGCTGTTTCCAGGGACCAGCCTTTTGTCCAGCGGAGCTGCTGCCATCTGTTTACAAGGTGCTGATTTCATGCACCAGTGTGGCTCTGTTGGAATCAGTGACACCAACACATGCTGGCTGGCAGGTGGAAACTGAGCGGGACCTGGCAGAGGACATTCCACCTGCCTGGGGTCTCACAACGGCCAGGAGCCCACGTCCAGTAACGCTCCCTGAAAAGAAATGTGCACTGCAGAGCTGACATCTCACTTCAGGGCTAGACTGTTTCAATTTTTTTTTTCTGTTTTACTTTATAAAGTGGTTTTTCCTTATGAAGTGCTGACTTGGCTACATATGAAAATCAGGACTGAGATCTGAGTGTACATGTGAGATCCAAGCACAGTTGCACATACTGACAGATGACACTGGTACAACTTGGCCCTGATTCTGGTCAACAGACATGACGGTGTTTTGACAGAAGCCTAAACAGAAAGCATTTACCAACTTCGCTACTTTTTCCTTAGCCATTTTTAGGGATGGAAGTGCATCTCCCCTGGGGGGTTGGGGGTCCTCACACCCAGGGTTTCAGCCCGTGGTTTCATTCAGAACTGGAGACTTTGCAGGGGTGATAGAGCCAGCCTGCCACCCACAGGGAGGGCACCCTGTGCCGACAATGGCAGAGATGGGTGACACTTCCTCGTGCCAGCTCCAAGGATGGTGTGCAACCTCCTGAAGCCAGGCACAGACCTCCCCACTGCCCAGAGGGGCCCACCCTGCCACACCTCCACCTGGGACTTCTGGCCTCCAGGGCTGAGAGAAGACACGAGTAGTTACTGCAGCACTGGTGTCACCTCAGCCACCCTGTGGGACGTTGCCATGACAGCTCAGCAGAGTCTCGCTGCTGGAGTGTGAGATCCTGGGCCCCGAGCCTCCCATAACCCAGCCTCTCTGTGCTGGCTCCAGCTCTCCCCCTTACCCTCCTCTCTCTGTCTTGGTTCCCCTTTTCTCTCCCTCTGTCTCTGTCTGCACTCCCTCCTTCTGCCCCCACCCCTCTCAGCTCTCTCTCTCTCTCTCTCTCTCTCTGTCTCTCGCTGTCTCTGACTCCCTCGCTGGGCTCGTCACAGACAGCTGGCCCTGATTTCCTGCTGCCAGTCCCTTTGCTTGTCCTTCTCTCTGCCTCAAAGTCCTGAGCACCCTTGGAGGCTCCTTCTCCTTCCCAGAATCTGGAGCTGCGAGACACCTCCTAGACAGTCACCTCACAGTGACGTTAGCCAATGACAAGCCGGGACTTCAGGAGTAATTTACCCCCAGCCTTCTCTCCACCTCATATTTCAGACTTTCCTAAGATGAAACAAATGGGCCAGTCAGTGCGACTCTCCCTCCTCTCATGCAGCTGGTCGGGGGCTCTGCAGCGTGGCAGTGGCAGAAGTGCCATTTCCTGAGCGCTGCTCAGGTGGGCCCCGCTGGCCCAAGTGGGTCACGCTGGTGGGAGGGGCTGTCTGTCCTGGTCTCTCGGGTCATTCCGGACTCATCCCAGAACACCGGGCACTCTTGCTCTTACTCTACCATGTGCTGTGATGCCCTCTTGCCTCAAGACTCAGCTCCCTGTGCCTCTTCTTTCTAGAAGCTTCCCCAAGTCCATCAGCACGGTGCCAGTCTTCTTGTTGCTGCCATTTCCTGAACACCTTCACACACAGTGGCCTTGAGGGCATCGTGAACATCTTCTAAGGGCTCCTCCAAACTGTGTTGGGCTGTGTTCATGACTAACAGCTGCAGTGGTAGTGGGTGTGTGGGGGGTGACTGCACGGCAAGCCCCCTCTGCGTGAGAGGACCGGCTCTTCCCGGGCTGCTCAGGGCACCCAGCCCCCGGCCTGCAAGCAGGAGGTGCTCAGCGAAGGCTCAAGGAAAACATGGGATGTTTTCCTTCAATAGTTTTTGTAATTGGGGTCCAATGCCCTTTTCCTTTCATGAGTAGAATGAACACCTGATCCGGGAGGACCTGAGATGAGGCCTTTTTACACACAGAGAAATGCTCCTGCCAGAGCCCGTTAGGCAGAAGGCGCTCAAGACAAGTGACCGCAGCTCCTCGGCAGACACAGGGCAGCGGCCTCGCCCTCCCTCCAGGGCATGGACACGGTGGGGGCCTTTACTTGGCAAGCGGGAGGCACGGCTCCAGCCACCTCCTGGCACCAGGGAGGAGAGTGGACCCAGTCTGTTCAGTGGCCATGACACGGAGCCCTTCAGCCCGTAGGAGCCCTGGGCCCACTTTCAAGACCACCATGTAGACAGCCTTCAAAAGATGTCCAATCCACTCACTTAGCAGAGGGCAATCAGAGGTCCAGAGAGCTCCCTGGGGCAGGTCTCTCAAGACCCAGCCAGGAAGCAGCGGGCAGCCATCAGCACCCGTTCCCCTGGCTCCGAGTCCAGGACTCTGGCCTGATGGAGTAATTTGGTTTGGGGATCCAGGAAGAAGGCGAGAAGAGGGAAGGGCAAGGCAGAGCCCAGGCGAGGGGACACCAGACATGGTGCTGCGGCTGAGTGGGACTGACGTCCTCCATTGAACTGATTCAGTATCACCCCGAACGACACAGCGATTTTTAAATCATCAATATCAAATAAAAGCTTTAACATGAAAAGTACAATGGGGGTTAAAATACACAAGGTCAATCAAAACCCCTGGGTCTGGGCACCCCATCTGAGCAGCCCGAGGACCTCGGGTCTCTGTGCACATGGCCTGTCCAGGCACAGGAGGGTTGGGTACCTGGCAGGGCCTGCATCTGGTCTGGCTCAGACCTAAATCCTCCGTGTATCCCACAGACCTGCCCCGTCCAACTCCACTGGGGGAAAACTTAGTTTTGAGTGTTCACTGTAAGTTCAGGGTTGTGGGTGCTACGGGGCCAGGGTGGAGGGGAGAGAAAGACAGTGAAGTGTCACCTGGGGATCCTGGGTGACATCAAATACACACCCTAAGGAGGCTACATAGAGGGCATGAGTAGATAGGATTCAATGTCAAAGAATCAGAGGCAGGAAACACTGCTAGGAATTCTGTGTCACAAACAGCACCTGGCCTTAGATGACCAGGGTGAGGTGGACAATTCCTGCTTCCTATTACAATTTCAATATGGCTGTTCCCCAGAGAATCATGCTGAAATTCAGTCCCCATTAGAGTGTGAAGAGGGATGAAGTTGGGCCTTTAAGAGGTGATTAGGTTCTGCCATCATAAATGAATTGATTCATTTATGTAGTCAATGAATTAATGAGCTAACGGGTTCATGGTCACCTCCAGAGTGCACATACTCTAAAAGCCAGTGTGTGCCAGCACAGTGGTGCAGCCTGCAATCCCAGCTAGTCAGGGAGCCGAGGCAGGAGGATTGCAAGTTCAAGGTCAGCCTGGGCAACTTAGGGAGACCCTGTCTGAAAGCATTTTATTTTATTTTATTTAGTTATTTGTTTTCTGAAAGCATTTTTAAAAATGGGCTGGGGGTGTAGCTCAGTGGTAGAAGCCCTGGGTTCAGTCCCCTGAATGAATGAATGAATTCACACATGAATTTTAACAAGCCAGTTTGGCTAGGTCTCCTACGTGCCCGGTCTCTCACTACCTGATGCTCAGCACCACCTCGGGACTCTGCCAGGAGAAGACATCGCCAGGTGCCACCTTTGACATGGGACTAGAACCCTGAGCCCACGTAAACCTCTTTTCTTAATAATGTATCTAGCCTTTGGCATTGTGTTATTAGCAACAGAAAACAATACCTAAGGGAAACTAATTTCCTCTTCTTGATTCACCCAGTATGAGTTCTTAGGGTGAGACACAGGATGCAGTAAGGCAGACTCCTACCTTAAGGAGTGGAATCTAGCATGGGGTCTGGACTCCACCCCATGCCCACTGTGATCTGGCCTGCAGTCTGCAAATACAGTCGTACCTGGGCATTGCAGGACCGGCTGGCTCCTGGAGGTGAGCTTTCACAGTTGGCACCTCTGTCCAGACCCCACTTGCCTGGTGCCTGCTTCCTCCATCCATGAGGACCGTCTGGACTAGGGGGCCCCCAGGAGTAACCAGATGCCTAGAGTACTCCTCGGTGTGAAGAGGAGTCAGGAGCCACTGCCTCAGGAGGTGAGGGCCCCGTGGGGTCACACACCACACTTTCTTGTTGAAAGGCTCCTGGAGGCTCTTCTGCCTCCACACAGGCTGCTTGGGGATTTGTGAGATGGTGGGTCATCCCATCAGACACGGGGCGAGTCAGTATCAGAGCATGCTCAGGGGTTCAGGACAACAACACTCAGCTGCTGGACACAACTCAGCGGTGAGCTGTGCTCCTTCACCAGCTGGGTCATCTGCAGGTCTGACGTTACAGGGCAGGGCTTTGCTACTCTGAGCCTCTGGGCCCAGCACACAGGGCCATGTGGAATGTGCCTGGGTTCTCCCTGGGGCAGCCTTCCCTCCAGACCTGGCATAAGGCTCAGGCTCAGAGGCAGAAGCCATTCTTTTGGCACTTGTTCGTCTTCTTCCTTATGTAGGTACACACAGTGGCACCCGAGGTCCAAGGAGAATGTGACCTTTTTTTTTTTTTAAATATGATTGTCCTAGAGTTCTGCATAAACAGCCTACTAGGTTCAACATTCAAGACAGACCAATTCATAATTTGAACAGCACAGAGACTGAGCACAATCTGATTTTTGAAGCAAAATTCCATTCATTGGCTTTTTCAAAAATTCACAGAAAAGAAAATCTGCTCTGTGGTCCTAGGCAGGCAGCTGTCATTCACCAGGCCAACGTCGTGGCCATCAGCCCGGCTGTGTGCGGCTCTGCCCTCCTCCTGCCTGGCCCGGAGCTGTGGATCCCCAACTCTAATATGGTGGCGTCAAGGACACTTGTGCCTGTGGAGCACAGCCACCGGTGACGTCTGGGACACTGCCAGGGGCCCTTGATGCATCCTCTCCTGACAACAACACTGAACGGCTGGCCAGGGACAGCAGGCTGCTTGCCTGTGTGGCGGGGACATCCCCAGCCCTGCACGCTCACATCTCGGCTCTGGGGCACCTGCCCACGGGTGTCTGGATCGGAGGGAGTGTCATGCTGGCCAGGGAAGACCACACTGCCCCCTCCCCCCGGGTGATGAAGGGCTTGCCGTCCACTCATTCTGTGATGCTCTTAGGTGGTCTGGGAGCTGAGTGGGTGGGAATGAGGACGGGTGGGGGGGCTGGTGTGAGCCTGTTAGCGGGGGTCCTAAAGGTGAAGCACTTGAAGGTCACTCTGCTGGCCACGAGCTGCATCCACCTGGCTCACTGTCCCGTGATGGCAGCAGGCCTGGAACAGTGCCAGGCCTGGGCAGTGCCTTCCCTCCGCCCCAGAGACCCTCGCCTCCTCTCACTTCTTCCCCATCTCCTCAAAGGCCACCCCTACTGTCCTCTCAGGTGGCCCCTCTCGGCCCTTCCTGTTAGTTGGGCTTCCTGTCCAGCACGCATCCCACCTGACAGGCTGCACTCCATTCTGGGAAGTCCCTCCCCAGGGACGTGCAGGACCCCCAGAGCAGGGCTTCCGCTGTTCTCCTGCCGCTGCATGCCCTGGACCCACAGTGTGCCTCGTCCCTGACAGGGCCCACGGCTGCCGGGTAACGGAGGGGTGCTGACGGGTCAGCGGAGAGGCAACAGCTGGCACCTCAGGCTCCAGGGTGCTGGTCCTGGTGACCTGCTGCAGATGCACCTTCTCCTCTGCTTCGTCCAGCCCTTCACCCCAGCCCCAGGCCACAGTGTGCCAAGGAGAAGGGTCTTGGCCCATCTCTCTGTAAAGACAGGGCACTGGCGTCAGCTCCCCTGATGGGGGCCCCCTGGGATCCAGAGGCAGAAGGAAGATCATGTCACCGGGTCCATGAGCCCTCCTCAGGGCAGGACAGAGGGCCACAGGAGCCAGGCACCTGCCACCCCACTGGGTCCTGACCTTTCCCTGAGCTCGGCATGGCTCAGCGGTCACTGCCAGCTGTGACCTTACCAGGGTCTCGATGGTGCAGCAGAGAGCACAGTCCAGGGGACGGGTACCTGCGCCCTCCATGACCCTGGACACACAGGGCCACCTAACTCCCCCTGAGTGGAGCGTTCCATGCCGGCCCAGGTCCTGGGTGCTGGCCAGGGGGTGTGGCCGGGTCTGGGGGCTCCTGTGCTGCAGCAGGCCCTGGCTCTTCCTGTCCGAGTGGTGGAAATGCTGTGGATGGAGCAGAGCCCTCATCCTGACCGCCTCGTCCAGCCCCGAGGGTGGTGCCAATGTCCCCTGTCCGTCTCCTTCCAGACTCCCGATCACGGGGAGGGTGACAGTGCTCCTCTGCTCGTCACCGTCTTCACCTCCACGTCACCTGGGCCTCGTCAGCACTGCAGTCAGCAGGGCTGTCACTGGTGTCCCTGTCACTGTGGTGGTCGTTATCATTGTCCGCACGACAGCCACCGCCACCACTGCCCAGCAGTCACCAGTCTCCAGGGCCTGGGCAGAGCTCGCCCCTCAGCTGATCCTAACCTCCCAGGCCCCAAACCTCCTGCTGTTAACACTCACCAGGCTCAGGACGGAGCCACAGGGAGCCAGCTGCCCCTCAGTTCCTAGTCACTGGCTGCCACTCCCCCAGTGGTCTTGGTGGCACTGTCCCTGCATCGCTGGTTTCTGACCTCACTGCCAACGGCGGTTGCTGCAGCCCTCAAGGAGGGTGAGGCTCACCACACTTGCTTTTCTGCTTCCTGGTCCAGGGTCGCCTCCTCTGCCATCCCACGAGGCCCAGTGCAGAGCCATCGTGGGCGTCCTGGGTGTCTTCCAGGGGATGTACTGATGTGGACACCTTCCTTCTTGGCCTGGCCTGAGACGCTGCGTGAGTCGGTAAACATGTTAACAGAAGAGCTCTTGGGCAGGCGTCACTGGTGGTGCCTGCCTTGTTAGCAGATGCCAAGCTTAGCTCTCCATTTCTAGTGTGGGCACGGCGAGAGCCTTCAGCTCAGAACACATCTGAACGCTGTGATGGGGACAGTTCTAAAGAGATGCTAGGAAATCCTGTCACTCCAGGTGACCCAGGTGATCCAGGGGTGGATCCAGACATGTTCTAGCCGAGTTCTGGGCTGCAGGGGACAGGCTGGAGGTGCAGGTGGGAGGGATGTCCTCAGCACCTGGGGGTCCTCGAGCGCCTCGTCCATGTTGCTCAAGAGCTGTCCGTCCTGAGGGACAGCCACCACTGCCCTTGGCCATGTGATTTTAAGTTAACTACAAAGAAACAAAACTACAGATCGAGTTCCTCGTCACATCATTCACACTGCAAGTGCTCTGCAGGCATGAGCGGGTAGCAGCCCCGTCTCCAGGAGTGCCATTATGGGACATTCCCATCACCCAGGGCACGTCTAGGACACTGGGTGCAAAGGTGGAGAAGTCTAGCAGATGAGACCTTTCAAACAGCAGGCTTAGACAGTTAGGAGGAGCTTGGCAAAATCATGTCACCTGGGGTGGTCTACCAGGATGAGCTGTGTCCCTGAGAGCCAGCCCGGGGCTCTTCTGGAGAAGTCTGGCAGAGAGTAAGTCAGACACCTGCCAATTGCCCTTCAGTCCCAGAATTCTGATTCTACAGCCATGGACTGCGTTAAAATCAACACACGGGAAAGGAAAACCTTCCTGCAGAGGGAGGGAGAGGAGGGAGCCTTTGAAGGCACCTGCCTCAACGCAGTCAATGACCCCAACAAGTGGGAGGGAAGCCAGGGCGGAGCAGAGCTCTTAGACGATATCACAAACAAGACCAAAAGATGACAAAACCACCCAACCCCGCCATCCCACTGTCCAATCAAAACAACAAACTAAACGTCAACAGTAACAACAAACCCAACAGACGGAGGGCCACACGCCCAGGTGCAGCGCAAGGAGACCAAGGGCAAGGACACGTGGCATCCAGCCGGCGTCCCTGGTCAGGGCTCTGAGAGGACACACTCACTGTCACAGTGCAATGAGCCCCCCTCACTATGGAGAGGATGTCCCAGGCCACCAGGTCACTGAGTGCACGTGGGATTCACACTCAGCAAAGACAAGGGGCACGTAGTAGCCTCCGACATGCAGAGAGATTTAAAATCACAATTAAACTTTAATTGAATTCATAGAACCGTTCCACAGGCACACATAGATGATCAACTCCGCGAGGCCTGTGGATCTTGGCGTCTAGGGCACAGCCACGTCTGCGGCACTGAGGAGAGCCTGTTCATGAAGTCCTGGCGATGGGGCATCAGCTAACGACGCAGGCGAGGAAAGTCCGTCATGAGAAATCAGGATGAGGCTCGCTTCTCGCTGTCACATGAGGGGAAGGATCTCCGTGAGGGCCCTGGGGCCGACTCTGCCTCAAGCCTTGGCAGCTGCCTGCAGTGAGCCCCTGAGGCAGGCCACCTTGGCCAGCGGGCAGGCAGCCTGGCCTTGTACCCACGGCTGCTGAGACACGTCCTCCTAGCACCTGTCCATCTCCCTGCCTCGTTCCTGGGCCTTCACTCGCTCTTCTCTTTACCTCACAGCGACTTGCTGATCACCTATTAGGTGCCAAGGGAGAACAGTGGCTGCTCCTGAGGAGCCTGGGCTCAGCCATGAGGAGGTGACTACAGGGTGTGTGCCCAGGCTTCCGGGAGTGGTTGACCAGACACGGTCACCTTAGTCCTGAGGACAGCACCAGCTAGACGGGTTGGGAGCAGCTCCAGGAGGAGGCCACAGCAGCGGCAAGTCACACGGGGCACACTCCTGTGGCGTGGCTGAGGCCATCGGGCTGGCTTTCCTAGATGACAAGTCTAGAGGGCAGTGGCTGCCAGCCTCCAGGGCCTGGGCTCTGTCCTGCTTCCGCATCTTCACCAGGAGCCCTGTCCCTGTGTGCACTGGTGCTCGACGTGACAGGTGCCGAAGGAAGGAGTGGGGGAGGCAGGAGCAGGGCTCTGTCCCCGTTCAGAGCTCCTCAGCAAGCCTCTCCTCCACCCAGGAGCCAGGACCAGGACCTGCGGCTGCCACCGCTGTGAGGAGGGGCCTCACGCCCTCCTCGTGGGCAGACCATCCTCTCCCCTGCACAGAAAGCCTGTGCCAGCTCGTCTCTGTGTCCCCTCTCCTGGGCCCAGGACGTCTCTGCTGTCCCCTCTCCTGGGCCCAGGATGTGTCTTGGTCTCTTGTCCTGGGCCCGGGACATCTCTGCTGTCCCCTCTCCTGGGTCCAGGACGTCTCTGCTGTCCCCTCTCCTGGGCCCAGGACGTCTCTGCTGTCCCCTCTCCTGGGCCCAGGATGTCTCTGCTGTCCCCTCTCCTGGGCCCAGGATGTCTCTGCTGTCCCCTCTCCTGGACCCAGGATGTCTCTGCTGTCCCCTGTCCTGGACCCAGGATGTCTCTGCTGTCCCCTGTCCTGCGCCCGGCACGTCTCTGGTCGTCTTCTCCCCACCGACAACCACGTCAGCGGTGCTGAGTCCTGGCCTCTGGACCTGGGATTGCTGTGCAGAGGGCCCTGCCCTGCTGAGGCTCCCTTCACCCACTTTCTGGTTCTTCCCGAGTGACTTTTCTGGGGACAGGCATTCTGTGGCTGTGGGGAGGGTGCAGCTCTCAGAGGCCAGGAGGGTTCTGACACTGAAGCCAAGGACGAAACCCTGTGTGGTCTCGCCCAGCGTCCTGTGTTTCACCAAGACAACAAAGACCTTCCCTCAGGAAAAGCCTTGAGAGGCCACAGCTGAGAGCCCAGTGCGACGTGGAAGGAGCCTGGGATTCTCCTCAGGTTTGGACATAAAGGACTGTCCACCTTGAAGCTAGTCTGAGAGGTAAGATGCCATTTGTGCCACTTTAGGACCTTCTAGAAAAGGCAGATACAGAGACGGAAGTGAGGCTGGGGGTGCCAGGGGCAGGGTGGAGGAGTGCCTGCCTGGGAAGGGGCCGCCCAGGGGTTCCTGCTCACAGGACAGCAGGACGCCAGGCCCCTGACGTGTGGCTGCAGTACACAAGTCCATGCAGGTCTCAGAACTCACAGAATTGAATAGGCCTTAAAAAAGGAGAATGAAATTAAATTCTGTGCCCTGTGGCAGGAAAGCAAGCTTCTAACTGAAACCCGGGGACTTGAACAGTGGCCCACGAATAGCCCATGAACAGTGGCCCACAGCCTCAGTGTGGCACCACACCCCCAACAGGACAGATCTCTCCGAGGGGCAGCTGACAAGACTGCATTTGATCAAACAAATTCAAGTCACGGAGCTGAACCTGTGGCCCCTGCAGGCTTCCTGAACAAGTGAGGCAAACGCTCCTTCCCCACAAACACTGCCAGCCCAGGGGGCCCCGAGCAGCCCCTGGGCAGCGGCACCATGAGCCTGTGTTCTGAGGACCTCTTATGGGTCGGCCCGAGTGAGGCACCTTCAGGGTCTTAGAGTCGTGGGACGGAGGTGCATCAGTGGCTACGAGAAAACTGTCCAAGTGCAGAGGACCCTGCGGAGCTGGCGGGCAGCGCACTCCACCTGCCGTCAGGGAAGGGTCCTGCTGGGGGCCGGGAGGGGGCTGGGGAAGGAGTCGGGTGGCGGAGGACAGTCTCCTGGCAGAGGGCACAGGAGCAAGGACACTGAGGTGGGGTGTGCGGTGGACGCTGCCCTCAGCACATGGACTCTCCCTGAGGCGAGTGAGAGGGACAGTGGCAGGAAGATGAGAGAGGAGCCAAGCAGAGGAATGTGTCATCTGGCTGTCACACAGAATGTCACCCTGAAGGCAGCTTGGAGGATGCATGGACGCGAGGGTGTCTGAGGCAAAGTGGCCACGGACAGCTGAATGTGGCTCCTTAGACAACAGCTGAGGGTGGGAGCATGGGTGGTGGCCACAGGAGCAGAGTGGACACTTCCAAAGGGCAGGGTGCTGGTGGGGATGGCGGGGTGGGGTGGACACAGGCCCACACCCGAGTCCTGGCCAATAGAGGTAGTGGTGGGTTTTCATGTGTCTTTGTCAGACGAAGGAAGGGGGGGCTGTGGGCCAAGGGACGAATCAGGGTACAGTCTCTGTGAGGCTGTCCAGCTCCCAGCAGGATTTAGGCTGAGCCGAGTCAGCACTTCCCAAAGCCTCCGTGGGCCTCTGCTACCAGCCACGGGCAACCCCAGCTGGTGTTGTTACTGCAGCGCTGTAGGTGCCCAGGGACAGTGTGTGGCCACGTCACACAGGGCTCTGGGAAAGCCACCCAAGTCTGAGCTCAGGATGGACCCTAACTGACCAGGGGAGAGGAGCAGCCCTCTAGGACAAAGGTGACCAGCAGCTTCAGTTCTGCCAAGAGGCCAACTTGAACAGGGTGGGCGCTGTGAATTCAGAGGCCAGGGACTCCTGGTGAGACCAGAGAGGGCTTCGACATGGTGGTGGGGCCAAGGCCAGATGCCCCTGACCTGGGCAGCAACCCAGTGCTAAGAGCAGGTACTTCACGGACCTGGCACCTTGAGCCACAGCCTCCCCCCAAGTGCTGGCGAAGCCCCGTGCTGTCCCAAGCCCTGGGTTTCCATCTGTAGAATGGGACAGTGGGCCGCCCCTGGCGTGTGGGAGGCTGAGCTCAGCCTGTGGCAGAGAGCAGGGAGGGGAACAGGCAGGGACAGGAGGGCTGGGCCGGAGGGCTCCTGGGTCCCACTTTCTTTCAAGATGGTGAGATTGCATAATTTGGAAGCTCGAGGTGGAGGCTGCCGAGCTGGAGAACTGGCGGTCAGACGAACAGCCAGCCACGGGAGTCCTGTAAGTTAGCTCATTTCTGACCCCTACCCTCTGCTCACGGAGACAGTGTCAACAAGCAAGGGCGACATGTTCACCGCGTCTTCGTGGCCCTGTGGCCTGGTTCCCTCTGTTCCCAGGGCTCCACCAGCCGTCACTGCACCCTCCTGTGTCCCAGGCCGTCTCCTCCTAGCCCTCGTTGTCCCAAGCCCCGTCCTCTGTCCTCCGGGAACAACCAGGCAGCTCATGAAGCTGTGCAGGTACATGGCTTTCCAGAGCCCTGGGGCCGTCATGCATGAGACCGGGGACATGAAGGTGGCAAAGGTGCTGTCAGGGACAGGCGGCTCCGCATCAGGGGAGGGGCAGACACAAGCCACACGTCCGTGTCCCCAGGCATAGCCAGCAAGCCACCAGCAAGCAACTCCCCTGCTCACAAAGTAACCTCAGCAACATGGCGCCCCACAGACAGAGCTAACCCTGCCAGGGCTCTCTACCTTCCCCAGGAAAGAGGACCTCGGCCTCAGCTGGGAGGAAACTGACCACAGTCAGTGAGTGAAGGTCCAGTGTGCGTGCGAGGGAAGTCACCAGGGAGGCCGGCTGGGCCATCGCTGACCACCCCTCAATGCACAGGACCATTGCCAACCTGGGAGACTCAGAGGCCAACAAGGGCTCAGTCTGGAAAGTGCTGATTGTCCAGGGTCTTGCTCCAGCATGCACCAGGTGTTGAGCCTCCTGCACCCCAGCACCCGAGTCCTGCTGGCCGCTGGCCTCCGGAGTGTGCCCGCCGGTCCCCACACGGGCTTGTCCGGCTTCACAGTCAGCTGCCCTGATCTTCTTATTTTTCTGTCCCTTTCTGGGTTCCACATCACGAACCTTCACTGTGACATCTAAACACCTGAGATACGTTGGCACCTGCCGGCCTGTCTTCTCCCTCCCCGCTGCTCCCTGTCACTCAGGGGCTCTCTGTCACCACTCCAGGGTCCTGGTGAGTGTCAGCAGAGGGTGCCCGTGGCATCCAAGTCCTGACAACCCAGGGGAGTCTGCCAAGAGCAGCTCTCCCCAGCTCTCGGGACACCCTCTGGGCTCGGAGGTTGTCAGAACAATCCGGTAACTCGGGGCAGGGACAGGCAAATAAGGCCACTTGCTGTCACATCACGCAGATGGAAGTGCTGGCTGGTTTCACCAATGCTTCTTTGCTCATCTAAGAAGCTGTTAGTGGGGTGGATATCTGCCAGCTCCACTCGGGAACCCCAGAACCTTTGCACTTCTCCATTCTCATATGAAGAAACCCAAAGGCTTTTCATCTCCTGGTAACTGGGTATCCCTGGTAGCTGGCAGGGCCGTCCGAAATAACTCAGACCCTCTCACAGCTGAGGTGCCAGGCTGGGCTAGGAAGGCAGCAGCCACCGGCCTTGCTCCCTCCACTTTACCCAGAGCCCCTCTTCAGCATGTGCTGCCCCAGAACACAGCCGACTGCAAGCCCACCCCGCCCCCCGCCGTCCCCACTCAGGGAAACTGTCGAGAGTCCCTTTGCACCCACGCATGCACACACCACGTCCACTCGGGGTGGGGGGCCCTGCCAGCACAAACCCCGTGGTACCTGTGGGACTGGTGCCCCCATCTAGCAGGGAGAGGGCGTTGCCCGGCCCAGGGAGGCACACGATTTAGGACTTTAGCAACTCATCACTCATGCTCATTAATTTCTACAGATTCAAAGCCCAGAGCTATGGACTTGGCCCAAAATACCACTGCAGCAGCTGCACCAGAAGAACCTGCCAGGCGACGGGGTTCTGTGCCTTGCCACGTGCAGCCTGCGGCCAATGCTGAGGCTCCGGTGCCCACTGGTGGGCTCTGAGCCTAACAGACACTCCATAACAAAAACCCAGTGGTGTGGGGGACAGGACGCCACCACAACACAGAAGCCTGTGGTCTGCTAAAACTGCAGGATGGCAAGGCCCCGCCAGGACGCAGGGGGACGGGTGGCAAGGGACACCACTTCCACCCATGGAGCACACTCAGGACAGAGTGGGACTCGGTTAGCTTCTGAAACCACGTTTTGGAACATGTATCTGCAAAGCAAAGCACCTCCTCGCCTGCCTCTGGAAATAGTGGTCTGATTCACGGGCACCAAGATGGGCACGCCCACGATATTGCTGGCGATGCCCTAGGAGGCATCTTGACTCACGCCGGTTGGTTAAGTCATCCTCTTCCCAGGAGCTGGTTCTGAAGGTCGGAAATGCAGCTGCTCCTGACTCACCACAGTTACTCGTCTTTACAGTTTTCAGTAGCACAGAAATGCTCAGCCGCCAAGCAGAGATAATGGCGCACAGTGAGTCTCTAAGCTCTAATTGTTGGCTCGCAGGCCTCGGTGGCTTGGTCCATATTAATCAGCTTTGAGTCTCTGCATATAATTGCTGTTAACGAGCGCGCCCGCAATCATGGACTGCTAAATTGGAACCCAAGAACAAATCTTTCAGGAGGAATTTGAGTCGTTTTTTCCCTGACTACATTACAATGAGGACCATTCATAATAAGAGCCATTAATGCTCTCTGTGCTCTCGGCCTGTGTCACTCAGTCGCACTGCTCCGCTCATTTGCATTTCTTCATTCCTTTTACTACCAATTACACAGACATCACTGTTAATTCTGATTACCCAGAGCCCCCCCATGAGCCGGGGTCTTTAAGAATCATCACTATATTGCCATTCATTATCACTGCCGGCTGTGGGACGCTGCGGCAGCCATCCTCCGTCTCCGCGCTGCCTTCAGACACTCTGCAGCCACTGGCGGGACTGTCCCTCATGTCCCAGAACCTGTCCTCAGCTTAGCAGCCACTTCTTTACCTCCAGCCTCTTCTGGGAATGCTGTCCCCACCAGGCACACACACACAGGCACACACACACACACAGGCACACACACACAGACACACACACACAGGCACACACACACAGGCACACACACACAGGCACACACATACAGGCACACATACATACACACAGGCACACATACACACAGGCACACATACACACACACAGGCACACACACACAGGTACATATACACACACACAGGCACACACACACAGGCACACATACACACAGGCACATACACAGACACACAGGCACACAAACACACACAGGTGCACACACAGACACACACATGCACACAGGCATACACATAGATACACACAGACACACAGACACACAGACACACACAGGCACACATACACACAGGCACACATACAGACACACACACACATGCACACAGGCATACACACAGACACACAGACACATGTACACACACAGGCACACACAGGCACACATACGCATACACACAGGTGCATACACAGACACACACACACACATGCACACAGGCACACACACAGGCACATACACACATACATGCACATAGGCACACACACACAGACACATGCACACACAGGCACACACACACCCACACTCACACAGAAGTGTCTCCACACTTGCTACTGCTGAGGAAAGAATCATGGCTTGAGCTACATTTTTTCTATGTCTACATCTGTGCTTTTAAATTTAGCTCCAAAACCTGAATAGAGCTAGACATAAAATGAACCCCCAGAGTAAAAACTCTGTGTGTGTGTGTGTGTGTGTGTGTGTGAGAGAGAGAGAGAGAGAGAGGAGTTTTGAAGCAGTTTTGTGTTCAAATAATAGCACAATAACAAAAACAACAACAACAAGCTGAAAACCTATACTTTCAAAAGCAAGAAAGGCCCCACCACCAGCGGTCGAGTTCAGACCCGGGAGGCGGCACCCCCTCCTGCCGATGTCTGTCAGACCCAGTCCCTTTGTCACCCTGCCTTCTGATGGGACTCAGCCCTGGCAGGGTGCCCCGAGGCCTCGCGTGCGTTACTTGACATCCATGTGCTGGGAAACCCACGCTCAGTGCTTAGCTCTGAGTGACACAGAACCATACATGTCAAAAAGTCAATGAGCATTTTCAGTGACCTCACACGGTGAGAATCACAGTAAGTGGCCTCATATAGTTAAGGAGGAAGGTGGCACGTGCTCGCAAGGCGATCTGAACCGTGAGGGTGAGTCTGGCTAAGGAGAGCTGCTTGAAACAGCACAGAAATGAATCCCAGGTAAACGGTCTTCTCAGAAATGCTGCCGGGGTCCGGGTGCACTTCCAGGAGGGGCCGGGACAGCTCCTGTCCTGTGGGTGATCCATCTTCTCTGGAGGAAGAGGGAAGGTTGCTGAAAGCTGTCCTCGGTTCCCGCCATCACAGCTGCTGCCAGGCTCGGGCAGGACAGCAGGGGCAGCTGCGTAGTGGCTGGACACACTGCTTCAGAGTCCGCCCTTCACGCCGCCGCAGCACGAACACGAGAGTCGCTGGTCACTAGGGGTGGGCCCCGAAAAGGGACACAGAGGGCTCAGGTGAACATGTCCCGCAGTACAGGACGAAGAAGGCTTTGCTCGGTGACTCCTGGAAAGACTTCAGCGGTTCCAACGCGGAGGGAGGCGGTCAGCACAGAACCACATCTCAGCAAGGGCGGCCTCCGAGCCGCAGGAGTGCACATCTGCAGCGCTGGGCCACAACTGGGCACGGTCGCACGTCAGTGCAAACACCCGGCTAGAGCTGACAGCCGAGCCTGCGTTGGGTGGCCAAGTCTCAGTGTCTTTGAACGTCTCCTCTCACACATCAACAGCAACCCCAGGAGCAGGGGCACGCGGGACCGCGACGCCCACAGCACACATATGCACACACACAGGCGCACACACAGACACACAGGGGCACCGTCAGGACTGTCCTGTGGGCATTTCAAGCTCTGCGTGAATCATGAATTCGAGAGTCCCTGAGTTGGAAGAACCAGCTGCACCAGTCCCCACAAGTGCAGGGAGATTGGCCGTCTGCCTGCGGGGACAGCTTCAGACTCCTGCAAGGGGAACTCGTGTCCTGTCATCTTGACTCAGGACTCAGCAGGACGGTCTGTACGGAGGGAGGTGGGGCTGCCTGGGGACCTCTGCCCTGACAAGGAGGCTGCACTGGGACCTCTGCTCTGAGGAGGAGGAGGCTGCACTGGGACCTCTGCTCTGAGGAGGCTGCACTGGGGCCTCTGCTCTGAGGAGGAGGAGGCTGCACTGGGACCTCCGCTCTGAGGAGGAGGAGGCTGCACTGGGACCTCTGCTCTGAGGAGGCTGCACTGGGGCCTCTGCTCTGAGGAGGAGGAGGCTGCACTGGGACCTCTGCTCTGAGGAGGAGGAGGCTGTACTGGGACCTCTGCTCTGAGGAGGAGGAGGCTGCACTGGGACCTCTGCTCTGAGGAGGAGGAGGCTGTACTGGGACCTCTGCTCTGAGGAGGAGGAGGCTGCACTGGGACCTCCGCTCTGAGGAGGAGGAGGCTGCACTGGGACCTCTGCTCTGAGGAGGCTGCACTGGGGCCTCTGCTCTGAGGAGGAGGAGGCTGCACTGGGACCTCTGCTCTGAGGAGGAGGAGGCTGTACTGGGACCTCTGCTCTGAGGAGGAGGAGGCTGCACTGGAGCCTCTGCTCTGAGGAGGAGGAGGCTGCACTGAGGAGGAGGCTGCACTGGGACCTCTGCTCTGAGGAGGAGGAGGCTGCACTGGGGCCTCTGCTCTGAGGAGGAGGAGGCTGCCCTGAGGAGGAGGCTGCACTGGGACCTCCGCTCTGAGGAGGAGGAGGCTGCACTGGGACCTCTGCTCTGAGGAGGAGGAGGCTGCCCTGAGGAGGAGGCTGCACTGGGGACCCCCCTAGGAAACCCTCCTTTTCATTGACGACCTAAACAACCTTTGGAAATGTACTAGTTCACCAGAGGAAATGTACCTACATGCGTTTATGGCTGAACTTGAGGTTCTGAAGGTAATGAGCACACAATAGAATGAGTCTTTCTCTGGGCTCCTGAGAGAGTCCCAGCAGCACTGCACATTCTGTGGGCTTAGGCAGGATCTCTGCTCAGCTTGAGTGCACAATGGCCATAGGAGGACAGTCTGGAGAACTGGCTGCTTATCAGATCTGGGCTGGGCATCTTCTCGCGTCATCTGTTGAATGTGTACAGAACTCAGACAGCTGATTGTCCCCCTGGCTCTCACAGACCCCTGAGTCACGAGGGAATGGCCCATTATCTCCACTTCTCTGACAGACAGGCTGCAGTTGTCTGGCCCCGCCCAGCTAAGTGTCACCAAGGAGCCAGGGGACCGGTGCCCCGACTCCTGCCCAGCGCTCTCTCAAGGCCTGGCTGTGCTCACCCCCTGCCTCTCTCCCTTCATGGAACTCTAGGGCCACGTGAGAAAGAAAGGGGCTCGTCACAGTCTGCAGGCACAGAGCCCGTCCGTGGAGCAGACGCAGGACAGTCAGGCACCAGGCAAACGTGAGGACAGGCCCTCCCGCGAGGACCCTGGTGGTGGGGGAGGCCACATCGGAGAGGGCTCAGGGTCCCCCACCCTGGTCTTGCTGCCTGGTGAGTGGGCTGACCTGGAACTGGTTTCTGACCCACAGAACACGTGGGCATACCACATCTGACATTAGGTCATTGAATTTGTGGCATCCACCCCGCTGACACTGGCTCACTGCTCCCAGGTGGCCATGTCTGGGGCTGTCCTCTGAAGAGGCTTCTGTGGCCAGGGATTGGGCCAGGAGCCCACAGTGCAGGAGGAGCCGAGTCCTGTTCCTGAGGGACAGGGAGCTTGGAGGCGGCTCCTTACCCCGTGGACCCCTGCAGTCCTGGGAAGGCCTCTGGGTCAGAGGAGCCGCTAAGCTGACCCAGGTCCTGACCCTCAGAGGCCAGGCGACACTGATGCTGCGTGCGGCAGGCCACTGTGGGTGGGAGGTTGGCTGTGCAGCAGCAGAGAGCTGAACAGATCCGTCCCACGCCAACCATTCTCCAACTCAATGACCAGGCCATCAACTGGGCTTCGATTTAGACGAGATTTGGGGGGAAAGCTGTTTGGAACAGAACAAAGCTCCACCGGCCACAGAAGAGACCCACATTCACGCCTTTAAACTCTGCGGGAGATTCTTCACCATGTTCAGGGGCTTTTTATTCTTATTCTCTAAAGGAAAAATATTTTCCAGTTATCATCTCTCTTTCCTTTTAGAAAACCACAAAATGCATTAATATTTTAAAATGATCTAAAATATTGCATTTTAAAATTCCTTTTTTTTTCTTCCCCCAAAGAGTTTTGAAAACTGTGTTTGTCAAATATCCCTCAGCATGAAGGAACATGATGTTCTAATTAAATAAGTTTATTTCAAGGCAATTTTTACCAGTTAGTAGTTAGGATGGTTTTCAAGATAAAAGTTAGTGTTCCCCCATCTAGCTGAGTTTCAAGAGAATCCTCCAGATTCTGTACATTATGAAATGATAAGACTTTTTATCTACAAAGAACAAAACAAACTCACTTAGCAAACATTAGTTCTTTGGGGCAGCAATGATTTTTTTGAGAAGAAACAAGACATTGGAAAGCAACACACTTTGCCAACTGTAAGTCTGGACCACAACAATAAAAACATGGTTTGGATGATTTTTCCACCCTGCAGGCAAGTGTCTCAGACTAGAAAATGGAAATCTGTGCTTGGGCTGACTCTTTCTCAAACCTACTCGACAACTGTGTTTTTCCCGAATTCTTAAAGTGCAAGGAACCAGCCTGGGACTCATTCCCAAGGCTCCTGGGAACAGGATGTTCATGACCTCACAAGGTTTGGGTCCCACTGTTGGGTCCTCTGGTGACTAAGCAACTGGCTAGCTACAGAACCTCAAACCTTCTGAGCATCTAACTGCCCCCTCCTGGGGCAGCCAAAGGACAGTCCTTCTGCTGAAGTCGTCCCTTACTCGGGTGTACAGTGACGGTCTGGGGGGTTTCCAAGGGAGGCAAAGCACATGACACAGGCACCATCTAGGGATGCCCGGACGCAGTGCCCAGGCACTCCACACCCAGAGCCAGCTGAGGGTGAGCACAGGAGACGCGGCGTCCCAAAGCTAGCCACGGCCCTGGAGGGTGTCAGGTTCACCAACTGCACCCAGTCCAACAGATCAAGATGCCCGGTTTTTATTCTCTATCCAGACTCTTATAGCTAACAGACGTTCTGGAGAGCAAAAATAAACCAACAAACTGGACACGGAACTGAAAAAGTCTGCACTTGGAGGAGTGAATCTGAAACACCCAACAAGTAATAGAGCCTTCAAGTCAGATTCAAAAACTACATTTAGAGGAACAAAGTTGGGAGAGAAAAGAGGAGGAGGAAGGAAGGAGGGAGGAAAGAAGGAAAAAAGACCCAGGCTCTGGAGCTTGAGGCTGCTTCTCGAGCCCAGGGTGAGATTCACAGAGAGTTCTGGCAGAATCTGATGAGACATCAATACACAGTGCCGAGGACAGTGTTTCTATAACATGGGAGCCACAGCGCCGCTCTCTCCAAGCAGGGCACCAGGAGGTGAGGCACTCCGTGTGTGGGGGATGGAAGTGCCTTCTGTTGTCAGGGTGGAGGGCAGGGTTTCACATAATGCAGGAAGGGTGCCCAGCCAGGAGAGGTGGACCTCTGGGTCGAGGCCATCTCCCAAGAAGACCTGAGAGACGGCTCCTAAGTGAGTCTCTTCCTCTGCCCAGGAAGTTTCTGTACCTTCCGTCTCTCCTAGGTGGCAGTATGACACAACCCCAGGGCCACAGAGGATTTCAGGACTCAAAACTCAGGAAGAGTAAGGTTCAAGGAAATATATTCAATGAGGCATCAGAACAGAGATGTGGATTTTTTTTGTAGACAGAAAATGGAAGTACTCACTTGTTCCACGTTATACGAAAAAAGTGCATATTTTTTATCTGGAGATATTTCGTATCTGATGGCTCTTAATGATTCCTGAAAGACAAAGAAAAACAGAATTATTTATAGAGTGTCGTAGGTCACAACTCAGAATCCTGTAGTAGAACACTCTGATGATGCCATGTTCAAAATCTGCCAGTGAAACTGGTGAGCAGCCACCTGGCCGGTATCTACTAAAGATGGCAGCATGGGTGGGTAGAGAGTGGAGTAGCGTGCACACCATGAGGTCACTCAGCCATGAGGAAGAATGGGATCACGTCATCTGCAGGGAAATGGAGGGAACTTGGGAAACTGATGTTACATGAAGTAGCTAAACTCAGAAGGGCAAGGCTCATAGTCTTCTCTCACAGACGGAGGCTACAGGGGAAACGGAAAAGAACGGGGTGCCGGAGGGTCTCCTGAGATCAAAGGGAGGTGGGCAGAGGAAGGGGACGGAGGGGGGATCCTGGGGATGACCTTGGCCATGTGTGCATGTGTGAACCTACAACCACTCCCACCCTTGTGTACATCAACGTGGCACCAGCAAAACTGTGGAAAAAGAAAAACTGGGTGCAGCCTTTCTTTGCTAGCAGAACAGCATTTAGTTCACTGATGCTTTTCCAATTTTTTTTCAAAATGGTGACTGTGTCTACCAAAGCAGACGGAGAGACCCAAGCTCAGAAACCACCTTCATTGGCAGAACCCCCCCTGCAGGCCTGGGAGAGCGCCTCTGCTTCCTTCTCACACCCAGCAGCAGGTATCACGCAGAGTTGCCACTAAAACAGAACCACGTGGCACATGCGCCTCGGCACCCTTCTTGACCCTGTGTGGGCGTCCCCACGAGTTAGCACAGAGGACTTGGTGTCACTTTTTATGTCATATGTCTTCACTGCATAACAGGTGGTCACCAACCACGTCACTTTGCCTGGCCTCGGCCAGGCGTCCTCGCTGCTGTCACTCTGTACGTGCTCAGGTGACCACACCAGGAAGCAGGGAGACAGGGCAGGTGACGTCACACTGCTGTTTCCTGATGCAGCGAGACCCTGGAGGTGGTGACACACAGGGGTTTGGTCTGTCTGGAGTGGCGCTCATTGACACCACCCTCGCCACAGGTGCACTCATTCACTCGGTCCTCGCGCACGGGGGCAGTCTTGTTCCTCTTGGTGGTCACACCCCACGAAGTCACCAGAAACACAGTTTGGACACTGAGCCATCGCTCCTGGGAGAATCACGGGCCTGGGTTCCAGCCAGCCTTCCCGTGCCCAGTGACACTGACCAAGGCCTGGCCTGGCCTTCTGTGTGCTTCTGGCATGCTGTTGGCCCCGGGCACTGACCCTGGGCCACGGCGCCCAGTGAGGCTGACCACAGGGTGCTTTCTGTGAGACACATCACTCCTTCTGCTACCCAGGATGCTGGAAGGCACCTCAGCCCTTGCCTGGGGGCCCTTTTAACAGTGGACATGCCCAAGAACACAGCAGGTGGAGAGGCCCAGCGCTCCACAGGACACCCGCGAGTGCACCACACACAGTTGTAGGCGGCAGAGCCTCCTGCAGGCTCAGCCGGAGCCCCAGCCCCAGACGCCCCCCCTTTCCTCCCGCTGAGCTGGAGGACGGCAGGAGTGTGTGCTGTGGGGGATACAAATAAATTTGGTCACGAAGGCGAATCTGCAGATACAGACCTGGGGCTCAGGACACCAGAGGGATGGACGGTGCCTCCTGACCGCAGCAATCACCAACCTGTGAAGAAGGACCGCCAAGGGCCCTCCCTGAGGGGTCTAAACTCTGTGGGATGACAGCCGTCCAAGACTGGGAGTTTGTAGGACAGCCACCAAGGCTGGGAGTGAGGGTCAAGGATTTTTTTTTGCTGTTTTCATTTTTGATTCAACCTCCTGCCTGACTGCTTTCCAAACACACGCTGGGCGTTCGCACCCCCTGTGATGTCCAGAGGCTTCCATCCTTGGGCGCACAGGTGCTCTACCTCAGTGTGGCCCAAGGGTGTTAGAGGGTGCTGCGTTGACGGCCGAGGGCCCATGTCCCCTCCCACAGGGCGCTGGCTCCCTATCTCTGGTGCAGATGACGGGGTTTTGTCCTCAGAAACTCCCCCTCCCGCCCCCGCCACCCCTCGAGAGCTGTTTCCCGTGCCCCGATTTCACCCCCTGTTTTCTCTCAAACCCACTCTCCTGTTTCACCTGCCAATCAAAATTGCTCTTCTCCAGCTTCCTGGCTCACCCCCAACACACCCCTCCGCAAAGCCCCTTCGGCATCTGCCCTGGCCTTGGGCCTCCCTCCCGGCTCTTTCCTGCTTCCCTTGGTCTCCCTGACCTTAGACTAACACTTGGGGCCCCTCACTCCTCAGGTAAGAACCACTTCCTAGGTGACGGCATCCAGACTCCAGGCCCTAAAAACCAGGCTCCGCTGAGCGTCCTCCAGGCCATCTGCACCTGGCGGGCCTGACCTGGACCCCAGACTGCAGATCTGACTGCCTCCCTGAAGCTCTCCTGGTGTCCAGGGGGCATCGCCATGCATTCCCCAGCCCCGTCCCCAGCCCAGCTTCTGGAATCTTCCGCCTCCCCCCCAGGGGGAGCACCCATGTCTGGTGGCTGACGGCCTTATTTTCCTCACTCTGCTCTGCACGCCCCCTGTCCAGCGGTCAGAAATCACTACTGGTCTCCTGTCGAGGCAGAACAGGCCCCCACCCCGAGGCTGGGCACTGCTCTTGAGATGCTGCAGTGAACTTCCGGCTCTCCAGACCCTCACTGCCCTCACGGCGTCCGGTCCCACCACAGCCATCAGGGCCATCATCGGGTGTGGAAGTCACCGCCCAGCTCCCACGGCTTCCCACCCCACTGGAGGAGCACTGTAGGCACTGCCTGGCTGCCCCCTCCCAGCCTGTCCACCTCCGCCCACTCCGCCCCCATGCCTGCCTCCACACCTGCCCAGGCCACGCAGGGCCCCCACCCTGAGCCTACTTTCCTCTGGCCGGAATGTTCTGGTGCCCCCGTCCTTTTAGATTTTCCTCAAACCCACCTCTAAGTGACACCTCCTTGTCCCCCGACGGCCATAGGCAGAGAACAAAGAGCTGTGCCACCAATTTTCTATAATGGCCTTTTCTGGGTTAAGTCCTAGACCCCATCCTCATCTAAGACAAGACACATTTCACTCCTCCATCTTACACAGCACCCATCCTCACTAGATGGCAGGCTCCCCGAGACGAGGGGTGGTTGTTTTAACCCTTACCTCAGCGAAATCTTGTGGTTTTCAACATACAGGTCATGGCCGTATTTCATTAAATTTACCTCTAAATTTTGAGTGATTGATGTTTTTCACATATAAAACACACACGCATGTTTCGATTTCCATGTGAATTCTCCATCATTAGTCTGCGGGAACATAGAACATTTTAGAAACTTGACTTTATATTCTGAAATTTTGCTAAATCTGTTTCATTAGGTTTTTCTTTTTTTAAAGATTCCTGAGAATTCTCTACTTAATGTATTTCTGTGGATGCTTTTCTCCTTTTCGCCTGTGATCACCCTACCGTGCTGTAGAGGGGGTGTGAAGGCCCTGTGCTCACCTGGGCTTGGGGAGAGCGCCTGTTCACTGGTTCACATGGTACTAAGGTGGACCTTCCCTGTGGATGCTTTGGTCAGGCTGGAGATGCTCCGCTCCACTTCCAGTGTGCTCTGAGTTTTTATGATAAACGTGTGTTGGATTTTCTCAAACAGTTCCTAATATTTTTGAGACGATCAGGCTTTTCTGCTTTTCAATCTGCAGGCATCAGAAATGACACTGTTTGATCTTCCAGTGTTAAATGCACCTTGCACTCCTGGAGCGGATGTAGCCAGCCATGATGGAGCATCCTTTTATCTATGGTTGGATTCAACCTGCTCGCCTTCCCTTGAGGATTTCTGCATCTGTGTGCATGAAGGAAAACTGTGGTTGTACTTTTTTGGTGATATCTTGGTTGGGTTTTCCTTTCAGAGGACTTCCTGACTTCAGAAATGGATTGGGAAGGATTTCCTCCTCTTCTCTAATTATCCTATATCTAAGTCCCCTTTCTGTTGCTGTAACAAAATACCTGAGACTGGATAATTTGTAAAGAATCTAATTTTGTGGGCCTCACAGTTCTGGAGGCTGGGAAGTCCAAGAACATGGCACCAGCATCTGCTCAGAGTCTGGTGGGCTTCTTGCTGCACCGTGACGTGGCAGAGGGCACCATGTGGCAAGTCAGAGCAAGGGTGCTGGCTGGTGAACGTCCTCCTTGTCTTATAAGGTCACTCGTTTTCTCTGGGGCCGTCTCACAGGACCTCAGTTGATGCCAATCACCACCCGTAGGCCTTTTCTTACTGGTGAACCCAAAGGATACATTCAAATCACAGTGTTCTCTACGCGCCTTAGAGCTGGGCTGATCTTCCTTAGTGGTTGGTGGGACTGGTCAGGAAAGCGGCCTGGGCCACTTCTCCTCGTGCATGAGCCCAGGGCTGTCCCCGTAAGAAGTCCTCCACTGGAGAGCCGCGGTCATGCCTGTCTTTCAGGAATTTCTCTATTTCTTTATCATTGACGCACTTATTAACATAAAGCTCTTCAAAATATCCTCAGATCCTTTTCATATCCATAGTGATGGCTCTGAGTGGGAGCTGATGCTTCACCTCCATCTCCATCTAAATAACTCCAGGAGCAGAACCTCAGTGGAACACGGTGGGACTCCAGTGGACCCCGCGGGAGCACCACTTTCTGAGCAGAGCCAAGCCACCTGTTGGTGGTGCTGGCTGGGACCACGCCACCTGAGTTGGTGGGGCCCACGAGGCCCTACAGCCAACACCCTGGCCCTCCCAGCCTCCAGGCCCCCAACGGCTAGGGACACTCGAGACTGAAGGTCCACGTTTCCACCCAGCACCCACACACTCAGGACTCTGAACCCCAGATCTACTTCCCAGGTGACCAGGGCTCAGCTTCGGGGTCTCCTGAGACGCTTCCTCTTCTTTTCATTTTCTGGTCGGTTTGGAAGAACTCTCCGTAGATTACTAACACTATCTTTTTGTTTGTTGCCTGGATTTTTTTGCATATATTATCTGCCATTTTAGTGTTTAAAATTCTATAAGGTAAGTGAAATATAGCAGCCTCTTTTATCTTTTGGAGTACACATTTTGAGTAAAAAGTTCTCTTTTTCACTAAACCAAATGACAGATTTTTCAAAGCAGTTGATCCTTTAATACAATTAGAATTTAATTTTTTGTCTTTATGAACTGGTACCTGAGCTCCTTGTGGCTGAACTCTGGTGCGGCCTGGCTGTCCGGCCGTGTGTCCATTTCCCCCAAGCTCTTTGTATGTCAGATGCCCATCATGGGGAGCCTATTTAGGATTCTTCAGCCTTTCACCACTCTGGGCTGTTTCTACGCAGAGCTTGACAGCGGGGAGCCTGGACTGCGGGTCCAGCAAGGCCAGTTCACAGCACTTACTCTGAGATTCTGAGGACTCCCTGACTTCTGGGGCCTCTGTACAGTGGAGGTGACCCAGGGCCTCTGTACAGTGGAGGAGGTGACCCGGGGCCTCTGTACAGTGGAGGTGACCTGGGGCCTCTGTACAGTGGAGGAGGTGACCCGGGGCCTCTGTACAGTGGAGGAGGTGACCTGGGGCCTCTGTACGGTGGAGGTGACCTGGGGCCTCTGTACAGAGGAGGTGACCCGGGGCCTCTGTACAGTGGAGGAGGTGACCTGGGGCCTCTGTACAGTGGAGGTGACCTGGGGCCTCTGTACAGAGGAGGTGACCCGGGGCCTCTGTACAGTGGAGGAGGTGACCTGGGGCCTCTGTACAGTGGAGGAGGTGACCCGGGGCCTCTGTACAGTGGAGGTGACCTGGGGCCTCTGTATGGAGGAGGTGACCCAGGGCCTCTGTACAGTGGAGGAGGTGACCTGGGGCCTCTGTACGGTGGAGGTGACCTGGGGCCTCTGTACGGAGGAGGTGACCTGGGGCCTCTGTACGGAGGAGGTGACCCAGGGCCTCTGTACAGTGGAGGAGGTGACCTGGGGCCTCTGTACGGTGGAGGCGTCCTGGGGACTCTGTACGGAGGAGGTGACCCGGGGCCTCTGTATGGAGGAGGTGACCCGGGGCCCCTGTACAGTGGAGGTGACCCGGGGCCTCTGTACCTACCAAGGCGGATGTGAGAGTTCCAAGGAGGGATGGTAACACCTGGGCACAGTGACAGCCTGGAAGTGTCACTGCCACCGAGCTGAGTGGGACGTCGATTATGTCCTCATTCCAGGTAAAAGAGCAGACGGCCCTGCTCCTGGCCACATGCAGGTGACTATTCTTATACATAACAATTAAGATTATTTTGTCAAATGTTTGACACTAAAGGATTTCAGATTTCTGATGAGGATTATATTCATGTTTGGTATCAACCTCAAGAGAGTTAACCTTTCATTATTATCTTGATATCTAAGACCATACTGCATCCTTACATTTTTTCAAATATTTAACAAGATTTTATAGTTTATTGTAGTTCTCATGGTGTTCTTGTTGTTAGTATGTATCTTATATTCAGCCACATTAACAGACTTACTAAGTATTTTTTTAAAATCTAATGTCTTTTAGACTTTCCAGGGATGGAATTGTAGGAAAAGAAGATGTGTTTTTTTTTTCCTTTTCTTTTCTAGCTCTTATTCCACTTATTTGTAGAAACATCTTAGATCTTGAGGTGAAGGTGAGGTTCCCCCCCCCCTGCCCATAGCTGGCTGCATCTGAAACGGCTTTGGGTTTTGCCACTGGGATAGTTTTCACTGATGGTTGGTTCTTGGTAAATAAAGTACATCATATTTAAGTGGCTATTGATTCTGTTCTCATCCAGGGAACTTTCTGGAAGTTGCTGACAAGCTTCACCGATGCCCCTTCAGCACTAGCCATGAGATCCTATGGATGTTCTGCTGTTGGTTGGTTGTAACCGTGTTTGTTGATTGACTTCCTGATGTTTAAGTACCTTGTCATGAGGAAACCTCATCGATTCATAGCCTGGCCCTTGGTCAACAGGAAGAAGGGAATGGGGGCTGGTGAGATTCTGAATGGTGGGGGCCACACCCTGCCTCTGGCCCCTGATTCATCTAAATACCATCTCGAAGTCCTGGGTGCCATTCCCAGTACTGCTTCCTGGTTGGTAAAGTAGAAAATGGGAAAGTGGGTGGCTGTGGCTCCGGGAAGCGTCCAGGTGTTTCCGCCAAGCTCTCGCCAACCTGACAGCAGGATTCCCTGGGACTCTGCATGAGGCTAACCTGACTCCACAGTTTGCATCTTGAGCCTGAGGGCAGTGAGCGGGTGGCTCCAGGAGTGATCCTGAGAGAGCAGCGCGGGACCCGCAGGCAGGAAGGGACGGGAAGCTGTAGCATTCTCCCAGTTCAACTGCAGTCCAGTGATAACAGAGGGGCCCTTTGTGCCATCGGGAGGTGACCTCCGGTAGCCCCCTGGTCCATGGTTTCACTTCCGACACTTGCAGTTACCCATTCAACCACGGACTGAAAATGCTGATCGGAAAATTTCAAAGATCATTCATGTTTCACACTGTGTACTGTGAGCTCTCTCACTTCCTGCTCCATCCGCTGAGCCGTGGATCGCCCCTGCCCAGCGTGTCCACGGTGTGCATGCCGCCTGCCCGAGGCTCACTCAGCTGCCTCAGCATTGCAGCGCTCGCTCGTCTTCGGGGGACCCTTCTTATACTAATCAGGGCCCCAAAGCCAAGAGCACGGGTGCCGGCCACGTAGATCTGGCAAACAGAGCTGTAAGGGGCTGACTTGAAGGGAAAAGGTGACAGCTCTTGACTTAGCAAGGAAAGAAAAAAATCCAGTGCTGGATTTAGCAGAATCTTTGTTAAGAATGAATTTCTATCCATGAAATGGTGATAAAGGACAGTGAAGTTCAGGCTGGTTTTGCTGCTGCACTTGAGGCTGCCTCGATGCTGGCCTTGGTGAGCTTAGGTAAGATGGGCTTGGAGAGGTGGAGGTTCTGGGCACCCTCTGGGGGTGCTGGAGTCCTCTGTGGGCAGGGGCCTCGGTGGCTTGGAAGAGACAAAGCTGAGCTCAGTGATCAGGCTTCGGCTGCCAACTGTGTGACTTAGAAACAAATTCTTTTTACCTCTTGTTTTCTGGTCTGTCAAATAAGAATGACTGGCACTGTGGCTCGCGGGATTCCTAAGGACTACTTCCACAGAGTGAGCACCGTGCGCGGGGTTTAGGACGCGCTGCTCCATTGAGAGCACCCAGAACAGCTGGTGCACGCTGCCTCCAAGTGTGGCTTGCCCTCCACAGTCTGCCACCACCCCTCATGCACACAGGCTCAGCCCCCAGGTGACCCCAGCACTGCGCCATCTCCCTGCCAGAAGGGGCCAAGAGCTCCACGTGCCCCGGGTCCCCTCAAACCACTGTCTTAACTCAGGGCCCTTCTCTCCCCTGAGCAGCCCCGGGGGACTTCTGGACTGTCCACCTTCCCTTCTCTCATCCCCTTCATTACCTAAAACCCACTGAACTGTCCTGCTCAAAGCTGCTGTCCCTTCCGTTTGCTTGGCAGTAAAGTCTAGCAGCCACTAAGGTCCCTGAAGATGAATCCCGCCCTGGTCCTGGGCCTTGGAGCCACCAACCTCCACACCCCCTACCTCCCTGCCCGAGATATGAACCTCCCAGCCGCACACTCTGCCCCAAGGCCATGGGCCACTCACCCCTCAAGTTCCAGGACGGCTGAGCCACTGCACCGTGAGCCTGTGCAGGGGGTCAGCAGCCCTCTTCCTTCCCACGCAGGTCGATCTCGGGGCCCAGTGTACTCCAACGCAGAAAGATGGCCACAGCGCTTACCCCGCCCACACCCAGGCTGGAAGGTGCCCAGCGGCAGAAACTGTGTTCTGTCTCAATCGCCTCCACCACCCAGAGCCTGGCTCGGAGGAGGCTTCCCTCAGTGTCCTGTGACGCGCAGCTGGTCAGGGGACCGACAGCTCATCGCTGTGGCTGACGAGGACTGTTGCTGGGGCCCAGAAGAGGACCTGTGACTTTCAGATCTCCTAAAGACGAGGTAGAAAGCAGTGTGCACACCTTCCAAAATCAAAAGGGCAGCCTGTGAGATGATGATCAGCATAACTACACGTAAGAAATATTTAGTAAGAGAATTAGAAAATCAGAGAAAGAGAAAAAGAGGAAAAGAAAGGAAAAGGGGGAAAGAAAGGGGTCCTCGGAGACTCAGAAACAGCCTCAGATTCACAGTGGGTCACTCTGCGGCTTTGCACAGCACGTCTGCGGCAAGGCGGGGTCTTCACGTGCCGGGGGCCATCAGAGCGTTCCGAGGCAGCCTGGGCTGCAGGCTTGGCCCTCCCAGCTGCAGACCATGGGGCCACGTCCCCTTCCTGTTTCTTTTCTGTGCCCAGTGCAGTCCAGCCTGGGGCAGCGGGTGCCCCCTGCTGCTGGGGGCTGGCTAACCTGCCTGATCCCGGCAGGTCTCTGCGGGGAACTCAGGACCTTAGGAGCTGAAATGCAGCAGGCTGCCTGTCCCCACCAGGGGTGACGCCAGGCAGAGCTTCCTGTGCCGCTGCACCAGGCTCCGCACAGAACCAGGGCTTCCTTCTGTCAGCGCCACCTCACAGGGTAGAGAGCAGCAGCACGGAGCACTTTGTGGCCATTAAAGGAAGCAGAAGGGGTGGAATTAATGGAATTGAGGAGGTGGAATAAGCACTGCAGTCACTGGGTGGAGAGGGGCAGGCGACCTCAGGCTCCTGCCTGCTCTACCCTGGCCCCCTGGAGAGGCGGCCCGCCCCCAGCTCTCCTGGTAACAGTGGCCCAACCCTGTCCGCTCTCTGGAAGGAGTCAGGCTAATTAGCTTTCAGAGACCGAGATAAACATTCAAATTCTGTGTCTAATGATCATATGAAGTCAAAGGCAGATATAAACCAGAGAAACAAACACTTTTTAAATGTTAATTTTGTGGTTAAGATAAGTGATGAACACAACTAAATTAGTCATTAAGACACAAAATGCAAGGACACGGACATCAGTTCCGCGGAATGCTTTTTCCCAATGGACTTACTTTCCGGCCCAGGGTTTCCACGACCATCTTACAGCTGACGACAGTCATCCCTGGAAGAAGCTCATCTCTCTGAAACATGAGGCTCAATTTTACGAACCTGATTAATTGCTGAACGAATGGCACTGGACCAGCAATTATGGAAATGAGCACATTAGGAAATAACACACAGACTTTCTCTGCCCAGTGTGCCCAGGGGAGGCTCCGGGTTCACTTCCAGCCTTTCTGGACATACTGATGATGCTCACACTTGTCACCTGAGCTCTGTGCTACATTCTCCTTATTCAGTATAAAATCACAAATATTCTTCCTAGCTCCTATTTCAATGGCTGCCCCATATTTTATCTGTTTTTTGTTTACTGGTCTTGTTTGCCTAGTCTCAGGCATTTTTACTGTCACACACAATGCTGCCACACTGTGCCTTTTAGATTATTTACTTGTGAAAATTTCCCTGGAGTGACTTGAAATGCATAAATGTTTCTACTGCCCCTGAAATGAACAGCCAGGCTGCCTTCCACACACCCAGCACGATTTAAATGATCCAGTGAACCACAGGATCCACCTCTCCACTTCTTGTTGCCACTGGAATTATCAGTGAAGCGAGCACAAGAAGTCTGAGCACCACAATCCAGACGGAGATTTGTTCCGGAACATTCCTGGTGGACCAACAGCATGGAAGGTGGAGCTCAAGCCACAGTGTGTGTGGATTCCTTTTCTAAGGAAAGCAGGGTCTGAATACTGACAGAGTCTCCAAACACCATTCCAGACTCAAAGACCTAAGTGTCAGGCAAAGGCCGAACACTTCATCCTCCATGATGGTTCAGAAGAATTGGAGAGTGTTAAGTTCTATAAGAACGACTGTCCCCATGAAATCCGATTAATTAACTTCAGCAAAATATCTTCAGCCCAGTTTAAGGGCACTCCTACTGGAGAGGGTGGGAAGAAGGAAAGAAGGAGAAATCATCAACAAAGAGGGACGAGAGCCTTCAGGAATCCGGAGGCCACGGGTCAAATGTTCAAAGACCCTGTTTGGGCTATGAGACACATGGCTTAATTTTCAGGGGAAAATGTTATATACACAGATGCAAAAATTCTCAATAAAATTCTGGCAAATTACATAAAAGAACATATTAAAAAAAAACAGTGCACCACCATCACTGTCCAGGGCATGCAAGGGTGGTTCAACATATAGAAATCAATAAATATAGTTCACCACATCAACAGACTTAAGAACAAGAATCACACGATCATCTCAATAGATGCAGAAAAGCATTTGACAAAATACAGCACCCCTTCATGTTCAAAACACTAGAAAACTAGCAATAGTAGGAACACCCTGAACATTGTAAAAGACACCTGGGCTAAATCCAAGGTCAATATCAGTGTAAACGGAGAAACATTGAGAATATTACCTCTAAAAACTAGAACAAGAAAGGGACACCCTCTTTGACCATCAACACAGTCCTGGAAACTCTAGCCAGAGCAATTGGATGAAAGCAATTAAAGGGATATGAATAGGAAAAGAAGAACTCAAACTATGACTATCTGCTGACCACATGATTCTATATTTAGAAGATACAAAGAGTTCCACCAGAAAACTTCTAAAATTAATAAATTAATTCAGCCAAGTAGCAGGATATAAAACAATACCCATAAATCAAATGCATAAGTATGTAACAGTGATGAATCCACTAAAAGAGAAATTAGGAAAACTACCCCATTCACAATAGCCTTGAAAAAAATAAAATATTTGGGAATCAATCTAACAAAAGAGATGAAAGTCTTCTACAATGAAAACTACAGAACACTAAAGAAAGAATTTAAAGAAGACCTTAGGAGATGGAAAGACCTCCCGTGTTCCTGGATAGGCAGAATTAATATTGTTAAAATGGCCATCCTACCAAAACCATTATATAGAGTTAATGCAATTCCTATTAAAATCCCAATAACATTCTTCATAGAACTAGAAAAAGCAATCATGAAATCATTTGGTAAAATAAGAGACCCAGAATAGCCAAAGCAATCCTTAGCAGAAGAGTAAAGCAGGAGGCATCACAGTACCAGACCTTAAACTATACTACAGAGCAATAGTAACAAAAACAGCATGGTGTTGGTACCAAAATAGACATGTAGACCAATGGTACAGAATAGAGGACACAGAGATAAACCCACATATATACAGTTATCTCATAGTAGACAAAGGTGCCAAAAACATTCAGTGAGAAAACATAGCCTCTTCAACAAATTGTGCTGGAAAAACTGGAAATCCATATGTAGCATAATGAATTTAAACCTGTATTTCTCACCCTGCACAAAACTCAACTCAAGTTGGATCAAGGGCTTAGGCATTAGACCAGAGACCCTGTGGCTAACAGAAGAAAAAGCAAGCCCAAATCTATATTATGTCAGCTTAGGCCCTGACTTCCATAATAAGACTCCTAAAGTGTAAGAAGTAAAATTAAGAATCAATGAATGAGATAGATTCAAATTAAAAAGCTTCTTCTCAGCAAAGGAAACAATCAAGAACATGAAGAGAGAGTCTACAGAATGGGGAAAAATCTTTACCACACACACCTCAGATAGAGCACTAATCTATATAAAGAACTCAATAAAGTTAACAACAAACAAACAAACAAACAAACAAAAAACCAACCCAAATCAATCAATCAATGAATCGGCAAAGGAACTGAACAGACACTTCACAGAAGAACAAATACAATCAATCAACAAATATATGAAAAAATGTCTACCATCTCTAGCAATTAGAGAAATACAAATCAAAACTCCTCTTTAAGATTTCATCTCACTCTATTCAGAATGGCAATTATCAAGAATACACTAACAATAAATGTTGGTGAGGATGTGGGGAAAAGGCACACTCATACACTGTTGGTGGGACTGCAAATTGGTGCAACCACTATGGAAAGCAGTATGGAGATTCCTCAGAAAAGTTGGAATGGAATCACCCTTTGACCCAGCTACCTCACTCCTGGGTTTATACTCAAAGGGCTTAAAACCAGCAAATCATAGTGATGCAGCCACATCTCTGTTTACAGCAGCTCAATTCACAATAAATTGTGGAACCAGCCTACGTTCCCTTCATGGAATGGATGAATGGATAAAGAAAATGTGGGGGGCTGGGGCTGTGACTCAGCAGTAGAGCGCTCGCCTAGCACGCACGAGGCGCTGGGTTCAATCCCCTGCACCACAAAAAAAAATGGACAAATAAAATAAACGTTTAAAAAAATTTAAAAAAAGAAAACGTGGTACATACACACAATGGAATATTACTCAGTCTTACAGAAGAATGAAATGAGGGCATTTGCCAGTAAGTGGATGGAACTGAAGAATATTGTGCTAAGCAAAATAAGCCAATTCCCCAAATACCAAAGGCCGAATGCTTTCTCTGACAGGCAGATGTTAATTCACAATAGGAGGAGGGTGCTAGGGAAGAGGGGACTGAAGGGAGGGGAGGGGTACGGGGTAGGAAGGATGGGAGAATGCATCAGACACCATTACCCTACGTACATATGTAAGTACATGACCTGTGGGATTCTGCATCATGTACAACCAGAAGAAGGAGAAGTTACACTCCATTCATGTAAGATGTGTCAAATGCATTCAACTGTCATGGATAACTAATCAGAACCAACAAAAAAATACAAAAAGTCATATGACACAACAAAGACCTGCTTATAATTGCTAATTTGTTGACAAGAGAGTCTACAGGAGGCATGAAAATAAGATCTCTTTAAGTTGGACACTTCAATGACTTTGTAAGTAAGATGAAACACGATGTCCGGGAATTCCTGGGACATCAAATGTGGGTCCAAGGGGAAGCTGGGTTGGGTTTGACTATTTGGATTTGGTTGTTGAGATCTGCCTCTTGCCATCAGTCCCAGCATTGACAAGCCCCCTCCCTCTGGAGAGCCACCTCACCCAGCCCACAGGAAGGGCTGTCACCCTGCTACCGCGGCCTGGACCTGCGGGCTGCCTGTGCCAGCAGTGCCCTTGGCGTGTGCCTGTGGCCCTGGCCCTCCTCTGGGTCTTGTGTAGAGCCGCAGCACCCACGCTGCCAGAGTCCTGAGCCCACCCAGGTTGTCGGGTGCAGTGCAGCCGTCTGAACCCTCCCGTGGCCTGGGTGGCCTTCCAGCACGCGCACACACCTCACATCCGTCTTACAGCACCCCTGGAGGCAGGACGGGCGTGTCCTCACCTTACACAACTGCCCCAAGTTCTGCTGCCCCTGAGCAGAGGTCAGTTCTAGCCGGGAGGTGGAGCAGAGCTGAAGGTCACCACCTGGTGCTGATGGCGCCTCCGATCCTTTCTCACGTGGATGCTCCTAGAAACCTGATAACATCTACCCAGAGCCCAGAGGAACTTTGTCCCCAGCACTTTCCCTTCTCTGGGCTCATCCAGTTTCCCTAAAAATCATCTATTCCCCGCTGCAGGCCTGGCTTCCCTCTCCCTGTGAGAAGTCGTTTAAGCCTCAGCCATCTGGCCTCCCTGGCTGTGAGACTGTGTGTGGCCCCCCGCGTGCGTGTTCATAAACCCACCTGCTTTCCCACTTGCTGCTCTGCCAGTTCATTTCAGCAGACTCAGAGGGAAAGTCTGCACTTGCCCCAGGATGCTGGGAGATCGTAAGGAGGGGACAGGGTCCGCTTCCAGTAAACAATATGAAAAGCAAAAGCATTCCAGCAAAGCGTGAGCGGTGCCTTGTGATCGCAGAGTGCTACAGGTGCCTGCACAGGCCTCGCCATTCAGAGTGTGCGACCACTTCATGCTTCCACCCTTGAGACGCGGGAGAGGACAGCCGGGTGAAGAGGCTCAGTCGGGAGCAGGGGTCAGGGAAGGCAGGGGTCACCCATGTCAGCACAGCGCTGGGCATCGGCCCCTGCTGCACCGTCCTGGGGTGTCCCCCGCTCTCTGCTGGGCTTCCCTGCATCCCTCCACCCAGCTGCCTGGCCAAGGAGTTAGAAGGGGCTGGGGACAAAAGAACTTGGGGACATGAAGTCATCGACCGTGGGAACCACCTGTTGGTGTCAGCTGAGGAGGAGAATGGGATCAGCCAGGCCACAGGGGAGATTTCAGAAGCCTGTGGACCCCAGAACGTCCCACGTCCTGGCCACTTTGCCACTTGCTACAGGCTGTTCTAGAAACCACAGTGAACATCACGGTTGGCCTCAGGCCACCTTAGCTCTTACACAAGCTCAGTTTCTGGGACCAGAACAGCAAGAGGCCAGCCGGTTGTCATCAGGGCAGTTACTGTTCTGTGCTCCCTGTCCTCTGGGTCACTGTCACCTGCCAGCTGCAGAGGGTTTTGCGAGGGCTGGACCCTGCCGAAGGCCTGCCTCACTCTCAATACCTGCTTGTGACAACGTAGGGCATGCAGAGGTTCCTCCTGGGTCTCACAGAGGGCCCGATCTAGGCTGTCGGAGATTATCAGCTTTAACTTGGAGACGGAGCCATTAAAGCGCAAGACATTTAAATGACCCATCGGCTTGATGGCAATCAGAGAAGCTCCCGCTCCGACCCGTGCTGTGGGCCCTGACGGCATTCCTTTTTGAAGTCTGTTTCCAGAGCATTTAAATGTCGCTTTGAGAGAAGAGTCAGGAACCAATCAGGCTACAGACACCCAGTGCCCAAGAAATGTTTCTTAAGTGCACAGGTGACATTTTAAGGCAAAAAGACTTAGTATGCAGCATAAGGCAGCTCATGTGGAATTGAGGACTTTCTTCACCACGGTGGTGGTTCAGTCAAAGTACACCATCTGTCACCAGCTGTGGATTTCAGGAAGAGCAGGCAGTCGGACTCCCGAGTCTCCTCACTAGGTGCAGCTGTGTACTCCACCGAGCCAGCCCTTGCCCAGGGTCTGGGGCACTCTGACACTCAAGGGTGCTCACCCTCCACAGGCAGAGCGACATGGGACAGCAGGCCTGTCCCCTTGGTGTTTTCAAGGGGGTTGAGTGGGATTTTCTCCAGGAACTAATTCTACCCAAGACGACTTTTAGTTCAAAAACCTAGGTCCAGGGCTGGGGTGTGGCTCAGCGGTGGAGCGCCTGCCTAGTGTGTGTGAGGCACTGGGCTCCATTCTCTGCACCACATACTGATAGAGTAAAGTTACACTGACAACTAAAACTCAGAACAGAACACACAGGTACGTTAGCTCTTTCCGGGTCTTAGTGTGCAGAATAGGATTTGGTTCAACGGAGCTCTCGTGTGGGATGGCACCGTCACCCGGCCCTGAGCGGTCTCCCTCACGTGAGCTTCTCACAAGGCAGGACTGTTCAGTGCAGACCTCGGTAAATGCATCTTTAGGAGCAAAAAGAAGTGAAGTAAATGTACGTGGAGCGCAAGTTCAGTGTCCTGTGGGAGGCGGTGGAGGGAAGCAGTCCTCCTCAGGGGCTGGACCGGGCTGGCCCACAGCTGAGGCCGTCTTTCCTCTCCTGGGTCAGGGGCCTGCGGCCCAGCACCAGCCACCTCCAGGACTTGGAGAAGCCCAAAGTCCTCAGGGCTTGGACTCTCACCATAACCCCTGGATGATTCTTCCTGGGGTGTCTTCCAGTCCCAGGTGGGAGACCCCCCAGGTCTCTAGATGTCTGATCCATAGCAGAGCCATTTTATGACCATTCTGACTCAGAATCCCGTCTGTATCGGTTTACTGCTTACACAGATTTAGCCTTGCTCTCTTCCTGTGAATTCCTCATTGTCTCAGACAAGAAAATGGTCAACCCCCCAAAGCAGATTTACTTCTTCTGATACTGAGCATGAGCATATCGTAAACAGCCAAAAAAAAAAAAAGTTGATTTTCTTTAAATTGATCTGCTTTAGTACATAACTTCAGTTAATGGTCCTAATGTTTTTACACATGAACCCAAAATCTAATGACATTTGAAATCCTGGGGGAAAAAAGCTCTCCCAGACCCTAAGGCAGGGGCACCCTGGTTGACTTGGCCCTTGTTTTAAGATACGAATATCACTTAACATCATCAGGTACAGTCACAGGGCTACAGTCAATGTTCCCTGTGCACGAGGACACGTCTCTCTCTTTAAATGAGGGTTCTCTGGAAATACTCTATAGGCATTATTGCATTGTTCTGTAAATGTGTAAAAGCCTCAGGGCTTTATCTCCCAATTATATTTGATATGCAGTGCTTGCTTCAACACCTGCAGAGAGAGTCCCGGACGCTGGAGGAAACAGCTTTCATCTTATTAAATTAATGTCGTTTCAATTTCACATTATCTTTAGTTGCCCAGCCTGTAGTATTACAAGTTTATTGCTTCTCCTTGGCTATACTAAAACTGGAAACCTAAAGTCATTTTCTGCTTTATTGACTTGCAGCAGGAAAAAACTCTGGAATTATCCTGGTCATTAGAGAGAGTACTTACAATTTTTTTGCCTTCTATTAACACTGTAGAGTCATTTGTTTCGACGTTCCGCAGTATCACGGAGCCTTCCCGTTCTCTGTAGATGAATTCTTTATCTACAGGGAAGGAAATAAGAGAGAGACATGAACTATCAACCAACTTGCCCCGGCTTCTGACGGACACTTACATGAAATGAACGATATGGTTCTGGATGATATGCAGCTTTTTATCCACAGGCCCTTCAAGTTCAGAGAGTGGGTCCCTCTCTGCTAGCAGAGTCTCTACGATCCTTCTCTCTGAGCCCTTCCTGCCCTCCAGGAGAAAGGCACCAGCACTACGTGCACACAGTCTGTGGAAGGTGCTAGAATGTTCTTGGGCAAGAATTGCACAGTGGACATTGAGTAGATGAAGAATTCACGTTCACAGGGTGGAAGCAGAAGCGGAGGGATTCATCTACTGTAGCTGAGACCTGCATTGAACCTGCCCATGCACCAGCTGCAGGACTGGCTCTCACCCTGACCACAGCCCCCTCCTGGATTCTGGGAGGTTCTGACAGTTCTGCTACCATGAACACCTGGAACCTGACATTATCCTGTCAGTGGCTCCAGTGTTTGCATATAATTAACCAAGATTTCAGTTACTCCCTTAGAAAATTAATAAACACATAGTAAATAGTGTGCGTGTGGATGTGTGTCCAAACACCTGTGTGCGTGGGAAAGTAGAGTTCTGAAAGTGGACTGGGTAGAGAGGCAGGGCAAGCCTGGGTGGAAGGAAAGACATCTTCCTGAGCAGAGAGGGGAGCTGTGGGCACGATGAAGGCAGAGGCCTTTCATACTGAGATCTGCCAAGGAGAAAGGCCGAGCAGACGGGGTTAACCCAAGAGAACAGCTATTAGGAAAAGTAAAACCCGCTCACAAAGGAGTATGTGCACCATCCTGGTTCTAGACTGCTCCTCCGGAGCTTTATGTAAGTCACAGGTGGTTCAGCAGATGCTCGGGTGGAATTGTTCCCACTGATTTTTCTGGTAGTACTTTCAGGTACAAATCTAATGATTCCTGCCCTCTTTCCCCTTGAGAAAATGCACTGAGATGCTCTTGTCTACAGAGGACGGTTCAGTCATTTCAGTGAAGCTACCCTTACACCACAACTTGTTGATTTCTGATTTGGAAGGCCTGTAAGAGTCAGTTGATTAGTTCCACGGGAAAGTTGCAAAAAAAATAAAAGAGGAAAGAAAGAAGAGAAAGATTTTTTAAAAGGCTTCGACTCCATCTGCACAGCACTTTATCCAGCGCTGTCATGCTGAATTTCTAAAACTCAAACCTGCCTTCAGATGAAGAGGTCCTCCCACCAAGTCCTCTAGAAGTCCCAAGCTCTCTGCTGTCACCACCCTCCTGGCACTAACCACACTGCATTAGCCACGACTTTTAAGATTGGTGATCGTGGAAGTGCATGAAAGAACTGTGACAAAGAGGAACCAGGCACCACTAAGGAGCAGAACAAGATTCGGTGGCCTCTTCTCCCTCTGCGCTTCTGAAGCACATCGTTCCCTGACCCTCTTCACACACTTGCCTGTCCCTACATGGCAAGCTGCTTGGTTCTCCTTGCCTCTGGGTTTTAATTTCTTTTAGTGCTGGGGATGGAACCCAGGGCCGCACTCGTGCTGGGCAAGTGCTCTGCCTCGGAGCCACAGCCAGCCCGTTTCACTTGCATTTGAGCTCAGTAATGCGGTATTTGCTGTCAGCAGTCCTCGTTAATCTCCATTTGTTTCTGTCGGGTGCACTCTAGGTTTCCGCAGTGCACGGTGTTGGAGTTCCTGTATTACAATGGACGTCCATCACTGCTGGTTCTATTATTATGACTAATGCTTCTGCCATGAACATTTTTCTTCACATATTTTGTACAAATGTGTGTCTTTTCCAGGGCTATCTAGACGTATGCCCCGGAGGGGAAGTGGCAGGTGGTAGGGAGTGTGAACACCTGGCCTTATAAGTCACTTTCCAGAGTGGCCGTGGCAGTTGAACTAGCATGGACAGTGTGAAGCGCTCCCGTGCTTCACGTCCTCTCCAAATTAAGAAAGCTCTAACGCTTTCTTACTTTGCGTCAATACAATAGGTGCAAAATGGTCTTATTGTGAATGACTTTGAGTCTTTTCAGATATTTCTTTGCTATTTTTATTTCTTAGTTTGGAAATTTTTGGTTTATTTTGTCTATTTTTTTCTGTTGAGCTGTTTTTTTATCTTATTGATTTTTATGGATTTTTTACACATTATAAATGACACTTTCATTACTTTTATGTGTTGAAAATGTCTTTTCTTAGCTGGAGTTTTCATTTTCTTTATGAAATATTTGGATCAGTAGAAAATTTTAATATATACCAAAATTTTATGGTCTTTTATTGTTAGTGTTTGGTTTATCCTATTTAAGAAACCAAATCCTTTCCTGTTTCAAGATCATAAAGATATTCCCCTGAATTTTTTCTGAAACAATTTTGATTATTCCTTTCAAAAACCAGGACTTGGCTCATTGGGAAATGACTTGCATATGTGGTGAGAGCCTGGGATCTAATGTCACCTGTTTATGCATGTAACTATTTGTCCCAAGAGGTCAATATCCTCTCAGTAAAAAGCAATGTGACCACAAACCTCAGGCCATTGGTGCAGAACTGATAAGGAGAGGGTCAGAGGGGGCCTCTGATTCACTCCCATGCTGGGGTAAATAAGTCACCCAGTAAGTCACCCCTGAGCTTGACACCAGCTGTGAGTGCTTCCCAGGTGAACTTAATAAGTTGAGCATGTTCCTGTTCATTGTTACATCATTGGGTTTTACCATGGAAGGTTGCTGACTATTTTTAAATGATTTTTCTGCAGCAACTGAAGACATCACGTGGACTTCCATTAGTATGGTGAGCTGAAGACCCTGGGTTTTCAGGTGCTAGGCCGGCCTCCTGTCCCAGGATAAGGCTGGACCATGCAGCGTATCGCAGAGTTGGTCCCGATCTGCTGTATTCTGCATCCACCATCATGAGGTGAGTTAGTCTTAGTTCTTAGTTCTTTTTTCCTTAGTATTTTCTTTTTCTTTTCTTTCTTTTTGGTCTGGTTTGGACTTGGAATATCACTGGCTTCATAAACTGAGTTGGGAAGTGCTCTATCCTACTCTATTTTTGGAAAGAATGTATGTTGGATTTGCATATTTCCACCTTAAATATTTGATAGAATGTATTAGTGATGCCAACCGAGCCTGCCGTTTTCTTTGTGGAGAGGTTTTTAATTAACACTGAAGTGCTTCAGTTGGCACAGAGCTATTTGAGTCTCCCATTTATTCTCAAGTCTATTTTGATCACATGAGGCCGTCCAGAAACTGGTCTGTCTCTACAGGTTGTAACGTTTTAGCAGCTAAGGGAGAGACGTTTTCTTTCCTACCCACAGCTCAGCTGGCCCTGGAGCCCCCGTGACCAAGGCCAGATCAACAGGGAAAGCACACGCACTGGTTTAACGTGAGTTTCATTGACACAGTTTGACACTGACACCCTTCCTTCAGAAATGAAGTCCCGAAGAAACAGGGAAACTGTGTGCTGTGGTTTAGATATAAGGTGTCCCCCAGGCCCTGTGTCAGCCAAGGCTTGTTGGTGAAGCCAGGTTCACAGATAGGTAGTCAGTGGAGCTAGGTAAATCGGGTCTCATATCGAGTAAGATAAATAAAATGGAAACCATTATTGAGAATGGAGTCCAGGAAAGCAGAGCAGCACCTGGGGAAACTGAAATGTTAATGTCCCCAAGGCCCGGAGCCGTCCTAAGGAACTGTTAATGAAGCAGCTCCCAGCAAACAGGGAAGTGCTAATCAAAAGCCACCCCTGGCCCTTTCTGCCCAGATGACTCCTCCAGCCCACCTATCTCCCACCTGCTGGGCCTTCCCACCTGCATTCTATCACTGCAGAATAGAGGGAAACAAAAGACAGGAGTGTGGGAAGACCTTAGCTATAGGAGAGGGAAGACCTCCCCCTTCCACGGACTCCGGCTTTGGGTCCCCTTCTTCCTCTGGGGAGAAGGCTTTCTGCTGTCCTTTAATAAAGCTTCCACTGTCCACTCTACACTTGCCTCAGCGTGCTCCTCTGGTGTCCTACTTCAACATTCGGGGAAGCAAGGACTGTCACTGGTCAACAGCGGGAACCTTTGGAGGGGAGCGGTTTCGACCGTGAGACCACCCCATCAGTACGTCCAAGTCTGGTGGATGGTGTGGTGACCGCAGGCAGCTGGGTGTGGAGGGAAGAGTGGGTGCTTCCTCCCTGTGGCCCTGTCCCCTGTCCCTCTGCTCCCCAACCACCAAGTCCTGAGCAGCTTCCCTCTGCCCCGCCCTTCCCAGGATGCACTGCCTCCTCTTGGGCCCAGAGCGATGGACTTGGCTGACCCAGGACTGAACCTCTGACCCAGGAATCAAAATCAACTTCCCTTCCCTGGGTTGTTCTCGGCAGGAGTTTCAGTCACAGCAGGAAAGGCCGGCTCACACGCTGTGCGTCGTCTTTACACCCAGGTTTCATGCCCAGGGCACACCGGGGTGCGCGTGTGACTGGACCAAGGGGGTGGGACCCACAGGTCACACCCAGGGAGTCCTCTCTGTCCCTGTGACTCTGGACAGAAGTGTTCCCTTTCCGTCCCTCTGGGTGGGGAGGCCACCTGCGGAGGGGCCTCGCCGCCTGGTTCACAGGAAGTCAGAGTCCTCCCGGGGCCTGCTTCAGAGGAGAAGAGCGGAGGTCGGGAGGCTGCTTCTGCCCTGTGCCACGAGGTGGGGAGTCTTCACACTCCACGTTGTAGGCTCTGCTCTCACGACTGTTTTGTCATCTTTACGGTAGGAAACAGGTTGGGCTTCAGGTGAGCAGGGTCTGCAGCGTGTCCCTACTGTCTTTCCTGAGTTGTGAGTGTGTGTCTTCTTCTTTTTCAATCAAACTGGACAGATGTGTAGCAATTTTGTTGACCATTTCAAAGAACACGTTTGGGGATCACTTGTATTTTTTCTGTATTCGACTTCAGGGAATCATGTTCTTCTCTATTCATCCCTTCTCTTGGCTTTGGCTTTAAACTCTCTTCTTTTTCTACCTTGTTAAGGTGGAGGCCTAGGTCTTTTGTGTATTTTCCATCCTTTTAAGTGAAACTATTGGAGCTAACAATTTCCCTTATGGATGCCATTATCTCCATCTCACAAATTCCGATCTGCTGCATTCTGTGGTCACTCAGTCTACACTACCTAAAGTGATCTTCAGATTTTAGGTCATCTCTATATCAAAATTCCATAGCATTTATCACAGAAATAGAAAAAAAAACAAAACAAAAACTTTAAATGTTTGTGAAACCAAAGGACCCAAAATAGCCAAAATAATCTTGGGCAAAAAGCAATCACACTTCTTCATTTCATAACATGTCGATTGATCATAATCAAAACACCATGATATCAGTATAAAGTGGACAGTGAATAGGGCCCGGGAAAGAAGTCCCAGAAACGCACCTACACACTTAAGGTCGACCACTTTCCCACAAAGGGGCCAAGGACACACAGTAGGGATAGGACAGTCTCTTAACCAGTGATGTTGGACATCAGATGTGAAGAATGGAAGCGGATCCTGACCTCACACCATATAAAACCCAACTCACAATGGGTGAAAGACTCAGGTTAAACCCTGAAACTGTAAACTGCCAGGGAAACACACACAGGGGAGAGGCAGTGAGCGTCTTGGGTAACTCCGGAAGACACAGGCCACCAAAACAAGAGTAGGTAACGGGTGGGTGGAGCTGAGCCGCCTCCGCGTACCTGGCGCCACGGCATTAGCGTCTGGGGACCATCCTGTATACCTCTGACCTTTCCCCTTCTCATGAAATATGAACCTCTGTCCAGCGGTCAAGTGCCCCGCCCGCGGTCGTAGCTGCTATCTAGACTGTGCAGTGTTCTGCAGGACAGTTATCACTATCATTTTTGTTTGTAACAGAACACGGTTTATAAAGGGATTAAGGTGAAAGTCAAAAAGGAGAAACAAAAGCTTTGCTTTTGCTTTGGGAATCGGCCTCTTGAGAAGGTTCTCTTAGAAGTTCTGTGGTCTGGACCCTCCAGCCATGCCCTTGTTTATCTCTGACTCATCTGGAAGTGTCTTCATTTTACCTCTGTTCCTGAAGGATTCTCTGGATACTGATTTCCAGACGGACAGAGTTTTCTTTTGTTTCCTTGAGCATTTTTTAAATTTTGTTCCATTCTCTTCTGGCCACCACAGTTTCTAAGGAGAAGTTGGCATTAATGGGACTGTTATTTCCAGGGATCTTATTCCATTTTTATTTTGCTGCTTTCGAGGTTTACTGGTTGCTCTTGGTTTTCAACAGTGGAGTAGGGAGTCCTTCAGATTGGGCTTTCTGTGGGCTCTATTTGCTGTTCACTGAGCATCTTGTATCTGAAAACGTCTGATTGACTTGACCACTGTCTTCCGTCTGTCCCTTGACCCGTGTCCTCTCCCCTGGTATTCCAGTTACTCGAGTGTTGAGTCTGATGTCATCTCCCAGGTCTCCGAAGCTCTGTTTAGTTCACTATCCTCTCTCTGGTTACCTTGGGTGGCATCTACCGAGCTGTCATCCAGGTTACTCGATGTCCTTTGTCACAGCCTTCCAACATCAAATCCGTCAAGTATTTTAATTTTTATTTCTATATTTGGAAATTCCCATTTGGTTTCTTTATTGAATCTATTTTTCTGCTGAGATTTCCCATTTCTCTGCCAAGTTCCATTCCCAAACTTCCATTCCCCGTGTTTATGTTAACTCACTGAGGACGGTCTAACAGCTGTTTAAATCCCTGTCAGCTCCACAATCGGATTCATTTCGGGTCAGATGGGATGAGTTTTCTTTTACATTTAGAGAGTGCTTCATTTTCTTGGTTCCTTGTATGTCAGGTGACCTTGGGTGATCTCCTGGGGGTGGGGACATCTGGGTTTCGTCATTACCCCTCCTGGCCTCTGCTGCCCTGGCTAGAGCAGGTGATTTTCTTTTCGAGGGTAGTAGCTTCCCTTGATTCAGATCCTTCATCTTCGTTTAAATGCCCGGATTCTCTTCCATGCAGGTCAGGGGGAGGTGCAGGAGGCAGGGATGGGCCCCTCTCTGCCCTTCCCAAACCTGCCCACCCCTCCTGGGGGCCTCTTGAGTCCCACCCCCTTCATTACAGTGCTCCTGCGCTGTTCTGCTCACCAGCGTGTCGCCCCAGACAGCCCGCCAGCCTCCATGGGCCGCTGTCCTTCATCTCCTTTCTGTGCAGACAGACTGTACTCTTTCAAAACACGTTTTCTTCTCCCTTTGGCAGAGACTACTTGGCCAGTTTCCTTGGCCTGTCAGTCACCTCCTTCCTATTCTAGCCCGGGTGCCTCTTTGCATTCCAACTCTGCCATCCTTATTTTGCATCCTGAACATGGTAGGCACTTCCTGCCCCTGTCCCTGGGCTGCCGGTGCTGCCTGCAAAGCCCTTTTTTCCTGCAGATGAGAGCTGCTGGGCTCGGGGAAAGGTCACCTCCTGGACCCCTCTGCCTCCCCTCTGCACAGCACATTCTGCTCATGCTCACTCCCACAGGCTCACGCTCTGCCTGTTCTGCCTCTCTGCACCCGAGAGTGGCTCTGAGGGGAGGAGCGCCCTGCTGCTGTCCTTGGGGACACTAGTGTAGTGACAGTGTGAGACCAGGTGATGAACACACGTAGGATGAGCTGAGACAGTGAATGCAATGGGAGTCTGCTTCACCGGGTCTCTACCCTGCGTGAGCCCACAGGCAGAACCACTCACGGGAGCCACACCGGGCAGGGAGGACTCCCGGTGCAGTGAGTGGGCTGGGAGGACGGTGGTCATTCAAATGATATCTGAGGGAATGTCACGGGAAGCTGCCCACCGTCTCTTCCCCATTACTGCAGAGCAGTGAGACGTTCCACAGGGCGGGCACCGCTGCCACGCCACGGGATGGGGGCAGGGAGGGAAGGATGCAGGGTGGGGTCAGGACGCAGAGCCCGAGGTCCCAGGGACGCGTTCCCAGGGGAAGCTGAGGCGCCACCAGCCACACAGGCAGTGGTCTGCATTTTAATTGTGTGCTGGCCTCACTGCTCTGTGCATGGGGGGAGCTTGTCGGAGCGGAAAGCATGACACAGCAGAAGTCAGTGGCCCTGGTGGCCAGCACAGGGGAGGCCATTACTTCCCATTCTCATCTGTTCGTCAAACTATGATATAAAAACCTGTAACAATCAGAACAAATAATTTTTCTGACTCTTCCCCAAATAAGATCACAGTGACTGACTCCGAGCATCACAGGTCAGCTGGCTGTCCGCTGCCCCTTTGCTTGGCAGACTGCCTTCTTCCAGACACCTTCCAGAGGCCACCCCTACCTACGTGGAAATGTACAGTGCCACGGCTGCTCTGGGCACCACGCGTTACTTAACAAGAGGGCCACGTCGGTTCTCATTCCCAGGTGTGACGCGCACGTGCTGCGTAGGTGAACACCTCAAAGAACTGTGCAGAGGAATAGATCTTAATTCTTCATGATGTACACAGTGAATGGAGCAAATGTGATACTTTGATGAATTTCTTAATTTTAAATAATTGCTAAAAGAAACAGTGTTTGAGAGCCTGCTGTGTCTTCTTTTCCAGCTATAATTTAGTTGCATTTACCGATGTTCTGATAATAAGTTGAGTATGGCATACAGATATCCTAAGAGAGTCAAGATCGATATAATGGTCATAAAACATGGGTCTGTAATCCCTAGCACCCACACTGCAGTCTTGCAATATCATCTGCACCCAGGAAGCAGGATTCCTTCTGTAAATGGCTGATTCCAGATCTGTGATAGGAAATCTACGCCACCAAGGAAGCTACCAGAGCCTATTAGAGCCCCAGCGACAGGATCCAGGAGCCAGCCTGGGGGAGGCTCCCACCGCCCAGGACAGGTCCAGGTGCATCCATGAGAACAGTCATCACAACGGGCCCATGTTGTCAGCCCTGAACCATGAGCTTAAGGTGATACTCACACAATCAACAGGCCATTCAGCAGATCACCATGGAGATGCTTGTAGGTGCACGTGTAACTTAAAAACTAGTGGGAAAAAGGGAAGTCAGGAAGCTTTTCCCTCCTTCCTAGCAACAGGTATCACTGAATGACCAATAGACAGGCCGAAGTCTCGTCTGTAGGTGGACCCTAGATACTGCCTGACAGACACGGATGGAATGAGCATGATGTCCTAGTGGAATAAGACATGGGTCATTGGTGGCTGCGAGTGACACAGAATGGGACAAGCAGCACGGACAGCAGCCACACCAGCAGGAAGAAGTGCCCCCCGACAAGGGAGCAAATGACAGCGGAAGTGGACCTGATGCTAGACCCAGCTAGGACAGTGGGAGATGCCTGGCAGAGGAACCTTAACCACGGCCACCGCATACAACAGGAGACCGAGAATGGCCAGGATAATGGCAGACGCTTCCGCCAATGACGGTGCTGCTTGGCCACAGGTCACTGATGGACCGTGGGACAACGCTGTCAAGAAACTGTGGCTCCCTGTGGTTCTTCAGAATGGTGCGGTGGCCACACTTTTCTATCAACAGGAAGGCAGTCCTGACTCCCCAGGTGTGTCTGGTGGGCTCCCCAGGTGTGCCAGGTGGGCGCCCCAGGTGTGTCTGGTGGGCTCCCCAGGTGTGCCTGGTGGGCTCCCAGGTGTGTCTGGTGGGCTCCCCAGGTGTGCCGGGTGGGCTCCTCAGGTGTGTCTGGGAACCTGCAAGACTGAAATGACACCTTGTCTGGGGTCTGCTCCTAAACGTGGTGGAGGAGAAATGGCCAAATGCAGACAAACTAGACTGGCAGTTAGGAAATACCTGCTGACGTCTGGGTACGGACACTTTGGAGTTTATTTACACTTCTTTCTACTTTGCAGTAAGTTTAAATTTTCTATAGTAAAAACTTAAAATGGATTTTAAAGTTCAGTAGTTTTCTTTATTTAAAAGAAAATCATGCAGCTCTAATGGAAATGAAGCAACGTGTCTTGCTCTTTCATTCTCTTTTACTTGTTTTTTGCCAAAACTGGTGTTTATGTTTATTTTGGTTTCGAACAACTAGTGGTTCTGTTTTTAATCCCAGTTTCTACAATAACCGCTGGGACACAAACTTAGATTATGAATCCTTCCCCTACAAAACCAGGAGCCAGGGGTGTGAACTTGCAGTGAGGTACGCTGACCAGGACTGGCTTTTCCTTTGATTCCTGTGCAGTAAGCTCTGTATGGTGAGTCAGAGCAGGAGTCAGCAATGACAAGAGTGCTGACATCAGGAATCATGCTTATTTCAGGAAGCAAAGCCAAATGCAAGTGTGTTTAGTCAAACCACACTGACATCCTAGACGGCAGTGGGGGCCACTGATAACACGTGGCCTCCAGCACCATGTTCCATTAACACTAAAATTAAATGTATCTGATATGAGAATAGTAACCCTGCTTGTTTTTGAGATCCACGTGAATGATGTTTTTCCCATCCTTTCATCTTCAGTCTGTGGATGTCTCTGCCTATGAGGGGAGTCTCTTGGAGACAACATATTGCTGGATCTTGTTTTTTTTAATCCAATCTGCCAGTCTGTGTCTTTTGATTGAAGAGTTTAGACCATTTACATTCAATGTTATTATTGAGATATGATTTTTATTACCTGTCAGTCTGAGTTATTTCTGAATCTTAATTTGAATTAGTTTCTCCTTTGAATATTCTTCTAGCGTAATTCCTCCCTCTGCTCGTTTTCATTTTTATTTTTCATTTATTCTTCATGAAATATTTTACTGAGTATGTTTTGTAGTGTAGGATTTCTAGCTGTGAATTCTTTAAACTTTTGATTTTCGTGAAGGTTTTCATTTTACCTTCAATCTTGAAGCTTAATTTTTCTGGGTATTGTATTCTTGGTTGGCAGAAATTTTCTTTCAGAGCTTGGTATATATTTTCCAAGACTTCCTGGTTTTAGGGTCTGGGTTGAGAAATCAGTTGAGATCCAGATTCATTTCCCTTTAAATGTGGTCAGTCATTTTTCTCTAGCATCCTTTAAAATTTTCTCCTCATTCTCTGTGTTAGGATTTTCATAATACTGTGCCTAGGTGTAGATCTGTTATAATTTTGTATATTTGGAGTCCTTCATGCCTCCTATATTTGAATTTCCATTTCATCTCTAAGGTTTGGGAAATTTTCTGATATTATTTCATTGGAAAGATTATGCATTTTTTAGTTTGTATTTCAGAGCCTTTAACTATCCCAATGAACCTTATATTTGGCCTTTTAATGTTATCCCATATTTCTTGAATATTCTGCTCATGGTTCCTGGTCTCTTAACATCTTTTCTCTATGGTCACCTTTATTTTTAAGATTATATACTTTGTTTTCAAGATCTGAAAATCTATCATCCAAGTGTTTTGTCTATTAGTGATGCTTTCCATTGAATTTTTAACTTGGTTTATTGATTCCTCATTTTGAGTATCTCTGATTGGTTCCTTTTCAGAATCCTTATCTCCTTATTGAAGAGATCTTTTACTTCTTGAATTTTCTCTCTGATTTCACTCCTTGCATCATCTTCTACCTCACAGAACAATTTAAAACTCTAGACAAGTTAGGGATAGATGGAACATACCTCAACATTTTAAAGGTTATATGATAATCCTAAGGCCAACATCATTCTGAATGGAGAAAAACTGAAAACATTCCCTCTAAAAACAAGAACAGAACAGGACTGCCACATTTATCCCTCCTGTTCAACAAAGCCCTTGAAATCCTAGTCAGATCCTTTAGGCAAGAGAAGGAAATTAAAGTGTTATGAATAGAAACATTAGAGCTCAAAACATCACTGATTGTCAATGACATGATCTTATATTTAGAAGACCCAAAAAACTCCATCAGAAAACTTCCAGAATACATGAATTCATCAAAGTAGCAAAATACAAAATCAACACCCATAAACAATTGCATTATTACACTCCGATGATTAATCTGCTGAAAAAGAAATTAGAAAAATCATTGCATTCACAATTTCACAATAGCCTCAAAGAAAAAAAAATAAAACCTTGGGAATCAATCCAACAAAAGAGGTAAGAGACCTTTACAATGAAAACTATAGAATACTAACACTATAGAATACTAAAATTAGGAATTGAAGACCTTAGAAAGTGGAAAGACCTCCCATGTTCTTGGATAGGCAGAATCACTGTTATAGAAATGTATTCTTGGTTGACTCCACCAAAGTGCTATACAGATTCAATGCAATTCCCATCAAAATTCCAATTTTGTATTTTTGGTGTTAAGCTTTTTGAGTTCTTTGTATATCCTGGATATCAATACCCCGAGAGAGGCAGGTGGCAATTCTTCATAGAAATAGAGAAAGTAGTCACTAAATTCATATGGAAAAATAAGAGGTCCTTGATAGCCAAAGAAATCCTTAGCAAGAAAAGAGAAGCAGGAGGAATCACAATACCAGACCTTAAATTATACTACAGAGCTACAGTAGCCAAGACGGCATGGTACTGGTGCCAAAACAGATACGAAGACAGATATGAAGACCAATAGAAAACACAGAGACAGTCCCACATAAATACAGTTGCTCAAACTTGACAAAAGTGCCAAGAAAATACATCATCGAAAAGACAGCCTCTTCCACAAGGTGCTGGGAAAAGTAGACATCCATATGTACAAGAACAAATCTAACCCCTATCTCTCACCCTGCACAAAACTCATCTCAAAGTGGACCAAAGACCTGAATGTTAGACCAGAAACCTGAACCTACTAGAAGAAAATGTAGGCCCAACTCTCTAGCTGGCCTCCTGAACAAGACTCAAACAGTAAAATCAAAATTCAATTTACGGGGTGGCATCAAACTAAAATGCTTCTTCACAGCAAAGGAGAAAAATCAAGAGCGTGAAGAGAGAGCCCACAGAATGGTCGAAAGTCTTTGCCACCTGCCTCTCAGGGTATTGATATCCAGGATATACAAAGAACTAAAAAGCTTAACATCAAAAAACCCAAATAACCCAATCAAAAAATGAGCAAAGGACAAAACAGACACTTCACAGAAGAAGAAATACCAACAACCAACAAATATACAAAAAAAATGTTCAACCTCTCTAGCTGTTAGAAAAATGCAAATTAAAACTACACTGAATTCTAGAACAAAACTAAAACCATGCTGAGCTTCCCACTCACTCCAGTCAGAATGGTAATTATCAAGAATACAACTAACCATACAGGTTGGTGAGAATTGGGGAGAAGGCACACCCATATATTGCTAGTGGGACTGCAAATTGTCCAACCACTTTGGAAAGCAGTATGTAGATTTCTCAGAAAATTTGGAATGGAACCACGTATTGACCCAGTTAGACCACTCCTAAGTTTATATCCAAAGGACTTAAATCAGCACACGACAGGGACACAACCATATCAATGTTTATAGCAGCTTAGTTCACAATAGCCAAGCTGTGGAACCCACCTATGTGTCCTTCAACAGGTGGATGGACAAAGAACATGTGATACATATACACAGTGGGATATCCCTCCGCCATGAAAAGAATGACTTTATTACTTTTGCTGGTCAATGGACGGATCTGGAGAATACGATGCCAAGTAAAATAAGTCAATCCCCCCAAACAAAAGACCAAATGTTTTTCCTGACAGGCAGATGTTCACACACACAATAAGGGGGTAGGAGAGAGAAGTTCATTGGATTAGACCAAGGGGAAGGGAGGGAAGGGAGGGAGAATGGGAGTTGGAAAGACAGTGGAAAGGATCCGACCTAACTTTCCTGTGTACATATGTGAACGCACTACAGTGAGCCTTACCATCAGGTACATCCACCAGGAATTAATTAAAAATAGCTGTGGGTGAGTGGCAGAGGGTCAACAGAGGGAGGGAGCAGGGCGTGGGGGAGGAAGGGGAAGGAGAGGTACTGGGGAGTCACCTAGAACAAGGTCTGTTCTGTGCCTTCATCCCCAGGTCAGAACGGGCTCTGCCGTCACGTGTAACAGAACACAACTAATAAATAAAGTTCACAATGTGTTTCCTGTGTGTGCTGGACCCATCTCTAGAGCTCGGTTGTCACGTGTGTCTGTGGTGACTGCTGGGTGCCACGGGCATGGGACAGTCCCTCACTGCGGGACATTCTTTGGGACAGCACATCTAGAAGGCTTAACAGGTAGGTCCGCTTTATTCCCCAGGAGGCTTCAGTCCACACCACCGTCTCCTTTAATCTAAAAACATCACTCTTCTCAGGCCACAGCCACCAACAAGGAAACGGAGGACACGCTCAGAGGCAGTCAGTGGACCTCCAGGCGCCTCGCGCCCATGAGTGTCTCCACTCCTGGTGACAAGGAAGACAGCAGTTATGAAAAAATAGAGAGTCTTTAAATGCTCAAAAGGTCTTTCCGCAACAGCCCCAAGGCTGCATTCCTTGCTCTACGGACACCATAGATCCCATGGATTGGAAATCATGACCACAGGCTGGGGGTGGTCACAGCACTAGGCTAAGGCCCTGGGTTCTAGTCCCAGTCCTGCCACCAAAAACTAAGAAGGAATGTCACAAAAAGGCCAAAGGGACTCCAGTGTTTATGTGGTGTTGAAACTCACAATTGTTTTTTTAAGTAGCCAACTTGGTAACTACGACCTGGATATCTTATATTTATTTATTTGACATTGAAGATCCACAGTCTTCCAGCACCTGGTCAAGGTGACACAGAGAGAAGGTGAGAAAGTCTAAAACAGTCGCGTGTGTTCTGTGCAACGTTCAGGGAGGCATTTCCTGCAAACACGCCCAGAGAGGGCAGCCGACCCCAGGGGAGAATCGAGGGCCTGAGAGGACACGGCTGCCACCCCAGCAGAGCTTTCACACGTTCACTGAACATCCCCAGCTGCGGGTCCTCTGCGGCCCGTTCCCCTGCTCCGTGAATCAGCCACGGTCCCCGACGCAAAGAAGCGGACTCGGGCTGGCTGGAGCCAAGCTCCGTATCCAACACGCTGTCGCGAAAGGCAGTTCTGACGAACGAGGAAGTCTGCTGGGCTGTGAGGAGCTAAGATTTTTCTCTCTGAGAGAAAAGAGACCCACATTTAAAATCCTGTTAAGTTCAGCTAAAAGTTAGAGCTCCATGATGTTCACTGGGCAGGGCATTATCAATGCGAAGCAGTGTTTCCTTACGTTTCAACCTCACCTGCTTACTAGTCGGTATCAGGAAGGGCCCAGGAGCAGATTGTGTTTGTGAGCACTAAAGGGAACCCGCGGTCCTTGGGGGAAATGGGTATTTCCAGGTCCGAGGCACACGGAGGAAACGCTGGACCTGGAGCATCTTACTGGGCAGCAAAGACAGATGGCTAACGGGACAAGCCAAGAAGGCCACAGCAGGCTGTAGAGCTGGCCCAGGTCCATCACTTTATCTGTGCGGTCCAGCTCCTCAGGGCCCTTCTCTGCTCTGGCTCAGACACCCGGGTGGTCCAGGGGAGCCTGGGCAGACAGGAGCAAGTGGGCCCTCGAAGCACTGGTGCAGACGGCCCGCCCTCCCTCGGCTTCTGCCCTGGCCTGGTGTTTTGGTCCCAGGAGGCTGAACAAAGACACGGAGAGGAGCTGAGCTGCCCTGGCCGTCACCCAGGAGAGGAGGAGGCCCCTCTGCACCAGACAGTGCCCAGCCATGGAAACACACCTGCTGCCACAGCAGCGTCACCTGGCCACCCGCCACCGACGGCCAGGGTGAAATACGCACGCCGTGTTGCCGAGGGGGACTGGCGGCTCCTCTCCCAGCACTGTGGTGCCAGGTGACTGCTGTGAGGACACAGAACCCTGGATGGGCTCTTGGCAGCTGCAGTGAGGACGGCTGAACACCGAGAGAAGAATGCTATACTTGATTCAAACACATGGAACAGGCAGACATTTTCATGAGTTTATCATGGTCCTGACCAAAGATTTAAAAAACCCCACACCCTTCATTTCCCACAGTAGGACTTGACCATGACATCACCCTGACTCCGAGAACAAGCACTGAAAATGAAGGAGTGACAGTCCAGCCTGCTTTCCCTGTGGCTCACGGACACCAGCTGCCGTGTGCACAGGTGAGTCCCTGCTCCCCGCAGCCGGACCACTCTATGTGAAGGAGGAGTGACCAGTTTAGAAAACCACTGTTTGGCCACCCTGGTTGACTGACAGGACAGGCATGGTCCTCCGTGGGTGCTCACCACGCCCGGAGAAATGCTGGTGCCAGGCTGGTCTGGGTCCAGCAGAAGGAGAGCCGCCCTCGTGGGAAAAGACACCTTGGGCCGGAGAGGTTCAGTGATCACCTCTTTAGCCCCCTTAAGGGTCCCCAGCAGTGGACAACCGGGCTTCACCGGTAAATATGTTAAATTAGTCCACGAGCAGACGGTCAGACTGACCCCCAAGTGGGGCTTCCGCACACAGCTGGCCTGATCCACCACCTACGTCACGGGCTGCCTTCACGGGCACCAGGAGACGCATCAGGCGTGATGATGATCCTCAATTTGATCCAAACTGGGAGGGGAAAAAACCAGCAGAAGGTATTTTGGGAATGAATGAGGGCATCTGAACATGGCCTGGGCATCCAGTGATGTCAGGGACGCAGCGTTTGGGCGGCTAGGATCATGCTTCGCGGCTCTACGGGAGGACGCGCTTTAGAGATGCCTGTTTGATTATTCAAGATGAAACGAAATGGCAACATAATTCACATTTAAATATTTTCATCAAATACATATTGCAGAGGACTCAGGGCAGTACAGATGTTAACTGGCCATGGGGGGAGCACAGTGTCCACTCTGCCACCCTTTCTACTTCTGAAAGTTGTGTATGTGTGGTGGATTGTTTTTTGTTTGTTTTTGGTATAAAGCAGTGTGAGAAATAGAAAGTCCAGTGGTCCGTTCTCAGATGATAGTATCCACCCCGAATTGGATCCAATTGTAGCCATTTTAATGATAGCCCTTTTCTTTGCCCGCCCTGATTTTAAAACCAGCCAATCCATAGATTGTACCCCAGAGTTCTCCAATCAGGGCGCAGGGCAGCGCTGTGGTGGGACCCCGCAGTGGCCGAGGTCCGGCTGGTCCTTGCCCATGCGCTTCCCTGGCTGCTTGACTCTAACGGAGAGGAGAAAGGAAGGAGCACAGCCCCCGGCTTCCAGGGGGGGCCTAGGGCTGGCGGCCAGTGCAGGCTGCTTGGAGCGCCGTCCTCTGGGAAGAACCTGGGAGACCCTCAGCCACTCCTGCCTGGAAGGAGGCGACGGCTTAGAGAATTCTGGGCGGGCTCTTGGGTGGAGGTGGGCAGTGGGCAGAGGTGCTGCTCCCCTGCCCTGGGGGTGCCCAGCGTGTGCCCTCGCAGCCCTCGGGGACAGTGACTCTGGAGAGGGAGGGGCCTCTGAGCAGGCTGCGGTTTGGCGTGTTGAGGTCTGGAGAGGAAGAAGGCTACATATTTTTTTTTTTTTTGCATCTTTTTTTCTGTCTTCTATTTTTCTGGTTGACTTCGACAAGGGGTCAGAGGGCGGCAGTGGTGGTGACGGTGGCCTGGCAGCCTCCTCGGTCCCAGCCAGCTCTGCTCATCGGACTCCTGACAGCGGCCTGCGCTGGCTCAGCCCCTGGGTGCTCAGCCCCCGAGGCAGCGCAGTCCAGGGCTCGGGATGCCCAGCCTCCTGTCCCCACCCGGGGGCTGAGGATGCCACCATTGCTGCTGCCCACCCACTGCCTCTGGGTCAGGTCCTTGAGTCTCACTAGTGTCAGCGACCAGCCCGGGTGGCAGGACAGCCTGGCTGCCAGGCGCACGTGACTTATTCTCCTGTAGAGTTGGAGAATAAGTCAGAAAACCCGCCTCAAATGTTCTCCTTCCCAGAGCCCCACAAGAATGCACCAGGGCGGCGTCCCCTCTGAAGACGCCTCGGAGACCCGAGCTCAGTGAGCGCAGGACCCGCGCCCCTGGTGCTGGAACAGCGAGCTGCGACCACAGCGCCAGGGCCACAGCGCAGCGCCAACGGCAGGCGGTGGGCAGCGACGGACACGGGCCTCCCAACAGCTTGTGGTGGCAAATGACTACATCTCACTTGATTTTCATCCTGAGTTCTGAGATGACCCGATTTTGTGTCTGATTAATGGGCTGCCCAGACGGCTTTGGAAAACCTGATTTCCATTCCTCTAATGAATCACAGTCTCTTCTGGGTCTGGACAAATCACGTTCCAACTTTCCAGCAGCTCAGGCATGGAGCTCGGCCCAGCGTTTCCTTCTGTGTCCGTTATTAACCACGTGGCTGAGGAGGAACCAGCAATTTGCAGGATTAAGACTTGGGTTTGCAATTGATTCTCTGCACGAAGCTACCACGGAAGAAAATATGCAGGAGAGCAGCCTTTCCAACATTTACGTGGGCGAAGAAAAAGGAAGATCAGCAAGGATTAAATATCCTTAAACATTTATCCAGAGAATCATCATCCCGAAAGTGTGTGTCGGCAGAGTCCTCTCCTGCAGTGAGGGAAGAGCACGCTGCAGTCACACATTCTTAAGGAAGTTCGTGATTATTTTTCATAAAAATCCGAGATTCTGTGAAGGGCCTGTGAAGTGATTATAACAGAATGGTTCTGTCATCGAGCAAACCTCATTTCCATCCAGTCACAAGCATTACTGAAGATTCTTTGCCCAGCCTGGTGGCACACGCCTGTAATCCCAGCAGCTCGGGAGGCCGAGGCAGGAGGATCACAAGTTCAAAGCCAGCCTCAGCAAAATTGAGGTGCTACGTAACTCAGTGAGACTCTGTCTCCAAATAAAATGTATAATAGGGCTGAGGATGTGGCTCAGGGGTTGAGTGCCCCTAGGTTCAATCCTAGGTACCTCCCCCCCTGCCAAAATAGGTTCCTGTTACTGTGTCCTCTTTGATCCTTTACCTGTCCACTCCCGGCGTGGTCTCTGAGCTTTTTAATGACTCTGTAACTCTGTAACTTGCAGAAAACTGATAGCAGGGCAAGGATGTGGGCCAGAGGGGTGCGATGAAGTCTGTGTGGTGCAGACAAGGGACCCACGCCCCAGCTACCCCTGCAGAGAGACCAGCTTTGCAGCAAGTTCATTTAAGCCTTCTAAATCCCATCTGCAGGGCTGTTCTTGAACCTCTCTGTATGTGAACGCGCTGATCACTGACAAACTCGTCCACACAGGCTTATTTATGTCCACAAGCCTCGTGACCTTTACCCCTAAGCACACTTCCTTGACAGAAGTACAGTACGTGTGGGGAATGGGCAGAGTTCCCCAGGTGGCCCTGGACACAGTCTCTGAGCCACTCGGGAGGTGGTTTGGGGGACCAGCTTGTTTCAAACTGAACTGATTTAGAGATGATCATACTGTGTTGTAGGATGCCAAATGTCATCAAAATCAATTATTCTTCAAGAGTCATGACCCACTAGCGTATCTTTAAATCCCTGGTCAGAGAGGCAGATGGCCTGTGCCATCTCAGTGCCGTAGTGTAAGTGGATCAGTGACTATTTCCCCAAGAGCAGCATCACACATCCAGATGCCAGGCCCGAGTCAGGGCTGGCTCCTCGCGCAGGGCCTCTAGGACGGAGCCTCTCCTTCCCACAGGGGTAGCCTACCTGGTGGCAGGCTTCAGCGAAGGCAGCACATTTTTGCAGAAAATAAACTCAAGTTTTATGCCAAAGTTGTTCACTTTAAATAATGACAAAACAAATCAGCAAATAAATGTACCTAGAGATCTAATCAAAATAGTCACCTTGCTTCAGGGTTTCATGAAAAAAAAAAAAAAACACCTTCTACCAGCCAAAACTAATAGATGGGCTGAAAGACATATGCTTAATAGGAAGATTTCATCAAGAAAAACTTTGGTGAAAAGTACCCCGGGTACTACCTACCCCCGGGTAGGAGACAGATAGTTGTGAAAAACCTCATCTAGGAATTGGAAATTTGACTTCTATTTTAGTCTCTGCCACAGGCTGGCTATGTCAGAAGTATAAAGTAAAACTTTCAAAACAGCTTCTTTGAGGGAATAGAGTATGCTATTCTCTGTCCTTTTCTCATACATACTAGCAAGGAATACTGTTGTGATAGGTGGAGCTACAGCAGCCACCATAAACCTTTAGGTGACTTGGAAATGGAATACAAATGCAAATAGACAGCATAGATCCTTACCCCTGACTTTTATGTGAGAGAGAAATGAATCTGACAGACAGATTTCTATCTTTTTCAAACCAGTATTTTTGTTTCTCTGTTGCTCCTAATTATAGGTATGATTGTATCCTGACCTGATTTCTGGGCCTGCCGTCAGGGCAGTCTGTGACCCCGTCTCTGCCAGTGTATTCTGAGGCAGGCCCTGGACCTCATCTTTCATAAGAAAATCACTTGTTTTTCTGAAAGGCTTGCTGTGCCGATCAACTGAGTTCATGAGGAGGCATTTTGAAAACAGTGGAAAGAAGCATAGGGACACGGGTGCTACCAGCAGAGAATGACGATGACAACTGCCAGCCTTGGGTGGCGGGGCCCCTGGAGCTCACAGAAGTGCCCCTGTGGGACCGAGAACACCGTGACCTGAAGATCAAGTGAGCCACAGCCTCCTCCTTCCTGCTCCTGGGGAGACCGCGTGACTGGCACTTGAAGGGCAGGGTGTGCTGACGTTCACCTCAGGGCACATGTGTCACGCCCAGAGCCAGCACGGCCAGGTGCTCACTGATCACCAAGGGCACCGACAGGCGCACGCTTCACGTGGCCCCACGTTCTTAAAACTCAGAATCTTAACTCAGTGGCCGTAAGCTTCACTTAGGTGTCTGCAGAAGTGGGCGGCTGGGTCGGCCTGGCAAGACCCTGAGTCTGACCGTGATTCCCCACTGGAGCCACCGATCCAGGTCCTAACTTCAGGAACAACAAACCCGCCCTCTCAAGCAGGACCCGTGGTCTGCACTGGAGTTTGACACCCAGCCTGGGCTGCAGGGTCCCGCCATCGGGCTCTGGCCAGGAATGGCATCCGGTCCCTGCTGTGGAGGACGTGGCAGGAGGCAGCCTCCATCTCCACCGCATGTGGACCCATCGAGGCAGCGGGGTCACCTTGTGGGTCACGAGCTCTGTCCCCTCAGCTGGTGGGCACCCAGCCCAGCGCACAGTGGTGGGTGGCGGGACAGTCTCCTGTGTGCCACTCACCAGCTGCCTGTCCCCAGGGCGGAGGCGGGGGCAATGATGCCGAAGACCAGGAGGCTCAGTGGGGACCTGCTCCCTCTGCTGGGGACACAGCATCTCAGGTGCCCAGGTCCTGTCTGGCTATTTCTCCTCTTGCTTGTTTTCGCACTGGCGTCTGGCTGCTGGGTTTCCTGTGTCCCTCCTGTCCCCTGAGCAGGATTGCTCCCCGCAGCCGGGCAGCTTCCCAGGCTCGGTGCTTCTCCCCACGGCCCACGGCTCAGACGTGCAAAGCGCTCCCTGTCCCTAACAGCCCCTGAGCGGAGCCGGACATTCGGGAATCAACAAGTCTGTCACAGCCAGAGATGACGGGGTGGCACTCTCCGTTGCCCACGGTGTCTGTGGTGAGACGTGTGACCTGGGGTTCACTTCAGGGACCGAGGCTGGGTGCTCCAGGCCTGGCACTGCCCACGTCCCTCCCAGCTTCCCACTGAACACGTGCTGCTCCACGACAGGATCGCTGGCTGCGTCGTCCACCATGAGAACTCAGCCAGTTTTGAACGTGGGATCCCTTCTCTTCACCAGTGAGCAAGGCGCTTTGGGGCTTAAAGCTTTGGTGACATGTCACAGTGCCTGGAAGTGACCATGTGTGAAGGAGAAGCTGCCGGAATCACAAGGATGCCACCAGGAGTGGTGTGGCCGCGTGTGAAGCACGTCTGAGGCTGGGCGCCAGAGGACACGGGCGGGTGGTGTCACCAGGAACGCAGATGTGCCATCCTTCTGTAGCTGGGGTATCGGAGCCAGTGCCACCTCACGAGGCTCTCAGAAACACGCTCACAGGTTTAGGGATTTTCTCGTGATGGGGGAAAAGTTAAAGCAGTTATGTTGAAAGGAGACGCAGATCAGAAGCCAAATGCACGGTGTCCAGAATCAAGGCCCTGGCTTTGAAGACACCTGTCAGCAGCCCCAGCCACCGCCAATCCTGTTCCTAGCCGCTGGACCAAGGTTGTGCGAGTGGACTGCAGCCCCTCAGAGACTCAGGCAACCGTTCACGGCGAATGTTAGACTGCTGCATCCGCAAGACGGTGCTGCCTTCATGATTCAGACGCCTTAACAATTCTATCTGGGTCATCAGGGGCGTGACAAAACTCACGTTGCCAAGTAATGTTTCAAACATAAACTTCCTTTGAAAATATACGGCTATGAGAGCCACATTGTGGCAAAAGTCTGTAACAAGTCAGAAAAACGGACTCTTGGTGCAGCTTGTGATCAGCCGCTTCAGGCTACGGCACAGGCTGCAGGGCAGACGTGTGAGCTCTGTGGAGACGGGTGCCACCCTGAGTTCCAGCCTGCAGGGGCACCGTCTGTGGCAGTTGCTACAGTGATCCTTTCCCCGAGCTCAGCTCCCTTCTCCTCTGCCTCTGGACAACGCACAGTGCTCCAGCAATATCCCCGCAGGTCGGGGCCTGAGTTAGGACTAGGGTTTGGCTGGTTGACAGATCCCTCTCAGGGCTGCAGGTGGCAAAGACTGTCTCCTGTTCTGTCGGCTCTCTTCACGCTCTTGTTTCCTTTGCTGGGAAGAAGCTTTTTGGTTTGATGCCATTCCATCCATTGAGTCTTGTTAAGGAAGTCAGTTTCTGAGCAGGTACATTGGACTGCTGGACCTATATTTAGTTCTGGTCGGCACAGGGTTTCTGGTCCAATTCTTAGGTTTTTGATACACTTACAGCTGATTTTTGTGCAGGGTGAGAGATAGGGGTTAACTTTCGCAGGTCATTAATTTCTAGGATATACAAAGAATTTAGGAAACTTAACACCAAAACACACACACACACACACACAAATAACGCAATCAACAAATTGACAAAGGAACTGAACAGCACTTCACAGAAGAAATTCAGATGGTCAACAAATATGTGAAGAAATGTCAACATCTCGAGCAATCAGAGAAATGGAAATTAAAACCACACTGAGATTCTATCTCACTCAGAATAAGAATCATCAAGGATACAAGCAACAATAAATGTTGTCGAGGAGGTGGGGAAAAAGGTTCACTCATACATGGCGGATGGGACTGAAAATTGGCGCAACTATTATGGAAAGCAGTTGGAGATTCCTCAGAAAAGTAGGATAAAACTCCGATTTGACCCAGCTATCCCACTCCTCGTATAGACTCAAATAACTTAAAAACAGCACACTACAATGAGGTGGCTCAATTCACAATAGCTAAAGTATGGAGCCAACCTAGGTGCCCTTCAACAGATGGATAGATAAAGAACCTGTGGTCCCTCTACGCAGTGGAGTTTGCCGGTAAATGTATGGGTCTGGAGAATTTCATGGTAAGTAAAATAAGTCAATCCCCCCAAACCAAAGGTCAAATGTTTTTGCTGATATGTGAAAGCTAAACCACAAAAAATTCTTTAGAATTTAAAAAAAACAAAATTCTTTAGAATCAGACCAAGAGGAATGAAGGGAAGGGTGGGGGATGGGGAGAGGGAAGACTCAGAATGGATCGGAGACCACTGTCCTGTGTACCTATATGAAAATACCCAAGTGAATCCCACCATCATGTATAGCCACAAAAGGGATCCTAATTAAGATAGGGTCTATTTCATGCTTGTGTAATTTTATCAAAGTGGATTCTACTGTCATCTATAGTTAAAAAGAACCAATTTTAAAACACCCCTTAAGTGCACAGCCTGGGTCCTTTACCTGCAAAGGACACTCGGACACCAGGGTGGCCTTCCCGCTGCTTCTGGAGTGGGACACACGCCTGCAGATTGGCCTTGGTCCTGACTATAGACAGAATGGGGGCGAGAGACAAGTAACAGCTACTTCCAGTAAGATCCGAATAGATATCACAAGAAATGCCAAACCGAGTCTGATAATAATTCCACCAAGAGAAGAAAGTTCTAGAGATAACACTTACTTTCATACCACAAAGGACTCCCTAACGACCACCACGGGCTTCCTCACGGAGGCCGAGCCCCACCTGCACTCGCGGGTCGGTGTGCTCCAGCCCTGCCATTTGAGTTTGCCATCTAGACATTCTCTAGCTGCACAAAGCCCCATTTTTAAAAAAAAAAAAAAAAAACTCCGTCATTTCACAAGTAGCAAGAGGCTTCAGTCACTTGACTGAAAGTGCTTTTAATTACAAAGATGTGCAGTTTCTGCTCAATACATGAGAGGTCATCAACCCAGGAGGGGCCTCGGGAGAAGGGCCGACGCGCTCTGTCCACTTGGAAACCAGTCTCCGTCTCTGCTGGAGACGTGGGCCCACCAGCATGGAGAGGCCCAGGGCTCATAGGTAAGGTCTGCAATGTCCAGACTCGAAGAGAACATTCTAGGGAAACCGCCTGCAGTCTTGTTCATCTGTCCCAGCTGGAAAAAGAAAGTGTGGGGGTCCACGTCCACCATCCCCTGACTGAAGCGGCAGAGGACAGCGTGTGGACGTCCTGCTTTCCTCCTGATCCTACACCTGGCGTCCAGGGAGCCGGCTACCTCTGTTCTCCTGAACTCGGACCTTCACCTCCGGAGACAAAGGAGAGAGTCACGGTTTCCTCTTTCAGCTATTGTGAGTTATCATCTTTTTAAACTTTCATCATTCTCAACAGAAAAGAATGAAAGAGAAATTGCTTTCAAATAGGTTATGTGGAGGATTTTCCCCAACAATGACTATCACATTGATTTGATAATTAAACAAAAAAAAAAAACAGCACCTACTTCATTATCCAGAGGCAATTCTTTCTCAAAGCACTTGCCATTTCGACACTGTAGAATAAATATGCAATGTGATTCTTCATTAGATATTATACTGTTACAAAATAGACTCTTAAACCCCATAAATGTCAAAAACATGGGTTTCCATGTACTTGACACTCACCCCAACACAGTCTGTTCCTGGTAGCAGAGACTTCTGTGAGCTTCCTGAAATCTCTGAAAACTCACGAGAGCATCAAGAGCATCACTGGGAAACAAGAACCCCCTGAGCTTCACCTAATATCAAAAGAGTCGGAGTTGAGGAACAGGCCATTTGAACCCAGAGGACAAAGAGCTACGTGTGAACTTCCACAGAGGGAGCAGGACCTGCAGAAACCTGCTGACCACAAAAGCAATGAGATTGCAAAACGTCAAAAGTTGGCTTTGCCAGACCTTGGCAAACCAGCGGTTTTCTACAATCTGAGCTCTATATTTTTAAATCACTGAATCTCAGCAATAGGAGTGAGCTTTGGCCTTATAAGTTGCCTTATTCCCTTCTGCCTCTCCCAGATGCCTGTGAGCCACAGCCTCACAATCACACCAGCCACTGAAACGTTTAGCCTAGAAGCTCCTGGAGGGGGAACTGCGGCTTGAGAGCTCCCCCAAAGCCCACACCTGGATCACTGTCTGCATTAGACCTGGCCAGTCCCTAGGCAATGCACATCCACAGGAGCCTGTCTTCAACTGAGTTAGAGCTGACTCACTGCAGACAGCCTGTTCCCTAGAGCATTTGTCGCAAACAATCAGTGACAATCATTTAACATAACAGTGGCCCGAGGTCATAAACACAGCTAACATAATAAGATGTTGCCAAAAATACTAAAAGGAAAAGCCAAAGACACAATCTCCACGAGAGCTTTGAAAACCTTGAGGACATTGCTGCGATCCAGGAGGCCATTTGCATGCAAAGAGCTGCAGGCTGCTCCAGGAAGTTCTGCCAAGGCCCCGTCATTCACCTCTGGGCTACTTCAGGGTTGTAAATTGGAGGAGTATTGCTCTAATATGCATAGAGAGCTAGAACTATGGCAAAGCTGGGAGGCTTCATGATGCCAGGTTTTTAAGGGAATCTTTGATCGTTGTCTGACCACTACGTTCACCAGTTTTCAGTGGCCACTCCTGAACAGAATGCAGCCTTCATTGAGTTAGTTCTAGAGAACTGTGAAATAAATAATAGGAACAACAGAAACAGCAATAACAAGACCTAAGGAGTTGTCAGTCTGTGTTATTTTAAATGTTCATATTTAACTAAAATGTGACCTGCACAAAGAAGTATGGCCCACGTAGGAACAAAGGAACTGCAATGAATAAACTTCCATGCAAAATTTTTAGTAATGAAAACAACTCCTGAAGAAATCTAGACACTGGGAATACTAGAAAAAAAAAAACTTAACCATACTAGAAAAAAAGTATCTTCAAAGAACAAAAGAAAACAATGTCTGAAGCACCACAGAAAAGCATGGGAACATGCCTCACCCATCAGACAACAGGATTAAAGGTGTATGTATCATGGAAAACAAGCAAATGGAAATCCTGGAGTTAAACATTACAGTGACTGAGGGGTGCAAAATAGAGTCTGACCTGGAGGAAGACAGAAAGATTAAATCTGATGACAAATTAAGGTTATTTAGTCTAAGGAACAAGATAAGAATCAACAGAGCTTCCGAGATCTATGGAACTTCATCACATATCTCAACATATGCATAGTGGAAATCCTAAAATAAGAGGTGAGGAAATGAAGACATAGTAGTTGAAGAAATAATGACAAAGAACTTCTAAAATTTGATAAAAACATGAATCTATACAATGAAGAAACTCAGCAAATACCAAATATGATAAACTAAAAGACATCCATACCTAGTACACTGTGAACAAACTTAAAAGACAAAGGCAAAGAGAAACTCTTTAAAGTGAGTGCCCATGTACATGGGATCCTCAATAAGATTAACGGCTGATTTCTTATCAGGAAACATGAAGACTCATGGTTCCCTATAAGCAATAATAGAAGGGATCCTTCATTCTGAAATAAAAAGGTTACTAGACAGTAACTCAAATTCACTTGAAGAACTTAGGCACTTCAGTAAAGATGACTGCATAAATACAAAAGATAGTACAAATGTACATTTGCAATACTTTTTTTCAATACAATTTAAAAGACAAAAAAATCAATAATCATGAAATTATACTGATAAGATTATAATAGAGAAGTGAATTGCATGACAATAACAGAATAAACAAGAGAGGGAATAGACTTATATAAGAACAAAGCTTTTTATACTACTAAAATTGAGTTGGTATCAATCTGAATTAGATGCTGTAAGTCAAGATGTTATGTAGGCCTCTGAGCAATAACTCAGAAAACAACTTTAAAAACAATACAGTTAAAAATGGCATGGAAATTAAAATAAAATAATTAAAAATAGCTATTTAACACATAAAAGGCAATAGTGGAGGAACTAAGGAACAAAATTACATGATATATAGAAAACCAATAGCAAAATGTCAGACATAAATTATATCTAATTGATAATAATGCTTTAAAAATGGACTAGAGACACAATTTGGAAGAATGGTATATGAAATTTCTATACATTATTTATAAGTGACACTCTTCATATAACATTACAAATAGATTAAAAATAATAGATTAGAAAAAGGTAGAATTCACAAATAGCAACCACAAGAGAGCTGCACTGGCTATAGCAATATCAGATGAAATCATCTTTAGGATGAAAAGATTGTCACTGTAGATAAAAAGAGACATTTTATCATGGTGGCAGGGTTATAAACTTATATGTATAAACCCAGGTCTCCAAAATGCATGAAGCAAATACTGAAAGAACCAAAGGAAGAAAAAAAATCTAGCTCTATTTATTAGAGCCTTCAATATTCTATTTTCAATAATTCATAGAACAACTAGAAGATGGAGAGGAAAGGATGATGTAAATGACATTGTAAAACAACAGACCTAAAGGTCTCCTTAGTGCACTCCACCCAATGACAGGAAGGTATGCACTCTTCTCCAGTGCAGGGGGTCTACTCTAGGAGGGATGGTCTTCTAGGTCACAAAACAGCCTCAAAATTGAGAAGGACTAAAATGATATCAACATGTGTCTAACCACAACGGAATAAAATTAGAAATCAATAAGGGGAATGTGGGAATCCCACAAATGTGTGGAAATCAAATATCATATTCATAATTAGCAAATGGGTCAAAACAGAATTGCAAGGAGAATGGAAATAAAATCAGAACACATCCAAATACATGGGATGCAGCTAAAGCAGGGCTTAGAGGGAAATTCATAGCTATGAACACCAAGATTCAAGGAGAAAGAACTCAAATCAATGAATGAACTCTATACCTAATGAAAATAGCAAAATAAGAGCAAATGAAACTCAAAGCAAGCAGGAGGAAGGAAATACTACAGATTAGAGTGGAAATACATAAGGAATAAGAAAACAATAGAGAAAATGCTGAAATAAAAATTTTGTTCTACAAAAATATCAACCAAATTCACAAACTTTTAGCTGTACCTACCAAGATAAAAGAGAAATGATGCAGATTACTAAGTGTAGAAATAAAAAAGGTAATATTACTCCTAAGCTTACAGAAATAAAATTATTTACAAATGAAGATTTTGAAAAACTATAAGCCAACAAATCTGATCATCTAAAGAATATGGAAAATTTCTAGGAAGGTTCAACCTACTGAAATTGACTCAAAAAGAATTAGAAAATTCAACTCTATCTAGAAGGTAAAAGATTGAATTTGTAAATAAGATGCCTCCCCTAAATAAAGCCTGGCCCTGGGGATTTCACTTGTGAATCACAGAAAAGGCACCAGTTTTTACCAACTCTTATAAACACACAAGCAAAATATATGTTCTAAACTAGAAGCAAAATCTATTCTCCTAAAACATGGAAGAGTCGGAAACCCTTCCTTGCTACTCCACAAGGTGAGAATGATCTTAATCCAAAAAAAAAAAAAAAAAACCCACAGATAATGACATTAAAAATAAACAGCAGACCGATACCTCTTATGAAGATAGTTACAAAAACCCTGAACCTTTTTTAAAACTGCGTGTGGTGCAAGGATTGAACCCAGGGCTTCACGTGTGCAGGGTGACAACAGAGACGACCCAGTGTCCTAGATGGTGCTGGGGACGGCAGGGGTGGGGGCAGCATCAACTAAAATCCAAGGAAACATGGACACGCACAGACCTCGGTTGGTAATGATGCACGGGTGCTGCTCATCAGCATGCCCAGCGTGCCACACTGGGAGACCATGACAACAGGGGCCCGGTGTGGGCAAGGGCCGCTGTGCGTCTTCAGAACTTCTCTGTACGTATGAGTCTATTCGCAAACGAAAGGCTTACTTTAAAACGTCTCGCAGATGAGTTCAAGCAAAGGATTAGCAGGTGTGGGGGGACTGTAACAGGTGCAAGAGAGCCGTGCCAAGCCCGTGGTCTGAGGGGCAGTCTGCTGGGCCCCAGGGCTCAGCCTCTTCAGAGCTGCCACCCAGGACACAGTGGCACATTGCCACCAGTCAGGAGACACTCTAGTTTCCGAACTGCAAGTAAGACATGGAGGGTTATTCTCAATGAAAATCTCCAAACATTTGAGGCCCTTAGTTCCCCAAACTCCAGTCTCATTCAGCACCGCCACTTTGCAGGGCCCAGATCCTCATGTGGTGGGCCACACAAGGTCGGGGATTCGAAGCCACAGACCACAGGTCTCTAAAACACCTTATCTTTAGTAGTGTTCCACAGTAAAAGGAAAGAGAGAAAGAGAGAGGGAAAGAGAGAGAGAGAAAGAATCTGGATATTTCCCGTCTGATCTTTTGGTTTTTTAACTAAGAGCTCCCTAAATTTTTAGTTAAGATATTTTTGGTTAAGAAAGGCTATTTTGAGAGGTGGTATTTAATTTGCATTTTCAGAAATACGGTATTGAGCTTTTGGGTTGTAATGACCTGTTGGACAAGAAAGAAGGATGAGGCCAGAGTGATTTTTTTTTTTATAAAATCAGGCCCCATATGCCGATCCTGGACTTATCTCTTCCTGTGCTCACGTCTCTTCAGAATCACACCTGACCACATTTTAAAATGTAATCATCGAGGCTCTTGGATTTGGCAGAAAGCAGTGCTCTTGCTCAAATGATGATCTGTCACCTTGCTAATGTTATTATAAATGACAGGCAGCTAAATTTACACCCAGGGTAACATTATATATTAATAAGAGAATTAATAGGTCAGTGATCAAGAAATCACACACCCAGTTAACAAGCCAGATCGTATCTGTCTTCCTGCTTATTTGCTGTGCACATATAACATGTACATAGACAGCGAGGTCATAAATCTCTTTAAATGCTGGCCTTACCATTCATTCTCTAGCCAGACTAAGAATAGCATCCTTGTTGTCATTTCCAGGTGCATCTGCAGCCACTGGAGGGCACTGTTCCACAGACTGCGGGAGCTCTGATCTGCCAACTGCATCTCTCCAGGCCAGCTAGTGGGGACGGTTCTGCTGGACTCATCCTTTACTGTCTGTATTACTTATTCATACGTCAAGAACAGTGGGTTTTAATCTCAGTCCTTCACGTGAAGACTGACACATCAATCTGTTGTCTCAGACATCTGCAGACCTCGGTTTCTCTACAAAAAATAACCCCAAAAAACCTGCGTGTTTGTGAATTTTTTCTCCCCAATAGGATTCTGATCTTGAATGCTGTGCCTATTACTGTCACAGTTTTCTTGAAATGCTCCTTTATCGAGATGCTCTGGCTGTTGGTTTCTGAATGCTTAGCTGAAGTCAGGCAGCAACACCAGGCTGCAGAGCAGAGCTGGGCCCTTCTGGCACTGTTTACTGCGGCCGAGGCTGTGCGCCTGCCAAGGGCGTCCAGTCAGGCCACCTGGTCTGCCTCAGGCAATGAGAAGAGCATGGTGTGGTGCACTGCAGGAGAAGAATCAGCGCTGGGAGGTAGTGGCTGCTCAGGCAGCAGGCACAGACCAGGGATGGAGTCCATCGACTTCAAGCACCTGCCCCCTGTTTCCTGACGTCACCTGGTCTGACCTCTGCGTGCCAGTGAGCCCTTGCTGGGTAGGCAGGGAGCCAGCAAGGACAGGCACCAAGGGAGGTTCACAGGGAGCCCTCTGGTGCTGAGTCCAGGGCCAAGACTGAAGGCTGCCGGTGTCTGGAGGTTCTGCCACAGCGAGGGCACCCCGAGTTCCCATTCCCAGTGCTTTCCCCTGGAAAAGACACAGAGGGAGCAGGGCGGCTGGCACTCACAGGGTCCAGAGCCACGCGGCGTCTGTGGCAGCCATCTGCTGCCCACCAGGCAGAAGCCTCGAAGGACAAGTTCAAGTTTCCTGATTGTGAACATTAAAGCTTGATGATCCTCAAACTTCGACTATGATAAAGCCGCCCCGAGCCTGTGACGTCGTTAATCTTCACACTCTTCTCCTTCTCCCAGCTGCTCTGGATACACCACTGTCAGGGCCACTGCCTTGAAGCACAAGCTTCCCCAGGACAAAAGCGCCCTGGGCGCCTTCCTGTGATCTACGGCACAGAACCACCCCTGACTTGACGTTCAGTGCACGTGACTTGGCTCCAGATCAACTCAGAAGCTTTATCTTCCACAAGTCTTCTTCACAGAAATGTTGAAAATTCAGACAAAATTCACATAAAAACGTCACCATCCGAAGCATTTTAAAGCACATGGTCCAGTGTGCTTTAGTGTGTCCACACAGCCCGCCAGTGTCACCTCCCATCGTAACACCTTCCTCCTGCTTCCTGCAGCCCCCTGGCTAATGTCCTCCTGTGACGTGCCTTCCTTCTGAGGCTCCAGCCCTTTGACTCACCTACATGCTGAGGGTGAGCTGCCACCCCAAAACCAAGGGAGTGGTGTCTCTCATGTGGCCCCTGATAGCAATGCCACACACACCTGTGCTGTACAACCTGTTGGGGAATCTCACCAGGTCCCGGGTACCCCACGAGGGAACCACTGGACGCTCCCCCGCAGTCCCCTTGGGGTTCCCTGCATGCCCTGCTGTTGGAACAACTTTCCGTTGACGGCTAACAGAGGGCAGCTATGGGCAGCTCCGAGGGCTTGAAGAATCTGCACTCCTTCAGGCCTGATAGGACGGCCTGCTCCTGATGGGAACAGGATGGGGTGCTCTGCTCTAGCGAGCCGTCAGTGACACCACATCCCGAGCACTTGTGGTCAGCGTGGCCAAGCTGCCAGGCCAGGAAACTGATGGCCAGGAGCTTCAGGAATGGAACTTCTACCATAGAAACCCCCTCCCCTAGGGACAAAGACCCTTCCTGATGATCCAATATCTAGAGCACCCTCATAGTGTGGTGACCTTAGGCATACGATGATGGGCTCACGGATACTGTCTGCTCGTCGTGTATGATTGATGGCACGCCCCACTGGGACCCTGTAACCATTGTGTGCATCCCAAAAATAAACTGAGCTACTGGACGGCGACCTGAGGCGGGTCTCCAGCCAGTTCTCTCACCAGCTCCCGGAGTCTGGGTGTTGGTTCCGCGTCTCTACCCCCAGGGACAAGGTGGCCGAGCAACAGTTGTTCAGAACCACAGCACCCGGTCGCTCCTGCCACGAGGCACCCCAGCTGTGTGGATGCTGAGCCCTGTGAGTCCTCCCAGCCAACCCTCAGCCTGGATAAAGCACATTCTGAAATGTTTGCAAATGAAAAAATAGAACATGAGAGACTCTTCCAAATCACAGAACCCGCGTAGATCCAAGACGGTGGACTAGAGATGGCGTTCCTGGCTGCCCCATGGTGTGACAAGCAGACAGGCAGCTTCTCAGCAAGGTGGGTGAACAAAATAATCCAGGGGACTTTACTGGAATTGAAAACTGGACATTCACAGCAGACTGGGGACACAGGAGGCTGGAAATAATAAGAAAGAAATCCCCAGTCCCACAGCCACTGCCCCAGGTAGGCCGGAAGCTCCAGCTGGAGCACTCCCTCTGAGAGCCAGAGTGGAGGGATAAGGGAATTAGAGGAACAGCACAGTGTCTGGGTACAGAGCACACAGAGACAAGAGTGTTTAGGGACCAAGGACACTGCCTGGCCAACCCGGAAGATGTGCTGCACAACATCCAGGTGTGGGGAGAGAAGCCACCCTCTCTCCAGGCGGCCTGCGGGGGACTAAGAAAGGAAACATTTGGCACCACTGCGCCGGGGGACCAGCAGCCGAGGGAGCCAATTCCTGGCAAACCACAGTTGGGCCTGAAATACAGGCCAATCAACACATGGTGCAGGACCAAGAGTGCGCTGAAGTGACCAGGAGGAAATCAAACATGGAGAGAGGTTGACATAGGAGACAACCGGTCGCAGAAACCCACTCCGCTGACCTCTGTCCTTCCCATCCAACTGCCTGCAGGACCTGCTGGGAGAGAAATGGACCATCTGGCCAGGAACTCAGAAGGGTAAGGGGTGGGAGAAATGATTTGGAGACTGAACCTGAGAAAAGGAAATGTGGGGTCTGCAGGTGACACCACAGGAGTGGAACCCAGGGAAGACCCCTGGGGTAGAGTCTTCCAGCAGGGACCAGCAAGTACTGGGCACTGGAGGTGCACTGATTTAAAATCTCCAGACCAACTGGCATTCAGCAAAGAGCCTGGAGCCCACCTAAGCCTAAACCTTGCCTCCAGGAATCCCACCTACAGGATCACCTCTCTGCCTCCAGCAAGCCAGAGGGAGGAGCACCAGCTCCTAGAACCATTGAGAAGAGAAAATGAGAAATCTTTTGAACTCCTCCAACAAAAGATTCTTTAACTTTCCATCAAGGTTCCATTTCTATTCTTTTTAAATTCTTTTTCATGGTTTAACTATGACCTTAAGGATACACAGACATTTACACAGTTTCCTATTTTTTTTTTTATTTCTCACCTCTAGCATTTTTGAAGCCAGTTATTGTTACATGGGTTAGTTTTTTGTGAACTAGGATGTTTGATTAGTATATTTTAATTTTGTTTTGTAGTCTTTATTTTTAATTTTTTTGAAAATTGCATATATATATTTTTTTTTCCTACCTATCTGTTTCCCTTGATTCTCTCTTTTCTTCTGAGGACAGCCAGTCTGTATTGTTCTTTCACTCTTGCTTTAATCTTTTTACTTGGTCTTTCCTCTTCCTCCCTCAAATCATCACATCTCATCCCTGTCCACCATCTGAAAATGTAAAACCTTTTACAAAATTGCTGTTTTTATCAGGGGCAACGAATGACCATATCATTTCTGTCTATTGTGATAATTAACATCTGGTTGATGTGGTATACTGTTTGCATGGGCTGTGGTTATCATCTGTCTCTCCCTAACAGTGAGGTACTGGAATCCTCAGACATCCTAACTCCACGGGGTAGAAACTCTACTGCCTCTGATCCATACTGCCAAAGGGGTAGACACACAGACGACCTGAAACCGCAGGGTAACAAACTGCCCCAACAAACCAAGAGACTCCAATAACAGTATCCATCAAGATCCCAGTGGAAGACGGGTCAGAGGAGGAGCTTAGAATGTACCCAGTTAAACTGACCTGTGACGTAGAGGATGGTATAAAGGAGAAAATAAAGGAAACAAAAGATCACTTCAATAAAGAAAGAGATCCTGGATAAAAAACACAAATAAAGGAAGGAGACAATAAACCAAGACTAGACCACACAGAAGACAGAACCCCAGCCAATGAAGACAAAATATATAATCTTGAAAACAGAGGTGACCATGGAGAGAAGATGTTAAGAAATCGTGAACAGAAATTCCAGGAATTATGGGATAACATGAAAAGACCAAATTTAAGATTTATCAGGATAGATGAAGGTGCAGAGATACAAACCAAAGGGATGCACAATCTTTTCAATGAAATAATCTCAGAAAATTTCCCAGATGAAAAAGCAATCATGAAATTCATCTGAAAAAATAAGAGACCCAGAATAGCTAAAGCAATCCTTAGCAGGAAGAGTGAAGCAGGTGGTATCACAGTACCAGACCTTAAACTATACTACAGAGCAACGGTAACAAAAACAGCACGGTAATGGCACCAAAACAGACTGGTAGACCAATGGTACAACCCACAAAATGACAACTGCCTTATATTAGACAAAGGTGAAAAAAAATGCACTGGAGAAAAGACAGCCTCTTCAACAAAGGGTGCTGGGAAAACTGGAAATCCATATGCAACAAAATGAAATTAAACCCCTGTCTCTCACCATGCACAAGACTTAACTCAAAATGGATCAAGGACCTAGGAATTAAACCAGAGACTCTGCGTCTAATAGAAGAAAAAGTAGGCCCTAATCTTCATCATGTGAAATTAGGCCCCAACTTCCTTAATAAGACTTCTATAGCACAAGAATTAAAACCAAGAGTCAATAAATGGGATGGAATCAAACTAAAAAGTTTCTTCTCACCAAAAGAAACCATCTCTGGGGTGAACAGAGAGCCTACAGAATGGGAGCAAATCTTTACCCCTCACACATCAGACAGAGCGCTAATCTCTAGGGTATATAAAGAACTCAAAAAGCTAAACACCAAAAAACAAAAACAAAAACAAATAACCCAATCAACAAATGGGCCAAGGACCTGAACAGATACTCCTTAGAAGAGGACATACAATCAATCAACAAACACATGAAAAAAATGCTCATCATCTCTAGCAATCAGAGAAATGCAAATCAAAACTACCCTAAGATATCATCTCACTCCAGTCAGAATGGCAGCCATTATGAGGACAAACAACAATAAGTGTTGGTGAGGATGTGGGGAAAAGGCACACTCATACACTGCTGGTGGGGCTGCAAATTGGTGCAGCCAATATGGAAAGCAGTATGGAGATTCCTTGGAAATCTGGGAATGGAGCCACCATTTGACCCAGCTATCCCTCTTCTTGGACTATACCCAAAGGACTGAAAAACAGCATACTACAGGGACACAGCCACGTCATTGTTTATAGCAGCAGAATTCACAATAGCTAAACTGTGGAGCCAACCTAGATGCCCTTCAGTGGATGAATGGATAAAAAAAATGTGGGATATATACACAATGGAATTTTCCTCAGCAATAAAAGAGAATAAAATCATGGCATTTGCAGGTAAATGGATGGTGTTGGAGAAGATAATGCTAAGTGAAGTTAGCCAATCCCCAAAAAACAAATGTTTTCTCTGATATAAGGAGGCTGACTCATAATGGGGTAGAGAGGGATACATGGAACGAACAGATGAATTCTAGATAGGAAAGAGGGGAAGGAGGGAAAGGGAAGAGGCAGGGGATTAGCAAGGATGGTGGAATGTGATAGACATCATTATCCAAAGTATATGTATGAAGACTCAAATTGGGTGTCAACATACTTTATATATAAACAAATAGAAAAATTGTGCTCTCTATGTGTAATAAGAATTATAATGCAAAAAACCCACAAAGTACATGTATAAAGACATGAATTGGTGTGAACATATTTTATACAAAGATATGAAAAATTGTGCTCTATATGTGTAATAAGAACTGTAATGCATTCCGCTGTCATGTATTTTAAAAAAATAAAATAAATAAAACTAAAAAAAAGATAAAAATAGAAAATCAAATATAGGAGGCTTACAGGACTCCAAATGCACAAAATTACAACAGATCCACACCAAGACGCATCATACTGGAAACACCTAGAATACAGAATAAGGATAGAATTTTAAAGACAGAAGAATATCAGATCACATGTAGGGGGAAACCAATAAAGATCTCAGCTGATTTCTCAACCCAGACCCTCAAAACTAGAGGTCCTAGAATTACATATACCAAGCTCTAGGATAAAACGGATGCCAACTAAGAATCCTATATCCAGCAAAATTAAACTTCAGATTTGAAGATGAAATAAAAACCTTCCATGATAAACAAAAATTAAAATAATTTGCAACAAGAAACCCTGCACTTCAGAATATTCTCAACAAAATATTCCATGAAGATGAAATGAAAAAAAGTGAAACCAGTAAAGGGAGGAACTACCCTAAAGGAATAGTCAATCAATGAAGAAACTAATTCAGATTAAAACTAGAAATAAACCAAAATGACCAGGAACACAAACCATATCTCAATAATACCCTTGAACATTAATGGCCTAAACTCATCAATGGAAAGACATAGACGGGCAGATTTGATTAGAAAACAGGACTCAACAATATGCGGTCCTCACGAGAGTCACCTCACGGGTAAAGCCACCCACAGAGTGGAGGTGAAAGGGCGGGGAAAAACATATCACTCACGTGGATTGAGTAAACAGGCAGGGGTTTCTATCCTCATATCAGATAAGGTGGACTTCAAGCCAAAATTAATCAGAAGGGACAAAGAAGGACAATTCACACTGCATAAATGTATTATACATCGACAAGACCTAACAATCATAAATATTCCCCGAACAATGGAGCATCTACATACATCAAACAAACCCTTCTCAACTTCAAGAGTCAATTAGACCATGGTACATTAATACTGGGTTATTTTAACACAGCCCTCTCAGTACTGCATAGATCTTCTACACAAAAACAAACTATAGAACTAAATAATACAATCAATAATTAAGACTTAACAGATATATAGAATATTCTATCCATCAATTAGCAAATACACTTTCTTCTCAGTAGCACATTGATCCTTCTTTAAAACAGACCATATCTTATGCCATAAAGCAATTCATAGCAAATACAAAAAAATTACAGATAATACCCTGCATCCTATCAGATCATAATGGAATGAAATTAGAAATTTATGATAGAATAAAATAGAAGCAATTCTATAAATAATATGCTATTGAATGATGAAGGGATAACAGAAGAAATCAGGGATAAAATAAAAAAATATTTAGAGGTAAATAAAAATAGTGATACAACATATCAAAATCTCTGGAACACCATGAAGGCAGTGCTGAGTTACGGAAAGTTCAGTGCATGGAGCTCATTCATTAAAAGAATAAAAAGTCAATGAATAAAAGACCACATTACATCTCAAAGCCCTAGAAAAAGAACAAATCAACACCAAAAGCAATAGAAGATAGGAAATAATCAAAATCAGAGCTAAAATCAATGAAATTGAAACAAAAGAATCAATTCAAAAATTGAAAAAATAAAAAGTTGTTCTTTGAAAACATAAATAAAATTGATAAACCCTTAGCCATGCTAACAAGAGGAAGAGAGAGAGAAAAACTCAAACTACTAAAATTCATGATGAAAAAGGAAATATCACAATGGACACTACTGAAATACAGAAGGTAATTAGAAACTATTTTGAAAATTTATACTACAATAAAATAGAAAATCTTGAAGACATCAACAGATTTCTAGAGAAATGTGATCTACCCAAACTGAACCAGAGGCACATACACAATTTGAACAGATCAAGCAATGAAATAGATGATGTCATCAAAAACCTACCAATAAAAAAAAAGTTCAGGACCAGACAGATTCTCAGCAGAGTTCTACAAGACCTTCAAAGAAGAATTAACACCAATACTTCTCAAATTTTACCATGAAATAGAAAAGGAGGGAACCCTTCTAAATTCATTCTATGAAGCTAGTATCACTCTGATACCAAAACCAAATAAAGACATTAAGGAAAGAAAATTTCAGACCAATATCCCTGATGTGATATAGACGCAAAAATTCTCAATAAAATTCAGGCAAATCACATATAAAAACATATTAAAAAGATAGTGCACCACGATCAAGTGGTATTCATCCCAGGAATGCAGGGTTGGTTCAATATACAGAAAATAATAAATGTAATATTTACATCAGTAGACTTGAAGACAAGAATCATATGATCATCTCAATAGATGAAGAAAAAGCATTTGACAAAATACAGCACCCCTTCATGTTCAAAACTAGGGATAGTAGGAACATACCTCAACATTGTAAAAGCTATTTATGTTAAACTCAAGACCAATATCGTTCTAAATGGGGAAACATTTCCTCTAAGAACTGGAACACGACAAGGATGCCCTCTTTTGCCATTTCTATTTAATATCCTCCTTGAAATTCTAGCCAGGGTAATTAGAAGAAAGAAATTGAAGGGATATAAATAGGGAAAGAAGAACTCAAACTATTACTATTAGCCAATGACATGATTCTATATTTAGAAGATCCCAAAAATTCCACCAGAAACATTCTGGAACTAATAAATTGACAAAGTAGCAGGATATAAAAACAACACCTATAAATCAAATAAGTTCCTATACATTAGTGATGAATCTACTAGAAGAGAAATTAGGAAAACTACCCCATTTACAATAGCCTAAAAAACATTAAAATATTTGGGAATCAATCTAACAAAAGAGGTGAAAGACCTCTACAATGAAAACTACAGAACACTAAAGAAAGAAAATTGAAGAAGACCTTAGAAGATGGAAAGATCTCCTGTGTTCTTGGATAGGCAGAATTAACATTGTTAAAATGGCCATACTACCAAAACTATTAAATAGATTTAATTCAATTCCTATTAAAATCCCAATGACATTCTTCACAGAAATAGAAAAAGCAGTCATGAAATCATTTGGAAAAATAAGAGACCCAGAATAGCCAAAGCAATCCTGAGCAAGAAGAGTAAAGCAGGAGGCATCACAGTACCAGACCATAAATTATACTACAGAGCAATAGTAACAAAAATGGCATGGTATTGGCACCAAACCAGATATGTAGACTAATGGTACAGAATAGAAGACACAGAGAAAAACCCACATAAATACAGTTATCTCATGGTAGACCAAGGTGCCAAAAACATTCACTGGAGAAAAGATAGCCTCTTCAACAAATGGTGTTGGGAAAACTGGAAATCCATATGCAGCAAAATGAAATTAAGCCCCTGTCTTTCATCATGCACAAAACTCAACTCAAAGTGGATCAAGGACCTTGCAAGAGCAATTAGAAGCAAGAAAGTCAGAGATCCTGTGCCTACTAGAAGGAAAAGTAGGCCCAAATCTCCCTCATGTCAGATTAGGCCCCAACTTCCTTAACAAGACTCTGAAAGTGCAAGAAATAAAATCAAGAACCAATAAATGGGATGAATTCACACTGAAAAGCTTCTTCTCAGCAAAAAAAAAAAAAAAAAAAAAAAGAAGAAAAAAAGAAAAAGAAAAAGAAACAATCAGTGAGGTGAATAGAGAGCCTACAGAATGGGAGCAAATCTTTACCACATACACATCAGATAGAGAGCTAATCTCCAGGATATATAAAGAACTCAAAAAACTTAACCCAAAGAAATGAATAACTCAATCAATAATGGGCTAAGGAACTAAACAGATACTTCTCAGAAGATGATATAATAATTGATCAACAAGTATATGAAAACATGTTCAACATCTCTAGCAATTAGAGAAATGCAAATCAAAATGACCCTAAGATTTCATCTCACTCCAGTCAGAATGGCAGTTATCAAGAATACAAGCAACAATAAGTGTTGGTGAGGATGTGGGGAAAAGGTACACTCATACATTGCTGGTGGGACTGCAAATTGGTACAAACAATATGGAAAGCAGTATGGAGAGTCCTCAGAAAACTGGAAATGGAACCACCATTTGACCCAGCTTCCCACTCCTTGGTTCATATCCAAAGGACTTAAAAACAGCATACTACAGGGACACAGCCACATCAATGTTTATAGTAGCACAATTCACAATAGCTAAACTGTAGAACCATCCTAGATGCCCTTCAATAGATGAATGGGTAAAGAAACTGTGGCATATATACACAATGGAATATTACTCAGCATTAAGAGAGAATAAAATCATGGTATTTGCAGGTAAATGGATAGAGTTGGAGAATATCATGCCAAGTGAAGTTAGCCAATCCCCCAAAATCAAAGGCTGAATGTTTTCTCAGATAAGTGGATGCAGATCCATATGGGGGTGGGTGGGGGAGCATGGGAGGGATTGAGGAACTTTGGAGAGGGCAAAGGGGAGGGAGTGGAATGGAGGGGATCTGCGGTAGGAAAGATGATGGAATGAAATGGACATCATTACCCTTCGTACATGTATGAAGACATGAAAGGTGGGACTCTACTTTGTGTACAACCAGAGACATAAAAAATGTGCTCTATATGTGTACCATGAACTAATATGCATTCTGCTATCATGTATAACAAATTAGAACTAATCCCACTCCTTGGTTTATACCCAAAGAACTTAAAATCAACAAACTACAGTAATGCAGCCACATCAATGTTTATGGTAGCTCAATTCATAATTAATTATTTTAAAAAAGAAGAAAAAGTAGGTCCATATCTTGACCATGTTGGCTTAGGACCTGACTTCCTTAACAAGACTTCTAAAGTGCAAGAAGTAAAATAAATAATTATCAAATGGGACTGTATCCAACTAAAAAGCTTGTCCTCAGCAAACAATCAATAGTGTGGCGAGAGAGACTGTCGAATGGGAGAAAATCTTTACCACATGTACCTCAGATAGAGCATTAATCTCTGGGACATATAAAGGACTCAAAAAATTTACCACCCAAAACCCAAATATCTCAATCAATAAATGGGCAAAGGAATTGAAGACACTTCATGGAAGAATAATTGATCCACAAATATATGAAAAAATGTTCAACATCTCTATCAATTAGAGAAAGGCAAATAAAAACTACTCTGAGATTCCATCTCACTACAGTCAGAATGTCAATCATTAAGAATACAATCAACAATTAGTGTTGGTGAGGATGTGGGGAAAAGGCACACTCATACATTGCTGGTGGGACTGAAAATTGGTGCAACCATTATGGAAAGCAGTAAGGAGATCCCTCAGAAAAGTTGAAATGGAATCACCATTTGGCCCAGCTATTCCACTCCTTGGTTTATACCCAAAGGACTTAAAATCAATATACTACAGTAATGCAGTCACATCAATGTTTATAGTAGCTCAATTTACAATAGCTAAAATACGGAACCAACCTAGGTGCCTTTCAACAGATTAATATATAAAGAAGATGTGGTATATACATTATGGAATATTACTCAGACTTAAAGAAGAATAAAGTTATGGCATTTGCCATAAATGGATGGAACTGGAGAGTATTATGCTAAGAAGTGTAATAAGCCAATCCCCAAAAACAAAAGGCTGAATGTATGATCTGATATGTAATTCACAATAAGGGGGAGAAGAATAGAGGTATTTTGGACAAGACCCAGGAGGGTGAAGGGAGGAGGGGGGTATGAGGATCGGAAGGATAATAGAATGAATCACCCATTATTACCCTAAGTGCACATATGATTACATGACCTGTGTAACTTGACATCACGTACAACCAGACAAGTGAGAAGTTATACTCCATTGATGTATAATGTGTCAAAATGCATTCTATTGTCATGTATGACTAATGAGAATAAAGAATATATTAATTAGGGGCTGGGGTTATAGCTCAGGAGTAGAGTGCTTGCCTCGTACATGTGAGGCACTGGGTTCGATCCTCAGCACCACATAAAAATAAATAAAATAAATAAAGATATTGTGCCTATCTTAATATATATAAATTAAAAAGCCACAGAGTGGGGGAAGGTCAGTGAGGGTGCAGACGGGGCAAATGACCAGGTGTCGTCACTGCCAGAGCTGGGGTGTGGCTACCTGGGGGTCCATGCCTCCATTCTCTAATTTAAAAAATGAGTTCGTTTATTTAAAAAGTAAAAATAAATGAAAGGCCAACGGGATATCCCAAAGATGCTCTAAGCTCCTAAGTTGGAACAGTGCAGGGAGAGGTCCGTGAGCCAGGCTCCCCTGCACTCCTGCACCAGGCCGCGGCTCCCGTGGCCCGTCGGATGGGCAGTTAGGGACTGTGCCCACTGGCACACGGGCTCACTCCTGCTCACGGCAGTGAAGTTGGCTGGTGTCGTGAACAGGAAGCAGGAGCCCAGCTCCGGGAACAGCCCCTGCAGCCTACGGACACCATGGGCACAGAGGGCAGAGATGCTGCCCTGAGCGGCCCACACGACTGGGACCTGCTGCTTGTGTCCACGGGCGCTGGCTCAGCGACCTACGGAAGACCTGCTCTACCCCGTCTCCTCCAACCTGTGCAGCTTCCTGCCCAACCCACGAGCCTGCTCCTCCTTTTCCAGAGCCCCAAGTTTGTCAAGGGGTTCAGCAGGTCCAGAGCAAAACATTGTCCTCCCTGACCTCCGCAGGGTCAGAAGGGCGGTCCCTCCACCAAGCTCCGGCCCTAGATGGACGGGGAGGGTCTGACCTGTCACTGTTGGTCACGCAGCTGCTGCTTTCTGCCTCTGCGGAGGAGCGTCCCAGGTGGCCGGGGCAGCAGGGGCCTGGCTCAGAGGTCTTCAGGCAGGTGACACGTGCTGGGTGAGCGCTCTGCCGCTGCCCCGCCCTGGCCCAGGCCGGCTGTGTGTGAGAAAGGCCCATGGGGTTTCAGTGCCCTCCCTGTTGCCAGTGCTGCGAGGTGGGTGGCTGTTTCTGCGGGTGGTGACCTTGTGAGGCAGCCCTGGTCCTGGGCTAGAGGAGGAGCACACTGGGCTCCCGTCCCTCCCAGGTGTGGAGCTGGGCGTTGCTCTAGCTGCGGTGACCCTCAGCGGGAGGCTGGACCACAAGACCACGAAGGTTCTCCCGGCTGTCCCCGGGCTTGGCCCACGGTGCACTTGGTGGCAGGCTGGCCTCCTCCAGACTCCAGAGGGCTCCTGGTGCGCCCCCACAGCTCCACCCGGAGAAGGACCCAGGGGGCGCCCTCCGAGTGGACGGATCCAGCTTCTCCCCTGATCTCTGAGCCTCAGGCAGGCTAAATAACAGACCCCCAAGTTCTCGAGCTGTGCTCGACCCCGGGCCTTCAGAGCGGGGCCAGCTACATTTTTAACTTCAAGGTGACGTGAAGGATGACTTCTCTTCTGTTCCCAGTGCTCCCTGTTTGAGTTGAGGGGAACAGCGCTGGGCCACTCTTGCTTGCTCTCAGGCATGCTGATGACGGATCAGAGCCGGATGGAGTCTTCCCCTTGATACAGAGGCTGCCTCGAGAGGCTCCCAGCAGAGACGCGGCTCTGTCCCTGTCGGGGCCCAAATGATCCTGACTTTCCTGCTGGGTCTGTCCACACGTGCACATTGTCCTCCGAGCTCAGGCTGTGGAAGAACCACCCTCCTGGATGGGACGGTCTAAACGTACGAGCCTTGATGACGGGAGATTCTCATACAGCAAACCCTCCCATCTCCGGGCTCACCTAGTCCCTTCTGGGTCAAGCTAATTATATCAAGTGAATTCTTAAGGCCTCAAATGTTCACGGCATCTTCATTCTGCTTCTCAAAAATTAATTCACCTTTTAGACTGGAGATTTGCAGGCTCAGATTCTGAGAAGAAGGATTATGTTTAGTGCATTTAAGAGGCTTACTTACCTTTGTATTTATCCTGAAATGAGTTCGGTTCACCAGTGTTTATGCCGGAGAGAAAAAAGTCTTCAAAACAAATCATGGGGATCTCATTAAAAATTAAGATATATAATATCTGTAAAATCCCCACCTCGGAAGAGATTCTTCTAATGAGTACCTGAGCCTGTGCCTGGTAAATCACCCAGGACTAGTGGCTGCTCCGGGTGGGGAACCCAACCCTGTTGAAACCCAGAGACCACCACGGGCTCCCGCTGCTCAGAAGAGTCCATCAGCCTCCACCCACACGCAGGTCTCATCTCCCAGCCTCCCCAGTGTTCCGTCCTTAAGCCAAATGAGCATCTGGAGCTTATTTGAGAGGCCTCAGCTCTTGCCCTTTTTAGGTTCTAAGATAGATTTTTAAATTCCTGCTCCTTCCTGATGCCACCGACCAGTTTAACTTGGCAAGGTCCTAGGCACCAGTGTCACTTTAATTCAAGTACCACTGCTCGGAGCTCGCAGGAGAATGAGTGGCATGGCTGCGTCCGCCCACCCCTCTGTCCTGGGACGCCCTCGTGGTTCACTGTGGCATTTAAGTATTTACCTGACCTTCTCCCTAACCGAAAGGTGAGGACATTTTAAATAACTGACTGAATGATCAAAAGGATGGGTTTGAGTGACGTGGAGAAGCCGGCGATGGGAAGTAACCTGGGCAGGCACCTCAGGCCTGGTATGGAGACCTGGATGAGCTGCCCAGCTTCCCTCCTCTTGCACACCAAATCCAGTTAATGAAGCACCCATAAAATCAATACTGTGGCCTTTGAACCAAGAGGAGAATGTTCTCTAATCTCCTGGGAAACCTATTATGAAAGTTGGCATCTGAGTTCCTTCTGAAACGGAGGAGGGAAGACAAATTCAGGAATACACCTGGCTCAGAGATCCGCCATCTCAGATGCTAAGGTCCTTGGGGGCCAAGGTCATCTGGGTCGTGGCCTTGGTGAGCTTTCCTAATATTGGACTGAAGTTTACCCACACGGGTCTTTTAATAAAGAAGAATCGGCAGCGTTCCCCCGTCTTTCACGGGTCTGCTCTCTCCAGCTGAGCGATGCGTCTGACCGTCAGACGGTCCTCATGCTTCTTGGCTTGGCTCATATTCTACAAGTCCCTGGAAGTGTCCAGCAGGTCCATTTTGCCACAGACCTGTCAAGCGGCCGGTTTAGGCGGATTCATGACCCATCTTGCTCACACATTAGAGAAAGCCAAGTCCTGTAAATGAGGCTCAGGAATCACACACGACCTACGTGCAGTCTCAGAAGTGCGCTCTCCGTCCTGAATTCTTGACAAATTAGAGCCCAGTACACATTTCAAGAAAGCCAAGTAACAGGCAACTTCGTACATACAACCCTTTCCAGGGATATCAAAATTGTATTCTTTATCTAAGAAGATGTCATTTGAAGTAATTACCTTGCCTCTCTAGGCATTCCAAGGAGAAAACAATTCTATTTTAGAACAAAATAAATGCAAATGTTTTTGTTCAGCCATCCGCATCTTGACATCCAACCACAGGTACCAATCCTCAATCGTCTGTATCCATTTACATAAAATGTCCCTGGTGGCCTTCCTAGGTGCAGGGGTTCACCTGGCCAGGTCCTCAGGGTCACGGAACCCCAGGAAGTTGCAGGTCTGAGCTTCGGGATGACAGAGAATCGGGATCACGTCATCCTTTTGTCAATCATATGGCCCTCTTTGCAAAAGTCATGGTTTACCCAAAGCACCCAGGGCCTTGGAAACTCCTTGAAGGGCGAGCCTGGAGGGTGGGCTCTGCCTCACCTGGCTGTGCCACTGACCTAGTCACCCCCAGGTGGAGCACCCCCTTAGGCCACCCCCAGTGCCCCACGGCAGTCTCTGTTCCCACTTCCAGGCTGCTTCCCTTGGTCCCAGTCAATGAGAAGCTCCACCTTCTGAAGGAGCCTCAGGGTTGACCTGTGGACAGGCCACTGAGCTTGGTGAAGAAAACGGGCAGAGGCCTCCCTGGGTTCCACTGGCTGTGTCCCTGTCTGGGCCGCTGTTTTGTGCTGGGCAGTCAGAATAGATCTGAGTCCTTAGGTGAGGTTCTGCAGCTGATCTTCAGCTGAGGTTGACTCTTCTTAAATCCTCAGATGCACAGGGAAAAGGGAAAAGGAACACAAGGACTTCCTCCCAGATGGAGAAACCACTTCCGGGGCAGCAGGTAGGGTCCACATGTGAGTCTAGAGACAGAAAACCAGCCGGGAGACCTGGGGAGACCTGGGGATCCTCCTTAGCACCAGCTTCCTCATGCAGATGGAGAGACACCAGCCAAAAGAATGGGCTAGTGCACATACAAGGGCCGGTGCAGTAGCCAGCCGGGAGGGAGCGGGTAACTGGGCAGCAGAGGGGATCCCGGAGGAGGAAGCCTCCTGGGACAGCTTCAGGCCTCTGACCTTCCATACCTCTGACACTCCTACCTACACCTGGGGCTCTGGTGACGTCTGTTTTACTATCTTCTCTTCGTCCTACTTGTTGGAATCTTATATTGCTATCTGAAGATTGCAGTGACTTGGCCCCAATTCTTTCTGGAATGGAGTGAAATCATTTCACTAAAAATGGCACTGTGCTTGGTGTTACAGACACAGCCCCCGGCACTACAGGGCAAATAAACACCAACTGGCGCCTTCTAGTTAGCACTTTAAATACGCCCTGTGTTGTACATTCAAGGTACAAACTGTGCTGTGCACGTCTTTGTGAGCACAAGGCGTGCAGGGTACCAGAGCTCTGGGCCTGAGCTCTAGGGCATCTTTAGCAATATTGAGAAAGCAAGCTAAAGACTGTGGGAGGACGATACTTCACCTAGTTACGTTGCTTTATGTTTTAGATCTATACAGAAGCAAGCCTTATCTGGTCCCACGATAAAATCCTTGAGTTACTGAGCAACAAAACGCACTTCAACACAAGATGTTCCTCTCCCAGGTGGGAAGTCGTGAAGACAGGAGCAGGCTCCACAGGGTCACGAGGAAGCAGAGCACAGGAGCTGGCTGTGTTCTGCTTGGAGCCCCTGTGACAACCCTCCTCTATGCCCGGGACCTCCTTCCCCACTTAGCAGAAGTGGGTAAATGGCTGTAGCCGGTGGGGCTGGTGTCACACCCAAGCTTTCCATAAGGAGCAGACAACGGCGTGCTTCCTGCCCCTTCTTCTCCCCCACTCAGCAAGTGTGCGTGTTGGGTAGTGGGTGGGGCCTGGGGGTCTCTGCTCTTTCAGCCTGTCCCAGTCCATTCAGGAGTGAGGAGGCAAGGCCTGCGGACAGGTCTGAAGTCCTTGGAGTGGAGAAGGTGGGAAGCAACAAGGACACAGAGAGTCAAAGTGCAGCGGAAACTTTTAGTTTTTATTCTGCTGCGGCTTTTCTTGGGTGTCATCCAGCTCCTTCTAGACCAGCCTGAGGATCTGGCTGCCAGCTGCTCAGAAGGGCTCCAGGGGGCTAATGGGGCTGCTCCTAGTGTCCATTGCCGCTGAATGGGCAGGCTCTGGTTTTCTTTCCTCCCACTGGTTTGTATTTAATTGTACTCGTGAGATTGTGGCCCAACCTTAAGTCCCCCAAAGCTGGCCACTTGGTTAAAGGATGAATACGGGAACTTAAGTCAGGAAGAACCCATTTCAGTGGGTGACACCGTGGAGAAGGAAGCGGAAAGGAGAATCCTCTGGAGCGGGGGACTCTACCCTGTTGCCCTCCACCCCAGACTCAGCCCGAGGCCCGGTCTCAGGGAGCACAGCCTCCTGCCCCCTCTGCTCACTGTGCGCCCCCGAGGCCCTCTGGGTGCTGGGTGCAGTCAGTGGTCTCATTTGGGAGCCGATTTGCACATGACCAGGACCTGAATGGGTCTGAAAGGTTCATCCCCGACCTCTGGACGGCACTCTGTAATCTGTGCTCCCAGCGGAGAGACATTTGCAGACACTGGTCCCCTGGAATGCCAGGCTAAGGATCATCACCCCCCAAGCAGCTCACGTGATGGACAGAAAGGCCACCAGCAAAGTGTGGATCAGACCCCGAACTCAATGAATCCTCTGAATCATGGTGCAGCCCAGTGCTGCGAGAAGGCACCTCACCGATTTCCCGGGGCTGGTCTTTGTGACACAGCTGCATGAGGACAGCAGCTGGGGCCCCGGGGTGTTGGGATGGGCTGGGACGCTGAGATAAAAATAAGTCAAAAGCAGCAGAAATAAGCATCAGCATCTGGTGGCAAAGCCAACCACACTCCATCTGGCTGCCCTCCGGGCCTTGGGGACCACGGAGCTGCCCTCACCACAGCCCGGAGGAGATGCACAGCAAGGGGGCTGGGCTGGCCCGGGCAGCACCCAGCCACACCACCCTTGTCTCCTCCTCCAGGGACAATTCCAGATCCCCAGAGCACACTAAGGGTCGACCCTCACAACCAGAAAGTCCCCCACTGAGCTTCAGGCGGATCCTCAACCTCCCCGAGGCCTTCAGAGGAGGCAGAGGCAAGGCCTAGGGAGTGGGCCACCTGGGAGGTTGTGACACACAGGTGAGGCCACCCGGGGGTTGGGACACCCACATGAGGCCACCCGGGGGGTTGTGACACACAGGTGAGGCCACCCGGGGGTTGGGACACCCACGTGAGACCAGCCGGGGGGCTGTGACACCCACGTGAGGCCACCCGGGGGTTGGGACGCACGCACGCGTGAGGCCACCCGGGGGGTTGGGACACCCACGTGAGGCCACCCGGGGGGTTAGGACACACAGGTGAGGCCACCCGGGGGGTTGGGACACACAGGTGAGGCCACCCGGGGGTTGTGACACCCACATGAGGCCACCCGGGGGGTTGGGACACCCACGTGAGGCCACCCGGGGGGTTGGGACACCCACGTGAGGCCACCCGGGGGTTAGGACACACAGGTGAGGCCACCCGGGGGGTTGGGACACACAGGTGAGGCCACCCGGGGGTTGTGACACCCACATGAGGCCACCCGGGGGGTTGGGACACCCACGTGAGGCCACCCGGGGGGTTGGGACACCCACGTGAGGCCACCCGGGGGTTAGGACACACAGGTGAGGCCACCCGGGGGGTTGGGACACACAGGTGAGGCCACCCGGGGGTTGTGACACCCACATGAGGCCACCCGGGGGGTTGGGACACCCACGTGAGGCCACCCGGGGGGTTGGGACACCCACATGAGGCCACCCAGGGGGTTGGGACACCCACGTGAGGCCACCCGGGGGGTTGGGACACCCACGTGAGGCCACCCGGGGGTTGGGACGCACGCGTGAGGCCACCTGGGGGGTTGGGACACCCACGTGAGGCCACCCGGGGGGGGGTTGGGACACCCACGTGAGGCCACCCGGGGTGAGGCCACCGGGGGGTTGGGACACACAGGTGAGGCCACCCGGGGGGTTGGGACACACAGGTGAGGCCACCCGGGGGGTTGGGACACCCACATGAGGCCACCCGGGGGGTTGGGACACACAGGTGAGGCCACCCGGGGGGTTGGGACACCCACGTGAGGCCACCCGGGGGGTTGGGACACCCACGTGAGGCCACTGGGGGGGGGGGTTGGGACACCCACATGAGGCCACCCGGGGGGTTGGGACACCCACGTGAGGCCACCCGGGGGGTTGGGACACACAGGTGAGGCCACCCGAGGGGTTGGGACACCCACATGAGGCCACCCGGGGGGTTGGGACACACAGGTGAGGCCACCCGGGGGGTTGGGACACCCACATGAGGCCACCCGGGGGGTTGGGACACCCACGTGAGGCCACCCGGGGGGTTGGGACACCCATGTGAGGCCACCCAGGGGGTTGGGACACCCACGTGAGGCCACCCGGGGGGTTGGGACACACACATGAGGTCACCCGGGGGTTGGGACGCACACGTGAGGTAAAGAACTTTGAGGAGGAAAGGGTTATCTTGGCTCATGGTTTCAGCCCAGTTGCTGGTGGCCTCTGGGGTGTGGGTGGGGGGACAGGGTGGCAGTGCGTGGCACAGCAGAGCAGGACACAGAGGGCCTGCCCTCCTGCTGAGCCCCAGCCCTTAAGGTTCAGGCACCTCCCAGCCATGCCAAGGGCTGGTGACAAAGCCCCTCCACACGGGCCTTCGGGGACGCTTCTCCAAACCACAGCAGGACAGTTCTGCCACCACTAGCTGTGTGACCTGGGGAAAGTGTCTTGCCACTTCTGACTCTAGGCACCGTCCTGCCTGATGCCCGTGTCAACAGGAAGCACTGTCCCCGTCACCTTCTGCCCTCTGTTCCATTCTCCTGCTCTGGGTGCAGATGGACGCCCTCGCTGAACACGGTCTGAGAAGTCAGGGAAGTGTCTCACTCACTGGGGCCTTGCCCACAGAGGGTAGGGGTCCCAGGTGCGTGCTGGTTTGGGGAAACTCCTTGAGCTTCCGCTCACTGTCAGGAAAGGATGGAGGGCGCCCTGGCAGGAGCTCTGGGAGGCAGCTCCCACCTGCCTGGGGCTGGCTCTGGTGCCACGCCCCGTTTCACCTGGAGGGAGGTGATATAGGATCTGCTCGGCATCCAAAGAAAAGCTCCCGATGCTGTAATTCTGGTCCCGTGCTCTCCTGCCCCAACGGAAAGACAAACGCCACTTCAGCTACGGTCACCAGGCCCTGCCAGTCCACCTGGGGCTTGGGAAGGCTCCCCAGAAGCTGCTGAGCTCACAGAGAGCAGAGGACGGTGGCTATCAGAACCAGGCAAGAGACCCAAAGCCCTGGACGTGTAGACACGAGTCACAGCACCGATGATGGCAACCTGGACGTGTTCCACGTCCCTGGGCAGGTGTCATCACTGCTGGTCACCGGCTGGAGCAGTGGAACTCCTGAGAGCAACAGCAGAACGAGCCTATGCAGGTCTGGAGACCTGGGCAGGAAGAGCGGGAGGCGGGAGGGACAGGGCCTCTGACCCCCGCTGCCACGTCCCCCCTGGGTGTGTGCCGACAGCCTGTGACCTTTCACCAAAGCCTGCCCTGAGCACCATTATTGTGTAGAGTGTTCTATTTGAGAATAGAGATGTGACCACGTCCACTCAAGGTGGAGACCAGACAGAACTGTGTCAAGAAGGGGTGTAGGTGCAGGAGGGACAGGGCAGGTCACAGGCGGGGAGGAGGAACAGCAGAGTGTCCTCCGCAGGTGGAGTGCTGTTTGTTTCTGGTGGACACCCTGCTGGAGGACTCAGGGCTGTGGGACCTCGGGTCCTCACGTCCCTCTCAGGGTAGTTTTGCACACACAGGTGAGAGCGTGCCCTGCAGAACTGCACCACGTCCAGTAGGTGGTCATTAAGTGACAAGGGTAAAACTCACCCTGGGGAGCAGGTCTCACCATCTATCAGAAGACGCCAGTTAAACCAAGAGAACAAACTCAGACGTGTATCTATCGGTATAATCCCTGAGAGTGTCAAGAGCTGGACGAATGAAGAACCTGGTGGGCCCTCATCAGCCTTGAGCTCAGGTGCCCCGAGTCACCTTCCCCGGGGACACGCCTGCCCACCGGCTGAGCCAGTCGTCCAGTCAATGCTCCTAGGACTTCATGACGTGCCAGGCACCCTGGCCTAGGAGGGACGATGATGATCGCTATGATGTGGGGTGGCCCCAAGAAGCCTGTGGTCAGGGGGCAGAGGCCAAGGACACCAGGCAGGCGCTCTGCAGGTGGAAGGTGATGGCCGCAGGGATGATGCTCAGGTATGAAGCGCTCCAGCCACTCTATCCATTAAGAGGGGACCCGTGTTTGAGAGTGTCCCTGGTAGTTAACCAGGCTCTAGCAGGACGCCCTGGTCGAGGACCGACAGAGCAGCGGGTGCGGGGGTCACTGTGTGGAAGGACAGGAGACTCTAGTCAGCAGGGCTTCCTGGGCGGCTTCACAAGGATGCCTCCAGGAAGGGACCAGAGTCTCTCCCTCAGGCCAAACAGGCCCTTATGCTGGCGCTCACCTGGGTTCTCAGACTCTTTTACTGAAACGCTGCTAACTGTGGACAGGTCTGTGGCTGCTGGGGCAGAAGCCCTCTTGCCAGCATCTGCAGGCAGGGGACCCCTACCCAGGGCCTGGATCTCGCCTTGAGGAAAGACCTGGCGTCCCCCAATGCCAGGCTTGCAGGCCCATCATGCCCACCTGCCCCTTCAGGTAGGAAAAATGGGGGTGGGTACCTTGGGGGTCCACAGGGAAATCCCTAAGGAGACTTGGAGCTCTTGAGACAACCATTTAATGTCCTGGGAAATACCTGTCTCCTCCCTGAGAAGGAAAACAACATGGAAATCTCATCTATGATCCTCCTCCTTAAGAAAATAAAACATGAATCACACACACAAACATAGGAGCTCCAAAGACAAGACAAGTCTGCCATTTTATAACAAAACAGCGTCGGCCAGCTCGGAACTGGATTCAAGGAGTCGGAAGCCGCCCCTGCACACAGAAATCACTGGGGAGGCTGGCTTAAGAGACCTGAGTCCCCCCCGGGTCATGAATGCAATAGTCCCAGTAGCAGGGCCAGCGTCATGCCATCCCTCAGGGGCTCTGGAGTCCTGCTCGGGTGGCAGCCTGCAACACCTCAGGCAGGAGCAGGGGCAGGAGAAGGGCCCCAGCACTGCCCTGCCTGAGGCTCACTCGCTGCCCAGAGTGAGGACATGCCTCCCTCCTCCGTGGGCTGGTGGCCTTGGTCCTGGTCAGCCCGATGCCCTGACTGGATTTCAGAGTTCTGGTTTGGACCAAGCCATGAAGAATGAGCAAGTTTCTGAGTAGAAGTGTTAAATACAGGCATTTTCAGAGAAAGAGGGAGGAGACAGAGGCAGTCAGCTTCCAAGGGTCCTGGTCTGGCCAGGGACACGAGGCAGAGGTCACGGTCCTGAGGGAAACAGTGGGACAGGACCCAGGCAGACACAGGAGGCCTGCAGCGCTGGGGCCTAGGAAATGGGACTTAGCCTCTTGGATCAATGGCTTCCTTATTTATAAATAAATATAAAAGCCTCCCTCTCCAAGTGTTGCCAAAGACTGGGACAGCGTCACCAAGGTGTGTGACGTAGCTTTGTTATTTCTGCCACCACAGCTGTTGACTGGCTTTGGGGCCACCAAGTGCCACTATTTTTGCATATTTCCTGTTGGGACTATGGAGACTCCAGTAGGAAACCCCGGAAGGAGGTTCAGCAGAAGGCAGCTTGGGCTCAGTGGAGGTGCTCAGGATGAGCCGGGAAGGCAGGGGACCAGCCTGGGCTCGGGGGCCAAGGTGGGCAGACTGGGGACGGTCCCTCCCCGAGGAGACGTGGGGTCTGGAAGACGGCAACAGGAGAGAGAGCAGGGACTGGCAGTGTGCACAGACAAGACTGTGACTTCTCCGGCTTCTCTCTCAAGGGCTTCGCCAAGGCAGGACGACGTGCATTCTGCACAGTGACTTAGGTGGTCCCTCCTACCATCTCCATCTGCTCAGGAGCCATGAGGGCCACTTATTCCTGCGGAACCTGCCCTTTCTGGGCACCACCTGTGGTCACCGCAGCACCAGATGGCCTCCAGGGAACATCTCCACTCTACCCTTGAAGGCGCAAGGCACCAATAAAAAACTGCGGCCTCCAAAATAGCAGTAGAAAAACCCAAACATTTTAAACTCAAATTCCCCCTTTACTGAGCCCCACAGTTTTGTTTAAAAAAATACTGTTTTTTCAAAATAACAAAAGAGAATAAAGCAAATCAAGTTGGTTTGAACCCTGTGCACTAACTCCAATTTTATCTTCTAAAACATACACTTTCCAGTATCAACCAGCCAGCTGATATTTTCCTACATTCAAAGGAAGCAATTTTCTCCAATTTTACAGTCTCTCCAGTCCTGCATCCCGAGACTCGGAGGGATCTGTGCTAACAAGTGGCGGCTGATGAGAAATGAGGGGACACAGACGGCGGGTCTGGGCCAGCACGGGGCTCCCAGCGCGTTGGGACTGCAGTTGAACAGGCTGCAGGGAGGAGGTGGGCCGGGAGGGGCCCTGAGGCTGGGCCCTGCCTGGGGCTGGAGGCAAGCTCATCAGCGTGTGTCCGCCAGGCAGCCCAGAGATACTGAGAAGAGGGAGGGCAGTCTCCTGAAGGATGCAGGTGGTCCAGCCCGCTGGGAGCCCAGGGCTGGGGCTTATCAGGTTCTCCAAGGTGGGGCCCAGCCTGCCTTCCTAACTGCAGAAGCAGAAGACTTTGCTGGGGTGTCACCCAGAGGCCTCCCTAGGTGGCTGCGGCAGCTACCTAAGCAAGTCACGGGTCCTATTGACGCCAAGGAGATCGGTGCTGTGGCTCACGGCGGAAAGAGGAAGGAAAGCTGTCTTTCCGTCTTTCTAGGAACAGCCTTCTCCCTTTTGTGGCCCGCGACAGGGTTAATAAGCCATCTCTGCCGTTTGAGTAGTCAGGTTATGGACGTTCATGATGAAAACAGGGGCCCTCGCAACCCAGCTCTGTATTTTTTCGACTATTGCTGCTGTTAACCTCCAACCCTGGAGGTAGAAGGGAATTCTGCTGGCTCCCTCCAGAGCCAGGGCACCTCTGGGCCAGGTCCATCACTCACTCATGAAACACAAGCCTCTTGTACGGTTAACGGTGCCCACCTGGGAGGGCACGCCTCTGTCCTGGGCCTCCACACCTCTGCCTGTGGGTTTTGTGCTTGGTTTTGTTTTGTTTTTCATATAGAGGGTTGATTCAGGCCAAGTCTGAAACCATGTAATTCCAATAAAAAATACAGAGCTGGGTTGCGTGGGCCCCTGTGGATCTGCCCGGTCTCCTGCAGCCGCCTGACCCTGGGGCCTGGCTGTCGGCCTCATTTCTGGCCCTGGTTTTCCCCCGTCTGCTTCGCCGCCCACTTTGGTTCCGTTGTTCTCTTAGCCCTGGGCGTCGTCTCTCAGCCCCCCTGGGCCCTCCTCGTCACGGGGCCAGCTTTCTAGACTTTGGCTTTACCGGGGTTTGCTCTCAGCTTCTCCAGCCAGGCTGACCACTCTTCAGCTCACGCCATCCCTGCAGTGCCTCCTCAGGAAGAATGGGATCCCGCTCTCCTGCCTCCTGCACGTGAGATCACATGGCTGCTCCAGAAGGTGACTTCTGGCTCCTTCAGGACAGGGACCACATCTCATTCCCAAGACCCGGCCCAGGGCCTGCCCCAGGTGCTCCAGGTGCCTGTGCTACCGGCAACACAGCACACAGTGGGCGCCCAGCCAGGGCTCCTCACCATGGAACCCTTTGCTCGCCTCGTTGGGCTCTCTGGGTGCCTCACCCACATCCACGACCCCTGGCTCTCATTTCTCCTGGTTTTATAAAACACATTCCTTCCAAGAGCCACCTGTTCTTTCAAGCTAAATAAGCTCATCCAAGGGTCAGAATGGACACTGAGTCGTCCTAGAGGACAAAAGAGGAGCAATAACTATGTGGGAGGCTGAGGCCAAGAGGCTTCACTAACTAATTTTTCAGAGTCTAGGGGCATGAGGAACGTTTTAGAGGCACTGTGACAGCACAACACACAAGCACTCAAGTCACTCTCCCAGAGAGCAGCACAGGGAAAGAGAGCAAAACTGCAAGTCCAGGAGGTGGACTTCTAACCACAGATGCACTGCTAACCCACTGCGTGACCTTGGACTAGTGACTTGCCCTCTCTGGACCTTATTCATTCTGAAAGTCAGGAAGTAGACTAGGCCTTGAACACTACATTGGGAAGGTGTGCCAACCCGAGGATTAACTCTCAAGGGTCAACTCCACCGAATGCTAACAGCAGCCCTGGAGATAACAGGCGAGGCGCCGCCGGGAGGGTGAACAGGCATCGACATCTGGCTCCCATGGATGCAATCGCCCGGTTTCAGGCCCAGATAGGGGAGAAAGATCATGTCCAATTCCAGCAAAAGATGAACATGTGGCTTTCCATCCCTAATTCTTTGTTTTGCTATTGAAAAAACAAATCCCTCAAACAAGAAACCTAGATTTGATCCACTTTAAACCTCAAGGGGAAAACAGATGGATCCCACCTGCACACCAGGCTCCCTGCACCTCTCTCCGGTTCCTCTGCTCAGAGAAGGGAGAGCAGGAGCTGCAGAGAGTCAGGACCACGCGGGGGCAGCTCAGCTGCTCTCCGGGGCCCTGTTGCCTAGCAACGCGGCCCATCTCGGCCTGAGCAACAAAGGCTCTGTGAGAAGGGAGGGAGGTCCTCGCAGCGTTTCTCCTGAAGCACAGGCGGAGGCACAGCGTGAGGAGCCCACCCTCCAGAGGCCACTGCTGTCACAGGAAAGCCCTGCCCGTGGACAGGCCCTGCAGCCTGAGCCCGACACTGGGGGAGGAGGGGGCAGGGAGGGACGCGGGACTCACCACTTATCCATTTGGCCTCGGGGTCGTGGAGTTTGAGATCTTCACTGAAGAGGTCTTCCACGGTGACCTTCTTCTTCTGGGACAGACTGTTGTCTTCCGCTAGAAAAGAGGAGGCAGAGGGTCAGACCGGCTTTTTAATCAATAAAGATGGACCGTCACACATCCTGGTTGCCATTCGGAAATAGCATCTACGGGGAAACACAGTTTCTATAAATGAAGGTGAATGCCGGCTGGCCTTGTTTTCTGTTGTTTTTGATAATTTAATGAACAACAAGGGGCTGGGCTGTAGCCCAGTGGGAGAGCACTCGCCCTGCACGTGGAGGGCACTGGGTTCCATCCTCAGCACCACATAAAAAATAAAATAAAGGCATTGTATCCATTCACAACTAAAACCCAGAACAAAACAAAAGTGTGGTAAGGCATCACGAATCAGAACAGTCCCCTTCCCACTCCTACTGGAGTACAGAAATGACCATATCTGGGGGTAAATGACTGTGTCAAGGCTGAGCAAGAGGGAGGCACAGATGTCAGAATGGAGCCCTCGGCCAGGTGCAGGTGCCTGTGCGGCAAACACTCACTGACACCATTAACCACAGCCGGCATGGCGATTTCTGAGTGTTGAGAGCCACAACCAAGTCAAGATGGCGCCTGGCATTTTGCCAGAAGGAGTGGTTGAGAAGTAATGCCAGCGAGCCATTAAGATGATGATAATTCAGTTAAGCTGTGTATAATTATTAAGATAATGACTGATGGCTGTAACTGGATGATGCTAAATTGAAACAAGCTGTGTATTCAGCTGTGTATATAAACCTCTGCTGTCCCGAAATAAGGCGGCTCCTGCTACCTCGGGTGCCCGCTACTTTTGAGTTCCCATTGGTTCTCGCAGAGTTTTGGTTGAGTTCTGGTGGAGTTCCCATTGGGTTCAGGCAATAAAGTAGTTCCTGTTTGAACCTACAAGTGGCTCGTGACCTCCGGGTTATTTGTGCCCAGCCAGACTGTGGCATCTGAGAACATGGAGGCACACAGATGCTCCTTGGGTATTTACTCTCTGTGAGCCTCCTAGTCCCTGGTGTCTCTGGGTGGGGGTTCCTCCTGTCCAGAAGGATAGCCATCCAGATACCTGTGTGCCAACTCCCAGACCCTGCCCTGCCCCATCTCGACTCCCAGGCTCAGGCGGCCCCTGGATAAGCTGTGAAGGAACTACTCCACTACCTGCCCAAGAGGGATCCTCAGCTAACGGCACCGGCTGCCGGGGCTTGGAAGACCTGGCAGCCCTTCCCCACCTCCAGAGGGTGAAGTTTCTGGGATTTAGCTCCTCCTCAGAAGAGCCACAAAATCCCGTTTATCTGCTTTGAAAAGATGTAGGACCTGGGAGCCCGAGCTAACAGAGGGACCTGGAGGACAGTCCACCTGACCAGCTCCCTTCCTCCGCCTTCGCGGGCTCTCCCCAGGGCCTCCCCCCAGGCACAGGAATCCAGATGGGCAGGGCAGGCTGGGAGTCGGCTGTCTGCACTGTCACCTGTCTGGAGCGGAGCTGACCCACAGCCTGCTGACCAGGGACTCCTTCAGTGAGACCGTTTCTGATCGACGCTGTCCTCTAGAGAGCTTCTGTGGCCCCTGCCCTCTTAATAGAAGATACTGAACGTCACTGCACTCTCCTCAAGACCTGGTCCCCGTGCCCTTGGCTTCGCAGTGCTGCCAGGGGGTGGGACCGTCAGGGGCTCGGGTCACTGCGTCCCTGCCTGTGACGTCCGCTCCTGGTCCGTCCGTGATCCTCCGCGTCACGGGCTGCCAGGGTGCTGGTCCTTGGCACTACACGTTGCCTGCTTTAATCTCGGGGTTCAAGGCCGTGGGGGCCGGGAGGCTAGCAGGGAGTTCTGTGGGAATCGTGTGATGAGTCAGAATACGCGTCTGCTCAGCAAATCCCCCAAGTTTCTGAGACTGTTTCATCGCCTCCCATTGCTTTCTTTTGGCCTCTGGATATTACGGTTTATTGAAGTTATCTGAAAAGCCATGTTTTCCTTTATGTTTGGGTTGATTTCTTCACTGTCAAATAGGCTCATTGGATACAAAAGTCTTTTGAAAGGTGCAGAGTGATGTGATTCAAGGGGGCCTCACTGGGACAGGAGCACCTGTGGGGGTGTCCAGGTGCTGCCCACGACGTGGAAGCCAGCCAAGCGCTTTCCCTGTGCCCCTGAAGCAGCCCTGGGAGGGCTCGGCTGAACCAGGAGCTCTGCTCAGGGAGGACGGTTAGACCTGAGCACGTTACGGACCCCGGGATCTAATCTCCTATGCTGTGGCCTGGCAACTAAGAGCTGTGGACACTTCCCAGACCACACATGTGGCCACAAGACAAATAACCACTAAAACCTGAACGTCACGCCCCCAGGAAGACGGTAGCTCTCCAGGCCGAGGTCTTCACACGCAGAAGAAGACACAGTGTGAGGCTCCCGAAGACCCACGGTGGGAGTGAGAGGTGGAGGGGAATTTGTCCACTTGCTAAATCTCTTTTTTCATAGATGTGTTTAAAGTCTTCCTTGGTTTCTAAAGCTACTTTGAGAATGCACAGAGCATTGCGGGGCAGGCTGTGGTCTGTGCTCTTCAGAGTGCTCCATTTAGGGGGCTGGGGCCGGGCTCGGAGGTAGAGCGCTCGCTCGCCTGGCATGTGAGAAGCACTGGGCTCCACCCTCACAGCACATAGAAATAAAACAAAGATGGTGTCCACCTAAGGCTAAAAAAAAGGAATAGTTTTTTTAAAAAATCACTCCATTTAGGACAGGAACTTTGTCAGCAATCAGCTCCGCCTCTTGAAGGCGCTCCCTGTGGGGCCCCTGGGTGGCTCAGGCCCACGTTCCACTGCCAGCTAAACCTTGGCTTCAGTCCACACAGCCCCCCAGGCCTCGCGGGATGGCAGGCATGAGTGATGCACGTTCCACAGACCACGTGACCCTCAGGACCCCCAGTGGAGAGACCCACGTCTGCTGCACCCGCTCAGGAGCAGGCAACCAAAGTCCAGGGAAGCCCAGGACCTAGCAGTGATGGAGCTCGGGGCAGGGAGAGCCACTGGGCTGACGGTCGAGGGGACCAGGGATGGAGAAAGTGGGAGGGGTTCTGGGGAGGCCTCCTAAAGAAAAGAGCCAAATGGCCAGATAAAGGAGATAAGAGGACATTGGGGAGGAAGGCGGGGGGAGAGGGCGGGGCTGCAGTTGCTCACCAAGTCCTGGGCCTGCTGCGCCCAGGGCCCTGGGCAGGAGAGCTGGGAGGAGGGGCAGCCTCTCACACCTGAGCTGTCCTGAGCTTCCATCTGAAAAGGAGGCTGCTGCATTTTGCCTTCCAGTCCTGGTTAGAGGTTAATTATGGCCATTCTGGGCCCAAGCATGGCCACCTGCCCGTCAGAAACGTTCCCAACAATGACCTCATCCCTCGCAGCTGCTCCGTCCTCCTGGCCCTGCCTTCCTGAGTCCCAGCTGGCCTGCAGGAGCTGACCTGGACATCTCTCCCGGTTCTCTGCAGGCCCCTCCGGGTCAGTCTCCCAGGTGCCCACACCTCCTCCTGCCTGCCTGGACCCTTCTCACCCAGTGGCTGGATTTTTAAATACTTATATTTCTAAATTTCCTAATTAGCTCTTCTCAAGATCCTCTACTCTAATTATTTTATAGTTTCAATCTCCTTAATCACATCGATAATTCTTTTAAAAACCTGAGATGCCATTTTCTGTTTTCCCTATTGATTGAAGTTCTCTGGACCTCAGTTTTCATGAACTGTTCTCCTGCATCAGGACATGCGTTCTGTGGGGACTTGGTCCCTAGCTTGTCACAGTGTCCTGGTCGTGAGAGACTCTCAGCTATGTGCTTGAGATGGCGTTGGGCAGTCTGGCAACGCTGTCTGGATAGTGGCTCTCAACCAGGTCTCACGTGGCCATTTGGGCCACAGCCCTGTGCCCAGGTTTTAGGGGAGGGTCCCTTGATCAGCCTCTGGCCTCTCCTGGACACCAGCATGGCAGCCTTCCTGTTGAGCCCGACTTTGGCCTATGTGCCCGGAGGGGCCAGGGATTCAGCCTGGCTTCCTGGGCAGGTCTCTCCTTGCTCTTCCCACACCAGGCAGGTGAAGACCCTGCTCTTGTTGTGAAATCCAAGATGTGTTTCTTGTTTATTTTCCTACCACTTCTACATATTTGAAGCCAAAACCCAGAAGACATGCATGTTCAAGCCTCCACTTGAACAGGAAGTCAGCAGCTAGCTGGAGATAGAGGAAGTGGTGAGGTTTTATAGTTTGGCTTCGCCCTGATGGAATTTGGGGATCACAGAAAAGCCAGGTTTCTTTCAGCCCTTTAGCTCCTTGTGTTGCAGACAATCCCTCAGCTCTTCTGACTGCTGTGTGGCCACGCTGGCCCCCGCAGGGATGGAGTCTCTTTAGGGTCAGTGCATCTGGCAAGCCGCTCAGCCTCCCCTTCGTTCCTAAGATATTTGTCCAAGAGCAACGCTCTTCAACATAAACCCGTCAGAGAATGCTTTAGAGAACGCTTTAGAGAAGGCTTTGGAACTTCTTCTCTGGACACTTTTAAACTAGGAATAGATCCCTTCACCCTAAGATGGGTCAAATCTGGGGCAGCCTGGCTGCTCATGGTGCCACCGACCTCTGCCAGGGCAGGGGAGCACCTGGCAAGTCTGCCAAGGGGACGGGTCTCCCAGGTCAGAGACGGCTTGCAAGCTTCTGTTTCTGTGAGCAAGCGGAGCAGCTGTCACCCTACGCTGCACTCTGCAGAGTGCAAGGTATTTATTACCTCTCCAGAGGCCCGCCAGAATGGGAGGCAGGAAAGGCTCTCAGGGAAGTAAGCCAGGCACTGGAGGCTGCATGGCTCTCCCCCAGGTGTGGGCAGCTAGGTGGCAGCCGCCAAGAGCTGGGACCGCAGAAGCCCACGGAGACAGACAACGGCGGGTTAGAGAGGTCAGACTTCAAGGGGAGACAGAACCCTGTGCCTCGCCCAGAGCCGAGCGTTTTTTCCATTTTGAATGTTTGTCTTTCCTATGAATGTTGATCATATTTGTTTGCTCTCTTACAAACACGTCAGAAGAACAGGTGGGGACCAAAGAGGTTGCCAGTTTTCAGTGTTTAAATTCCCGAGTCCAACGAGGTTGCTTTGCAGAAAACCCAGCCACTTTGGCCTGTTCGTTAATGATGAGCCTGATGTGGGTGCGGCTGGGGGAGGAGGAAAGGGCTGCCTGAGACCTGAGACCCTCCGTCCACTCGGCCAGCGTGCAGACGGCTGGGAGCCCTGGGCCAGGCACAGCTAGGCGCTGGACCAGCCCTTCCAATTAGACCTTTATTTTTTAGGTAACAGAAGTGCGGTCCATACCTGTTGTAGATACTACTCCTGTTTCCTTGGTAGATTCTTATCCTAATGAAAGACGAAATTTATAACATGCTGCGTTATCAACAGGCCAAGAACAATGAAATGCAGAACCAGGCGACCTCTCGCAAGTCGCCCTGAGAGCCCTGGGATTTCTGACCTATTCTGAATTCCACTGTCCAGCTGTGGCACACTGCTCACCCGCTGACTTCCGTGCAGAGCTGAGGCCGTGGCATCTCCTATGTAGACAAAAGTCCCAGAAATAGCAGCTAAGCAGGGACAGCGGTGTGTCCAGGGAGCGCTCCTCCCTGTGCAGTCGGTCGGACTCCAGACACATCAGAACACATTCCTCTGGAGAAATGGCTCTTGAGCAGCCCAACCTCGAAGGCAGGACACTAAATGGCACAGTCTGCAGGAGACTCACATGAAACCACTGCAATGGTTTGAATCTAGAATCCTACAAAGGCTCATGCATTGATGGCTGGTCCCATGCAGCCATGACCAGAGGTGGGGCCTTGGGAGGTGCCTGGATCATGGGGTTCTGACCTCATCAGTGGGTGAAGCCACTGGTAGGTTCATAATTAGATGATGACTGCAAGACGGTGGAAACTGTGTGGGGGGGCGCTAGTTGAGGAAGCAGGTGCTTGGGGTCATGGCCTCACAGGTGCTATCTTGTCCCTTTCCTCTCTCTTTTTTCTCTCTGCCTCTGGCTACCATGAAACTTTGTTCCTCCATGATGCCTCTCCTAGGCCCAGAAACAACAGTCAGGTGACTATGGACCGATGGCTCTCACGCTCTCAGCCATAAGAAACCTTTCTTCTCTTAAATTGGCTTTTCTCGAGTGTTTTGTCACAGCGATGGAAAGCTAACTAGCAACCACCTTACATGAGCAAGAGTAGAAGAGCTATAGGAAAACCCACCATTGACACCTCTGTGGAATATATTTATTTTTGACTTGAAGAGTTGGCCAGGCCTCTTTTTTTCCTTTAAGTCTACATTACTGGGAATGATTTTTTCCCCTCTTCTTTTTAAGATAGGAATCATGACTTCATCTTCTAAGGGGTTTGGCACATTGTAGATGTGGTTGATTTCATACGAATGAAGAAATCATTTGTTTCTACAATCTATACCTTTGCTTTTAGTCTTGCTTTTTTAAATAGTAAAGTCTTTGTGTTACTGAAGTATAGTACTTATGGTATAGCTAAAGCATATGTGCATGAAAATTCCCAGATGTTGCTTCATATTAAAAGCTTTTTCTTATAAGTCCACAGGTCCTTAAAAGCATATAAAGAACTAGTAGCACGATATTAAAATTAGACACATTTCACTTTTATTGAAATGCTGGAAATTGAGTTATCAGTTTTAATCCACATACCCTGTACATTTTTTTTTTAATATTCTAACATCTAATTTTTTTAAATCTTCAGCTACAGGGAAGGTAGCCATTCCTCTGCGTGTCTGTAACTCCATTCCTTTAGCAATAGGAAACAAATCTCTTCCTTTAACAAGTTACAGCCCCTGGCCACCCGTGACTTCGCACAACACGCACACAGGTTGACGGGTTTACTACCTATTTTTAAAGATAAAGCTCATGTGCCCTAAAATTCACACTCTTGATGTGCACAACTCCATTATTTTGGAACCGTCAGAGTCATGAAGACATGACCATGACCTCGGTTCATCAACTTTCCCTGCCCCAGAGGGAGCCGTGAGCTGTCTCTTCCCACGGCGCGCCTCTCCTCCGTCTCCCTCTCTGGCTGTGGTGGACATCCCTGTAGCTGAAGGCCGGCCAGTACCATGGTCACGTGGCTGCAGCAGGCCGAATGTGGAGCACCTCGGCTCTTCAGGACCAGCTGGGTGCCAGCGCGGCCTCCCTGCTGGCCGCTCGCAGGCTCCTGGTCCAGGTTCTTTGGAGGAACGCCTCAGGCTGCCCAGCTTGCAAACATATGGCAATTAAAATCTTCCCTGTGCAGAGGGCAGAGGTGGGGGCTGTGACGGAGCAGCCTGTGGCTAAGGGCCCTGGAAGACTGTGGGCCAGCACTCGGCCACACAAAGGCTCTGGGAGCCACAGCGTGGGACTCACGTGTCCCCCCCACCCCGGGCATTTCTGTAGGCCCCGCAGAGGAGCCTTTGTCAAAGAAAGGCACCCGTGACACACACAGGAGACCACAGCTGCCTGAGGATTTGTTCCCCAGCTGGACTGAGGGGAGAGAGATGGTGAAACAGCATCTGCTGGACCCCACGCCCCGGGCAGAGCCAGGCTGACCACACTGCCTGCTACCACCAGGCTCCCTCCCTGGACAAGCCCCAGGGCGGCCCGCGAGCCCCGGGACATGACCGCAGCCGGGCAGCCTCAGAGCGTCCCCGGTGCCTTTAGAGATTCTGGGAACTGGCGACACTCATCTCCCTTCCGTTTCCCGCTCTGAGCAGGTACGTCTGCGGTGGTCACCTGCCCAGCCCATTGCCGTGTCTTAGGAGAGGACCCTCATTGTTTCACTTCACAGATCCCCAGGATGAATCCTGCCCAGGATGGGGCTTTCCCAAAGCCTCAGCCACACTCTCAGAGACCTGAGGAGCTCTGGGACCTGGGAGCCAATGCCCTTCTGGACTTGGAGTCGATGTGTAGTAGGTGGGATTCCTGGGGCCTGGGCCGCAGTGAGACCGTCCTCTACACAGAGGTGTTGAAGTACACCATTGTGCGTGTCAACAAGGGTTTCCATTGAACTTTCTATTGTTTGCCGGGGATCTTATTAGAGTGAGAAGAGAGGTGGCAAACTGCCCTCAGCTGAGCGGGTGGTGGGTGGGCAGGGGTCTCCCAGCCTGGGGCTTCCCAGAGTGGCCACAAGGACGTGAGGTCATCACCCGGGGAGTCTGCATAAACACATGCTCACACACTGTCAGGAAATACGTATGTGGAGGACTTCAACTCACTTCACAGGTTTTATAACTTGGGGTAAAAGAAAGAAAAGGGGCGCAGATGGGGATTCATGTCTGGCCTTCCGCTGGTGGTCTGTGGACACGGACATGCAGACCTAATAGGAAGAAGCACTTGAATGATAAACACTTGTTCAAAGGGGAAACGGAAGCCATGAAACCCAGGGACCGGTCATAGAACAGGCAGAGAAAAGGGTCATCCTTGTTTTGATGTTTGTCGGTCAGTCCAATGTCGTTTTCTACTGTTTATTTTTTACTATTTACATTTATGATTTGTACAATAAAAATACATGAATCCATGTTCGAGTCTCGAGCAGATCCTCAGACCCAGGTTCGAATCCTGAGTCAGCACACGTTTTCATGATGCGTCAAGGCTGAGGTCCGCCAAGGTCACCTTCCCTGTGATTGTACTGTTGGCAGCATGAGCAGAGGCTGCAGTGCCCCTGGGTAGAGAAGGGGCAGGTGGCCAAGTCTGCAGTGCCCAGACAGAGTCAAAGGACCCCCAATGCCTGCACCATGCAGCGAGTCCCAGACACACGCAGTCGAAGAGGGTGGTTACTTCATCTGTCCTACAGATGTGTACATTCCATTCGGATTTTGTTGGCTCTGTGGGTTGACCTCTCCTTAATGTGCTAGTGCCTGTTGATTTAGTACAGAGGGTGAGGGGAGCTCGGGTCTGCCGAATGCATAAAAGGAAAGAGTAATAAAAATGAGGCATGCTGAGTGAGCTGTGTTCCTCCAGATTTTAAAGTGCATCAACAGTCAACTCAACTTCCATTCCCTCCTTCATGGCAAGATGATACAGAACCAAGTCTTGTCCGGTAGCACCAGGAGGGAGGAGCGTGGCATGGTTTCCGCTGTGGACCGTCGGAGGAGGGGAGAGGACAAGGCAGCAGGGCAGGGACCGGAGCCTGCACGCCTCCTTCTGGTTCCATCTCCAGCCCACAACCTGGGCAGCCTGCAAGGCAGGGAGCTGACGGGTGGGCAAAGCCATCTGTTGGCCCTTGTGTCCTTCAGTCCTGGCTGCAACAAAGCTCCACAGCGCCCCAGAGGCAAGAGTCGGAAATCAGTCCCACTGGGTCCAAATCAGCCAGCTGGGCTTCCCACCAAGGTGCTCAGGAAGCCCGTGCCTTCCAGCTCCTGGTGGCTGTCGGTGTTCCTTGGCTGGCCCACTGGGCCCAGGGTCATCTCCTCTCAGTCTATGTGGAGTCTCCTTCTCTCATGGCCCTTGGTGCCCAGTGGATAATGCAGAATGTTCCCCATCTCGAGATGGACCATGTGACCACACCAGACCCTCCACCCTCTGCCATGGTACCAGCACTCAGCTTCCAGGGATTTGAACGTGACATCTTTTTGGCGTGTGGTGGGTTAACACCCCCATCCCTGGTGGCCTCTCTCCCACTTCCCACTAACAGCTTTGGGAGTCGTCCCCTGCAGAAGCGACAGTCACTGAATTTAAAGAAAACAGGCAGGAAGTGTCTGCATAAGAGAAACGCGAGAGACGGAGCACCTGGGGGTCTGTGCGCCCCCCGGAACCTAGGCTTCGGGGATTGCAGGACCTTGCTTGTGAATACGGAGTTCATTCCGAAGGCAACCGGATTTGGGGAACTCGACACAGCCCTGTGGGAAGGTGCAGGCCCTCGGCTCCAGGAGAAGGCCGGCCACTTCAGCCTGGACTCCCCGGAGGCTTCAGCCTCTGGTCTCCCCTGTTCTCTGATTTTCTGATGTGATGGGTGTCTGTGTCCCCGACCCTGAGCTGGCAACTCAACTCACACTCCTCAACCACTGCCTTTGGACCTGGCTGGCCCAAATGAAGGTCCCTAAAGAGCGATCAGCCAGGCCCTTGGAGCAGGAGGCCCTGAACATTCTCAAAACTCATCTGGAACTTGCCAAGAGACTCTCCTCTAAACCCAGCCATGGACACCCCGGAGGCCAGGGTGCCAAGGTGACATCTGCCCTTTTCCATGGAGAGCACCTGTGCCCTGGAGCGGGCTGCAGGTGCAGCCGGGCCTGGAACGTGCCCCTCGTGGGTAAACACGCAGGCACCCGCCTGGGCTCACGGTCTTCCCGCGAGCATGAATGATCAGCACCGATGGCCATCCTTTAGAAAAATGGCCCTTGAGCGTAGGAGTCAATAAATAAGCAAGGCACACCTCACACTCCTCTGGAATTCATGATGGAAAGTCAGAAGAGAGATGTGAAGACGTCTCCGTACTCGGACGCCTGCAGCTCCCTGGAAGGTCAGCTGCGGGGGAACTCCTCTTCCCTCCACGAGACGCTGTCTGATGCCCTCTTCCCAGATGGTTTCAATGTCAGATGATTCAAACTTGCTGTCCAAGTTCCCGGAATGCAGACTGCATCCTGAGGAATCCGTAAGTCAAGGGTCTTCTTTGTGGCAGACACCGGTTGCCTCCTCCAGAGCCGTCTCCTGGCTGCCCTCTTCCCAGGGGGACTACGCCTGTGAGATGCCTCTTTCCCAGCACCCTCCAGCCACGTCTCCAGGCAACAGTGCCACCGCAAATAAGCTGCCTCCCAGCTTCTCCTGGGGAACCGATTCCTCCACGGTGGAGAGAGAAGTCCTCCCCCCCCCCCCCGCCCATGTGAGCATGTGCTAGTGAGGCTGCTGCAGCCTCTCAGGGCCAAGGGGCAGCAGCGAAGGGTGGAGACAACCTGGCCTGGGTGTCCTGAGCCGCAGCATCACCCTGGGACCTGTTCTGTGCCACACTGCAGACACCTAGGACCTAACAATGTGTGCCGCTGCCTGGTACTTGCAGACACATGTATCTTCACTGAGGTCATCTGGGCTGGGGCTGAGTGCTCAAGCAGATGCCAAGATGGCCCATGGCCGGGCTGACCAGCCTGGGAACTTGGTGAAACTCAGCCAGTGTTTGTCTGCTCTCGGGTGCCCTTTCTCTCTCCCCCAGGGATAAAATAATGTTTTCATTAGATTCCGGAAATGGTTCTCATGCAGAACTTGGCAAAGGCTGTGGAACAATTAGAGACCAGCCTGAAATCCAGAGCCTGCTATCCCAGACTCTCCCAATCTGCCGGTGGCCTCCCCGCCTCTGGACTCCTGATCCTCCCCATGACTTCCTCACCTCCAGCCCAGGCGTGGTCCATCAGTGACCACTTACGATGGCCCAGGGTGGCCCTTCCTCCTGGAGTTCCTTCTACCTCCAGTGGACCTTTCAGCACCTTTAATGGCTCATTTTCCACGAAGCCCACCAGGAATACCCCTGTTCTCACCAGTCTCTCTTGTACCCTGGACTATTACAACTGTCACCTGCTGCTATGGTCTGGATAAGAAGCATCCCCCAGGACTCCCGCGTTGAAGGGAGTCCCCAGTGCAGCATGTCCAGAGGTGGGGCTTTGGGAAGTGCTTGATCACGGGGGCTCTGACCTTGGCAGTGGATCATCCACTGGTAGCTAAAGGGAGGACTGGGGGGTGGAGCCATAGGAGCACTAGGTCACTGGGGCGTGCCCTGGAGGCGCAGTTAGTGTCCCCAGGTCCTTCTCTCTCTGCTTCCTGGCTCCAGGAGCTGAGCAGATTTCTTCCACACCCCCTTCCACCACGGTGCTCCGCCCCACGTCAGGCCCAGAGCAAGGGAGCCGTCAGCCAGGGCCTGAACCTCTGAAGCTACAAGCCCAAGCAGATCTTTCCTCCTCTAAGCTGTCTTTCTCAGGTGCTTGTCACAGAGGGGAAGAGCTGACTGACACCTGCATACTCCCCACTCACAGCCCTCAGTCTCCATTAGCACTAACGAGGAACCCTGGGTAGAAACAGCATTAGCTGCAGCAGCCGCTGCAGCAGAGCAGAACTCTGTCCCAGGAGGAGAGTCGACAAAACCCACCTATCACTCTGCCGGCAGATGGGTGTGACAGCACCAAGGAACTGTCCCTGTGCTAATGCCCAGCACCAGGGGCCCACGCAAGTCACCTGGGCTTCCTCTGATGAGACGCCTGGGCCAGGTGTGGGGGACGGAGGGAATGCGACAGGATTGGATGGTGGGGGTGGGGGGTGTTCAGGGAGAAGAGGGAGAAGGGCCTAGAAGGTGCGGGCAAGCGCCTGGTTCTCCAGGACTCGGGCAGTCATGGGGAGCACGTGACTTGTTAGAGCGCACACAGGCTCTTCCATCACTGAACGGTTGGCGGTTTTCACGGGCAGCGTGTGGGGCTTTAGGATGAGATAACCCGATTCCAGGCAGAAGCTGGGCACCTGTCAATGACTCTCACTCACACAGTGGTCAAAGGACCAGGCACAAAGCATGCACCTCCTATGATTAAGTTTATGATGCAAATGTAAAAAGTCTAAAACTTGAGAAACGATTCCAAGACGTCAGACATGAGGTTCCCCGGGAAGGGACCCCACATGAGGGAGGCACGAGGGGCCGCCTGGGCTGCTGGCTGCATTCTGGCTGCATTCCACCCCTCTCCCTGTGCACGGAGAGAGAGAATACTCACAGATACCCACATATATGGCATGCAAATGTTTTATTTGTATGTCATATATAATGTATATCCTTTTATGTATATTACTAATAAAATGCTTTAAAATATTGTTTTCCAGAATTTTAAAAAGATAAGCTGAGGTTGAGCAGTGTGCCATTTTAATTCCACAAAAACAATCTGTACGTTCCCACCCAAAGACTACCTACCACATTTCCTATTCGGATCAGCTGTCCTTGGCCTGACCCTATCCTCTGCTGTCAGTATGACTTCCCAGGGTCCACAGTTCTCCCTGTGCACACCTCCTGGCCGTGGCTGGCTGTGGTCTAGTGTGCCACCACACTGCTGCCACCTTGGTTCAGGAATCCCCAAACATTAGATGCCAGGGAGGTTATAAAGCCACGACGCCCTGCAGGTTTTTAGACTCCATGACAGAGACTGTGCCAGTGCAGAATAGCATGGTCCTCTTCATCTGAATGCAAGAATCGTAGCTGCCCCCAAAGCCACCTGTGTCTATGACCCATCACAGCCTCACAGTTAATATCAGAAAGTGTAAAAGGAAACTCAGAGTCTATGACTCCAAAGAGAAATTTAGAGAAGAGCACAGAACAGCAAGGGAGAAATGAATAACAAAATTGAAAAGGACACATTCTCATCTGGTGACTCCCTTTGGAGGTAAAATTGCCTTAAACACTTTTAATTTGATTTCTGAAACATCCGTTGTGCATAACGGGCGGTAATTAGGCTGCACACGGAACGAGCAGCCTGGATGCTCAGGATGGCCACGAGACCCTTCCAGACCCGAGGGACCCACGGGCCTTGCACGCTCACCAGGCCCTTCTCCCTGAGCTAAGAGGAGGCCCACGTGGGCTGGGACAGCCCCACAGAGAGGCTGAGTCCAGTGGGTTCAGAATGGACAAGGAAAAGCAGGGAGGGAGACCTGAGTTTCCGGAATTCACGACTGGGAACTGGAGTATTTGGAAAAAACAGTTGTTTTAAGTGTGTATGACAATTTCTAAGTCTGCCAAAATGGAGGCAGTGTGGGGTGGGAAGCCAGGGGCCGTGGGCGTCACCAAGGCAGTGTGCAGAGTCCCCAAAGTGCCACTGCTCTTCCTGGGACTCGCCCCATGTAGACTGAACACAGCGCTTCCTCAGGTGGACACTGCCCCTGCCCTGGGTCATGTCCTGGTCAGCAGGTCAACGTTCCAGTTATCTGCCCAGTTCATTAGGGGTGTCATCCTTAAAGGAAAAGGGACAGTCAAGCACATGTCCCAGAATGCCCCCTTCTGCCCCCCCCCACACACACCTTTCTTGACAAGGTAAGAAAGCAATGAGAGAAGTCCCATCCAGAATGCCCAGACGCACATTATCCTGATGGACACTGGCTTCCTGTCACCAGTGCTTGGAGGCAGAGCAGGGCAGTGTTGTTGTAGGAAGATGCCGGGTGGTGCCACTGCCTTATCCACCCCCTCCCTGAGGTAGATGGCATGGGTCAGAGCCCCATGGAGAAGAGTGCTCGCCTAGGTGGCTGCCCCCGGCAGTGTCACCAGGGACAGGAGGCGCTACCTTCTGGTCAGGCACTGGAGCACGGCAGGACGGCATGTGGCAGAAGCACACCTGTTCCCCGATGTCCCTGGGCTTTCTGGCAAAGCGTCTGTCCAGGCCGCCACCACTGGACCTTCCCCACAAACATTTTTCAATAAACCCTGCATCTCCTGTCCCCTCTCTGGGCGTCCTCCTGGTCTCTCAGCCACCCGCCCCACTGCCCCGGGCTGTGAGTGTCCTTACAGGTTTCTGTCCAGCCTTCCGTGTTTTCCTCCTGCCCACCCCGCTGTGGTCTCCCGATCTAAGCTTCAGGAGAACACTCAGCATTTCCACATTTCTCCCAGGACTTGGCGTGCGTCCTCAGCCCCCACGGGGGCCACTGACCTTGGACTGACAGGTAGTACTGGTGGCTACCCGAGGGTGCTCTGAATATGGGGAGTTTGAGAACCCTCTGGGGCTGGTGGCAGGTCAAAGGATCTGAGACCTTCTCTGACAGCCACAATTTTGAATGCCAAAAGCCACCAGCACTGCAGGAGAGTGGACAGGCATAGTCTGTGATGGGAGGATGCCAAGGAACACCAGCTGCTGCTCTCCCTGAGCCCGGGCATGCGCTCCTGGACAACTTGGCCTGCAGTAGTGAGGACCACCGTGGACGCCGCGGAACCAGAGGGGTAAACAGGGCTCCACAGTGGGCGTAACAGAAGAATACAGAAAACCCCCCTTCAAAGCCTGCTGGGATACGGAGATCCGCCTGAGCCCCAGCCTGGTGCTGGCCTCTAGCTCCTCACTGTCCCTGACCACTGGTGTCAGCATGCAAAGAGAGAGCAGCCCACAATGACTTTATTCTCTATTTATGACAGTGGAGATGCTGCCGGGGCTGCTCTGCTGCATAGAGAGGGTGGGAGCTGCCCACTCCCTGCACAGCGGAGAAGCACCTGGGCTCAGGGAGGGTCCTGGAGCGGCTTCTTGGGCCCTGCGTTACTCTAGTCACCTCCCTGTCACCACAGACCATCTCTGTGCAGGAGCTCTCCCAGCCATTGCATCCCACTTCTGAGTGACACTGGCGTGAGCTCTGGGCAGCCAGTGACACGGACACGTGTGTGCGCTCTGGGAGGGGGGTAGAAACTGCATGTGACATACACCTCTGTGTGCTTCCTCCCAAAGGGAGTGACACATCCTGAACCACTCCAGTTAGCGTAGAACATAACTCTGTGCAGAGCAAAGGGAGAAATGTGTCCCCAGGTCCAGGGGAGCTGAATCTCCTTCACAGTGATTTAAATATGCGGTTGTCAAAGTCCCCTGCTGGGTTCCATCAGCAGCAGCACAACCACAAACCCCAACAGGTATCTGTGAGAGGAATCCTCCCCCAATTCCTCCCGTTTAGATCCCAACCTCTGAGCCCATTTTCTCCTGTTCATGGTGTGGCGTCCCAAGTCCCCACGTCCCAGATGTCGCTGGCGTATTCGGGGGCTCACTCGCAAAGGACAACATGATGCTCAGTTTTGCAGAACTGCTGCTGGAACCTCTCGGTGTTAGGCAGGTTTTTACGACACTTCTTTCATATATAAATGCCCAGATTGCTCCTCTTTCTTTTTTTTTTTTTTTTACAACTTTCCCATCATTTTTTAAACTAAAAGCTTAATTGAGATAAAATTTACATATCAGAAATTTTGCCCTTTTACCATGTGCAATTCATTTTTTTTTAAATACCAGCAAATGTGCGTCCATGACCACTATTGAGTTCCACAATATTTCATCACCTAGAAAGGACATTTCATGTTCCACGGCACTTTTCCCCAGGCCCTGGAAGCTGCCCTTCTTCCTTGTTTCTCTGTGCATTTGGCGGCGATGAAATCATCCACCGTGGGGCCTTTGGGACCCGCAGTCTTTCACTTAGCCCAGCGTGCGGCCCTCTGTTCTTCTCCAGACTGAGGAAGGGTCCCGTGTACAACGGGCCACGCCTGCTTGTTCATCTGCCAGGTGATGGACATTTGGGTTGTTTCCACTTTAGGACAACCATGAATCACGCTGTTAGGAGCCTCACACACAAGCTTCTGTATAAATACGTTTCTGATTTTCTTGGTATTTATCTAGAAGTAGAAACACTGCATGATATGGTAATTTAATTCCAAACTATTTCCCACCATCTCTATTCCCACCAGTAATGTACAAAGGTCCCAGTTTCTCCGTATCCTCGTCAACTCTTATTATTTTCCTCTTTGTTCTTTGCTTTTTGTCTTTATATCCACGTTGGCGAGGTGATATTCCACTGTGGCTTGATCGTCATTTCCCCGATGTTCAATGGCGCTGAGAATCTTCTCAAGTACTCATTGGCCACTTGCCTTTCTTTGGAGAGACTTACATTTTATAACTTGTCAACACTTTGCCTGAATTTAAGTGGGATTATATAATTGCATTTCTGTTTTAAGTTATGATTTCTTTATATGTTCCAGATACAACTTTTGCTGGTTGTAAATATTTTGTTACATTCTGTGAGGGTCTTTCCACTTGCTTGATGATGTCCTTTGACACACTAAAAGCTCAGTATGACAAAATCTAATTTATCTATTTGTTCTTTGGTTGCTTGCACTTTGGGTACAATCAGAAACTATTGCCTAGTATAAGGTCACAGATACTTATTGCTATGTTTTACCTTTAGAAATTTATCGATTTTTAGCTTTTATATTTAGGTATCAGATCTGCATGGTATGAGGTTAGTGTTCAACTTTACTCTTTTGTGTGTGAAAATTTGGTTGTGTCAGCACAATTTGTGGAATACTATTCTGTCCCCTTGCATGGCCTTGGAACCTTTACCAAAAATCAGCTGACTGTGGATGTGTGGAACTATTTAAGAATTCTCAATTCTAGTCCATGGGTCTCTATATCTGTTCAGATGCTGGCATGACATATTTATTAATCATTGTAACTTTATAGTAAGTTTTAAAATCGGGAGATCAAGTCTTCTAATTATTCTTTTAAAACTTTTTTTGGTTATTCTGATTCCCATGCATTTTTGTAAGACTTTTATAATCAATTAGCGATTTCTTTAATAAAGGCAGTTGGGATTGAAATGAGCCTGCAGATCAATTTAGGGAATATGGCCATATTAACAATGTTACATCTTTCAATCCATTTACAAGGGATGCCCTCCATTTACTCAAGTCTTTTGTTCAATTACTTTAATGTATTTTTATTAGTACATTTTAGTTATACATAAAATTGGGGTTCGTCTTCGCACAACCATAGAAGCATGGAATATAATTTGCTCCAATTCAGTACTTACTCTTTCCCTCCCCTCTTCCCATTACTGGACTGGTTTTTCTTCTATTTATTTATTTTTTTTAAATTACTGATTCACAGGTAAGTGTACAGGTGAAGTTCCCTGTGGGTATCCACATGTGGACAGAGGACAGCTTGGTCAGCTTCACTCCTGCCTCCCCGACCCTCAGCCTCCCCTTGACCTCCCCGGGTTCTCAGTTTTTCACAGTTTGGGTATTTTCTCTATACAAGTCTCATTCCTAACAAATGAACATACCATTCCTCTTCTTGTTCTTTTTGAAACTATTACAAGTGGAATGTGTTTGAGATTTCCTTGTGGACTGCCATGGTGAGTGCACAGAGCTACAGTGATTTGGTGCACTGGTCTTCTGCGTCCATCCTGCTGGACTCGTTTGCTAGTTACAAGGAGCATGACGATTGGTGGATTCCTCGGTTTCCCTAGGTACAGTCCAGGTCTTCTGTGAATGGGGTTCTGCACCTCTCTCTCCTGTCTGGGTGCCTGTCTTCTGCCCTCTCCCCTGTCTGCCCTGGCTGGAAGCTGCAGTGGAACGGGAAACGGGTCAGGCAGGGAACACTGCCGTCTGGTTCCTGGCCTAGGGGCACCGGTTTCAGATTTAGGACCTTCAGGACCCCTGGGCCCATGGATGTGGTTTTCAGGGTGAGACTGCTTCTTCCTCACTCTTGAGCGTCTCACCATGTTCCTCCCATGTCTGTGGGGATGGCCGAGTCTGTCCTGTCCTCTCTTCTGTCCTACGGGATCATTCACATTGACTGATTTTCACGTGCTGACCCAAATTTTCTTTCCTGGGATGGATCCCATTTGGTGGTGGTGCCTGACCTTTCCTCTGAGTTGCTGGGTTCTGTCCACTGCTCTTTTGGCAAGGATTTTCCTATCTGTCCTCCTAAGGACACTGGTCACTGGTTTCCTTTGCTTGTGATCTGGTGCCAGCAGGCCGGTGGTCTTTCCTCATTTAAATTCAAGGCTGATGGTTGTATCATAGGCAATATGAATGCATCCTAATTTGCCTACGTGTTTTGTATCCATCAAAAATCTTCCTCACGCTGCAGAGTCTACTTCTTTTTCTATCTCGAAGTCTGACATCTGTGTGGTCTGTTTATGGAGGACTGGGGCTTCCGCCTTTTGCTCCACACAGGCAGCCATGATGACTGAGAGTGGAGAAGGCAGACTCACGTTCACCTGTGACCATGGGTTTTCCTGTGACAGCTCCTGCGTGGTGATCTCAGAGATGAAGGCTACTCTAGGGACGGCCACACCTCTGGTTACTAGCTCTGGACACCCCATGAGGCCCACCTCCTGTCCTGCCTTCTCCATGAAGCTTCTCCTGAGGACCTCTGTCCCGAGCACCTGCAGGGCCTCTGCTGGGACCATTGGGTGGAGCATGGGGGGACACGGGGGCTGCGAATTTCAGTGTCTTTTCCCAGAGAGATTTCTGACTGGGGCTTTTACCTCGTCAGTGGCACCTAATAAGTACTTTGCCCTTAATTCACACTCAGTCTCTGTTGCTTTAGCAATTTTTAAAATTCATCCTTGATACAGTACAGAGGAATTACAAGACACACATAAAATCATTGTATTTCTAGTGCCACTGTCTTTAGGTTCATCAAAAGTGAATACGCAATTGTGCATTTACATTTATGCCCCACATCGCTACCCAGTCAACTGTGGAGACAGATTAAAAGCATACAACACGGATCGTTGTCACCGCACCGTAGTATCACTCGGCACGGTCAGAATCTGGGGGACTCTCCATGCGACAGGATGGGTCGTCGCGTAGAGAGCACCGCATAAAGCCTCGCTCCCGGCCCTGGCCGGTGACCTGTGCTGAGAGGGAGATCAGGTACCTGGTGTCAGCAGGATGACCGAGGTGACGATCAGGGAGCAGATGACCAGAATGACCAGCAGAGCGATGGCGATGCCTTTCCAGTTCCTCTGAGGAGGGTTGCTCCCCACCAGCTCCTGAAACAACCGCAGAAGGAGAAGGATTCAGCGAGCAGAATGGGAAGTGCCTCTCCCCGAAGCCCACAACCAGAGGCCACCGCAGGACGCAGCTTCCCGCCCGCGGGCCGCTCCAGCTCTGGGCCGGCCTCTCTGTCTGCGGTGGCAGAAGAGACCAGGGCTGTCCCTCCTCTCGCCAGGGCGACACTTGGTCTCAACAAGAATCTGGTGTGATCCAGGTCAAGCTGCTGTGAAGCCCCAGCTAAGGACTGCAGGTCGGTGCACTACCACCAGCCGGTCCACCTCCAAGTCCGACTCAACCCTGGGACGCAGCTTTCCAGCTCCAAGCCTTCTCTGCTCTTCCCCTTTCTTTCCATCTGTGCCATGAACTTCTGTGAACCTTAAATATTTAGCTGACACATACTCGATGCTGATTTTCATCAACATCTGCCCATTTCTCATTCCCGTCAGCCTTTTCTTCTGTCACCTCACACAGGCCTCAGATCCCCTGGACTTGACTCCCTGGTGGCCCACCTGTGCCCTCTCCAGTCTGCAGTCCTCCCCGTGGACCCACACGAGCACTGCAGCAGGGACTGAGGGCAGGAGAGGAGGAATCTGAGACGTGGCCAAAGGCACCAAAGGGTGAGCAGACCTCGGACCTCCACCAGGATCAGAGCTGGCTTCACCCTCAGTGTGAGTGGTCATGAATTCAGAGTTCCAAATAGGAGTCTTGAGAGGCAGGGGAGCATCATTAGGAATCAATAACGATAGCTATATTGGTAATCAATAATAAGGGCGTGATAGTTACATATTAATAATTAATTGTAAAAGAGCGAATTATACAGGAACGTCAGGACAAAGAACCACATTGCAAATGGCACTTGTGCCTGTGTTTAGATCTGAGAGTACTTCCCTGATCGTATCCATAATTACAACTCACAATAACCAAGCCAAGAGGCGGTGGGATGGAGACAGTCTCCAAGAGTAGACGATGCCATGCTTAAATATATCTTCATTTGTGACTGGAAGCTCATCAGAATATCTTAAACCACACCAGTCAAAATAAAGGTGATCCTCACTCAATCATGGGCCTGCTTCTGCCCAGACACCCCCATAATATGATACACAGGTCAATGTCAGAATTGTCACAGGCGAGAATACACAGAGTGGGGCTAGAAAGAGGACAGGAGACAATGATATTTGCAGAATACGTCACATGAAGAGACTGAAGGAAAGGTTCAGTCTCGAACACTAAGACTAGAGGTCACCATGCACTGAAGGCCCGCGGAAACCCAAGACACGGACTACTGAAGACAAAGAGGAGGAAGACTATTCTGTGTAGCCTCCGAAGGGAAGGCAGAGTAAGAACTGAAAGGAAAGTTCTCAGAGGCAGAAGAGAACATCAGACCATTAACACCACCTAACAACAGGAGGGTCTGCTTCCGGAGGAACCAGACAGGGTGGACGGAGCTCTCCCAGGATCCCGGAGGGCAGTCCTGCAGGGCGAAGTGCAGGGCCTGAGCTCAACAGGCTCCCAGGGCTGAGTCCTGCAGACACTCCGAGGGCAGAGACAGACACACACCTCGGAAGTCGGTGCTGGTGGTGGAAGGGTAAGAGTCAGACACTTCCCGAACAAGGACAGAGAGCCTGCTTCCTGCCTCTCACTGGACCAGGAAGAGGTTCTGCACCGAGAGCCTTTCAGCAAGACACACCGTGAAGTCGGCAGGCAGGGACCGAGGGGTGCTGGGTCACTGCGCCGCTGGGCTCCTGAGCACAGATGCACTAGATGCTCTTGCAGGCAGTTTCCCTGCGTTTTTTTAGTAGGCTATTTCACCCACGGGGATGAAGACATTCTCACTAAATTCCTCTTTCATTGGGCAAATTTTACTTTCAGAGTGCAGGTCATTTTCTTTACCATACAAACGACTCTGTGCCAATGACAATGGAGAGAAAAGGTGGTGGACAGCCTTCAGCTTCTCCATGCTCTTTCTACCCCGGGGTCTATGTGCACATTCAATGTCTACACGGGTGTGACCAGAACACAGTGTGCTCTTGCAGTTAGAGTTCAGGTTCACACTTTTCTGAACATCTAATCTGTGCCTCAAAATTCCGTCCTCACCTTAATTTATAGAGTTGAACTCCCAAAAAGGTGAGTAGAGCTTACCCTCCTTCCCATGAGGACAAAATGAGTTGATAAATTATTCCCCGACACACCGAGTTCTGGGGCGCGGTTTTCAGGGGAATTACGCGAGTCACTTCTCGGCCTGTACAGGGGTGGAAAGGAGTCCACGGCACATCTCCTCTTCTTTTTGGCACCACGTATGCATTGGAGGTCCAGAAAAATTAAAAAGCATATTTATGCTTAACCCGTTGTGCAAAGAACAACAAATCTTGCATCCACCCACCCGTCCACCCGCCCCTCCATCCACATTTGCTTATCCACCTCCATCATGCATCTGTCCAATCAACTGTCCGTTACACATCTGTCTAGGGCTTGCTCTCCCAGGCCCTGTTCTGTGAACCTTTGATACATAAGTGAATAAAACAGATAATGACTCTGTTGTCAACCCGAGTCACATGACTTTCTTGGGAAGATAAACAACAAACAGATAAATCCGTTGGGAGAAGCAGGAGGAGGGGTCCTGGAAGGTCAGGAAGAGCTCCTGATGAAGCGGGCCGGGAGCAGACTGAAGGACGCACACAGGGCTGACAACGGAGAACAGACAACCCAGTCCCCAAGATGACCCGTGCTTCAGTTGGAGGACAGCAAGTGTCCAGGGCCAGCTGGGCAGGCCTGAGGGCCGTGTGCAGGCCTCTGGTCACCTCTGTGTGGAGGTCTGCACCCAGCATGATGGGAGCCTGGCTCCCATCTCTAAGAGGAGCAGGGCGCTGCTGTACCAGACCCAGGAGGTCAGCTGGGGCCCACGAGGAGACAGTGGCCAAGACGTGTCTCTGGGTTAGTGATAGAGCAGCTGGGTCCAGCACGTTACAGAACAGTGAACCGACAGTGCCGCTTCAAACAGGCCGCAGCACCAGTGTTCAAGGTCCCATGCGGTGAAGCTTGGCACCATGGTACACGGGGACCGAGTGCTGCACTGATGAAGGAACGGGTGAAGGTCTCCACCAGATGCAGCTCCTGGCTGGAGTGTCTGGAGGAAAAGCAACTGATGGATGCAGACAACCCAAGGTAAACACCAGCCCAGGTGCATTAACTGCCTCAGCAGCCAGGATCTTAAAACCACAGCGAAACCCGTCCCCTGACGTCGCTGTTGCTCACACTTACTTTAACTCAGGCAGAAAGGAAACGAACAAGGCACTAACAACAAACCAGGCATTTCCCTAAGTTGTTTGTTCTAAAGGAAAAAATGATCTTTAGAGAACGCTGCTGTCTTATAATTTGTGACTGCAGCTAGATGCTGGGGTTGTGGTTGTGCATCTGAAGAGGAAGAAGCACAGAGTCACGTAATGAAGCAGACCACAGCGTCCCGTGTGCTGACCAAGAGGCTCTTTCCTCCACAGCCCCATCCCGCAGAGCCCAGGCATTTACGGCTGGCATGGGCCCGGGGACTCTCCCGTGTGACCCACCTCTCTTGTCCCCAGCGTCACCTCTGTCCTGAACTTCCCTTTATCATGTCATCTCTAAGATGAGAAGAACTAATTCCACTTAAGACTGTCAGGTAGAGACAGATGATCTTAAAAGTGAGAAAATGAAGGCTGCAGGGGCGAAGGGTGGGGTGGGGAGGCCCCAGAGGGGGGGCCATCATGAGGGTTTGACACAAGCAAGCTTGAGAGTACGTGGTGACTCAGAAATCACAGAGCCAGCAGAGAGCGCTTTACCGTTTATCGACATGATCACAAGATACCGTGCAGCAGTCCTTGACCTAAAACTCAGGAACTACCCAAAGTGCACTAAATCCCCACCCCTCATAAAGAAGGTAAAGGGTCCAGACTGCCCACTGTCCTCCGCCTACTGCCTAACTCACCAAGCTGTTAACTTCATCAGCCTCAACTCTGCACCTGCATCCCTGCAGCACAGGACCCTCAGATGCTCCGAGTGCACATTCGTGACATGTCCGTCTCATGTGGTGAGACGACCGTGTCACACAGCTGCAGGGACAGAAGGAGCAGCACCCAGCAGGGGTGAGGGTGACAATCTCACAGTGAATAATGCAGCTCCATGGTGGAAGGTGCAGCGGGGGAGCTGTGGACACGGGAGGGCGGCGGGGGACAGCAGGCCGCAGTGACAGCATGGCCCAGCCTTGCCCACCCCGAGGGGACAGCTGGCAATTTCACATTTTACTTCCCTTAGCTAAAGGCAGAGGGTCAACCAGATGGACCTCTCACCGGGGCAGAAGGAAGTGCATTAGAGTCTTTTTCTTGAAATCATCCATCTTTATAGTCAATCCCCACCTCTGTCAGGCGACTTGACAAGACTAGAAGGCTGACCAAGTTTCCAGAAGAGAAAAGGCTGTTCCTCGGAGACAGCTAGACGCAAGGTTGGGCAATTGACGCTTTTCTTAAAATTCAGACGTGCTACGTCAGTAGCTGGTTGGGCTTTGCAAGGGGAGCTGGTGGTGAGGGCAGGAGCCCCTCTAGCTGCAGGGGGCAGGTGCTGACTCCATGTCCAATCGTGCATCACATCTGCTCATCTGGAACAGTCTCCACGCTGCAAGAGTCTCCTGTGACCAGGACAGTCACACTGTTTCTTTTATTTTTTTGGTAGCAGGGATTGAACCCAGGGGCACTTTGTCACTGAGCCACATCCACAGCCCCTTTATTTTCTGAGACAGAGTCTTGCCAAGTTGCTTAAGGCCATGCTGAGTTGCTGAGGCTGGATTTGAACTTGTGATCCTCCCTGCCCACCCTGCACTGTGTCTCCGGGGTGCCTCTGCCCTGACCCCCTTGCTCTTCCTCCTCCCTGTCTGTAGTGAAGCCCACCAAGCAGGTTCCCCCTGCTCCCCCCCACCCATTCTGTTCAGGCCTATGGATTCATCTGGGCTCTACTCTCCTTCTCTCTTGTAAGTTTGGACACTTCTAAAGTTGACAGTTGGAGGTGTCTGGCTCTACATTGGTGCCCGAGGGCAGAACCCTTTGAAACGGTATCCAGCACTTCTGTTGAGGCTGCTGCCAACTCTCCACCTGCAGCCTAGCCAGACTGTGTTCAGAGAACGAGCTCCTGCTCTGTCAGTCATTCCAGAAAAAACAAAACCAGGCAAATCCCTGACTCCAAGATCCGCTAAAATCTCTTCTTAATTATTTTTACTCCCAAATTCCAACAGCAGGGTTCAAATTATTTTAGGATCCACTGCTTAACTGACGGTCTGAGAGACTCTTATGAAATTCATTCCAGATGATAACTACTCTGAGCTGCAGAGCCTCATCTCCCTTGGATCTCTTTTGATAGTTTGTCAGGTATGAGGTTGTTCCTCAAATCCCCCAGTGCCACAGCACTGAGACCCAATCCCCACAGAAGGCTCACCACATACCATGCCTGGGAGATGCTCCGAAATCCTGCTATCAAGGAGAGGGGTGAAATAAACACCGAGCACCACACCTTCCCCACTGCCGGTCAGCCTCCATGGGCAACAGCTGCCTCTCACTCCCTGAACCACAGGCCACTGGGACAGCTCTCTCTACTGGGCGTTTCTGGGAACAAGTTCACGCTCCACACTCAAAAACCCCAGGTTGAACGCGTGAGAGGAAGGAGGGACTGAGGTGCAACGGGGAAGGGAGCGAGGAGCAAGGACGCAGGGCGCTCTGGCTCTCCCCGCTGCTGCCTGCCTTTCCTTCTGTGCTGCGTGGCTTTCCCTTGGGGACATGGCACACTGCGGCCACCTCCCGAGATACTCTCTGCCTGCTGTACTCAAACGGGTTTGAGTTGATTTTGGAAACTTGGGAGTCAGAAGCTGGATACACTGCAAGGAAAGAGGCCCACCACCCGGCATCTGCCAGCCCCAGGCTCACCCAGGATGTGGCAGAATGCCAAGGAGTCTGCACTTGAAGATCCGGTAAAAATGACAACTCCTCCCTTGGTTTGTAGTTCTGAAGAAACTAACTTATAATGCAGTGTGTGATTTTCTTTGGACAGACTGGCTACTGCAGCAATATGTAGCTACCTTTCCAGGGGACCCCAAGTGGAAGTTAGCAACACCTTCCAGACCCTCAAGAATCTGCTGGTCTGTCCACCAGCCCAGTGGGACGCCCACACCTCTGGGACTGGAGGGGCCGTCCAAGCAGAGGGGACGGCCGGTGCCCCGTGCCCCGATGATGTGACACAATGACAGGAGATAAGCTGTTCCCCAGGCATTTGCTGCTTTAGGCAATAGATTATGCAGAGAAATTGGCTTTATTTTTGGCTGACAGCTGGCCTAGCCCGAGTGACACGAGATAGGTCCATGGTAAAGAGCTGCTGGTCAACAGAAGGGCAAAGGGAGCAGAGGAATGATTAGCCACGGCATCAGCTCATCAGCACCCTTAGCACCTCATCTGCACCTGCAACCTGTGGCCGCACCTGTCACCTCACATAATCTCAGGTTCTGGGACTGGGGTGTGCACACCCAGGTGGGGCTGGCTGGGGCGTCACTGCTCTGTCCAGCACAGTGGTAGAGCCCGGGTAATGGAATACTACACAGAAATGAAAAGAACAGATGTGCTGTGGGCTCAGGGTGGGTGAGTCTCACAGGTGTAACCTCAAGTGAAGTGGATCAAACGCTGAGAGGAGGTGGGTGAAGAATGGGCGAAATTACAGTGTGAGTTGGAGGTTCACACTGAAGTCCACCGAGGCCGCGCGAGAGAGCTTTCCATGGAGCCAGGCAGCTACACAGCTGACGGGTGGGAGGCGTTGCCTCTGGGAAGGGGGTGGCGGCTGCAGCTGTCCCTCGACCTGGCCGGGGCTGCAGGGGGTTTCCGGCAGGGGCATCTGTGACGTGGCTTTCCTGCTCTTAGTGTTTGACTGTGAACTTTCCAGTAGCCAAGGTTAACCAAGGTGCTGCAAACCAGCCTCGTGACATGAGCACTGGCAGAGTGGTGGCCTGCAGAGACACTTCCCTGTGCTGATGGCCCCAGGAGGGAGGCGAGTGTGCCAACCTGATGGATGGTGGGGACAGTGGAAGGGACGCTCGGGGCCATGAGGTGGGAGCAGGAAGACGGAGTGCTGAGCTTCTCGGGGGCAATCAAAGGCTCTCTGAGGAAGCCAGGGGTGGGAGGGAGCCTGCTGGGCAGGTTTCTCACGCAGAGGCCGCTCAGGGAGCAGGGCTGAGCCTGGGCTGGGTGCACCTGGACAAGACGGCCAGGTGAGGTGCTGGGAGATGAGCCTGGAGCCACAGACACCGACAGGCAGCCTCAGGGACAATGTCACCTGCCCTGTGTCACATCCAAGGCACAATGGAAGCCAGCGAAGTCTTCTGTGAACTGCTTCAGAAACTTCTAGAAGAAATCAGTCATCAGTTACATGTTTTGCTTGTTGACATCAGAAAAGAACACAGAAAAAGGCCAGGACTTCTCCACATGCTTTAATATGTGCCAAACTCAGACCAAGGTGGAATCAAACACCTCAAGTCCAACCATCCACACAACACCAACCTGCCCGCAGGACCTCCCGCCACACGGCTTCATTCTGTTGTCTAAATGTATTTTCTTCCTAATATTTATTCACCGTGAAAAGCTCTGACATCAATTTCTTTTATGTACCATGGCCCATTTGCTGTAAGTAGAAGGTAGCAACAAATTACAAAATCAATGGTGCATCTACCTCAGGACGGCGAAACGCTCCCTCATCACTGAATTTCCATGGCTTACAGATGGCAAGAACGAGTTTTAAACCGCGCTTAGCAACTGACAGGTGTCCCTCAAAGGTCAGGCGGGGAATCTGTTGGACGCTTCTCCCATTCCGGAGGTGCCAGCTCCCTCACTTCCTCCTCATTATCCAGTCTGCCCTTTCCCACGGGGACTAACTGCAGGACACGCCAGAGAGAGGCCCAGCCCTGCAGGTCCCGCCTCATGCAGATGGAGATGGGACTCTGAGGTGACCACCCCTGACGGGGGACTGGAGGGAAAGGAGGGGCCCGGCAGAGCCTGGAGGAGATTCCAGGAAAACATGACTTCTCCCCTCCCTCCCTCCCTCCCTCCCTCCCTCCTCTCTTGCCCTTGGCCTCTGCTTCTCTCCCGACACCTCTCCCACTCTTCCTCCCGCGTAGTGAACACCCCTGAATCCGTGGTCAACACCCCTGAATCCGTGACTCAGACGAGGCCTCCTCCTCTCTGGGGCCAGGAACACAAAAGCGGCGAGGGGAAGCAGTCTCTGTGCAGACAAGCACCGGTCAAACGGGCCAGGAGACTCGAGTATCCAGAGAGCATTTACCTGTCACTGAGGGGGTCGCCTGGCAGATCAGAAGATAGGCACTTTGACTAGGAAACGCACCTGGTCTGCTGAACACCCGTCACCGCGCAGGTGGGCAGCTCAGGACGCAGGGGGGAGGGATGAAGAAATGTGGGGAAGGGGACTTAACAGGCACCAGAGAAAAATGGGAGGACGCACCCGAGCCAGGGCAGACCGCAGCAGCAAGGCCAGCGGCCACCCAGAAGGCTGGAGGAAGAGAGGGAGAGGCCTGCGGCCAGCCTTCCAGCCAGGGCACACGCTCAGCTGCGACAACCCCTGTGACCACCACACCCCGCTGCAGAAGGGAGACCCCAGCCGTGGGAAGGACCGGCAGGAGGTGGTGGCCTCCATCATGCAGCGATGGACGTGGCTCACATTCAAATGCGCCTGGTGGGACTGTTAAAAGGCATTCCGCACATCAAGAAGCCCACTTTGAGATTGCTGTAAGCTGCGCGTGTCAGGAGCTGGAGGGGAAGGTCTTGGTCACCGGCATCCACACAGTCACTTTCCTACTGTGGCCCACTTACGCTATTTTACGACTTGATGTTGTTATTGCAGTTTTCAAAACCTCGAGGACACCTTTCTTGTTGTGGGTAAAACATATTGTTTTTTAAAAACCACAGTCTAGGAAGTGTTGAGGACCCAAGGCACACGCCTTAACCATGGCGTGTACTACACGGGAGGGAACACTGAAATCTTTGACACTGACATCGTGTTTCCCGGGCGGGCACTTGTAGGAGCCTGCGGAAAGGCACACGGAGACTAGTTTTCTAGAGGTGGACCTCTGAGCAGAGGTCAAGGTGGGCCAGGCTGGAGCATGATCAGAGCCTGCGTGCCGTTAGGTCCTGCGTGAAACCCAAAGGCTTCTGGACAAACAAGGGACATTGCTGTGGGCCCCAGGGTAGGAGGAGGAAGCTCGCTGACATGACCAGGCCATTTGAAATAATTTCATGTATTTCTCAAAATGGTGCTTTGGAGGCTGCCCTGGAATCCCCAGATGCATGTGGAGAAGGTGGAGCTGTGGGCCCTTTGAGACCTGCTGAGCCGGAGCCTCTGGGGCTGGGGGACGGTCCTGCGCCACAGTGTGCCCAGCTGGTGTCTGCAAGAAGTGCAGGACGAAGCCCCCGTCACAGGAGCTCCCCCCACACCTGCCTCGGGACTAATTTCAATGGGATGCCCGCGGATGCCCAAGCAGGGCTGCTGCTGGGTGATGGGGACCAGTGCTCAGGATCAGGGGTCCAAGGCCACCTGTACCTTTGTCAGACACCTGTCCCCTCCCAGCTTTGTTTTTTTCTGGAGGAAGGCCCTCTGGGGTATTGTGCTGGGAGCTCACCCTTTACCCCTCACCCCTTCCCTTAATTCATCTGCTCCTTCTCTGCCTCGTTCCACGTCCCAGAGGCCAAGCGCTGACCTCTACACACTGCATTCCTGTAGCCGGGGCTCCGGTGGGCAGATGGTCAGCACTGGGAGTTGATGGGCAAGAGAGAGGTCCAGAGGTCTCTTTGCCGGGACCTCCAGGCCCTGCCTGTCTTCTGCCAGGGGGTGCCCCACCCACAACCACAGCACCTGCAGGCCACACTTCCATGGCCTCCGCCTGCCCAGAGGACAGTCATGCCACGACCAGGGCCATCCACTCAGCTCAGCGGAGGCCTGGCCTCAGTTCCAGGTCGTCCTAATCTGCCCACATCTTTGTGAACAGCCTTTCAGGAGGGGCTGGGTCCGATCAGGTCTCCTGAGTGACCCTGACGGGTGCAGGGCCCTGGGCTATGACCTTGCACCTGCAGGGAAGGGTGCAGCCCTTACTACCTGCCCTGTCCCACCAGCCTGGCCTCTTGTCAGTTAAACAGGAGGTCCTGCAGGAGAGGGCCACCCTGCCAGCAGGTCGGTAGGCACTTCCTCCCCTCGGGCCACAACAGCACCTCCTATAGATGCTTATTGACTGATTAGAACGAGTTTTCTTTAATTCCTTAACATGCCCAGCCAAGAGGACTAGTGTCCACCGCAGTTATGTTGTGCAATTGTGTGTGTGTGTGTGTGTGTGTGTGTGTGCTGTGCAGAATGTATTTGTATAGAATGGTGTACCTGAGGCACCTTATGTGACCATCCCGACTAGAAGCTCTCAGGTCTAAACTGATGTGTCCACAGCTGCAGGACGCTGTGATGCCCTTGTCTTCCCTACACAGCTGCACACGCCACAGCCACAACCTTGTTGGGAGCAGTGACACACATCAAGGCCCCGGGTCCACACGTGAGAACACAGTCACCAAGTGCAAGGGGAACGCAGGTCTCCTCCTCAGAGCTTCACGCTCCGGGGGCTCCGGCTCCCCCACGCTGGTCAGTGCAGCCCACAGTCCCCTCACTGTGGCTGCGCGAGGGGGGCCTCAGGGCACAAACCATCCACGGCTGTGGTGCACAAGGGCTCTTTTGAAGGTAGAGCCCTGGGGTCCTATAATCAACTCAGTAAGACGAGGAAAAGACAAAACGTTCAATTTGTGAATAAACTATAGTGGGCCACAGTGTTGTGCCAAACTCCGGCCTCAAGTACCGTCTACTGGCAAACGTTTTGCTGGACACACAGCTGAAGTGAGAGGACAGCTCTGGGGACAGTCTTGGCAAGACACACGGGGAGTCGACTCTTTCCTAACAATCCTGCCCTCGAGCTGTTCTATGGTAGCAGGCAGATCCACTGGGGCTCTGAAGTTCCTTACAGCAAATCACCCTTTAGTGCTGCGACTTGAAACATATCCCAATCGGTTTAGATATTTAAAAATAGAAACTTTTTTTTTTCAAATTAATCTATAAAGAAAAGAGGAGACAGAGAGGTACGTTATTAAGGTCACTGCACCTCTGGATGCACTGACCAGCTACAAGCCCAGGCGGGTGCAGAGCTGGGCCTCTGTGACACGTGGGAGATGCCAGAGGGACCGTCCCAGTGCACCTCGGGTAGCATGGCTGGGCTCAGGGAGCAGGCTGTCAGGGCTGCACTGACTCCCTGGGCTGACACTTCACCACTACAGCTGCGTCCATGTCCACCCCAACCCTGACCCTGACCCTGACCCTGACCCTGACCCTGACCCTGACCCTAACCCTAACTCCTCCAGAGGAGGAGCGTTCCACCTCTGTGCAGTGTAGGGAGTGTTTCTTGTGAGAAAATAAAAGTTGATCATTGACTTCTGGAAGGAACCCAAAGTAAGTATCATACTCTGTTAAAATCCACAGCTCATCCTTTAGACAGGACCCTGAGTCACCTCAAAGACGATGGTTTGTTCCCGGGGAGCAGAAATGCTGCCTGAGCTAGTCTGTCCATCTTTGGGGGAAGATTAGCCATCCACCTGTCACCTTCATGGGCTCACCTAAATTTAATTACTAAGTGAGAAAATGATTGACTTTAATGTGCCTAAGACCTCAGGGGCATCCACAACTCACATAAGCCCAGAGGAACGTCACAGCCACACCAAGGCACAATGCTCTTTTCGACATTCCCCACAGCAGACGGATTCCCAGATGTGTTGGTCTCTGGAGGAGATCTCAGGGACTGACTGACCCCAAGCCCTTGATTTCAGATGCAGACTGCAGGAGCCTCTTGTCACGTTGGGAGATGAGCTCAGGCCACAGCTGCCGGTGCAACCCCAACCTAGCCTCGAGCTGTCCTCACTCCCAGCTCAGTTCTCTGCAGACTCTCAACCCCACCGTGCCATCTTGACCTGGGGCAGACCTGACTGAGGGGCCTCCCCGAGGCCAACACAGAACCAAGCTCAGGAGCACTTTGGCCCGTGGAAGACAGACTACTACGGGGCTCCCACCATGTCCACGTCAGGATTCGCGGGACCTGCAGACGTGCAGCATCCCAGGGGCCTTAGAGTGAAGATGATCCTGGGTTGTCCCCAGGAGTCCCCTGAGCTCACAAGGAAGAGGGAGGCGATGTTAGACAGACACAGCCAGCCACTGCTGGCTCCCAGGAGAGGTAGGAGCCCTGACGTGGGGCCTGTGAGGCTGGGAGGGCTGGAGCAGCCCTCGCTAGAGCCTCAAGCAGGCCCAGCCCTGCAGACCTGGACTCGGGCCCCCAGAAGCCCACTGCAGGCTTCTAATAATAAATTTTCAGGAAATAAATTTGCTTTGTTTTGAATAATCGCACCAGTGGTGAGTGTCACAGCAGCAGTAGGCACTGACTCTGGAGAGTTTCCTTTGGACAGTGTCCTCTAGGGCAGTGAACCCAGCCTGTCAGTGCGCGTATGTATTGAAAACAACACCGTGTCACTAACACGGAGCGCTCCTGGGCCGTGGACTTGCACCTCCCTCTCCAGCGGGCCTGCAGCTGGAGAGATGGTGGAGAAGAGTGTTTTAGATTCTCTGTGGGAGGAACACAAAATGTTTACAGATGCGTCTGCATTGTATCTTCTTCCCAGGGACAGAGAACAATGACTGTCACACCAACTCCACGAGGAGCCCGTGTTTCCTTGACTGTTTCTGGACATTTTCCTGCCACAGAACACATTTGTGTGCACTTTGGAAAAATTCCATCTGCACCTTTGCACACCCTGGCTCCTCTGCTTCCTGGAGTTTTGTTAAGGACATAAACTCACACTCGATGGTTCTTTCCAAACTCGGCTTTAAACAATTGAGCTAAAATCCTCAGCTGCACAGCAGAACACAATTGATTTGTAAAAGTGATTACGGGAGGCGTCTTATGATTTTCCAGTCCATGAATGTTACCAAGCTGCGTCTCGCCAATGGAACTCTTCTTTCACATCCGACCCTGCTGTGCCCACTTGTTCACATTCTCTGCCTAGGTAATGCTTCCCTAGTGAGGTGACAAAGGCCTCGCCTGGGCCAAACCCTGGCCAGGCTCCCCTGAGCCCTGTTCAGCTGAGGCCTGGACCTTGGGCTACCCAGACCTGACTGGTCAGTGACACAGCTCCTGGCAGCTCAGCGCCATGTCCTGGGAGGACGTTCCCTGTTGCCTCAGAGAGTTGCTGGGTTCCAGTACTGCTCTCCTGGGTCTCAGGGCTGCTCTTCCGAGTCTCAGTACTGCTATCCCGGGTCCCAGTACTGCTCTCCTGGGTCATGTGTGCTGCTGCTTCCTGCTCCTCTTGTTCCCAGGGCTTCGCCATCGCTCCCTACTGTTTCCTAACCTGCGTTCCCTTCCAAATGTCACCTCATTCTCTCTTCAGCACCTGTTTTAAGCACCTGCGAATGATACAACTAGTCTTTCCAATCAAAGTCGTTCCCATTAAAGCATGTGCTCTGTGCCTGCTTCGTGCCGGGCACTGAGGCCACCAGAATGAACAAGACGCACTGCAACATTTAATTAAACTGCAGTTTTGTTCTCCTCTGAAGACCTGACTCAGCTGACTGGACTCCACAAAGCTTTGGGTGTCTCTGGACCCACTGTTTTGTCTATACCCGCACCAACAGGGCACGTGGGCTACCCAGAAGAGATCATCAAGTCCAAACCCCTCTTTTCAGAGAGGTAGAACATGGAACTAAAGGCTGTGAAGCTGTAGGTGCCCAGTAGCTGCGAGGGCAGAGCTGGAGCATCGGGAGCAGGAGGGCCCGTGGGTTCCTGGCTCCTGCTGTGGGCTGCACCCTGGCACAGGGACGTAACTGCCACAACCATGGTGAAAACGGGACCTTGCTGTGACCGCCTAGAGCGGTGGCCATTGCCGGGTGACACCCCGTGATGGGCAGTCGGTTATCACCCTGCTTGGCCCAGTGCCGGAGCCCAGCATTTGTTTTTCTTTCAAACGCTCACCTTGGTCTTGCTACTTGTTCAGATTTTTAGTTTTGCTGTGGTGAGAACCCTGCTCGTGAGCGCCAGGCTCTCGGATGTTTACGGGTTCAACTCACCAGAGAGCGTTAATGGCAGGCGCTAAGCAGAGCTCTAGAATTTGCTCATTTTGTGTAATAGAATTTTATTCCCATTGATCAGCAGCTCCCCACATCCCTCCCCCAGCCCTGGCAGCCACGATCCTGTTCTGGGCTTCCGTGTCCGACGCCTCCTGTTAGGGGATTGTGGCGCATCTGACTTATGACTGGCTTATTTCACTCAGGTTCATCTGTTGGCGACTGGCAGGAAGTCCTCCTCACAGCTGTGTAACAGTCCATTGTGTGTCTACACCACATCTTTAAACCCTCCATCTGCCAATGAACCGCACGTGAGCCGCTGTGAATGCAGCTGTGAATGCACACGGGTGTGGCGCTGTCTCTTAGATCCCGATGTCAACTCTGTTGGATAAATGCCCACAAGTACGCTGTTGGTGGGGACAAAAGGGTACAGCTGCCACCATGGAAAACAGTTGAGAACTACCATGGGATCCCGAGCCCACGACCATGTGACCGTCCACACAACCATCAGCCACTGGACCTCGGCAGGTGACTTAGCCAGGAAAGTGTGACACAGGTGAGGTGTGGGGCAAGGAGAAGGCACAGAGAACTGTGAGGCTTGGAAGGCCACACCCTGAGCAGCGACGCAGATGGCAAGGCTGGCACTTGCTGTCCTTGTGTGTGGGAGTGGGGGTGAGCAGGGACACACCGAGGGGAGATGGTCATGCACACAGGGTGGGCACACCATGCCCCAGGTGCTTAGGACACCTGGGCAAGGGCCCAGGTGTTCTCAGGGGGTTGTGCATCTGAGTTCTCCCACACCTGTGTGTGCACGGCCAATACGAGGGCTGTCATTCACCTACTACCACCAACAACCCAATCTGCATGTGGAAAGGATCCCTGTGTGCGGTAGCAGACCACTGTTGGCAAGGTATCAAGCGCACAGAGAGAAAACATTCAAATTAAGGACCTGGGTTGTCACGGAGCCAACTTGCAAGGAGGGGAGAGGTGGCCTGGGATCACCAGGCGCCTTGGCGTCACTTCACACATCCTGGGGCACAGTTTGCATATTCTAAAGACACACAGAAAATGATCATCCACCAGGTCCAGTGATTTGGACAGCACCCTGCTCGCCCTGGGTGGTAAGCGACTTCTTATCTCCACTGAAAAGGCCTTGGTAAACAAGGCGAAATGCTTCACCCACCAGAGAAACGAGCTGGGTGAGAGGTTTTGCATATTTATTGTTTGCACATGGAAGGAGCCAGCCAGTGGAACACTGGATAATCTCCATCTGGAAGTCCTTCCTGAGCTGTCCACTGAGGTCAGTGTTGGAGTCGAAACCCAAGGGTAACACTCTTCAATGGGCTTTCACTTGAACTTGTTCATATTGTTGAAGATGGACTACTCACCGGCTGGAACTTAGCAGCTAACTACCCACGGCGACCTGTCCCCCAGAGCTGTCATACAACCCAAAGTGGAGGCAGAGGACAAGGGACAGAGTCACAGATTCCATTCCAAATCCACCCAGCATGGCTCTTGGCCTTGCTTTACCCAGAGTAACCACTGTTTGGGGATGTCATGGAGGATCTGTCAAACTCAACCAAACACCAAATCCGTCTCTGGGGAGAGTGTCCAGCCTCTCCAACACTGAGCACGTGCCTCCCGGGCCTGGCCAGGAATAGACATTCAGATGAAATACGTGTTGCACCTCCTACCACCAGGGACAGCCTGAGAATTCTGAAATGAACACTGAGTCAGAGAGACCCCACTGAATCTTCCTTTGCTTGTTTAGGGAGGATCCAAGGCTGCTCAGGGCCAGGTGGCTTTCCAAACAGGCACCGATGCCACATGGTCTCCTGGTCTACCTGTGCCTCAGGTCACTCAGCCTCCAGCTTCAGACCAGTTCTCCACGAACTCACAAGCAAGGTGAAGCACACCTGCCACTCACAGGCCGAGGAGACGCCCGTGAACTTCAGCCACAGCCACACCGTGTCGGAGCAGATTTGTCTTCTTAATTCTGAGTCACAATCATTAGGGGATCTTTTTAGTACCTACCATATGGAGGGAACTTGAGCTAGAATGTGGCACAACTAGAGATAAATCCTCCACATGCAAAGACAGGGTGCACAACCCTTTCTCATAGATACTAAATGCCTTCAGATGTGAGCCCCTCACTTTGATCCTGTAGAAGGCAGGAAGATTCCCAGAGGAAATCAGGTGTGTCTGTGTGCTGCAGGGGAGCATAAGGAGATGAGCTAGGGTGAACTTGGATAGCATGAGCAAAGACCCTGTGGTGGCAGCCTCCAAGATGGCTCTCATGATCCAACCTCTTACTGTTCACCCTTACAAATTAAATCAGGGCTGGAGACCCAGCTCACAGAACATGGTACAAGTGACAGTGTCTGACTTCAGAGGCTGGATCACCAAACATGATCCCAGCTTCTGCCATGGAATTGCAGATCATGTCCTGGAGCAGAAGCTGGCCACCAAGCCATGAGATCTTTGAAACAGGTTGTGGAGGGACCCCAAGAGCCCCAGCCAACACCCAGCACCAACTGGCCACCACTGGGGAGCCTCCAGCCCAGTCCTGCCTTCAGATGCTGCAGCCACAGCCGACATCCCACTGCAACCCTGCAAGAGAGGAAGTCAGAATCGTTTGCAGCAACAGATAACCAAGGCCGGCTGTGAAGAAGGACTGGCAAGGCTTGGTGGGTCACGTGTAGGTCACTTGGGACCAAGAATTTCTTAAGGCAAGTAGAGAAGATGAAAAGAACTTTGCTGGGTGGGGGGTCAACTTAGGATGCCTTGCACATCAAGAACTTCTATTGTACCTTACAGGAAACCGAGCATCTCTAAGGGCTGATAAGGGGAGTAAAGCAGAGGAGGATGTGTGAAGCCACACATCGTAAAAGGAAAGTTCCCTTCAATCCAAATTGAATTGGCCTCATAACTGAGAGAGGAGCACATTCGAGAGCTGAAGACTGTGTCTCTCTGGCAGAAAGCCTTTCCTTCCGTTTTGCAGAGCGTTTGAATCTGCTGGTCTGGGGAGTCTCGTTCATGAGCTCAATTCACATGGGCCTGAATTCTGCACCTAAAACACTGGAAGCCAACCGTCTAGTGACGGCGACCCAGAGAGCTCATGTCCAGAGTGGCCTGTGACCAGCTGTGGCTCACAACACAAAGTCTGCAGGGCCAAGTGTGGGGTCAGAGCGTTCTCCTCACCATAAAGAACTGGCAGACATAGGCTTCAAAGCCGCGGCAATTCACAGGTCATATGCTTTATTCATTTTCAATTATCTCTATTTTAAAACTTGAATACTACAGAAACTCCGAGAAAACATGCTCTGAATAGCTTCTGTGGTTGTTAAAATAACCTCGGTTCTTCCCATGACGACACAGGTGGCTTCCCCTCGACTCGCGAGCATGCACTATTGAGGGAAGAGAAGGAAATCGCCTGACTCACTGGGACTCTGGATTCCCAAGCAATTTTAAATTATTTTAAATAATCAATTATTGAATTTTCAAGAAGTTGGAAAGAAGAAATTGGACTCACAGACCTTATTCACATGCTAAAAGCTCAATGATAATAAAAAGATGTATGATGGGGGAGCTTGTTGTTTGAAGCTCTTATTTATAAAACTTTGGTACCTTTAATATAAAATAAATATCTCAAACTAAAAATACTTATAATGTGGCTTCAAGCAAATAGATGCAAATAACATTCCATAGTTTAACTCTAGAAAATAGATATAGCATGTCAATAAAAGACGGTGTCACTGAGCAAAAATCCCATGCACAGGGCAGCCTCACTTCCTGTGCGTTTCCTGCCGCCCGACTCAGCACCACTCCCCTACCACCAGAGAGGCTCCGGCCACGACCAAACGCTCTGTGGAAACAGCCCGTGGTCTCTGAATTACTGCATAAGATGTGGGCTCATCATTCTGATGACGTTGCAGGGAAACGAGTCCCCGAGGAGACTGGGAGTGGGCTTATTTAAATTCAGAAGAGACTGAAAGGGAATCTTGCAGTAGCCCAAGTGACTGGATGATGCTGATGGCAGCCGCTCTGAGTTTATACTAAGGACTCCTCTAAAACCGTGTTTCTCAGACTTCGCCCAGCATGAAGATCAGGCAGGCATCCTACATGATGCGTGTTCTGATGCAGGGGCTGGGGAGGGGCCTTAGTGTCAGATTTATAACTCCAGGTGACACCAACCTTCTTCAGAATACAGTCTGAATATTCCAAAATGGCAGCCTGCAGAAATCAGCTAAGGAAGATGTTAACAGTGAAAAGAATTTGAGAGACACTGGACCTAGTTATGTAAGATTTTAGAGCCAAAATCTCATCCAAAGCACCAGGAAAGCTACACTTGTATCACATTTATGCACCCACCCAATGGATAAGCACCGTGGGGTCGGGGGGGGGGGGAAAGAGACCAGGGAATTATCTGGTGAAGCCATCAGGGGAAATGACGTCACTGTGATCAGACACGGTGAGGAAGTGAGAGGGGGATGCAGAACCTCAAGTTCTTAAGGCACAGATCGCAGCGCCTCTCCCAGGTGTAGGTGCTGAGGTTCTACCCCCAAGGCGACTGCATTTGGAGATGGATTTCTCAGGTAATCAAGGTACCTGAGGTCATGAGGCAGGGCCAGATCCTACGGGACTCAGGCACAACAAGACGAGGCAGGGACATGGAGAGTAAGTGGGAGAAAAGCCACGTGAGGGTGCTGAGAAGGTGCCGTCTGCAAGTCAGGATCAAAGGCCTTCTCAGAAGGTAGCACGGTGTGGCGCCAGCCTCTGCCTGGGAGAAGGCAAGTTCCTCCTGTTGGAGCTGCCCATCTGTGGCGGCTGCTGGGCCCCCTGCTGTGGTCTGCTTGTCTGTCTGCCTGGATTCACCTGCCCAAGGTCAGCATCAGGGGTGGGCTCCATGGAGGAGGTGCGTCATGAGAGTGCCCCCATAACACAGGCCCTCGAGCCAGCCCTGGCTGTCACCATGCACACGATGACAAGACTCGGCGACCTGGCCAGACAAGCAGCCCTGAGCAGTTATGGCTCCTACCTGGGTCTTGGATTCTGGTCTCCAGAATGGGGAGAGCTACAGTTGTGAGATTTAGAAGCTGCTGGCGGGAAGCTGTCAGACTCCCACTGCCCTGAAGGTCAGCAGATCAGCCCAGCCCCCTCAGGGGCTCTTGCCCCAGCAGCTCATTGGTGTGTTCCACCCCCATGTCGCCAAGTTCTGACCACTGCAGTGTGGACCATCAGACCCCATCTCTCCCCAACAAGCAATGCACTCAGGCGCTTCAGTGTTAAGGATGACCTAGAAATGAAATTTTAAAATACACCATGGAGTCCAACTCAGCAGGGAAGTAAACAAATCACAGTGTCTTCATGCATACAGTTGGCTTCTGGAAGGCTAGTTACCACACAGGTGGAGCCGGTGACTGACGCAGGAAGACTCCTCACAGATACCCTGGAAAGGCAGCACGGCAATTATCAAACCAAGAGCAGACACGCAGCCAGAGCCTTTAGAGACCGAAAGGCAGTGGAGGGTCCTCCTCTGGGGCATGGCTGCTGAACACCAAGGAGCCTGCTTCTTCAAAAGGCCTTGGAGGGTGGAAGAGGAAGGCGGAGGACGTCCTCTGGGTCTTCCAAGGGAACACGCGGGCCTCGAGGGTCTGATTTGATGGGACTTGCCCACAAAGTTGGGGCAGGGGACATTCTGTTGATCAAAATAACGGCAGGCGAGCCCTGTAGATACCACCACGCCCAAGCGTCAACTGCAAACCCTATGTTATTTCAGGGATGCAAATATGCACTTATTTCTTTATTTTAAAAATTGCTACCATCAGTATGTTTTCCCACGTGCTAAAACAGTGATTTTAAAGGGCTTTTAATCTAGCAAATGAATCAGGCTCTAAGGGAAAACTCCAAACTTGATTTTTTAAAAGGAAAGAAACAAAATATTGCACATTATGGGGCTTTAATGTTATTAGCACTAAAATTAAAAATCTGCTACAGTAATAATGCAGAATCCATTTTTGCTTTCAACATCTGTTGATTAAGGATTCTTAAGTGAAAATAAATGTTGGATCATTTAATTACAACCAGCATTGCCCCTTCTACCTATTTGCACAGGTCAACATGTTAGAAAGACATAGGGGAGAAAGTGTAGCATTTCACATCATTGGTTATTCAAATCTGAATCTGAATCTGAAATATTTTAATCCATGTCGACGTCGAAGCCAGTTTGCACTTGTTTATTGGAAGAAAATTCCGTACAGCTCATTATTGCTGCTGCAGAATCCACTCCCTAGCCTGGGCGTCAGGAAATGCACGCATCTGAGGGAGACCTGTCAGCTTCAGCTCCAGCAAACTTCCTCTTGAGCTGCCACCACTAGAACAGAGTGTTCGGCAGATCTGAAATCCTGTGATCCCTGTTCAGACTGAACATTCTGGATGGTTTCTTTTTACAGAGGCTCTCTTGTCCCCTTCAAGGGATAGACGTGTGAAGGGACAGGTACTACTCGTTGCATTGCAAGGTTTCTGGGTTCCTTCCACCAAAGTGGCATATGCGCCTTCCTTTGGTCACACAGTGAGTGTGAGCAGAACACACTGTAACTGCTGACGTGGGATGTTCTTCTATATTTTTTTTCTCTTTCCCAGCCCAGGGGAGGAAAACCCTCTCACAATCAGCACCTTGGAGAGCAACCGGGTTTCCAGCCTGGAAGACTGTCCTGGCTGGCACTGTTACAGAGCCACCTGGTGTCAAGGAGGCACCACAGGTCAAGGATGGAAACCCATGCCACAGCTCTTGGTTTCTAAATGCCATCCTCAGTAAAATAAACCAGCACCCTCGACTGGCAGAGTGGTGCATGCCTGTAATCCCAGTGGCTTAGGAGGCTGAGGCAGGAGGATCGCAAGTTCAAAGTCAGTCTCAGCAAAAGCAAGGGGCTAAGCAACTCATATGTAATAAAATACAAAATAGGGCTGGGGATGTGGCTCAGTGGTTGAGTGCCCCTGAGCTCATTCCCCAGTACCGCCCCCCACCCCACCCCACCCCCTGCAAAAAAAAAAAAAAGGAAAGAAAGTAACTAGCACCCTTTGGAGAAATGGCTAATTCTAGGGCCACAGCAAGGAAAATACAAAATGAGCCTGAAACACTTTGTTGTACCAGAAAAGAAGTGCTCAGAAGTCACACGCACAGGGCCAGGACAAGAGGCCCAGGAACCCACTGAAAGGGCAGCCAGTGGCCAGTGTTGGCCCTCTGAGCAACAATACAGACCACACAGAACTGGACAGCAATGAAATGTCAAGAACAATTGGGCAAGTCCAATCCAAAGGAGGCTCTGCACTGTCTACAGCTTCCAGCACCCCCACCAGCTGGGCAGCACACCCAATCCACACTCCCTTCCCCAAAGTTCAGGGACTGGCAGCCCAAGGTCAGGGCACTGGAGACCAATGACAACAGAACAGGTGTCTGCTGAAGCTTCCTTGGCCTGTTGAGGGCATCCTCTCCTTCCCCCGCGTCCTCGGCTCCTCTTGTGAGTTCACAGTCTTACTGGACAAAGGCCCACGCTACTGGCCCTCCTCAAGCTTAGTTACTTCCCTAAAGATGCCATCTCCAAGCACAGTCACCTCCTGAGGTCCAGGGGCCTCCAGTGTGTGAACTTGGGAAGGGGTGCAATGCAGTCTGTAACAGTACTGAAGGAAAGAGGTGGCTGGAGGCCAGGAAAGGATCAAGACAGAGAAACTTTCTCACACCCAGGATGTGGCCCTGCGGTCCTCGGGCTAGAACCTGCCGCACCAAGAGGACACTGGAGGAAAAGACGGTGAACTACAAACTCTGCGTGGTGTTAAGAGTTATATGGCAAAGTGAGTCTTTGCCATCTAACTGAGATTTGACTGAGAACCACAGAAAAGTAAGATGTTATTAATAAGGGAAAACTGGGCCAGGGAAGTACAATTCCCTCTGCTCCCTTTGAAAGTCTTAGTTAATCTAGAATCATTGCAAAACAAAGCAAAACAAAACAAAAACCTCTATCAAAGAGACATATTTAAAAGCTCTATTGACCACACAAAGCAGATATTAGGATGTGGCTCAAAGAAACTAAGAACCAATCCACTTTTCCAACGTCAATCTAACAAAGACCCAAGCAGGTAATTGTGAAATTAGCCTGATGTCTTAAATTACAGAATCACAGACACCAAAGCACTGCATTTACACATGGAACACACCAGACAATTCCGTCTATGAAAAAGAAATGTTTCATCCCATTTTTCTTGAAACACATGATCTTCTTACTCCATCTCATTTTTCTACCCCTGCCCATCTTTCACATCCTCTGTATGAGAAAGTTTCTCTGTCTTTATCCTTTCCTGGCCTCCAGCCACCTCTTTCCTTCAGTACTGTTATAGACTGTGTTGTACCCCTTCCCAAGTTCACATGCTGAAGCCCCCTGGACCTCAGGAGGTGACTGTGCTTGGAGATGCCATCTTTAGGGAAGTAATTAATGTTTCTAAAGAGAAAATGTTTCTGAATTTTTCTCAAGTTTCTGAATGTTACTGAAGAGAAACATTTGAAAATGAGACGACCACCACAGCTTAAACCACCGTTCCTAGCAAGAGCAGAGAGTGCTTCTGCACACCCGGTGAGTGCCGGGCTTGCTTTAAGTACTTCTTCAACTCACTGAATCCTTCCTACAACCTCTGGTGTTTGGTACCACTGCCAGCCCTAACTCTGGGCGTTATGTATCTTGCTTAGAAATGGCTAGAAAGTTGCAGTGCACATACAGAAAACCTTCCATGCTTACACAGAACTTCAATCCGTGAAGATACAGAGCGCATGGAGCTTCACAGGCACACGACCTCCATGAAGGAGTCGGCACAGCAAGCACGGGGAACTGCCGCATCGGAGTCCACAGGCCCTCCAGGGGGCACGGCACAGATGAACTCCCGCAGGGACGGAGATGTGGGCCCTAGGTCTTGTTTTATTTCAAAGGAAGCCATAGGTTTTACTTTTTATTTGAAAAATTCTCAAATTTTAACTTGAGGTTCAAAAGAAAAATCAACCATTGAGGTCACATAAACCAAACACATCTTCCCAGATCCAAGGGACAGCAGAAAGAGAAAAGAGACCAAGGGTGAATGTCTTTAAACCATCCTGCCCAGACCAAGGTAGTGACCACTACATCACACCTGGGGCCTCCAAGTGAGCCCTGGACAGGCACCACAAGGAAGCCAAGAAACGGGAGAGGGGACTATTCCTCCCCGAACTCTTCAGCTGAGCTGGGAGCCATCAGGATGTAATGAACACAAAATGATTTTTAAATAGGAGCTGCAGTGGGCCCAATGCCATGGAAAAGAAAAGTTAAAAGCCATTCAGAAAAGGGGACTTGAAGGACCCTTCTCAGTGGATCTGAAGGTCAAATAGGAAACTCAAATGTAAGAAGAATTCCAGCCGGAGGAGGCCAGACACAAAGGCCTGGTGCCGAGGCGGCGATGGTCTGTGTGCAGAGAGGTGTGAACTCCCAGGTGCACAGAGAAACTAACAGGACGAGAGTTCCACACAGAGGGAGCAGCAGTGAAGTGCTGACCCCAGATACAGGCTCAGGATCTGAATCCATTCCAAATAGAGAGGCAGGGGTGACAGAGGCAGGTGTGAGTGCTGATGGGAAAGCTGAGCCACAGGGTTGTCAGAGGCGACTGGCAGGTGACTAGGAGGGCATCCATGCACCATGTTTGCACAATCCCTTATTTTTCCAGGGAACAGATAAATGTTCACAGCCTGAGAAGACTACGTCAGGTAGTATACTACATCCTCACCTTCATCTTGCACTTGTTTTGATGGCTGTTATGGTTTAGATATGAGGTGTCCCCCAAAATATCATGGGTGGAACAATGCAAGAATTTTCAGAGGTGAAATGATGAGATGATGAAAGATAGATTCATATCAGTGAGTTGATCCACTGATGCAGATTGACTAGGTGGTAACTGGAGGCAGGTAGCCTGTGGTTAGATAAGTAGGTCCACGGGGGTGTGACTTGGGGGTTTATACTTTGTTCCTGATGAGAAGCTCTCTCTGATGTTCTCTCTCTGTCTCTCTCTTTTTCTCTCCTTCCTAATTGCCATGCCTTCCCCCATGATGCTCTGCTTACCCGTGAATGCTGATAAGACTGTGGACAATAAAGACTGAGCTCATAAGATTTCGGAGGTGGAGGGCTTTATTGGAAATTGGACTAGAGGCAATTTATGTTATCTTCTGGCAAAGAAGTCGTCTACATTTTCCCCATGACCTGAAGCTGTATTTAACGGTGATGTACTAATTAATCTGGCAGAGAAAATTTAAGGTTGTGCAGCTTTCAGGCAGTGGCATGGATATTGTGGTGGATTTTAGCCCACTTGACTGTGATGCAATGGAGAAATATTTGAAAAACTTGATGTTTTTCAGAATTGCAAGTTTATGTTTGTTAAAGACATTACAGCTTCTAGAGTGATGCTAAGAACTTCGTACAGAGAAAATAGGAAGGATGACTTGAAGGCATGTCAGGAATCGGCAAGACCACACCCATTTCAGGCTCATTTCATACAAGTAAAAATTCCTTCAGACAAGACTATGGGGGTGCCTGGCTTGAACATGGAGGGGTCTAGGCAGTTGTTTCGCCACACTCAGCCACTCAAGCACTCAGAGACTGCAGGAGCCACGGCCCCTAGAGGCTTGGCTACTGCTCAGTATGGCAGCAGACCTCGGAGGCAACCACGTGGTGTTGGTTCTGCAGGACTGCAGGATGCTGGAGTAGGGGGTCACGGGCTTCTGCAGAGTGAAGCAGGGTCAGAGTTCCTCTGAGCTGACCTTGAGAGGGCAATGTGAGAAGGAAGCCGCAGTGCAGACCTCTGGGAGGAACAGGCAGCAGTACTATGGAGCATCTGATGAGGAGGGCGGCCGAGAAGGGCCAGGTGGGCTGCAAGGCACAGGGCTGGAGGGTCTCAAGCCAACTGGAGAGGACGTTCTGATGCCGTGTGCTGCACATGCTGGATGTGGAGCTACAGGGCCTGTTTGCCCAGCTGGGTTTCCCTCTTGCTTTGGTCCCATCCCCTCTTTCTATGCCACCATGTCTCCCTGGTGGAATGGGAATGTTTTTTCTGTGACTGTATATATTGGATATCTGTGACTGGCTTTCGACCTTTACTCTGATAGCTAAGAGTTTGCCTTGAGCCTCAGATGAGATTTTGAACACAGACTTTTGGACAACGCTGGAACTGTTAAAGACATGGAGAATCTCAGAAATGGGACTGAATGTATTTTGCATTGTGAGATGGGCATGAGTCTTGGGGGAACAGGGGTGGAATTTTATGGTTTGGCTCTAACATAGCTCCTCAAAGTTCACGTGTGAGATCATGCAAGAACGTTCAGAAGTGAAATGATTATGAGGTGTGTAACCTGATCTGTGGATTAATCTGCTGATATGGATTAACAAGGTAGTAGTTGTAGAGTGGTAGGGTTTGGCTGGAGGAAGTAGGTCCCTGGTGCGTGCCTTTAGGGGTTATATTTTGTCCCTGGTGACGAAGTGCTCTCTGTGCTTCCTGGTTTCCATGTTCTGAGCTGCTTTCCCTCTACCACGTCCTTTGCCATGATTTCTTCCTCACCTTGGGCCCAGAGCTGTGGTGTCACCTCTGAAACCCTGAGGCCAAAACCACACCTGCCACCTGCCACCTCTGTCTCCCCCACACCCTCCCCCTTCGAGGGCCTCATGCAGGTTTCCTGGGTCACTTCTCATCCCCTCCACCTAGAGATGTCATTTAGACGTCTCCCACGCAGCTCTCTGCGTTCCAAGCTCAGGTTCTGACAGGGAGTGAGCACCTGCAGCAGGTGGGATGGGACCAGGCCGGTGGAAACACCTGGGGACAGCATGGTGCCCTCATGGCTGGCCCGTCCTTCAAAGCCCTCTGGCTTCCTAGTCCACCCTGCAGGCTGAATCCTGCCAAGTCCTCACCTTCCAGGGGCCGTCCCCATCCTCCCAAGTCCCTTCCTCTGAACTCCCAGACCCAGCACGGCCTGGGAATGCGTCTCACCCTGTGGTGGGCGCGATGGACCCTCCCCCTGAGGCTTATGGGAGGTGATGCTCAGCAGCACGTGTGCCCTCCCTAACTTGTGGGTGAGGTGCAGGCCACCATCAGGAGAGCCCCGCCCACTGGCCACCATCAGGAGAGCCCCGCCCACTGGCCTGCATGCGGGTGCCTCACCACGCCCACCAGCTAAGAGCCCCGAGATCTACCTTGTGAGTCGAGTGTCAGGACAACCAGGAAAGTGCGTCGTCACAAGGTGCACGCACTTCAAGGAAGGACAGCGTTGGGCATCTCAGGTACGTTGAGACTCAGGTCCATAAACACCCAGATAATTAGCCACAGCATCTTGTCTTACACACAATCCAGCTTAGCAGGGAAGGAACTGCCCACAGAGGCTCCACCCTTCTGGGCCTAAGAACTGGAGTGTTTCTGAAGCAGGACTCTGGTCCTCGGCGGTCTCCCCTTCTCTCCTGCACCTCATCTCCATTTTTCCTACAATGACTTAAGGATCATTCCTTGTATTCAGCCTCAGACCCTTCCCGATAGTGGTGGTAAGAAACTATCACTGACTGGCATTTTAGGGCCAGGTTTTGCAGACAACTAACCCTCCCGCCCCTCCTCTGCATCCCCTGGGCCCCTGCAAACTGCTTCTTTCTTGGGGTCAAAGAGGCTCATGAATCTGCAATTCTGGATTGTGGTGAAGAGACTCAAGCTGTGCAATCTTGGACGTTAGTTTCCAGGACTGTCATTTCTTAAAATGTCTCCATTTCGTCCTTAAGGAATCCTCAAAGTGTTCTCTCTCCGAAGCAGGCTTGTGAGATGAGGAGAGCTGTCCTCGAGTGGGGAAGTGGCCACCTCTGGTCAGCCCACCTCCGTAAAGGCGATGCCCAAGGAACACTCTTAACTAGGGAAACAAGGGCAGGAACAGCACAAGGAGGATCACCTCAAGAGCCTTCACGGTTCTTTCCCGTGAGACAGCACGTCACGCCAGGAGAAATTACATGTTTACAGAACAGAAAATTTTTGTTTCCAAATAATTATCTGCAAATGTCTATGCAAAAAAGATGCATTTTGTATGTGCATGTGTGGTTCCTTGCTTACCCTTTGGGCTGACAGTTGATCTTTTTATTCTCATGAAAACCCATGCCCTGTACTGATGGGAGATTCAAGTTGGATAAAAAGATTCTCTGATTGGCTCCAAAGAAGAGGCTTCATGTGGCCAGTCATGGGACATGGGGACAGCTTCTCCAGTGGCTCTGCCATCCTGTCTGTTCTTCACAGCCTTGAGGGTCTCTCCAGAGTATACCTGGCATGTGACCCACAGAATACACTCAACAGATGGTGTGTCCCTTGCAGACAGTCACGAGACAAGGGGCCCTTTGCTCTGGGAAGCCAGCTGGCCTGCTGTAGAGTGGCCACATAGTGGAGGGCTGAAGGCCCTGTCGAGAGCCGCAGGGTGAGTGGGCACAGCCCACCCAGCTCCAGCCCACAGCGGACCCCTGTGCCAGGAGAGGGCTGGGCTCCTCTGGCCAGCCTCAGGAAGGGAGGACACAAGTGCCCACGCCTGCCCTTCCCATCTCTAAGCTCCAAGGCAGCAAGTCAGGCAGCGGTAGGTCAATGTGTGGGGGAAAATGTTTCCAGAGTCTGGCCAGATGAGGCCTCCCGTTTAGAATCCTCTTCCTGGGAACAGCGCCTCTTAGGTGTCAGGAGCTACGCCAAGTGCTCTGGGGCCAGCTGCCTGCCTCTGGCCAGACCCGCTCAGGGCAGGTCAGAACGAGGACTTGTTCTTGATGGCTCTCACGATGTGCAGATGTGAGCTCTGCACGTGACTTCTGCCTGCCAGGGTTCCGCCTGGAACTCCAACAGCACTGACCTCCTCTGCGTTTCCCTTGTCCCGTGCACCTGTGCCCTCGAACCAGGGGAGCCACTGCCAGGCTGCTCGCGCAGCGTCCTTGGGATGTCTGCAGGTGATTATTATAAAACATAAATCAAGACTTGAGAACCATGCCAGGAGCCGCATGGCTCATGCCAGCAGCTCTGTGCCTCTCGCCTGCCCTTCCTGGCTGGCACTGTGCCCTTGTGTTGGCACGTGTGTGTCCAGGTGACTGGAAGGGCAGGCTGGTGTCACTTCCCACTCTGTGCTTGCTTCCTGGTCTTGGAAGAGTGACAAGTGAGCCAGGAGCTTCCTGTTTCCTCTCTAGCTACGGCAGCCTCCGAGTCCACAAGCCCTGCTTCTGCAGGTCCTTGCCACCACAGAGGCCCCTTCTCTCCCAGGAATCTGGCAGTGGGCAACGTCTCTCCTAACCACATGCTCTTTGAAGGTGCACAGACCAGCTAGCACAGAGGGATCACCTTTAAAGAAGTCTCTCTATCCTTTGATTCTTGCAAAACTGTCAACAGGAGGCAAAATGAATATTCACACGGCCCTTCAGACAAGTCAATAAACACAAAGCCCATTCCTCCGTCACTGATTCAGCTCTGGCCTGGTCTCCCTTGCCCAAGGCTTGGGTGTTCCTGTGGGGAGCACACCCCTCCATCCCTGCACTGTGCATCAGCACCCTTGTTCAGTAGCAGAGCCAGCTGCAGCAGCAGCAGCAGCAGTGGGTTCACTCTGACTCTCTGGTTCTCCTCCACTCCCGCCCCCATCCTGCAGCACATGGCCCTGTGCACGTGGCTGATCTCCAGCAGAGCTCCATCTGTATGTAGGAGCAATGAGTTCAGAAAGCTCTTTGCAACAGAGAGATGCTCAGGAGGGTAAAGAAAGGAAGAAATCAAGCTTTGCAAAAGCATCTTGACCAAAGAGAGGCCAGAAGCAGAAGATGGTAATGGGAAGGAAGTGATCCTGCCCAGGGCTCCCTCCTCCTGGTCCTGAGCCCTCCAGGTATCATCTTTCCCAGCAACTCTCATTCCTGCAGGATGACCTGGGTGCAAGGACTTGTTCTTGGTGGCAACACAAACACAGTTCTCAGAGTATGTCCTCAATAGAAAAACTCAGAACAGTGACTCGGCATTTGTTGACTGTAGCAAAATGTGTAAATAAAGAAACACCTGGCATCTGATTTGGGGACAAATTATAATACAGGTCCTGCCTCATTTCATCCTTCTGACAATTCTAGGAAGTAATGGGAATGTCTGATATTACTCAGGTTACAGAAATGATAATGGAATCTTGGAAAAAGCACATGAATCATTCACTGTAACTATAAAGAAGTACCACAGGTACGGCCCAGGTGCCTGGATCCTGGAGCCCTCGACACACAGTTGCAGCTAATTGAGAAGACTACACGCAAACCAAATAAACTGAACGGATGACCAAGGCTTAGAGGTCAGGGTTCCCGGGGAAGCAAGCTCTCCTGCTGAGAGGCTCCTCCTCCTCCAAGAAGGAGCTACTAGCCAGATGAGGTGGCTCATGCCTGTAATCCCAGAAGCTATAGGCTGAGGCAGGAGGACTTCGAGTTCAAAGCCAGCCTCAGCAACTTAGTGAGGATCTAAGCAACTCAACAAGACCCTGTCTCTAAATAAAATATTTTTAAAAGGGGGGTGAGTGGGGATGTGGGGATGTAGTTCAGTGGTTAAGCACCCCTGGATTCAACCCTACTATGGCCTCTCCAGTGCACAGAATCTCCAGATTGCCCGCCTCCGTCCTTTGTTCTCTAGTAATGCACCACTGACAGGATCAACACCCGGTTGGTGTTAAAACATTCCATTCGCTGTTAATTTGTAAAAGCAGCTACTTGTTAATGAGCAAAGGCCTATTTTAACAGCTCTCACACGGCAGGCTGGGGGACAGTCCAGCCTGCGCAAGGACGGGGAGAGATTCACCCAGAAACAAAACCTTCCTTTCTATAGAGTACTTCTCAAATCTGCTCTCCCGAGAGAGCAGGTGTGTGCGTCAAAATGACGTGTGGTGTGTCAAGTGCGGCTGCTTCCAAGAAGGACAAGTCAACAAGGCCTCTGAGGGCACCCAGAGACCACGCCTCTGAGCACCAGCATGGGACTCCCGGGGGACCAGCCTTGTGCAGGGCACCCCAGGCTCCCACCTCCTGCTCATGGGCATCTCACGGTGCAAAATCAAGTGAGAAAGCAGGAAGGGTGAGTGGGGGAGGGGAGGGACTCCCACTCATTTGAAATGGGAGAAAATCTGTGATCATAAGATGGAAAGTAAAAAGGAAGATGAGAGGCATATGATAATTTTTTTCTTCCTGCGATCAGATCACTTTGATGCCTAAATACCAGGGCTTTCAGACCCATCAGGAAAACTTTGAAGTGCAAATGTAAAAGGAGATGATATCATTGAGAGGTATATCGGGCAGTGTGCTGTGGTTCCATGCTGATTCCTGGCGTTTATTCACCTTGGGCGGAATCCGGGCTCCTTGGCTAATTAGTAGAGAGCTCTCAGGCAAACTTATAAAACGATCTGATCCTGAATTGTTTCATTTTTTTAGGATGGGGTTGATAACGTCCACCTCATGGAAGTACTGGGAACATTCATGAGTTAAGTTTCTGACACAGACATTCGACATACTGCCCCAACACACTTGGTGTCACACCCTGACGGGTCACACACAGCAGTCAGTGCTGTGATTGTCACTCACGGGTGTGCTGTGCCCAGAACTACCAGATAATTATTGCACTGTGGTTGCTGGATGTCAGGCTAGAGAGGTTAAGTTGAAATGAGTTCAGTCCTGGAGCTATTCTATGTTGAAGACTGGCCGCAGAGCCCAGAGGCAGCGAGGGCTAGGAGGCCTGGGGGCTGGGAAGAAGGAGGCTGCTCATCAGAGACATCCCATCGCTGTCCCTCCCCCCAAGGCGGCACCAGAAATCCGAAGAACCCAGCACCTGCTAGTGGACTTCATCTGCAGACACGGCCAACTCACCAGGACCTGCAGCTGTGCCCCTTCCGTCAGAACCCGGCAGTGTCTCACCAGCAGAGGACGACCTTGGTATCAACAGCATGCGGTGGTGGCCTGTGATTTATTACGGGTCATTTGCTCATAATATCTTCCACTGAAATCATCTCATGTGCAGGAGGGCAGGAGCTACCTCCTAACAGCAACACTACTTCTGGGGGGAAAACATTCTTTTCCATGGATTTGATGATTCTAGAATTCTCTCCTTTTCTAATGAAGTTTATGGATGAAAAATTAAAACTGAAATGTGGCTCTTTGATTCCTTCCTCAGTCAGATTGTCTTTTCCATTATGATTTTCAGAAGAAGCAGACCAAAACTTGACATCATGCAAATTTTTCATATTGCTACACTATTATGCAGCTGGTGCTCATTGCTAAATGGTCATAAAAGGATCATCAGAAGACGTTTTGTTCTGATCCACAATAATCAGATGATTCTAAAAGCAGACCCCATTAGTTCCTGTTTCATGGATATTTAGTCATTTATTACGATGCCCTGTATCTGCAACGAAGAGCAGCTTCCCTGTGTGCTCTACTAACAAGTGGCTATTTGCATAGAAAAAAACTGAGCAAGTCCAGGAGAGCTCCAGGCTCCTTTGGCCTCCTCTGCAGTCCATCCTGGACAGCACGGCAGCCTCATTTCAATCAGAGCGCCGAGCAGCATCCTTTGACTCAGGAAGACACTGTGGTGTAGATGACCCTCTCTGGAGGTGCAGGGGAGAATTTTGTTCCCTCTCTCCCCTCTTCTCCTTCCTGCACACCCCAGTGTCAGAGCCAGGGTCCCGTCACACCGACAGCACTGTAGCCCCATGTGCAGGCTGAGGAGCTGGGCAGATGAAGCCCCAGCAGCAGAATGGGGCTCACACAACAGCGCTCCGGGAGTTGACCTGAGCATTAAGGGTGGAGACCACATCCTGAAGGGCACATGTCATGGTTAGTGAGCACACAGCATAGCTGCTGCTTTTCTTTTTTCTTTTTTTTTTTTATTGGTTGTTTACAACATTACAAAGCTCTTGACATCATATTTCATACATTAGATTCAAGTTGGTTATAAACTCCCAATTTTACCCCAAATACAGATTGCAGAATCACGTCGGTTACACATCCACATTTTTACATAATGCCCTATTAGTAACTGTTGTATTCTGCTGCCTTTCCTATCCCCTACTATCCCCCCTCCCCTCCCCTCCCATCTTTTCTCTCTACCCCATCTACTGTAATTCATTTCTCTCCTTGTTTATTTTCCCATTCCCCTCACAACCTCTTATATGTAATTTTGTATAGCAATGAGGGTCTCCCTTCATTTCCATGCAATTTCCCTTTTCTCTCCCTTTCCCTCCCACCTAATGTATCTGTTTAATGTTGATCTTTTCTTCCTGCTCTTCCTCCCTGCTCTGTTCTTAGTTGCTCTCATTATATCAAAGAAGACATTTGGTATTTGTTTTTTATTATTCAGTGACTGGAGAGTTAAATCAAATCAAACCAAAAAATCAATTTACAAGTATGTTCTTCTCCAAAGTTATAGAAACATTTACAAAATGAACTGATAAAAACTTAAAAGTGGAACTCCCAAATGATCCAGCAACCACTTCTTGGTATTGTGTTTATACAAAAGAATTAAAGTCAGTATGCTTTAGAGGTATATGCACATGCATGTTAACTGTAGCACAATTCACAAGAGCCATGTCATGGAACCAGCCTAGGTGTCTGTCATCAGATGAACTGGTAAAGAAAATGTGGTATGTATACACCATGGAGCCATAAAGAAGAATGGAATTGGTCATTCAAAGGAAAATGGATAGCATATGATATGATTTTAAATGTAGAAAATGCTAAAGATCCCATTTAAAAATTCTTTGTAGAATAAAAGAATTCAGAAAAGTATCAAAGAGAAAGTGAATGCAGAAAATCACAGGCTAATGATGAACTAAAAAGGAAATCCTAAAGACAATTCCATTTACAATAGTATCAAAAAGAATGAAATACTTGGAATTAACCAAGGAGGTAAAACACTTACACCATGAAAACTAGAAAACACTGCGGAAGGAAATTAAGGAACACATAAACAGAAGGTAGCACCCCACGTTCATGGACGGAAGACTTGAGATGTCAGTAGGGTTGTGGTTTGAAGCCTTGTTTCTCCCCCAAATCCATACATTGAAACCCAATCCCTGACGTGATGGTATAAAGAGGTGGGGCCTCTGGAAAAGAGAATCAGGCCCCGTGAGCCGACCTCTGATGAACAAGATGGGTGCCCTCCCTGGAGAGGATCAAGGGAGCCTGCAGGCCTTCCCTGTGTGAGGACGCAGGGCAAAGGCACCATCTGTGAAAGTGAGCCCTCGCCAAGCACCAAATCCACCAGCTTCCACAACTGTGGGAAGTAAGTCACCTAGAAGCCACCTAGAAGACGGCTTTTCATTAGAGCCACTTAAAGAGAGTGAGCCATTACCCAGGAGAGAATCAACACAATCCCAATCTCGATCCCAAAGACACTTTTGCAGAAAGAGAAAACATCATTGTATAATCCGCATGGACCTCAAGGGGCCCCGGATATCTGCAATGACATTTAAAAAGAAGAATAAAGCCGTGGGACTCATACTTCCTGATTTTTCACACTTACTGTGAATCTCCCGTATCAGAAGGCTATGATACAACTGGGTGCAATGGTGCACCCCTGTAATCCCAGCCACTTGGGAGGCTGAGGCAGGAGGATGGCGAGTTCAAAGCCAGCCTCAGCAACAGCAAGGTGCTAAACAACTCTGTGAGACCCTGTCTCTAAATAAAATACAAAATAGGGCGGGGGTGTGGTCAGTGGTCGAGTGCCCCTGAGTTCAATCCCTGGTACATGCCCCCCCCCAAAAAAAAGGAAACCCACAGACTGTGGAAAATATTTTCAAATCAGATAAGGGATTAATAGCCAGAATATATGGAGAGTTCTTAAAAACCAGCATCAAAAAGCAAACAACCCGATTCAAAAAAGGACCAAGAGCTTGAATGGCTATTTCTCCAGGGAAGATCTCCACATGGCCAGGAATAGCCTATGGGGAGATGCTCAACATCACCGACCACTGGGAAGCGCAGATCAAACCACGGAGCGATCGCACGGCAACCCACTCAGAGGCGAGAGGAAGAGCGTGGAGAGAGGAGAGCGTGGCAAGTGTCGGGGAAGACGTGGACAGGCGGGGCTTCCATGCACTGAGATCAGAACAGGTGCAGTCACTGTGGACAGCAGAACAGCGGGTCCTCAGATGGAAAAACAGGATCACTACATAGTCCAGCAGCTGACCTCTAGCAATGCTTCCAAGAGAACTGAGAGCAGAGTCTTGAAGGGGTACCGTGACGGTTTAGCTGTGGTGTCCCCCAGAAGCTCACGTGGGAGACCCAACACAAGGAGGTTTGGAGGAGAAATTCCTAGATATAACCTAAACATGATCAGTGAATCAATCCCTGATGGGATTAACCTGGTGGTAAATGGGAGCAGGTGGCGCGTGGCTGGAGGAAGTGGTTCACTGGGGGCATGGCTCTGGGGCGTATATTTGAATCTGGAGAGTGGAGACTCTACTTCCTGATCGCATGCGAGCTGCTTCCCTCTGCCACACTCCTTCGCTGTGGTGTACAGCCTCACCACCAGCCCTCGGAATGGAGCCGGCCTTCAGGAGGTCTGACTCCTTGAGGCTCCTGTTCACAGCAGCTGAAACATGGATGCAAACCCAGGGTCCATCAAGGGAAGAATGGGTGGGCAGAATGTGCTCTGCACAGGTATCAGGAAATGACACTTCTGACACATTGACGAGCTTTGAGGACACGAGGCTCAGAGAGAGGAGCCAGCCCCCAATGCAAACACATGATTGTGGTTACACAGGACCTGGGCGTGGTCACCATCACAGAGATGGAGGAGTGGAGGGAGCGGCTGTCCTGCAGGGAATACGTCAGTCTTACTACACCAGGAGAAGTGTTTAGAGAGGTGGATGGCAGTGATCACACACACTGTGGATGTAGTCGATGCCACGGAACTGTGCAATTAACATTGGCGAAGATGGAAATGTTTACATTATGCGTATTTTACCACAGAAAAAAGTTGGGAGGAAAAAAAGGCATCAGTATAAATCCAAAAGTCATTGGGTCTGGCAGGACACACAACACAAGAGCCAACTCCTGTGCACAGGCCTCTTCCAGAGCTTTCATGCTTCCTCCCGGCACCGACTCCAAGTCCCAGAAAAACAAGAGTGAAGACAACTATAACTAACTCCGTTATGCTGAATATATCCCGAGTCACCAGTAAGTGTCCATTTTGTTTGTTGTTTGTTTTTGAGGCATGAACTTGGTCCACAAAGCCGCCTCAGTTTGCACTAGAATATTCCACGCTTAGCTCTTATGCAGACTCTAGTTGTTTCCACTGAAATGCTTCCAACTTTAGTAAGGGCAGGATCACTCCAATTATAGTCTGGTTCTCCACTTTGGGGCGGTTAAAGTTTATCTTAAGACTGACAATGTCTGAATGAACCCCTCAGTCATTTACTCTTTGGACCCTCGAGAGACTAGATTGTACCTGCTCTAAACTTTACCAAATCAGTGGAGTCCAATACTTGGAAACCATGGAAAAGGACAGATATGGGGGGAGAAAAAGATTTTAAGTGCAAATTAGAAGCAATAAACCACTTTCATGTCACAGTTGACCTCTGGATCTATTTTCTTCTGATGTGGAGTGGCAGATGGATGCTTCCGACTCCTCAGTTCTCTTTCAAGAAAGAGCTCTGGACCCAGACAGCTTGGCCACTGGCTGCCCCCTGCGCTCCCAGAGCCATGCTGTTGCCTTGGACTTCTGGGAGGACCCACTGGCTTGGAACTTTGCAAATTATCTGCAGTTCCTTCCTCCTTCAATTCTCTAATTCTCCACAATTATAACCTTGGGTCTCATGGGGCCTTCTCTAAGCCAAACACAGTGAAACATCCATTAACCAGAATGCTCTGGGAATGAGGGCTGTGGTTAATTTAATTTTCTAATTAACTGAAGACTAACAAGAAACACTGCTGAGCTTCAACGCTCTACTGAACATCTTCCCACAACGTCTCTCCCCCCCACCTTAGGAAAGCAAGGAGACAAACCTGTCCTGGAGGGCCTCAAAGCCCAGGAGCACAGCCCCCGGACACGGGTGAGGCTAGAGGGGATGGAAGGAAGGTCGCCGGTCCACAGCCCATCTGGGTGAGATGACCCACAGGACTTGCTCATTGTCACTTGCCTGTTTTAAAAGGTGAAGTTGGTCCAGGCAGGAAAGGCCACCCGGGGCTCTGTCGTGGTCTGGGTGACACCGCCTGCTCATTCCTAGCCCAACACCTACTGGAGGGTGTGAAGTCTCCAGTCCTCCCACAGCCTGTGTCCTCCCTCCCTCCAGAAGAAGACACTGTGGAGGGCAGTCCTCTTGGAGCACTGGTCACCAAGACCCTGTCATGCCGAGGTGGCCTCTGTGTGGGGGTGGGCTAAGCATCGTGCCTCGCTCAGAGAGCCCCCGAGTCCAGTCCCCCTGCTGCCAGCACTGATGCCACACCTCACCTCCACAGTTCCCAGGGACCAACAATTCTGTTTCTAAATGGGTTCTGACCTGGGGCACCGGGCCAGTGAGAGCCCAGGGGCTGGCTATCAGTAGGGAGGCAGCGGACAGGGAGCGGTCCTGCCTGCTGCCCGGCCTGTCGGAGGCAGGGCTCCCTGAGGTCTGCATGAGGAGGAGTGGGGTGGAGGGAGCCAAATTTGAGGCTGGAAAGACACACATGGAGTGGAGAGCTGCAGAAAATGAGGGACAGCAAGGGGTCAGGAGAGTCCCACACTAGGGACATAAATGTGGCATGCAGGAGGTGACATGTGAAGCCAGCAGACTGGGGAGGCTGGGGTCACAGAAGGGACAGTTGGCATTAAAGGACACGGAACTGCCAACCCGTGAAAAACAGAAGTCCCAGCAGTGCCCAGGACACGGTGTAAACCACCAGGGAGTGTGAGCAAGGCATCTGCCACCGAGGCTTCTGTGAGTGCTCGTGGCCAGTGACCTGGAGGCTGTGGTGCCAACAGCACAGGGCGCAGCAGCAGGACGAGGGTGGCAAGGAGTGACGCCACCGAAGACAGAGCAGCTCTGACAGCTCCCACCACAGGTGGCTGAGCTGATGACGACACTTTATAGACACGGAGACCAGGGCAGCGAGGGAAAGCCACCTGCACAAGGCGACAGGTGACACTGGTGGTTCCAGGCCTACGATCATGACCCTGTGGGTGACCCACGAGAGGTAGAGCCGTGAGCAGAGGAGTCCCAGGGAGGGTCTCCTGCTGTTTGTTAAAGAGTAGGTGGTCCAGAAATTGGGGAAAGGCCTTCTATTGGAAAGTGCCACTTGGTCATACTGGGCAGTCCCAGGGACATGGTGGCTGAAGACCAAGCAGGCCTGGTCCTGTCCAGCCTCCGGGGCTGTGGCTTTCCTTGGCAGGGCTGCGGTTCCACACCCCACCTGGAATTTGTTCCCTGGGCTTCCTAGGAGCAGCCTGGGCCCCGAACACGGTCCCCCTTCAACAGGCCTTAGAGTGGCACAGGAAAGCCGGCCAGCTGCCTAAACTCACGCAGACCTTGTTGCCTCCCCGCTTGAAACACCAGTGCCTTCCAGCCTCAGGATGAAATGCGAAGTCTTGGTCTGGCGCTGCCCCCAGGGAGTCCCGTGGCCAACCTCCCTTCACGTGGAATCAGTGGCTGCACAGCGTCTTGCCCCCTACTTCCTTCGAATCTTTACCTGACACCTCAAGTACTGGCTTGTGTATTGTTTTGTCCTTACCCAGATCAAAGGGAACGATAAGGTAATGGGCACGCAGTCCATAAATCACCTGGTAGATTAATGAGTTAGTAAGTAACCAAACACCAACCTTTCCCCCAGCAACATCATTTTACCACCAAGAAGACAAGCATGTGGCTGTGTACCTTTTGGCATGAAGTACGAAAATGTTTTCGGATTATATATTGTAAACTTGCATATTTACAATAATAGCTATTTTTGTAGGGCTGCTTACAATGTCATTGTCTAGAAACGAGGCCAAATTGTATTAATTTGGCTTTTGTGATAATCTCCCTTCTGACTTCAAAGCTTACATATTTTATCCTTTTAGAGAGAATTTAATTGCTACATATAAAAGTTACCATGTGAGTTTTGATTACGTAGCTTTCATCTAAGAATAAACTCACCAATCACATTTTAGGGGATGCCAGAGTGCAAGGAAAACCAGCCTACTACCTTGCAGGTCTTCTAGATCTGATCTAGCACATGACTCTGAAGGTAAACTCCCCGCCTGAGTCTTATAAACTATTTTAGGCACTGAAATAACAAATCACAAGATGCTGTAAAATATATCCATGTCTGACACTAATTCCAAGACACAAAAGGTCAATTTTCAAATGCGAAGAGTCGGTGAAATAATTGAAGGCCTCGCAGTAAATGATGAGATCGCTGATCTCGAGTCTTCTCTGCAGCAGGAGTGGAGGACTGAGTCTTGAGATCTCAAGCATATGCTGATCTGGTGGAGTCGGCCGGGTCCACCTTTTCCTGACTCACTGTCTTTGTCCTCCAGGCATGCTGGACGTCAGGGAAGGTGGCGGCTGCCAGGGAGCTCCTGTATCTCCTGTGAGGTCCCAGGTGATGTGGGACCCTCCCAGTGCTCCTCCCCTACCCAGGTGCTCTGGAGTTGCTGACACAGTGAGATGCCCCCCAAAATAAGCTACCAACACTTTTACACAAATCAGATGCTCGGGGATGGGGTGCCTGAACCCTGGGGACTCTGGGCCCGGCTGCAGGCAGAGATCTGTCAACAAGAAGGGCAGTTTTCATAAACAGGCTTAAAGTACCACAGGTTTGCTTGGTGGAGAAAATCCAAGTGCATGGGGCTAAAAGTAGCTCCTGGGCTCAGCGGCAGCACCCCAGGTTTTTAAGAAGGAAATGAGCAACCAAGAAATAAGACGTGACCCTGGGACAAATGGAACACTGCATTAAATCATCTGAGTCCTCCCATGTGAGTGTCACTTAAACGGTGACAGGTAACAGCCTTTCTTCACCTGAATCAACTTCCATTACCCACACTCGTCACAGGCCTTCACTGACCCTGAGAGCCCGGCCCACACTCCACCCGGCCCTGTCCTCTATCCCATGAGTTGGGACTGGATGGGCTTTCCAACCCCGGCTGCCCTCTGAGCTCTGCAGGGGGCAGGGGTGACTTAGCCTGGACCCAGCCCAGGCTCAGAGCCCACATGGGCTTCTTCCCCTGCCGCCTTCTGAACAAGGCAGGTTGCTTTCAGAACCTGCCTGAGGTTCTAAGACCAAGAGTGACCCGGCTCCCAAACTCCATGCTGCTGCTGGACCCTGTGTGTCCACTTCTGGTGGCCGTGTCCTTCCCTCCTCCAGGCCCTCCTGCCCACCTCTCTCGCTCTGTCTGCTGTGGTTTCTGGCTCCTGCTCTCCCTGCCCAGATCCCACCCTGGAGTCCTCCTCCCAGCTCAGCCCTGGCCCCTGACTATCTGCAGCTCAGGGAGCTCTCTTCGGTTGGAGCAGCCCTAATCAGCACCCCAGGAGCCCCACGATCACTTCAAGAGACGGCCCGGGGCTCCAGCCCCTGCTCCTCGGTTCTCCCCCACTTCCTCTAATTAGCAAGGACTTTGCATCCCTTATCCCCATGTGACCTACCTCTTCTGTGTCCCACAGAGTGACTCAGTGAGCACCTGGTGCCACTGCTCAGAAAGCTGCCTTCCCTCCCGGGTTGGCATGGGCTTCCCGTCACTCCTCTGCCAAGGCTCAGGTGACACCGTTACTGTCATAATGTCCAGAGGTGTTTGGAACAGTTGGGCTGATATGCTCGGCCTCGGCTGCTCCCTGGGTGGGCTGGGAATGTGTGATGGCAGCAGCCTGCGTGTCCCGTGCCTTCGCTGCTCTCAGCTGCCACTGACTGGGAGCCGAGCTACTGGTCACCTCCGGCAAGCAGCTGGCAGGCTGGGTATGCGCCCCTGCCAGCCAGAACGCACCTGAACCTCACAGCCCACCAGCTCCCCGTGAGCCTCCTGACAGATGAGCGACTCCTGTTTCCTAGAAATTCTGCAGACACCCCCGTGGCAGACCTGTCCCGCGCCTGGGCAGCCCTGTCTCCCTGCCTCTGGTAAACCCCCACAGGGTGGCAGAGCCCCAAGCACACACCTCCGTGCAGTGGGGTCTGTTCAGGGGAGGCACGAAGCTGGCGTTGAAGGAGAAGTGTCTAATGCAAGAAATGACAGAGTGGAAATAGGAGCCAGCATGGTCAGCCAGGTGTCCCCTTAGCTTCCCACTTCCTGGTAAGAAAACGCAATTAACTCACTCAGCCCTCCCTGTGTCTCTCTGTCTCTGTCTCTGTCTCTGTCTCTCTCTCTCTCTCTCTCTCTCTCTCTCACACACACACACACACACACACACACACACACACACACACACACGGATAATCTAGAGGGTGAGTGAGCTGATGCGGTGGTGGACTGAATCTCCACGCCTCGTTCTCGAGGGCCTCTGAGCTGTCCCACTGCCCCCTCAGGACACTGCCCCTCAGGACACTGCCCCTGGGTTCCCTAGCGCATCGCGGAGCCCTTCTCTGCCTCCCTCCCCGCTCCTTCCACCTTCAAGGATATGCCCAAGGTCAGCATCCTCCAGGTCACCATCTGGATTGAAATGTCCCCCAAAGTCTAAAGGCTTGGTCCCAGCTTGGTGACGTTCAGAGTTGGGCTTTCAGGGAACAACTAGACCAAGGGGACGGTCCATTCAATGGACTGTAATTTGAGAGAACTCCTGGAGGTGGGGTGGGAACTGGGGAGCTGAGACCTAGTTACTGAGACCTGGGTGTGGCCATGGGGACTGGGGGTCCAGCCCCTTCCTCTCTCTGCTTCCTGAACACCAAGGGGTGAGCGGCTCTGCTCCCCGCTCTTCCACCACGACGTTCCTCCTGAGCCCAGGCCCCAGCAATGGATCCACCAGGGACTGCAAACTCTGGAACCAGGAGCTAAAACAGACATTTCCACCCTTCAACTGTTGGTCAGCTGACCTACCCACCCAGCAAGTCTCTCCAAAGGCTTCCGCCCAGGGACACCCTTCTCCAGGGGCAAATCTGTGCCACGGAGCCTGTGTACCTGAACGTCTCATGAAATAAAAGGCCGTCTTCCGAAGGTGGGGGCCACGCTCTGCCACGAGGGCACGCCCTCCGTCTGCTGTGGGGGGCACTCTGTCACAGGGGGTCCCACTCCCTGCCATGGGCGGCACAGTCTCTGTTCATAGGGGACACACACTCTGTACCCTGGGGATACTGTCATGGGGGACACACTCTACTTTGCAGAGACCTGAAGGTCAAGACTCACCATCCCATGGCCACGTGGTCACTCAGCTCTTGGGCCTCAACCATAAGGTCCTCACAGTTAAGCATACGCAGGGAGGATACCAGGTGTGCCGTGTCCCGGGCACAGGGAAAATCAGCCGCTCAGACCTAGAGATGTGGAGGCGGTCACCAGTGACCCTGCTGCCCCCAGGGGCTTTAAGAATTCCCCTGGATCTAAGACAGGGCGCTGGTTTGAATAATTCGCTGCCACGTTTTTTAAAAACTGGTGAGTCCTAAGCCAGTCGGGGGAGAGGGCCTCCCCATGTCTCCAAGTGACTGTGATGGGCGGTCACATCAACCCACGTGTTAAGGACTAAATTTTGTGTCCCCAGATGTTTGTATGTGTGAGTCCCAACCCTGGTGTGCTGGTGTTGCAGGGGGTTGGGGAGGGGGATTAGGCTGGGAGGGGGAGCTGTCTCCAGCCTCACCCTCTTGTTGCCACGTGAGGAGAGGCCAAGAAGGCCGCCTCTTGGGCCAGGAAGTGAGCCCACTCCCAGACCCCGATGGCCGGCACCCGGATCCCGGCTCCCCAACAGCAGACTGAGACGTGAATCTTCCCTCTCTATCTTTGCGTCTGAGACATCTAGCCTATGGTGATTCGCCCAGAGCCTGAACCACAAAACGGTGTTTTCCAAGAGGGCTTTACGTCTCTCTTCTTTGCGATGGCCACATCTGTTTTTATGAGAGCACCTCCCATTTCTTTGCTTCTCCTGAGATGACACCCAAGCTTATTCCACCCACCGCTTTCACACCCAGAACACAATAGGAAGAAATGCCCAGCCAGAGGTGGACACGGAGGAGGAGGCAACCCTTGCTCCAAGACAAGGCCCATATTGGGTGGTCCTCCACTGTGAGCGTGAACCTAACACCGTGCTACCCTCAGGAGACCTTGTGCTGCGCGGCTTCTCCACGGTAAGGGAGGTGGTTTAAGGTCACCTTGACTATGACACCCAGGAGCCACAGCCCAAGATCCTCACGGACAATGAGGTGAGACTCCTCTTTGTCCTTTTTTTTTTTTTTGCTGTGCTGCAGATGGAGCCCAGGGCCTGTGGCCACCCTGAGACCCCTGCTTGGACACAACCCACCATCGGGTGCCGTCTGCTGTCCTGGGCTCCCTGGAGTCCTGCGCAGGCCCACAGGGTCGTGCGGTCTGCTGTACCAGGAGGCCACATGGAGAGCCTGGAGAGCCAGATGCTCAGGCTTCACCCCATCACAGCTTGCAACTGCTGAGGGGCCCACCCCTCGGGCCTCCGTCCCCTCCTATGCAGAAGGTGGATGGGAGCTCCTGCCCACCCCATGCATCACAATGACCCTGAGCCCCGCAGAGCCGGCTCTCGGGGACTCCTCGCACACTACGCTGTGGGTGACTACTGCCTCCTGCACCTCATCTTATGACTTATCTCTAAAAATGTTTAATGTCAGACACCAAAGACAGCCCAGGAATCCCTCCCAACCCAGACAATACAATAGAGAACCCATCACTGACATTTTCCAAAAGCAGAATTCTGGAAACTGCACTACTTCTACTGTACCACACAATGGGCAGACAAATCCTCCAGTGAGGAGCCAAATTACAGCCCAGTAATACAGAGGATTACAGCCCATTGTGTGGCTAGCAGAGTTCTTTGACTTAATGAGACCCAAGCTGCAAACTATTAACTAGGGAGATTAGTTTTCCGGGCCAGTGGGTAGACAGACCTGCTCCTGCGAGAGCCACTGTGCAGATATCTGAAACCACCAATTGTAAGTCAATTATCCAGGAGGGTCATTGTGTGTGTAAAGAGCTGAATCTCAATTCCTTCTAAGGACAATGCATGAATGTATTTATTATTTAGTTCACATATTCCCGGGCATTGCTACGTGCAATTTTAGCAGAGCTGTGAAATCTTGAATCCCATAAGACTTAGTCTTGATCCACTGAGAAAAATAACCCTTCTGACTTTTTGCCCACATGATGAATAATGAGAGACTGTGTTTGTAAATATTAGAATCGCGGTTAAAACATGGGGTGGTGGAGCCGCTCTTATTGAGTCTGCTATTTTATTTTCGAACGTGGCCGTGCCTACTCAAGTACTCCCGCTGTGAGTGTTTTTAAGTTGGACCCAAGTACAGCGCACCATCCGCAGCCTCAACCCTTCCAGCACCAGTAATGATGTCCACCTGCCCAGGCCCGCCCCGGTGGGCTCTGCCCACACAGCTCAGCTGCCCGTCCAGCAGGTCACCTGGGCTGTGGGTTCCTGCAGGTACCCAAGAGCCAAACGCTGCCCCGCACTCAGTCCCTGGCCCAAGTGCCCAGGGGCCTGGGAGGGCCGGGCCGGTGGCCCTGGCTGTGCCAGGTGGGGCCTGTGCACTGGCCATGCTTGGCCTCCTGGGCCTGACTGCACCTGTGTGTCGTGGCGTGGGCTGGTGTGGGGCTCTTCCTCATTCTCGCCGTCCTTATTAAGGGAAGGGCTTGTTTTAAAAGTTGGGAGTCAGGGGAAGATGGGGGCTGAGTCCTCTGGAAAGGAAAGGCCTGCCCTGGTCTGCCGAGGCTGTCACGGAATGGTACAGTGACGGCGGGACTCGGGACAGACGCTTAGTCCCCACAGCCCAGGATCAGCAGGCCATCGGATCTGCCCCTGCAGACGGCCGTCCCCGTCCACCTCACAGGTGTCCCTGCCCTGGGGAGGCACCGCTCCAGGGCCTCCCCCCTCCTCACAGACACTGACCCCATCCTGGGCCTCCCTCCTGACCCCGTCTGCCTCAGCCCCTTCCCAAAGGACCCACTCCCAAGTACTGCCACACCAGAGTCAGGGCCTCAGCCATGAATCCTGGGGGGACACAAGCTCCAACCCAGGAGGCTCAGGATAAAAGGGCAGTGACCAGGCCAACTGCCTCCCCCTGGCCCATCCACTGACCCCTTCCATGCCGACCTGTGGCCCCTCTGGGGCCCCGTGGTCTCTCCCAGCCTTGGGGACGTGCCAGGCTGATGGCCACCCATGGGTTCTAGATTCGCTCCTCTTCCACTTGAAACGTCCCTAGCACTGTCCCTATCTCACTCTGCCCTGTCTCAGGCCAATCTGATCCAACGTCACCTCCTCAGAGAAGCGTACTTGGCTACCCCTGGAGCTGTCCCCTCTGCTGCCCGACCCTCAGCACTGCCCGTTTCCTTCTGGGCATCTCCAAGGACCTGAGGATGGGGCTCTTCCCCAATGTACCTGCTTCCGACGTCCCTGTAGGACCCCTGCCCTGCGGTTCAATACTGTGTCTTCAAAGTGGCCTGTGACGAGTTCTGGATAAATACCTGTAAGAAGAGCTATCACCACTATCATGTGGGCCGCTTCTCTCCAGATGTGAAGGGGAGCGTCAGGCGGCGAGGCAGGCCACTCAGCCCAGGAGCGGGAAGGTCCTCCCGGTGCGCTTGTCTGTGCGCTCATGTGACAGTGGCCACGGGAAAGATGACAGGAAAAACACACATCTTCTTAAATGGCTTTTGAAGGGACAGTGACGGCTACCCTAGCCAACACTGACCTGTCACCTACCCACCAACTCCTTTGGCCCAGAGGGCAGCTCTACAGGTCTTTACTATTATTGTCCAAATCCTATAACACGAAACTGAGGAGGTCACACAGCTTTCCCACAGTCACACGGTGGCCTGCTGCTCTCTGAAGCCTACAGTGTCTTTATGTGCCTCGTTAGGAGCAGGCAGTGGGGAGGGGTCTCCTTTCTGGAAGCAAAGTCCCCTGCATGAAGGCAGCTGGTCTCCAGAATGACTTTTATCAGCCAATCAGTTAACAACAAGCACACTCGGCCTCCCAAGGGGAGGGACTTCCAATACCCACAGAAACACCACTGGACCCCGAGACGTCACGCTCAGTGGGGTGGCCCAGCCACAAGGGACAGATACACAGAAGTCCATCTACACCAGGTACCCAGAGCTGTCACATTCATGGAGAGGGGTGGGTGCCGGGTTTGGGGAGGGGTTGGGAGCTGTCTCCAGTGGGGACTGAGCTGCAGTTTGGGGTACGGGAAGGTTCTGGGGATGGGAGGGTGGTGTGTGCATCACAGTGCGATCGAGTACCCGTTGCCCTGAACTGTGCGTCTGAAGAGGTCGGGCGGTGGAGTCTCCAGTGTGTACCTTTCACCACAGCAGAGCTTTGTAAAGTGAGCACACGCAGGAACAAATGTGAGAATTGTTCAAAAACCGCGTGATCCACCTGCGAATTCTTTAGGGTCCAAGTGTCACAGACATGGTGTGTCTGCAGCCATGAGCCGTGGACAGGAGGGAGATGGACCTGACGTGCCAGACGCCCACTCACCATGTGGCAGAACCATGAAAACAGATGGCCTCTCTCCAGGCCTCTGTGGGTCCGTCTAGTGATCATTAGAAACAGCGAAGTCAAGTTGCACGGGCCCTTGGAGAACAGCGGAGGCCCTCAGCAAGAGGGATGGACAGAACCTGAGGTCCTGGCCCCTGGACATGCAGCTTCAGCCCTTCTCCAGCTCAGCTGAGACCGCACTGGGGTCACCCCTCACACGGAATCAGTCTTTCTCCTCAGAATGAAAAAAGGTGAAGAATGAGAGGGAGGACAAAAGAGGAGGTAAAGGGACCTACGGGGAGGGAGGGCAGGTGGAGGGCCGGACGGTGCAGGAGAAGCTGGTGACTGTGGTGATGGGGACAGAGGAGGAAGGCCAGGGCTGGAGACCACCCCAGGCCCAGGCCCAGTGAGCAGGCTAGTCCTGTCCCCAAGCGGCCCTGCCTGGTGGCAGGGATCTGGTCAGTCAGCAGCACCTCTCCACAGAGGCCCTCCCGGGGTGCGGGCTGGCGGACCCTGGGTGTGCGGCAGGCAAGCTGCACCGGCAAAGTGGGGTCTCCTCGGAGCCTTTGCTGTCTGCGCTCGTCCCTCCCTGGGCGCGGCCGGCTCCCCGGCGTTCTCCACGTGGACCCAGTGTTGAGCACATCAGCTGATGTATCAACGTCGGTTCCCTCTTAGTCCCTTTGTACACACAGAGCATCTTGGCCCCACACCCCAACAGATAAATCAAAAGACGGATCCTGTCGTTCAGGAGCCAGCGGACCACCCCAGTCTAGGAGACAGGCACAGAACTAATGCCTAACCGTGACCACATCCCCAGGCCCAGGGGACAGCTCAGTTCTGCTGGGCACTGGCTGAGCAGGTGGGGTGCTGGCCAGTCGGCCACGTGCTGGCCTTGCCCTTCAGAAAGCCCATCTGTACCATCATCTCATTTCCACCCTCAGGTTCCTTTCACAACCGCCGAGGAAGATGTCACAAAGCTGTGCATGATGCTGTGTGACCAGGGAGCAAAAATGATCAGGAATCCTTGAAATGATTTCTGCCGGAAGAATCAGGTCTGACCTTGGAAAGAGAGCCGGCCCCGAGTCCCTCTCAAGGATGTGGCTCTGATGGTGCCTCCTCCTGATGCCACCCCCTCAGCCACTCCCCTTCTTCAGGGAAAGCACCTGTCCCCTCCGGGGTGCCCCGTCCTGTGGCCTCATGCCCCCACTCCGTCCAATCAAAGTCAGCTTTCTGGAAAGGTCTGGGTGCCTCCATCTGCAGGCAGCAGAGCCGGCAGGGACCATAGGCCAGCTTCCCAGAGAGGAGGTGACCTCTCCCTGAAGGGCTGGCTGCAGGAGGACCATCCTGGCCAGTCAGTGGAAGAGGTCTCCGTGTGGAGGCTGGCTTCGGCCTCCTTTTTTGGCATTTGGGAAGGAGACCTTCCACGGTAGGGGAATGCAGGTGGCTGGCAGGTGTGCCCTGGCCACCTCCTGCCCTGCTCCTCCATGTGCCAAGGCATGTCCTGAAATCCTGCTCTGGTTCACAGGCCTGTTTCAGGGCCCTGGGAGGGATCTGTCTGCATGTCTCTGCATGTCATCCTTCACTGCCCAGTCCTGGCCATAGGGGACACCTGGCCAGCCTGCAAGGTGGCACCATACACAGGGACCGTCAAGCACTCATCCATCCCCACATTCTCTTTGCAGGAACTTGCTCCTGTTCACGGGATGGACAGAAACAGCCTTCCCAGAGCAGCAGGAGGAGAGCCTACTGCATTCCTGGGTTTCACTGGAGGGGAAAAGCCTTCTGTGGCCAGAGCAGCCTTCCAATCACACAAGCAGAGAACTCTAGACTGCACGGGGAGAGCTATTCAGAAGCCCCAGGGAGCAAACTCAAGGTGTTTCATTCATCAAGTTTGAAGATATTTCCATAGTCGCCAGGATGAGAAACTAGTTGTGCTCAAGGAATCAGAATCCTGCACTCAGTTTCCTGAAGACCAACTTCTAACAGGGTGTGTTCGCCTACATTAAGAACAGACAAAACACAATCAGGAAAACTCGGCAAGTACTCTACCCGGCTCTGAGTAGAATATTTGAAAGAATTTGCATCTAATATTTCTGTGAAGAAGAATACTTCTGAGTCACATTGAAAATTTCAAATGCCTTTTTGTAAGTCATCACCCCATTTTAATTAATCAGCTAAAGTTGCAGAACTGACCTTTTCCCAAAGAGATGGAAGCTATCAGAATATTGACAAAGTGCAAATTCAGGTCGAGGAAGAGTTTGAAAGAGCAGAGAAGTGCAATGGGGTTCCTCCACTCGGCAGCTGAGTGCTGGCTCCCTGCGGCCCAAATCCATCCCAGCCAGAAACTGGGGGAGCCAGCGGCCAGCCACCTGGGTTGATGTGTTGAGCACACTCAGAGCCCCCCCTCACCAGCTCTGTGTCCAGGCTCACCGCCAGCTGCCTCCCGACATCAGAGAGCCCCTGATGAATCACATCGGCCTCTGCACTGCCCATCTCACCCTGCGTGATGACCACCAGACACCTGGATGAACACCTGCCGGAATGTTCTTGAGGAATCAGGGGAGCTGTGAGGTATAGATGGTGAAATTCAACCAGAAAGGTCAGGCTGGAGCATGGAGCCATTGGAAGGTGGGGGACGCGGGGGCTCAGGGCAGAGCTGGGAACACAGAGGCTGCTGGGGCCCTGGATGACAGAGGACAACTAGCCATTCAGTAAGTTCCAAATTCTGTGGAGGATCAATCTAAGTCATCGTTGCTACAAAATTGGTGATAAATATTAGGTATAAGAATGAAGGAAAAACCCCATACCACTGATAGATTGACCTCTAGACTTAAAGGCCTACAGGGCTGAGCCCACGCTGATCCAGGTCTTACAGAAGCAGTCGATGCAGGCTCCTCAGACCTGGCTGGCCACGTCTTCTTCACCTACAGAATGTGTTCACTCTGATGAGTCCCATCCCCTGTGAACCTGCATTTCTAGCAAGTTCCAAGGGATATTGACGGGGCTGGTCCAAGACCACACTTTGAGAACACGGGTCAAATTAGGAACCGTGGAGTCAGAGATTTTTAGGATTCCTGCACCTATCAGAAGACAAGGCAGAGTCCACTGACATCATGTTGGTGGTTGTTTGGGCCACGAGCTATTACAACTGATGCTATCAGACAGTAGCTTTCAAAATTGTATTCCTGTTTCATGGTGTAAAATCCACTCCACACTGGAACCTGATCACACGGACACAATTGAAATGAATGCTTACTCCGGCTGCGTACCGATATTCCCTCTCTCTCTCTTTTCCTCCTACTCTATTTTATTACGAGAAAATGCCAGACATACTTCTCTCAGATTTAAGTCGCAATCTATTGGGAGAAAGTCAATACAACCATACTATATCCTAAGAAAAGGCCTGTGACTTTGAAATTCAATGAGAAATTGATATTTAAGGAGCATACAAGCATACAACAAATGCTGGTGCAGAATGTCATGTGTTCATGCTTTTCAAATTGCTACAGAAATTCCAGATATTTGATCACTAAAATGTTTTGTCAGAATCACTTTAAAAAGCCAGACTCATAGACTTAAAAAACGGATGACTTTTCCAATTTGGTAAATTGCACACTCCTAAATTACACTAACTACCCATGTGATGGTTTTTTTTTCATCATGATATGCCTCAATGCCAACAAAGACTAGAAGTGTCATCACCTGTGGCCCAAGATGGGACCCTGAGACACAATGGGACTCAGATAGGAGCTTCCAGGTCCCTGTGCACATCTGTTCTTGCCTGCCACTTGGCAGCAGCCCCAGGAAACCACTGATGGGCTCCCATGTGGGAGCCAACTGTGTCAGTAACTCCAGTGGACACTGGGCAGCCCCTGGTCTCTGTGCTGCGTCCTTCCTGGGGAAAGAAGAGAGCTCTCTCTTGCACAGAGGTAGTAGTCGATAACACGTTTTCTTCTAGTAGGTAGAAGAGTGTCTTAAAGACAAAATAATATAGTCAGAAAGTTTTCCCATGTTGTTCAGATTCTTGTAAATTAATCTTCCAGCGATATTATGCAATTTGGTTACTAAAGATGGTTTTGAAAAGTTCAAGGCTTTGCAGAGAGTAAATCATAAGATTTAGGCAAAACCATAAATACTAATGATCATAGTTAATCTGCCTTAAGTTCTTCTTTTTTAGTATATTATGCTTACATTTTTAATACCTTTATTTTATTTATTTTTATGTGGTGCTGAGGATGGAGCCCAGGGCCTCCCATGTGCTAGGCAATCGCTCTACCACGGAGCCCCAGCCCCAGCCCCCGCCCCCGCCTTAAGCTCTTTCTATTTTAGTGTATTCTATCCCAACCTGTTCTTCAACTCATGCTCATCTAACCTCTTCACTAAGGGAACTCTGATGATGTCATTCACCCTAATCAGAGGCCCCACCTTGGGGGCACATTACAGTCACCTGGGGAGCTCTTATGAGACTGATGCACTAGTCCTGCCCCAACCGACTGAGTCAGATGCCACCCGGGCACCTGCATTTCTAGAGCTCCTCCCCTGAGCTCCTGTGCATCTGAAGTTGGGAACCACCTGCAGCTACTGATGCGACCCCCAACCCCAGACGCAACATGAGAGACAAGCTGGCATTGCAGAACTGTTTCCTGCACCAGGGAGGAACAGGAGACGGCTCTGGGCTGCATGTGGGGAAGCTTCCAGCACCCCATCCCAGCACATGTGCTGCTGGGAGTGCCAGCTCACTGAGGGTCCTCAGCTCACTGATGGTCCTCACACCGCTCACACCTTCTCCCGACTCCTGGTCGGGCCAGGAGCAGGTGCAGCCCTCAGTGAGAAGACACGGGCACTCAGTTGCCTTAACGCATCCTCTTTCCGCCCCAGCCGTGTGCTCAGAGCCAGGCTCTGTGCAGGTGATGGGCTGTGGCGAGACAGCACCCGGGATGCAGAACAGAACCTGAAAGCCCAGGAGTGAAGGCTGTCAGAAGTGCAGCAGCACCATGCTCTCCTGCATGGCAGAGAGGGCTCCCTTGCCTCTCTAAGTGGGCAACGAATGTGAGCGGGGAGACTGGCTCACCCAGAGAGTCTAGCTGTGGATTCTGGGCAGGCCAGCCGCTCTAGGCAAGATGGACGGTGCTCTGCTCAGGTTTGACCTGGACCTCTTAGCTGCACATCCTTGGTTGGTTAAACCTAGGTACCAGGGACGTGATTCACCTCTCCCAGAAACAGGGCAGGGGCCAGTGCTCTCGGGCTGTTTCCTCCTCGACAAGAGTGCGTGTAGCTCCACTGTGTCCTGGGGTCTCACCCTTTCCACTACCTCTGACCACCAGGACTGATCTTCAGACTGGTTCTGCTGCTCTCAAGTCTATTCTTGCTCTGCTTTTCTGCTCCTTTTGGGGGTAAGCATGTTCGGCTGGGCAAACCCAGCAAAGCATCTAGCACTGGGCAAACCCTCCGGTGCCCAGGGTGGCAGGACTCTATAGAGTGATTCATTCCTGACAATTCTCAGATAATCGATCGATTTCTGAGATAATTGATCTATTGCTGTCACCATGAAGGCCATCAGTCTACTTATTTCATCCAGTCCAACAGTTGGTATCGTCAGGTTCACGTCATTCTCTGACAGGGAACGCCCATTACCTGGGCTGTGAATGGTTCCCAGGTACTCTGAGGGCTGGGGTGACGGCATGATGGCCCACCAGGATGGGAGAGTGACAGCTCCCTGACCCCCGGCTGTGGCCAAGCTCTGTAAGGGAGGTGGAGTGAGCTCCACAGACTCTTCCAGAAAGGAAAGAGCTTTCTAAACGCAGTGCCTGGTCTGTCTGTGAAGCCTAGCGGGCATCAAGCAGCCTTACGAGGTACGGGGGTCTTCCGACCACCTTCCTCCTGTGCTCACAAACAAGGGCACGGAGCCGAGCTGCCGGCAGTGCCCAGGGGCCTTGGGCTACACCTCACCTCTCCAGAGGGCCTAAGAGGGGCCTGGCCTGAGCGGGCTGTGTGTACCTGCTCCACGAGACAGAGAGGCTGGTGCAGAGGGGGACGCAATGGTGAGAACAAGGGGGACTTCTAAATAGGTGCTGGATCACTTGATTTTCAAAGTTGGGACAATAAACTTCACTTATGCTCACACTTACAATCAGTTTGATTCTCTGGTATTTTCCATTTATGTTCACACTCACATTGAGGGACTGATGAGTTCACATGCACCATCGGTCTTTGCGTGAGAATGTGATTCTGAACCCAGACCAGTGCATGGAGGCACACAGACCACTGGTTCCCGAGTAAGGGACGCAGCTGCCACAGCCCTGTCCTCCTCCTGCCCAACTCCTGTCCCCAGCTGTGAAAGCAGAGACCATTTTTAAAAGACAAGTAAATAAACACCCAATGAGTAACATTTCAAAATATTAATGCCAGGCATATAAAAATGTTAAAACACAAGATGGCGACAATTTAACATCCAGGATAAACAACCTAAATTAAACACGAGGTAGCAACTCGCAGGAACTCAACTTATAAACTAGATTAAACAGAGTATATGTTAGCTGAAGAAATATGACCAAGAATAAAACGAAAGCATTAATATCAGGAAATTCAGCTACAGTGTAGCCTTAAAGACAACTATTTTGAAAACAAACAAACAAGCAAACCAGTAGCTGTCAATGTGCAGAAGACTTGTCCACGTGAGGAAACAGAGGGACACAGACAAGGTTTGCTCCTGTCCCCTTGCTGGGAACTCACAAGCTTTCCACTCAGAGCCGCTGGGGATCTGCATGGAGACCTGGCCCCAGCATGCTGCTGGACACCTGTGGATCTCATGATAAGTGGGCGGGCTGCTCAGCTGCTTTCTTCAGCAACCTCCAAACACAAGAGTCCTGCCCTGCTCTGGACAAAAGGAAACTGCCATCGAAGCTCCTAACCTGGCAACCTGTCGCACGTCCCTGACATTCAGCCTTTTTGTGACACATCCTCTTAATCTGGGGAACGTTGAGCAGGTTCCACAGAGCCATAAAGGCCGGGTCACTGTGGACCTGGCGAGGGCTGGTTTCTCTGGTCGGCTGCCAGGCCTCATCCTGGGTTCTCAACCTGGCCGCACCTGGGGCGCTCTGAAGACCCTCACTTCCCAGGTGCATGCCAGAACAGTGGGTGGAGGAAGACCCTGGCTCGGCCTTGAGGAAGCCCTCCCAGGTGACTAACGTGCAGTGGAGACTGGCAACCACAGCCTGGGACTGTGCGAACCGGCCACCTGTGATTTTGAAAACATTTCAAACAAGCTCCAACTGATGCTGATGTGGCTGCTCAGTGTCCTTCCCCCTGCAGTGGCAGGTCTCCCACTGGGGCGGCTCTGGCCAGCCTTCTCACCAGTGTAAGCACAGGCTGCAAGGCGAGGCTCTGGGTACACCTTCTCCAGGGGGATCTGATTCTGCTGGCACAGAGGCCGTAGCTCTCTACATCTACCTTCCAACAACTTTAGAGTGGAAACCACTTCCATGTTTCCTGACATGACCCTGAATGCAGGACTCTACCTGGAGGTCCTAGAGACGCTGTCGGCTCCATCCCCAGCTGAGCTGCCCCAGCAGTTTTGGGGGCTGGGTAGCTTGTGCATCTCCTATTAATGTCACTCTCCTGGGGACCAGCCACTTATTCCAGTTCTTCCCACAGAGGCAGGAAAGGATAAGGCCCAGGTATTTCACAAGCACCTGTCAGGCTGGACGCCCCCTCGGAGACTCTTCTCTACCCTTCCTGTCCCCAGCCTGTGGACCAGTGGCTTCCAGACTGTCAGCATCTCCCACCACGAATGTGGCTTCTCGAATGAGCACACACTCAGGAGGCAGCAGGGCCAGGCCTGGCAGGAAGGGGACAGCCCCGAGGCCAGCTGCCTGGGCTCTGAACGGAGCCTTGCCCTGTACCCCTGCGACTCTGGGAGTCAACTCCCGTCCCTTTTCCTCAGTGTCCTGTTTACAAGGATAGTAGGGCACTGCACTGGGCTGGGTGAAGCCAGGGAGTCCACACGTGAGCAGGTCTGCAAGGCTTATCACAGGATCCTCAGGAAATGTAAACATTATTAAGGGACTCGCTTGGATTTGTCACACTCAGTCTCTGTGGCGCAGTCTCAAGGTCATCCTAGGTGAAGTATGAGGTCATCTAAGGCCCCAGGCCAGTCTGTCTGGGTAGCAGGCATTCCCAGGATCTCCCCACTCAGGACCTCTCGTCTCTAGCCCACAAGGAGGATGGCACTCCACCTGCTGATTCTGGGCTGTCCGCCTGGCCACCTTACCATGCAGACCCAGGACCAGGGTTCCCAGGCTTTGTTACATTCTTAAAGATTCAGGCAGGAAGAAAACTTCAAAGTCCTCTCATCTCACCTTGATCTTCAGGCAGAGACATTACAGGAAAAAAAAATGAGGAATAACACACTTAATTTGGGGTCTAGAAGCTGAGAATGCGGCCACGTGCTGCTACTTGGCAAGTTATCCATACAGAAAAGAAACATCGGAGCCTGCGTGACCACTCACACTGGCCAGAGAGCCGCACTGGAGGCAAACCCAAAGACCAGGCTCCCCCGGCCCAGGGAACTGAGGTCTCACCGCACCCTCCAGCTCAGTAAACCCCGGCGCTGCAGAAGGGGACCTGGATGGGTTCCGGGCAGGTCGGGTCGTAACTGCATGGCTTCCTGCGATTTTGAAGACCCATATTAACTCTCCTTATTCGTGTTCGATAATTGAGTTTTTTCAAGGATGTGGTCATCCATCACACGGGCTGTGCCTGGCTAACTGAAAACAGGGCCAGCGCTTCCTACCCATTTTCAGATCCGGCTTTGATCCTTTCAGACCCAAACCCACTGACGTTGTCACGCAAAGCCATCTACTGAAAAGCACTAAACTGGGCTTTCAGAGTGTGGTGGTTTAGACGTGAGGTGACCCCAGGAGCTCGTGGCTGAGACCATGCAGGAAGGTTCAGAGGTGAGATGATCGGGTCGTGAGACCCTCAACAGAAGCAGAGAACTGATCTCCTACATGGATTAGCCGGGAGGTGACCAGCGAGCAGGGTGTGGCTGGAGGAAGTGGGGACACGCCTTTAAGGTGGACAACTTGTCCCTGGTGAGTGGTGCTCTCTCTCCTGAGCAGCCTTCCCGGCCACACCCTTCCGTCATGGTGTCTGCCGCCCCCTGGGCCCAGGGTTGGAGCTGCCTGACTGTGGACTGAATATCTTGAGCTCCAAATAAGCTTTTCCTCCTCTAACGTTGTTCTTCTCGGGTGTCTGGTCACAGCAGTGGAAAGCCTCGAGGAACAGGTACCGGCACACCCCCTTCTCTTCTGGCTCACTCGAGGTCATTATGAGTCTGCCTGGAGAGTCCACCTCTGAGAGAGCCTGCGGTACTGGTTTTGGTCAGATGACCCCAAATCGGGTGACACACGGGACCTGCAATTAGGGCTGTGGAAAGAGAAATCTAAAGGACGTCACGGAAGGGATGGCTCCAAGGGGAGACCTTGGGAGATGCAGGAGTGAGCAGGCAGAGGGTGGCCGGGCCTGTGGGTGCTACTAGGGAATGAGCAGAGTTCACCTAGCACACGATCCCACGTGGCCTGGCAGCTTCAAAACACCCAGGCCAGCTTCAATCCTTAAAACCTAAGATCCTCATGGCCAGAGTGAAAGAAGCCAGGAGGAGTCCAGCCTGTGCATCCTAGACCCCAAGCCCAGCAGCCGTCAGAATGAGCCAGCCTCTGCAGCACTCACCACTGAGGACCACCGCCACCCTGGACATGGGCCCACACAGCCTGGACTCCCAGTCTCCAGGTGAAAGCCACACCCCTAGGGAGGCACCCTGGATCCATCAGAATGTGCCGCTACTGTGTGTGCAGGGGCACTGGCTTCCTACTTGAGCTGACTGTGGGTGTCCACACCTGTCAGTGTCAAGGTTAGGAAGCAGCGGGGCCTCACAGGGTCAAGTTCAGGCTCTGCCACTGACAACTACGGTATTTAACACTTCTGGGTTCGTTCTCTCTCTCTCTCTCTCTCTCTCTCTCTTTTAGTGGTACTGGGAATTGAAACCAGAGTTGCTCTACTGCTGAACTACATCCCCAGTTCTTTATTTTTTTAAAAAATTTTGAGACAGTCTCACTAAATTTCCCAGGATGGCCTCTAATTTGCAATCCTCCTGCCTCAGACTCCCAAGTCACTGGGATTACTGGTATTTACCACACACCCAGCTTGGGTCTAGCCTTTCTCATATAATACAGTTCCTACTCACTAAGTGCTACCTGGCACTACACAATCACCCACCCCAGCAGCAGTCTGTACATAGATGGTTTTGGTGGATTTCAGGACCCATTCTGTGTGGGGTGCAGGTAAAGGCTGTGCCTAGGCCTGGTGGTGAACTTGGGGCTGGAAAGGGCACTTTTGTATTAATTCACTCTTCTGCATTTCAAACCCCTGGGTAGCCTGGCCTGTTTTGGGAGGCTTTCTCTGAATGTGCCATAGCCTGGTGTTGGGGAGGGGCCTTGCAGAGCCCTATGCGCACCTGGCCACTCCCACATCCCGGGCTCGGATGTGTGAGCCCACTCCTTCTCTCCACAGGCACTGCCAGAGCGAGACCCCTTGCCACACACCGCTCTGGGTGCTGGGGGACGGAGGATGCCACAACCAGGGTAAGGTGACAGACGGCCGTGGGTGGCCCTGTTAGGAATGAGGTAGCCCACCTAGGGGGGCTCCTGAGGGTAAACAAAGGTGGGTGAGGGAAGTGGGCACTGTAGCCAGGCTGGGGTCCCTTGGAAGTGACACCTTCAGGGGGTGAGCACCCCACGGCCTGGCCTTTCCCTTGCCCACCACTTGGCCCCGGCTGCAGCTCGCTCAGGCCAAGAGCAGGGCTTGTCCTACCTGGAAGGCAGCATGGTGCCCACAGTGGTCAGCAACAGGTAGCGCTAACTGGTGAATGCCTTGCTTCAGGGTCACATCATCATGCTGCACGGAGACCGACCCGCTAGGTGCCCGGCACAAGGGCCTGTCCTAGAGGCTTTGGAGTTTCCTAAGTACCTTCCAGACCTTCCGGCCACCTGCTGGGTCATGCACTGTACCCGCTGCATTCACTGCCCATGTCTGCACCAGCCCCTTCCCACACACCTCCTCGGCCCCCTGCTGTTATCCTGGCCTCCTGCACCCATCACTTGCAGTTTTCTGCTCTCCTGCCAGAGAGCTGGCATCACACCTATCTCCACACACAAACACACACACACACACACACACACACGTGTGTTGATCAGAGATTGAGAAGTTAGCAGAGTACTCGACCTAAAGGATGAAGCCTGTGACGATGTGGCCAAGCCCTAGGGGCTGTGTCAGCTCTGCAGCATCCACAGGGCCACAGCGAAGTCCAGTGCCCGGGGGTCCAGGCAGCTTGCTCCTTACCACAGGCCTAGCTGCATGCCCCCCAGGTCAGCCGGCTGGTACACGTCATGCTACCAAGAGTGTCGAGCTGACCTGCGACCTGTGCTGTCTGGAGCAAGGAAGATAAGGAATGACTTGGTCCAGTCTACCATGAAAACCTGCCAAAGCCCAAGTCCATGGTCTCCATCAAGCCAGTCGAGAGGTGCCTGTGTCTAGTGCCCATGTCCACTTGAAGGACACCCGGGAACTCCTGAAGGGCAAGGAGGAGCCCTTGGGAATAAAGTGCCTGTTCTACGTCTGCTCTGGGAACTACCATCCCTCCTAGAGCCCTTCAGAAATGGAGCATTTCCCGACCAGGTAGTGAAAAGCCAAGGCTCTGCCTGGTATGAGTGGCCCCCAGCCTGAATGCATTGCGGAGCAGAGGCGTTGATTTTCTGCCCTTTTCAAGAGCGGATATGAAAAGCAGACATTTATTGACCTTACCAAAGCCTTTGATACAATTAACAGCAATTTGGCTAGAATAAAACCGCATGCAATTGACCTTACTTCATTAGCTTGAAGATTATTTTACAAATGGAGAGCAAAGTGCTGTGATTTAACAGATGAACTGCGATAGCTGATTGAATGAATCTTCTTTCAATTCCGACAAACCCAGGCTACTTTCTAAAGATAATGCATTAATGAAAGAGGCACTATACATGTTTGGTTTAAGATCAAAGAGAACTAATGTGTGTGTTTTTTTTTTAAATGTATACGGATTCCCTTTTCCTTTAACCTCTTGCTGTATATATTAAGGTCACATATTCATTATTCACCGTTCACTTGAAACACAACACGAGGAAGATACAATGCAGTAATGGACTTCTTTCAACAATGAGTCCTCTGTTAAATGATAGGTTTGGGTGACATCTCTGGCCAATAAAGTTCTACGTATCTTTAAACTGTGCAGATGGTGAGGCCTCAGGCTTAATGAAATTTGCTAACTATCTCCCCACACTAGTTAATGCTGCTGTCCCTCTCCCCTGCCTTTGGCTGTTTAATGGTGTGGTTCTGAGCTTCACAGCCTTCCATGGAGGGGCCTGCAGCCAGGGTGATGTGGTGTGGAGACGTCTGGGAGAGGCCCTGCTCCCCTGCAGACCAGGGGATTCCTCTTCAGAGCTGTGGCTTCAGAGACGAGCAGAGGCTGTGACATCCAGCTCCTTTCAGCTCCCTGAAGTCAGGTGGAGGTGTATGACCACCAAAGGTTGGCTTCACAGAGAGACGCGCCCTCACACACACCACCGCTAACAGGTCCACAGGCCGCTGCGCCAAGGACTGCGAGGACAGGGGAAAACACTCCAATGTCCCATCCCATAACGAAAATAAAATTACAGACTGTATTTTAAATGCTACTTGAAATAAGGACTCAGAAAATGCAAAGTCAATAACAAAATTAGCGTTACTGAATTTCCATCTCCCTAATATAAACAAATAGGAAATGTAGAGGTGGAAATCAGGGAAACATCTGTGTTAGCATGACCAGTCCCCAAATATTTAGGAGCCAATCTCTTGAAAGGTGTGCAGGATACCTACTCAGAGAACTTCACATTCCTTAAGATAAATTGAAGGTTTCAATAAGTGAGCTCTATGTCACACTCATGGATTGTAGACTTATATGCTGTAGCTATATCAATTCTTACCAACTTTATTTTTTTTTGGTACGTTTTATTTTTGCATTGACACACAACCCAATTTTATCTTCCATAGATAGAATATATTATTAGTTCCTATGTTGTGTGTGTGTGTGTGTGAGTGTGTGTGTGAGAGATGTGACAAACTGATTCTAAAAGTGTTAGGAGAATATCAGGGTAAAGGATAGTGAGACAGGTCTGGGGTTGTGGCTCAGTGGTAGAGTGCTCGCCTAGCACATGTGAGGCCCTGGGTTCCATCCTCAGAACCACATAAAATAAATAAAATAAAGGTATTGTGTCTAACTACAACTAAAAAATAAATATTAAAAAAATAAAAGAATAGCGAGACAGTCCCTAGGACGATACCTGAAGCGCTGAAACTCCCTCCAACAAGACTCACAGCCAGTCAACTGGGCAGTGTGGCTTCCTGCCCTGGGTTTCGTCCTGGGGTATACAGACCAACCAGCAGAGCAGGCAGGTCCAGGCCCAGATCCTGTCCCCTTACTGCGGGGAAAGGATGGTGTTTTCACCCAGAGAACTTTACATTCTGGAGTAATTCCATATCTATATGAAAATAAATGAGTCACGATCCCTACCTCACACCATACTGAAAACTATTTCTAGATCCATCAAAGATGTACATCATGTTGAAGGTAACACAAAAGCTCCTAGGTGAGACAAGAGAAAAAAGCAAAGTTTTATTAAAAGATAACAAAAAACTAAACAAAAAGTAGAGATTAATTTAGACTTCACCAGTGTTTTAGAATTCTGCCATCAAGTCTGCAGTGTGAAAACTCTTGGCTGAAAAGTCAGGTGACACAGAGAGAGGCTATTTGCAATCTTCTGACAAAGGTCTCCTATGGAGATCCATAAGTGGGGGGGGAGAGGAAAGGCAACCCAAAGCCACCAGCAGTAAACAAAAACAAAAACAAGAACCGTTGGCCTAGGTACTTGTCTGCAGAAGCCACCAGTAAGCATATGGCAAGGTGCTCACCAGCCTCCAGAGAAATAGGAATTAAAACGAGAGTAAGGCCCTGGCCCACCTCTACCCCAATGGCCAAACACCGTCAGACACTGCTCAGCCTGACCCCCTGCGCGGGCGGGTGAGGAAGGATGTGGAGGAAATGGCGATCTCCCGCACTGCCGCAGGGGCAAGAACTACGGCCGCAGCCGGCTTCACTCTCCAGGGCCCAGCACCTCGTCCTCCTGGACCAAATCCACCCCCCAACCTGCCTCTGCACTGTACTTTCTGTACCGAACGTGTACAGACCCTTTTTGTCATTATTCCTAATCAATACAGCACAGCAATTACTTACACAGCATCCACCTGTGTTAGACGGCATGCGCAACCTGGAGATTACTGAAATCAAGGGTGGATGCGCAGAGGGTAAAGGCAAATACCACAGCATGCCACAGAAGGACTCAAGCGTCCCCGATTCCTGTGTCTGCAGGGATCCTGGCCCTGGCCACTGGTGGATCCTGAGGGACGACTGCACTTTGAATCTGACCAGGCTCTTGTTACAAGACAATAAAGCAGTTGAACAAGAAGAACAAAGGAACTTTACTGCAAGTTTACCCAGGAGATGAGGCAAGGCCCCAGGTCTGAAGCTGCTGGGAATGCTGGACCTGCTGGGCCAGGGCCAGGCCCCGAACATGCCTGGACGTCCCGTTCCAGGCCCCCTGTTGCTGAGCACGCTGACATCTCTAACACGGAAATGCACGGAGGCAGAAGGAAGCTGCTCAGTGCCTGGTTCACACGGCAAACTACACACTAAAGGACCCTGGAGCCGATCCCTAGATCAGTCCTTAAACAGCTTGTGCTTAAGGACAAGAGACGGAGCCAGGGCCTCGACACTGTGTGTGTGCGTCTCCTCTGCTGGGGTCCTTCCTGACCAGGGGAGGGGCATTCCTGGAGAGGGGGCAGTCAGGGGTGGACTGGGTGTCTCCCATGCCTTCAGCCTCAGGCCCACTTTGCAGCCGGCCTGGCCACCTCCAGGCCAGGCCCCCCTGGCCCGGGGTGGAGAGGGGCCTCTCGGACGCCCTGTTCAGGTGAGAAGCCAGTGCTCAGAGGCAGCAGGGACCTAGCCCGAGGCTCGGCATGAGGCTGGGAGTCCTGCCCAGCTGTACCCCAGGGGTGCCCCCTGTCATCTGTGTGGGCACACTGGTCGGCCTCTTCACCACGGCCCCGTCCTAAACAGCCCCCTTGCTATGGTCACGTGGCAGCTCCTCTGCCCTACAGGCTGCGTCCTGCTGGGAGCCCGTGTCCTTCCCCTGGGAACAGGCAGGCAGAGTCTCCTCCAGCTAGAGGCTGGGGTGGGGGAGGCGGGAGGCCACCACTCCTCACCTCCTCGGGAACAGTGCCTGGCTCCTGGTTTGGCACTTGGGCCAGGCCCCCTGTAGGGCAGGGACTGCCAGGGACCTCTCGTGGTGGAAAAACCTGTGAAAGCTCTACTCCTCCATCCTAACTGTAGAGGGTTCTTCACAATTTCCCCAGGTCTCCCCCAATCCCTCCTGGTTGGAGGTACCGGGAGGGGACAGGAGGTGGCAGGCGGAGGCTCAGGAAAGAGCATCGATGGAGTGGTGTGGCCCCACCCCTGCAGGGCTTCTGCCTGAGGCTCCTCTCTGTGCCCTGGCTCAGGGTGGCCTGATTGCTGAGCAGTGACCCCCACCTCTGACCATCTCAGGGGACCATCCGGCTCAGGCCACAGGAGCCCCCACTCTGATGTCTCCACTATACTCAGCTGCTGCCATCTATTAACACAGGTGTTGGAGTCACACTTAATGACTCAGTTCCCAGACCCAGCCCAGGTCTCGGGAGGCTGGGGACTGATTTACACCCAGGACTGACTCCTCCTCTGAGCAGCCCAGCATGGCAGCGGGACAGGATGAGCAAGCTCCTGTCCAAGAACAGTAGACACTGCCACGCTCCAGGCTACTGAGAAGCCTCCGCCTTCAACTTCTGTCTTAGGTCTGGGTCACCTCTTTCTCCCCTCCCTGAACTCCATGAACCTCCAGCCCAGGCTGACCGTCCATCAGCCCCAGGTGAAGGCCCCTCTGTATCCTTCAGGAAAAGTGACCCGTGACTCATCTGCCCCCTGCAGCCCTGGCTGTGTCACAGGGTCTGTGCATCTGACATGCGTCAGCCCTCCTGAGGGCGGAGGTGGGGCCTGCCGTCCAGCATCCTCTGGGGTGAGCACTGACCTGCCTGTCGGGGACGGCAGGCAACTCCAGCCAGAACCAACTCAAAAGATCATCCACGCTAAAAATACATAAAAAGTCCTAACACTTGTTTTTGAGTGTTCTTCAGTATACATGACTGGAGTCTGAATCTGGCCTCTGCTAATGTGATGTCTTCTCCGCACTTGGGTTTTGGGCAGAGAAGCTGAGCACAGCACCCTGATGGGTCACGCCATATAAGGTGAGGTTCGGGAGCGCGGGCGCCAGCACAGGCAGCTGCCAGCCACACGTGGAGCGCCTTACGGGAAGTTTATTATTTTCCCAAAACCATATCATCCCGACCATCTCCTGGAGACGATCCACAAACAGTCCGTCTGCACAGCGGCCCTGGCAATTCTCAGCACCGCACCCCCGGCCCGGTAGGGCAGTCACGTCTGAGTCAAGCCAGTGTGGCCGTGTTCAGCTGCAAACTCCAACCCGCTCCCCTCCAACATCAGAAAGAAAACACCGTAAACCACATCCTCCCTCCCTTTTGTTCTTGGCCCGCGGGAGACGTTCATGGGCTGTCTCCGTGTTCTGCTCTCGGTCCCCTTGGGGGGTGGCCCTGACCAGGCCTGTTCTCATGGTGAGCTGAACGGGTGACTGAGGCCACATTCACCATCACCAAGGGCCACTACCAGACAAGGACACGGAAGAGAACAGCATCCGGTGTTGTCCATGGCTCCAAAGGACAAACGGCTTGGACAACTGTGTCCCATTCCTGTGTGTCCTGTAGCCTGGGGCCATTCAGTCAAGTGGCAGAGCAAACACAGGGACGAGTCGGAAAGTGACCAAGTATCTATACTCAGCCTCAGGCCAGGGGCTGGGCAAAGGGCAAAGACCATCCTGACCATCTGCTGGAGACGGTCCTTCCCAGGCTCATAGGAGTGCCACTCCGCATCTCAGCTTCCACCTGCAACTTCAGAAACACTGTCAGATGCGGTGATTTTGGAGAACTGCCAATTATGGGGGACAATCCTGCCACTCAGAAGACAGAGGACAATGAAATGAGTGGACCCTGGCTTGCAGTGAGGACGTGGCAGCTCCCTGCATCCACGGCCACAGCTCTAGAGTGACTTTCGTGGGCTTTGGGACTGATCCCGGATGCTCTCCTTTAAATAACTGTCTGTTTTGCCACGTGTGTACTATCTATCTCAAAGAGAGAGTTTTGTGAGAATTAAAAATGATTCAAAACCTCAGACCTGGGAAGCAGAGTTTCAGATTTAATTAAGATTTTCATTTCTTTATGAATTTTGATTGAAACTTCCAATGCTTTCTAAAACTGGTATTTTCACCCAATTTTTATTAGCGTGACACGGAACTGTGGGTAGGTCTTCCATATAAGTTAGAATATCCTCTCTAGTTCAGAAACAGATGTCAAAATCTGCGACTTTCAGGTCACTTTTAAAATTGTAGGTGAGCTCTCCATCTTGCAGAGGCTGAGCAAGGAAGAGGGCTTCTTACAGACCTGAGGTGGGCCGCAGCTGTCCGACGGCGCCTGTGGGAGAAGCTGCCTGGCAGCCGAGACAGTTTCAGGAGCCTCTCCGGCGTGGGCTACAGGCCCCGCAGAGGAGCCCTGTCCACGCCACGCCTAACGAGCAAGTGATTTTGAGGGTTTCTAAACAAGCTCCTCAGCCATCAAAGCCCACTCGCCTCAGGGGCTTAATTATATGCAGATTTCTGCACAACTGTGCCAGGATTTATTGGCAGGGCTGGTCCACTCCACAAGTCGGCTGACAGAGGAGGCACCGCTGGGGAGAAGAGAACTCCTTGGTCGTCAACATCCCTGCTTGCTTCAACAGCTCTTCCCTTCTAATGGGCTCACAGTCCGCCAACACCTGTTCCCATTGTGAGTGGGTCCCCATTCTCCTGCGGTCCTCAGTTTGGCAGCATTTGAATGGGACCAAATGAAAATGGTGATTTATTTCTAGCAATGTTCATGCAGAAGAACAGATAGGCATATTTATATGTACACAAACTCAACACCAAAACACTAATTAAGTAAATTTAGTTTTCCCTTTAATCAGACTTGCAGGTAATTAGCTGTCAGCTAAGATAAATTACAGTTTATTCCATTTTTATACCATGCTTTGGTCAAATAAAGATTATGTTTTAATGGCCAGATTTAGTTGCTAATTTTTTCATGCATATGAAAGGATTTGCAAATATTATCAGTGGAATCTTTGAATGTTCTGAAAACTAATCTCTGCCTAAAACATCACTCTTCAAACCCACAGTTGCGTCCAGGGATAGGAAATGCTGGTTTGATCTTTTCTATTTGATTCACAACCATTCACATTTTTTAAACCCTAGATTGAGAATTCAAAGCCTCTGCGTGTGAACCCACGTGAGGACTAGTGGAACCAGCTGAACTCGGGAGCAGTCCTCTGTACTCCACAGGATCTGCAAAGGAGAGATCCTCCCAAAGCCCCGGGTTTGGTCACTGGTAACAATCTAACGTGCAGCGACGGCATGGGGTGATCTGTGAGTGAGAAGGGTGTGTGCAGACGGCGCTCTAATTAAATGGGCCCCCGGAGTGAGGCGGTGACTGCATTATCCTTGCATCAATCTGCACAGAAGAGTGGCCAGGCAGAGAACGCGGGAGAGTCTACTGCGGGTGGAGTTCCCTGAGAACCACAGATTTCCAGTTCCTTCTCCCCAGGCTCGACAGTGAGTGAGCCGTGGTTTCCCTGGGTCCCCGACGACCTTTTGTTTTGTTGTTTTGTTGCATTAAGACAAATGACCACACAAGGCGCAGAATGTGCTGGAACCTTAGCATCAACCCTGCAGCACAGCTGGACATGAGGGACATCTTCAAACTGCCCTGAGCTAAGGACAAGGCGACTGTGTGGCCAGGCCACTCGGGGTCCCTCAGGACACAGGGCTCCAGCGAGAGTGTGAGATGCTGGCAGAGTCCCCCTCTTGACTCCACTTGCCAAGGAGGCCCTGTGGTCTCTCCCCAGCATGGTGTCTCAGCACATGGTGCACACAGCTGCTTGCACGAGCCCAGGCTCAGAGACAGCCGTGAGGGCCACTTCCGTTTCTTCAGGTGCCAGGAAACGCCACTTAATCCCTACGGTGACCCTTTCAGGTTACGGGCCTTTCGTGCCTGAGGAGAAGAAGAGGTGTCAGGCACTTAGCGCCAGCTCCTAGGGAGGGGATGTGGGAGGGCGTAAGCAGCAAGATGGCCAGGGAGGAGGCGGGGACAGGGTCAGACAAGGAGCGTGGGGAGGGTCTTCTGATGAGGTCAAGTTCCGGGCTGACAAAGGCGCCCATGGACATAAGCTGGGGACCCAATCAGACAGACCCCTCCATACTACACTTGTGCTCCTAAGTGAGGGACACGAGAGAAAACTAAGAGATGCGTGGACACAGGGGGCACCGGTCAATAAGAGCAGGGAGCGCCTGGGCGGGGGAGGAGGGCAGGCAGAGAGTCCGGAGGCCATCAAAAGCCCGCCGGACTCCAGCTCCGCCCTCCTCTCAGAGTGGGCTGTCTCCGTGGCTCTCGCAGTCACCCTGCCACCTCCCGGCTGCTTCTCCAGCTCTTTGCTGAGTGGACAATGAGCCCAGCACCTCCAGACGTGAAACGCGGCGGCTGAATCTGGAAGCTGGGGCTGGAGCTCACCGTTGGTGACGCCCTGGTCCTGAGCTGGAGTGGGACTCCATTAGAACCTTTCCTGAGAGGGAAGCGCGGGGCGTGGCTGACCTCCGTGGGTCATGTCCATGGAGACAGCAGGTGACCGTTGCCTCCCGGAGCTTCGCGCCCCTCTCGCTGGCCGGCAGCCTGCCTCACAGATGGCCAACAAGGCTCGAGAGGCAGGCCAACGCCGGGGAGGCATGTGGCAGGAGTGGCATGCTGGGGACAGCCAGGGGGAAGTCACCCTGGTACAAATGACCGGGGTTACAGGAGAAGGGGACCGAGCGCCCTGCCCGCCCTCCACGTCACAGCTCCTGTGAAGAGGAGAGGCATGACACGTCGGTCACACCTTCCCTGCAGGCACGTGAGACCCCCGCCTGTGGGACCTCACACCTGGCACCCGGTGACAGACCCCGCTGAGACCCCTGCCTCTAGAAGTCCAGACTCCGTCCACCTCCACTTCAGCACCTGGACAGAGGACGCCCCTGCTGAAGACAGGGAGAAGCAGTGCCTGGACACAGGCCTTTGTTTGGACCCTGGCAGCCTGTTTCCGTGCAGCCATCTGCAGTCCCTTTCCTGGGGTGCGACCTCACCTCACGTCAGTTACGAGGCAGGTTTTAAAGTTCACGTTCCAAACACACCAGCACCGGCCCCTTGACGTCCTGTGTCCCATCTCAGCTGCTTTAAGAAGTAAAGACTGGCTGCTCGATGATAAGACACTGATCATTTCAAGGACCCGGGTCCCCCACGTAGACCATCTGCCTGCAGCCTCCTCTCCCCGCAGCCCCTCCCTGCAGCCTCTGGGGGGCAGCCTGTCCTTCACTCCCGGGCAGTGGCAGCGATTCTACTGTCACTTGGAAATTTGGCATTAGAAGGAAAATGGTGACCTAATCCATTCGCGGCCCCCACGAGTCACAGCAGTTGTGCAGGGTCGGAGGGCACCAAAGCCCTCCCAGGGAAGACTCGGGGTCTCACGTCTGCACTGGTTTTTGGCAGAGGGTGGGAAGGCAAAGTGGACGCTGACCCTGCAGGGAGGGGCTTCTCTCAGTCTACCGTCTGGCTTCTCTGATTAGAGACTGTCACAAAGCACCTTTGGGTAAGTCCCACTCCCAAAACCCGAACAAAAGGAATCTCAGGATGGTCACCTCCATGGGTCCCACCCAGCTACCTCCTCCCTGACGACCATGCCAGCCTCAGAGGGACAAGGGACAGGATGGAGGAGGGTGCCCAAGGCCAAAACCCAAGTGCAGGGGTAGGAGCAGGGGACCCTGGGCATCAGGACACTGCTGGGTGCCTTGTTGAAGAGCCCTGCTTGGCATCTTTTATAAGTATCTTTGGTGTTTTCTAAATACCAGAGGAGGGACAGAGAAAGGTATTGGAGTGTGCGTGTGTTCAAGTGTGCTCCGTCACAGCAGCAGCTTTGGAGACCGGTGTCTACGATAAAGCCTTGAAGTCAGTCACGGGAGACGGCGTCCTGCACGTCCAGGTGACACCACCTCAGTTCATGTCCATCTGCATGCTGGAAGAGTCCAGGCTCAGGAAAGGCCATCTCAGAGGCCACTTCTTCTTGCTGCTTTTTGTTTTTGTCAACTTGGAATGCCATGCCTAGGGCCACCAAGAGCAGGGCCACTATTTGGGGACCAACATGGGTTCCAAGCTGTCTCCTGCCTGGAGGACTGAAGCCACCGACTTACAGTGCCCAAGCTCGCTGTCCTCTGAGGGGAAGGGGACAGTGACAATGATGAAATGGGGGTGTATGAGTGGAAATAAGGCATGCCAGCCACTCCCCCAACTGCACTGACTGCAAGATGAACAGTGTCACCGCAGCTGTCGTCACCCATGCTGCGACACGCAACACCTGGAGAATGGCGCAAGCATTTCTTATGAAAATTTGCTCTGATCACTTACCCATGACATAGAATGCACTTGGACACATCACACATAAATGGGGCATGACCTCTCATTCTTCTGGTCCTGCATGATGTAGAATCCCACCAGTCGTGTGGTCATGTATGTTCACAGGATAATAATGTCAGATTCCTTCTACTATCTTTCCTACCCCCAAACTCCCTCCCCTCCCTTCACTTCCCTCTAGCTAATCCAAAGTACCTCCACTCTTCCCTAGCTAACCCTTCCTTATTGTGAATTAGTATCTGCATATCAGAGAGCACATTCGGACTTTGGTTTTATGGGATTGGCTTATTTCACTTAGCATGATATTCTCCAGCTCCATCCATTTACCAGCAAATGCCATAAGTCCATTTTTCTTTAAGGCTGAGTAATATTCCACTGTGTACATATATACCACATTTTCTTTACCCATTCATCTGTTAAAAGGTACTGCAAGCATTTCTTAAGCATAGTTTTAAACAAAAATTTCATAGGAAAAGCAATTTGTGTCTCCATTTTTTAAATACACACACAAAAAAAAAAAAAATAGATGATATTAGAACCAGAGGGGTCAATCATTCGCCACAGCCCGTGAACCAGAAAACCTGAAGGACACTCTGGAGAATCAAGGTCGTTTCTGCAGCAGGTGATGAGGTGCACCAAAGCTGAGGGAGAGCGTAAGGAAAGCCCCCGAGACCCAGGCAGCTGCGGGGCGGGGGCAGCTGGGAGGTGTTGGGGGGGCTCTGATGGACTTCATTGTCAACCTGCTTACGCTGCCACGTGCTCACGGAGTATGACTGACATTGGTAATTACGGAGGCTCGTGCACAACCAGTTAAAGCACCAGAACTCTTTTGCAACTCTCTATTCTAAACAGATGAGTTGAAACCTACGAACGTCCTTCTACAACTGCCAAACAGCATCAGGCCTCTTAGTTTCAATCTTGATCAAGGGAGATGTCTCTAAAGCCACCTGATGATGAGTGTATCGTGCCCCATGGGGCTGTGCCCAGCAAGAACAGGGCATGAGAAGTCATCACAGGGAATTTAAGACAAACCACTTTCACCCCAAAGACTGCCCACAGAGTTCCTAGTCCTCCATAATGGCAAAGCAATTAAGAAAGGTGACTTGAAGCCACCATCCACTGGGTGAAGATGAAGGGTCAGGAGATCTACGATATGAGTCTGCAGACAAGTCACTGCTCAGCTCTGCTGCGTTCACACAGAGCCAGTCCACCAAGAGAGACAAGACTCCTGGAGCGTGTGGGCAGCGGGGCTCTTCTATTCTGTGGGCGCTTCAGGACTGGGTAAACATCAGGTCCACCTGGAGGGCCAGGTGGGGATTCGTGGCCCTCCAGGTGGACCTCACCCCAGCCTCGCCCCAGCCCACATTCCCACCAGCCAAACCACCAAGAAAAAGAAGTCATCCCGAGGCCGCCGGTCACCTGCATGTCTCCGCTCTCGTCCTGTCCAAGTCCGAGTCAGCCTCATTCCGATGCCTGGCACGTGCCGCTCCACATCTCCAGGAAGGAAAAGCAGGAGACTCCCCTCCATCACTTTCCTACAGCCCCTGCATGCTGATCAGGTGGCCGTGACTGCCGAGGACCAGCCCCACACGACCAACAACGAGCACTTTATTCAAAAGGAAACAAATAATCCGGCCTGTTCACATCCGTTCTGGTGCAAGTTTAGAAATCTGCGGCTTCAATGGCCACGCTGGATGCTGACAGCCCCAGGGACACAGACCGGCCCCAGCGCTCTGGTGGACAGTGAGGCCGCCCAGCACCCACGAAGCCACGGGCGTGGCCGTGGATGAGGGCAGCTGTGCCAGGGCACAGAGGGGCTCCCCACATCGGCTTTCAGATCAGGCTCTGAAGGGGACAAAGAGGCAAGGAGGGCGGAGCCAGTTCACTGAATGAGTGCCAAAGAGGCCACTCTGGGCGGGCTGCTTCCCTCCTCAATGGGGGCTCTGTCCCTGGAGGGCTCAGCCATTTCTGAAGAGGCCGGGAAGGCAGGACCGTGAGCGTCGCACTCTGGTGCTGATGCGAGAAATAAGACGGAGGAGCCCCAGCACCCCTGCTCAGAAAGGTGTCCTGGGACGGGGACCCACCCTGGGGCCTGTCGGAGGAGCAGCCTCCTGCCTTGGCGGGTTCTGGTTTTCCTTTGACTTCATTCGCTCACAGATGGAAACCCCGACGTCTTCCTGGTGCTGTGCTCCAGAGCTTAGATCTCTCGAAATCATGAGTCAGTTGGAGGGTTTCCCGACCCTTCCTTATTTCATTGTCTTGAAGGGTCCCCTCACCCCTCCGGCAGCAGCTCTCCTCCTCTCAGGGAACAGCAGAGGGACCCTGACACACAAAGAGCCTCAGAAAAGTCCCCCTGGCCAGGTGGAGTTTGGAAATGTGAAAGGACAGTACTGACCAGATAAAACTCCACTCAGGGAACCCTTGAAAAATGTTGAGCACCTTCTAACTTGGCCTCCCCCTTTCCCTGGGACATCTTGGCCAGGAATCTCACCATCTGAATCAAGGCTACAATCTGCAAGATAAATGCCCAATGGAGAGCATCTGCTGGACACGGGACCCAGTCACGCTCAGGCAGAAATGGAGGCACCCAGAGTCACCTCCAAGGTGGGGTGACTGAAGAGCAGGCTTAGGTTCAATGTTGTGGCAGCCTCAGGGACCCAGGAGGAGTCCCCAGGCAGGGGGTCCTTGAGGGGACCCAGGGAAACCAGTGGCCACCTTCACCTGGCACTTAATACTCCACACACCACCTCCCTGGGTCTACCTGGGGCAGGCGAGTGCGGCTGCAGGGGACCTTCTCCTCATTCCCTGCCTGGGGAGGGGTTCTGTGTTCAGAGCTTGGGTGGGTGAGACCCACCGGGGGTGTCTGGGTGTCTGGGAGGGTGAAAGGCATGCAGAGTGTCCCTGAGCTCTGCCAGGGTGCAGAATAGACAGGACACCCATTCCACCGTCAGCCATGGAGCCTGGCAGGGACCTACTGGGTACCCGCTCTGCCAAAGCTCCAGAGTTCACAACGATCCAGATTCTGGGCATGCACCACCCTCCCTGAGGATCGGCCCATTTGTTCCTCCTGTGACGGTGCTGAGAGCTACTGAATGCTCTGACTAAAACTTCTGTGTGGCTTGATTGAAGTGGACGGTTTAAAAAGGAATGGGGACGCCCTGGGAGGAGCTGCAGGGAGTCAGGTGCAGGTGACACCAATTCCACCCTGGTCTGCACAACCCAGGTACCCAGGATCCTGCTCATGGCCCACAGTATGGCCGGCACCTAGAGGAATGGGACATTCCTCGAAGCCGCTTCCTTTCCTCTGCCCCCTACAAGTTAGTTTAGGTTCAGCTGCGAGGACACCTGATGGACCAACCCTCAAGAGTGACCTTTCTCTACCTGAGGTGTTTCTAAGGAGGACTGGAGGCCCTGGGATGTTTAAGTGCTTCCCAGTAGCTCAACCCCGCTCCTGGTCAGCACTGGACGCCCACTAGAAAGCCAGGGTGGCCCATCCCAACCTCCAGGTACCACTTCTGGCCCCACAGACACCTTCTCTGCACCCATGGGGTGAGGTGGCCAGAGCCTGTCCAGTTCTGCACAGGGGGCCCTGCTCTGCAGGTGGCCTGCCTACTCCCTGGCAGCCTGGTCCCTGCCCCACGTGTCCTTCCTGCATCTACCAGAATCCTGCACGGCTGTCTTCCCTGCCCCACGTGTCCTTCCTGCATCAAGGTCAGAATCCTGCACGGCTGTCTGCCCTGCCCCTCTGCCCTCGGTGGGTTCTCCCCGACAGCGCTGGAGGACCACGGCCCCGCGGGGAGTGGGTGTCTTGTTCAGCAGGTCTGGGGATCCTGGTGACGCAGCAGGCCTGGCCCTGAGCTGGTGAGATGAGTGGGTGGCTGGGTGCTGTCCTGGACTGTCTTCTGTCTCTCAGCAGCGCCCTCGGCCTTCCCTCCTGTCTGGCACCTGTGGCACTTGCCTTTACCCCTCCTCCCAGTGTCACTGAGGCGAGGTGGACAGAGAGCCCTCCAGGGAGAATGTGCGTGTGCCCGTCCAGCTCTGCCACCCTCATCTCAGCCTGACTCCGGTCTTTCTGATGTAGGGCTGAGTCCCAAGTGAAGGGGCTGCACTCAGATGGTGCCTAGCTCCTCCTGGGTCCCTCAATCTGCAGGACTAGACTGTGTGTCAGGCATGTGCGTGTGGGCTGTCCCCCTGAGCCACCTGAGACCAAAAAACACCCTACTGTCTCCAGATCCCAGGGCTCCAACAACTGCACACGTGTGTTGCAGAATCAACTTCCCATGATGGTCCTCAGAATCTCAAGTCAGAATTCACAGTATGAACCACGTCCAGGAAGCCTGTGTTGCCGAGTGGCCGGGAACCCTGGAAGGCAGGGGCAGAGCTCCCTAAAGCTACAGTGCGAGCTGCCTGCACCTGGACTGCGGTTTCCAGTCTGATTTACTGGCCTCCTGGTTGGATTTTTCACTCTTAATCTGCTCTAGTAATTGTTTATTAAGATGTGAAACACTGCCCACCGCGGCGCCGCTCAGATCCTGAGTGTCATGGTTTATGGCCCACGTCTGCACATCATTTATGGGTTAACAGTGTGTACTGTGCCCAACAAATCATCTTCATGGTCATTTGTATAGCCGGTAAGTGGCAAAACATCGATATCTGTGAGGTGGAGTAAGCGCTCGCGGCTCAGGTGTGCCGTGCGGGGGTCTGGGGTTTAAGGATCCCTGAGTCAGCAGGGTGGGGTGGGAGGCCTGGTTCTGGCATCTTGCCGTCACTGGGATAAGCCATGACAAAACTGTGACAGCGAATGTCCCTTGCTTCCCATAAAGGGAACTAAGGAGACAGTGTGACAGGGCCAGAGCATGAGGTCCGCTGGTCACCTCTCCCCGAGATTCTCCCCGTCCCTCATGCACCACAGACTAGGGCTTGGGTGGGTTCTAGCATGAATACTGAAAAAAGGAAATGATCCTTTCAGCCCCAGGAACGGGATTCGCTGGCTCATGACACCGGGAGGAACCCCGGCAAGCTGAAAGGGACCCTGAGGCAGAGTGAGGCTGGAGCGAACCCCAGGACACCAAGGACCACCTCTGCACTCTGCTGGGTGCTTCTGCTCTGGTATCCCCGGCTCCTGGTATTTGGTGAGCAGCTACGACGCTCCAGGCACTATTCAATAGGGTTGTTCTGGCTTTGCCACCAGCTGGTGGGTGGCAGAGCTGGGACTCAATTCAAGTCAAGATCCGAAGTCCACAATCCACGGGTACATGCTGGGTTGAGCTCTATATTCAGACAGGGGTCAGACTACTTTCCCCTCTGTGAGCAGCCAGGGCTTGGGAAGGGCTCCCGACCTCCCTGCACTGACAGACCCAGGAGAAGGGAGCCTGGGAACCAGCCAGCGCCAGGCAGGGGAGGCTGTGAGGTCGCGGGGGGCTGGGGTCCCAGGGCAGGCAAAGCCGCGCCCCCCACAGGGGCCTCCCCCGTGGGGTCTCCTAACATCCTGTGCAGACAGATGCATGCTGCCCTGCGACTGCGGCGGACTCTGATGACGGAACACCTTCCTGCCTCTGGATCCTCAGATCCCTCATATTTAAAATTGTAAAAAGCGCCAGCTTCAGACCGGAGCTGGGAAGGGGCCCTGGAGTCGGTCAGGTCCCCTCCAGAGGGCAGTGGGTGACGCCCTCTGGCTTTGACAGCAGTTGGGAAACCCAGCTTGTGTCCGTGCCCAAGACCCAAGTCCACATTTGCCCAGCGTTCATCTGTCTCCTGAGTTTGCACTGGATGGTGACGGAAGACCACCCCGTCTGAGGACACACTGCGGGGCACGTTGTGCCCCTGCAAATGCCAACCGAGGCCTTGCAGGTTTACCAGATGCGCAGAGATGGTCCTTAGTCCACAGGAAAACAAAGGGAGCCTCCGATCAAAAGTCGCTGCGACCTTGAGACACACCACAAGTCGTCCCACTCCCAACACACGGGTGCTGGAGGCAGCCGGAAAAAGTGGAAACACAGAGGGACACTAAAGGAGTGAGCGCCGTCTGTTTACACACTGGCCGCTGACTGCAAGCCCTCCTGAGTGCTGTGAGTCCTCCCAGCAAGTCCTCCTAGGCCTGGGGCTGGCGTCAGGGACCCCTGGGCGTGCTGTTGGTGGCAGACGTGAGGGTGGTCTTGGGGATTTGCTGCAGGCAGGCCCTGGGGGCCCGTGTCCCAGCACCCTACAGAGGGAGCAGGGCAGCGGTGCCATCCCCTTTTGCACCCCACCCCTTCCCTCCAAGCCTCCATGCTAGAAAATGAGTTCTGTGCTGTGCTGGGGCAAAGTGTCCCCCAGGTGCTGAAGGTGTGTCCCAGCCTGCAGCCCTCCTAGGAGGTGGGCCTAATGGAAGGAAGCAGGTCACTGGAGGTGGCCCCTGAGGGGGCATTGAGACCCGGCCTCTTCCTCTCTCTCTCGCTCTTTGCCTCTCGGCCACCACAAGACAAGCAGGTTTCCTCTGCCACATGCTCCCTGCATGATGGGGTGATTCAACAAAGGCATCAGGACCAACTGATCATGAAGTGAACCCTCTGAAACTGTGAGCCAAAATAAACCTTTCCTCCTTTTAAAGTTGATTACCTCAGGTATTTTCTTACAGTAATAGAAGGCTAATCAACACAGTATGAGAGAAACTTCCCTGGAGTCAGGAAAAGACAGCATTCAAAAGAGAATCTTGTCAAAGTTTTTTCTCCCCTTTCCCTATTTTTAAAATGTATAACAGAATACAAACACCACAAATATCCAGTCAGCCCATATTTAAAATTCTTTGTGAAGATGAGGTGCTAATAATACACTAGTGAGCAGAATAATTTAAATTAGTGCAGCACACAATAGAACAAAAAACTGAAATTACTCCTCCTCACTAAAATTGTTTTGTATTTACCCCAGGGAGTTGTAAAAATGATTCTGAGATGTATTATGGAAACAGTCTACGACGATCTAATTTCTAATATGCCAGACTACATTAAGGAATGAGAATCTGGGTACTTCCTCTTCCGTTCCACTCTTGATCAGAGTACTAGTGGCCAAAAAAGCCCTGCTAGAAGTCACGACAAAACATAGGGCATGAGGATGACTGACCCTGATGGTTAACACGATACACAGTTAGGTACTAGGTGAACTGCCCAAGACCAGACAGAACCTGGTTTTGAATCCCAAATTCTGAGTTTCATGAGAAAGTCGTTGTTTTTCTGACTCCAGTTTTCTACAATGATTTAAAACAATCTGCATATCCCCTGGTGCATCTGACAATAAGGACAGATTCTACATTCCACGGCGTTCTCCGCAGTGGCCGCCCAGGTGCTGTGCAGATTAGCTGGCTTTCCCCCATGGTGTTGTTTTTTGTTTGTTTTTGGCAGCCGATATCTTGTGAGTTGTCAGGGAGAGAAACCAATGCCTCCAACCATCTAAATGCAACCTGGGAGCTCAGCTTGAGACTGTGTGAAGCATTACCCTGTGTGACTGGCTGCTCATGGTTTAAGGACGGAATCCTAGAAGTCGCTGCCCTATTGGCTAGACCTGTCACGAGGCTCAGATGGAGGGCATTTCCAGGGACTGAGAGGAGATGGTGTGTCCGCCTCCTACCGTAAAGTCTGCCCAGGAGCCAACACCACATCCAACAACAGTCCATTCTAGAACCCCAGGAGCCTGTCTACTTCCCACGGAGTCAACGTGTCTTGGGTGACAGAGAATCGGACAGACACTCCTCCAAGACACAGAAAACAAGATGTGCTTGAAGTGCCCCAGGGAAAGCCACTGAAGGGAATGTTGGGACCCGTCGGAGACACGGCTCGCTTCACCAGGCGGGCTGGCTGACGGGCATCTGCACAGTTCTCTGGGCCAGGCTTCTCCTGTAGCGAAGAGTGGCTGTCCCTGGGGCCCGGGCAGCCCCCCGCCAAGACTGCCATTCCCAGGGCCCAGGACCCAGAACAGCAGCTGGCTTCAGAGGCCAGAGTTCATCTTCCCAGTTATGGTGTGGCCCAAGTCGGCCGGGAGGCCTGGGGGCGGCCTGAGCTGGAGAGGACCAAAGGCACATTCTCAAAGATATGGCTGAGAAAGACTGTTCACAGAATTCAACAAGGAAGACGTCATTTTGCTTCTCTAGGGATGAAACCCAGGATCCAAAATGCCTGCACACCTGCAGCCCAACAGCCACCCTTGGTCCGGAGCTTCTGTGGAAACCTTCAGCATGCACTTGACAACATCCTCAGGGGACACACCGTGTGGTCACCAAGGTGGGCTTCTCTGTCCAAAGGCACTCGTGGCTGGCAGCCACAGCTGCACCACCTGGGAGATGGCTGGCAGTGCCGCCTGCAGACTCTCCCCCACCTGCTGCCCGGGACCCCAGTTCTCAGGTGGCCAGATGCGGGCCAACACCTAAAAACCACTGGGTTAAGGCACGGCCAAGAACACGGTTTGTGATTCCTTCCTTGGTCACTGCCTGTGATCTCTGGTGGCAGACCCCAGCACTCAAATCAACGAGCATAGGAAAGGCCACGTAAGGCCAGCCCACTACCAAAGTCGCGAACATGCCAAGGGATGCCGAAATACGCGCACCACGGATCAGCACTCTGGAGTTTCCCAGGCCCAGGGAGAGCAGGTCTGCTGGGAAACACAGAGCACACGTTTCCGACCTTGACAACGCGGCTCCATCCCTCCTCAGGCTATCAGCTCCCCAGAAAGCACTGCATTCCACCCCTCCTGCTGCGTTAAGCACCATGTGGTCATTAGCGTGTACACCTTGAGAGAGGACAGGCACCCAGAGCCCTCGGTGGCCTCAGACCCAAAGAGCCCAGGGGTGAGACAGCCTGATGGCTCTGCCTCATGGTGTTTCCCAAAGATGGACCTTCTTGATCCAGCAGCAACCCCCTCCTGCTCTGTTCTGTATCTTAAAAATGAGTGTCTAAAGGTGTGACCACCATCTTGGAAGAAGTGAGAGTTCAAGGGGGAAAAACGTGAAATCCTGAGAGGTTCTTTGACTAAGCTGAGTTCTTCCTTCCTGTGCCCACTCTTGTGCTCTACAGCCACCCAGCTGCCTAGAGTGGAGCGAGAGCAGGATGCCCAGGGGACTGGCAGAGACCTTTGTACTCAGCCAGCAGGTGGGACATGGAAAAAATAAACTTACATTCCTCCTACAGATGCCACAAAGACGGCTCCTGTGCTCTGAGTGGACCACCAGTCAAGGTAGCCAGAGAGGGAGGGAGGCTCTCCAAAACCGTACCTCTGCCTGCACGTCCCCAGTCCTGCTCAATGCCACTTGGCTCCTGCAGCAGCTCTATATTTGTGGGGCCCCAGAGACCTGCAAGCAGAGAGAATTATGCAGAAACAAGACAGGACCCAGAGCAAGGACGGCACCCCCCACCGGGGGACTTCACAGGATCTCTGGGAGTCGCTGGTCACCAGCTGCCCCCCATTCACGGCCATCCAAGACTGTCCATGGTCTTGAGGGAAGGCTGCTGCGGGGGCAGGGGAGGCAGGAGCTCCCTGTGGGAAGGTGACAGGTGCCTGTAATCCCCATGGCTGGGTGACCCGAGTCAGGCTCTAAGTCATGACTCCTCTCCCACAGGAGGAGACGGAGTCCAGAGGGCAGGCTGACCGGGCTCAGGTCCCACAGCACATCGTGGCGGACGAGGGCTACGACGTGGCAGAGCCTCCCGGGTGGGCTCCTGCCCCAGGATGTGCTCGGCCGCTGCCCCACGGGGCGTGTGAACACCGTGTGGTTCCTAGAAGCCCAGACGTCCTCTGTACCCCCTACGGATGTCCACCCGTTTCCCCACTGCTGAACACGCCTCCCTTGCTCTGTGCATCTGGGATGCGCTGACCACGCTGAGGACCAACTGCCCTGGGCTTCCTCCGCAAGCACCCACTCTGCCCTGCTCTGCGGGCTCTCCATGACGGGCACCTACAGCCACCTCACCACATTTCTTTCCTCATGCCCTGTACCAGTAAAATGTTAAACCAGGCACGTTTGGGGAGCTCGCTGGCAGCAGCTGACCCGACGCCACCTCACTGGCCAGTGGAGACGGGAACATCCGGCCAAGCTGGCCTTCCCACGGGACCACGCCGCCCAGAGAACATGCAGGTGCTGCACAGAGAACTTGGTTAGATCAGGAACAGAGCAAGGCTTTAATGGGGCACTGCAAAAGTCCGCAGGACAAGACGCCAGTGTCCCCCGCCGGCCTTCCCTGAAGTACCTGGGATGAGCCACCGTCTCCACTCCCCAGGAGAACCTTCCAGGAAGCCCCCGTCTGCAAGGAGCCCTGGAAGGTCCTGCTCACAGGGCTGTCCAGCCCTGGCTGTGGACTTCAGAAGACAGGAACCAACAGGTGCCTGCAGAGACCCAGCTTCCGGCCCAAGGTGGGGGCTCTGCCCAGCCCACACGGCCTCTGTCCAGGGGACCTGAGGTCCCTTCCTTTCCAGAAAGGGTCTGGTGAGAGGAGGCAGCAGGTGTGTCTGAGCCTGGTGCCCCCCACCACTGGCAGGAACCTGGGCGCTGAGTGACCCCTGTCTTGGGGTTCCCCTTTCCTCACTGCAGGATGAACATAAAGACCGAGACTCTCCTTCAGCTGCTTCAGTATTTTACGGTTCCTTGGTGCTAATCCAGAATCAATAGGATTCCCGGGGCCTCCCTGCTAGCCAGGCCACACCGGCCGGCCAGCAGGGCGTTCAGACCCCCATCTACACCGAATCCGTGACCCCCTGCCTCTGCTTCTGCATTCTATCCACTGAGAAGCCCGATGTCTGTCCCACTGGCAGGACAAGGACCCCTGCACGCCCCGTTCTGCCTCGTTCTGCTTCCCCAGGGGCCCTGGGATGCTCTCACCTTCACCATCCGCCAGCCTTTCCCTGCTGCTGTGTCCCGAGGATGGGACCTTTCCCAGGTCTCCCCACCCCATGCAGCGCCGGCCCCCAGACCTCTAATTCTGACCATGCGGAACGCGGAGCGAGGATGCAGGGACGTGGGTCTGAGGGTCCTTCCCCCTTTCCTTCAGTCTCTGGCATTTGGTGCTCTGAGGTCTGAGGCTGTGACGTGCCTGAGCTCACAGCCTGGGGACAGCACTTGGGAACGTGGATCACACCACTGCACCACAGGGTCCCAGGAAGCCAGCAGCCCAGCCGTAAGCCCTGATGCCCACAGCTGCCCCCTGACCCAGGACAGAGGTGCGTGGGCAGGGGAGGCTTGCTTTGCAGAGTATCAGGGCTAAAACTCCCTGTGGATTCTTTTGCTGTCCTGGCGAACCCAATCACACACCCAGGAAGAGACCAGCTCCAGAGAGCAGACACGAAGCCATGTGCTCCCACCCAGGGCTCCTCGGCCTCTTCCACCTGCCACCATTGGGGGTGGGGGGGGGTGCGGGACAGGCATGAAGCTCCCGTGTGCCGAGTCATGGGTGCTGAGGTCCAGGGCTACCTCGGAAAGACACTTTACAATGCTTGAGCAGTTTGCTATTTTCTTACCTTCAGTTTTCTCCTAAGAAAGGAGGTTGACACTACGCACAAAAATAGACCCATATCAAGTTCTGGTGGGAGAAAGGGGGTGTCAAATGGACCTTGCTTTAATCTTCAGTCACCCTCTGTTTCTATTAAAGATATTAATTCCTCACTGACGCAAGTGCTGACCACATGACTCAATGCCCCAGACAGGACACTGCTGTGAAGGAGGAGAGATGCTACTGAAACCCGAGTCAGGAGAGTTGTCATGAGCCAAGGCTGTCCTGAGCAAATCGGGACGAACGGCCACCCTGCCCACAGAGCGCTTGCTGCTTTTTATCATCCTATTCTGATAACTATGGCCTTCTCTATTCTAATATCCTTCATCCCCAGTCTTTAGTCTTAATTCTGAACATGGCCTAAAAGGCTAAGCACAACTGTACTTTCCGGAGGCATCCATCTTCACATACACCCAACAATTACCTGTGGGACCCGGAAATGAAGAAAAGTGCTGGGACTGACTGGAGACCATTCCTGACTGGGCTGAGAGCCCCTGGAAGCCGGCCCGGGCAGGGCTGGCTGTGTCCCCAGCCACGCCCACCCTCCAGGGCTGGCTGAGCACTGCTCACAGACCCAGGCGGCTGACCACTCCCCTTTCCATTCCTTCCTTGTGGGGAATTCGGAGAGAGCGTCTAATTTGCCATAAACCATGATAAAAGATATGAGTCAGTGCTGAACAGCTAATGCCTTATGAAGATGATGGCAGGAAACGCAAGGTGTGATTTTAATGCAGTGAAGACATAAGTCATTCAAGGACGGTCACACAGCCTGCACATGCTTTAGTGTTTCCGCTCTTCCAGGCTGAGGTCAGCCGTGAGGTTGAATGCCAGGGCTATGGTCGACTATGCTCCCCAAGTTCATGGGCCGGAGACTCGGGGCCTGACGCACGAGTGTTGAGAGGTAGGGCCTGGAGCAGGGGATCCGCACCCCTTCTGTGGAAATGGGTCCTTGTCCCAGGAGTGGGTTCCTGAGAGAGTGATGCCTGGCACCTCCCCTGCCCTTCCGCCTTCCACCATGGGATGACACAGCCCAAGGACCTAGCTGTGGACCTCCGGCCTCCAGAACACAGGAAATCCACCTCTCTCCTTCCTAAGTCATGCAGTCGCCCGTCTCCCGTTAGAGCCGCACAGACAGACCCGAGCTGCACTCTGACGCCCATCAACACGGGGCCAGGGCCAGTGCTCTGGGTCCAGAGGAGGTCTCCCCTGGCAACAAGAGAAAGCAATTGACACTCGGGGTGGAGTCCTCAAGTCCTCCGAGCTCTCTTCCTCAGGAGACGGGTTCAGTTCTGTCACAGTTGAAGCTGAAGTTTGCAGTGTTTAAGGGGGATTCTGAGTGACTTCCACCCTCCAGGGATGACCAGGGACAGGAAAGACGGCGCTGGCCCTGCGTGCAGGCTTGTGGTCCCAGCCACCGGAGGCTGAGACGGGGACCGCAGAGCCTAGGAGTTCTAGGCCTGTTTGGATACCAGAGCGAGTCCATCTCAAAACAGGCAGGAGAGAAAGGGAAGGACCAGTCTACATGAATCAGGTGGGGCCAGGACTTGACCACACCATGTCTGGACAGGAGCCCTGGGCTCGGACGGCAGACTCAGGCTTTGAGGAGCCAATCACCTGTTCACAGTGCTGTCTGCCTCTCTCCCTCTGGCCATTTCATTGTGGCCTTTGGAGGGTTAATCGATCAGTTTTTGCCAAATCCTAAGAATCTGAGTTTGAGGCATGCAGGCGAGGTCACCTGCCTCTGTCACACCCCTCACTCAGCCTCAATGTGTGAAAGGAACTGGAAATCCCTTTATTTTTTCAATAAAAGCATCAGGCTAAGGTTCGACTAAAATGACGCACGGCTGCTATTCCACAGTCGTAACAACAAAACCTCCAAACAGATAAAAGAGAGTCTCCGTTTATCTTTGTTCTTTGGATCCATTCAACACGTCCCTGGGTCCACACACTGAGGGAGGTCTGACTGGCAGGAGATGCCAGGGTCTGTCCTCTGGTTGTGAATAATGGTCACTGAACACTCACAGCCTGGGTCAGTTCTCCTAGATCAGGAAGAGGTCAGCCAAATCTTTAGAGCCCAGGAACACAGAGCCAATGGGACCGACCACTTCGCAGGATCATTAGAGCAGAAACCTGATGGAGAAACACTGCTCTTTTCCCTTGGGGATGGAATTTCCATCACAGAAGTGAGACTCAGACTGACTCCTGTTGATTTTCAAAGTGGTTCCGAGGACTGACAGAGAAGGGATCAACACAGCAGAGAAAGAAGGGAAAGTCCTGTCTGCGCCCGAGGCCAAGATGCAGAGCGAATCCTGGAGGCCAGGTGGGCGGGAGGCAGGCACCAGGGTTGCCCTGTTGTAAGAAGGTGCCCTGGGAAGGCTTCCTGCTAGCCAGGCCCTAGACGCCTGCTGAGCAGTCTGGCCAGTGAGACTGTGGGGGTATGGCAGGAACGGGGCCAGGTGGCCAGTGAGACTGTGGGGGTATGGCAGGAACGGGGCCAGGTGGCCAGTGAGACTGTGGGGGTATGGTAGGAACGGGGCCAGGTGATCCAGCAGAGGCCCCAACTCTACAACTCACTGGTGACTGAGCCCAGGGACGCCCTCTCCCCAGGTGACATTTCCTCCTGTGGACAGTGGAGACTCGGGACCCATCCCAAGAGTGTGCATGGACAGACAGACATCCCTGGGTGGAAGATTGAGCCCGGGGAGCTGTGTGGCCCCTCAGCAGGCCTCATGGTCCCAGGGCATCCATAAAACCCAGGGCATCCATAAAAGCCACGCCCTCCCGCCTCAGTGACAATGTGCCATCAGACCAGGATGGCTCTCGACATGGTGTGAACAGCAGCCCAGGGCATGGCCCAAGTGCAGGTTCAACTAGGTAGGGCAAAGCGGCCCCCGGGTAATGCTGGACAGACCCAGGGGTGCTCGTCCGACTCAGTCAAGGAGCAGTGAAGGACAGGGGTGGGTGGAAACTGCCAGAGCCACACCATGTCGCTGTACGGGGGCACGAGGGCGGAGAGCAAGCCAGGGGGCACCAGCACACAGATTCTACCAAGTCATCCGAGGCACTGTTGAGCCAAGCCAAGCCGCGGCATGCTGGACCAGGGGCCCCTTGCCATGCAGGGGAGGTGGCTGTGAGCAGGTGGCTGCAAGCGAGGGTCCTCACAGTGGCACAGTTCAGTGGATCAGTGAGAGATCCCCAATCAGGAGACAACCATGGGGCTCATCCAGGTGGACCCCACCACCTGGCCCCCCACTCCAGACTGTCCTGAAGGAGCGGAGCCCAGCACTGGGATTTCTTCCCGCCCCCCGCCTCTTAGCTGCAGGTGGAAAAGCAGAGTGTGCACACATTCCTGTGCCTCTAGCTGTTGCACAAGTCTCCGCCTGTGTCACCACACTGATGCCGAGCTTGGGGACCATGAGATCAAATGGGCTTTGTCACAGGTATCAGCTAAAAAGGAGGCATCAGGGCTATTATGGAAATTCTTCAAAACTGAGGACGGTGTGCCCGAACCTCCTCCCAGGGCCCGAGGTTGACAGAGAAAGAAAGAAGGAGCTGGTGTTGCTCAGAGAGAGGGGCCGTGGCCCTTGGAGTTCTCCCCTCGGGAAAGAGATCCCACCTTCACGCACGAGAGATGGCAAACAGCTGGTAAGACTTCCTGGCCGGGGGACAAAGAACGGGGGTCCATGAAGTTAGCTGATGGTGTAGACACATACTAGTATAGGCTGGACAAAATCATCTGTCACCAAGATGGGACCGTGCCCCAGGGAGGGCCCAGAGCCTGAGGGCTGTCTCACCCCATGTCATCACCCCAAGAGGTGCACTACATGCAGCCCTCAAATCCTGCCATCAATGCGCACATGAGCTCCTCTTTGTCTCTTTTTTAATACAGATGACAGTTTTAGCTTTAGGCCAACTGTACCAATTTAAAGAACTACATATACACTCCAGCAGCCTTGCACAGAACCATCTTGGAACAGTGATCTTAGAAAGAAAGCGATGGCTTTGCAGTTTAACTGTCAAGCTTGCGCTAGCCCTTCATGCCTCAACTACTTCAGAAACTTTTTCGAGATGTGCGTGGAACAGCAGCTCATTTGGATTTGAGTTTTCTCCATTGTTCCATTTACTTTTCCTGAGCAGGGCTAATGGGCCCATCCTTCTCCACAAGCAGGCCAACTTCTGAAATGAGCTATAAAGCAGAAGGTCCGTTCACGGTAATGCATCTGGGTCTGCACAGCCTTGCAGTCTCAACCAGCTTTCACATGCATTTCCTGACTCGATTGTGGCCTGTGGCTCCTGAGAGCAGGTGGATGACTTCACAGCCAGGTGGCATCAGTACAGGCATCGGAAGTCGGCATGTCGAGCCGGTGTGCGAGTGTTCTCTACCTCCAGCACCCTGCAGACAGGGCTGCTATGTTCATCCCTGTGAGACCACCTGCACACGGTACAGTCTTCCCACACACACCAGGAGTGAGAGGCCTGCCACAGCCCAGTGACCTTCCTGTTCCAACCTGGGCTGCTTCCCCTCCCTGGGACACTCCCCAGAGCCTGCAGGCAGTGGGCAGGCGGCATACTGTCTGAAATCTTCTCTGTCGTCTAAGGAATGACTGAGCATCATTCTCTTCATGACACAGAATACCACCCAATAGAAAGTTCTAGGCCAAAGGAAAACTGCCTTCCCTCTCTGGTTGACCCTTCTGCACTCAGTCTGCTTCTTGAAGTGCCAGAGTGTACAGAGGGCAAAGGTCAGACAGATGGGGCCAATTCTGCCCCAATAAGAACTGAGGGGAAGCAAGCCCTTTCTCTGCTTTTCCTTCTACAAAGGCATGGCAACGGAGAGCAGCCTCAGGCCTGTCTCCTGAAGCTGCCTGCAGGAGGAAGCTCCTCCGCCAGCCCAGCTCTATCTCTGGCCTTCTCCAATCCCTGCCGCAGCTACCAGGAGGTGGAGGCGGGCGGAGACACCGTAGCTGTGTGTGTCTCCAAGCTGCTCCCACACCAGGGGCTTGGCCCGCCCAGAGCAGGGTGCCCTGATGCGTGGCAGAAAGGAAGAGGGAGAGCGGGCGATGGAGGACACCAGCCCGGATGCAGGTGTCCGTCTGCTGGTCAGAGATGCCGCCCCGTGGAGGCCTCTTATTACACAGGTGGAGGGACAGTGATACCTGTTTCCCCAGATCCGCTGGGTCTAGGAGCCGGCTCAGTGGATGGTCATACTAACAACGCTGCCTGGTGCTCAAGGAGTGTTCTCAGTAAACTTTTCTCTTTAGTCAGCTTTTTTGCTGCCGTGACTAAGGGACCCCACCAGAAACACTGCAGAGGAGGGAAAGTTTCTGGAAGGGCTGACGGTACAGAGGCGCTAGCCCTAGAAGGCTGGCTCCACTCCTGGGGCCTCAAGGCGAGGCAGAGGAGTGTGGCAGAGGGAAGCCGCCCACAGGAGATCAGGAAGCAGAGACTCCACTCTCCAGACACCAGACACTACCCCAAAGCCACGCCCCCAGAGCCCCCTCCTCCAGCCACACCCAGTCGTGCCATCAGGACCCACTCACTGATGGGGTTGAGACTCTCACCACCCGATCACTTCTCCTCTGAACCTTCTGGCACTGTCTCACACATGAGCTTGGGGGGAAACCTCACATCCAAACCAAAACAACTTACCAAGAACAAATAAATATTCCCTTTTCTGAAATTCCAGGAAATTCCTACACTGGCCAGTTTAAGCTCAGACAGAAATCCCACTGGCTGATTTTTCTCCCCGATAATGTGGACCTGAGATGGAGTCTCTACCTGCTGGGAGTGTATCCTCTGTTTTACTGTAGAACTGAAGACATCGGAGGTCATGAGAGGATCCCTCAGAATTGCTGGCCACTGGCCACTCAGGGGCACTGAGCACTTGAATGCACCTCATCTCAGCTGAGAGGTGACAGGTGTAAAACACACCTCAGTTTCAAAGACCAGGTGGAGAAAAAGAACAAGCCATTCATTGATATTTTCTATGTAATAAGATTTTGGATATGATGGGATAAATAAAATATATTTTAAACTGACTCCACCTGTTCTTTTTAATTTTTAATGTGGCACCTGACATCCTGTCATTTAGAGTTCTCTGTGACTCACCTTGTGTTTTCATTGGTGCCCAGTGCCAGGTGGCACCGTCACTACTGACTCCAGAAGTTAACATGATGCAGAGAACGAGGAGGAGTTGTAACCTTGTTTTTGGAAATCAAAATGTCACCGGTGTTAGAGCAAAACAACGTGGGGGGAGGCAGGGGTGGACAAGTGCTCTCTTTTCATCCTTACATCAAAACAAAACAGCCTATTTTTTTTTACATGAAATAGTTAATCATCAGGTATAATTTTTGCTTTAAGAAACCAGTAAGGCTGTTGGTGAAATTCACCAGAGTGTACTCTAGAGACTGCACTTCCCATCCTCCGTGTCCCCACCTCGACACCTCCCCAGCCAGGGGCCACATGAGGATCAGCACCAATGTCACAATCACACAGGACCAAGGCAGAGGGAGGGGGAGGGTTGCCAGGAGGGTCCCGGCCCTGCCTGCGCTCACCCTCCATTTGGCAGTCCTCAGTGAGCCAATGTGAAGTGTCTCCACCTAAGTGACCAGCACAGCGGGGTTCACTCTTCTCTAACACAAGCACATGATGGCAGCGAGTGGCACTGGATGGTCACTCACTGCACTTGCTGCACCTAAGAAGCAAAAGCCACATCCTGAGTGACAGAGCCCGGGGTGCGCTCTGGGTCCAGCCTTGCAGGGACACTTCTCCTCTGCCCTGACCTCTGCTGAGGCCCAACAGAACTGACCTGGGGAGGCCTCAGCTCCTCAGTAAATGTCATCAAGGGACCCTCTTTCCAGGAGACGTCTCCAGGGTGCAGATTCTTGGCAGAGGACCTTCGGGGATGTGATGCCGGCTTCCGGTCCCAGAAGTGGAGGGTCGGGGTAGGTGAGGGCACCCAGGGGCTCCACTGATGGAGGAGCAATTGACCTGTGGCTTATAAGTTTTGTCCCAAGATCACTCTAGTCGTTTTTAAATTGATTCCACCTCTTGAGAGGATAAAGAGGGAAAGGAACTGGCATGCCTACACATCAAGAGCGACCGGGAGGAGGTGAATTAGGAATCCTAGGTCCTTAAAAGCTTTCACCCACATTTCCAGATGCACCGGTGGAATACCCAGTCTCTGAATATTTTCACTGCCATCAAAAAGTGATTTGAGATCAGAAGTAAGGACGCTCCCAAAGGGCAGAGCTTCTATAAAGCTTTTGGAAATTTTTAAATCTGAGATTTATCTGAGTTCTCTGTATATGCCTAAAATTCAAGACATTGGATCAGCTCAAAAGCTACTGCAGAATTAAAGGGTATTTTGAGTCTCCTTCGTGAAATGATGATTTCACTGGAAAATATAGTCTTGGTATTCATGGGCTGGGAACATTTCCCGCAGGTCCTGTGAGTGCACAAACATGCAAGCCACCACAGGTGCACACACCTATAGACAGCCGCTCTGTGGACAGTTACCTTTACTTTTAAAGAGTTTTTCTTGGCTCAATTATTATTCTGTCATCTTAAGTATTATTTTCTCATTCAAAAAAAGACACACAATTATATAAATCTGAAATTTTCAGTGAGTTATTACAGAATAAAAATACACTAATAAAAACTAATCACAATCACTACTGAGTTCATAATTCTCTAGAATCTAAATTCAGCAATCTCTGCCCTGGCAATTCAGAGTTTACCTTCCATACAATGCTATAGACATTACCTGCTGGACGTCTGCAGGTTCATACAGTATCAGTACAGAGCTGAGCTGGCATCTCAGCTGCAAAGGATTTTTTTTTAAACATCTTGATTTATTTCCATCCAGTCTCTTTGTTAAATATTGTTCGAAATAGCTAAAAACATATCCTACATGCACCAACCACATCAATGTTTATAGCAGCTCAACTCACAGCAGTTAAACTATAGAAACAACCTAGGATCCTCAACAGATGCATGGATAAAGGAAATGTGGTACATATGCACAATAAAATATTACTCAGCCATAAAGAAGAATAAAACTATGGCATTTTCTGGCAAATGGATGGAGCTGGAGAATATCATGCTAAGTGAAATAAGCCAGTCCCAACCCAAAAACACCAAAGGCTGAATGTCTTCTCTGATATGTGGTTGTTAATTCACAAAAAGGGGGGGCAGGGCTAGGGAAGATTAAAGGTACTTTAGATAGGTGGAGGGGAGTGAAGGGAGGGAAGGGGAGATGGAGGTAGGAAGGACAGTAGAGTGAATCAGACATTAGCACCCTAGGTACCTATATAACTACATGAGTGGAGGGATTCTACATCATGTACAACCAGAAGAATGAGAAATTATACTCCATCTATGGATGAGGCACCAGAGTGCATTCTACTGTCGTGGGTAACTAATTAGAACCAAAGAGGAGATACAATTAAGGATTTAAAAAAGTAACCAGGATCCTTAATATCCATGTGCATCTCAGTGTTTTTCATGTCCTTAAAAAGCCTACATAAACACCACTTTTCCCTTCTTTTCCTTTTGTTGGTTCTTCTTGAGCATTTGGACAAATACACTACAACCAAGCTGCAAGCGCCCTGGGTGACCTTGGCCTCTGTCTCAGGGAACTCCACAGTCAAGAACTGCCCTCCAGCTGCAGCCTGCTTCTGCCTGGCTTCAGGGCAGCAGTTCAGGAGAAGCCAGGCATTTCTCTGCAGCCCCGCAGGTGGGACGTGGGGACCCCCCAGAGAGGTCTCGGCCTCAGTCTCTGCCTTCCACATGCTGCTGTGCAGTGAGCACCACCCGCAGTGCCCGCAGCGACCAGCGGAGCGTCTGCTGGTGTGGAAGCAGCACCACTCACCCCGGGCCCGGCCTGCTCTGCACGCAGGCCTGTGGGATCCGAAGCCGGGTTCCCCCGGGCCACGCCCCACTGCTTGGTCTCACACCCCAGTTTCCTAATGCCTTCTTCTTTGTAGGAGAACATTTCATCCTGTCACACCCTCGCTCTGTCACCCTGTCACCTGAAGTCCCCCAGAACCTGGATTACCCCACCGGGCCTGGCAGAGGGCCTCTGGGGCACACGTTCCAGACCCACCGTCCCCCTCCTGCCCGGTGCTTCCCCACCTGTGGGCCAGAAGACAACACAGACCTGCCAGATCCAAGCCGCCTGCTCTCTGCACCAGGCATCCGCCCACCTCATCACCGTCTGAGGCAGGCTCTTGGCTTCTGCCTCCCAGTGACATGGAGGACTCGGTGGGGCCAGGCCCTGGTCACAGCTCTGTCTCAGCTCACGTTCCTCTCATCCACAGCTGGTGAACGAGGGACCCTCACGTTCGTCACGGATGGGAGCCACCCGCAGGCGGAGCAGAGTGCCCTGGCGCTGGGGGTGAACGGCTGCTGCTTCCACAGTGGGGAAGGGGCTTCAGGGCCTTGGGAAAAGAAGGGCCGCCATGATGCTTTGGACCTCAGGGAGACGGAGAGGACGGGGTGATTCAGATGAGGGTTTGGTTTTCCTCCAGGGTTCCCAAGACTTGATCCAGTTGTTCAATGACTCATTTGTTGAATAAATAAATGGATAAAATCACAGTTTCTCAACTTCATGGGTCACTGGCTACAGGAGGTTTAGAGAGGAAGACGTCCATTCACTGATTCACTTAGCACACAGATTAGCTGGTCTGACACCGAGCTTTGAGCCTGGTGTTGGGGACACAATAAATGACATGGCGGTTGTGTGTCCTTCAGAGGGTCAGAGCTGGTGTCAACAGAAGGAAAACAGGTACGACGTCAAGATCCTGAGACCTTCCCTGCCTGGGCCCTTCGCCCAGCTCCACTCAGGGCAGAGCCCAGGTGGGCATCCTGGGCGGGTGGCATGGTGCCTCTGGAGCCCCCTGGGGCCAGCGAGCTAACCATGCTCCAAGAGTTTGTCCTGACCCTTAGCTAAAGCCGCTGTTGGGAACACAAATCCACAATCCCCAGTTTTGCCTTTTAGAGCAACACAGAAAATAAATGAAGACTAAAACCCTATCTCTTTTATAAAGTTCAACCACCCCTCAACAGTGAGCTGCAGACACCCCGGAACTTACCCAGCTCTTCTCAGCCACCCAGCTCCTCCAGTGGCCCTTCTGCACTGGGCTGGCTCCTCACGCACCCCGCTGCCCGCTTCTCCCTGAGCACTCCCCTGCCCTGCCCTCGCTGTGCTGGACCCAAAGGGGCCGCCCAGCACCAGGCGCCACAGCGGCTTGGTCAACACCCGCGTGCAGTTTGAGCACCGAGTGTATTTCTTCTGAGGTGCCTAATGACGGTGCTGCCCTGAGGTAGACCACAGGAAGACCACAGGGACCCGCAATCCAGGATCCCCAGACAACGGAGGGCCTGAGGCGGATATAGGAAGAGTTCTGGTGAACAGGGCCTCAAAAGGGATCCGAGAGCCAAGGGCTAATGACCCACACACTTTTAGTTCAGATTAAGTCTGTGAACCAGTAGCATCCAGATGTGCCAGCACTGCCTCCCTGACGTGCCCAGTCCCTGGTGTGCGCAGGTGGTATCCAGAGCTCCTCTGCTGCCCCCCCACTGCCACCTCCCCACACCTGTTGTGTACCTACGACTGAAGCCACCTAAGAGGACGATGCCACAGGATTCCAGGGCAGCCATCCTCTGTTGATTGCTCTTAACTTTAAGAATCAGGGAGATGAGCAGCCGTCACAGCCCGTTTCCCCTAGTTTCAACAGCAACTCAGTAAGTCATCAATTACTCAAATATGAAAAGTCACTCTGCACTGAGGGTTGGTACAAAGAGAAAAGCATACTTGTAGACAAGTATTGGTGTTTTTACCATTTCTCGGGATTACTTGATGTGGAGCAGAAACTAAAAGCGGGGGTGATGTTCTGAACTACGATTGGCCAGCTGTGTGATTTGGGTAATTCACTGTACCTCTCTGAGCTTTCCTTTCTCCAATGTAAATTAGACCGCTGGATTAGATGCCTGGTCTGAGAGCTGAGCTCCGACCTGCTCTGGGGCCCTGCTGATGTATCTCGGGATGACAGGGAGGTGTTCTCACCTTTTCTGTGCCAGTCCTGGTTTATTTCCTATGGGAACTTGTGTTATGAAATTAAAGGTTCAAAAGTCACTGGGCAAGATGGTCTAGAAGATGCCTTCAGGGCCAAACATTCCATGATGTATATGTAGAGGAGTCCCCTAGAGGGACACGCAGGCCCTGGCCACATGAAACATAGAAGCTCCCCTCAAGCACCCTGCTGGGGTCCTACCTGCCCATTCAACAAGTGGCCCCTGGGCTTCCCCTGGTCCTTCTCTGACCACAGCAGGCCAGGCCTGGGCTTCCAGACACGGGATCCGACAGTTGACCAAGGAGCCTCGGTAGCAGGTGGTAGAGCTGAGACGGGGCCAGGAGCACCTGGGCCACCCAGCAGCCCTTCTCCTGCCCCCACTGGCAGGGCAGAGGCAGGGTCTCTCCTCCGCACCCTGGCACCCGGCGGGTCAATGAGATGCATCACGGGAGCTTTGGACATGCCAAGGCTTCTTTTAATGATAGAATGGTCCTTATCTGCCCAAGTTCTCTCGGCAGTCAACCTCATTCTTTAATCACATGTGGGCAGACTGGAGTACTTATTTTATCAAAGTCAGAGCCAGAAATTCTAACTGCCTGGAGTTTTCCTACAGACGCCCCTCTGGGTACCAGGAAAGGTACACGTGCATGACAGGTGTGCGGGTGCCACAATGTCTCAAGATGCCTGGTCGCTTCCAGGTGCACTTGAGTCGGCTTGCTCTGTGAAAGCCAGAAACTTCCGGTGTCCGTCCTCATCCATCAGGGGCACGACTGGACTCCAAAGGCAGACTCACAAAACGACCTCTCCATGCCCAACTCGCTCTCCCCAAGTGCCCCCGCGTGGACCAAGGGTGCCAGGCCTGGCTTCCCCTCCTTCTAGAACTGTGTGACCTCTGCCACTTCCCAGCAGTGAACCCTCCCTGAGTCTCACTGTCTGCGCCCATCCCTGGAAGCATGGGGGTGCTCTGCTCCTCCTGCTCAGCTCCCCACCCCCAGGGCCCCCCACATATTTTGCAATTGTCAGAACCACATCTTCCTCGGAGCCAGCATCTCCCTTGAGTGGAGGCATCAGGGACGCTATTGGAATGTCTGCTCCCCGCTCCACCCAGGGACCCGGTTTGAGGTAGGTAGTCAGTGTCAGGATTTCAGAATTCCCAGAATGAACGCTCTGAGAGCTTCAAACACTCGAGCAGGAAGAAAAACCCCCATCCAAAAGAAGAAAAGGGAATTCTCCCCCTAATTTAAGACCACATCACTCCCATTCAAGGCCACCTCTGTCACCTAGGAATTTCTGAAAGAGAAGAAAATGGGGACATAGCTGGGCTGTGGGGCTGTGAGGTCCCTCCTTGCTGTGCATAAAACCTGTGCAGAGGGTTCAATCAGCCCTTTCAAGAGAAAGGAGCCCCATTATCTTCAAGAGCAGTCCCGGGAGCCTGTCGGAAAGCAGACTCTCGCCTTCCAGAGGGTTTGAAAGAGCCCCCGACACAGTCTCGGTTTTGATCAGGGGACTGACACCTATGCTGTGGCCCTCCCAGCCCCGCGGCACTGGCAGGCACGGCGGGGTTCAGAGCCTGAGCTCAGGCTGAGCTCCGCAAGGTGAGGGGGTGCAGAGTCCCACAGCGCTTCAGGTTGCGGAGGCTCTTTTTTTTCAGTTCCTTAAGGGGGTCTTAAATGTCTTAAAAAATTGATCAGATGCTTCCAGGCAATGATACAGAAATTGCCACTGATCATTTGATTAGCTGGACCCGACTTGTGATGAGTGCTCTGAGAAGCCCCTGCGGAGGACTGCATCCAGGACACCACTGCTCTCCAGCCGCCACTTCCGAAAACAGACAGCACTCTCCAGCTGGACCTGCAGCTCCAACGCAGCGTTGGCAAGGTGGTGGTTTCTCCTGGGAAGGGACGGTCAACTCTGTCACCATAACGGCCCCCCGTGTCCAGACGCAGAAGGCACAGCAGGTCTGTTCTGAGGTCCTTGCCTGATGGAGTCCATCTCTACCGCAGACTCAGAATAAGCAGGTACTGACAGGACGCACCATCTGTCAGCTCTCCCAGAGGTGCCAAGGCTGTCCATACCATGACCGCAACGTGATTTTTCATTAATGACCATGACTAAACACCTATTTTTTTCTCTCATTAGCTCCACCACAACAAGTACCTAAAGTATCCACCCATAATCCCACTGAGGTCCTCGGCCTCTCGGGAGTCACGTGCTACGCCACCTTCTGCATTTCTTTAAGGGCTGGATTTGCCTCGGTCACTTAACAAGGCCCAGGTGGAAAAGTCACATGGCAGTCCCAAAGGAAAGGGTCACGCCCGTTCCAGGCGCCCAAGGAGATACAAGGACAAGGCAGCAGTCCTGAAAAGTCAACCGCAAATGGACCCAGAGGAGGACACAGGGAGGAAAGTGTCCGAAGTGACCCTTTCCCCGGGGGCTGCGTTGAGACCGCTCCTGCCCTTTCCATCTGTCTGCCTCTTCCAGGAACTCAGATCTCATGGTCAGGAGGCTTGAGGTCCTGGCCACAGGCAACCTCCCACAGCGCTGGGCGTCCTTCCCCTAATCTCCTGCACAAGACCACGTGACCCAGCTGAAGCTCAGAAGAAGCCATCTGAGTTCACGTCGTCTCTCCAGAGACGGCTGCGGCACAACACACAGCACCCGTGGCCGGGTCTGTCCACAGCAGGGTGCCCAGCAGGCGCTGCTCTCCGCAGGCTCGGGGAGAGTCACATCTCTGACTTGTGTTCTCTTCCTGGGCTTTTGCAACTCGAGCCTGGCACACTCGGGATTCCTCAACGAGGGAGAGGGAATGGCATCTACTTTGATGCCCAATCCTTTAGCGTCACACACAGGCAGGGCTCAGTTCTGTGGAGATTCATGCCGCAATGCCCAATGAGGCCCACACCCGGTGACCGCTCATGGCGATGAGTGGTAGGCAGCGAGCTGGACACTTCCACGTCACATGGGGGCTGCAGAAGTCTGGGTCAAGGTCAGTGCAAAGCATCCTCCCACTCTCAGGTTTGAAGGTCGTGGCTAAGCCTCCCCTGGCAAGGTCAGCGGGGGAGATGGCAACAGGAAGCCCCCACTCAGCTTTTAAAACGACCACAGCTCAGTGAAAAGTACCTAGGTTGAGAGTTGGGCCTGTGCCTACAGCTGCTCTGTGCCCCAGGCCGTCGGGGCTTCCGTTAGCTTCCCACAGCTCCTGACTGATTTGTTTAGTAAATGCCCTGATGACCTGGTCCCAGAGGCTGGAAACCGCCTGTTCTCTCTGTGACAAGTCAAACGCCCCCTGAGGACAGCACCACGCCCGTCCCTCTTCTCCCGGGACCCCTCCACACCAGGGCCACCCCTGGGCCCCCAGGTGGAGCCCTTGTTCTATGCCCCCAGAACACCCACACCTTGGGGTCCTCCCTGAGACCCTGCCGTTCAGCTCCCTTCGCACCACGGCGCACCCCTCCTCCTGGCGCTGGGAGTTCCCAAGTCCCAGGTGTGTTCTGAAAGGACCCTGAGAACCGGGGTCCCACTCTTTACCCAGCCCCTGAGGGTCTCAGGAAACGGGTTGGCATGGAATGGAATGTGGACTCTAGGAGCAGCCTTGAGGTTTGACACTGACTTCTCAGTCCATCCCGCCTGCTCTTCTCGTCACGGAACCTTGTTCTTCAGGGTTTCTTTCAATATTTTTTCCCCTAACACCACATCAGCTCAACTCTAGATGCCTCACATTGCCTTTGAATGGCAATTCATTAAAATTCCATGTTAAATCATTTGAAATGGGGACAGCATATGTCCAACCAACATTTCTTTGACACGGTGGCATGAAAAGTTTGACTCATGAAGGCCAAGGCCAGCTTGACCTCAGCCTGCTCTGGACTTTACTACTAAGAAGCAAGAAGGTCCACAGCAAGGCACACTGGCAGGGTTCATCACCATGGACCCTCTGGACCTGTCAGGATGCTGGACCAGGTCCATTTCAGTGACCTCTCCATCAAATGTGTTATTTTTAAAAATCCCATCCATTTCAAAAAGTTCTTCTGCAATGGCATTATTAAAAAAGTTTAGAAGGCAATTCAAGTGTCACTCAGCTCTAGGTCCTGGGCCCAGGACTGAACAGCTAAAGAGACATATCAGGGGCCACTAGGGTCCCTGCAGCTTCCAGAAAACTGAGAAGCAACAAAAACAGCTGTCACATATCAAGGAATGGTGCTCACAGCTGATTTCCAGGCACGAGAACTGAAGTCACGGCTGAAGGTGCAGTGAAAGTTCCAGGTTAGAAACAGAACGCAGGCGTTCCCACACGACCGGAGGCCTCTGGCACCTCAGAAGGAAAGGCTGCCCACTCTCACGGACAGAGATTCCCCAGCACAAGTAGGTGAGTGAGAACACGGACGAAACTGGCCCCCTCACCCTGATCACGCACAAGTGAGGGCTGCGTGTGTGCCCACACACCCAATATGCTCAGAATGTGCTCTAGAAGCTTACCCCTGCTCAACAGTTGAGAGAAATGTTTAAGGGCTTATTGGAAAAACCCAGAATTCATTTTGGTCTTGTCTTTCTCAATAGCATTACAGATTACTGCCTTTCCATTTTAAATCATTTGAAATGGGGATAGCAGATGTTAAAACAAATTTGTACCTTTTAATTTAAGTGAACAAGTCCCTGAATTTGATTTTCTAAGGCAGTCTCTGCCCGAGAATATGCTGCACTTGTACCAAACCCCCCTCAGCTCTGTTTGCTTCCTGCATGGGCTTCGCTCTGCCAGGGTGGGGGTGGGGTGTCAGGTGGAGCCAATGTGGCTTCTGAGCCAAAGGTGAACTCAATTCATTCACCTAAAAAGATACATTGTTTTTCAACATTTCTGGGCTGATAACACTTTCTTTAAAAGTAAATTTTAGCATCTCCAGAGAGAAAAACTGCCTTCTAGAATTCTATTCTCCCTTTTATACCAGTATGTTCACATCGTATCCTTTACCAAAACAAAACAAAATCCCAAAAAGCTCTTTCTAGATATTCATATGTTTTTAGTAATTTTTTTAAGCAAATTTGAGAAAACACAGCAATATCTAATTAACAGGCAAAACAATTGGTTTTATAGGCTTTCCTAATTTTTTCATTACCCTGTGCTAATCCTCCACAGAGAAGTTATTTCTGCCCTCCACCCACTGGCCTGGCTCCCAACAGCCATGGCAGGTGAGCCGTAGCAGGTGAAGGGGCTGTGAGCCGCCCGCCCCTGGATTGCTAAGAAGAAACAGGGGTCTACTGGGGTCATCACAATCTCTAAAGAATGTTAGACACAGATTTAGGCTTTATGAGATCCAAATCCTCAGAGTAATGCCTCCTAATATGCAGGTGTACAGTGCCACCATCCCCGAGTGTTGGGTGACCTGGAGATGGCCTTGTAGTCAGAAAATATCCCCGAACCATGAACCAAACCAGAAACAGGAACCCCTCCCCCACCCTTTTAAAGCACAGCTCCCTCTTCTCATGGACCCTGTAACTCCCACCAGCCTGGGCTTGGGGCTTTCCCTAGAGTCCCAACAGCAACAGGGAACAATGAGACGGGGACCTGGAGAACTCTAGGAGAGCTCTGCAGCCTGAGCCCAGAAGAGCTTAGAGCTTTAGGAAGCAAAATATGATGCAGCCATAAGAAGAGTCTTCAGGTATGTTATTTACCTCTTTGTGTTCTAGGCAGTTTGGACTTTAGCCCAGGGCCTTTAAAGCAGCCTGCATGTGTGCACGTGTATGCACACGCCTGTGCATGTGTGCATATGTGAACCGTTTAATGTAAGACCTTAGTCCTCCACCCATTTTTTCCTGCCCTAGCCTGCTGCTGACCCTTCATTTATGGACTTTGGTTGAGACCGCTGAGAATTTTTCAGGGTAAAGGAAAGGCCATTTGAGAATGGTGGAAAAGGACTTCCCAGCTGCAGGTGACAAGGACAGCCACCTCTGAGGGTCCCACGTGGTTTCTGGAGCCAAGGCTGCCTCTGGACACCAGTTAACATCTTCAAAGGGTAAACAGATTCAGGATGGGGGCGGGGATTGATGGTCAAAAGTAGAAAATCAAGCCAAGAGCTTATTCATCCTCCAAACCCCACACCCCAATTAACCATCGCCAGGTCCCTGCGTGCTGAGAGAACAGGAGAAATAGAGGAGAACTGCCTGAAAACCAGGGAACTTCTTTACATAACACAGTTGGGCTGCAGGCTCTGGTTCCTGGGTTTCCACCTAGGACTACCACTGTGCTCCTTTTACAATCACCACTTCTGCCCCATGTCAGAACGGCCACCTAGTCCTAGTCCAAGCCTGCAGCCCAGCAAGTGTTTATTTTATACCTAGTGAGGGAAGAGAACTGTAATAAAAGGAGACCCCATTGGTTACAAGATGCTGATTTAGGGTGGGGAGGTTTCTCTATTGAGCAAATATTCTGTAGAATTCTAAAAGGAGGAAGGTTTGGTTTATGTGAAACTGTCAAGGTACAATAAGCATTAACCCTTGCACACTCTCACACTGAATTTTTAGATTTCCATGTTTACAAGATCTTCTTCCCAGAAGAAATAAAATTGTACTCAAGTTCTGTAGATGATGATAATAAGATGGTCCCTCTTTATTTGAAAAACGGGCTCTGGGGAAATGATCCCAAAATGGAGCTCTCACCAAATAGAGATCCAAAGTTGTCTCCATGTGTTCTCTAAATAGCTGATGGTGGGATTCTGTGACCCAAGTGCTCTCAGGTTCTTTGCTTTCCTGAACTATAGCAAGGTCTCCTTTCTCTTTCTTACCCTTAGCAAAAGCAACCTAAGGACAATCCTAACCACACAGGAGAAATCTGCTTCTGCTGTTGATTTACCAAGCTCCAGCGAAGGGCTTTGCAAATCTAGTGGTGTCTCCCAGGATCTATTTTAATGATCCGCCGGAGGTGAACTGAGCAGCGATTAACAGACAAGAACCCTTCGGCTTCTCTAAGAAGGGAATTACAATATCACAGGAGTGCTAAACCGGGGCCTGGAGATTCACCTTTGTCCCCAAATGCACCTGCCTCTGCAGAAGCTGGGCCTCCCCAGGTCAGGGTGACAGCCCTTGGCCCTTGCCCTCTGTACACAGGACCCCTGTGCAGATCTCTGACTGTCAGGCAGCCTGCAAATCCCAAGACCTCTCAGCCGGGCTCACCTGGTCCTCAGTGTGCCTCCTTCGGCAGGCCACGTCTGCACTGTCTCTGACCAGAAGAGCAGCGCCAATCTCTTCCTGCCTTCCAGAAATACTCCAGAGAAAGGGGGAAGGCAAAGTCCTCTACATGGCTTCATTCCTGTGACTTGGCTTAGAACCAAATCAGTCCTCTTGGGGTGTGGGAATAGGCTTTATTTTTAAATTTATGTATTAATTTTTGTGGTATGTCCTTCTTCACCCAAATTACAAAGTAGTTAGAAACCTTTGCAACTATCACAGGTGAAATTAGGCAGCTCTGAAGAGAGAGACCTTGGTCCCTAGGTGCCTCTGGTCAACTTTGCCAGGCAGAGGCTCTCCCGGCTACCCATGACTGACACCACCAGGCATCCTTTAAAAATAGAAGCAGGTGGAGGCGCAGGGCAGACCCTGCACTCTCAGCAGCTGGGTGCCCAGAGGGCTACAGCCATGAGCACACACCAAGTCCTCCACGAACCTCCCTCCCTCTGGCACACACACATGCACACGCACGAGGCACCAGCATTACCTGCTCCTGCTGCTGTGCCGATTTCCCCGCAGGCTCCTTAGCAGTGGTCATGGTCCGGGGCGCTTGCCACCACGGGGCAGTGGGGGCTGACAGCGAGTTTGGAGCCACCAGAGTCCAAACGGAAGGCGAGGAGGGGTGGGATTCTAGTCCATACTTCCCAAATCACCGGGTATTTCGGGGCGGGGGAGGCAGGCGGGAGAGCAGCCTAGTTTGCTCTTTAAATGCAAAGAGCAGGGCGAGGATGGGGAGCGGGAGGTGCTGCTGCTTAGCGGGGCTTCTCCAATTAGCAACAGCCTCTGCAATCGCCACAGAAACAATAACTGCTTAGCAACCGGCCGCCGGCGCCTGGGTGCAGGCAGGGCCCGGGCGTGCGCTGCCGCCTCCTCCCGGCCGCGCACGGCGCATGCTCCGGCCGCGCTCCGCCGGGCTGGCCGGGCGGGGGCCGCGAGGGCACCACGGAGGGGACCGCTGGGGGACGCGCGCCCACGCGCCGCGAGCCCCGCTGCAGCCCCGCGTGTGCGGCAGCCGCGCGCGCGCGAGGCTGAGCCTGGGCCCAGGAGCGCCCGGGACAGCTCCCACCTGGGCGGGGGCACAGGGGGGCACAGAGGGACTGGCTTTGTTTTTTCCTGCTGCAAAGTGGCTGGTGCTTTTGAGGAGGAAGGGGTGTTTACCAGGGAGGGGTCCTCTCTGTTGTCACAGTGGGTTTTGCAGGAAGGCTGGCCGTTGTGATCCTTGGCCTGTGTTTTCCTTACAATCCAGAAAACTTAGGTTCCATCTTTAGAGTCTCTATTTCTCCTAGAAGATTAGCCTAGACTTCGGACTGTCTCTCCTGGCCCTTAAAAGAGAAAAGAAAGGAAAAAAGCCCGGTCTGTGCAGCGACCTTGGAGGACACTGGGCTCCCTGCTGCGCCCTGAGCTCAGAGCAGGAGACAGAACTGCATGTGGGCTGATGCTGGGGCCTCCATCTTGGACTGACCAGGGCTCCTGCCACACCTGGACTCTGCTGCCTACACCTGAGTGACACCTTCAGTGGGTAGAGGAGAAAAGCACAGAGAGGGGGAACTCTAAGGGATGCATGAAGAGCCCATAGTTTGCAGGTGGATCATCTTGTGGCCCTCCACTCCCCCTGTGGGCGTGCTCTGTGTGCCCTGGACCTCTGCTGATACTAGACCTCCTGGTCAGGCACCTCTCCATCCACCCAGCCAGCTCCTGGTGTGTTGGTGATGGGAAGAGGCTGCCCATCTCCATACTGGTCACTAATACCTACTCTCAACAACAATCAAGTGCTTTGGCCAGGGCCTGAATCATCCTGCTCTTTGACTCTCTGCAGAGACCTTCAAATAGATTGGTTTCCCTGTATTTTCCTTCCCATAGTTCAGCTCCTTCCCAGTGCACCCCAAGTCTTTTACAAAAACAGACAACATGGCAAAATCCAAGGCATTGTGTCCTTTGGAGTTGACAGATGCATCCAAATCGTAGAGGGCAGATAGCCTTCTCCACGCAGGCTGCACTTGGTTCGACTCTGAGGGTTCACTTGGCACAGATTCCAAGGGAAGCTGGTGGCTTGCATGGCTCAGCCAGGAGCAGGAGAGGAAATCCCTGCAGAAACTCTTGGGACACAGGGAAGGCTCCTGTTTCTCCTGCAGGACTCTGAGCTTCCACGGTGGCTACAGCCATGGGGTAAAGTCCTGCCATGCATATCTGTGGCCCTGCCTACTGGGATGCCTGGAACTGGCCTGTTCACCAGTGTTGGCTGAAGGGTGGGTGCCAGGCTAAGCCAGGGGGCAGACTCTCAGGGTCTTCATACCATCACAGCCTCATTCAAGGAAGCCACAGATGGACCCAGAAGCCATGGCTGCTTGAAGTCCTCAGGCAAACCTCACCTTGGCAATGAGTGGTTGCTCTTCCTTCAAGTACCAGCAACAGAGCCGGCCCCCGGGGCCTCCGTCACAGTGAGGTCAGCAGCCCCTGCCTCGTGACACACCTTCACAGTCGCAGGCTCAGCACCGCTCTGTCCCCAGAGATTCCTCTTACACCCCGGGGTGGGAGGCATGGAAAGCGACCATGGGTTGACAACCCAGTGAACTCTGTCATCCTCTGAGGATGAGGAGTGACGTCCGAGGACAGGGATGAGAGAGGCTGCACAGGTGCAGATGTGAAGGGACCTGTGGCCTCTCCCTCCACTGTTCCCAGGGACCTCCAGTTAAACCAGAGGTGGCACCCCAGGGATCCTCAGCTGTGTACAGCGAGGAGTAGATGAAACCCCTTCAGACTCCTCCCATTTTACTTCCCAGTGAAGAGCTTAAAATATTTGACCTCTAACACGAATGTGGATAGAAAGCCAAGTTCACTGACATCTGTGAAACTACACATGGCCTTCCACAGGAAGGTCCTCCTGGCCTCAGATCTCATGGAAGTTGGCCTGGCCAGACCCTGTCCCCAGCTCCCCCACATTCTGTCATCTAGAGCCATCAGGAGGAAAAGTGTGAGATGTGAGTGGTGGACGGCTGGCCAGGAAGGGCCACTCAGAACCTTCCCACTGGACTTTCTGGCAGCGGGTCCCCAGCGGCCAACTTTTCTACATGGTTGATTTTGCTTTTAAGGGCAATAGGTCAGGGGAGCCTGCCATCCTCGACAACCTGGACGAAGCGGGAGGATGTCACACTCTGTGAGATAAGCCAGGCACCGAGGGCAAATACTGCGCCTGTTGCGGGCTCCTAAAATGTCAGCCTCCAGGGAAGGAAGAATGAGTGGGGCCGTTGGGCCTGGGCGGGGACGGGGACTTGCTGACCCTCAGGACCCACAGCCCACTGTGAAGGCCAGTGAGTTCAGAAGTCTGTGTGTAGCACTGAGCGACAGACAGCACACCCTGCTGCCGGGCTGTCCAGCTGCCAGGTGGTGGACGACATGGCAAGTGCTCTTGCCGCCAGGACGGGAAGGACTGCTTTTGCTCGTATTTTAAAATCAATCAGCGTCCCTCGAATCATACTTGATCTGTCCTCTCGAGCTGGAGGTGTCTGCATACTATCATGAATGCATGGTCCCTCCTCTTCTTGGAGGTCACAACTACCTTCTCCTGGGCGTTATCAACACTATCACCTCGAAGTCCTCAGTCAGAAGAAAGGTTAAAGACCGGCCAGTCCAGGACGTGCCCCAGGGTGGTATGACCCAAGGGAAAGACAGGAGCTACAGTGAGCTGGTGGAAAGCAGCACCTAGTAATACCATGGTCTGCAGTGCCTGTGGACTGCAGGGAGGACAACGCAGGGCGTCTGTGTTAGGTACAGGAGTGCACAGAGGAGCAGGCGTCCTCAGCACGCCCTTCCCAGCGCCCGGCACAGAGGAGGGGCCTAGAACGTGCACCTGGCATGTGCAGGTGGGTGCTTGCTGTTTTCAATGACAACAGCAAGAAAGGCCATCTGCCAGTGCCGGGGCACTCTGGCCCCTCCTGACCTTGTGCCCCCAGCAGCTCCACGAGGCAGCCACTGCTCTTCCCCCAGTTTACACAGAGGTTGATATTTACAGAATTTGATTTGAAACCCAAGGTCATGCAGAGTTATGTAGCTGAACCCAAATTTGAATCTCAGCAGTCCAGGCCCTAAACCACCATATGGTGCTACACAAGATGCCTGAATACTAGAATATACCACAGTACAAGCATTTACCCAGTCTGTGCCCCAGAATGGCCTGAGCTCGTTATGTATCTCACCCTAGCTCATCCTTAAAAATCTCTTAGTACTTGTGTCCATCTCCTTGGGCTACCATATCAAAGTCCCACACATGGGGCAGCTGGAACTACAGAATTTATTCTCTCCAAATTCTGGAGCTGGACCTGAAATTGAGGTGTTGGGTCCTCTGAGTTCTCCCCCTGGCTGGTGGATGGCCTCTTCCTGCTGGGTCCTCATGTGGTCATCCCCCTGTGTCCTGACCTCCTTTTCTTTAAGGATACCAGACAGATGGAATTAGTGGCCACTCGATGACCTCATTTCAACTTGATTTCCTCTATAGAAGCTCTGTCTCCACATACAGCCACGTTCTGAGGTCCTGGGGTCAGAACTCCACGTGTGACTATTTGGAAGTCACAAAACCTCATAAGAATTGTTCCCAGCCCTATTTCACTTGAGGAAACTGAGGCTCGCAACGACCAAGGAACTCTTCCGAGCTCCTGACGTCAGTCACGGGTGGCAGAGTTGGCGTTGACATCCAGTTATTTAATCAAAGTCCTTTTGCACACGCGTGCACACACACACACACACACACTCTTCCTGTGCCAACACTTCCCAAGTGCCTGGCGGGAGACTCATTCCCAAGTTCTCAATGAGAGTGAGACTCAGGCTTGGCTGTGACTCAGTGGCAGAGCGCTTGCCTTTCACGTGGGAGGCCCTGGGTCCGATCCGCAGCGCCACATAAAAATAAATAAAATAAAGGTATTTTGTTCAACTACAACTAAAAAAAATTTTAAAAAAGAAAGAAAGAGTGAGGCTCCTGGCCCCAGCCTGACTGACCAGCTTCTGCTAAAGAACAGGTGGCCCAGAGGGACTTGCTGAGACCCAGAGGACCCCTCTGTATCCAGGAGGAGGCCGACTTGATGGAGAGGCTCCTGTGTCTGTGAAGAGAGGCACTTCCTTTCTTCAGGGAAGGACTTTCAGAACAGTGTCAAACATCCAGAGCAAGTGGCCAGGACTACGCAGGGCCTGTGGCCATGACAGCCCATGGCTGTGCTCACTGGCCTGGGCACCTGGAGCCAGCAGGCTTGGGGCTGGCCATCTGCCTACAGGAGACGCCACCAGCCCCTCCCCTGGCCTCTCACCTCCCGCTCACACCAGCACACCTGACCAGTTCTTTTAGGATGCTCGGACACCTGTGCAGGGCCTTACAGAGGGACTCGCCACAGTCAGTCCTCCACAGGTGCATAGGCCATCTCATAGGCTGGCCAGCACAGACTACACCTGCTGTCCAACTCAGTGTGTCTGACCAGAGTTGTTGGTATGGGCACAGCTAATCAGGTGTGTTGGCAAACGTGCACACTGGGGTCCCTCTACTGCTTGAAGCTATGTCTCCTCTGATTCCCTCACTTGCCCAAGCAGCCTATCAGCTGCAAGAACTTTGCTTAAGCATCAGTTAATCAGTAAGCATGCATTGAGCACCTATTTTGTCCAGACAGCAATACTCCTGTGAGCAGCAGGCAAGCCAGGGGATCTGCAGTAAGGTAGAGATCAGCACAACTGTAGGGTACGATCAGGTAGAGATCAGCATGTCTGTAGGGTACCATCAGGTAGAGATCAGCATGTCTGTAGGGTATCATCTCTGAAGTCTGAAGTTTTAGCACCCACCATCTGCAAGAGAGGCTACTCCCACTTATAATTCACTGAAAATAAAAAGTGTGGGGTGGCAAGGCAGGACTACCACAGGAGTCATGCCAGAGCCCAAAGAAACAAGTTGGGAAAAAAGAGCCCACTGGAAATTCCCCAGGGGGATGGGGAGTGGCTGAGGTTCCCAAACTACGGATCAGCCCTCCACCACTGACCTGTCTGGAAGCGGGAGCTCTACCAGAGGAGCTACCATTGGCAGGTGGAGGCCGCTTTGGCCTGACCTTGGCAGCCTACTTAAGGGCCGCACACCCAGGTGATGAACATGGGCCGGCAGAGGCAGCACCAGGGAGGAGTCTGGGAGACGGGAGGGCAGGAAAGCAGCAGAAGGCCGCAGGCTCTGGCCTTGGCCGGGTGTGGACCCGGGGCAGTGGCTGCTGGGAGTGCTCAGTCCATTTGCTGGTGGAGGGAGTAGTGGTGCTTCGCTGTTTAAGAGCATCAGTGGCAAGTCTCTGTCTGTTTTCCTGAGGTGCTGGGGAGGAGCCAGGGCCTCTGCAGGCCAGGCAGCCCTCAGCTGCCCAGCCAGGCCCGCCCAGTGGTGAATCTCTCGAACTAGAAGTGGAAAGGGCAGAGCACCACGCCCAGTTGATGCGGGGCTTCCTTCATTTTGAAATTGTTCACTTTAAGGAAAATAAGCAGAGCATGGAGGGGCAGTAAGCTCTTGGGCACCCCCTCTGTACAGCCTGCCGTGGACCTCAACACCCAGACCCTGGCTGCTCCATAATGGGACCGTGTTATGAGTAAGGGACAGGCCACTGTCCCCCACCCTGAGCCCGGAGGGGCCTCCACTGGAGCGCTCTCTGATGAATGGACTGTGGGGGTCAGGGCTCTCCAGAGAAACGGCCAAAGGACCAGCGTCGGAGAAGGAGAGGGAGGGAGACAGGGGGCTGATGGGTTGGCTGGTGGCCAAGCCATGGCTCACACACCTGCTGCAGAATCCCTCCCTCCTTGGGCACCCTCTGTCTTCTAGGAAGTCCTTCGACTGGCTGGAGGACTTCCACCCCCATGGTGGAAAGATCTACTTTCCTCAAGATGCACAGGTTTAAACAATACTTGCTCTTAACACAACATCTCAACGGGTGCTGGACCTGGTGAGTTGACACGCACGACCAACAGGACAGGCTGCAGGAAGAGGAGTCTGTAGCCAAATCCACCCCTCTCCCCCTCTCCCCTCCCCACCCAGGGGTTCATGGGAGACAAGAGAAGGCGCCTGAGCACCTTGAGGAAGCGCAGCCACAGCATCCCTGGACTTGTCCCCTCTGGATGTCATTTACAGGCAGGAGAGACAAGCTTGAGTCCCCTGGAGGTGGCTGCCACTTCAGGTCCTGGAAGGCTGGACGGAGCTGGTGCTCTGCAGTTCAGTTCCTTGTCTCCCCCCACTTTCCCAGCAGGGGTTCAGGGGTTCTGACACCTTTCAGTCCTGCCTGGGGAAGCCCCAGGAGTAGTCCATGGGACATGGGGTGAGGCTGCCGGGTGCCATCCTCACTGGAGTCACGGGAGGACAGATTGGCTGCACCCCAAGCAGCTCCTAGCAGAGGGTGGAAGCGACAGATTATGTGCACACGCAGATCCTGGTGGGTTCTCGGCACAGGCTCAGGGACCCAAGGAGGAAATACGTGGATATAGGGAAGGGTATACGCACACCGTCATCAACCCAGCCACTTGGCAAATACAAATATATAATCATATAAAACGTGTTTCACAAAAATGCAAACAGAAAGTGCCCTGAAAGCATAACATGACCTGTGCTGATGGCGGGAGGGGTGAAGAGCAGCTCGCGAGGGAAGCCCTGGGAAGGGCGGAGGAGGAGCGGGGGAGGGGACCAGGAAGCGAGGGAAAGAGGGTGGGCGGGGGTCCTGTGCTGTGGCCTTTGCGTCTCTAGTCTGTTTCCTTAGCTGTAATGAGAGCAGGTGTCATGGTGCACCCCCAGCTCACGCATGCAAGAAAGTTCAGAGGGTTATGAGGACTTTAACCTAACCAGTCCTAACCAGTCCCTGTAGGGATCAGCTGGGTGGCCACTATAGGCAGCAGCGTGGCTGGAAGAAGCAGGTCACCCCTCTGACATGCTGTTCTGCCTCACCCTGGGCCAGAGAAGTAGAGTCCGCCATCTATGAACTGAGACCTCTGAAACGGTGAACCCCAAATAAAATTTTCCTCCTTTAAAATTGTAAAGGTCCTCTGGGCATAGCAGTGAAACAACAACAACAACAACAACAACAACAAATGGCTAAAACAGTAGAGAAAGTCAAAATAAAAGTCAGGATAGAATATATTGAGAGTCGCTGTAGCGGGGCCTCACCACCTGTCCTAGCTCACTTAACCCCCAGGACGACCCTGGAAGGAGGCTTCCTGATTCTTTATTTACAGATGGGGCTCAGAGGGAGGGGGTGGTCTGCCCGCCCCCCGTGTGTGCTTGGATAAAGGGCTGGGAGGCTTCCCTGGCTGAGTCCAGCCCTCCACTCTGCGCCAACACCACACCTTCATAGTGGGTGCCCCCTGAATTGCCCTCAGGCTGGATCAGTGTTCCACAATGTGGTATTGTGCAACAGGGGTTTAGAGCCACCTCAGCCTGTGTCACCCCCCTCTGGACGGCTGCCACCATGCGACTGTGAGCACCACCTGCAGTACTGGTGTTGGGATGTTTTCAAGACCTCATTTTAAAATTCTCATGTGTTGGCCCAAAACAGCATCATTTCCTTCGCGTTCCTGCTTTGCAGGTCCACCCTGAACAATCACACCTTGCACACCTGGGCAGACCAGGCAGCCTGCTCGTGGCTGCCCCACACGCTCCTCCTCGGCACCTCCTGCTGCCAGATGTCATTGGTGACAGAGGCGTGACGATGCCTTGCTTATTATTTTTAATGACTCCAGTTGAGATTTCTGGGACCGTTCGCTCAGCCCTATTTGGTGCCAGCTGCAGAACAGACTGTCACTTTGTCTGGGACAAATGTCATGGGGGAGGCCCAGAGGTTCCCATTGCCTCTCTGGGTTCCATAGAAGCCCTCTGAAGCCTCCTCTGGTCTGGGTCTCAGCCCCCCGACTTTTGGACAGTGGGAGTGGGGGGTCAGGAAGGGGTTCACTCCCCACACGGAGAACCCTGAACGTCCAATGTCTCCAAACCTCAGAATAAATCAGTAAACGGGCACGGGCAGGACATTCTCTGAGAACAATCAGCCAACAGTTCCTGCTGTCCAACTTTGCAAAGTGCATCTGATTTGGTTTGGGAAATTAGTGTAAGTGAATGTTTAAATGATGTTCAAATGGGCCACTTAAAACTGGAGACGCATCAAAGCAATGGAAATCTAAAGCACTTAGCGTTTCCTTCAAGAAGGCATTAAGCAAAAGCACTTCACCAGGGTGACCCAGAGACCGGGTCTTCCCTGCAAGGCACTAGCTCCAGCTCCAGGCCCAGCCCCTTCGCTCTGGAGAGCTCCTTCCCATGTTTAATGCCCAGTTCAAAGGTCAGCTCCACCCTCGGCCCTGTGGGTCTCTGGCTGGCTTCCTGGACTCATGGTGAGACCCTCCAGGAAGGAGAGAGCTCGGCAGTCAGAGGAACTTCTTGTTCGCAGGTCCCAGGTCCGCTCAGTGGCTGGCTAGTGCCAGCTTCGGGGTCTGGTTTTCAGGTGTTCAGGGGCACGGCAGTGGACAGCCTGGAGGCCGCTGTCAGGATTAAACGGCAGAAATGAGGTCTCCCAGGGACCATGTCGCGAGCACCAACCTGGCCTTGCTCACCACCACGCGGAGCTCTCCTTGGGCGCCTTTTCACCTCCTCATCCCCAGGGCTCAGCACACAGAGAATAACCCAACAACGGAGGGGACTCGGGGTCGCTGGACTGGGGCCAGACAGCCCATACCAGGGAAGGGAATCAGACCGCGGCACGGCGCCGAACGGCTACAGATGACTGAGAGAATGACTGAGAGAGGCCCCAGGGAGCCAGAGACACTCATGCAGCCACCTGGGAGAACAGAAGTAAAATCAGCAGCAGGAGGATGTCGGCTAGACCACTGAGCCAGGTGTGCCCAGGCTGTGCTGGGAGGGGCCCTGCTGTGGCCAACGTGAAGGCGGCGTTGGCAGGTGCGGCCCCACAAGAACCTGGGTTCCCTCCCCCAGCCCTGTTTCAGCTCAGCCCGCGACCCCCATCTGGTCTCCTTGACATGAGCTCTGGATCTTTAGAAGCCAGGGCTTCACAGCCTAAGACCCTGGGGATCGCAGGGCCGGCACCAAGACGGCCACTTCCAAAGGAGAAAGAGTGAAAAAGAAGAAAAAGAGGAAGCCGTCTCCCATGTTGGAAAGCCCGGGTGAAACCCACAGGAAGACACACCATCAGCCACAGGCTGGCGGGACTTACAGACGACTTACACTTTTTAAAAGTCTCATTTGCTAAAAATTAGAATGGAGTGTCAGTCCCGATGGCTAGAGCCAGCCTAGTGATTAAAAAGAATATATCCTATATGAAATAATGAGTGAGATATGGAATGAGAAGGCAGAACCTCCACCAGCCCCCCAAGAACCAGAAAAGATGATTGCTTAGCAGGGGACACAGACAACCAGCGGGGAGAGCCGCCATTCTAATAAACAAAATGAGATTTACATTGCAGATTACGTTTTCCTTTCACTTGTATCACTTAGCATTCAGGAAGTAAAATAAAATAACACTATCGATGTTCTATAGCCCTCCCTAATGCACCACTTTGTGGAACTTTTGTAAAACAAGTGCACCAGTGAACCGCTAGGAAGCCCCATGCTAAGTTCCCCAGGAAGTCAAAAGACATGGCACCTGACCACAGGCCCAAGAAGCCTTTTGTTCTCCAATTCCTCAGCTTCTCTACCAGAGCTGGAGCTGACATCAGAGGCAACACCTTCTGTGGCCTCTGGTTCCAACACTCACCAATATTCCTTGGAACAAATCCATTTATAAAATATGCTACCAACCCTAGGCAGCCTAGGGTTCTCATGCAATGGAGGAGCAACGTAAGTACCACAGTTAGGTACATCCCTTTACACAGAGGCTCAGCCAAATGCCGTCAAGGACCACACTTGTGTTGAAATTGGCACTGCAGGGAAGCTAGCCTGGCTTGAGCCACATCTCAGAAAGATGTGAGATGGAAGTCCATAGAGAATTAGTGTGTTAGTCAGGTTTCATTGCTGTGACAAAACACCTGAGAAAAACAGCTGACCGGAGGAAAGATTTATCTTGGCTGGCAATTTCAGAGGTTTGGGTTCTTAGGTGGCTCTACAGCTCCACTGACTGAGGGGAGGCAGAACGTCATGACAGAGGGGCTGAGCAGAGGAAAGCTGAGTAGCCACTAAGCAGAAGAGACAGAAGGGGGAAGGGACTGAGGGTAGGTATGCATGGTGTGCCCCTAGTGACCCACCTCCTGCAACTGGGCTCCACCTCCTGTGGTTTCCACCTCCTTCCAATAACGCCATCAAATTAGGAGTTCAGCCACCGATGGCGTCAGAGTCCTTATGACTCACGCAGTGACCAACAGCCCCACCTCGAAACTCTGCTGCACTGGGGATCAAATCTTCAACACCTGGGCCTTTGGACACTCCAGAAAGCCCACCCTGAGCAGGATGACCGGCAGAGAAGGGCAGTCGATATTGTACAACATGTGAGCGACCAGTAAGGCTCCAGTGTTCAATATCTTCATGGAGGCTTTAAAGTAACACTTAGGTCTTTATCATCTGTGGTCGGTGCCCTTCATAAAGCCATGATAAGAAATGCAGGCAACGTGCGGATCCCTCAATGGACCACATCAGCAGAGCTGCCAGGGCACTTGCTGGACCACTTTCAGGAAGCCCTTTCTAGATCCAGGACTGCTTCCTTTCAGCACTCTGCTCATCTGCCCGGTCTCCTGATGTGGATGGACCCTGCTGTACCTCTGAAAGGCCTGCAGCCAAGCACTCATCCGCACGGGGGCACTGGGGCACTGGATACCCATCCGCACGGGGGCACTGGAGTCTTCCCTGGGTTATCCACCGAAATGCCTCACCTGTCCATCACTGGGCTGATCTGGATGGTAACCCACCTTCACCACCCCCTCTTAGGACAAGAGCAAGGCCCGGGTGGTTGAGGCGGTGTGCAGACAGTCTGAAGACACAGATCACGCCAGTCTCCCTCTCCTCCAAGACCTTGAGCTTCAGAAACCCAGATTCTATGGGGAGCAGGAGGAAGCCACAAAGAAAAGGACCACAGGAGAGTCTGGGCTGGGGGAAGCCCAGGCAGCTCCAGTGAGGCCATGTGCATGGCAGACTCAGAAAGAAGACAGTGTGAATGAAACCCACTGGAGAGGAAGAAGCAAGGAAGGGAAGGAGCTCTGCTGTGAGGGAGATGGTGAGCGGCCAGCTGGGCTCAGGGGCCTTGGGGCATGGCGGCTTCCCAGTTCTCATTTCCAGGGGCCTGTATCCTTAACATAGTGTTTTATCCAAAGAACTCGAATACATTTTTCTTCTTTTCAATAAAAAGAACCTGGCTAAGCTGACTCTGGCCAGTGCTTGGGGGCAGAGGCAGCTTACAGGCCTCCTTCTCAGACCCACACTGGCCCTGTTTAATGCTGGGCACTGATGGGCAAGTGAAAGGTCCCAGAGCCAACGAGTGCTTAAGGACTGCAAGGCCCCTCCAGCTCAGAGAGCCGCACTGGGCTCAGGCAGAGCTCATGCATGTGTGTGTTGGAGGTGGGGCAGACTCATCCAGGTTCCCAGCCAACGTCGTTTCCCAACTTGCCGAGAGCCCTGACTCTATCCAGACAGAAGAGGTTATTACGGATCCTGTATTTCTCTTTCTGATTCACACTTAGTGAGTCTCGGTCACATGCCAGTTCATGTGTGGACACAGGAAACACAGACGCACACAGTGCAGCCCTGGCCTTGAAGGGCTCCCAGGTTAGTGGGAAGACAAACAGGTGGTCAGCAGCCTCGAGGTACCTGAGGCAGAGCAGTGAGCTGGGCTTCCAGAAGGGCCTGTGTCAGAATCTTCCTGCAACCACAGGGGCCTGGCCGGGGAGAAGGGCTGTCAAGTGGAACCTCACACAGGAAGAGAGGCGTGGACAGGAGGGGTCCTCAGGAATGTCCACCTGGAATGCCCGCTTGTGAAGTGGCAGGGACAGCGTTGGGCTGACTGAGAAGGCCCTTGTCCCTCAAGGGACAGCTCCTTCCCCGCAGATGACTGAAAAGTTTAGGCAATAAATGTCCCATCTCTTTTCAGAGAGCAGAAGATGGGCTGGGGGAGGGAGAACAGTTTAGGAAGCTTTCAGAGTTGCCCAAGGGGGAAAGAGAAGTGCCTGAAGTAAAACAGTAAGGATGACACACACAGATCAAAACTGCGTCAGGGGACAGCTGAGACCACAGGGTGACCAGGGAAGACTGTGCATTTTCCCTGGTTACAGCAGCAGGTGGAGGCCCAGAACAAGGTGGCTGGGCCTGAGCCTTGGTGTGCACCCCGCTGTGCAGTGGGCCAGGCTGTGGGCCAGGCCCCGCCCTCCTCACACCAGGTCCCGCCCCTCACACCAGGCCCCACCCCCTCACACCAGGCCCCGCCCCTCACACCAGGCCCCGCCCCCTCACACCAGGCCCCGCCCTCCCCATACCAGACCCCGCCCCTCACACCAGGCCCCACCCTCCTCACACCAGGCCCCGCCCCCTCACACCAGGCTCCGCCCCTCACACCAGGCCCCACCCTCTCACACCAGGCCCCGCCCCTTCACACCAGGCCCCGCCCTCCCCATACCAGACCCCGCCCCTCACACCAGGCCCCACCCTCCTCACACCCCTCCCCCCAGCGTGTTTCCTGGCCACTGCAGCCTGGGGCTGCTTGGTCCCTTACTCTGATGAACCCAGTCAGCCTGGTCCACGCCCAGGACCTGGTCAGGAGCAGACATCTACATTCAGGGTCCACGTTCACATCAGGCCCTGGGTGGGGGTTGGGCAAACCTGAGTAAACCCTAAGAGTTCCAGGTCACTTGTCCTCTCTGGGGATGTGGACCAGGTGGCCCACCTGAGCTTTAGGTGGGGTGGGGTTTCCTGCATTTGTGGTTTGTCACCTCTACCCTCCTGGCTCTTGTTTTATTGTCCCAGGGCAGGGACACGGGCCCTGTTGGCTGCTGTATTTCCTGCCTTGACCTGCACACACGGGTGCTCCCTCAGTGCAGTGGCGGTGAAGATGGAGGGGGCTGAACTGGCCTGGTGCACCTGGATCGGCTGCCCTGCCCCACACGTCACAGGCCACAGTAGGCTCCATGGGAGGACCTCCATGACCACAGGGTCCCCTTAGGCCTGCCGACCCACAGAGGGACTGGCCAGGCCTGGGCGGTTTGCTGAGTCCAGGAAACAGCTCCCTGCCCAGTGGCTTGCTGCTGTCTGCTTCATGGGAGGCCACGCCGGCTGCCCTCCTCTGCTCCCCCTCTGCTGCACTGGGTCCCTCCCCGGGTGTTTTCTCCCCTTCCTCCACCAGCTGCTTTTGTTCTCCTGCCCCTTCCCATCCCTCTGCCTGTCTCCCTTTTCAAATGGGTCTGCACTCTCCGTTCCTTGTCTTTGAACTTAGCAGGACAAAGGAACCAACAGTGAGTCCCTCTCAGAGTGGCCGAGCCCCGCCAGTGCACCCTGATTCCAAAAATAAGCCATCCGAGTGGATAACTGTGTCACCCACTTGCTCTGGCTTCAGTGCCCTGGTGTGACTTTCCCTGTCATTTTGCCCTGTCTACAACTAGGTCTCCGCCAGGGTCTCCCTCTCCCAGGACAGGAATTTGCATCTGTTTTTTTTTTTCCACAAACACTTTGCAGTGCCCCAAACAATGGCCACCAAACAGTAGGGGGCAGAAGGAAGGAAGCAGGGCAGGGAGGAGGGGCGACTTGGTGAGGAGAGAGGTACATGGATGGATGGGCGGGAGTTAATGGCCCAAGAGGTTGTCAGGTGAATAGAAGGAGGATGGATGACTAAGTAGGCCAGTGGAAGGAAAGAAGGAGGGAGGGAGGGAGGGAGATAGGAAGGGAGAGGAGGGAGGAGGAAAGAAGGGAGGGAGGGAGAGAGGAAAGAAGGGAGGGAGGGAGGGAGACAGTAAGAGAGGAGGAGGGAGGGAGGGAGGGAGACAGTAAGAGAGAGGACAGAGGGAGGGAGGGAGACAGGAAGAAGGAGGAGGAGGGAGGGAGGGAGACAGGAAGAGAGAGGACAGAGGGAGGGAGGGAGACAGGAAGAGAGAGGAGGAGGGAGGGAGACAGGAAGAGAGAGGACAGAGGGAGGGAGGGAGACAGGAAGAGAGAGGAGGGAGGGAGGGAGGGAGGGAGAGAGGAAAGAAGGGAGGGAGGGAGGGAGGGAGACAGTAAGAGAGAGGAGGAGGGAGGGAGGGAGGGAGACAGGAAGAGAGAGGAGGAGGGAGGGAGGGAGACAGTAAGAGAGAGGACAGAGGGAGGGAGGGAGACAGGAAGAGAGAGGAGGGAGGGAGGGAGGGAGGGAGACAGGAAGAGAGAGGACAGAGGGAGGGAGACAGGAAGAGAGAGGACAGAGGGAGGGAGGGAGACAGGAAGAGAGAGGACAGAGGGAGGGAGGGAGACAGGAAGAAGGAGGAGGAGGGAGGGAGGGAGGGAGACAGGAAGAGAGAGGAGGGAGGGAGGGAGGGAGACAGGAAGAGAGAGGAGGGAGGGAGGGAGGGAGACAGGAAGAGAGAGGAGGAGGGAGGGAGGGAGACAGGAAGAGAGAGGAGGGAGGGAGGGAGGGAGACAGGAAGAGAGAGGAGGAGGGAGGGAAGGAGGGAGAGAGGAAAGAAGGGAGGGAGGGAGGGAGGGAGACAGGAAGAAGGAGGAGGAGGGAGGGAGGGAGACAGGAAGAGAGAGGAGGAGGGAGGGAGGGAGACAGGAAGAGAGAGAGGGAGGGAGGGAGGGAGACAGGAAGAGAGAGGACAGAGGGAGGGAGGGAGACAGGAAGAAGGAGGAGGAGGGAGGGAGGGAGACAGGAAGAGAGAGGAGGAGGAGGGAGGGAGACAGGAAGAGAGAGGAGGGAGGGAGGGAGGGAGGGAGACAGGAAGAGAGAGGAGGGAGGGAGGGAGGGAGGGAGACAGGAAGAGAGAGGAGGAGGGAGGGAAGGAGGGAGAGAGGAAAGAAGGGAGGGAGGGAGGGAGACAGGAAGAGAGAGGAGGAGGGAGGGAAGGAGGGAGAGAGGAAAGAGAGAGGAGGAGGGAGGGAGGGAGACAGGAAGAAGGAGGAGGAGGGAGGGAGGGAGGGAGACAGGAAGAGAGAGGAGGGAGGGAGGGAGGGAGACAGGAAGAGGGAGGAAGAGGGAGGAGGAGGGAGGGAGGGAAGGAAGGAGGGAGGCGGGTTGCCAAGGCTCCAGAGTGGGGCTCCGAGGAGCACGTGCCTCTCAGCTCTGCTGGTGGGTGGCTGGGCTCCACTCAGCAGGGTCACTGGGTGATCTGTCCAGACTTCTCTTTTGTAGAAGGAAAGCTATTGTGGTGATGGCCAAGACCTCCAGAGAGGCCCCACCACCTTCAATAGCCTCCATCTCATGGGACCTGAGTGCAGGACGTCTGGGGGGACCCTGCCACAGGATGCGGGCCTCGCCCTCCTGCCTGAGCTGGCTGGTCTGCCCTCCCACTCTGCCTGCCGTCACTCCTGCTAATCAGGGAGGTGGGAAGTGACAAGCGCCCCCCTGCTGGCCCACGGGGGAGTCCGGCTCTCGCACGTATGGGTATGGCCGTGGCCTCCGCCAGCAGAACAGATGGACATGGTGGGAGACAGACGCCACGTGTTGTCCCTCCCTGCTCCAGCTCCTGGCCACCCTCAGCTCCTGTGCAGGAAATAGATGACACCCGCAGAGGCAGGGCTGGCTGAGATCTGCTCCACTGTATCACGAGCGGCAGTGACCTGATGGGCCCAAGGCAGCCATCGACTGGGGTGGCCTTCAGCACTGAGCAGGATGGGACCCTCCGCAGCCCTCCCGGCACACGCACAGGCGGGACGGGGCTCCTAACACCAACTGCCCGAGGGTCAGCAGGTGCTGCCTTTGCTCTCCTTCCCTCCATGGTCATTTCAAGCACCTGCACGTGGGTCTCGCTGTTAGCCTCAGGTGCTCTCAGAGGACAGCACTCTGGGTTCCCTTCCCAGCAGTCGGAGAGCCTGGGAGTGGGGCTCTGCTGTGGTCAACAAGGTGGATAATGGTCAGGGGACAGCTGCTCCCCAAAACTGTGGGAGCCACTGGCCAGGCCCCCAAGGCTGCAGTGAAGGCCCAGGGCCTGGGAGAGATGGAGCCATCAGAGGACTGGCCTGAGGTCAGAGGCCACCACTCAGCCATGGGGAGCCTTTCCTTTGAGTTCAGGTCTTCTCCATGATGCCCTGTCTCCTGGCACCATGCTACTCAATATCACATGGTAGGTGAAGGCCACCTCCCCCAAGGCTGACTCAGGAATGGGACAAGAGCAGTGCTGCCCTCTGAATGGTCCCTGGTGGCCCGTGATCCTTGTCACCTGACTCCAAGTGTCTGTCCCTGGTGTGCGTGAGTGGCACCCGTGAATCAGGCCTCACAAAGGACTTCATGTGGCCGAGCAGGAGGCTGACCTAGACCTGGACCCAGCTCTGTTTTCTTCGCATTTCAGTGCGAAGGAAAAATAGATACCACGTGGGTCTTGAGAATCCAAGGACACACAGGTTACAAAAGGGCCCCTGTCTTTCTTACCACCAGTCTGTCTGGGTGAAGGCATGCCATCCTACAAAAGGATGGACGGTCATCTCTTTACAGTCTGCCCTTCCCCTGGTCCACCACACCATGACCTGCCTGTCCAACACGCACAGCAATGGAATCCGTCCTGAGATTAAAACAGGATCACCTCCGCATGGTGGTATCAACACTTCTTCCAGGGAAAACACAAGATCCAATCGTTTCTCTTCCAATTTATAATATTCCTTCCAGTATCATGTTGAGACCTCATGTATTTTTAACCATTTCTCTCAGAAACTCAACCAAGGCTGGCTTGATAATGTGACAGAAATTCCCCACTTCACAGTGTCATTCCGCTCCAGTGAACACATGAACAACTAGGCAATCTCAAAACTTTGTCATCACCCCAAAAAAGTCCTTAAGCAGTGTCCGCCCAAGTCCCTCCCAGGGCCCCGGGCAGCCTCTGCTCAGCTTGCATCCTCCTGAGTCTCCTGTCCTAGGGATTCCCAGAGGTGGAGCCCTGTAGTCTTTCTCCCTTTCTGTCTGGCTTACTTCCCGTGGCATCGGGTCTTCAAGGTTCGCCCACACTGGACCCTCTATCAGAACTTCCTTCCTTTTTCACAGCTGAGTTACCGTCTCTGGTATGTATGTGGCACTTTGGTTTACCAATCATCAACAGATGGACACCTTTTGACAGTTAATGATGCTGCATGGACATGGGCTTGTAGTTATCAAAGCCTCTGTTTTCAATTTTTTTGGATTCTTTAGTGACTTTTAATTTCAGAAATACAATTAGTTGAAATTTCCATGACTCATCTACTTCTGTAAATTATTCCATAGTTCCAGGAGAATCCAGTAACAATGACTCCCCCCCCCTTGGAATTCTGTGTGTGGTGTGTCCTGGGAGAATGCCATGTGTGTGGCGTTCGAGGGAGTGCGGAGAATAAAGGAGTTCCTGTTTTGAACCTACAAGGCTGTGTAGCGGCTCGGTTATTTTGTGCCCAGCCAGACTGCAGCACCCAGGTCCTACTTGTTTATGGAATTCTCACACCTTGTGCTAAAGGGGCCCCAAAATAATCCCCAAAATAATAGTGATTTATTCTGTTCTGATGATGATGGAATGGTGATGGTGATGGTGATGGTGATGATGGTGATGGTGATGGTGATGATGGTGATGATGCTGGTGATGATGGTGATGATGTTGGTGATGATGATGATGATGATGCTGGTAATGATGCTGATGGTGATGCTGGTGATGATGATGGTGATGATGATCATAATGATGATGCTGGTGGTGATGATGCTGGTGGTGATGATGATGGTGATGGTGGTGATGGTGATAATGATGATGCTGGTGGTGATGGTGATGATGATGATGATGGTGATGGTGATGATGCTGTTAATGTTGGTGATGGTGATGATGGTGATGATGATGATAATGATGATGCTGGTGGTGATGGTGATGATGGTGATGGTTATGGTGATGAGGTCTAACCCTCATTAACCAATACTTATTTATATATGTATTAACTTATTTATTCTTAAAATAATCCTGCTGAGTAGGCACCTGTAATCCTCATTTTACAGATGGGTTAACTGAGACAGAGAAAGTTGAAATACCTCACTTAAGTTTTCCCAGCTGAGTGGGAAACAGGTGCAGCTGCAGAACTCCTGCTTCATGCTCTCCCCTATCTGCCTCTCAAAGGCAGGACCCAGGGTTAGACAACAGGGGCCCATGCACAGGTGAGCTCATTCTGTCTCCAGGGCTGAAGCACACTGCACAGAGGCGAGCCTGGTCCTAATCCACCAAGGTGATTGAATACCGGAGGTGGAGGCAGGATGCAAGAGGTCAGGAGCCTGCACCGTGTATGCATTGCCCGAGGCCAGAGGGAGATGTCATGCCTGTTCTGATCCTGGACAGACGCGCTCCCTAATCTAGGAGAACTTGTGGCATCTCTCATTTAGACTCTTGTTACCAATCAGTCACTGTGATGATTTCTAAGCCCTCTGGAAACCCACTCTGTGTTTATCTGCCCAGCTCTTGCTTTCTGTTTGGTTTCTCTTCGCTGCCTACCTAGCATAAATAAACCACTTTGTGTAAACTCTTTCAAACAAGCATGCAACTCGAGCTTGCAACTGGAGACTCAGCAACTCGAGCTTGCAACTGGAGACTCAAAAGACACCACTCCTGAGAAAGGGCCATGGCAGGGTGGTGCTGGGCTGCGCCTTGGTGCTGCTTTCAAGTCTAGGGCGAGAGTGTGCTCAAGGGAAGGGCCACACTTTCACAGTGGGCAGCACCTCTCCTGGGTGGTGCAAAACACCGGAGAGGGGAGGCCCGGCAAGGAGGAAACGGAGTTCTAAAACCACCATGCAGGGATGCCCATCAATACCCGAGCCATGGCAGTGCTGCCTGGTGGCCGAGTGCTGTTAAAGAACGTCTTTATACAGACCTCTGAGGACATGCATGTGGGGGACAGCCCTGAGAAGATGTTGGTGAAGGCACAGTTATTGGATTGGACAACGGAGGAACAATTACCTGGCGAAAGTGGCCACCACCTAGGGAAAACAACAGATTGAACCTTCTTTATGGGGCCACCCACAAAGCAGGATGCAGAGAGAGGAGAAGTGATATTCTAAATGCTCAGGATGTGCCAGACACTCTGCCCACCCTGCCCCAGCTCCCAGCAACACCAGCAAACATAATCCACCTGAGGACCCTCTCAGGTGGGGTCAGCCTCTTCACTTGGCAGGTGAGGAAGTGAAGGCCTAAAAGGTCAGGTAACTGAGATGAAGTCCTCCGTGTCCCAAGTCAGTCTGTGACTCTGAAACCCACCCCCACAGACCTCCCCGTGCTAGCTCAGGGCTGGGGAGGGGTCTTCCAGGCAGGACGAGGATGCTCTGCATGTTTCTCAGGTAGCAGGATGCAGCCTCCTGTACCTTAGGAGTTCAGATTCCTAAATATGGCGTGGGAATATAAAACAGACGCCACTGACAGAATAAGTTCTGAGGTCAAGAATCCATCCACTTAACAGCAGGGCCTGTCCAAATTGCTCACTTAAATTTGCAGAAATTGTATATGGAGGCACAAAATGCATTTGAAATAAACCACTTAGCATAACATCAGAAGGTCTCATATTGCTTACATTATATTTCTTTGTACTTGGTGATGCACTTGATTTCTAAAGTCTTAGCCACAGGTTATGAAATTCACCATGAGCACGCTGCTGTTAAATCATGTAACATGGTTTCAGTTTTACTCTCATGAGTAGGTTCCACACCTGAGAGGCAGGAGTGTGGCTCATAAACGATGCTGACAGAAATTCAGGGAGAGCCCAAGTCTCTGTCCGGAGGCACAGATCTTGGCACTCAAAGTTGTACTGCTGTTATCAGTGGCTATTTGTCTGTATCACTTACTAGTTTAGTCAAGTTTCCTCACCTGTTCAAGTGAGTTAGCAAGTGTAACTACTCAGGGAAGGCCATGAGGACAATACCCATTAACACCAATGACCTGTGATTTACGGTGGGGTTAGGTTCCCATAAACTCACCCCCAGTGGAGGATATCAGGAGTCAGAAATGCATCTCATACAACTGCACTATGCATATCCTAGCTTAGAATACCTGGTTTCACACTGTGACATGGGCTGCCTGGAAGCCACAGTGTGCTACCTGCTGTGCTCAATGATGAGTAAGAATCATACTATGTATCAATGACCCAGGAAGTATCCAAGTTCCAAGAACAGCACCTACTGAATGCAGATCCTTGGGCACCACTGTGAAGTTACAGAATCTTAAGCGAAACCCTGTATGTAGGGAGCCATCTGTATCTCATATCTGTATCTGTGTCTGCACAGAGTGATCCATCCATTAAGGTCAACTCTCACTACATCCAGCAACCAGGCTGGGAGGAAACAGAAAGATGCCAATGTTGGGAATTTCCTAGGAATGACTTTTCTTCAGTCTGAAGACACACTGGGACTGGAGTGGTAAGGAAGCTCCTCATTATTGTTAATTAAATCCGAGTGCAAACTGAATTCATAGCTGATTAATTGTTAATAGTCATAATTGTGGCCATTGTCTACTCAAGAGCTAGCAACACCAAACCCTGCTGGATACATTGTCCCTCATCCCCGCAGCAGCCCACAGTATTGTCCCTGTTTCCCCAATAAAGGAACCAAGGCCCAAAGTCAGGAGGCAGAAAGTAGAAAGAGCCGAGGGTCTCCGTGCGCCTGGGGCCTCCGGTGCTCTGCTGCCAAGGGCCGGGCACTGCAGCGCGTTTAGGAGGGAGGCGACCCAAGACGCACTTTTTTGGCCCTAACTCTAGTGTCGAATGCCCAAAAGAATACACTCAGGACTTACAGATCTACATTTGCATTTTAGTCTAAAACTTAAGAACTCTGGAAGAGGAACTTTTTTTTTTTTTTTTAAATCAACAAACACTAGCACAACAGGAAGAGTGTTAAATGTTCTTCTTGTCCTAACAACAGGCCTGTGGCAGGTCTTTGGATCTCAGAACAGTCTCTGCAGCTGGCCTTCAGATGCAGTCCTGGGGGAATGAATGGGTGTGGAGCTTATATCTAAATATTCCGCTGATCACTGTCAACACTTGCTTAGGCACATGCCATCCTGAGCTTTGAACAAGTCCTAACCGTAACTCCACACAACCGTGCCATGTGCTGAGAATCTCCATGGGAAAGACGCAGCCTTGTTCCCAGGGCTTGGAGCTGTTCCTGGAAGGGTCCCCTGTGTGGTTATCACGTGTGGGTTCTGCATCGGAGGCTACACCAGCAAGGAGGAACTCGCTAGCACTCAGGCACCAACACCAACGCCAGGCAAAGCTGGCTCCCACTGGTCCTCCACTCTCAGTGGACACATCTGCATCATTCTGAAGGGTTTACCGTGGATTAAAAATCAAACGGCTGAGGCCATGATCTAAATGCCACTGAGCTCAGTGTCACTGTAGGACAGACACTTGGCCACATGGCCCTTTGAAAGGAGTCCCTGCCCACACGCTGCTCTGAACACCGCCCTGTTTGCAGGTTTTCCTAGAAAGTGAGGCAGATGAGGCCTTAGCCATGTTCTGGGTCCCATGATGCTACACAGAAGGTGGTACCCTGGCTGGAGTCTCTGCACCACACACAATCAATCACAGAACTTGAAAATCACACACCTCGTTTTTTTAATGATACACAAAACAAGGCCACCCATGGCATTCACCGTACCTGCCTCAAATGACGTGTTCTTCCAACAGCTGCCCCACAAGCATGGATATGCGCATAGATACTCATCACACACATCCATACACACTTATGCACACACACACACACACACACACAGCGTGCACATCCATGTCCTTCCTTGAAAGACTGTGTCTTAATGTTATTAAACATATTCCAACTGTACGGTGAACATGTCCAGGCATTTCTAGACACGTGCGCCTCGTGGGGGCCCAGAGGAAGGCAGAAGTGTGTGCCTGGACATGGGCTGTGATGACTTCTAGGAAGACACACCACTTTACAGCCAGAGGTTCTTCCGTGTGTGCCTGTCCCTGTGGGGAAGCGGGGAGAAACCCCATCTATCTGCACCAGGCCGACACAGGCTGGAGCAGCCGTTGGAGCCCTGATTCCTGCCTGAGCCCTCTTCAAGCTTCTTTGAAAACAAGGTGGTTGTAAGCAAATTCTTCAAAGAAGACATCTGATTTAACAGCAAATGGAAGTGATTTGGATTTTCTGAAGTGTGAGAACTCTCTCTCTCAGAGCGTTTGGAGCTCCGTTCTTTTCCCTAGTCAGCAAGCTGGTCAGAGGCCATGGCACTTCTGCGCTGGGCTTCGTGTGGCTTGGAGTGGGCTCCTGGCGTCCATCTTGCAGTTTCAGCTGCTGGTCAAGTCCGCTCACAGAGCCTCCCCTCCCTGTCTAGAGAACTCAGAGTCCACGAATCTCCCATTAGTGAAACAAAGTGGCCGTTGAATTCACAGGTCCACAGGCCTGGCTTTTAGCTTCTGGGTGGCTGAACTGCTCTGGGAAGGGTCACTCTCACCTCCCTCCTGTTGCTGGGTGGACATCGCCCTGACACACTGTTCAGCATGGCTCAGAAAATGCTGAAGTGCTAGTGGATGAGGGTTCCACCCTGACATGCTGAGAGGCCATCCCAGGCACAGGACAGCACATATCTCAGCACACTGCCTGGACAGGACGGGTCGGAACTGCCCAGCGAGGACAGAGATGACGCCTTCCTCTTCTGCGTCTTTAACATTTTAACTAGAGGAGCAAGTTGAGCTTGCTGAGCTCACGGCTGTTCCCACCCATGTGTAGTTGCAGGTCACCAGCCTCGGTCTCATGGTCAGGCTGCGTCCTAACTCCTGAAGACGGGCGGGAAGGTGGAGGACGAAGGCAGAAACAGGCGACCCTCATCATTAAGGATCCCACCCTGGAAAACCTGCCTACTGCTGAAACTCGGTTGCAACCCCAAATCAGTACTCAGGGTGCTTCTGAGGTCACTCAGAGACACACATGAAGTGGAAAACATTCTGAGTCACCCGAGGCCTATCCCCAGCTGAGGACACTCAGGGTACAAGGTGCGGCTCTGTCTTCTCATTTCTGCTCACACTGTAAACAGGCGTCCTTTTCATAGTCTATTTAGGGCCACATCTTTTGCATTTCATGGTTCTGTAGTTGAAGCAGCCCCTGGCTGCAGCGCTGAAGCACTGTCTGGTGTTCTTCAGCACAGAGGCCACGGCGTGGACAAAACACGTATTTGAGACCAGGTTCGTTCCAGGGTGAGTTACAGAGCGGACTCTGGGGGTTCAGGGTCAATGAATCAACAACGAACATGGGAAGGGCCTCTTCCATCACATACCCACACTTAGAGAGGCTCTCATCTCTTGACAGGAGTGTTGTGACCGGAGGCCCCAGGGAACGGCATCTCTGCTGGGAGCAATGGCTCCGTGCCCGCTCACTCAGTGGTCATGGCCACTTGAACAGTCGCACCATGGAGAACCGCAGGAATGGACCTGTCTCCAGGGCTTGCCCCACGCTGCCCTCCTCCCCCAGGGTGAGTGGAGGCTCTACTCCAGCAGCAGGCTTCACCCCAAGAGGTCCTCAGCCTCAGTCCCTGACCTTACCAGGGCTAGTTCCCAACAGATCGTCTTCTGACCGGCACAGGGAATTCTCTTTCTCCCCACTCTCACCTACGCCATCTCTACTGTGGCCCTGAAAACCACTTAATTATTGAGAGGCACATGTGACCTCCAATCAGCAGACCCAGGTCTTGATGCAGGATTTGCCTCTTTTGCCTGGGGGACCCTGGGGAGAATCAGTGAGCACTTCAAAGCCAACGCGGCCGCCTCGTTTCTGCATGAGGCCCACTAACCACTCACGGGCTGCAGGCGCATTTTGAGGGTGACATAGGAGCCTAGACGGAATGAGGCGCTTTTGTGCTTTAGTGGAACCATCCTCATGGGCACCCACCCTCCAGCAGGAGGAGCTCAGAGCTCCTCGGGCCTCTGAAGGGACCGAGCAGCAACCACTGTCCCACCTGGGGTGGGCAGCTCTGAGGGACAGCAAGGTCTCGCACCCCGGCTCCTCCAAGTGCAGCCTACTCTCCAGATGGCTTTCTCCCCCGAGTCTCACAGAGCACAGAGCACCCAAGTGTGGACTGTGGGACTGGTGCACGGGGGGTGGGTGACCAGGGCAGCAGGCCTCGGGAAGCTCAGTACCCTCCTGAGTCTGACCCGTGGTAGATCTGGCCTGAAATGACTTTGAAAATCTGAAAAATAGCTCACTTTGGTCACCTCAACTTGGAACAAGGGTATCTTTAAACTCAGCTTGGGGAAAGGCGTCCCTAGAGAAGAGGTCATAAGGCCTGCTGGCCAGAGGCCATGACGTGTCTAGAACTCCAGCGCGGCCTCTCGAATGCCCAAAGGCTGTGGTGCCCAAAGTGGTGCCCAGGACGATTTCCAAGGAAACCCAAGAAGTGGGGCAGGAAAGGAAGGCATCAGGCAGGTGGGGCTCTGCCTCCGCCCTGCAGAGGACCCTCGGGGCAGCCCTCAGAGCCCCTCGGCACCCGACAGTCTCTGGGCCAGGCTGCCCCAGTGGGAGCAACCCCAGGGGCCACACAAGGGGCCACAGTTGCATATGAGGGTCCCACCAAGGAAGACACAGGTGCTGGCCTCGGGCCTGGAGCACCCCTGGATCAGGTGTGCAGGGGACAGTTGAGGGTATGGGCGGAGCATGTTCATGTTGACTGCAGCCTTTGACCCCAACTGTGGAAGGACCCATTTGCCAGGCACGTTCTCTACTGCATGGTGGGGAAGGATGAAGGGCTGTGTAGTTTGGAAAGGTTCAGCTTTAATTTAAAAAATCATTCCTGACATTTTGCTTTGAAATACAAGAGAAACAATGAGCCCACAGGGTTTAAAATTCTGCTCCTGCTTTCCTAGGGCCAGCTGGGAACCCAGCCTGCATGTAGACACTGTCCAGGGAGAGACATCACAGAGACAGATTCACTGACTCTGGTAACCAGAGCCCAAGGGCAAGAAGAAAAGTCTTCATTTGCATTTTTGAACTCAACCTACTGAAGAATTAAATCTTCTAAAGGGTATGGACGTATCCCAACCAGCAAGTGCTAAAATTTAGGGTGTGACAGTCCGAGTTGCCAAGAGGTCAAGCACTGGCCTTGTCAGCATTCTAAATCTGCCGGAGGCCAAGTGGACGGTCAGGGTGAGAGGGGCAGCTGAAACACATGGACCAGCACCTTCTGCTGTGGCTCCTTCTGCTGTGGTTCCACAGAAAGTGGCTGCTGTGTGTGCATTTGTAGACGTCCTCCTGGTGTCACAGCGACTCAGCACATGTCCCGCCTTGGGAACTGTGGAGTCCCATCACAATGCTGATCTGAACCTTGAACCTGGCAATGAGGTTTCCGTTGCACCAAGAGGATGCTGGGTAGAGAAGGGGACTGGGCAGGACTGTGGGATTCTGCAGAGAGAACTACAGCAACGTGCACGCGTTAGCACTGCTCTCAACCAGTGATAAATCAACTCCAAACACCGCTGCTCCTGGTGAGGCTCTGTCTCACCATGTGGACAGCTAACTCTCAATAGGACACTCCCATCTGGCCCCGGCTTCGTGAGCAGGAGCAGGAGAGGCACAGGTCTGCTCTGTGGATGCCTGTTGTGAATGACTGCGTTGGCACTGTGTGTGTATCTGAGGCAAAATGTGGACAGCATTTACGGTGGGGTACCTAGAACTGTGTGGCCTCGTGACTTCCTCTTCCTGAGCCACTGTGCCCACGTCTCTCTGCTTATGCCAGTCTGACGGCAACATTCTGGCTGAACTCAAGAAAACCCAATTTAAGGAATGAAACATTTTTTTCCCCAAACTACACATAAACAACAGAAGTGCACTTAGAAATTATAGTTTAAAACATGCCACTTATTAATACAACTAGACATAATCAGTAACGCACAGAACACAAGCTGCTTCCCCTTCTCTGTCACTGTATATGATGAGGTGCATTGAGACAGAGGTCATTGTCCACCAACAGGACCACCTTTGCTTTAGTAGGAAAAACCTGGCAATTGCCACTTGACAACTTCTAAGCCAATGATCGTCACGGTGGCAAAAGTCATGTGTGGGGGCATGCAGATCATGTGACACAAACCACATGCTGCCATTACGTCCACTGTCCTCAGAGGCCTGTGTGGCTCTGGTCCTGACTCTCCCTCTAGAGCTTTCCCTGGCCTTGAGAGCTCTCCCTCTCTCCTGCTCCCTGGACCACATCTCTGGGCTTCACCCAGCTGGTGGAAGAGGAGCTGGGACAACGAGATGGGTCCTGGATCTTGGGGAATTTCACATGGATCAGACTCAACTCAAGACAGATCAGAAGACCCTGGGGACAAACGGAGCAAGACCGTGCTGCACAGAACTTCTGTATTCTAAAACACGAGAGGTTCAACGTGCCTCGCATTCGTCGTGAGGGAAACGGTGCCAGAGCCTCTGGTGAGAACAAGGTGAACTGGGCAAGCTTGCTCGAGAGCTCGGGAATCTCCCTGCAATCCTGCTTTTGGGGAAAAGACTTCCCAACAACAGGAACACCCCTCAGCCCAAGGGCAGGATGGGTTCAGGTCAGGCATGGTGAGGAGCTCGCGAGCCGAGTGGGCTGGCTGCGGCACCCCGACAAGTCAAGTCAGAGTGCTGGGCACGTCCCCCTCCTCAGACACCTGGTTTCCTTTGGTGAGAACATTCAGCACCCTCACTTCTAACTATGCTGCAATACTCAACCTAATACTCTCTACCAGAGCATGTTTCTCCTGCCTGTCGCTGTGTCCAGTGACCAGCCCCTCCCAGCCCCACCCCTCAGCCTCTGGTGACGACTGTCCCGCTCACATTTCTGGATTCACTTGCCTTGCTGTGCCTGGCTTATCTCACTCAGCGTCCCCAGGCTCATCCATGCTGCCACAAATGACATAATTTCACTCTTCTTATGGCTTTTAAAATAATTTTCCCTAAAGTTATTTTAAAATTTGATTCTTCAAGTTTTTGAAATCAAATTCCACATGGGAAAAGGAAGATCCGCCTACGCACCTGGCAATGACCCTGGTGGAAGCTGGGCAGCTGGTAGAGCAGGTGGCTCCACCTTCCATCATCTCCACCCAGGCATCTGCAGAATTCCTCCCTCTGGATTAATGTCTTTTTCAATTACGTTAATAAACTACATGAAACTCAATTCACAGCCGTCCCAAAAGGGCCATACAAGGTGACAGAGGTGTGTTCTGGTGGTCTGCAGTAATGCACGAGGTGTGCCTGTGTTTCGCTTGGACGATATCCACCTAGTTAAGAGCATGGGTTAGCAGGCACCCTGTGAGGGCAGTGAGACACCAGCTCCTTCTGCAGGAGACACGGAGGCTGGGGTAGACGCTGAAGGCTCCGGGCTTGAGAGAAGATGTTGTGTCACATCAGCAGCCTGATGTCCTGTGTCTAGCCTTGACCTTCTTGCTTCCTCTGTGACTCAGAGGACTGCAGGGGAAGGTGTGGTCAGTCTGGATGAGGATCACATCTGGATGAGGATCACATCTCGGGATGAGCGCTCCTTGCAAGTGGAAATTCTGCCTGATGTTATGCAGCCCCGAGGATAAGATGAGGCCGTGGTACCAGTGGATAATGAGGAGGGCTCTGGCCACTGGGACCGTCTCCCAGCCTTCCTGATCCCATGCTGACCTCTACATTGATGGCCGTTCTGTATCTGGCTAAGAGCAAACCACGGTGACACTTAACACCTGCTCAGATCCAAGTTCAGTTCCAGCCCGAGTTCCAGCTGCCAGGATGGCCCTCCCGCTCAGGCACAGCCAGAGCGCAGATACCTGCCTCTTGCCTTCTAGGGCAGAGTCAGCCATGCTCTGGGGAGCGCCACTCCCAGACTCCCCTCTGGAGAGCTCAGGGCCAGCCTTGCCCCTGAAAGCTGGGGCTTCGCGTCTTGTGCTCCCAGGGAACCCCCCCCCCCCCACCAATGTGTGTGGCCTGATAGTAGTAGTCATTTCAGCCTGAGTCCAAGTGGCCTCAGGGCACAGGGTCCCCTGGACATGTTGCTTCATGGCCAGCTGTTTGGCAGGGTCAAGGCTGATGATTTCCAAGGCCCTCAACAGGATTCTTGGGCGCCAAGATTTTGTTTTCTGACTTAGATTTTGTTTTCTCCTCCTTCAGCAAAGTGGTTCCCCCCACCCAATTCACTTAAAAGTGTTTCCCATAAAATCTGTTCACAAAGGTCATGACCAGATTCCCTAAGCTGACCTAAGGCACTGTTCATGCACAGTGACCTGCTGTGGCCACACTAATGGCTGCCGCACACACTGTGACACCTGGTCCTCACTCAGTGACAGCACTATGGACCAATCAGTGGCCACCTATCAGAGAATATGGAAGATTCACAAAGAAGAACCAAGCCCCAGCCCTTTCAACACGCTGGGTTTCATCTTCTTTCTTTCATTAGAATTTAACATGAGACCTAGCTAACCATGAAAGGACGCAGGAACCGAAGATCTCTGTGGCTGGCCCACAGCTCAAAGGTGCCCCAACGAGGGCTGTGGGTGGGCGATGCTCTTCCTGTTGGCTAGTCTGGAAGGTTAGTATTGCTCATTGTTTAGGTTACTTTTATAGCACACTGTCATGCAGGTGCCTAAGAGTGGCAGCAAGACGGTCTCCTCTTTCCTCACCTTGCATTCCCTTCATTGCAATGCAGTCTCATGGTGCTGACCTCTGGGGTCTGGGGAAAGCAGTACTTTACTACCATTTAAGTAAATTCTGAATCTGGGGGACTCCTGTGCTTGTAAACTATCTCGAGCAGCAGTATCTACAGGGGTAAGATCTAAGGGATCTTAAGGCAGCCTTGCCCAAACTTACGGTTTATAGAAAAGAACGTTCAAGACCAGAGAGGTTGAGCAGCCTACCCCATGCCCAGCCTAGGTGCCAGGAAAGCCGGGCCGAGCAGTCCTGTGATTCTGCTCTGCCTGCCGCTCATTTCAAACACAAGCTTGACTTTCTATACCAGAAGTGGTCTCTGTCACCCTGGCACTTCCCTAAGTGGTTCTGAATTATCCAGAGTTCAGAACTTAGGGCATTTCTCACCTACAGGCTGGGATCCCCCTTTCCCATGAGCCTAAAGTGACCCACACCTTATGTCCCTTATATAGACTGCTCGCCAAAAACAACTTATCAGAGCAAGTCTTACCCTGAATTCTTATGTCGAATCCCCAAGCCCAATATGAAGTCACGGGCATTAGCTCATGAGTGCCTACGATGAATGGGATTGGTCCCCTTATCAAAGAGATGCCAGATTAAGGCCCTCCTCCCTCCCAGCACATGAGGACACAGCAAGGAGAGGACCGCCTTTGATCCTGGAAGCAGGCTTTCCCCAAGACACCAACTCTGCTAGCACCTTGATTTCCAGAACCAGGAGAAACAATCTTCTGTTCTTTATAAGCCATGTGCTTTGTGGTAGCTTGTTGTAGCAGCTCAAACCAAACACAAAAGTTAATTGGCCATCTTGGTGTAGATAGGCCTTGTCATCCTGGATGATGTGACATCTGCTGAGGACAAGGACAGTCACGCATTCTTCACAGAATAAAGGCTGTGAATTTTCAAGAAACTGTAAACTTTCAAATTTGAGAGTTGCCAAGATGTTCAAGTGGCTTTTGAACACTTTGCTCTCAGGAATGCTTCACACTTTCAGAAGTTACCGGGAATCTCAAAAGCTTTTGCTTATATGGGGAGCTGGTCTATAGTGAAAATTAAAATGAAAAAAGAAAACTAAAAGTATTTATTCATGGAATTATTTTTTAAAATAATATATTAATATAACTAATATATTTATGCAAAATAACTATATTTCTCCCCCAGAACACTTTGAGTGGCATCTCTTTACATTTTTGCAAGTCTCATTCACCTCTAGCTTGATAGAAGGAGGAGTGTAGAAGACAGCTGGATTCTGACACCTGCTTTGACTTCAGGCTGTTGCAAGGCGCTCCTTTGATTTAAGGAGATAAAAGCAATCTGGCTTCACATGTACATGTTGTTGGAGGGGAAGGGATATTTTAATTGCCTCATAAGATAACGGCAAACATTCTTCTTTGACACTATATCCAAACTTGACAAGGTTAGTTGCAATGTGAACTCTAAAACCAAATTAATTAATGTTTTATACTCATGAGAGGATGAAAGTGTCAAAGGCAGATAACATCTTGGTATTATTGTGAAAATAGCTTCAACTTCTCCGCATTTCCTAAGCAGGCGTGGTTACCCACAGGGTCTTCAGACTTACTTGGAAACTTCTGCTTGAATCGTTTCATTAAGTGAATTTATCTTCAGGCTCATCGCTGTTGAGTAACCTGTTGAGCATATTCAGTGTGACCCATTCTGAAATCAAAACTCAGTAAGACCATTGCTTGACCAGTGAACTTGGAGTCGGACATGTTTGGCCAATGGTCCAGAAAGGACAAAGTCTTTCCCAGGCCTTCTTTCAGAGCCGAGCCACGTCTTGGTGAGTGACATTCTCCTGAGCTCCTCCTCAGGATGGATTAGTGGCCAGATTCCAGGCTGGGGGCGTGCTGGGGTTGTTTCATGTGTTCTGTGTGCATCTGTGTTTCCTCAGCCTGCACTGAGTGTGCTCTTGAGCAGCACTGACCCATGGGCACCACCTGTGGGCAGGAGAAGTGGCATGCCACCTCTCTGAAACCTTGCCAGGCACCAGCTCCCGGGGAGCCTCGGGTAGGAGCACGGCTCAACAGTCGTGGGCACCTGCCTGTCACGTTGCCAGCACGTGATTTCTACACTGTGCGTGGAACATGCTGACCTTCAGGTGTCTGTCTTTGTTTTTTCCCTTTGTCTTGTCTTATCTCTTGTTAGTTTAAAACACAACCAAAATAAAAGACAAATAATCAAAGACAGTGAAGAACAAGCATGGAAAATCCAGCAAACCCCATTTAATACACTGTAATAGAATCTGACATCTTTTTCCTTCCCTACCATTCTTCTCCTGATTCAAGAAACTCCTTGGTCAAAACAGTTATTTTAAGTGTATTTTTGTCAGCTGCATTATCACCTAAGCGTTTATTGATACTTGCTACTACAAGCTATGATACAGTAATACTTTACTTAATAATACGATTGAACCAACTAATGAAGGTTATAACACAGCAGTTTACCACTGTGTTTCCTGATCTTGAATTATACAAGGGAATATTAAATGGTGTGTTTCTGTAACATACTTTCAATGAACCTATTTTTTTTTATTAGAATGCATACCGAGGACTTGGGTGGCACAAGCTATAGCAGAAACATGTCCTGAGAGTTCTTCTTTTGCACAGTGATCAGAGAAGGTAACACCACAGGTCATATCTGAGAATTTGTTCAGTTTAATGCCATCGGCATCATCACCATGAACATGATCATCACTATCAACTCTCTCATCATCACCATAACCACACCGTCATCCTAGCATCACATCTCCTCTACCATCGTCATTGCCATCATCACCGTCATCATCATCGGCATCTTCACTACCACCATCATCACCATCGTCATCACCATCGTCATCATCACCACCATCGTCATCATCGCCATCCTCCTCATTATCACCATCATCATCATCATCACCATCACCTTCACCATCATCGTCATCAACATCCCCCACATCACCATGACCATGATCATCTCTACTATCATCATTGTCATCTTCACTGTCACCATTGTCACCGTTGCCAAACTGAAAGGAACAGATGTTCAGACAGGAGATAACAAAGCACCCACTTATCATGGAAGCCTGTTAGTCAAAATGCGGTGGGTCTCACGTCTCCGTATCTATTTCCTTCCATCAAATACCCTGAAACCACAAGCTCGTGGGAGGTGGGTCTAGCTTCTGCTACGTAAGCAATGATCCCAAACGCTAGGGAGTTAAAAGCTGCTCCTACATAAGCACAATATACCCTGTTCTAATCCGCCTGCTAATCTTGATCTTAAAGAGGAAGAATCTGTCCTGACAAGAGGAAACACCCATTTATTCCTGAGCTGTGCTTCACTCCCCTCGGTAGAGAACCCTGCACACGTCACAGCTTCTGTCCATTGCCCCTTGGTCCCTCCGCCTGCTTGTTCCTGGGACTGCTAGCAGGCAGGGTTAGGCTTCCTGCGCCATCTTCATTAACGACTCCAGGTCTTTGCCTGCTCCTCCCCAAGGTGGAAATGGAGGCTTTCCTTGAACTCAAGTGTTGTGGCAGTCACATGCTGGGCTTCCTGGATATTCCTGCTCCATGTTGAGCAGCTCCTTGGTGACACTAAGGGACATGCTTCCCCACTGTTACCTGATCAAACAGAAACTTGCAGAAACCATTCTTCTCTTTGCTACACTGACTTTAGCCAGTGTCCGTGAGTGAAAGTTAAACCTCAGGAATAACTGTCGAGGTTAGCTGGGCTCCAAGAAAATCACCGGAAGCTATTTTATCCCAAATCAGAAACGCTGACTCCTCGCCTACAAAGACCACTTTATCCCTGTTTGCTCTCCGACTGGCTCTTTGACTTTCTAGGTCATATTTGCAGACACAGTGGCATTCTGAGGTACAGAACCAGCCTCTCAGCATAAGTGGAAGGTGTTTGCACATCTAAGCCAGGTCTCTGTCTACTTGGCTGCTGATCCAGTGGCTTCCCAAGGAAGCAGGCTGGAGTCCTGACTCCCTATCATGGACCCAGTGCCCTGGCCGTCAGGAGCCTGCTTGACCAGTGTGCTCTCCCGCCATGCCCTTCTCTCCCCCCCCACAGATCCGTGGGCTGCTTCCTCTGTCTGGGATCACTTGGGCAGACCTGCTCCCACCCTGCGTGGCCTTGGGTATTCAAAGGGGGAGCCCTTAGAGAGGATTTCTCAGGCCTCGCTCTCTGAAACAGCCGCCTCCCACACAAACCCACCTTCCCTCTCCCCTTACGCTGCTTCACTGCCCTGAGTCCTCGGATCTACTCGGAATCATCCTGTCCGGCCTTCCTCGGGCTCCTCTGCTGGGATGTGGACTCCCTGGGGCTGGCGTCCAGCCCTCCTGCTCACAGTTGAATCGGCCACTGTGACCTCAGCAGGCACTGCTCAGGGAGAAGGCAGCAGGCTGGCTGCAGGGGGCAGAAGGAGGGTCGGGTTCTGTGGGTGTTCTTCCCTCATCTACGCTGCAGAGGGATTCAGGCCCAGACCCCCAAAGACACCCTGTCGCTGTGAGGCCCTCAGTGTTCATGACGGTCACCCTGTCACTGTGAGGCCCCTCGGTATTCATGATGGTCACCTGGCTTCTGCTCACCTCTGTTTCTTACGCACCCTGGGCCAGGTCCATCTGCCTCACCCTCTCCTCCTCCTTCCCAGCACAGTGATCTCACGTCTCTAACTTGGCCCACATCGTTCCTTCTAGAATCACCTCCTCTTAACTGCTCTCTGAGCCAACACTCCTTTTCTGAACCTCCCGTGTGTTCACCTGGGCATTTGGCAACCCGGGGTTTGGTGTCTGCTGGTCTTTTGCTCCGAACACAACTGTGAACTCCCCGGAATGGGAGCTGGCTGCTATCGGGTCTGTTAAATGCTACTTTGAAGAGCTGGCCTTGCTCCAAGGTGATTGATATATTGAGAACAATTTGAGCATAACTCTAATTCTGTGCTTCCAATATGTGATTTTTGTCTGGGAGAAACATCAAGTAAATGCAGAAAGTGTTGCGGGGCTGGGCACTTGTGCCCACATGGAGGCCCCCAAGGCACATAGACCCCAGCAGGTGCTGCCCTGGCACGGCAGCGGGGCTCCCACCGTCCACCTGGCTGCAGACACAGGCCCCCCAGCACCCCACGCTCCCCGCTCCGGCCCCCAGAGCCAGCCCACCCAGCTGACTCCAGGGCTTCTGCTGGCAGAGGGCCACGCGTATCACAGTTCCATGCATTTTTCAGCCACTGAACATGTGGAAACATCACTTACATTTTTTACCAGGTTCCTGTCTTTTCTTTATGTGTCACTGACAGAGTATTTGGTTGTCCATGACCCCCATTCCCCTCTAAATGCAGGAATTTTGTGTGACTTTGATTTTTCAGGATGCGCATGTTTAAACTTCGTGCCCCTGACGGCGGTGCTTGAGGGCCAGCACCATCAGGCACGTTTTGCTGCTTATTTGTTGATGAGATTAAAAAGCACTTGCACCTAGTCCTCTCCATGGCACTGTCCCATCCCTGTGTCCACAATTCTGCTGCTGCTCGGGGACCCAGCAGGCCATCCTGTCGCTGTGAGGCACACATTCCTGCCACACTGACCTCCCACCTGTGCCCCCTCCACTGGCTGTCCATGGCCATTCAGGTTCTAGGAGGCATCTGCTTCGTGACTTGGGATGTGTGGCATTTGCCTGACTGAAACTCATCTCTGAAATGGATTTGATGAAAGCAGAAACCACATTGTTGGAGGATAAAACAAGTTATGTTTTAAAGCAGAGGCACATCTAACTTCCTGTCATAATGCATTTCACTCAAACTCGGTCTGCATGTATTGGAAGCCCAGGGACCATGTGGACAGGTGGAAGGGTGGGGCAGCTGCTGCAAATCTCCCCTCCTGCTGACCCTTCCCAGCTTGCCCTTGTTCTACATTCCTTCTGCTGCCCTATAATAGATGCCATTTCCAGCAACGTCTTTGGCTCTTCAGCTTTTAAACACTGCACTAGGACATGACAACTGGAAATGAGGTCAAGTGCTTTGCCCTTGATGTTGGCTCTCAGGAACAAAGGAGAGCCAAGAGCCGCGATCCAGGCAAAGTGGCCCAGGCTGACAAGTGGCCCAGGCTGATGTCAGGATCTCTCTGACAGCGGGCAGCCGATCAAGGTCATTGCAGCTTTGCCGATAACCTTCTCCATTAAATGACATCAGCCATTGGCCCATGCAGGCCCTTCCATTCAAGCAGTTGGGACCACTGCCCGTGTCTCACTCAGTGGCCTTCCCCATGTGTCTGGACATTGAACTTGAGGATTCCAGGTGGGAAACTCACCCTCTGTGGACAGAGCAAAGCCCCTGGAGGTGTGAGCTCTCTGAGAGTGGATGGGAAGGTGCTCCCTGGAAGGGCTGGGTGGAGAAGAACTACTGCAGAGGGCTCTTGTGCTGCAGAACCCAGGGAATACAGCAGGCTTCATGCCGAGGCCTGGCTTTTCCAAATGCAAGTGGCCTTTCCCTGTGAGGCTGAGCAGCAAGTGGCAACTCCTGACTGGAACACACCCAATGCCTCCCTGGAACCTCAGGCTGACACTGAAGCACAAAAGCCCAAATGACTGCTGAGTGCATGGCCAGTGTGTGGTCAGCAAGTGCCCACCCAAAATGACCTCCACATCACGTACAACCGCAAATAGGATCCTAATTAGAGTGTCATACTCCATGTATGTGTAGTATGCCCCAATACACTCTATTGTCATGTACATCTTAAAAGAAAAAGAAAAAGAAATTTTTTAAAAAAGAATGACCCACTGAGAATGATCCAGATCCTCACTGCTCTCTTTCCACTCTAAAAGGAGGCTCACTACCTCCACTAATATGATTTCTTTCTCTTTTATTTGGCTGTGGCCTGAGCAGATAGAAAAAGTATGTAAGAGTCAGAAAAGGCACAAATCAAAATTCTGTAACGACTCGGCTTGCAGTAGGGAGGATATGAATGTACCAAGGAGGTTTCACTCAAAAATCGTTCAAGACCTTGGGAGGAAAGGTGTTCTCCAGTGCCCCGCTCCCTTTCTGCCCAGCAGCCATGCAGAGGGGTGGTTTTCCGTTATAACTTCCGGCCCTGGCGATGCTCAGCACCGCGAGGACTGGCGGCACCCTGGTACTGCCCCTGAGCAGCAAGAGGTGCCCGAGCTACACAGGGTCCCGTGCTCGCTCTGGTTAAGCTGGTCGATACTTTGTATGCCATAGTTCACAGACCTTTCTACTAATCAAGATAAATTATAACCACTGTTGGACTTTTTAAAAAGCCAGTCCAATAATTTATTCCATAAACTGGGTCTCATAATTCATCAAGAAGTGATTTTTCTTCTTGGAGTCAGACTTTAATCATACCAGGTTGGAGTCTACAGCTGAAGACATCTTTTCTTCATCAGTTCTTAGATTTCAGACACAATTACAGTTTTGCTTGATTCTTGCAAAAATAACCCTGCAGGTTGGACAGTATTTCATGGTTTTCACTGTGTGATTCCATATATTCATCTCATGTGGTCCTTGGGAAAATTGGTAAAGAGGGCAGACATGACTGTCCCTGGTGAGCAGGAAAAGCTTTCCTAGGACAAGGGACAAGGTTGGAGGGACGAATTCAGTAGTAGAGCAAGAGCCCTGCACACAGAACCAGGTCTTTCCAGGATCCCACTCTTCTCTCACATGACGTTAAATATTTACCATGTCATGTTGTCTTTAAACAGTAAAAGCACTGCAAAGCCAAAGGACAGTCAAGAGCCATGGCACAAAGATTCCCAAAGCACCGTGTTCTGTGACTAGACGGAGAGCCAGGGAGGGCTGAAGACAGCAGGAGGGGGCTGGACGCTGTTCTTGTCAGGAAGGAGGCGAGGACGGGGACCTCGTGGCCTCCACGCACAGTGCCTGGATCAGGCCGGACACCTGCTCTCCGTGTGTGCCTGGCCTGTCTACCCGGGGCCTCCGGCACAGCCAGAGCGGCTTGCACCCTGCAGGTACCTTTCGGCTGGCTCTTCCCTCCTCTGCTGGGGCATGAATCATCTAAGCCGCTGCCTTATCAACCTTCGAGTGGCTCTAATTGTCTAACCATGGCTCTGGCGGGATCAGAGACCTCTTAACATTTCCCACTGCCCCCAGGAAGATGATGCCTGTTTCTAGGATGTGACTGTCAATGCCTCCTGCCTAACCCGGGGTGGGGGTGGCAACTCTCCGGGGTCTCTCCTGCTCCTGGCCCCTCGGCCCCTCTGAGGAGGCTTCCTGCCCGGAGCAGCGGGCTCCTGAAGGAGCACTTCACTCCTCCGCTGGCACCCTCTGGAACAGTCGAGACCCTGATGTTTTGGCCCCCAGAGGTCTGGTGGTCTCTCTCCCTTTCTTTGGATTTGCCATCGCTGGTTTCTTTCCTCATACCCCAATCCTCCTCCACTCACTCCTCGACCTCCTTAGCTCTCAACCTCTGTCTTCTAGACTGGTCTCCTGTGGACACTCATCTCACACCCCACACCCCGCACTCACTGAACCCTGCACTCACTGAACCCCGGGACTTCTGTTCCTTGGCTAAGCTTTTGCTCGTCTGAATTCCTGACCCATTGGACACGTGGCCCTGCTCTCGTCCTCTCACCGCGTCTCAACAGGAACGCACATCGAGGGAAGCCCTGCCTCTGTCCTTAGAGGCATCGCCACTAAGTCACGTACCCCCTGCCTACTGCCCTGCCTACTGCCCCCTGCACAGAGTGACCGTCGGAAGCAGCGGCGTGAGGCACACCCCACCCCACTCCAGCTTTCTCCTGGAAGCTCAGTTCAGCCAGGTTTTTTTTTTTTCCCCACAAAATTTGGGCAATGTGAAACGTGCCAATACTACATGGATTTTAAGTCCTAAACTTAAAATAAACAAAATAAACCTACCCCTAATGACACCTGCAACTCATACAGTTACTGTGGGATTCTTTAGGTTTGGCTTCCTAGTGGCAAGAAGCAAAGAATGCTTTATAGGAAGTCTTGACGCAGTCAGGGCAGACAGAGATGGCCTCGGTGGCACTCGGGGAGGGTGGGAGGACCTAATGGTAAAGGCTGTCATTGCAGCCATTTCCTTAGCCTTTGGAGTCCCCACGTCCTCATCCATAGGGTCACTGCACTGCATAATTGTGATGAATAAACGTGACAATGTATTGGAACCCCTGGAACACTGTTCCTGTTTCTAGAGAGCACATCGTCATCATTGTCATTGATACTTTTATCACCGCAGTCTACAGCACATTCATCCAATCATGTATATTGCTACAAAATTGCACGTTTTCCTTAAATATAACAATGCCCCAAGCCATTGCTGGTGAAATGGTTTGTAACTTTCACACAGTAGGGGCAGGCGAGAGTTAAGTATCACATGGGAGGCTCCTGTGCAGGTTGCCTGGTGGGTGCTGGGGACCAGCCCCTCCTGCTGCAGGGCTCTCTTTGCTTGCTTCCCCTGTAGGTGACCAGGGTCCCCTGGCCCACATCTGCCCACGCCTGCCCACGCCTGCCCACTGCAGTCCACCAGCTACTGTAGGGCAAGGAGTGGGTGGCTCAGGGGCACCACGGCCCAGAGTCTGGTCTCCAGTCTTCTCTGCCCCAGGCCCTGCCCCTTTCCTCGTCATCACCCTCACTACAAAGAAACTGGCAGAGGGGACGTCAGAAAGGATGCGGGGGGGTGCTTCCTCATTCCCTCCGCCCTGAAATCCGTGCTCACTGTGGGTTACATGGCACCCGCTGTTTAAGGTTGTTTCACCGTCGGCCCTTTACCCGCAGGACTCCTAGCCCATCGAAAGCCTTATAAACAACAGGGAAGGGCTTACCAGAGAGCCCCAGGTGGCCCCTTCTTGAAAGTGAATATTTTAGAATCGCGTCAGGGGCAGAGGGTCTCCAGCGCCATTCCAGTAGCAGCTCCCCTGGCTGCCTGGCTGCAAGACGGGCAAAGACCACTCGGTCACTGCAGATGGACGACTCTTACGTCTCCAACCACCTGGGACATTCCTCAGGCATAAATCTAGATCTTTCATGGGGTTTGTTCTTGTTTTTTAATCAGTCAGATCCATAAATGTCAATCCATCTGCTTTGCTCAGGAACAGTTTCCATGAAATTTGCTCAGATGCTTTCAACAGGGACGGTGGGGAGTCGAAAGGAGTCTTAGGAATGAGGCTGCTGGGGCAGGAAACGCTGGGACCAGGTAGGACCTTGTCTGCAGAGAGTTTCAAATGATAACGGATCTGACAAGGGGCGGTCTGCTTCGGGAGGCCAGGGCCTGCCATGGGAACAGTGTGAGCGTCAGCACTCCCGGGGCCTGGAAGAGCCCTGCTCCATCCCCAGACATGGTTCACCATTCAGGGAGGCAAAGGGACGCTGTAACACACTGAAGTCATTGTGCTTCCTCCATTTCCACTGTGTGTGCACACCCACGCACATACACCCACACACACACACACTCACACGCACACACACTGGGGCTATGATTTCCAGTTTAACTGAATATTATTTCGAGGTAGATGTGGTCCACCTGTTATAGCCTACGGCCATGAGGACCTGGTACTGGACATCTTCATCTTATCCAAGAGCACATCCCTCTGCCACTCAGGCCTGCAGCAGGCTCTGCATCTGAGCCTGGGACATAGACACAGTCTATCTCACAGCCTCTTGTTCTTGCCTGAACCCCGCCATCTCCATCCAATCTCCCCACACAACTGCAGCCTCTGCGCTGACTCTGGAAGGTGGTGGCTCTCTAATGGCCTCTTGCCCTTGCTGGTCTCTCACTCGCCCTGGGTCCCACATCCCCAGAGCATCATCTCCCAAACCAGGGGTAGCTCATGCGCTGGGCAGCAGGCCTCTGCAAGCCGAGTGGGCACTGGCCAACCTCCTAAGCTGCTCTGGGCTCTGCTTCCACCTAGTTGAGAAACAGACAGGTAACAGCACCCCTGGGGGAGCCAGGATCTGTGACCACCTGTTACCTGCCCTGCACCCGTCTAGTTATTCCCCTCTGAAAATGGGGAAGCTGAGCCTCCGCCTGGCCACACAGCTCCTGCCCACCTCCCGCTTGGCCAGGCCTGTCTCTGGACTTCCAAGTGACTCTCAGCACCTCCCAACAGAACGCTCCTCCGCCTTGTTCTCCAAATGCCCACAATCTGAGGGGCTGGCTGATGTGCCTCTAAGACATGAGTCCCCTCACCCTACAAGGGCCTCACGTCCTGCCCCTCCTGGCCCTGCCCTCTCACCCCCCCTCCCTTCTTTGTCTTGATGTGGCTTCTTTAAATAGAGAGTCTAGTTTTTCTTCTTGCCAGGTGAATGCCGCTGGGGAAGACTGTATTTAGAGACAGGAAAGACATTTTTTCCCCATTAAATAAAGCTGTCCAAGTTCACCTCTGGGAAAGGCATTCTTCCTGACCAGGTGGAACCACCTTTTCTCTAGTCCCCACACAGAGTCACAAGAAGGAAGGAAACTCATCCGCCTCCCGTGTGGTTTCACAGTCAGCAAATGAATGAAGCCGAAGGCACTGACCAAGACCAGCTCTGGGGCAACTGCACTGGTCCCCCAAGTGCACTCTGCCCACGTCGGCCTGCAGAGCGGCCTGCGCCCCCAGTGGGCAAACTGCCAGGTCAGCTGAGAACTAGGGCTTCTGGTGCCAGGGCTAAGGGCTGGGGCAAACCAGGAGTCATGAGCCCCGAGGTCACAGGCAGGACTCTGTTTGCAGGTGGTCCTGAACGTGCTCAGGGCACAAAGGCCCAGCAGGCTATGAGCTGCAGGCCAGCGCTGGAAGGCCCAAGTCTCCCCTCTCCCCACTGCAAGACAGATCCTGGAAAGACTGAGGGCTGGTATTCAGGGAAGCTGGAGGGCGTACTCCTGAAAGAGTCGAGATCCTCCAACGTGGAAATCCCGGCCTTACCTTAGAGGGAGAGCAGCAACACCAGAGTGTGCAGAAGTAACTATGCTGTTTCTCCGTTGCCAAGTAATCCTTCAAAAAGCAATTGGACTATCTCCCGGGCTCACACTTTCTCTGGGCTAATTAATAGGTTAATTGATATGTTTCATTCTCTGTCAAATTAAAGGTTCTTTTCTAAAGAAAGTTAGATTTGGTTTCTGAAAGTGGGTTGTATGCTTGGGATTGATGCATTAAGCCAGTAAACTGCCTCTTGCTAGCATGTCCAGAGAAAGGAGGCTGCCTCTCCCCTGGCTCTGCCTCCCCTAACCTCAGCCTCTGCCCGACTTCAGCCTCTCCCCTGGCTCTGCCTCCACCCACCTCGGCCTCCACCCCACCTCTGCTTCTCCCCCGGCTCTGCCTCCCTCCACATCTGCCTTCTCTCCAGCTCTGCCCTCTCCCCACCTCTGCTTTTCCTCTTTACCACTTACTCCTGGTTTACTTGATGAACACCAAAAGATTTTGTCACCATCTGAGACATCGTGGCCAGCTTCACAGTGGGTCTACACACGTGGGTCCCCAGATTCCTCTCTACCAGTCTCACCCACTTTATGGCTACACTGTGGGCGCTGGGTAGCACAGTTTTAGAATTAGCAGGTGTAGCACATGCCAAGACACGCCCCCTTGTTTCAGATACAGTGAAACACGCCATCTCAGGCGAACAACTCAGGCTTCTGGCAGACACATGCCGTTATCGAGGTGCACCTACCCAAGTGTACATGCACCAGTTGAAACACGAGACCACCCTACCGGCCCCCAAGTTCCTCAATTTCCTTCCACAGGGACCAGCATCCCCGCCTTTCCATAAGCAGCACTATTTTGATTCTTGCACTGGTATAGAACTTGTTAAGAGTTGAACCGCACACCCTTTTCTGTCTGGCTTTATTCACCAGGGAGAGAGACGTGGTTGGAGTCTGCCTGTGGGCCTCACATGGTAGAAGGACAGTCTTCTTATTGCTCACGACATGGTCTAAAAGTTTGGATCCACCATTCACATGTTAGAATCCCAAACCCTCATGTGACAGTTAGGAGGTGGTTGGGTCACAAGGACAGAGCCCTCAGGAACAGAGTTAGTGTCCTTATAACGGGGAACCCAGAGGGCTCTCTGACCTCTTCACGCTCTGTGAGGACACAGAGACAGGACTTCCGCACATGTACAAAGGGCTTGTGTTGACCCCGTCCACGGTGCTGAGACAGCAGCCCTCGTGGGCCGAGAAGCTCACCAGTAGACGGCTGCATGCATGCACCTCGAGTGTGCAACCAGCATCTCGTGGAAAGGCGCTGGGGTCGGTGGAGCTTGGGCATGGTGGATGGGGCGGCTGGGACCTGTCTTACACAGAGGCAGGCTGTCATCGCTGTTGGGCAACACTCGGGAGTGCCACAGAGTCACGGGCAGCACGGCTCAGCTGTATAGAGACCTTCAAGTCCTCGCACCTCCTGGACACGCCCACAGCGTGCAGGACTTACCATCGCTTCCTCTTCCCACCAGCACCTGGTGGCCTCTTTGGTGATTGCCATTCTAGTGGGTTGTGAAATGCCATCTCGGTGTACTTATTTTTTAATGTAAAATAAATTTATTTTTACTCTGATACATAAAAGTATTCTACGTATTTATGGGATTCAATATAGTTTTATCTGGCATTCACTACTAATAAAATCAAGGATCATTTCACAAGCGTGTTGACCATTTATATATCTCCTTTTATGGACTGCTAGCCTTTTATCCATTTTAAAGTATTGATCTGCAGGCGTGCACACACATCTTTTGGATATAAGTTCTCTGTCAGACATTTGGAGTACATATGATTTCCCATTGGATTACCTGACAACTCATTTTCTGAACAATGTCCTTTGATGAGCACAGATTTTTATTCCGATAAAGTATACTTGGTGGGAACTTTCTGGATGCCACCTAAGAAGTCTGTAGCAACCACAAAGTTGCAGCTTCTCTCATTATTTTCTTCTAGATGCTTCGTAGCTTTAGTTTTTAGGTTTAGGCATATGATTCATCAAAAAAAAAAAAAAACAATTGTTGATAATAAGAGGTAGAACTTGAAGTTTCTCTTAATTTTATCCAGACCTCTCCTTTCACAAACCAACCATTTGTATACACATGTGTGCCTAACTCCGGATTCTCCAGTTGTGGTAGAGCAAGATTGGAATTTGGCAGCTTAAGAGCTGACAGGCGGTGGTTCTGCAGACTGACACACAGCCCTGCTGACTTACACTTACCACAGGGGCTGGCAGCACCCACAGGAACTTGTAACTAAATGACTGCAGCAGCAGAAGCAGGAAACAAAGTAGCTGGACAGAAGAATCCCCCTTAGGCTTAGTGCCCTAAAAGTCCCTGGGCGTTGACAAGCGTGTACCCAGATAAGGAATGTAGAACGCATCCTCAACAGAACTGCACCAACTCCCTTGCCTCGGTCCCAAACTTGCTTATGTATAAAAGTAAAAGCCTGCTGTGCTTGGGGCTCAGACTTTGGAAATTATCCCTCAGGGTCACGGTGCCCCGAATAAAGCCTTGCTTCCAGATCGTGGTGCCTGACCCCATTCCCACTCCACAGTCACAGGTGCCATTGACCTCCTGTCTCCCTCATGCTGACACCACACTGCATCATAGCAGCTTTGTGGAAAACCTTGAAAACAGGCTCTGGAAGTCCTTAAAACTTGTGCTTCTCTGTCAAGCTTGTTTTAGCCATTCTAGGAGCATTGAGATCCTGTGCATATTTTAGAATCTATTTGCCAGTTTCCACTGTCTTGATGGAATTTCACTGGGCTTGCACTAAACCCATCCATCAATTTCAAAAGAAATGGTGTCTTAGCAACCTGGATTCTTCTCATTTGTTGCTTGCTAGTCTTATATTTTACTTTTTCTTCAATTCTTCTTCCTGCTTATTTGGGATTCATTTTGCATTTCTTTTTCTGACTTCTCAAAAAATAAGTTTAGATCATTGATTTTATCCTGTGTTTCCCCTTAAGTAAACTTTAAAACTACACTACCTGCCTCCTCAAAGATCTACTACTCCAGGTTGTACCATCATTTAGCTAAAGATAAGCGTTAACTTGTCCTGCACCTTCTTCAATCCATGGGTTAACAGAGTATTTTAAGGGTATTGTTAGCTTTTTCTAAACATTCTATTATTGATGGTTTGTGATTCAACTACTTATGGCTAAAGAACTTACTGTCAGCATGTCATTTTAACTTTAAGGCATATTATGCATTACACTCATATTTTAAAAGCATGTATTTTCTTAAATTTTTGTGTCTATGTCCATCATTTATGTCCATCAGGTCAAGATTATTAAATGTACACTTTAAATCTATATACTTACTGAAATCACACCTCATTGTTCTATTAATTACTGAATGAAGGATGTTACAATTTCCAACTATTTGAGGAATCTAGTTCTGTCAATTTTTTATATCATGCCTTCCTTCCTTCCTTCCTTCCTTCCTTCCTTCCTTCCTTCCTTCCTTCCTTCCTTCCTTCTTCCTTCTTTTTGGGAAGGTACTGGGGATTGAACTCAGGGGCACTCAACCACTGACACACATCCCAGTCCTATTTTGTATTTTATTTAGAGACAGGGTTTCACTGAGTTGCTTAGTGCCTCGCTTTGTCTGGGGCTGGCTTTGAACACCTGTGATCCAACTGCCTCAGCCTCCTGAGCCTCTGGGGATCACAGGCACCACCAAGCCTGGTGTTATCATATGTTTCAAAGAACTATAATAGTATGCACATATATTCATTATTTTATGTATTTCTAATAAATTGCCACCGTCTTATAATCACAAGTCTCTCTCTCTTTGTCTTTGAAAGCACTCCTTGCCTTGAAGGCCACCTCGTGTGACACTAATTCAGCCAAGGATGCTCTCTTACGCTTCCTGGCTTCACGATGCATCTTCAATGACTCTTTCCTTTCCAGTCTTGTGTCTGCGTTTAGTGTGAGTCCTTGTGAACAGTATGCAGTCAGGCCTTTGGTTTTTAAAACTCAGTCTGTTCCTCTTTATCTTTTTGTTCATTCAATCCACTTTACTTTGTGTGATCATGGATGGGTGTAGCCTTGATTTTGACGTTTTGGGTAACCCTGTGCCTGGTACCTCCCATGGCTGTTTCTCTATTCCTCCTTTCCACTTCCTACAGGACTAGTCAAGTATTTTTAGCATTCCATTTTCAGTTCCTTTATAGGCTTTTTTATGTATATTGTATTGGATTTTTATTTGGCCATGTAACAGCTGCAGAGGGCATCCACACTCTCTTATAGTTGATAAAAGTCAATACTATGCTAATTCACATAAATGCAAGAAATTTATAACAATCTAATTCCATTCAGCTCCATACTATCTACACCATTATCATACGTTGTATAGTCAGGTCAAGGAAATTAAGAGACAAACAAGCATAGTATTTTCAATCTAGTCATATATTTACTGTTACTGGGTCCTTTATTTTATCCTAGGAACACAATTTTCTGGTCTTTCTCTTCCACCTGAAATCTTTCTTAACAGGCCCTGTAGTGTAATCTCACTGGCTCTTGATTTTCTCAGTTTTCACTAATTTGAAATAGTTTTTATTTTACCCATATTTAAGAAGGGCATTTTTGCTTATATTTTCCCATTTTCCAGCATCCTAAAAAAAGAATTCTATTATTTTCTAGCAAGAAATCAAGTGTGAACTAAAGCCTTGTTTTCTTGTTTGAAAATGGCCTTTCTCTCTACCTCCTAGGAAGGTCTGATTTTCAGAGATGTGGTCATCATAGGAGTAGTTTCTATACCATGTCTATATACCACTTGGGGTTTCTTGAACTTCTTAAAGCAAAATTCTAACTACTCAGCAAACACTGGAGAGTCTAAGCTATTTATTATTATTCCTGTTGTTGTTGCGATTCATTCTCCTTCTGTCCCTTGGAGAGTCAGTGTTCATCACTCAGAGACAGTCCCACTGTTGATGAAATGCAGTCTGTTACCTCTTCCCATTTCCTTCTCTGCATCTTCCTAGTCTGACTGACATTTTTTTCTGTACTCTCAGTCTATTAAGCCATCTGCTGTATTTTTATTTAATACATCTTCAGTACTGGAATCTTATTTGTTATAGTTTTGTCTGCTGCAAACCTCCCTCTGTTCATCAGTATGATCATGTTTGGCCACAATTCCTTGGACATATTGATGATGGCTACTTTAAACCCTTGTCTGAAAAGTGCAACATCAAAACCATCTTCATCTCAGGGTTTGTTCCTATCAACTGCTTTTTTTTTTTTTTTTTTTGACGATGGGTCACATATTTGTGTTTATTTGCAACTCTAATAATTGTAAAATTTAGAATATACTACAGATGAAATCTTCTAGAGACTATGAAAACGTCTTTTTAACTTTAAAGTATGTTCAGTTTTGTTCTAATTACAAATGGGTCCTTTGGTCATGTGGAGTTTAGATTTCAGGGCTGGGTGGTGGCTCGGTGGTAGAGTGTTTGCCTAGCACATGTGAGGCACTGGGTTCGATCATTAGCACTACATAAAAATAAATATAAGTAAAATAAAGGTATTGTGTCCATCTACAACTAAAAAAATATCTAAAAAAAAAGATTTGATTTCTTCCTTTGTTAGACTTTGTCCAGCTGTGGCAGAAGGTGAGGCCCTTATCCTGAGGGACAGCTTTTACCCCTAAGGTGTGGACTTTTCGAGGTTTCAGCTGACTGCCTCTCCCCACCTGGCTGCGGGAACCCCCAAGTCTCCAGCAGTGCATGGCCAGGGGCTCGCACTCCCAGCCCTTGTCTGTGGCCACATGCGTGGGAAGCCTTCAGCCAGAGCCTGCGGTGGGTCCCCCCTGCATCTGCTGCTTCTCGGTGCCCTGGCTCTACAAATTCCAGCTGCTTCTGACTCGGGAACTACAACACCTGCTCAGCGCAGGGAGGCCACGGTACTAGGGCAGGTCTGCAGGAAAGTGTCCCAGCAGACGGGGTGCAGTCTGTGCTTCCTTTCTCCCTGGGACGATGGCTCTGTGCTAACTGTTCAATGCCTTGAAGCCGCTGTGCTATGGTCTGGAGTGAGGTGTCCCCAAAAGCTCACGTGTGAGAGAGTGCAAGAAGGTTCAGAGGAGAAATGATGGGGTTATGAAAGCCTAACCAACTGAATCAATCCCCTGAGGGCACTAATTGAGTGGTAACTGAACGTGGGCAGGTGAGGCTGGAGGAGGTGGGCACTGAGGGTGTGGCTACGGGTATGCCATGGGGGGTGCTAGCTAGTCTGTTTCTAGCTAGTGGAGTCTCTGCTTTCCGATCACCATGAGAGCTGCTTCCCTCTGCCACACCCTTCCAGAAAGACGTTCTGCCTCACCCGGAGCCTCACCTGGAGCCTCACCTGCAGCCTCACCTGGAGCCTCACCTGGAGCCCAGGGAGCAGAGCTGGCTGGCTGTGGACTGAGACTTCTGAAATCACGAGCCCTCAAATAAGCTTTTCCTCCTCTACAGTTGTTCTTGTCAGTCTTGTAGTCACACAGGGAGAGAGCGACTGCACCTGGTGTCTCACCCCCGCCCCCAGTCTCAGAGGTGTGCTACAGTCTGCATCTAGAATGTCCCCAAGGCCCATATGTCACGGCTTGGTCCCCAGCTGGGTGCTGTTGGGAGGTGATAGACTCTTCAAGAGGTGAGACGTGGAGGCTTCAGGTCATTGGCAGTGTGTCCTCAAAGGGAACTGCTGGGCCCCGGGCTCTTCCTCTTCCCCTTGGTCACAAGGGAAGCAGTTCCCTCCGCCACACTCTCCCTTCTTGACGTCTCCCTTGCTGGGGGCCCAGGAGCAGCAGGCCAGTGAAGATGGACTGAAACCTCTGATCCATGAACCAGAATCAACCTTCGTCTTTATAAGTTGATTGTGTCAGATGTTGGTCACATGTTGTTTGTGCCCGGAGGGGATACACAGCGCCACCTGCTCGAGCAAGCCAGTAGGGAAGTTCCTGGGTGCTTCCGGGCCCCACAGTGCTGTGGGCTGGCTATGCGGCGCTCCCCCAGACTCCTGTGTCAATGCAGCTATGTTCAGAGGTGAAATGACAGGACTGTGAGAGCTGTGACCTAACCCGTCCGTCCGTCCTAGTTTGAATGGGCTGACTGGCTGGTACCTCTGGCATGTTGGGTGTGGCTGGCGGAGGGGGTCACTGGGTGCACCTCCCCTGCAGCCCTTCCTTCTCCCTCCCTGCTTCCTGCCTGCTGTGTCCTGAATTGCTGCCCTCTGCCACGTTCTTCCACCATGCTCTGCCTCGCCTCGGGCCGACCACACACTGAAACCTCTGAACCCGGGACCCAAAATAAACTTCCCCCCTCTGGGTTATTCTCATCCATCCGGTGTTTTGGTCACAATGACAAAAAGCTGACTAACACGACCAGCTTCAGTGAGTGTGTGTGCACGCACCTTGCCTCTGAAATGAGTGTCCCCAGGTTCAGAGCTCTGCCGTCGGCCGTCAGCCTGGCCTCGGCTTCTCACTCCTGGCTGCCCACGCAGCATGTGAACAGGCAGCGCTTCCAAGGCCAGGCCAGGCCAGGCTCCCTGCTCTGGGGTGTGCACACGCCAGGCACCAGCAGGAGGAACCAGGCTGGAGGAGACTCCAGAGGTGCCAGTCGGGGGGATGCAGAAACAGCAGGCCCCTCTGCCCACTCAGAGGGGTTTTCAGTGAGCGACATGGCAGTCCATTCCAAGGATGGGCACAAGTGCCAAAAAGGTCAGAGTGCATCTGGTTTCCCTGCACCCTGCGCACGCGAGAGCAGGTGGTCACAATAAAAATCCAACTGACACCCACCAGGAATCAGCTGCTTACCGACGGAGCAGAACGCAGTGAGCGGGGCAGCAAGGGGAGCCACGGCCACCATCGGAGACCTGAGCATTTCAGGGAAAGGGACGCAGAGGCCACTTTCTTTGTTTTTTCCAGTCAACAGATAATTTTTGAAAGCTTACAGTCTAACTTGTGATATGCGTTCCATTTGGGGGAAAATACAGTGAAATATGTGAAAACCGAGTGCTGGGTGACATGGTACCTAGTGATATGGCAAGATTTTGAGGCAGTCTGAGTCAGCGAGGGCTGGGATTATAGCTCAGCTGGTAGAGGGCACGCCTCACATGCACAAGGCCGGGTTCATTCCCCAGGACCACACACACACACACACACACTCACACTCACACACACGTGCACACACACGCACACACTCTCACACACTCTCTCTCACACACACACACACTCTCACACATTCTCACACACTCTCACACACACACACTCTCACACACATTCTCACACACACTTACACTCACACACGCGCACACACATTCACACATGCACACACACGCACACACACTCTCACACACTCACACTCTCACACACACACACACTCTCACACACATACTCTCACACATTCTCACACTCACACACGCACACACACACGCACACACACACATTCACACACGCGCACATACACACACTCACACTCTCTCACACACACACTCACACACACACTCTCACACACCACACATGAAAAAGAAAGAGTCAGTGAATCAGCGGATGCCTTGAGGTGCTCCCTGGAGTGGCAGGAATGCAGCAGGGTCTTCTAGAGCAACGGTGATTGGGGGAAGGAGGGACAGTCAGGAAGGCACACTCCCATCCAGAACTTGTCAAGGAAAAGTAAGTCTGAACACCATCCCAAGTGCACCAAAGGCAACTCGCATCTTCCCCAAAGTAGGAATTACTGCTGCTTTGCATTTTGTCCATCGCTTGTCTGCAACTGGTGAACAGAATGATGTGCTTCCACTATGAGAAAGAAGGTCTTGACCGACATCTTCCTCTACGCACTCTCGATGGATGTTCCAACAACAGACCGAGAATGAGCTGACCTGGGGTTCTTAGCTTGAATTCCTTAAGGTCACAGCCTCAGCCCAAGGGTGTATTTGTCCAAGTCCACACGTCACATAAATCCTAATATGACATCATTTCAAGGTTAAATATTGCTCATTTCAAATGAATGGGATGGTCAGACCCCATTGTTCATCATGCATAAAATACATTGAATGAAATTAAGCAACTATCATGGTTTATTTCCTACTAAGAGAATACTAGAATAATCACCATGCAAGTTAGCAAGGCTTTGAGCTTGGGCTCCATCTTTAAATGAGGAACGCTGGGGGAGCGTGCACAGGAAAGGCCATCCACCACTGGTCCTCCAACCCCACACCATGCGCTTCCATGTTCGTGATGTTGCAGAAGATGGTTGTTTCTAACACACTGGGAATTACCCCTCCCTCTGCCACCTTGCCTTGGTGAGGCATGGGATGGCGCTGCAGATCCTGGTGGCCATTTTCTACTCATATTCTTTGTACAGAAGAAAAGGCAAAAGCCTGTGGACCCTGTCCAGAGGAAGTCGGCATGTTCCGGCAGGCAGGACTGGCCAGTGAAGGAAAGGGCAGATGCTTCGTCTCACCCTGTGATGTCGGGGACAAACGCCTTCTCGACAGTGGCAACCGGTGCTAACCCTGAGAATCTGTGCAGGCAGCATCTTCAAACACGGCTGGAGTTACACAACTGGGAACCAACAGCCGAGGGCAGAGTGGAAACCTCAAGAGGAAAAGCTCTTCCTCTTAAAACCTAGGGCAAGGTGAGGGTCGAAGGAATTCTGGGATATTCTGCACCTCAGCCCCAAAGCACATACCAAGGAAATACGGTGCTGTGGCTCTGGAGAGCCGTGGAGGAGCCCTGGGGTCTCCCTCAGGAAATGAGACACTCTGACAACTGGTCTACAGGGAATGGCCTCAAGCTCAATCCTGGGCAAGGACAGGCTCCCACCGCCCCACCAAGAATCGCCTGAAGCATTCCAGAGCTTCGTGGTAAAGAGCTGGTGAGCTTCCTGCCGGCATTCCCTGCACCAGTCCAACACCCGGACACATGCAGGCTAGCTCGTCTTCTGAACGTGGCGATACTTGCTTCCAATAATGGTGATAATTTTCTGCTGCTCCAATCAAACAGATAAAAGAACCTGAAAGAGCACCTGTATCTGGGCCCTGGGCCCCGGTGGCACTGGAGAAATCCAGAAATTCCCATCCAGCTCTGCTCCTACCCAGCCACATGCCAGTGGCCACCTCATTTGGCAGTGATGGTGGTGTCTCCCGGTTACAAGGCTCAGTGCAGAATACCAGCCCCAATCACAGTCAGGGCTTCAGAAATGTTTGCCAGTGACAGTTATTTTCAATATCCTGTGCTCTATTTCATTTTAAAGGAGAGGAATTTAACACTGCTTTTGAATTCTTAAGGGTTCACAGCAAATCTCTCTCTTTAATATGTGTCAATATTATTTCTAAATCCTAATTTCAGGCCCCAAGAAAAGTGTACATCTTCATATTTGATAAGACGATGATATTTGGGCGCTCAGCCATCAAACACAGCTTGAGTACAATAACAGGACAAATGAAAATGCTATTTATAATCCCAAATAGCAAACCCTTCCCCAAAGTGACAAGATCAATATTGCAACTTAGAGCTTCTCCCTTCCTGCCAGATGATCCTATTAAAAATACCACACACACACATTCTCACACACACACTCACACACACACTCTAAGGGAAAAGGTCCTTAGACATCAGCACAGTCCTCGTGAAATCCGAGGCTTCCTTCTGCTAGGGGGCGTCTGTGAGAATTGTCCTGGGATTCTTTCTCCGACAGGAGCCTCCGGCAGGCGGATGCCCAGACGCCCCACCTCTCTCCCTGTCAATGCTGCCCCCGTGGTCAGCGTCCTTGCTCTGAAGCGAACCCAGGAGCTGAGTTCTCCTAAGCTGGCATGGCCTCTCCTTCCCAATGAGGCGATCTTGCAGTGTTTTACATAAAGGGACCGCCACCATGCCCCCAAAACTGCCATGGAGGTGGCCATGACGTTCACGGGCATTGAGTCTGCACCTAAGGTTGACGGGGCAGGCCTACGTGGGCAGGGCTTCAGGAGAAAGGAAAAAGGGTGGACATGAGGTTCCAGGCCGTGAGGCTCTGGGCGGTCGGGGCTCTGTCACAGGCAGGGCCCTGGCTGAGCGGCGGCCATCACCAGCTCAGCCCCTTTGCAGCCCAGTGGAGCTGAGGCACGTCTCGGGGTGAGTCTGACGCCCAGTGAGAGGGACCGCTTCAGGCAGAAACGAGGCACCCCACACCCTAGGATCGGAGTGAATGACCATGGGAATGGCTGACAGTGCCGCCTGAAGGTGGTCTGGTTCACTCCCCCGCCCTTTGCTTCCCATGAGGCCGTGCCATGGTGCACACACGGAGAACAGAGAGGTGCGGGCAGAGCTCGGGATGGCTGGGAACCCTCCCTCCTGGAGTATCAGGGCCACCAGCACAGGGTGGCCTTAGGGTGGTGAAAGGAAACGCTGCCCCCGCCTCCAGCTTGGGATTGGGTCAATGTCACGGTGTCCCATCCTGCTGTCCGCCCCTCATGTCCAGCTGCAGGATTGATAATTCCCGGGTCAAATGGGAAAGTGCTGGAGAGCTTCCAGGTGCAGGCGGGGGGGGGGGTTCAGGTGAGCGACAGAGACACCCAGACGGAGCTGGGGAGGGCTGAGGGACTCCCAGGGAGGAACCTCCTGTCCCCTACCTTCTCGCTTCCTTCCCCCAGCTCTGCCGTGGGGCCCTCCAGGGTGAGGAGAGGGATAAAGTGAAACCAGGTCTCCGTGAGGAGAACCTGCCCTTCTGCCCAGCAGAGGAGAAGTCGGGAAGCCTGTGTTCAGGCTGCGGCTTTCCGTGACCCCACCACAGGTGGGCAGCTGGACACATGGGCAAGGGGGAGCCCCTGCTGGGAGTAAGTGGCGGGCACAGAACTGAGGGGAGTAAACGGCGGTAGCAGTGGAACCCACTGATCTTTCAAAAGAAAAATGTTAAGTCTTTCATCAAGGACTGAGACATGATCCTCAAAATTTAAACGACTTTGGGATCCTGGCTTTAAATCTCCATTATTTCCTGCATAAAATTATAAGAGAAACTATTTATTATTTTCTGGCCACTTGGATCATAATACAGTAAAGCCTTAAATATCAGTAAGGAAAAAGTGCCTGAACCTGCTGAGATGATACGTGGTGTGACTTGGTTATGACGAAAAGCAGAAAACACCTACAGAATTAACTTTTCAGGGTGTTGCCGTGTGCCAGACACCGTCTCTTGTGAACTAAAGGCTGGCTGGATCATTCAGGTTAACAACATCCCTATGAGTTTGGGTACTACCCATCGCATGTGAAGCCCAAGAGAGAGGCGCTGGTGGGTGCCCAGGTCACACATCTCGGCAGTGGCTTGGGAGAATGTCCACTCGGGCAGTTTGACCTCAACTGCACTTCCACTCAGGGCAGTCTCCCACCCAGGAGGTCAGTGGTCCATAAGGGCTTCCAACTTCTCATCTAGAACCAGAGATGGACCAGACCTTCCCCAGGGCTGCGTGGGTCCACACGGTGAATCCTCTCGATCTGGTAAGTGATTCAGTTGGACTCTACCCGACTTCATCACCAGGAACGACGAGAGAGAAAGCGGACAGGCCGCCGCCCAGGAGAGCTCATGCCGGGGAACTGGCTTTGTCCTTTGGGCATGGTGGCGGGGGCAGATTTGAATGTTTGTCCATTTAACTGGGAAGCAGACAAAGGCCTCAAAGCCCAAGGTGGCTCCAACCCAGAAACCGAAGGAACACAGACCAAGAAAGAGCCCGACTGGGGCTCCAGAAGGAAGTGCTATTTCTGAGACTAACGTCTGCCGAGCTAAAAATGGAGATATTAAAGGTCAGCAGTGGGCTCTGGGGCTTCCTGTGCTTCCCCCACTCAGAGGTGCAGCTTCAGCACCCCTGAAACCCAACCCTGCCTCAGCCGCGCAGCCAAGGCTGCAGCAGGTCTCCCCGGCCCCCACCAGCCAGCGGCAGGGCACCGTGCTCTGGCTCCAGGACACCTCCAGAGGAGCCATCTCCACACTGCCACCTTCACCCTGTGGCTCGCTCTGTCCCAAACCTGCTTCCTGCGGAAAGGCCACTGTCACACTGTCAAACAGAACCAGTGCCTCGTTACCTGGCAGGGTCCCGGCACGGCACACTCTGCCACCACCGAGAGGTGCTACGAATGGCTGGCTAAACGTAAGGGGTTGAAAAACTATCATCCCCCTCTCTCCCCTCTTTCTAGACCATTCCGACACGCCCTCCAGGTGTAGCTCACTTATTTTCCTACCAGGAATTTCCAGGGTACATGCAGCCCCAAATCGTTCTTTAAAAAAAAAATCAGTGTATAGTGTTCATTTATTTATGTGGCATTCCTGGGGATGGAACCTGGGCCCTGGCATATGCTAGGTGAGTGCTCTGCCTCTGAGCTACACCCCCAGCACCCAAATCTTTCTTGCCCCGTGTATTTATGACCATCACAACACCTGCTCTGAACACAAGCGTCTGCTTCGCCTTGCTTTCTACTTTTTCCAAAGTCCTTCCAGGGTGGCTGAAGCTCGGCCCCACAACCAGCAGCCTGACTCTCAGGGGGCTCTCATCTCAGGGTCTGGAAGACTGTGAGTCTCAGATCCAGGTTCATCAGGGCTGGACCTGCAGAGGGTGAGGCGGTCAGTGCCAGCTTCCTTCCCAGCCTCTGTGGCCTGCTGCAGGCTTTGGTGCTGGTTGGATGGTAGGAGCTGCTCCTACCACTACCTTTATGTCACACTGTGTATTTCTGGGTTTGTAAGGATGCTGTCCAGGGTGTGAGGCCCACGCTGTGTGAGTACAACCTCACCAGAACGGACCACTTCAGCAGTGACTCTACCTCCCAACCAGGCTGCATGCTGAGGTCCAGGGTCAGGACTTTACCCTGTGACCTTTGGGTGGACATCATGTGAGCCCCTCAGCCACGAGCGCTCTGGTTTCTGACTGTTTTGTGTCAGTGGGTGGTGGACACACAGATGAGGGACGAGCCAGGAGCCTCTAGACCCCTCACACCTACGTGTGACTTCTAACCGACCCTATTCCCAGGCCTGCCAACCAAAGTGCTGCCTCTCTACTCTAGCTTTTCTCAAAAGATCATTTCCGAGTTCCACTCTTCCAGGCTTCTTGGTCCACAGCTGGTCTGACCCACTCTCCACAGATGCCCTCTTATTCAACAGTCTCACGCTGGGACTTCCAGGTGAGATCACGTGAGCCAAGCTTCTCTCTTCAAAACAGCAACCGCAACGCCTTTATTTTTGCCACCAGCAGCAACTCTAGTGATCTGCCACATGCACAGGGGACGAGCTGAGCGCCTCCCGACAGGCTTATGCACCCGGCGCTCCTGGCTTCTGCACTCACACGCCATCTACTCCATCTGCATTCCCTCCGTGACTTCTGGCTTCTGCCTGCCTCTCCGTGTGCCTAGGACATACAGCTGGAGACACAGTGTCAGCAGACCAGAGAAGTCACGTCTTTAGGGTCTTTAAGGAAGTCCAGTCACATAGCCACCCTGCGGCTGCCTGATGTTGGGCAGTGACCGTGGACAGTTCCCGCCCTGGGGTGGAGTAGGAAGATGGGTATACTCAAGGATGTCAGTTGACCTCAAAGGCCACGAGTCTGCTCTGGTATTTGGGACTCATAAATAAGGTGTTGACCAGCTTTTACGGGCGCACAGGGGCAGCTCCGTGTGGACTGTGCTGGCCGGCTAACCTCAGGAGGTCCTGGGTGAAGGTAAGAGATGCAGAGAGATGAGCATGGCCTGCAGAGGGGTGGCACAGTGATGAGGGAGCCGTCGGACAGCTCGGAGCAGGTGGGTCAGATTCCCACCCCACGGACGGGAATCGAGGGAGGAGGCGCCGCACAGGCGGTTGGGCAGGCTGAGCCTCGTCTTCCCACAGGCTGACGTCACCCCCACGCCATTCACCCTCTGTGGAGGCCCCTGCTCACTGAGCCATCCACTTCTTGCCTCTTCTCCCCAGCAGATCCCAGACAGGTCCTGCCTAGATGGGCAGCTGGCCATCACAGCTGACTCTCTGACCTGCATCCTGTGCCAATGACGACTCCAGCTCAGCTTCCGAGCAAGGGCTGGGTGCCATCGTGGCCCCTGCGTCCTATCCCCAGGCTCTCAGACGCTGCCACTTGCCTGATTTGAGTGCTGCTGGCTCCGACTCCCCAGGAAGGGCACACGCCCATCTCTAGCGCTAGTGCTATTTCTTCATGTTGATGACCCCAGTGTTCACAGTGGCCGAGACCCCTTCCTGCTCTGTGCCTTCAGATGGAGAGGAACTTCTGGGTCCAGCTTTGTCCTGACACATGCATCTTAGTGCTACCCACCCCACCTGCTGTCAGGAAAGAGGCACGTGTCACCCTAGGGAAACCCCTGATGGAAACGACTCTAAGTGCCCCGAACTGTGAGGCTCCGCAGCTCTGCAACCTGATTGTGAGAACCCTCCTTTCCCAAGCCCAGTGTTTCTGGACCGAGAGTTGTGCCACGTGGAAGGGCAGAGACAACAGGATCATGGCAGCCGTGTGTGTGTGTGTGTGTGTGTGTGTGTGTGTGTGTTATCATCTGGATATGAGGCATCCCTACAAGTTCAAGTGTGAGGCAATGCAGGGACATCCAGAGGGGAAACTACTGGATTAGGAGAGCTGTAACCTCATCAGTGCATTAATCCACCGATAAGGATTTAACTGGGTAATACTGTAGGCAGGGCATGGCGGGAGAAGGTAGGTCAATGGGGATGTGACTTTGGGGTTTATATTTTGTCCCTGGTGAACAGAGCTCTCTCTGCTTTTTGACTGCCATGTCTGAGCTGCTTTCCTCCAGAATGCCCTTCTGCCATCTGCCATACCTTCCACCATGCCCTTCTGCCATGCCCTGCATCATGCCATTTTGTCACGCCCTCCTGCCATACCTCCACCATGCCCCCTTCATGCCCTCCTGCCATGCCCCTCACCATGCCCTTAGCCATGCCCTCCACCATGCCCTCCTGCCATATACTCCACCATGCCCTTCTGCCATGCCCCACACCATGACCCACACCATGCCCCCCACCATGCCCCCCACCATGCCCTCCTGCCATGCCCCCAACATGCCCTACACCACACCCTCCACCATGCCCTCCACCATGCCCTACACCACACCCTCCACCATGCCCTCCACCATGCCATCCTACCATGCCCTCCACCATGCCCTCCGCCATGCCATCCTGCCATGCCCTGCACCATGCCCTCCTGCCATGCCCTCCACCATGCCCCCCACCATGCCCTCCACCATACCCTGCACCATGCCCTCCACCATGCCCTCCTGCCATGCCCTGCACCATGCCCTTCTGCCACACCCTCCACCATGCCATCCGCCATGCCCTCCACCATGTCCTGCACCATGCCCTTCTGCCATGATGTGCTGCCTCCCCTCCGGCCCAGAGCTATGGAGTTGATGGCTGTGGACTGAACTTTTGAAACCCTGAGCCAAAATACACTTTTCCTTCTCTAAGTTGTTCTGTCAGGCCTCTTGGTCACAGTGACACAAAGCTGATAAGACACTGTGCCAGCAGTACTGCTCCCAAGGTAGGTTCCCTGTGATCTGCATTAAACTGAGATGCTGAGACCAGAGGACAAAAGACCCTGTCCAAAACGATTCCTATCCACGCTGGAGTTTAAAGCAGAGTAGAAAATAATGAAAGAGCCCAAGTACAGGAAGAGTCGATGATGGCTGGACGTAGTATTCAGACTCTGTCCTTCAAGACATCTTACAAATGTCAAAAATAAGTAGTTGCCCATTATCATGCTCTGAACTGAGCGGGCAAGGTGAGCTATTCCTTTACACTCATGTGAAAATGCGTGTAATTATTTAATCCACACTAACCAGCGGTTCCTGGATTCTGCCCTTCAGGTTGGTGCAGTGTGTGGCACTTACTGTTAGTAAAGGTTACTAAGTGACAAAGTGACCCGAGCCTGAGCATCTGTGAGGTCTTCTCAGTATGCCATGGCCTCTGACCTTCATGAAGGAGTTCAGAGATGTACCTGAGAGGCCAGAGAGCTCCTGCTGTCCCCGCCCCAGCATCCAGCTCAGGGAGGGCTGGTGACCTGGGCTGAGAGCTGCAGCCCCTCTAGGTTAAGTGGGCTGGATGCATCCTGGCTCACAGCCAGGAGGAGCTGATGACCAGGATCCCAAGGCCCGGCCTCAGGTAGGGCTGCACTGGCCCCTTGAGGATGAGGGGTCACAGCCCTGGGGAGAGAGAAGGCCCAGGAGCCCACGCCCACGTCATTCTTTGCATCCAGAAGGCCCATCTTACCCACTCTACCTGGGCAGGGAGTGAGAACAGCCTCCGACAGGCGTCTCCCAGGGCAGGTCTGCACCTGCTTCTTGGGAAAGGTGGGGACGGTGTCTTGTTCCTCTTGCTTTTCCCTGGGACTTTTCCTGTCTTGGTGGGGGTCATCAGCCCAGAATCTGTGGCTTGGATGCAGAGGGACAGGGCACAGGCAGGAATGTCAACAGCTGGGCCTCCGGTTCCCAGTTCAGTCCTGGTAGCTCCCCAACCTCCTTATGACCTTCAGTTCCCAGACCAGAAGTTTGTTTCCTCTCAGCTCTTTACAGACTAAGACAGGTTTAGCACATACAGGCCGACCGGCTCGTACATCATATGCTGTTATCCAGGCTCACCTTCAGTGCTAATTCAGTGGCCATAACCCGAAGCAAGGGCAGTGTCTTGGGAGTCTCACTAACTGGACGGAGATGGACGCCCCTGGACCCTCACCCCTGCCAGGCTGTCTCTCCTCCAGCTACCAGGAGGTTCCTCTGATAAGTAAGTATCAAAACAAAGTGATGTCTTACTTGAAACACAATTTGTGTCAACTGCTTGTCCTGCCTTAAAATGGAGGACATACTCTTCTCCTTTGTGGTGGAGATGAGGAGACAAGGTACAAATACCTGAATCAATTGCATCAAGATGCCAAGGTAGCTTGATGAGCCCGGCCCGGCGACTCACAGAGGGAAGAACTGGCTCTCGCTGTGCGTCACCTCTTGGGTGTGACTCTAAGCTCTAGCTTTATACTATCAGCTTGGCATCTTTCACAGGCACAAGAGTCACTCCAAGTTGTTTTAAAAATGAAGTGTCAGATTCGGTCTGGAATACACACTGGGAATTACCAGACCACAAAGTCAATTTGAGAATCATTGATCTGAATATCTCATTTGATGATTAATTCTATTAAGCTTGGGCCAAGGAGTTTATTAAGGTATCTTTTAAATCTCCTGCTACGAGTGGAATAAGGAAAAATAACCACTATGATAATTCCAAAAGGGAGATTGTTCATTAGTATTGATTTTGCATCCACTTATTCTCCCCCTGAAGTTTCCAAGCAGCTTAAATGAGTTGTAACCATGAGAGTGAGAGTGCTGTGGCCCGCAGCAGCCCTGGACCTCGCCACGTCTGCCCGTGTTTCCTCCCAGCACATAGCAGGGGCTTCAGCCACAGACCCCAGTGACCGAGCCTGGCCACGGGCTCCCTCACCCGACCCCCTGGGTGGCAGAGTGCAGGAGGTGCAGAGGGACTCAGGAGGAGCTGGCGGGGAGGAAGAGCATCCCCAGGACACCCGCCATGGTGCTTCAAGCTTCTCTTACTATTATTACTGTGGTGAGATCAGATAGCAAGAATGTGCCCCCTGCCAACAGGATCTAAAGTGTCCAGTAGGATATTCTTAACGAGCACGTGGGGCACAGCAGATCTCTAGAATTTTCCTCTTATACAACTCGAACCTGATGCCCACTGCACAGCAGATGTAAGGTTTCAGTTATGCAAAAGGAAGCACTTCCCCCAGCCCCTGACAACTACCATCCCATCTGCTTCTCTGAGATTGACAACCTCAGTACTTCAGTGCCTCAGGGGTGAGAAATCATGTGAATTCATAAAGCACACACATGTGTCTGTATCTCCATCTCCATCTAGATATCTGTGTCTGTGCATCTATATGTATCCATAATGTCATCTGAAAAGAAGCACTCCCCTCCCTCCTCCCCTCCCTCCCTCCCTCCCTCCCTCCCTTCCTTCCTTCCTTCCTTCCTTCCTTCCTTCCTTCCTTCCTTCCTTCCTTCCTTCCATTCTTTTTTGGTACTAGGTATTGGACCCAGGGGCCCTGAACCACTGAGCCACATCCCCAGCCCTATTTTGTATTTATTTAGAGACAGGGTCTCACTGAGTTGCTTAGCGCTTCACTTTTGCTGAGGCTGGCTCTGAACTCACGATCCTCCTCCCTTAGCCTCCAGAGCTGCTGGGATTAGAGGTGTGTGCCCCTGCGCCTGGCACTTCATTTTCTTAATGCGTTGTAGACCATCATCACAAACCTGCACGTTGTCTGAACACGTTTTTCTAAGACTCAAAAGGGACTAAAGGTCTAGGGCAACTTCTTGTCCATGACATGCTCACTCTGAAACCATGGCTTTTAAAATGTTCCCGATTAGGGAAGTGGACGAAGGGGCCTCCCACAGCTGTGTTCAGGATATCACCTCCATGCTCACTGTCTTCCCACTGGGCTGCTGACGTCCATTTCCTCTGGACACCACTTGGACTCTTTCTGTGGTGGCTCAGTTGTGGTAGATTTTGAAATCTAACTGTACACTGGACAGTGGTGATTTCCATTTTGAAAACAAAGCTCTTCAAGCCGCCACAGGCAAACGAAGGGTTTGGAAGTATCCACTTTCTGATTACTCCTTGTGTTGTTTAAGGCACGTGGCAATTTTGAAAGGACAGATCTTGATCACTGTCCCACTTCACAAAAGGCAAAGCTCTGCATTTGACAGCAGGGACCTGGGGACAAATTCACAAGTACAGGAAGTGTGCAGCTCCCTCCAGTTGAGTTCTGTTCCCATCTGGAGCCCAGGAGATGGTACTCCATCCACCCCTCCTCAGAAGGTGCTACCCAGTGGGCCACCCCATCACCGGATGCCACGTCATGATATTATCATGGTGTCTCTTTCTACGTCACCATCACTACCAGCCCAGGTTGCGTGCTGCCTGGGGTCAGGCCACCTGTGTACTCACAGATGCTTGGTGCCCTCCGCGCTGTTCTGATGGCAGAGACCTGGGATATCACCTCCATGCTCACTGTCCTCCCAGATGCTCTGCACTCTGAGACAGAGGGGTGTTCTGTGTGCAGATGGGGTCTCCAGCCCGTCCCGCCCTGGGCCTTCCAAGCCTTCCCATGGGTCCCCATCCCTCAAGAGCATGATGGCTCAACTTCCCTGTGCCAGCCTCGGGCCTCACAGGGCTGCCCAAACCTGCCCTCTCCCTTCTGTTCCACCTGGAGCAACATGCTCCCCAGCCCGCCCCTCAGGGCTCTGCCTCTGCTCCGCAGCGGTCTGGTCTGCCCACCACTCTCACTCAGCTCTCTCTCACGCACCCACAGGACTCGGCTTCCACCCAGATCCTCAGAGAAGACTGGCTGGGCCTGGCTGGCCTCCTCTCCCACCTTGGCCATTTCCAGCATCTCTGTCCTTGCTTGTGGTTTCAGAACATTGGCCTAGTTGCGTGTGCTTAGTGGCTGAATCTGATTTTTACCCATCACCTTGACCATCGTTAGTTCTTTATCTGCTCACTTTGAACCCCTGGTACCAATCACATAGTGGGTTCCTAAGACATATTGGCAAATATGTTTATGATGGTGGATAGAGAAACGAACTGGTAGTAAGCACAGATGTTTATCATCTGCAGTCAGTGAGCCACGTCCTGCTGACCTGAGCCTCTGCTGGTCAGGACAGTGCCCTGTGCCTTGCTGTCCTTGGTCCTATCTTCCTGGTTAATAAAAGCATCATTTAATGGTTAGCTTGGGGCCAGGAGTTTGTCATGGGAAGGGACAGGTATATGCTCATCTGCCTGATGCCTGTACGGAAGCCACACCTCTCTTCCTGCTGGAGATCTATTCTAGCTCAACAATTTTAAACCCGAGCTCCACGGTCCCACTGAGTTGCTTTTGACTTTCTCAAGGACTATCATTTTTAAAATAATTACCTAGTTTATGGATGGGGTACCCAGATCCTAGATGACGGGAAGCGACAGCAATCATCCCCAAAACTCCTGCAGTCAAAGTCCTCGCAACCGGATCATCTGAGACTGCCAACTCGGCAGGTGCGGTTCTCAGCACAGACCCTGACACCTGTCGGCACAGAGGCAAAGCCAAGGGATGTGACAGACTACCAGGCAGGCACAGAAGTGCAGGAATGATGATCCTGACCTGGAGAACTCACTGAGAGACTCACCTCTGTTGCAAGGCATTTCTCTAACCCCCTACTCAACTAACGCTGCCCATTGGCCTGGGCAGGCAGAGAAGGTGTGGACATGTGGGGATGGGAGGTGTGCTTTGGAAGATGCACTAAAGGGAATCGCTGGAAGATGAGGAGCAAAGGCCAAGAGATGAAAACGTGGGCAGACTGTGTGGCTCTGGTTATCTGAAGTTTGCAGCCAATGATAGAGAAGAGCGGGTGGGAGCCGAGCTAGGCATTCAAGGTCACATGCAGAGGGCGTGGGCCTTGTCTCAGAGACTCTTCTGTAGAGCTCTGCTGTCCCTGTGGTCACCAATTAAGCAGAGTAAAAATTCTTCATTTTTTTCCCCTAACTAATGGAGGGAAAATTAAATTCTCCGTTTACCAAGAATTAATATGCCTTTTTAATAATGCAAACATGTTATATTTAATCTGGGGATGCTATGATGTGGCCATTATCTCTGAGAAGGGTTTGGCCCCCTTCCAACATTATCCGTCCACCCTGTTTCGGATGCAGCGCAGGTTAATAGCAGTTCTCAGATGCCGCCACCTGCCTGGCTTCCCTGGAAGGCAGACAAGACCTAGAAGCCGCAGGGAGCCATGAAGTCATTACCATCACCATTTTAATAAAATTTTCTGTAGTTAAACCACCTTCTTATGATTTATTATAAAAAAAAAAACTAAGCCACTGAGTCAGAGAACTGAAGAGGTCATCGAACAGGCTGCGCTTTCACGAAAGTAATAAAGGAGGAAAGAGGGTGGATGGAGGAGGGAGCCTGTGCGGCTGGCAGCTCTGGGGCCTGCTTCCCCAAATCCATGCTGAAACTCAACTGTCACTGTGAGGGCACTAACAGGTGAGGCCTCTAAACAGTGCTCGCTGACTTTATGAGGGAAATATCTAGGCCCTGTCTTGCCCATCTGCTGTCGACCATGTGAGGACACAGCTTCTTGCCTCCCAAGGATGCAGCCACAGGGCGCCATCTTGAAGTAGAGAGTGGCCCTCACCAGACCCTGAACCTGCTGGTGCCTTGATCTTGGACTTCCAGAACAGTGAGAAATAAGTTCCTACTCTTTATCCAGCCTCAGTTATTTTATTAGAGCAGTTAAAATAGATGAAGACAAGCAGGGACCCTGTTTTCATGCTGGGAATCTGTCAAATGCTTTTTAAACGTGAGCTCCTTTTGAAATCTCTCCATGTTCTCCATGTTCTAAGTAAAACCCTCTTTATCTGGAGATCACTAGATCAAAACCAAACAGGAGATTGTAGGAGATCAGAGCACCCAAACTTGCCCCACAAGAAGAGCCCTTGAGTCTCTAAAAACGCTACTTGAAACTGTGCTCATGCTGAACTCTGTAGGAAGGGGACACAGGGGATTCTGTAGGACTCATCAACTCTAGACTTATAATATAAGCCACGGTGCTGCTATCACAAAATACCTGACACTGGGAAATTTATCAAGAACAGAAACTTATGTTCTTCCTCTTCAGGAGGCTGGAAGCCCGAGATCTAGGCCCCTGAGGATTTGGTGTCTGGTGAGAGCTGCCCTCTGCTTTCTGGCTGGGGCTTTCTCAGCGAATCCTCCCGAGGTGGGAGGTGGATGGGTAGCCAGAGGCAGGAGCTCTCTGCAGCCTCTCTTGTAAAAGCCTTCACCCCACAGGGCTGAGCTCTCCTGACCTTCCTCACAGGCCCCACCTCTTAATGCTCTCACATTGGGGTTTCAGTTCCAACCTATGAATTTTGGAGGGACATACACACCAAACTATCGTGTGAGTTTAGGATCTGTGACCTTAGTTCTTGAAATGTGACAGAAGCCACAGAAGCCTGATCTCCAAGTCAGGCACCCAACAGTCTATGTGACACCCATGCAGTCATAACCCAGAGATTGAAAGAATGACACCAACGATGAGGGACCCTTGCTTAGGAAAGCCAGGGAGTCAGCCATCTGGCTGGAAGTGAGCTGGTAACACCTCCGCAGAGTGAAGGGGGGAAAGCCCCAGAATGGCCCAGCTTCAGGGGCCTGGAAGCCCTCCCCCTGCCAAGAACACCAGGGACACGGAGCGTTCCCACACACGTGTGAGCAAGCCCTGTTGTGAGTGTGCACATGCCACAGTTAAATCAGGCTCAGTGAGTGGAGAACTGGGTGGCATTTGTTTCTCTGGCAAAAAAATGGTCACTACGGAACATCTTTCTGCCAAGTCTAAATCCTGCCTCTGCCTTTTCAAGTAAGTTTGGTGAGGGTGTTTCACCTTGGAGATCAGCGCCACGGCAGAGCCTGGAGTCCTCGTTCTGAGCAAGGGGTTCTGTCCACTGTGCTGGCCTGGGCCTAAGGGCAGGGAGGAACCAGACAATGGCTTCCCCTGTGTGAAACTGAGAATTTAAAGTCAGCCCTTCGATCTCTCCTCGGTGAACTCTGTTGTAATCTCTGCATGAACACATGATTTTATAAAGCCAACCTTTGTAATTACCAAAACTCAGTGTACCAAGAATTCTGCAAAATACTCAGTTCCCAGTATGAATCCACTGTGGGAATCCATATGCTCACATCTCCTCGGTAGGTGCCAAGATGCACCTGAGTCAAATAACTCATTCATTAAATTCTCAAACTTGCTTTTCTGACATTTCTTTAATTCTGGCTAAACTGTTGGAAATGAGAAATGTCTAGATGTATTTAAAGTACATATGTTTGTATTTTTAACCCTGGTGTTTAATAGAAAAATGATTTACAGTTCTGGACTGGCAGAGACAGATTTTGTGGTGGTGCCGGGAACACTTCCAGATGAGCTGAAAGGTGGATTGTGAGCATGAATTATATGCCCGCATGTAAACAGGAAGATGAGGGGAATGATGAATCACCTCCTGCCATCTCCTAGTGCAAAACTGCAGACTATATAATTTAAAATTTACTGCCACTAATATCCACATAGTGTGATCATACACAAAGAGCCCATCAGACACTCTAGGAAACAAAGGCTAGATTAAGGTTTCCTGCAACCCCAAGAAAGCCCATGAATAATGCACATTTCCACGCATTAGGCCATCTAAAGGTGAGTCCACATGCGGCGTAATTAATTCTGAAGAGAGCTGATAAATTAACTGAATAATATGATTTAATACCAAAACGATATTTCAGTTATCTTGAAAGATAAAACTGTGCTCCTGCATCTCTTTGAAGGTAATCTGTACATCTAGGCAGTTTAGGGTGACAGTAATTGTGGTAAGACTGTGAGGACCCTCGGTGTGGGAACAGGAAGCCAGGTTCTGCTGTCTCTGCGAGACGGGGGGCTGTTCCCCAGCACTGGACCCGCTCTCTACAGTGAAGTCCGGCTCGGTGCTGGGACGACTGAGAGACCAGAGAAAACGGTGGCTGGATTTTAAATGTGAAGTGCTTCACTCTCCCTTGATTTATTTGGATTTGCTTAATGTTAATTACTTGAGGATGCTAAGAGAAACAAACTCAACTGCCCAGCGGGCTCCAGGAGAGTGAGACGCAGGCAGAATGAGTCCCATCTCGCCCGCGGGCATCCTGTCCCTCAGCCCCACCCACCATGGGCCCTCCAGGGCACTGTGTGCAGGCCACGGGCCGCCCCTCTTTCTTCTTCCCTCTTCAGCTTGCCTGCCCTGTGCCGAGGGAAATGGAAAGGACCAGGAGCTCCGTTGTCACCCCGTGGCAGTGAGGGAGGGGCGAGGTGGGCCGGGACCTCAGGGTCGCCCGCACCTCTCTTATTCCTTAGGAGCGCCTTCTACTTTCCTGAGTCTAGGTGAGAGAGCAGGCAACAGATGCACATCTCCAAGGAAAAAGGGATGTGTCCGTTAATGCTCATGGGCCTCTACTCTTTTCAACAGCGTGGAGTTGTAAGGAAAGGCCCTCCCTATTTCCTCAACGACTGAGTACCATCTGACAGCACTCAGGCCCTGACTCTTGCTGCCCAGGGCACACAGAAACTCCTCAGAGACAGTTCATAGATTTTCTTATTTAAATTTGAGACTCTGTTCCCTCCCATTCCACCGTGCGTGTGTGTGTGTGTGTGTGTGTGTGTGTGTGTGTGTGTGTGTGTGAGTGTGAGTGTGTGTATTTCATGCAAACAGGCATTTGGAAGTCCCAAGGCTCACCCTGCTACTCCCCAGAAGCTGGACACAGTGATATGTGGATGCTGCCCTGCCAGACGCTCCTGCCCTGAGAACAAGTTGGCCTGGGACGCTCCCTGTCATGGTGACGACACCCTCCTTCTGCTCACCTTTTTGCCAGTGCCCAAAGGCATCTAAGTGGACTGTTGACCAGTGGGAGGCTCAGTGTGTTTTGATCTCAGTTCCTGAGACAGGTCTGTGTCTGGCTCTTGCCTAAGGGTGGAGGGCACCCTGGAGGTCACGGAAGCCTTGCACCTCCCTCCTTCCCTCTCCCTGCCCCTCCTGCAGAGCGGCTGCACCTCCAGGGATGGTAGGTCGGGGGCAGAACCAGACCTGGCTGTGAGATGAAATTACAAAAATGTGACGGTCAGAAACCAAGGCCTGGGGAAGGGCCAGTCCCTCCCTCTCAGCCTTCCCCAGGCAGCCCGAGTAGCAGGGGTCCCTACCTGCTGGATCACACATAACTATCCTGGGACACACCCCGGTGCCAGACTAGAGAGCTAACAGACGCCTGCGGAAGGAGCCTTCCTTCTTACCTGCACCTGTGAGCATGCTTTGTGCTGGACAGACCCTGCCCAAGGCCCTCAGCCCAGATGCATAGATCAGGATTTTTCTTTTTTTCTTTCTTTCTTTTTTTTTTTTTTTTTTTTGGTTCCGGGGATTAAGCTCAGGTGCACTTGGCCACGGAGCCACATCCCCAGCCCTGTTTTGTATTTTATTTAGAGAAAAAAGCCCCAATAATAGGATGGGTCTAAGATGATGCCAAATAACCTAGAAATGTGTGAGAAACCGTGACTCAGGGCTCAGGACTTGGAGTGTGTCTCCTCTGGGCCCCTGGCGTAAAATGAACTGTGGGCGTCTCCTCCTCTCTGAGTGCTGCTTGCTGCTGCTTGACCCATCTGTTTCCTGCCACAAAGTCACCAGCTCATGTGTGAAGCTGGAGCCCTTCTGTGATTTGGAAACGACAACTTCACAAAAACTCTGCCAAACAGCAAAGTCCTTTTCACCCACAGTCACGACCATGCATGAGACAGCTCCTGAGACCCAGGACAGCCACCTCTCCTGGCCTCGGCCCCTGGGCAAGCCTCTCCCGACTCCCTGGGAAACTCAAGAATTTCTGCTGCTCCAGACTGTGAGCGTGTGCCCCTTTTAAAGAGAGGGCCACTTCCTCCTCCGGACCCATGAAAATGGGCTTGCAGGCATCTCCCTGCTCTTCCTGGCCCCTCTCCTCATCCCTCCCCCGAGCGGCAAGCTCCTGCAGGCTCTGGCCATCCCAGGACGGGGCAGGCCCTGGGCCTCCTGCACGTCTCGCGCCTTCGGAGACCTCCCTCATCCCCTCATACTGCAGCAGCCCTGCTTACGCATCCTCCAGTAAGTACCCTGTTCAGTGCTTCTCTAGTGGGACCTTGAGGGCGCGGTGCAGAAAGACCTACAGCTGTGGATGCCATGGGCAGCCCGGTGGGGGCCCACTGTGGAGGACCAATCCTAAGAAGCGTGTCCTTCCCCTCACTTCCCAGAGCTCCTCCTTTTGAGTCCTCCCTCTCTTGGACTCGGTTGGATCCCGATGGTTCCCGTGGGCTCCCTGGAGTCAGGCTGCTTTGAGTTTTTTCTGCTGGTCAAACACTCAGGGCGGAACTGGCTGCCAACTGGCCTTGTCCTGACAGAACCTCAAAACTGTGGTTCCTGGCAGAGGGAGGGATGAGAGGGCCAGGAAGCACATCTGTTGACCCAGGACTGCTCCCTTGGTGAACCCTTGAGAAGCAGCAGGCACCTGTCCTGGGACAGCCCTGCTGTCACATGCTGGCTGGCCGAGGAATGCCGTGGTATTCGGAAAGCTCCACCAGCGCCCGTGCTGGGCTCTTGCTCTCTGGGCAGGCTCGGTCAGTGAACAGGGTGACCAGAGACAGATAGGTGCTGCTAACCGGTGTTTCTTTTCTGAGTGCAAATGAACCACCTGGGGACCTCCTTAGAGTATTCCAAGGCTGAGCGCCTGGGGTGGGCAGGGAGGCTGTGCTACCCGAGGCCCCCCGATGACCCCAGGGCTGGTCCACAGACCCCACTTTTGAGTAGCAAGGCTGTGGGTTAAATGGGGAGGGTCTCTCTCACCAGCCGTTATAGGAGCAAGTCTGCTTCTTCCCTCTGGCTGAAGACCAGACCTCAACTCACCCCCAGAAGGAACTCTGGAGCCAGTCCTCTTTGTTCTGCTTACTTCCAGAATGTTCCCAACCTCCCCCAGTCCTGCATGAGTACTGGATGTCATGTCTCCCTTCAAATGCTGGGGTCCTGGGGGGGACTAACACTCCTCAGCTGCTCTGCACACCAGGTGACACGGCTGAGCCTCACAGCATCAGGACACACATACACATCTCGAGTTTACAGAAACGGAGACTCGGGGGTTTAAATAACTTGTTGATGACGCCAATCAGAAGTGGACACGGTGGAGTTTGAACCTAGGTGTGTCTGGCTCTTTCTTCCACACATGCAAGTGGCCATTTGCCCCTTCAATCACATCAGCCTTCCAGGTGGCCCCTCCGGCGATTCGCTGTGGTGTGCCTGGCTGGGCTAGGACTGGAAAGTGCCCAGAGGTCATGGAACCACCAACGTGTCCTTTCTGGAGGCACTAGCCACCGAGCACACATCTCAATGTCCGTTCCAAACACTCTGATGGAGAGTGGACGCTGGCTTCGTGCTTTGGGGATAAATTGGGTCACTGGGATTTTCAGAGAGACTTTGGCCTTGAAATCCCTGTCATTTTGCACCTAAACACGTATTTGAAATGTGGTAAGTGTGTCGAGAGCACCCAAGGGCCGTGTCACCACTACAAGTCGATCGTGACTCTGTCCCTCGTTAGTGGCTGTGCCTGCTCAGTGTTTCCAGCCACCTGTCCTCAGGGCCTCCGTGTTTCCTAAGAACTGCCACCAAAGGCACAGTTCAGTTGCTGGAATTGAGACTTCCTTCCAGTTGGCCCTACCACTGTGCTCCTGCGGAGGGGGCAGGGGGCTTCTGTCTAGAGCCTCAGCCAGAGGTGGGGCCGTGGGAACCCCCACTGCTCTGCCTTTGCCCTCCCGAGGAGCCTCCACAGCCTGCATCAGGTCCTCTTGGATCCACGATGGCTCCTGTGGTCTCCCCAGAGTGTGTGAGGGGCCACAGCAGCTGCCCTCTATGATCTCCAGACTCCATCTGATCCGAGGAGGGGTGTGGACGTCAATCACAGGGTGTCAGATCTTCCCAGCTGAGGGGTCCTGTGGCACGCCCAGCAGGCAAGGCACACAGGGGCATCTCCAGTGGGCGGGTCCTGACGGTAATGCAGCGGGTCTGACTTGGAGTCTTGGCGACGACTCCTTGGTTGGAGACTTGGTGCCCATGCCCACTCCTGGCCCTCCAGCCTCACAGTCTGGAGGAAGAGATAAGAAGGCTTCAGAGCGGGGAGCAACACCATTTCACGCTTGAGCAAAGGTACACAGGGTCACCAGACAGGGCCTCAGATGACCCTTCGGGCTGTCAAGCGTGGCGTCTCTCACATAGCTCCACGGACACATGTGAAGTCCAGCGTTCTGAATCCTCGGAACCTGCACTGCACTGGGGACACTTTGTTCTCGCAGCTCCCTCTGTCCCTCTGTCCCAGCACTCGCCATCCTGCATTGTAGCAGCTGGGTCCTCTTCTCATTGGCTCGATTGTCTAGGGTGGGACTTTATCCCTCCTGCATGTGATTACAAAGAAAGTCCTCAGTAATCAATCTCTTCAATAAATGGGGGACTAGAACCTTCACTTCTGTGCCCACAACAGGTCTTGATTGATATCCCAGCTCTGAGACCTTGACCTCTCTCCAGCTCCAGCCTCACCAGGCCGTTGGTCCTACAGCACCTCGTGCCTGTGTGTCAAGGGCTGAGGGATCCTGAGGCACTAGGACCATCGTCTGGTTTCCTGAGTGGCTTCCACGATGGAGGCAAAGTTTATCAGGTGGGAGTTCACCCTCAGTGGCTGAAGGCACATGGAGGCCTCATTTGTGTACCTCCGGAAGCCCCGTTCATTTTCCAAGGATTTCCCTAGAATTCCTGTAAGCTGTCTTCATTTCCTGAAGGACTATTGCAATGATGCAGGTGAAGAGTCTGGCATTTCCTCCAAGGCACAAGTGCAAAAAGAGGATAGAAACAAAGACGAGACTTAGGGAGACCCTCCTGAGACTGGGACGTCAGCATCTTGAACGTGCAGCTGCAGGAGGCCGGGTCATCTCTGTGCAGAAAAGGCTGTGGCTGAAGCAGCACAATGTCCTATTCAGACGTCCACCACTTACTGTCGTGTGATAGCCACGGCCTGGCTGTGCCTTGCTCCTTCCTGTCTGAGGTGCAGAATGACCCCCGGGAGATGCCCCTTGAGGAGGAGTTGCGATGAGCCAAGCCCCTGCAGGAGATCAGGAGGCTGCGCTCCTTCCTGCCGCCCCCACGGGCTTCACCATTGGAGGGGGTCAGCGCCAGCATGAAAGGCCCTGGGACACGTCTGTCTAGTCACCCAGCCTGGACCCTAGGGAGCCGGTGGGGTGCTCAGGTTCTCTTGGCAGTGGGCAAACACAGGAGGGAGTGTGCGGAGGGGGACTGCAGCCTTAGAGAGCGTCATGACCTGCTGAAGGGTCACAGCAGCCCAGCCTCCCTTTTGCTAATACAGATAGGAAGAGGATAAACCAGGCCTGGAACTCTCTGCGAGACGCAGCCTAACACAGGGCCCTGACCATCTCCTCCCGGCCCTGGGAGGAATTCTGCAGGAGCCCCACAGCTCAGGGAGGAGATGGTAGAGGGCAGTTTCCACTGTGGCAGCTGCTAATATTCTGCAGACCACATCAAGTGGTGAACCACCCTCTCCTCGCTTCTGGGCAAAGGGGTCTCAGCAGACACACAGAGGGCGGCTGAGGGTCCCTGAGCAGGAAGGCCCAGTGAGGCCCTGCTCCAGACTGAAACCCTAGTGCAGGTTCTCCTCCTCCCCTACCTGTGCCCAGGCAGGACCTGTTCAGTGGTGCATTCCCTCCCCCAGCCACCCCCCACTAGCCACTTGGTCACACGGTGACAGCCTCATTCCACTGCAGGCTAAGGCTGGTTCTGCAGAAGCAGGCTTCTTTGGGGTCCTGCTTTCCTAAGACCCTGGTTCGAATGAGAAGAGGCACCAATAGGAACATCTGGGGACATGAGGAATGTTGGATCCCCTTGGCTCTAGGAATCTCCTCCTTCCAAGGAACACCTCTTCTTCACTGACATTGGCTCAGGATTGAAAACAGTCTTTCTTGCTATGACCTTCTCTTGACCCAGCCGGAGAGAGCAAGGTCTGAAGCTGGAGGTATATTCCAGGCAGTGTCCCACTCCCTCCGGGAAGTCCCACTGCCTTAGAGACACACTTGCTGGGGTTGAAATGCACCTCTGCTGTTGTTCTCAGTAACTGGACGAGAATCGACACCCTTGAGTGTCTCGCCCTCCCTGTGGCAGGAGGGAGAGAGAAACACAGCCTTGGTCTTCCTGTTCTAGAGCCAGGGCCACCAGCAGCAGCACAAGGGTGCCCTCGCCCACTGGACTCGGGACTTGCTCTATCACAGCAGCTGAAGAGCCCCTCTGAACTCACCGTAGGGACGAGGGCCACCACTCACGTGCCCTGCCCCGGGCCACTCCACTCTTAGGGATGTTTATGAGGATGGAGTACAGGTTATGTCCCTGTGTCCTTTCCAATCAGCTCTGAAGAAGGGGTTCCTTGCTCAACTCTGACTTGCTCACAATACCTGGGAATTACAGGGGGCTTTCATCTTCTACCAGAGAGACCACCAACCATTTGATAAACTCTCGGATGACATCAGAGGCAGAAAGGAAAGCCACAGAGACACACCCCCTGAGGTTGAGATCTGTAGAGTAACGTGACGCTGACGTGGAACCCCGGGACAGCCCCCGTAAGTGCAGCACCGAGGAGGAGAGAAGGGGAGGTCCAGGAGGCCTGGAGAACACCAGACACACAGACAGGACAAGCACACAGGGGACTGGGCCTCTGCAGTCCCTGCCTCCTTAGGGGAACACATGGATCTCCAACCTCTTTCCAGCGCCTGAAGTCAGATGTCCACCTCCCTCCAGGTCCTCTCTGAAGCAAAAGGCAGGACCTTCACCCAGCTCCCATCGGGGGAGACTTGACAACCTTCACTCCCTGTGAGACACTTTCTTGAGTATTTTTGGAAATCACTGGTGTAAAATGCTCTTATTCAGTTGAAACTAATTTCATTAGACTGCTGGATTTCCACATCCTTCACCTTAAATGGTAAATACCCAAAATATCCTCGGCTGTGTGTGTGCATGTGCTTCTCTGATATTTAACAGTTGGCTAGATTGGGATACATTATTTAGGCAAGGAAGGAATCTTTAAAGTCTGCATATTTAATATGTTCTAAAATCTGAGTTAGGAGGTAGAGTGTAGGAGGAAGAAAATGACATTCTGGTGAGACAGAAACCCAGACCGAGGCTGCCCCATTTCTTCACTTCAATTTCAGGACCTGACTTTTAATGGCCAAAGATGAAAACTTATTTCCCTGACTGTGCTATCTGGAGCGTCCCCTCAAACTGTGATCGTCTTACAATAGGTTCCTGATGCACAATTGCCAATTCAACTGTGCATTTAACCTCTGCACAAGGCACTGCATTTTCTTTTGTTAGAGAATCAAGCTTTTAAGTCAGCCGATCAATTCTGCAAATTATGTAAGTACATAGCCCTCGCTTAATATTTATTATGTTGGGCAGAGAGGAGGATGACTAGGTGAGTGATAAATGGCACATCACACATTGCAGATGGGATGAATCAGCAGGCTGGCTGGACACTGGAAGCTCTGGGTACCTGGGGTTCTCAGGGGCTCTTCCAATGGAGGTGGGGGATTAATAAACCCAGGAAGGCTGGAGCCTATAAGGAGTAGAGGTCAGCTCTATTTTTGGACAGGAAATGTTTAATTTTTCTAGCCAACTCTTACCAAAGAATAATTGCTGAACTTTTGTACCAGGACCCCTGTAAATGCCAAGAGCAGTCATAGTAGCACAGTGTTTGATAGATGTTATGGGGCTCTATGTACTTGGGCCTCTTCTGCCTACCCTGATGTGACAATCAGAAACTGTGGCTTGCTTCAGCATGTTAGTAAGCACCTAGGAGGTTGATGGGTTCTTTTTCTTTTCTTTTTTAAAATAATGAGACACCATGAACCAATGCCTATTTTCTGGGTCATGCCACTGGAATAAAAAATAAAAATGATCTGTAACTGGAAGTTTTACATGTAAAAAAACAGGAAAATAAATGTTCTTAAAAATAGATGCCACTTTAAAAAGGGTATTTTTGCTTTAAATTCCTACTTAAAAAAAATCTCTGGGCTCTGTGTCTTCATTTTTAAACTGAAAGTATGTTATTTGAAGGCCTCTTCTGGGTCTAACTGGGTTTGCCTGGGAACAGACATGTTTGTGGTTAGTGTGAATGTTGTCTTAACTCCAACCGTATCTGATTTATTGCAAACTATAAATCACAGCAATCCCGAGTGTGGAAGTTCTAGTCTTGGGAGGAGGACGTCAACACTGCAGCCTTAGTGGGCATGGCCTCACCCTCAGATGCCTTTGACAGCACCCTACAGTGTGACAGGCTCGGGGAGCCCAACAGATGAAGTGGTCTGACTTAGTAGTGTCAATATTAAATTCAACATCCTCTACTGCTATTTGGTGTTAATGCAACATGTTGCTATGTCAACCATGCAAACTGATAAACAGACTACATAAAATCTACAGGTAAAATGCAAACCCTCGAGATAGTGCACCGTTTCACAACTTGGAAACAAATGACAAGGCACCTGCAAATTCAAAATGTCAGGAAAGGCACAGGAGGCCTCCTCACCCTTGTGTTGATTGGCCTGAGCTCCGGTCAAGCCCTGGATCTCCAAGTGCGAGAGGGGTGTGACCTCCACACAGATGTCCACAGCAGACCTGAGTGTTCCCTCATGAGTGCCCCCACAGCTCTCCAGGCCTGGACACCAGAGCTCCCCTGCAGTCTTGCCGTGCCAGTTCAGGGAGCAGGAGGAAGACAGGTGTCTCCCTGCTTGCCTCTCCTCTGTGACCCATTTAAGCTCTGCTTGAAGTCATTCCAGAACGTTCCGTCTACACCCCTTGTCTGGAGCAATCTGGGTACTTCACCTTGAAGTGACTCCAAATGCACTTAAAACATAGTAAATATGGCTGAGTCACGTGGCATGACCTTGAGCATTCTGAAGGGCACAGGTCTGTGTCATTTGTTCACTCACAGGTTGTGCAGCCCGCCCTGCTCCCTGGTTCTAGAACATGTCCATCATCTAAGGTAAAACCCAGCCACATACATTTTTTCCTGGGGCGTGCCAATGGTCTGGATGCGTTGAAAAGAGACGAGAGTGTCTTGAAGGAGTGGTGAATTGTGCATGGGAGCCCCTTCGTGTCTGATGAGTAAATGGACAGGGCAGTGGACCTGGATATTTGACCACACTGGAAAGTGTACTGGAGGATGAGTGGGCAGATGATCCCCTACACTGCTGGACCAGGGATGGGAAGGGCACCGCTGAGGGCCCTGAGGAGGTGGCTATTCATGTTGGGAAGAGTAGCACTCAGAGAACAGGAACAGAAAGAGGCTGGCCAGTCCTCGACCATCCTGGTCCCAAAGGGTCAGGGGCGTAGGCAGGGGGTCTCCTCTGAGAGGGCAGACGCCAGAAGGGACTGTGTCAGAGAGGCCAGAGGAGGTGAGGACCTGCATGCAGATGAGATTACATTCCAGATGCACCAGGCACTGAGGGAAGCAGCCCCCCCACTACACCCTGGCACTGGGTCAGGCTGGAAGGCACAGCATGGTTGGTGCCACAGGGCAGCTGCATTCACAGGCTGCTGCATGCCCCACAACAGTGCTACCACTGTGCTGGTGGCCGGGAAGCCTGGGGTGACCACAAGCCCCCTGTGGGGCTGGCAGAGATAGGGCATCTTGACAGTAAAACGAACAACAGGTTTGCATTGTTGCAGCTGCATGGACTTCGATGACGAGGACAGTGCCCCAGGCCTGCAGACAGGGGCCCTCCCCCTCAGCCATGGCCCTGTCTCCAGGGACGAGTGGACCCCAGGCACCGTGAGCCCCACAAGCCTCTCCTGGTCATCACCCAAAGGCGGAATCATCCGGAGACATTTCTCACTCTAGGGTTCCAGGCTCAGAGTCCTCCAAGACTGAGGCCACCAGAGTCCCTGCCACTAGTTCTAAGAAATGTGCTGAACGGAAGGCTCCCACCCACCCACATCGCTACCCAAAGAGACAGCTCAGACCAGAGTGGGGGCTGGGGGCTGGGGGAGGGGTGGCTGTCAGGGCAACCTGGGGATCCTGGCAGGTACGGAAGGTCCTGTGCCTCGACGCGTCAATGTCAACGTCCTGGGGCTGAGCCCTAGTTCTGCAGGATGTTACCGCAGAGGGAACCAGGCAAGGGGACATGGGAGCTCTGCAGGATGTCTTCAAATTATCTCAAAAGGCTTGATTACACAGAAGGGGAAGAAACTTCACAGGGTTGTTGTTTAAATGGGAGGAGTCAACATTTAGAGAAAAGTCGCATCAGAGATGTCAAGGAAGGACAGGGATAGCTGCAGGGGGCCGTGGGAAAGGGTGCTGAGAAGATGTGCCGCTCAGGCAGGCTCTGGTGGGAGTCATCGTCTTGCCTGTGACAGACAGACTGGAGCTCAGCACAGGACAGACTCCCACACGCTCCATGTGGATTTCACGATGGTTATCCCTGCACATGTTAAAAGATGGGGGATGACAATACACACATGTATGGTGGGCACACACCCCAGGTCCCTGGAGCCGTGAGCAGTGGAGTCAAGACCAGATTCAGGCCCCGGGACTCCATCCAGCTCCCCACCACGGCGACTCGGGAGCGGGCGGCAGTGAGTTCCTGGAGACGCTGCTTGCCCATTCAAAGCAATCCGCATTTAGCCTTCCCGGGGCGTCTTACATGGTCAGATGGCAGTGCTGTGCTGCCAGCCCTCCAGGGTGGACGCTGGTGATATGACGCTGCTCCTGGATGTGACACACAACTGTCCCGCGGCCCAGCCCTGCAGGGTGGTCGGGCAGGCAGATGCACTCAGAGCCAGCAGAGCTGGGTGGAGCGGGAACAAGATGACTGAGGAGAGCGGGCACCTCCCAGGGCTCCCTTCCTGGGACCCCAGCTCAGGGGGAGGCTGCCCCTGAACACCCGCAGCTCCACTGACTTCAGAGGGCCCCCAGCAGCCACGGCTCACCAAGCACTTCCAGATAGATAAAGGGCACCTTCTGAATATGGTGTCAAAGGAGCGACACGTACCTGTATTTTCTTACACTATGGGAAACTGAGGAAAAGCAAGTCTGGATGAGGGGCCTCCTGGTCACCAGGGTGGGGCTGTGGTCTGGAAGAGGTCAGTCCACATGTGCCCAAGGTAGGGGCTGCTTCCTGCTGCAGGTGCCCTCAGGGCACAGGAGGCTGGAGCCCTCCTGAGGTCTCACCCTGTGGCCCTGGACTCCAGTCCCCCCTCTGTGTAGCCACTGTGCGTACTTCTGTGGACCTGCTGACTGTCCCCTCAGCCGGGTGTGTCCATCCTGCATGCGGCCTCTCTCTCCTGCAGAATTTGACGGCAAACCAGGAGGGCAGTGGTGCCCATGTGGCCACAGCACTGAGCACAAGCACTGACCCACTGGTGTGCAGGGTCAGGGAGCCCCAGAATGAGCCCTGGCGATGAGGTTGCTGCCCACCACCCTTGTTCAGCCCCAGCTCTGGCTGAGATTCTGCTCCTGGCAGAGAGAGGCCCCAGAGAATTCAGATCAAGGAAACCATTCCCTCACCAGTGGAGCTTCAGGTCAAGGGTGTCTGATAATGACCTCTGTGTCCCACCGTCTGCTTGGATTCACACAGTTTCAGAACCAGGCAGAGGTACCAGGCACACACTCGACGCTAGCTGCCGACTTTTCTTTTCTCTTTTTGGTACCAGGGATTGAACCCAGGGGTGCCTAACTACTGAGTCACATCCCCAGGCCTTGCTAAGTTGCTGAGGCTGGCCTTGAACTTGTGATCCTCCTACCTCAGCCTTCCAAACCACTGGGATTACATCACACTGGGCCTAGCTACAGATTTCATAAGCTGAGCATAAGCTTGATTTAACTCATTTTCATATTTAATACTTTCAAAAATGCATTATGTGATAATGGATCTTGTTCCCAAGTGAGAGAGGAAATCTTGATTTAATAAGTTTATCAAAGGCCACCACCTAGTGAGTAGCAAATTCACAACTTGAACCCTGATTTACCTGACTTTAGTTTCCTTACAGCCAAGCTTTATTGTCTACTGCTACATCCAATGCTGGCTTGTGTCCCCAGTAGGGAAAATGTCACTGTGCCCTGCTGGAGACACAGAGATAAAATTGGTCCAATTAGCTGCTTTCAAGAAGCCCAGTGCTGGAGGGGGTGTGGGGCCTGTACCAGATCCCTGTCCTGCCCCCCTGTAGGAGGCTTGTGGGAGCCCAGAAATGTTCTGGAGAACAGGGGGGCTGTTCACGGATGGGACTCAGCCCACACAGCCTGTGGTGGGAGAGGGGCTGGGTCCCTCCAGCCCACGCTGAAATGTGACAACTGGTACAGAACTTGGAGTGGGTGGCTGCCCAGAGGGACTGGCACAGAAAGGCGCAGGAGTGTTGGGGGAGCTCGAGAACAGGTGTGCACTTCGGTGAGCGTGGAGCGGGGGTGGCAGGGAGCCGGTGGGGAAGGCTGGCCAAATGTGGGACTAGCAGAAGCCGTAGTGACCTTGAAATGGTCACATCTCCACGGACCACGGAGGTGCTCAGGGACATCACCGTCATTCCGGTGAGACTCTGCTGTAGTTCCTTCCTCCATGTCCCCTGCCATCGCTGCATTCCTGCTTCTCCCATGATGCTGCTTCAATAAGTCTGCTTGTGCAGAGCTGCCCTTAACTGAAGGCAGACCACAAGGACAAGGACAATGCCCCTTGACCTCTCAGTTCCAGAACACGCTGGGCATCTGCCACACAGGACTGACCGTGCACATCTGAAGAATGTTTGGACTCTGTGTGAAGTGTCCCATGATTTCCACACTCCATCCAACTATCAGCTTACTTAAACTCCTCCAACTTCACTCCAAGAAAACTAGTCAGGCTTCACTTTCAGATAATACTAACGATCATAATGAAAAATGTGCTAATTTAGCAAAAAAAAAATATATATATATCGGCATTTACTGAGTTTGCTATGCATCGCCTTTTTTATGGTCGGGTGATACTGGGACACAAGGGTTATCGATGTGCTTTAGCAGAAAACAGATCCGGGAAGTTTAATGAGATAACGATATTCAGAGTTGCTCAATGCTGACCCAGGACTTGAGTCTAGATTTTCCTGGTTTTAAAAGCTCTCTCTGTGGTGTGTGGTCCCACTCACCTCACTTAGACTTCCCTTTCCAAGACACCTGGATTTGCTAATTGCCTTCCTGCTGCAGCCATTCCCTATTGATCCACCGCCAGTCTCATCCTGTGCTTCACCTCCAGGGAAGGGAGGTGCCTGGCCACAGCTGCCAGGAGGCAGCTCAGCGCGCACCATTATGCCCTGTCCAGTACCTTCCTGCAGATAGGAGTTGTCCCGACAGGGATTCAAAGAGATTCCAGCACCGGCAATCCAGCGTGGATGCGCGGACATTTTAGGTGCAGGAGCCTGGACCAGCCTTCAGCTGCCCGTTAACCCTGGGAGGGAAACTGTCCCCCACCACCGTCACTGCAGTTGACGTGTGTCTTTTCACTGCTGATTGTGAAGTCTGGCCGTGCCAGGGGACCTGCAGAGAGGCTGGGCCACGTCTGAGGCTTTTTCTTATTCTCAAAAGCACGGCATCGTTAGGGGACAGGGCGCTCACAGCACGTGTTTAAAACTGGAAGCCAAGTGCTCTTTCCCTGAAGACCCCTGGAGGTTGGGGGCCTTCCTCCCACCTCATCTGCTCAGGTAACCCGGAGCTCCACAGCTGGCCTCAAAGCAGACCCGGTGCTCCGGGCGCACAATACCAAGTCTTTCATTCAGGTACTGAAATGACAGGACCCTGGGTCTCCTTCCAAAGAAAACTCAGGAGAAAAAAAAAGCAGGTGGTTTACAGCCTAATTCAGGAGAGCAACCAGTGCCTCCCGAGAGCTTCCACAGCGGGCAGCACTTGCTGGCACCACCGTTTATGGGGACAAAGATGCCCTAGAACAGCCTGGGTAGTGTTGGGTACCGACCCTTAGCACCTTAGCACCTCTCGGCCCTTCCACACGCAGGCTCCAGGGTTATTAAAGGCCCAGGCATTGTTGAGCAGCAGGGTCCCCTGGGCCTTTTAAAACCCAAGGACAGGCCACAGCTGGCTGATTAAACAGGAACCCACAGTGCGACCTGCCAGTGTGTGTGCTCCTCGGATTCTGAGATATTAATGTGTTCTTTTCATTAGAAGTCCTGGAGGTTGGATTGTGCCAGCCAGGCGGGGAGAACTTTCCAGGCCCACCAGTCTGCAGAGGCCCAGGCATGACCACAGGTGCTCTGCAGGCAGAGTCAGGACAGCTGCTCACAAGAGGTGACAGGCGCGGGGACGCCACCACTCACTCAGTGCAACACCCAGACGCTCATTCTCCATAAGTGCCCAAAGGAGGGATGAGCCAGGGGTAAAGGGGAAGCTCCAACCCAGGCCTCAGCTCTGTCAAAGTCCCTCAGAAGGGTCAGCTGTTCATCCAAACAGCAAGTGCCCCCTCACCAGGATGCTCCAGAGGGATGAAGTATGTCACTGTGCAAGGAGAAAACTGCCCCTGGACTGAGCGACAGCTCTGTCACCAAAGCTCCTCGAAGGGCAGAGGGTGATCCAGGTCGTGACATGGACCCACGGAGAATTCCCGCCTAGCAGGACAGAGGGCATGAGGGACTCCGCCCTACACAGTCACAGCACGTGAAACTCCATGCCACCCAAGTGCCTTCCTGGGGCTGAAGAGACACACGCAGTTGACAAGCCTCCTGTAAACATTCTTGGACACCTGAGCCCGCTGAGATCTCACCCTGGGCCGAGGGAGGAGGTGAGAGGAACCTGACTCAGGCAGGAGGCCCAGCATCCTCCAGGAGCCTCACTGCTGTCTGGGCACAGCTACGCAGACTCCCAGGAGCACCAACGCCCAGGTGAGTGGATGTACCCAAGGAGGGTCTCTGAGGACCCTCATGGTGACCTGAGAAGCCGAGGCTGTTATATGCCCCAATGCCTGGGAAAGCCAGAGAAGTGGCTGTGGGTTCAGGGGACAGGAAAGTAAACCCGTGGCCAGGTCACTCGCTGACCCACGCTCCTCCGTCTCTGTCCATTCCAAGACCCCTGCTGAGCACAGGAACTGAAGGTCACTGACAACACAGAGGAGAAGGCCCTGGGAATCCTCGATGGCCACACTCACCCGACATCCGCACAGCAGCTGATCGGTAAGCTCTGCCACCTTCTAGGCCAGTCACGCTTGCCCTCCCACCGGCAGCTGCCGAGGCTCACGCTGCTATGGTCATTTAAAACGCAGGAAGTGAAAGAAAACCGCACGGGGACCCCATTGCCCACTCTCCGCCTCTGTATGAGCAGCAGCAGGGGCCAAGGTGCCCTGCAGGAAGGAGTCCTGCCACACACGGGGACGGAAGGAACTCTGGAAGAAATCCCGGCAATGTGTACACGCAAACACCACTGTGTCCCAGGGCCCAGGCCAGGCGCCCGCAGCTGCCTGGTCTCTGGTCTAAGCCCGCGGTGAGGAAACCCCAGTGGACTTGCTGCCTGGCCCCAGAGCCAGAGCTACCATCAGAGAGTGGCCCCGGGGATGGAGGCACGGCTGGGTGTCTGCCCCTGTGAGGGTCTCTGCCTTGCTCCATCCCCATGGTGTGGTGTCCAGGCCTGTGTGGTGAGACTCGATCAGGTCAGGGTGTGGACTGCAGAGCAGTGACATTCTAAATTAACTGCTCAGTGACATAATCTATATTAATTGAACATCATTGATTCTTATTCAGAACAAATGGGCGTCTTGGCATGGAATATTGATAAGTCAAAGGGGCTCATTGCCAATGGATAGAGCTGACTGGACCGGTTCAGGTCCCCTAGAGCCGCCCCTTGTTAGGATATCTAAGAGCTGAACTTGGAACGTGGGCATATTTCAGGGGATGCACCCCTTTCCCCGCACTGTGCTGCGTCTGTTTTGCAAACTCGCGGGTCAGGAATGATCTCCGAGGAGCAGTGTTCGGAAGGAGGCCCTTTCCCGGGTAAGACAGGAGGCAAGCTTTTCTTCAGCTGTTCCCTCGGCACCGTGTTCTGTGTTCAAGACTCTGAGCTGGGGCTGGGAAGGGCCCAGGGAGGAGCAGGGAGCACCCACAGGAAGCTATGGGCTGCTTACTTCTGGGGCTTCTCTTACTTCTTGGAATAAATCATCACTGTCTGTGGTTATGGCCTACGCACGCTGTGCTTGGCCTTCAGTGGACACGTTCCTGGTGCGCAAGTTCACTCACTGCCTCATCATGTCAATGAACATATCCGGCAGTGCGGGAGGCTTTTCCAGGGGTCACAGGAATACCCGTGACCTAGTCAGAGCCCTGAGCTCTGGAACAGGAAGCAGCGTCTGTCTGTGAGATGCTGAATGGGGGAGGCTGTCCCGGCAGAGAGGGAGATTGAGTGGGGGGTGGGCCAGCAGGGCCCCGGTCTCCTGCTTTCTGTGACTGTGACACAGCACCTGAGAGCCAGCAGGTAATTTACCAAGGAAGGAGGGTCAATTTGGCTCAGGCCCTGGGAGTCCAGGAGCACAGCGCTGCCAACAGCTTGGCTTCCGGGGTGGCTCTGTGGTGGAGGCGGAAGAGAAGCAGAGGAGGCAGAATGAAGGGTCGACCTTGCCTTCCAACCACAGGCTGCCTGGGCCGCTAACCCAGGCCTGAGACCAGACAGCTGTCCTCTCCAGCAGACACACCTGCCGGCTCCTCCCCTGGTCCCCAGAACAAGGCTCAGTGTGGAGTCAGCGCCTCCGTGACAATCAGACAAACAGGGCAGATAAGAATTCACCCTGGTGTGCACACGCATTACCCAGCCCTCGTGAGTTCCTGCTCCCAGAGACGGGGTTCTGGCCAGGGCAGATCTGGGAAGGAACAGGTCTCTGTCCCTGCCATCTGGGGACTGGAGCCTGGGGAGGAAGTCAGCTGACCTACTGCGTGGTGAGCATACTCAGACGCAGACGCTGATCAGGGTGCACACAGTGGGGAGGCACCCATGCTGCTGGGGACACTTGAGATGCCTCATGAAGGCTCTGCAAAAGCCACAGGTGTCTGCCAAGCAGAGCGGGGCAGTACCAGGAGGGCCTCACCCCAGCACAAAGCAGGCAGGACGTGGCGTGTGCAGGGAGTGATGGGAGACGGGAGTTCAGGGTCCTGTGGGAACAGGGCAGGGAACACAGCACGGGGTGGGGGGCAATGTTCTCTGGACTTCTGAAGGAGCAGGGCCTGCTGTGGGATTCTAGTAAATAAGAGGAGCCATAGAAGAGAATTTTTGTTTTTTTTTTCTTCAGAAACATCACCTAGCAGCAACGCAGGCAATCAATTGTGGTGATCAGAGATAGGGAGGTCACCTGAATTGTAGTGCTCTAGCCCCTGGGTGAAGGTCCTGTGGTGATGTCCCTGGTATCCAGTGCTATCTTCCTCCATACTTAGTAGTTTAGCCAGACCTGCCCACGTGCACCCGTGGGGCCTCATGCTCCAAGCCCAAGAGCAGAGCTTGGCAGGGAGCAGGAGGTACCCCAGCGGAGAGCTGGCACTGTTTGCCCAACAGTCCGTCTGCTGACTGCAGCTGTCTGCACGCTCAAAAAGCTTCATGATCCTAATACACATTGGAAGTGTGATTTTGGAAGCTGTTTGCATCAAGCGTGTTATTACTAGAGCCATATTTCATGGAGAAAGAGTAGATTTTTTCTCCAAGAAATCGTTTCAGAACAATTGGCTATCTACACACACACACACACACACACACACACACACACAAAAGAATTTTGAAGCACACCTCATAAAATATACAAAAATAATTCAACACAAATCATAGACCTATATGTAAAATCTAAAATTATGAGACTGCTAGAAGAAGTGGTAGAAGAAAACCTTTGTGATCTTGTTTTCGGTAAAGATTTCTTAAATATGTCATCAAAAGGATATCATCAAAAGGATGGTCTATAAGAGACCCACTTGGTAAATTAGACGTCATCAAAATGAAAGACTTGCATTTCTCAAAAGACACGTTTAAGGGATTGGTAAGGAAAGCTGCAGTCGGGGGAAATGTGTGCCGGTCACGGTTGTCACAGGACTTGTACCCGAATATATACAGAACCTTCCAAATTCAATCACTTCATAAAACCAAACAAAACCTCAGTTGTACCGTGAACAAAAGCTCTAACCAGACGTTTCAACAAAGAGGACGGGTAGGCATGAACGGGTGTTCAACGCTCTTTCTCATTAAGGAAGTGCCGACCCAACCATGATGAAGTATCGCTGCAGACCGCATTAGAGGGACGAAAGTAAGAAGCCCGATGGAAACAGGTGCATTCCACAGGATTCCAGGTGAGGAACTTTCTGGAAGTGCTGACAGGCAGGTGGAAAGACTGCTGGTTGTCTGGGAGAGGCTGGAGTAGGCCCAGAGTGGCAGGAGCCCCTGGAGGCACATTGTGCCGTGGGCCCTGCTCTCTGGCCGCCCACAGGAGGAGGCTTTCCATCGGCACACGCTGAAGTCCGAGCCATTTATTGTGTGCCACTTAGATCTCAGTGAGGCTCTTCAGAGAGGTAAGGATGATCCCGTGCCCGTGACCTGATGCTCTCTCTCCATTCTCAGGCTCACTCCCTTCTATCTCACCTCTGGCTGTATTTTCTGACATCTAGAATTTTCTCTTCGTCTTACAAACATCCCTGTGCTGTCCTTATCATCAGAAAATGACAGCGATAGCGTCTGGGAACGCGGGTGGGGGTGATCAAAGACCGACATCTAAGAAGGAAGAACTGTAGATGTATTGAGGTACAGATCGTGTTCCCTGAAGTGCCGCAGCTCCTCGGACGGTTAACCCTTTTTCTTTTGCTAGACTTCATTCAAATTGGGTTTGATGTAAAAGAGAAGCTGTTTGACATGCGTAAGCCAGGGCTGATCCTCTGTCTTGTCCTTGAGGTCGGCCACCCTCTGTGGTGGTCACAGGGCAGGGCCTTGGAAGACAACCAAGTTCTCATACCTACTTGGCAGGGAGAAAGAAACCATTGCATTTCCTCTCATTTCACCTTGCTGTTTGAACTTGAGACTGTTACTACAGTGACATCCCCCATCCCCCTTCCTTCAGAGGCCTGAGTACACCCGTCACTGGGGGAGACACCACCTGTGTGAGCAGACCCCAGTCCTGAAGAATCCTCTATTCATGCCACAGCTCAGGCTTCACACTGTTGCTTTGCCCAGGCGTAGCGTGCTGCTCTGCGTGAGCCCTGCCATCCTGAGACACGGCCTTCTGGTCTGGGCCCCTCCTTCCATCTGCTTGCTTATATCCCCTCAGTTGATGGTAAATAAAATTCAGTGGTGACTGTTCAGCTGGAGACTTTCACCTCTAAAGTCTTTGCCAAGACAAGGCATCCTGAGCCAGGAGGACCCCTAACTCAGTCCACCTCCGTGTGGGCATCTCCGCAGGTGACGACAGCAAGGAGTGAACCAACACAGAGACAGCAGTCCAGCAACAGGGGTCACCTCAAGGGCTTCGGCCAAGTGATTGGTCTTAACACCTCCTTTTCCAGTCAATAAACTGAAGAGTAGAAATGCCATCCTTCCTAAGTCAAAGAGCGGTTGTAGATTCAAAGGTGGACCACAGGGCGCCCGTCCTGCCTGCCTGCGGTGGCTAACAGCCAGGACTACCCAGTGCTGAGGTTCAGAGAGGGCCAGGCAGGAACAGAGAGACGGGGGAGCAGGGCTCTCCTTCTGGTGCTCCAGCTGACGAGACAGCGCTAACCCAGCAGCGAGGCTGACTCCCTAAAATGAGACTTCAAACGCTCCTCAGTGATTCAAGGTCCCGTCTAAATGCGGCTGTAGAGATGAAGTGGACGTAAGCAGCTCTCATTCATTCTCTCCACCCAGCCACCCCTTCCTCCCTCATCAGTGTCCACGAGCTGCCTGCCCTCTCTGTCCACGCACAGTAGCTGAAGCTAGAGCCCACGGAGGAGAGAGGGGGCTCTAATACTCCCTGAGGAGCCACAGGCTCTGGACTTGCACATGACACGTGTGATCTCATTTATTCCCCAGGAAGCCTTACAGGCTAAGCCACCTTGTCACTCCCATACAGATAAGGCAAGTGAGATGGGAGATTAAAGGACTCGCCCAGATACCGTGATCGTCTGCCTGCCTACAAGACTCAAGGGCAGCTCTCAGTCTTCCTCACCACGATCCCAATAACCACGGGATTATAATTAAATATCATAATCAAGTGGTCATATTTAAAAAATCTCACGAGTGTGTTGTATTACACACACACACACACACACACACACACACACACACACACACACACACCTTTCTAATTAGAGCTTTGGTCAGGCAACACTTACAGAAAAAGGCACCAGCAATCAACTAACTACAGGTCTCAACCTAGAAAGTTACTTCCCTAACAATGAAGCGTCAACAGACCCTGATTCTCAAATGTGTTCACTGAGCTTCTCTGCAATCAATAGCTCTTTGGCTACCAGCTTCCAAGCAAATCACCTGAGAATTTATATTACATGTATGAATTTCCCCTTTATAAAATATTTAGCGTTTTTTCTTGTAAAATGTCTGATAACAGAAACTTTCGAGGTTCTCACAGGAGCCCCCAGCCAAGCAGGCTTCTGAGAGATCTCGTTGGCCAGAGAGTTGCTAGAGGCCACCCGTGAAGAGTCGCAGTGCTGCCTTCTCTTTAAGGAAAGACAGCTCTTGCCGGGGATGACAAGGTAAAGTCATGGGGTTTTAGAATTCCAGAAAAAATGGACACTTCTTATCCTGCTCTGTCTTCTATGAGAGCGGCCTCACAAGTGCCGGATCAGCAGCAACCCAGTGCGCCGTTCTGGTTCACCAGGGGAGGCAGAAAAAGCTTCTCGAAAAATCCTGCGGCACCTACGCTCCCAAGCACATCTGCAGGAGAAATTAGAGTGAACCAAACGTGTGCATGTCCTTCTAACTGGCCCGCGGACTTGCCTGCTTATTACGCCAAAACCAACTTTTGATTTTCAAAAATACTTTCAAGAGCTACTATATCTGTTTCTCTGAAGTCTCGACTTGGCTAAATGAGCTGGCGGTGTTACCTCCCTCCCTCACCGTCCCCCCCCCCCCCCCCCGGGAATCCCAGCCAGCCCCCTGCAAGCCTGAAGGGTGTCAAGCTCTGGCTCCGGAGGCCCCCTGGAGCAGCTCCAGGATCCCGCAGCCTGTGCCCTCAGCGCCGCCTGCCCCAGCCCTTGTTCCTGGTAGGTTAGCAAAAGCCCACTTGACATTGATTTTGCAAATTCTTGAGAGAGGAGGGCTCTTCTCTTCCCTCATTTCTTTATCCCTCGGTATCAATGAGATATGCATTGCCGCTTTAGAATCATAAAATATTTATTAATCTCCAGCTTTTAATGTTCATGAATAAAGAGGCTAATTAATAATTTTTCAGGGTCAGTGAAAAAGAAACTAGAAACTTTCTCCAAAGGGATGGTATTCAAGGCCAAAGAGAGAACTGATTATCAGACCTCAAAATGACCGACTTCGAAATGTCATTGGCAGCTGGATCCGTGGAGGCTTTGGGAAATAAAACTGTTGGAAGGTGTTATATTTTGTTTCTTTGTTTTCCTCCCAGAGCTGAAAGCAGTTGATCTGCTTGGTGTGGAAAGATACACACCAGAGAAAAAACAAACCAGGAGGAGACTCCACTGCCCACCAGCCTGGCTCGGCTCCACCGGATGCCTGCAGGAAGCCCTGGTCAGAGTGCACCTAGGGAATGGCTGTCCCAGAAGGCTGATGGGCAGTGTCTCCTTCTTCAAAGGCACCTCTGCAACCCCAGAACCCGTCAGCATCAGACAGAGGCAGAGACTCAGCTAAAGGGGCAAACATGCTTGGAGCCTGTGCTCAGCCTGTCCTGGCAGGCCACCGCCTCTCACCACCCACGGAGCCCTGCTGTGTGCCGGGGAGAGCTGTCCACTCCCAGAGCCAAGCTGCACCACCTGGCAGCATCACCAGCCTCTCCTGACACAGGAGGGAACATGGGCTCAAACAGGCCAAAAGAATCCAAATTCAAATCTGACCTGTTGCAGCACCAACCCCTTGGCTGAGGGACGCCGGCAGGCTGGTGGGCTGGAGGAGAAGGACCCCCACTCCCTGCCTTACTCCCTCTGTGGATTAAAGTTCTAAAATGGGCTTCCTACCTCCTGCCTACCTGAAGGAAGTGGTTTCAGGCAGGATCAGAGCACATGAGGAGGAGACAGAGAACCGCAGTCTAACCCGTCACTTTAAAGGAAGGGACAAAGGTTCTTAGGACGTGACTCGCCCCCTCCTGCCCAGTACTGAGAAGGCAGTGTCCAGACTGCTGGCTCACCTCCTCCCTGACAAGGCTGGACTGGGCTTGTGGGGCACTGAGGCCGACCTGGGACAGGGAGATGGAACACTTTGGGGACAGGAACCGCCTCCAACCGCCCGGGGGCAGCAGATGCTGCCATTACTTATGAAATATCCCACTGCACTTCCTTCTTCTATCAAAATGTGTAAATGTAGGTTTGCAGATTTAAAGGCTCAGACACTTGCTAGATAAGAACGCTTTGCACTGTCGGAGTGTCCACGTGTGCAGGTGTGGGAGGGTGTGCTTCGTAGACATCTCACGTCTCGTAGAAAGGTGGAAAGTGTAACGGGAGGCACGCCACACAGCCTGGTGGCCTTGAGTGGCCACGCGGTGGGCTGGGGGCTTCTTCCCGCTGGGAATTCATTAGCCAAGTCCTTAGGACTGGAGAGTCGCCCAGCACAGCAAACCAGATGGACACATCCCCAAAGCACAGGGTCCTGCTTGACTCTCAGCCCCCTGGATGGCAAACCCATCACACCAAGGACTGTCTTGTCAGGCTTCACCCACTTGGCATCTGATCCCATCCCAGGGCAACCACAGACCTGGATATGGGAAAGGGTTGTTTTCACTTGCTGTATGCCCCTGAAGCCAGAGTGCACCACCCCTGAGAACAAAACTCTGTGTTAGGGTTTGAATGTGAGGTGTCCCCCAAAAGCTCACATGTGAGACAATGCAGGAAGGTTCGGAGGAAAAATGATTGGATTATAAGAGTTTTAATCCTATCAGGATTGATTTTGAAGGGGCAGGATGTGGCTGGAGGAGGTGGGAAGTGGGGAGTATGTTTGGGATCTGGAGAGTGGAGTCGGTCTCGCTGCCTCCTGGCCACCAGGCTGTGAGCTGCTTCCCTCCGCCACCCTCTCCTGTTCTGCCTCACCTTGAGCCCCGAGGAATGGAGCCAACCTTCTGGGGACTGAGACCTCTGAAACTGTGAGCCCTCAAATAAACTCTTCCTCCTCTGTAGTTGTTCTGGTTGGATCCTCTAGTCCAAGCAGTGAAAAAGGTGACTAAAATACCCCACGAGGGCCTGGAAATCCGGGCAGCCACCAGCGCTCAGTACACACCAACCACCTGAGAAGTCACTTTGGGGTTAAGTCCTTCATACCTTTACTGTCACTGTCCTCTTCTGAGGTGACCAGAACAGTCAGAGGAACAACCCAACCACAGCACAGTCTGCAGAGTGCTTGGACAGCACTGGAACCTCAGCACACAGCGGAGGGGACCTTCAGATGGCACGCCTGCTCCCCACCGGCTGCCCATCAGAATGACCTGGGGGCTGGGATTGGTGTCAGGCCTCTCCCACCGGGAGTCAGACTTACGTAAAGCAGGGCACCAAAAGTGAGGGGGTTAGAGGTCACCACAGTCTACCTCACAGCCACACCCTGTGATCTGTGCAGATGGAAAACTGAAATCCAGGGAGGGGAAGGCAGCCGAGCTGGGGTCCCTGCATCCTGCTCAGGGCTCTGTTGTGTCACACTGCCTTTCAGGGCTGTGCCCATATTAAATGCCCAAGTTTGGGTTGTTTCCTCTCATCATAAACCAAAATAGAGAAAAAAGACTGTTTTGCCGCTTCTTATAAATCTGGATCTGCTTTGCCAGTCCACAGATTCCTGTTGTCAAATGTGTGCTGAATCCAATGACCTCGTCTGATCCAGGCTGGAATTACAGACTTCCTGGTGAAATCTGTCATTCAGACTTGACTATTGCCTACGAGCATCTGAACATGAAGCATTGATGGCAGGGATTCCCAAGCCTCCCTGTTTCCAACTCACGCAGGCAGAATGGTTCTGGGTTTGCTTAAAAGACATGGCTCTCTTCCTACTTGCTATCCATAAAAAAATAATGTAAATAGATAGAAGCTACCAAAATCACAGGAAGACTCTCACGGCTTTCAGGAACAAATTACAGTGTGATAAAGGTCATTTCATGTCAGTACCTGGAGCCCTCTTGAGAAAGTTCTGCCGCGCATCTTGATGGGACCACTGGCTGCTGACCCCAGAGACCTGCTTTCTCCCCCACTGCCCTTGGCCCCTGCGGCAGTTTCACTGGACTGATCCCCAGCACCGGGGAGCTCCATGCAGCCAGAGGTGGGGTGCGGACCGGCTCAGGAAGTGGACAGATCTACTGAGGAGGACACTCGAGGCCCTGCTTCCACCCCCTGAAGGAGCTGCTACATTGCTAGTCCTGCAGGAAAGGCATTCAGTTCTCTTCTGTGAAATTGTTTTCTAATCTAGCTTCGATTTAAAAAAAAATATTAATAATAGCCTGAAGTCATCAGCTTGAAACTACCATTGAAAAGGGAATGAATAATTCAGAATTGAGACAGGGTAATTGTATCACCAATTTGCATCCCCTAAATAATTAAGGGATTCCTCAGCTTATTTAGAATCTGCTCCATTATCTGGATTGTGTAGTTGGCTGGTGAAATCCCTGACTCCTCCTCCCAGTGCACCAGGTCAGACCTGGGGGCCATCAGTTCAAAGGCCTGGGTCCTATCTTTGCAACTGCATGCTCTGTGCATCTCCCCCAGGGAGCCCAGGGAGCAGCGCATGGGGCCTTCTGATACATGCCATGCTGGCTGTATGCAGCCCACTCTCAGAGCTTGTGGAGATGGGAATGGCTGAAATGAAGGACGCAGACACAAACTGTCCTCTAGTTCACCTCCCAGTGGCTAATCCATCCCACCTAGTGACACCAAAGAGGAATATTGTAAAGCCTTGAGCCAGATCTGAGCGTGACTCCAACAAGACTTTGCAAGAGCCCTCTGACAACCAGAAAGTGACACAAGAAATTTAATCAGACTTTTCCCATCACTATCTAGACAGATGTTGGTCAATTTAGAGCAGAGACTAATCTGTTTTCCATGTTGTTCAGATTAAATCTCAGAGCTGAGATGGGTGGGAAACGAAGGGCGAGAAGCACCTGCTGTGATCAAGAGGACAATCCCAGGACCCACACACAATCACGGTCCCACCTCCCGTCAGAGTCTTGTGATCGGCACCATGCATCCACTAAAGGGCACCTTCATTTAAATGTTCTTCACATCCTGTTTGCTGAGAGGAAATGAGTATAGAGTCCACATACTCTGCGCCTTGGGGAGAGCTCCTCTTGGTGTCACCCAGCTGAATGCAAACCCACTTCCCAGGTCACTGCAACATGACTGGCAAACTTACACTGTCACCATCATGCATATGAATAAAGAGATGTCACAGTCGATAAGCAATCGACAGAGCACCTCCATCACTCCAGGCCCCTCTCTGAACTTCAGAGAGAAAGCCGTTCTCCTCTTGTCAGACACGCATCCAACGCACTAACAGCTGGTTACTTATTCATCCAACAAAGTGATTTCTAATGAGCAGGGTGCCATTCCTGGCATTAAAAAATCATAGAATCCCATAACCTCAGAGTGAACGGCCATCACCTGCCATTCCCTTCCAGCTCCGCGTCACATGTGAAGGGGTCTCTGAAAGCCAGTCTCAGGCTGTCCTTCCCTTCCCAGGTCCTTAACCACTCTGATTTGGACAGGTGGCAGGGACATTTACCATCACCCTGAGTCTCAAGTAACTAGCCACTCAAGAAAGAATTCTTTCATAGATACCTAATTAAAATAAATTAATTAATTAAAAAAGAAAGAAAGAAGTCTTTACTTGTTGCTCTGAATCCAGCTCCTGACAACCGGAAACGAGCCGTGGTTTGCACCGAGTTTTGCAAACTCTGGGAGGAAGGCAAACAGAGATCCCAGAAGCTCTGCTATCAGACCAGCTTGGTGCCGAGTATCCTGCACAAGGGTCCACAGTGTGTCCCACGTCTGAACGGTCTGCGATCACACTGCCTGAGTACTTTCTAATGCTTTGACGGCGCAGTACAAGGGTTCGGGTTTCCTTAGCTTTCCTGCTCCGAGTCGGACAGGATAGAGGACAGAGACAAGACAACCTGAAAGAAAAGACCTACACCCTTTATTTTCAGGATTCTATTAGCCAACTCATCAACACTCACATCTGTCCCCTGAGACAGCCCTCAGATATGCTGCTCGACACCCGGTGGCCGTAAATACGACGAACCATCCTTCTGTGGCTTGTGTGCCAAACTGCCTTTTCCAAAAAACTTTTGCCCTGAGTAAATACCCAGACTGAGCTGGCTGCTGATGGCATCTGCTGTAGATTAGTTAAAATTAAATTCTAAACCTTTGGCAAGACACCAAGCCTGCCCGACTGAACCTCCCCGTGGGAGTTTTGTAAGATGATTCAAGCATCTCAGTGCATCTCACCCTGCAGGTTAGCGATTTTTTTTCCCCAGAAATTAAACTCATCTCCCCCCACCCAGTAAATTGTGTCCTTCCACTCACCCTCCAAAATTGCTTGAGTCTGTCCACCCTGAGCAGCTTGGAAGCACTCATCCCGTGTCCTAGGCAGAGGTGCGCCTTCGCGGCTGCCAGCACTCCTTGGTGAAGCAGCAAGATGCCCCAGGATTCTCAGAGCAGGGACACTCCCTGCCTGGCTCCTAATGCTGCTTACCGACAACCACAGAGTTCGCTGTGCAGCAGGGAGCAGCCAATAGCCACACAGGACGGCCTCAGCCTCTGGAGATCCGGGAGCCGCGTGCCCCACTGCAAGCTCAGCTCCGACCCTCTCAGGGAGAGGCGGTGTTTTCTAAATGGCCCGTCTTCCTGTTCTTACTCGGATGGTCTTTTATATCCTGGAGTGAGGATCATATTCTGCTCCGAGACAGACGCACATTAGTGTTTGTCTCAGCTCAAAACCAGCAGCCTGCTGCCCAGGGTCCCCAGGGCGCCAGGGCTAGTTCTTGCTTCTACCCGCAGGTGTGCCGGGACAGGACTTTCTGTTATTCCTGGTAAAGACTAAACGCTGACTGCTGCATTCAGCTGCTTAGAGGAGGGGCTCTGGCCATGCTCCCCTAACCCTGTACTAGGAGATTGGAGAGGGGTTTTCAGAGCAACCCTGGTCGGCACCTAGGATAGGGAGGGTTTCACCACATGCCCTCCTCCTACAGCTCAGTGTCCCATCAGACAATAGCTAGGTGTGGAAGCTCAGACCACTGCTCTTTACACCACTTCTGGGGCAGCCCAGCATCAGTGGCCCATCCAACACACAGGTGTTGGCCCCGACTCTCTGCCAGGCTCTGTGGCAGGTTCTGGGTGAGAAATGGAGAGATGTCAGTTCTGCAATCACAGGGGCCCCAGAACCATGCTGTGGAGGTTTAAGTAACTGCCGTTCTTCCCACGTGCCCCGAGACCCTCAGGGGGAGAGGCCAGGCTGTGATCTTAGTCCCTGACACAGCATCTGGCACAGTGAGGAAGCCACACAGGCACCCAGTAATGAGGAATTCGGGGAGGAGGGAGCAGGAGACAGACAGAACCGAGGCTGAGGCCACCTGTGCACAGGGCATTCACATCACCCCCTGGAAGGACCATGGCCCCAGGTGCTTCTGCCTTACAGAAGTTTAGCAGGAGGGATCCGGCACATTTAGGTAACTGAATTCACATTTAGACCTCCCTGCAAGGCCCGGAGCACCTGTAAACTGCGCCCTTGGCTCACCCACACATGGCCTGCTCCTTTCTGTAATGAGCCATAGCAGTGTGGTGGCAGGGACAGGAGCACAGAGTGGACAGCCATCTTTCTGGTCCCTTCATACTATAGGTTACAACAGTCACTGGTGGTCATACACCCAGACGGCGGTGCAGAGGTGGGGTACAAGGAGCCAGCCAGAGGGCTTGGGGAAAACTGGCTTAATTAATCCAAATGGGCAAGGCAGGAAGGGTGGAGGAACAGAAGAGGTGGGTGCCCCAAGACCCAGGGGGTGGGGCACACAGGGGACGAATGGCAACACCTTCACACATCTATTAAGAGTCTGTGCTGGGGACATGGGTTCAGAAATTGGTGGGGTCACCTTTCCACTGGTCTCATCTCAACTCAGGAAGAGAAAATGCCAGGAAGACACTGTCTTTGAATCACAGGAAAGGTGCACCGAGGCCACAAGAAGGAGACAGGAGGAGGGGGATTCTGAGCAAAGACGAATGAGAACCGAGAACCTGTTTCTGGGGCGATGCTGAGCCGGTGGAGAGCCAGGCCCTCCCCTGCACCCTGCTGGCCTGAGCACTAAGCTGTGAGTTTTCTCTATGGGGAAGCAGATTCTGTTGACCGTGCTGGTGACACACTGGGTCACAGAGTGCCCCAGACACCACCTGCACCTCTGGGCCATCATGGAGTGTGGAGATGCTCCCTTTGGAAGGGACTGTGGGCTGAACTTTCCACAGAAATCACATGGTTGTCCTGGGTGTGTAAGCCACATGAGCTGCCAGTCACTTTGGCTCGCTTCCTCAGGCACATGTGGTGAGATCATCCAGCCTCTTATGGTCGGAAGGACCCATGTGACAGTTCTGGTCCCGGAGCCCTGGGAGGAAGTGGCATGCCACCTGATTTGGGGACCTAGAATCGCCTGCGTAAAGCCCTCCAGAGCGCCGGGCTCAGTGGGCTCAGCCCCTCCTCAGCTGAATGAAATCAGGGGACTCAGGGTCTTCGTTCCGGGCCCCCACTGACAGGCCATTCGTCCTGGAGACCGGGAGGTCCAGACAAACCCAGAGAACTCTGGGACATTCTGGCTCCAGAGCAGGCAGCTGGAGGGTGGGGAGTGGGGTGGGGAGGTTTGTGCCCTCAAATGATGCCCTGCCCACCACCTGGACAGTAGCCTTCCCTTCTCATCCAAAGGCAGACATGAGTTTGTGAGTGGTGATGGCCTCCCGAGCTGCAGGCTGACTGGAATCAGAGCCATCCACAGCCGTGTCCAGGGCCGTGGCCCATGTTTGGGAATCGAAACACATCAGATGTGTCCGTAGCCTATCGATCACGTCAATATGGAAACAGGGCAAGCGAATCCTCTCAGGGCTCTTCAGCCTCCCACTTCAGAGAATCCCAAGTTAAGCAACACGGAGAGCTACAGGAATCAGCACGGCTGCAAAACTGTTCCAGGCCAAGGGATTTGAACGGGCCAGGTTTCTAGTAGCTCCCCCGAAAGAGTCTTGTAAGCAAGACACGTGGGCTAAAGATCAAGATGAGCTGATAAATATTTAATTGATGGCTGATAAAAATAAAGTGAACTTGAATTTATATGATTTGGGGAAGGCAGGCACCACAGATTTATAACCCTGAAAACAACATAAACTTAGCATCGAAGAAAACTTTTAATCACCGAAAATGTGAGCAAGAAGACGCAGGTTTCTGACATTTGATTATGCGAGACTTTCCTTTAAAGAGCTCTGTGTTTTTATAACACCTTTTTTCCAAGTCATTTGTGGTTTTATCAGCCTTGTCACTCAGAAAGTGGCACATTCATGGATCTCAGTGTTTAAGGGGAAGCTTTTGAAATTTTAGAAACATAAACATGAACTCAAAGGTTTTGTGACTGAGCCATATTTTAGTACGTCCTGTGCCTCCTCATATGTCAAGGCAAAATGTCCCTTTCCAACCTTTTAACCCCAAATCCTCCTGTGAGGGTGCACGTCTTTTTAAGAGGTTGTTATAAACCCAAGGACCGTAACATCATCTTTAGCTTAGATTATTTTTAAAATATTGGTGACTTTTTGGTTTGTAAGTGAATGGTGGAGGCTGCCCATGCTGTTCTGGCCTCTGCTGGACGGTGTCAGTGGTCATGCTCAGGCGATCCTGAAGTATCAGGGACACTGTAGGATGGAGCTCTCGCGGCACGCTGACAGCCGCCAGGGCAGTTTGTATACCTTAAAGAGAATAAAGTGTCATGGAGCCTCCAGCCTCCCACGGAAAGTCTGGGCTCCTGGCCTCCTGGGGTGAATGAGACTCAGCAAGCCTGAGGGAACCGGGCTTCCACCTAGGGGGAAGGGAGTGACCGCCATTGCTGCTGCCCACTGGTGGCCCAGGAGAGTAGCAGTGGGAGTAACATTTGCATTTCAGGGACAACATTACATCACTGGGTAGGCACAAGGGCTGAGTGTTGGGTTGTCAGGGATTTAGATCTGGAGTGTCAGGACACGTCCCCAGGTCCTCTCATGTAAATCACCACTTCAAGACGGAGGCCTTCGAACCTGACTCCCCGCAGGTGCCCTGGTTCCATTCATTCCACTATCACACAAGCACATGGCGCTGCCACCTTGGACCTCTCTCTTGGTCATCTTAATATGAAATTCAGGGGTGCAAGAAAAGTCCCTCTCCTTTATTTCCATTAGAGCAAACAGAACTTGAATCCAGTGCTCTGTTCTAACAGGCTGGCAGGAACTAACTTCATCTCCGCGAGGGCATCCGTGCCAGGCCTGCTCAGAGTCCTGTGGTCTGTGCCGTGACAGCACACCGGGGAGGAGGCTTCTGGTCACCCGCCACAGGCTGCAGGAGTGTGTCAGCCCTGCTGCTTCTGTGCCAGCCTGACACCCAGAACGCTTTGGAAGGCTGGTCCCAGACTCTGTCACCATCCAGCTTTCCCGGGGCCTGCCACTTGCTAGGATTCTGTCTTGGAGCAGCTCACAGATCCCTGGGGCCAGCCCCTCCCCCTCTCTTCCCAGGCTGTTCCTCTGGTGGCTTCCAAAGGGTCTCCCTGTCTGCTTCCCACTCGTGCACCCCTAACTTCAGGTGCTAAGGGCTGTTCCAGGACAAGGCAGGAGGCTCAACCAGCAGGGAGCTCCTCACACGGGGAAGCCCTGTGTGACCAAGGCCGTGTGTCAGGAACAGCCCCGGCTGGGAATTCCTTCAGACAGACATCCCCGTCCCAAGTCCTGGGCTCAGGGACTCCCTCTCCCTCCTCAGCCTCTCGTGCAGACCGTTAAGTAGAGATCCTCAACCAGAACCGGCCTTCTGCAAGGTTCTCCTTTCTCTTGACTTATTAGAATGAGGACGTGATTGCTGGGTAAGGTAGAGAAGGCCAATTTGTTGTACTTTTCTGCCTTCCTGTGGTTTTTGGCTTCGCAGTCAGGGACTGAAGACAGGAGCCAAAAATAAATAAATAAATAAAAGGTGGTCAGCGTGGCAGCACTTTAACAGAGGTGTGGTGGTCCTTGAGGCCCGGCTCTTTCAGAGTCTGGTCAATGACTTCTCTGCTTCCTGACAAATGGAGGAAGCTGAGCTCTAGGTGGTAATTGCAGGATGTTGTCTATATAAAGGTTTCACCTTCAAGCTAGCAATGACCTTGGACAGAAATTCCTCCTTCCTCCGGCACTAAGTATGGCGGAGACTACAGATCTGGCCCTGGGTTTGTTTGAACCTCTGTACTTTCTGATGCACTGGGTGGTGCTGGTAAACGGGAGTGGACCCTCCAGGACAGGAAAGGGTCTGGCCTGTGACTTGGGGCCACACATTCCCCTTGGCTCTGACGGCGAACCTTAGGGTGCGCACTCCTTACCTCCTGACTAACTCTTGTCCCCGTCAAACAGCTAAGGTGATACTACGTCCCAACTGTCCGTGGGGTGTGCCAGCATGTTCTACCCTTCCACTCAGTTCACTTGGTGGAGCAGAGTTCTGGGATGGAATCTGGTCCCTGTTTCTGGAAGGCTGATCACTTTGTCCTAGTACATGGACACAGAATCCATGCTTACCCAGCTAGGGACCCCGCATGTGCACCTGCTGGTCAGAGGGTAGTTGAGGCAAAGAGCTGTGGTGAGTTCAGCGGATCTATCTTCCTGTAGGGAAAGTCAGCCTCAGCTGTCAGTCAACCGTCCACCCACCGGTGATGGCTGGTGGGTTAGTTCCCTGTTGCTATGACGAATGGCCACAGCTCAGTTGATGAAGACAGTGCCCACTTGCCGTGGCGCGGTTCTGTAGTACGGTCACGTAGCATGGCTTGATGGCTTGTCCAGTTTCTGAGGAGGGCGGCATGTGAGCAGGGCTACACTTCTGCTCACCACTCATCTGGTGGCAGGGTCCAGAACCTTCTCAGGCCTCTCCTTCCTTCCCTGAGGTATCCTCTGTTTCAGGGTGCGAGGCCTCCTCTTTGCCCTTAAGGTTTCTATAATTATGGATCCACCATATAATTCAAGATTATTTTCCAGCCTTGACTCCATCTAAAAATCTCCTTGGGGACATTCCTATTCATGGGCATAACACTGAGGACAAAGAGTCCAGGAGCCAAAACTCTGCCTGTGACAATGGGCCACTGAAGTCACTTTGTGTGATGGGATATATTAAGTGCTAAGAATAATTCAGCCGTGAGGCATTGTAGCTGGGAAATGACTCCATGCTATGTAATATTAAAAATAAATAGCAATTAAATTAATGAGGTTTTGCCCTATTGAACATCAATTCATCCAAGAGTCTTTCTACAGGCAAGGGAATGACCCAGACATGGTGTTCAGTTAAAATTTCAGAAACTGGGAGCCAGAAGAATCCTCCAAACCTTTCATGAATAATTCATTTCCAGAGTTGTTTTGCCAACAGGAAGTGCAGCGATGTCATTATGAGAACAAAGCACTCCTTAGCCACTGATGTCAAGCCCCTCACTCCCCAGCCCCGTGGCTGCGCTGCCCTGGGCGCCATCCTGGCTCAGTCCCCAACTTCAAACCCACTGAATCAACCACGAAGCAGTGGATTGACAACTCTGGAGGAGAGGGAAGGTGAGGGGAGGAAGAACAAGGAGAAACGGGAGAAGAACTTAGGAAAGGTGGGATGGGAGGCTGGGAACCTGAGCGGTGGGAAGGGAACAAAGCCTTCGGACAGGGACCCAGTGTCTCCAGTGAGACAGGCAGAAATAAGTGGCTTCACCTTGGGAGTATTGATCCCCCTGCAAAGAGCCAGGCTTGCAGAGTAAAGAAACGGTGCTCAGAAAAAGATTCTAATAATACAAAGATGTGCAAGCCGGCTGTGGGTGGGCAGCGCGCTCCCAGGACAGCAGGCCTGGGCCTCCCAGGTTCATAACCAGAGGCAAGGGGCTGCTTCTCGGCAGGTGGACCTCCCAAGCACTACCTTCCCACTCTGTTATAAGCCTGCCAGAGCCACAGGCCTGCTTCTCCAGGACAGAGACCAGCCGCGCCTGTGGACTGGATGCCTGGAAGAAGGCAAGATGGCGGAGCTTACCCTACCTGTCCTTTAGCACAATTAAAATAAAATGAGCTGCTCACTGTGAGCGACCAGTGGTTTACTTCTCCCGGCCACCTCACGGGTTCTCACCACTCCTGGTGTGGGGGAAACGGAACCTCGGGAAAGTAGGGAACCCGTCCAGAGCCACCACCTCATTTGCCATCCATCCAAAACAATGTGATGAAAGTCCTGAGGGCTGGGGTCCCTACTTTCCTGAGCAGCAGAGCAGGCAGCAGCACATGGGCTGCAGCAGGAAGAAGTCCCTTCCCTTCCCGGCCCTCAGTGGCTGCTCACTGACAGTGCCAGTCATCTGCCGTCTCACTCCTCAAAAACGCCACCCCTCCTTGATGTTTCCTGTTCATATTCCCTTGCTGTTTTCCTCCTCCTCGCAGAACATGAACTCCGTGACCAGGCAGCAGTGCGGCTTCAGGAGCACACCCTTGTCCTACCCGGGTGCTTAAAAGGTCCTGGCTTAGGGAGGGAGCTCTGTGACAGTGGCGATTGCTCTTGTCCTGTTCTTGAGAAATGCATTTCCCACGCCTCCAGCGAATGCCATTAACCCTTCACGTTGCCAATCCTGAGGTCACAGGGAACCTGGGTTCAGTTAGATACAGTGAGAAGAGACTCCTCACAGACGCTCATGTCAATCAGGTCCTGCCCACCTGATTGACACCTGCCGTGTGCTGGTGACATATCTGCCTGCTGCCCTCTCTGCCTCCCTGTGCGTTGAGACCCAGTGCAACTGCCCCTGCACAGAAGGCAGAGGTGGCCTATGGCCACAACTGTGGCCAGAACTGAATCCAGTGCCACCTCTTTGCCTTGTGTCCACCTGCACTTTCCAGGAGGCCGGGCCAGCAGGCTCCGCGGGGTGATCAAGTGTTGATGTGTCTGTCTGCCTCCACATCCCTGGATTAGTCCGGCCGGCCTGGATGAAACAGCTCGTTTACTGTATTGATCTGACGTCTGCCTGGACAGGAATAATGAGGCCTTCTGGGCTCCTCTCTCTCCTAGTCCTGGGCCCTGACCATTCTGTGTGGATACTGAGACCTCTGGAGTGGGGGTGTTTTAATTACAGCGGCTGCTCCTCTCTTGGTGGCTGGTCTCCCTGGGTTCCCTTCAGCCACTGCCTGCTCCCAGCACCTGCTTCTCTCCTGAAAGAAACAGATTTGCTCACTGAGGGAGTCACAGTGAGGCTGGTGTGGCCTGGCAAACAGCACAGGAGGAAAGGTGCGAGAGGCCACTCTGTCCCTGGGAGGCACAGCAGCACTTGCCCCAGGTGGACCTGCACTGCACCTCGGGCAACCCAAGGCGGCTGTGGACGCGGCTGCGAGCATCTAGCTACAGACCTCCCACGTCAAATCCCAGACACTTATCCCCAGGTGGGTTCCAGCTTACTCCTCTAACAGCAAGAATGATGACGATCTTACAGGCATTGTGCGGGGATCAAAGAAATCGTTTATGGAGAGCAGTTTACAGGGTTTAACAAATGACAGAGTCACTCCATTAACTGAGACTTAACTAAAATTAACAAAGTCACTAAATTAATGCAAAATCTAGGCTCTTCTTGCCAAGTCCACATGCAGCTAATGCTGTGGGACCTGCACAGGGGGCTCAGAAACCCCTGTAAAACAGCCACCAAGCCCTTGCAGGCCACAGGTCCTTGGAGTCTCCTACATGACTGGACTGAGTAGACTGCAATCGGAAAAGAGACCCCCTGGGAAGCACCAGGCATGAGGAGGTGGAGGAGCACCCTGACCAGGGTGCCCTTGGGAGCTGTCAGATGCTTATGCAAAGAGTTTAGCTCCTGACTTTCAAGATCTGGCTTAGAATAGGAAAGCATATCAAGCAATCATTTGCCTCGGGCAAAACACACTGCCTCAGCAAACAAGCTGTGTTCAGAAAGGGAGCCGGGACTTATCGTATTCTGAACACAGCTTTGCTCAAGACCACGAACACCTATAGCTCTGCAGTTATGCAGAAGCTTGGCATTAAACGGAGTAGCTTCCCAGAAAACACCACTGCTAAGCCAGTCTCTAGATTTCTGTGCCGCTCAGCCCCAAGCCTGGGAGGGTTTCTTTGGGACAGTTGACATTTACCTGCCCAGCCTCTCCTCAGTGACTATATGGAATATTTGCATCTTATACACTCCTGTCCCTTTGAACCACCCTGTGGCACACCCAGCTGTGGGCAAGAGGGTGGCCTCGGGCCGGTGGTTTACCTGAAGACGTTTCCACAGTGTAGGCAGACTTGGGGTGCATGGGCAGGGACACTCCTCCCCCTAATCTGCAAAGGACCTATAAACTCTTGGACAGAAAAGGGCTTCTCTTTTACATCTAGGAGCCACACGCCTGGAACAGGCTGGATCCTTGCTGCTCTGGAAGACAAGCAGGTGAGTCCCTTACTTTCAATTCTTTGATAAAGAGATATTTGCATCTTATACAAATTTGGGGACTGTGTGCAGTTGGGCTGCCGGCCCCATGGGAGTGGGTCCTGGGGGACACTGCAGGCTCTTGCAGGAAGTGACCTTCTAGGACCCCCACCTTCTTCCCTTTAGGTCACTGGGTTGGAACCTGAGGCACAACAGCCTGGTGGTGCCCAGGTCAGGGGTTGGGAGGGAGACAGACCCTCAGATGGTTGGTGGCAGGGGAAAAAGTGCCCTTGAGGAGAAACGACAGGTCATCCCCCTTCCAGGAGACCAGAAACCATTTTACCATCTTTAGTGACCAGAGTTCAATGTGCAAAAGTCGACCCACAGAAAGAACCGAGCAACTGACGGGCCAGGCAGACGCGTGAAGGGAAAGGCATGAAGAGAAAAGTCAGAGAGGTGGGGTGTGGCGGGTGGACGCTCGCCATTGTTGAGATCCCAAGCTGCCAGGAGGGAAGCTGTCCAAGTGCCCAGGGACAGCTGGGACACCTCCCACACGGCCCTCGTCAGACTGTGAGTCTAGAAGATCAAGCCTCGCTGGGACCTGGGACAGTGGCAGCCGAGGACGTAGGGCTCCATATTTGTTTGCTTACTGGGCAGATAGTTCACAAGAAGAAGGAAGGTGTGAAAGAAAGAGCATGATTCCCGGGGTCTTCATCAGCGAGAACAGCTCAGAGCCTAGGACATCCCGGCCCTTGGAGTCTCCTGCAGAACTGAATGTCGAGGCTCTGATGCCCTCCTGCATGTAAACACCTTTGTCCTCTAGTGGGGGGACTGTGCCAAGGCTGGGAACAAGTGGCAGATTCCCAACCTTCACAGTCATGACCCTCAGAGATCCCTACAGCCAAGAGGAGAGGCTCCCAGTTTTCGTGGCAGCCTGTTGAGTTTGAGAAGCAGAGTGGGGCTGTGGCCTAGTAGCTCAGGAGGAGCAGCTGGTCCATATTCTCCGTAACTATTCAGGTGGGGACTGGCTCTGTGGCCCAGGCCTGGTGGCAGAACTCCCTGCCATGGGCCATCTCTGTTTGTTTCCCTTCCTGTCCTGGAGGCCTGAGATCCCCCTCTCGGCTCCTAAGTTCCAATTCCGCTTCTTGGCTCCCACCTAGTTCCTGACTAATCCTCAGACAGGGACCTGTCCTGTGGTGAGAGCCAGGTGGTCCCTCCACAGCCCTCCCTCCAAGCCCAGGGAGCTCCACAGGGGCTCCCTCGGCATCTAGCAGGGATTCTGCACAGAGAGGCTGCTTTGTGGAGCTCCTTTGATTGACAAATATAAAACCTGGACTGAAAGGAAGTGTCAATCTGGAGTTTAATATGCTCTAGACTTGAAGTGTGATTAAAAGGGGGAAAAAATGCTGCACCAGTTAGGAAATAAAGCTCCTTTAAAATATTGCCAGTCATGATCCTCAGAGATCCCTACACCCAAGATGAGAGGCTCTCAGCTGTAAGTGGCACCCTGTTGAGTCTGACAAGCCAGAGCTGGAGCTGAGGAGTAGTAACTCCTTTAAAATATTGCCAGGTGCCAGGAGGGGGTCCAGCACGGCCTCAGTACAGATGCTGGGGCTGGGGTGTGATGAGGAGCTTTGGGGCAATTCTTCTCGGAAGTCCAAGTGCAGGGTCTCAGCAGCATCACAGGAGCCTTTGGAGGGTGAAGGGCCTGAGCTGGAGCCAAGCGAGACCCTCTCCTCTGAGGACAGCTGGAAAGGAGAAGGAGGCCCTAGTCCACAGAGGTCCAGCAGGGTCGGAGGAGGCAGGAAGAAGAGGCCAAGCCCTGCCTGCCCACCAACTCCTGTTCCCGACCTGTACCCCCCACAGCACCTCTGAAGTCCACAGGCCTTCTGACCTCTGCTGTTCTCAGACCCCCCTGCCCACCCCCTGCCTGCCATTCCCATTGGAAGGTGCTTCATGATACCGAATCAGGGAAGGTCGTTACCGTACCACCGCAGCTGGCTCCACCCGGGCAATCCATTGGGATGCTTAGGAGGTATGTGTCAGGTCAATGCAAACAAATCTTAGGAATCAGGTTTGGGGATTTCAAGTGCAAGGATATTTTGGAATAGATGTGCATCTCTAACACGTAATTGTGGGCTATCTGGTTAGGCCGATGCTCAAAACCGGACATGCCAGAGGATAACTTTACATTGAAAAGAAGCAACGGTAAAATCAGAAGTAATTCAACTGGCCAGCTTGGAATGCTGGTCATCTGTGATGTCAGAGGTCGGGTGCAGACTCTGCTACTGCCTGGGGAAGCTCTGCACCTGGCCAGGGAGGTGGGAGGTGGACTTGGCCATCAGAGTGGACCGTGGATGAACCTGGACCCGGTGGCAGCAACCAGCATACACATTTTGGTCTATATATTCAAGAGTTAAATCACTCCCTCAGCTACCCCTTAGATGAAAATGCGTGTTGTGGAACTGCAGACACCTATTTCCCAAGAACCCGGGAGCCGACTCCACCCTTGGATTCACTGGCTGCCCACTGACTAGACACTCCAGCCCACAGCCACGGGGATCCTCTGCAGTGAAGTCTGGGCTCCAGACCACAGCATCCCCTGGAAGGCTGGCTGCAGGCCCAGGCCAAGAGGGGAGCTTCCCGGAGCTATCAGTCGACCCTGCTGCACAAACCTCTCTCACTCCACCTTCTTGGAAGAGCTGGGAATTAGAATACAGGCAGTCCTCTCTGTCCCTGGTCCCCTATCCAGGTGCTAGGGAGAACGAGGGGAAAGCAGAGACTTCAACCCGTACAGAAGACAGGAAGCCGGGGAATGTTGGTTTGGAAGAACTGAAGCCATGGAGCCTGCACATCGGGGGAGGTGAAGGCCTAGGAAAGGCCTGGGGGGGGGGGGAGTGTGCAGGAGAGGCCAGGCACAGGGAGGGGGAGGGGCCCATCTGGGGGTAGGGCAAGTTAGGTGAGGAGGTGAGCAAAGCACAGGGGTCCAAAGCCTGGTTCAGGGCATCTGATCCCTTCCGGGCCATGCAGCCAGCCCAAACCCACCCTGACATACAACGCTACAGGTTGGGAAAAGGGTATCCAGTGGGGAGTGGGCTGGGGCCCCTGAGGAGGAATCCCATGCCGGGCGCACAGTGGGCCTCAGTGCCCGGCCCGACACCAGCAGCCAGGCTCACACTCCCTGGGCAAGGGGTGGGGGATCTCCCCAGGGCTCCGGAGAAAACCCCTCAGTCGGGGAGCCTGGGCTGAAGGCTAGCTGCGCCTCCTCCTCGTGCACAGGGACTTCCGCCAGTCTCCAGCTCACCTGGTTCCAAACCCTCTCCAATCCCGACTACGCAGACAGACACCTCCAGACTTTTGAGGGAAGTCGATTCACATGCCAGAGGCCAAGGGAATAAGCCATTGAAGGTACATAATATGGGGGGGGGGCAGAAAAATGCAAAAAGAGCAAATGGATTTTATGTGTATTTTATTAAGAGTTTAAGGAAATAGGGTCCCATTCAGAAACTATTTTCACATTCACCATTAAGAGGTGGATGTTATAGAGAGGAAAGAAAGTGAACAAAGCCAGGGGCTTGGCACCAGCATGAACGGGAGCCAAACGCAGAGACGATCCATGGGTTGGAAGATAAAGGCGCGGCCTCTCCTAAATATGGAGACTCAGAACAGGAAAGGAGACCCAGTCTGTCTGAATTAGCACATCCCCAGGGCTCCACTCCAGGGACTCTGAATGGGGAGCAGGGAGGGGTCCCCTCAGATCTTAAGGATCATTTCTCTAGACTGGAGGGGTCACTCTGTGACACCCGCTAAGGCCCATCATACTAAAATCCCAGAAATCCCCAGTCAGGCAAGAGGGCTGGCCATAATAGGTGTAAGTCAGGATGGGTAGGGGTGACCCTAAAAGCCAGACAGTAACAGGAGGATGCCCTCAAGGCCCAGGGGCCGTCAGTCCACCCCAGAATGCCTTCCCCAGACAGATGATGGAGCCAGTGTTAGGCAGAAGAGGACAAGCCCACATACTCAAGGTCTCTGAAAGGTACCACCCTGGACCTTTCCTGGGTTAGTTGAGGTGGGACGGCAGTCGTCAGAGATAAGATATTACCACAAGAGAGTAGAATTCTCCAGACACGGGAGAGAGGCCCAGACCCCGCAGGGAAGACCGCCCCCACGGGGCTGTGCAGGCTCCCGAGCGAGGCCATTTGGATTTGGGGGGGAGAGGCTGCAGGGGCTGGTCCCTGGGGTAGGTGAGTACCAGTGCTCCAGGAAGATGAGTCGGAGACAGGGAGTGCAGCAGTCATACACCTCATGCTGGCTCAGGCACAATGTCACCCCAGAGCACGGGCTGGGGTACCTGGAGTACCAGGAAGGCGAAAGGGGGTGTTTGAAAGCAAAGAGCAGAGTCGAAACCAATAAATGGAACCAAAGGACTGGAGAAGACCTCAGCAACTGCCGGAAGACCTCAGCGACTGGGGAACAGCCCTGGGTCAGGAGCAGAGAGGTGCAGGACCGCTGGCTCTGTCGCTAAACCCAACCATATTTATTTGTGTCTTAATTTAAAAAAATAAAAATTACTTTACATGAAAAATCAAACAAAGCAGAGAGCTACTCCAGGATGAATTCCCACTTAGCGGGTGTCGCTTCTCTGTGTTTTTCTGAGACTCAGTAGAAACAGAACCTGGGAAGGGATCTGAGTTCCCTAAAGTCTCCCAAGTTTCCTCACCTGAGCTGGAGATGCAGGATGTGCAGCGGCAACTTGCTGAGTCACCATGATCTGATGTATTCATATATATGAGATGCAAAAATATGTGCACACCGAAGCACTGGGAATTGTGATGTAGGAAGGAGAATGTTCAGAATAACCAAATGTGAGTACCGCGAGCGGATCTTCTACCTGAGACAGAATGAGACTCACGCACCAGGATTTAATTATCCCAGTGAGGCTATATCTTTTAAATTAAATTCCTCTCACACAATCACAAAGGTAGCCTGCTCTTCCCCACCAGGGAAACAACCTGCAGCTATATAAGGAAGAGCACCGACAGGCTCCTCCCGGCCGCCAGGGAGCAAAGGTGTGCTTAAAGCACAGCCCCATGGGAGCGGGCTTAGCTCACTGTGGCCGCGTGGGCTAAGTGTGATGCGGATGGAATCTATCAGCCTTGCTGAGTCTAAGCCTTACTGAATTCGAGGTGTAAATTCCAATCAAGAAGCCAAACTGTACCTGGTTTCGCCAACTTGTTAAAAAGAATTGATTAGGAAAGAGATTTCACTAAATAAGGAAGAGACCGTCTTATTGGTTGTATGTGCAGCACATATGTGAATCATGTTTGTGAAGGTTGTCTGTCCCACCACGATGTTTCCTCTTATCATGTCCCCCCAGAGAGGGCCAGTCAGGTCCAGTAAGATGGTCTCTGCTTGCTCAGCCGTCTCCAGTCTAGGCCACTGGGCACGGATGACCCCCAGCCGGCTTGCAGCCCCTGGGGGAGCTGTGCAGCATGGTGCTTCTCTCTGCCGGCAGCCCACCTCCCACAGGCTAAGGTGCACGGTGCGGGCAGAATGTGGGGTGCAGGTGACCACTGGACTCCCTGCTTCAAGGCCAGGCCACTGGGAGGCCCTTTGCAGCCCTGCTGCAGGGCTCCCCACAGGTCCTCCCAGGCCTCTGTGGGTCCTGCCAGGCCCAGCATCCAGCCCTTCCCAGAGAGGATGGCCCAAGGTACTCCTTAATAAAATTCCTACACGCCAACCCACTGCCCAGGTCAGGTTCTCCAGGAACCCCAACAGCACTCTGCTTTTCAAGAGAAATAGAGGGGAAAAAGTGTGCCCATTGGAGAGTCTAAAATAATCAAATGTGGGGCTTGAAGGACATTTATCAAAAATCTGAGAGGAAATATCCTTAAAATTGAGGTGACCAGGGCTGGGGCTGGGGCTCAGTGGTAGAGCACGCCCCTAGCATGTATGAGGCCCGGGGTTCGATCCTCTGCACCACATAAAAATACGTAAATAAAATAAAGGTATCGTGTCGACTATAACTAAACAAGACCTATTTTTAAAAAAATGAGGTGGTCAGACAGAATATCTGCAGGGGCCAAGGAGCAGGCTCTCTAGAGGCAGCAACTCAAAGGCCATCTGTCAGACGTTTGGGGACGGTGACTCGGTGGGAGGACTCACCACTGACCTGATCTGTGGGCCAGTTTCTTCTTCAGATCAGACCAGCGTGAGTCCTCCCACCGAGTCACAGGCCCTAAGAAGGGAGGTAGAGGTGACATCTTGGGTGCCTGGCAGAGGTGGCCGGCAGCCATCTACACAGTGCAGACTGCAGCAGGAGGTGGCCTGCTCGGCCCTGACGGGGCTCTCTCTTCCCAGCAGTGCAGGCCCTTGGCAGAGCTCTGGGCCTGGCCATGTGGCCTGCCCTGGGCGATGGAACACCAGTGAGCGTGACACGGGGACTGATGGGCAGCCACACACTGGTGCCCTCCCTCCATGACGCACTCTCTTGGAGCCCAGCTGTCGTGCTGGGCGGTAGTGTCCCTGAGGAGACCTTGTGGAGAGGCAGAGGCTGGACGGCACCTTCTTGCTGAAGGGCAGACATATTAGGACAGTCTGCCCCCATGGAGACTCCCGACACGGCAGACACCTGAGTGACTCAGACCAGGTCAGCAAACCTGTGGAAGGACTCAAGACTACGGGACTGTGACCCAGTGAACCATGGGGACCTCGGACAAGGGCTGTTACACAGCAAAAATCAACCTGGGGGGACAGCCACTAGACGAACCTCGAACGCCGTACGCTGACTTCTGAACCAGGTGACAGGCAGTGACCTGAAAGATGCCTGGAGACCAGGGAGCAGGGGGACAAGTCCTCTGGGAACTGGAGAAGGGTCCCACACATGCCCTGGGAACAGTGAGCGAGACCACCTGCTGGGAAGTGGGAGAGAGGACCTGAGCCCGAGAAGCCAGGGGCTGGCTGCAGGCCCTCCCGGCCCTGTGGGCAGGGCTCCTGGCTTGTTTCCGTCTGTGATGACACATAGGAAGGGACAGATGGACTAAAGAAGACCGATTCAGTTCCCAAGAATTCAGAGGACAATTTCCAACCACAACCTACAGGGCCTGGACCCGGAGCACATTTGAATGCTCAGCCCTGTCTGCAGTAAGAGTCCAAATTAAGAAATGATCTCAGGGTAGATACCAAGCCCAAGGCCCTGCCAGTAAACTGTGCCTCAGCGTCAGCAGCAAGTTAACAGCGTGGCTCTAAGATCCTTTGTCACAACTTAGGAGAGTTTAAGGTGATTCCTCATGCACACTCTTAGCTGGACAGAGGATGCCTAGCCACTAAGGGAACTGTCCCACCACACAGCTACTCACAGACCAAAAAGGGTGAGGCTGCCCTGCAGAGATGTGTAGGGGGAACTGTTGCTAATGGAGAAGACAATTTGATACATAGGAAGTGCACAAGGTTCTAAAAGCATTTCCCAACTGGAACTGAAAGAGATTGAGTTTAGAATAAAGAGGCCTGCCACCTCCTGGGTGTGCATGAGCAGGAAGCAGGTTGGGAGAGCCACTCCACTCCGCTGTGCACACCGTGCATTCCCATGGGAAAGGAAGGGTGGTTCAGTGGTGACGTCAAAAGCCCTGGGCACATACTGGGCTTGTCTTCTTGGGTCCCTGGCTCTTGGACCCTCCTGAAGAGAAGGCATGGTACCAGCTAGCATGTGCTCCTTGCTGTCCCCCTCTTAGAGCTCCAGTCCCATTTCAGCCTCCAGATGACTTCGCCCATGTGAGGACCTATTGGGGTTCAGGACACAACACCCTAAAATATGGCACCTGGTAAATGAGAAGAAGCAAATTGGTATCTCTGACCGTGCCCTGCCCTCCTCCCCTGAGCATGGTCATAATGGAGTTCTCCAGCCACCTCCCTGAAAGCAGGTCACAGGGTCTCATTCCAGGGAGTCACAGAGAGATAACACTCTGAGGTCACGCCCCCTTGTCCATCCAGCCCAACCTCAGCCCTCGCCTGCTCCAGGTTTAGGAGAGTGACAGTTTCCCTGGGTCTTGGGGTCTCCGTTTGGCAAGCCTCCCGGGCCCCTGAGACCTTGGGTAGACTTGCCGCACTTTCTTCTCCTTCACCTGTCTGTGTCGTAGAGGACAAAGTCCTGACCTTTGCACTGGGTGAGGAAAAGGTGGTGATTTCTCCCCCCGACTTCAGGCGAGGGCACCTCTGGGCCCACTGGGACTGCAGAGCGGGACCACATGTGTGGCCCTGTTCCACACTGATGAAGGGCAGGGTGCTGTCTAGGGCAGAAGGGACCGGTACAACAGAACACGGTGCAGGTGACAAAGACAATTCTACCTAACGTGTCTATGAAGGGCCTCCGTTGTCAGGCCTTCTGTCTGTTCCTGTGCACTGCAGGGGTCTCAGACCTCGCCGGCTCTGAGGGAGACTGTGCTTGATCCTGTCCTTACAGCCACATCAGGATCACCAGTGCCAGGCCAAGGGAGCACCTGCCTCCTGCTGAGCGGTGCCCTTGGTCTTCCCTCCCGAAGCCCACAGCTGACCTCCTCACACACACAGACCAGCGCTCCTGGGAAGCTTGGCCAGGACTCCTGCTGTGAAGCAGGCCTTAGGCCACCAGACCTCTGCCCTGGATGACCCTGAGCTATGTGATCCCAGACAAATCCTCGAGGGAACTGAAGTTAAGAGGTTTAAGCTGAACGACAGGAACTCCAAGGCTACTTCCTGATAACTTTCTAATCCCCAAAGTGGATTGGCCTGAAATGTCAGCCACACATGAAGTCATGCCCTGGTCACTAAACTCCTGGAGGTGTCCCGGGCAAAAACACTTCACTTGCAGACACCGAGGCTGGAGCACAGCCTGCCCCCAGGTGTTCCGAGGTCTGAAGGAGACGCTGTGTGCACCGCCCCTGCCCGGCTGCCGCACATGCCCTGTGAAGACACCCTGGGCTCCTGAGCAGCAGGCCCACCATCTTCCCTCTTCCTGCGCCCTGTTCCCTGTGCTGGGCAGGGGGCCGTGGACTCCTGTGCATGAAGGACCCTTCTTCCCCTCCCCCTTCCCCGTGGAGCCCCTCCCCTTCTTTCTCTGGCCCCCTGTAAACCAGACGTCCCTCACTCTCTCCCGTACACCAGGGAGACGACTCTTGAGACTGAAGTGTGTGGAATTTCACATGCACAAAAGCGTGAGAACCAGGGGCCTGGTGTCTTTGGAGGATCCCAGTTGAGCCTGAAGCATGAGGACTACATGGGGGTACAGACTGAGGCTGCACGATGACTCGAACAGGGACTCGGGGCAGGCGGAAATGCCTTTATGAAACCACCCTCCTCCTTCCTCAGCCTCACCAAATGTTGCTCTCATCTGCCACCAGGTCCCCCAGCAGCAGAGGCTGGGTGGAGGTCTGGGTCCCGGATCCCTGGGGCATGCTCCAGCAGAGGAGGGGGCAGGGATGTGGGTGCTCCAGGAGAGGAGGGGGCAGAGATGTGGGCAACACTAATCTAACCTGTCTTTCTCCAACTTGTTCCGCCAGAAGGCAGAGGTGCGTGCCTGACTGGATTTCCAGGTGGCCTGAGCGCCTGGGAGGGGGCATCAATCACCGTGGCCTGCTGTCCAGAGGCCCCTTCACCCTATTCTGGCTCCTCATCCAAGAATCCCCTCTATATCCAGATGTGGATTAATCTTTAGGCTAATCCTGCTATGCACTGGGCCTGGAAGCTCCCGAGGTCGGGAATGGGGATGGGGCTCCCCGGAGCAAAGAGTCCCCAGAGCTGTTTAGGATGTGCATGTCTGTAGACAGGTCGGCCTCCTGACATCACAGCCCTGAGGAATCATTAACAACTCCACACATGTCCTCTTGAACGGGGCCAGCTGCAGGTGGCCTGCAGACAGAGCTCCACAGGAAGGGATCGTAGTGCAATTCCCCACCCGACAGCCAGAAGGCAGGCTAGGGCTTGAGCCCACAGCAGCGACACACAGCATCCTGGTGGCTTCTGCTGGGGACTTCACTGGCCTTCAGAGAGCCTGGCTGAAGGACTCTGCCCTGGGCGGGAGTTAGAGCCAGCAGGGAGTGCAGGGACATGTGGCTTCCAGACAAAGGGACCTCTGTAGGTCACGGCACCTGCTAGTGAAGGTGTGTGTATATTCTATCCACACGGGGACGGACACACAACAGGGGAGTGGGGTGGATGCCACCTGTCCATGGACAGGACCCCACTGTGCTCGTCCCTCATACCCTCCTAAAGGCTCTGTCTCCAACTACAGCATTGGAGGTTAGGGTTGAAACTCAGGGAAGGAACCTGGACTCACTGTGCAAAGCCTCTGGCTCCTGCCCAAAGCCCCCGCCATGTGTTGGCCCAGTTCCTCACAGCAGCTCGACACACACCCACCAGCACAGGGGCTGGGATAACGGCGCAGACCCTACACAGCCTCTTCTAGCCACGAGCAGGGGGCTGCTGCATGCTCCCCGGAGCAGGGGACCCTCCGGGAGGCTCTTACGAACACCGTGGGCACAACCATGCTCTTGATAAGGATGATGGGGCTGTTGCTTTTTGGAAGCATTTCAAATTCACACCCTAAAAATAGCACATGTCCTTTAATGACATTTGAGATTTCAAAATAAGTTAAATATCATTGCTTCAAAGAAATCAGAAACTTCATAGTAAAATAAGGCAGTTCATCATCCCTGGTGGCCAGTGAAGTGCAGCCCAGAGCGCTCACCCCAGCACCGGCACACGGAGGCCACCAGCTGAAACCCAGCGACTCTCCTGTGACTTCCACGGCAGCTGATGCTGTTACTCCTCTTCCAACTGAAGCAAGCCTGGTGTGGGACAGGCCTGTGTCCCAGAGCCTGGCCCCAGACACCTCAGTGTCCTTCTAGGGACATCCTGCCTCCCGTCGCCACTGCCACTCCCTCTAGTGCAGGCCTGCGGCTGGAACTTCCCTCAGTAATGTGTACGTGGGTTGGAAGTGGCCTGTTGGTCAAAGAGATGGACGGGTGCAGCTGACAGGGGAGCAGGGGAGAGCCAGGCAGCTGTCCTGGGTCCCCAGCTTTCCACACAGGGGCAGTTACGGCAGACACTAGGGCGAGGAAGTACACCTGCTCCAGTCTGAGGGTTTCCCTCTTCCTTACCCGAGAGGCTTCCGCTCAGGCTTCAGCTGTGTGGAGATAGGAGCAGCCTCCGGGAGCAAGACAAGGCCAAGAGGGCACGGGACCAGACGGCCAGCCCAGCTCCTCGGGGAGGAGACTGCCTCAGAGTGAGGAGGAGGAAGCCTGCCGAGTGGGGTCTGCCCTCCACCCCAGGCCATGGATTGTCACGCTCGGGCCACCTTGGCTTACTCACAGGAAGAACGCAGGCCAAATGCAGGCTCCAGTGAACTTCTCCAACAGGTGGTTCAGCTACGGCAACCCCAATCGGAGCCAGGGATCCTCCCCCATCCTGTTCCCCAGACCTGCTTTGAGCCAGGAGAGGCCCCAGGCCAGGTGCTGGGGTGCGGGTAAGAGTGCCACTGGGCTTTTCTCTCTCAGGAGGGTGCCCATGGGTCAGAACCATGCACAGCGACGTTCCAAACACCCTGTGAGGTGTGGGTGTAATAGGAAGGGCCGTGGGTGGGTAATGGGATGGGGCTTAGTCTGGTTCCAGGGCAGGCGGGTGGCTTCCTGCAGTAGGGGGTACTGTTGCTAGACCGTGGGCCATGAGCCTGGTCCATGTACCATGAGAGCAAGTCCACTGACCCACAGAGCCAGAAACCCATGGCAGCTCTGGAAGATGGCGACTGCAGAATAAATGGAGATGCATGAGACTGAAGTTAGGAAGGGAAAAGGGGTGGGCCAGGGAAGAGGGGTGGACAGGGGAGAGAGGTACACAGGGAAGAGGGGTGGACAGGGGAGAGGGGTACACAGGGAAGGGGGGTGGACAGAGAAGAGGGGTGGACAGGGAAGAGGGGTACACAGGGAAGAGGGGTACACAGGGAAGAGGGGTGGACAGGGAAGAGGGGTACACAGGGAAGAGGGGTGGGCCAGGGAACAGGGGTGGACAGGGAAGAGGAGTGGACAGGGGAGAGGGGTGGACAAGGGAGAGGGGTGGGCCAGGGAAGAGGGGTGGACAGGGGAGAGGGTTGGACAGGGAAGAGGGGTGGACAGGGAAGAGGGGTGGACAGGGAAGAGGGGTACACAGGGAAGAGGGGTGGACAGGGGAGAGGGGTGGACAGGGAAGAGGGTGGACCAGGGAAGAGGGGTACACAGGGAAGAGGGGTGGACAGGGAAGAGGGGTACACAGGGAAGAGGGGTGGACAGGGAAGAAGGTGGACAGGGAAGAGGGGTGGACAGGGAAGAGGGGTGGACAGGGGAGAGGGGTGGACAGGGAAGAGGGGTGGACAGGGAAGAGGGGTACACAGGGAAGAGGGGTGGACAGGGAAGAAGGTGGACAGGGAAGAGGGGTACACAGGGAAGAGGGGTGGACAGGGAAGAGGGGTGGACCAGGGTAGAGGGGTGGACAGGGAAGAGGGGTGGCAGGGAGCCAGGATGGACTGGTGCAGAGGGATAGAAAGCAGTGCCCAGAGGAGGTGTCTTGCTCAAAACCTTCCTCAGAAACGCCCGGGTGCACACTGCTCGGTGCTGCCCCTGCCCCTGGCTCCATGGCTGAAGACCTCGGGTGCCCAACAACACTGGGACCTCAAGACAGAATGCACTTTATACTGGGCTCCTCTTATCACTCAGTGGGACACCCCCAAACACCCACAGACTTGACTTGGCTGAAAGACAATGATCTTGTCAGAGGACCCTGAATCCTGCTGTTTTCCTGCCACTTGCTTTTCATGAATGTCCTAGCAGATGTCACCCAGTGAATTTCCACTTGGGAGCAGGGGGTCATTGCCCCAGAACATCTGCACCATTAGCCAAGCCTGGAGGCACACAGCCCCAGCTGGAGAAGCAGGACCTTGTCCCCTGCCACCCTCTCTCTGCCCTCAGCAGGGTGCAGGTGCTGGCACACCTTCCTAGGTCAAGTTCAAAGTCACCACAAAATCAACAGCACAAGACAAGCAAGTTGCCCTTCTCCAGCTCCTGCGGGCCACAAGTCTGTGCTCTGAAGGGTTCGCGGCTCGGGGGCTCAGGAGGCTGAAAGGCAGGCTGTTCTCTCTGGGTCTTGGAGTCTCCCTCCGACCCACTGGCCATTGGCAGAATTCATTGCCTGTGACAATGTTTAACCCCTCATACCCTCCTAAAGGCTCTGTCTCCAACTACAGCATTGGAGGTTAGGGTTGAAACCCGTGGATGGTAGCAGACACGATTTGGGCCCCCCACTAGTGTGTGCTCAACTGGTGGCTAGAGTTGCAGGTCTACCTTGCTTTCTGTCTGGACCCTCTGTCGTGCCCACTGAGACCCTAGACCCACTTCACTGACACTCACTGCAAATGACACTGTAGCTTCAGGTACAAGCCCCTGCTGTACTTCAGCTCGAGTACGCAGGTGAACAACTGAACTCACAGAGACCCAAATAGCAGAAATCACAGCGGAAAAGACGGGCCAGACTGGCTACATAAAACGAGGTTTCCGTATGGCACAGAGCGTGATGCATCAAGTTTACGCACACACCATAAACCGGGAGAGGGTGCAACGCACATGAAACACAGATATAAATAAAGAAATGAATAAATAATATACAGGGCACCAGGGGAAATGCCACCAAGCGGCTGGGCTGAGTGAGTGTGAAGGGGCAAGAGAAACTGATCAACAAACACTAAAAATGCAGCCTCACTTAGGAATCGGCAAACTGCAGAGCAGTAGGGTCTACCACCACGAGGCTGGCATGAGTGCCAGGGCCAATGTGAGGCGTGTCCGGGAAACTGGGGAGAGGAGGACCACAGCGCCCCAGAGGACGACTTTCAGCACACGTCCAGTGTCCGGTTGTGCTAGAGAAACATAATTCTGACCTACTTATCAATTCTATTTCTGAAAAAAATCCCATCTTCAGGAAAGTATTTAAGGAATGTGTGAAATGTACGTGAGAGGCAGTGACATGGGCTCGTCAGTGGACACGTCTAGGGGTGAAATCATCCTGGTGTGGTCCAGGATCCGAGGCCACGCGGCCATGAGGGAGACAGATACAGCTGCCACGTGAAAGCTGGCTTGTCATGGCTTCTACGCAGAATGGCAGCTGCAGGAAAAGAGACACCGTTGTGTAAAGAAAAAGTATCTGTCGACATAAAGACAAGGTATGAGTAAGTGCACGTGAACAGAACTAGAGATGCCTGAAAAGGCCAGGAAGACGTCTGCCAACTGCTAAGGGTGACCACCTGCGGGTGACGGTGGGCTCATGGTGAACTCTGTATCCACGGATTTGTTTGCATTTAATTTACTTAACCTGAAATTAACCTGAAGTTTCTACTTTTTTTTTTTTGTACCAGGGATTGAACCCAGGGGTGATATGAGCCATATCTCCAGTTGATTTTTTACTCTTTATTTATTCATCTTTATTTTGAGACAGGGCCTCGCTAAGTTGCTTAGGGTCTCATTAAATTGCTGAGGCTGGCTTTGAACTTGTGATCCTCCCCCCTCAGCCTCCTGAGCTGCTGGGATTACAGGCATGTACCACTGCCTATTTCCATTTTTTTTTCATCAAATACCTTTTTCTTACTCAAGAAAACAATGTCAGGTTGTGTTGAGGCTTATTTGAGAGCTAAGCTCATGTTCACACATCCATGGCTAGAGTTTCAGGTCTACCGACAGCAGGGTAATTGGTCATGTGCCCTGGGATGCGTCTCCCTCCAATACTTAGTACCAAGGACGGCCTGTGATAGACAGCACTCAGAACCGAGACCAGCTGCCCTTGGAGCACCTGCCCGGCCACCCATAAAGCACTGTGGTGGCCACCTTTGTGCCTGTGGATGGGGCTGCTTGCTCCTCTGGCTCCTCAGAGTGCACCTACAGGAGCAGTCTTGGAACTGTCCCCACCCATGACCTGCAGATGTTGCACCTAGGGTAATCCCAAGTCCCAGGCAATGTCCCCAGAGATTCCTAGCCTCCTCTAGCATCTTCCTGCTGCTCAGCATAGTTACTAAAGAGAGATGCGTTTGGGGTCATTTGACCTGGGATCAATGCACACTGTGGACACTGCGCAGCACGCGGAAGAATGTGAAGATGGCCAAGTCCCCACGTCATTCCCTGAGAGCTGGCAATGAGAGATCACCCCCAGCAGCGTCTGTTCACCCACCACACTCGGGTATTTAATGATTTTTGTTTATGTGCATTTTGTTCATTTTTTTTAAATGAGTAGAAAATTACAAAATGAAGGTGGTGATTGCAAAGATAAAGGGTTGAGGTCACATGAGGTCACATCGATGACATGAGCAGGGAGCACTAAAGTGAAGGATCACATTGATGGTCCATCTGATGCCCCCCTGGGCAGGAAGGGACCAGTGAGCAACGTGTAGGAACAGCAGATAAACAGCAGATATGCAGATGACACCCCGTCTTACCCAGAAAGTGCAACAAGGATTGCCAAGAGGGCCTGTGGGTCACAGCCCTGGTCCCCATCAGGTGACACAGTCACTGCTCATCATCTCCACATTCCACATCCTTACATATTTTGGGGAAGAGGCTATAAATAATAACCACAGACTGTTTTTGTTTACATTTGTGTTCACGGTTTATCTATCATTAAAACCAAATTTCAACAAAGATGTTGTGTCCGCCGAGAACTAAAAAATAAATATTAAAAATTCTCTCTCTCTCTCTCTCTCCTCTCTCACTCTCTCTTTAAAAAAAGAAATAAATAAAACCAAATTTCAATGTCAATTATTCAATGCCAGCCAAACTCCCATCCTTATCCAATATCCAGCATGTGGTGTTGATGTCACTTAACTTCAGATACTTTTCTACCAATGCACCGTATTTAAATTATGACCTCTATCACTTATCTTGGCCACTTAACACAGTGCTTGTGCCATGAATTAACAATGAGGTCATTATCAATTTATCTTGTGGTGATCTTTGCTCCTTTCCTGGGAGTATCCTGTCTTTCAATTCTAAGCCACAAATAAGAAGCGTTCTGGGCGGGAGGTGCTTTATTAATTGTACACACTGTAGTGAAGATGCTGTAACCCCTCCTTCTGGGACTTTGGGGTTAGACCCTTGGGCCTAGTCCTGCTGCAGCCACGCCCTTGGCATGAACCACAGGGCAGTGGACCCCAGATCCACCTGCAGCATGAGCCGACTGATGACTCAGATCAGAATATCTACTAACTTCTCCGGTTCCTTGTTCATCCTTAGCTCCTCTTACTTCCGCCCCTGACGGTGCTGATTCTAAGACTGCCAGGAATGTGGGTCCCTTTGCTGAGGACTCTGAGAAATAACCTGTGGAGGATTTATTTTCCTGACAGAAGCGTAAGCCGCTCACTCTAAACGGGCTCCCACAGAAGCATGCGTCAGGTGTGCTCCGGCTGCTCCTCAAGTTAGCAGTGGGCTGACAGTGGCTGTGGGTCTCTACCTCAGGTGACAAAGGTCCCCGAGGAGAGGCAGAAGAAGGGGAAGAGTGCAAAGCCTTTGCAGAGATCAGTAAGACATAGGAGTGGGCATCCAAACAGTGTCCACAGGGTGGCCACTTCATGCCAAGCACCATGCGAGGGGAAGGGGCTAGAGTCGTAAACCAACAGAAGTGAACCCTGCGTCTTGGCTCAGCGTGAGCAGGTGTAGCCCTTGCTGTCTCCACCTGTGGGATGACTGGACCCACGCTGGGCAGGGACAAGGAAGAAAGTCCCAACGCACAGAAGGGGCTCCTATAACCTGCAGCGCTATTGGACAGCAAGCTCAGTGGATTCTAAGGGGCCAGAGGGCAACAGGCGGAGCCCTCAGGAGGCGAGAGAATGAACTTCATCATGGCTCCTTAAAGCTGAGCACTTTTTACACAGGAGCCTCAGCCAGCAAGGGCCCTCACATCCACACTCCCCGACACAGGGGCACCATCTGAGGATGATCCTTTGACACCCAGATGGGGTGTGCTCCTGGGGTTCAGTGAACCCAGCAGGTACCTGGACTGTCAACCAGGACCAGAGACAAAGGGCCTCCGGTTCAGCTGGGCTAAACAGGATGAAGGCCTTCTACACAGAAGGGTACTTTAGAACTTACTTATGGGTCAAACCCTAATTTCCCTAGTACGGAAACCTGGGAACCAGAAGGTCATATTTATTTGTACTCTGCCTACTTCCAAAAAGGTTTTGAGGCAACTCTCCAATCAGTGTAGTCAGTCACTGTACTATTAGTAGAAGTGAGTTTGTGTTTGAAAGTATGAAAGATTCTAAAACTCCATGGATTTAGGTTATATCAGGCAAATAATTCAGATTATTAAGTACATACTGACATTTTGAATGAAATATTAGCACACGAAACCTCCTGGATTTTCCAAGGATCCCCTGGCTCGGCTCCCTAGGCTCCTACAGGACAAGTGGCGTGGACCACCTACACTGGAGTGAGGGCTACCATGTTCCATCGCTGTTTCCTATAATCCTTCACAGCAAACTTCACAGCAAACTCATTATTTTGGCACATTTGGTATCTCTTTTAAAATATATGGATTGGTATTTGCAAACAGAATGGATATTGGATCAAATGTGGCCCTTAAAAATGCACATAGTGAAGAATTCCTCAGTTGGGGTGGATTAAGTACAAATGTGGGCTCCAGATTTTGAGTGGGTTCCTCAAGGGCACGTTTAAGATCTTCTAAAGTTGTGTAGAGGGCAAGACCAGGTGGACAGATTGCAAAACGTCCAGACCTGTCATCGGGCTCCTCCCATCATATCAATCCATGTGTTGGAAGGCTGACGGACGCCTTCCTTTGAGCTACTCCTGGGCACTTTAAACCCTGTGGGCTCTGTGTCATTCTAGATCCAGGAGCATGAAGGGGTCTGTGGATAAGAAGAGCTGAGCGGAAGCCGGAACTGGGAACCAGCAGGGTGGTCTACACCCTGAGAAGGGAGGTGGGCTTGAAGGCCACCTTGCTGTGAGGATAAAGGAGTGCCTTCATCTGCATCCCCTCGCCCAGGGCAGTGCTCCAGCCTCTCACACAAACCAGCTGCAGTTGCTGCCGGGGCCAGGGGTGTGTGAGGGAAGCAGGGTGCAGAGGGGTGTGGCCCAAAATAAAGAGTTCATGGCATGATGGCATGGCACACTGCAGGAAGGAGGCCTGCACGTCAGCAAGGATGAAATGGCCACAGCATCAGCTCCTTACACTGGACTTCTTAGACCAGGAGGGGCCCGCGAAGTCACTCAAGGCTGATGTCCTCCCCATCAGAAATCACTCAGCCACTCGCACCCTGCCCCTCTGCAATGGTAAATTGCAGGTGCCAACTTGAGTGCACCAAGGGATACAGACGGCTGGTGAAGCTTTGCTTCTGGGCGTGTCTCTGAGGGTCTCTGGAAGAGATTCCCATTTGAATCCGTGGGCTGAGTAAAGGGATCTGCCCTCACTCGGGGTGGCAGAGCACCACCCATTCAGCTAAGGATCTGGATAGAGCAAAAGGGCCCTGGAAGGGCAAATTCTCTCCCTCTCCTGGAGCTGGACTCCCTTCCTCCCTTCCCCTGCCCTGGGACCCCAGAGGCCAGGTTCTCCAGCCTTGGGACTCCAGGACTTTAGTGGACCAGATTCTGAGTCTGAAGGCCTCAGATTGTGAGTTACACCACCAGCCTCCCTGGTTCTGAGGCCTTCTGTCATGGACTGAGCCGCACTGTCAACAGCCCAGGGCCTTTAACCTGCAGACGGCCTGTGTGGGGCTTCTCAACCTCCTTAACTGTCTAAGACAATTCCCCCAGTAACTCCCCTCCAATTACCTGTACCTATACCAGTGTCTACGCAATCCTCTGGTTCTGCTTCTCCAGAGATCCCTGGTTGACTGGCACATGTCTGGGCTGAGAGCCCATCGAAGCCTGGCCACATCAACTTCCTCTGCTCTCAGGAGGAGGAAGAGAGAGGAAGCCACATAAATGTGGGAGCCTCTAATTGGGCTCAGGTGTTCAGGATAACGGGCATGTTTCCTTGCAAGGCCTATGTTGATAAACAACGCTGTTCCCTCACTTCCCATTAGAAGGGACCTGGTGTCAGCCGTCTGACAGCCTCAATGCTTTCTGTGTTTGTCGGGGTTCACTTTGATGGGTGCCTTGGCCAGTTCATATTAAAAAAAATCAATTTAGAAAAATTGCTCAAACTCATTGTCTGAAATCAGAAGTCCCCCAAGCCCAGGGAGCACTGCGTTCTAGTCTTGATGTTTTACCTATGAGGTCACAGGTCTGGGTTTGCTAGTACCAGATTCTCAACTGATGCGATATGCTCTTGCCCACGGACAATCAGTATGGAGTCTCACAAGCACAGAGCTCAAGGGACAATCTTGCTCCACATTGTCAGGTTGAAGGAGTGGGTTGTCCCCATCCCTGTGGATCTGAGTTTCCAGTGGAGCTCTGCTCAAATAGAATTATAGTTTCCATTCAAATCCATGTAAGAGTTACCTGTCCGATATGATGCTAATGTTTCTCAACTTTGAGCATGCGGAGATTTTCCAAATCATGTCTCCCCCTAGAAAGCATCTTCAATGTCACCATCAAGCATCCCTAATTTGCTATTTCCATTCAGCTGAACTAAGTGTCTACTTTACATAAATAGCACTGGTCCCTTCTGGAGATGCATGTTTATTGGCACCATACGCTTGAAACATCTTGGCTGTGTCCCATAAAAAGCCCTGTCTGGTGTGCGCGTAGGCTGTTAATGAACTTCTGAGAGAGTAAGGAAAACAGTCAAGTCCACATATTCTCTGTTCATAAAAAAAAAAAAAAATCATTTGCAAGGAAGAGGTAAGGATTCAAAGACACTGGCTGGGAGCAGAAGCCAGGCTGGCGATTCAGAATATTGGTCTTTTTCTCTGGGACACCCTGGGCTCAGATAGAAGAACTCCTGACCCAGTAACGATGTCAGCTCTGACTTCTGGGGAGAACTGGACCGCAGTGTAGGCCTGTGACTTGGGGCAAGGAAGGCCCCATATTTTGGGAGGAGGAGGCCACGTTGATTTCACGCCCTTGGAGCTCACAGTCATTTTTGATTGAAATCACCGGTGACGTTCCTCGTGGTGAGCACGGCTTGGTGCCCTGTGAGAGGAGAAGTGGAGGCCATGGCTGCCAGAGGCCACTGCTGTTCTCTGGGCACTTTCTTCAACAAGGAAAGTGGGTGCTGACCCAGGGGCTTGGGCCTCTCCAGGTTGGGTAATTCCCCCAGCCCCCACCCACATCATAGACCCTTGGCCAAACACCTGACGCGAGTCAACGGGTTGCCGCTTGCTCTGTGGTGTGTGCTTCTCACTGCAACCCCATCCTCACTGATTTTACTCCTGGGCAGAAATGCCACTTTTCATCATGGGTGGGGGTGGGGGGCACTGACTTGCCTGGCCATCTCCGTGGTCCCCTCATATTCCCAGGTTTCATATGACATCCCTGGGGCAGGCCTCACATGGTCTGGCTGCATTTTAGGGAGGAAGGCTTGTACAGGCAGTGGAGAGGGACAGATTCTGGCTGGGAAGAGGGCTGGCTTCCAGCAGAGAATTTTCCAGGTCAGAGGCAGACTTGATGAGTTCAGAGGGTCACATAAGAGGGCCTAGGAGACCCCCTCAGAGGAATGCAAGCAATTTCCTGGTCATCTCCTCATTCTGATAGACAATGTGGGGGAAGATAAGATACTCTCAGGAAGCTGTAAGGAGGGACTTGAGGTTCATAGGATGCCTCCCTAAGGTTCTCTGCCCAGGTCCTTGCAGGGTTCTGAGTGGACTCACTGTGCAAAGACAACGTTTCTTCAAGCTCTGTTTACAAGTGCAACACATTTTCACTGAGCAGTTTTGCAGGTGGACTATGCCGAGGGGGGGGGGTGGATTTTTATAGACCATACCAATTGGAGTAATATTATTTTTCAAGTCATTTACCATTAGGATATGTTTGTAGATTAATTTTCCAGGACTCTTAACCTAAATTATTGGTCTGATGCAGATTTTCTTTTCATAAAGTTTCAAAGTTCTAGTATTAACATTTTAGTGTTTTTTACCTTCTTCCAGAAAACTGCCTTTGAATAATTATGATGGAGATTTCCAAAAGCAGTTCACTAGGTCTGCAGTGTATGAGTAATAAGGAAGAAGTGAAGAAGTGCTCACAGACGGCCAGGATGCCCAGGGACTGTACCATCACAGAAGTAGCACTCACAGGAAGTGTGGGCTCAAAGAAGCACACATTTACAAGAAGCATACACTCACAGGAAGAAGTACTCACACGAAATGTGAGCTCACAGAAGTTTGGGCTCCTGAGTGTATGCATTTATAGGAAGTGTGCACTCAGAGAAGTGTGCACCCACAGGAAGTAGATGCACTCACAGGAAGTGTAGACTCAAGAACACATGCATTTACAGGAAGTATGCACACACAGGAAGAGGTACTCACAGGAAATGTGACATCACAGGAAGTGTGGGCTCAGGGAAGTGGCACTCACAGGAAGGGGTACTCACAGGAAAGGTGAGATCACAGGAAGTGACACTCACAGGAAGTGTGGGCACAAGGAAGCATGGATTTACAGGAAGTGTGTGCTCACAGGAAATGTGGGCTCATAGAAGCATGCATGTATAGGAAGTGTCCACTCACAGGAAGTGTGAACCCATGTAGGTATTCATGTCAGTGGCACGCACAGGAAGTGTGTGCTTATAGTAATCATGTAACAGGAAGCCAGGGCTGATGCAGGGGCCAGAACAGTCAAGACTTCCTGAGGAAGAGATCCGAGGCACACACCACTGGATTCCCCACATATATGACCTCATGGAGCTCTCAGGACCGCGGAGCCAGAACCTGTGCTAGGACGGATCAGAACCTAGCTGTGTGAAGGGGCCCAGCAGGAAGGAGTACTTCTGGGGTCAGGCATCGTATCACAGTGTCTTTCTCCTTGGGCAACCCCACTCCACAGGCTGATGCTCTCCCCACTCCCTCCCTCCCAGAGCAAGGATCCACAGATGAATGTGAGGACGTGGTAAAGGAAGGGCCAGGAGTGCCCAGGATGTCATACTTCTGGACAATTCTAGACTAAGATTATGATGACTCCCCACGGTGACTATGCTAAAAGAAGAAAAAAATGTCTGGTGGACACACGGTGGGGGAGCAGCCGTTCTTTCTTTGCATGTTTGGTGTCCCAAGTGACATGGGAAAGCTGTGTGTCTCACTGATTCACAGGTGGACTGCCTGCTGGGGGAGGAAGTGTTTCTAAATTCAAAGACCACACTGAGTGGCAGCACGGCAGTGTCAAACTGAATTAGCTTTTTTTAACTTTTGGGTGTGACTTTACAAACCGGCTTTGGAAGGTCTTCCAGGGGTGTGAGTCTCACTGCAGTAACAGGATGCTGGGCAGAGGTGTGAACCTAATTAGCAGAGGCCACAGGAGGCTGATGCAGCCTGTGGAGACTCATATGGCCCCGTGGTGCCACCGTGTTGGCCTCCTGCCTCCCTGGGATCATGCCAGGTCTGTGCCAGGAGAATGAGTCACCGAGTTCATGAGAGTGTGCCCTTCCCAAAATAACCGCCTCCATCCCAGGTGCAGTGGGGAGCCTGCTGCCAGTTTGGAACAGCCCCACCTTGGCATTTTTATCTATTCTTTGACTAACTCCAGGTTGTTCAAAGACTCTGAGTTAGGAAGTTGCAGGAGAGTGGCCTTCCTGTGTTCCCCGGGCCCTTCTGGGCCTGGTGCCTGACTGAAGTCACCCCGTCTGGGATTTCAAGGAACTTTCTCACCATCTCCCCTCCCTGGCTCACAGCCCCTGAGGAAGAGCATCCTGTGGCCACTTCCTTGCCGTGTCTTTAGATCTCCCAGTGAAGGACGCTGGTCATGGCAGAAAGCCCTTCACCTCTACCCAGAGACACCCCAGGAGCTCCCCTGCACATTGCTCAGCTGTCACTCAGGACTGGACACGACAGCTGGGGGTAGAACAGGAAGGAGAAGTACGGTCTCCACCCTGCTGGTGAGTAGCTGTGTGACCTTGGGGGTAGTATTGGACTTCTCTGAACCTGTTTCTATGAGGAATGATAAAAAAAACTTAAAGATGAAATAAGGAAAGGAACAGAACCCCAGCCCAGACCTAACTTATTGTATGTCCATATCAGTCCCAGTGAGGACGACTATCATGAGGATCCTCCTGTCCCACCTAAGTTTGCAGACCACGGAGACACGTTCCAACACAGAGACGTGAACAGCGCAGTGTGGCTGCAGAAGAGCATCTCTCCCCACAGAGCAGGGAGCAGGGCGGAGGGCAAGACGGGCAGGTCTGGGAGGGCGCAGAAGTATGGGAAAGGCCCTCTGGGAAGAGTAAGTGGTGACAGCGCAGGACAAGGTCACAGTGACTCGCTGTGCGGGGGGCGGGGCAGAGCCTGCTGCGCACCTGTGTGGAGTGGTGGGCAGCAGAGGGAGGGAGGCCAGGTGGAGCCACGGGCGGAGGGGTCTCTGTTCTTGCATGGGGAGTGGGAAGCCAACCAGGAGAGGCGGGCACAGGAGCTCAGCAAGACTCGAAGCAGAAGGAGGGCCTGCAGGAGGAGTGGCCAGGGTATGGGGCGACCTTCGAGAGTGGGGGCATTCGGGGAAGGACAGGAAGGAGTTGGAAGTCCAGCTGCAGACTGCAGCCCGGGGCAGGGCGGAGTGGAGGGCCTGTGGTGGGCTGGTCACGGGCTGTCCCCAGGGCTCAGCCAGGCTGAGTGCTGGGAATGACCTCAGTGGGTGACTTGGTTCCCTGAAGACATCAAAACCTTCACTCGAATTCCACAGAGTACATTTAGCAGGCCCAGGGGACGCAGAACTTAGTGTTCAGCCAGCACCAACCCAGCGGGTCGGGCCACTGTCCGCAGCGGGTCAAAGACAAAGATGGCTGTGGGGAAGCCAGCCCAGCGCTCCTGTCTCAGGAGCTCTGGGAGAGGCAGAGCACAGGGCAACAGAGACGCTTCTCCTGCCTGGGAGAGACTCAGGGCAGGGGAGCACGGCTGGACCCCACGCTGCACCACCTGCCAAATTTGTCATTTAAGAATAAATTTTACTTGGGAGGAAAAATGTGGGCATATAAAAATGCAAAAATGGAAAATCCAATTTCTTTCTATATTTTCAAGCTAATATTTAATTTTGCAGAGGAGTACACAATTTATGAATTTAACTAATTTCTTTCATAATTAGAATTTGAGTAAAGTTTCAGGAGACTGTCCTACTTCCCTTTAGACTTTGCACTAGACACACAGGAACCAGAGTCCAAAGGGCCCCCAGGACAGTTCTTCAAACTATCCTCAGTTACATAAGCAACAGCGCTCCATGTTTTATCCCTATAGCCAACATTGATTATTGATGTTCCAATTATTGATTTTATCCCACACTCTGTTAATCCAGTATTCTCCAAACAGAATTTTGATAACTTTTCTTGATGCACGTTATCATTACAGAACAAACGGTAGGAGGGAGCTGAGGAGAGGACCTTTTCCGAGCGGCCTTCCTAATCATGCCGAGCATGGGATTTAGCAATAAGCACCTTTGACAGGAAGCAGTCACAGCCCGAGAATGTCCAGGGCTAACGGCCTTTGAGATGATCCAGCTGAGCTCGGCACAGGTCCTGTGTGTGACCAGTCAGAACAGAACTTCCTCCCTCAGACACGAGATGTCATGGCCACATCAGTTTGGGCCACCTTGCATGTCACACCCCTCTGGGCCATTGGAGAGTCCACGTCAGCCTGACATGGCCTCTAAGTCTTATGATAAGCAAGTGAACCCACCTGCTCAGAACCCAGCGTTCACAGCACTGCTTGGTCATGGTTTCCCTGCCGCATCTTCAAGCATTCTGTGGAACTGATGGGAAACGGATCTCACCACGCAGCCCCGTCGCCCTTGAAGGTGAGACCTGAGAACGTCACGCTTCCCCCAGTTTCCCCGACCCACTCCTGACGGCCCCTCATGGGGCCAGCACCCTGGCTCCATCTGCAACACTGCTGCCCTTCAGGCTCTCGCTGACTCTTGCTACATCTGACAAACAGTTCTCTTCAGGCGTGTGTTCCAGGGGGCAAAGCCACTGAGCGCGACCTCGTCTGCGGCACCTAGCCCGTCCTGTCCACCCCTCTCACACAGCCCCTCCGTGCTTGACCTCATCCACGCCGAGAAGCTGCCCTCAGACTTGGTGTCCAGACTGGTCAGTGTTGCAGGCACAGGGGACAGAGGCTCATTCTGCTGCTCACCCCAGAGGACAGTCCTGGGACACTGCATCCTCCACCCATGGGTACACAGCTGTCACACCTACAGCTGGAGCTCAGGCCAACACAGGAGATGACACATCCACGGGTGCCCAGGTGAGCTCCAGGAGAAAACGAGGGCTACCTGGACGGAGCTTGCCTCACGGCACCCAGCTCTCACAGATGACTTTAAAGGAGACCCGCGGACACGCTTCCAGGACACACGCGTACCCTTTCATGTGACGTATGTAATGATCCCGGGGTAGACATTGCGGCGGACTCTACAGGTGAGGAAATGGCTATCCCGAGAGGTCCAGCCTTGTTTTCTCCCAAGTTCCCTCAGGATCATCTTGGGCGGTGGCTGTGCAATGACCTCAGGAAGTGGGAGGCGTGTCCAGCCCCAGCCCCAGCTGCCTCGGTGTCCTCTTAGAACACGGCTTATGCTTTCAGAGGGGAAGCCTGGGGGAGCGAGCTCCAAGAGGCGGGACCCGCTGGGCCACCTGCACTTTCTGCCCAGCAGCTTTGTCTGGAGAGGTGAATCAGCCAACCGTGGCACTGACCCTGGCCCTGTGGCGCCCCGCCTGAGAGTGGCGCCATAGAGGGCTCTCCAACCCAGCTGCAAGAGGGTGCTGATGAAGTCCCCTGTTAAGGTAGGACACCCTGACTCAGGGAAGGGACTGGAGGGGTGGCCATGACATCTTCCTGGTCTTGCGGTTTCCAGGATGGGAAGGTGTCCACCGTGTGTGGGGAGGAGTCTGAGACGCACGCTGCCACAAAGGGCTGCCCTGCTGGTGTGTCTGGGGGTGGTGAGGGTGTCACAATGCAACACGATGTCCTCAAGGAGCCAGAGAGGAGGCATGGCTCAGGGGCTCGGCTTATGCCCTTTCCTGCTCATCACGGTGGACACCCCAGCTTGAGTCACCAAGGAACAACTGAGCTAAGTACTGTGGGAGATTCTCCCTTGGCTAATTGCTTAATGCTGATGAGGGATTCTGAGTTATACGTCCCAGGTTCAGGGAGGAGACCCACAGTAAAAATCAGGGTGGGGTCCTTGCTGAGGTTGCCTTTGGCCCAGAGTCCCGAGACCCAGCTGCTGTGGAGGTGCTGAGTTCCTTTCCATTGAATAGCCCACATCCTTGGTCTAGAGTGCCCATGGCTCATTTCAGCCTCTCCTGGAGTTCAAGCTCATGCACTGAAACAAACCGCAGGGGGCTGCAGATGTGGCTCAGCCTGCTGCCAGGGAAACCACAAAATGAGGGACCCACAAAGAAGAGCTTCAGAGAGGAGCATCGCCTTCAAACTTGGAGAGGAACAGGTCACAATCTGGCCCTCATTAGGCACGTGAGTCAATGGGAAGGACCATTCTCTAACCTGGTAAGAGCTCTCCTCGTGACACGGTCCCTGTACCCAGGGACAGCCAGGAGGGCAGAGGCAGTGGCCAACAAGAGTCCTCAAAGCAGGAGTCACCCATATCCACATCTTGTGTGGAAGCGTGCTCTCCTCCAGTGTGAGCAAAACCTTTCTGGCAACTCCATTTCCTCTTCAAAGACTTTAACTCTATTTTTTTCTGCACCCAAAATAAATGTGATGTCTTCCTGGCAGGAGAAAAACCTGGTATATTTTGACATCACTTTTCTCCTGGTGAGTGTTTTCCTAAAATATCCACAGCAGTCATTGGAATTAGCTTGTTTTTGACTTTGTGGTTTTAATCTAAGTGCTTTGAAACAACATAACTCAGGACCAAGTGCCCAAATCATATCAATCATAGTTGACACAACTGTGAGATTAGCATCACATCAGTGTGCAGCAATACACACAGGATTTTTTGAAAGTAGTGAAAATTCCAAAGAAAAAGAGGAAGAGGTAATGATTTTAACTCTAACTCCAGGATCCAAGTCTTCGAATTCTCCAAGGAAATGGCAGAGGGATGAGAAGAGCAGATGAATTTAGGAAAAATCATTTATTAGCTCTATCTTGAGAGGTGGTGACCGTCCGTGAAGGTGAGTGGGAACCAGGGACCTGTGAACTGGTCTTTGTGGGTGACATCAGCACCTGAGCAGCTAACTGGGTCAGGCTCGTAGCCAGGGCCGCTCTCCATTTCACACCTGCTCTTCACCTGTGCTGGAAGACCATCCCTCGCATTTCCATGTGTGGATTCCAACAGGAGCATGGGACCAGAAAGGTGATATAAGGCAGGAGAGCTCCCCAAATTTGGTGCATAATGTCACAGTGTTGGACGGAAAGTCCTGAACATGACACTCCTGTTGACCTTAAACAAAACCCTGACGAGTTTCACTGATCTACCGAGAGGACGGTATCCTGGTCCCTCCTGTCACATCAAGGAAGGTTAGCATTTCTCAAATGTTCCTAGCAAATGTGAAACCCTGATAAGGTGACAGTACATCCTGGCTTGTCCCAGGGCTGACCTAGACTACAGCTTGGACAGATCGTTTGTAGTTTTACATGAATATTAATGTCCACCTTCCCTCTCTCCTTCGCCCATTTGGATGATAAGCTATGCGGTCCCTCCATCTACAGGTCTTTCTCTCCTCACACTAATTCAGTTTAGTATCATATGCAGCCCTTTTACGGCTGGACGTTTGCTCAGTGAGTCTGTGAAGTCCTGTTGACCCACATGGTTGTAAACTGAGGGTTTCTAGTCAGGTTTGCTACGTCTCTCCAAGCCAAAATGGATCTCAAGAAGTTGGAAATTTCACCAAGTTCAATGACCATGGCCAAGTGCTTGTCTTGATCACAAGAGCCCTTCCTCTAACACACTCCGGGCTTGGTTTTCCAGGTGGGAATGCTGTTCCCATGGAGCATTCTGTGAGTGGAATAACAAGCTGGAGTCGGGAGCCCGGCTGCTCCTGTGTGAGAACCACCGTCAGGTCTCCCGGTGGCAGGGTTCACGGGATTCCTAGAGCAAAACCCACAGGACACCGACAGCTGAGTCCCACACAGCCAGCCACACTGGTGTCAGGGAGGAAATGAGCAGCAGGGAGACACCCTGGCAACCTGTGGCTCTGCGGAGGGGTCCCGTCGATTCCCGGCCCCGCGTTCTCCTCTGTAGAGCAAGTCCGTGACCTGCTCCTCCCTCCAGCCGAAACCCAAGGAGCCCCTCACCTGGCACGCCCCACAGAAGAAAGCCAGGACAGCACAGAGCCACACTTGTCCACTGGTAAAAGGACCAGCGCGTGCGCCCCCTGCCGTGGGTCAGAAGAGGACCTCAGGGGCAGCGGCCCTGTTACGGGAACTGATGGTCCATTGGACATTTGTGCCCCAGAGCCTTCCGGGGACAGGCTGCTCTGCAGCGGTCATGCTAAGCCCCTGCTCACTGTGTGCTCATGTTTCACAGTGAGGTTCTTTCTGGGTGACCACGTCACACTTAGCAGACATGCATGCAAGGTTCGCTATTCACTGGAAATGTCAGCCATGCAGGCAGGCCACAGAGAGAAGCAAGTAGAATCTGAAGACTTTAGGGTGAGGATTTCCTGCCCTGGTTGGTCCCTTAGGGCATCCTGCCATGATCCTGGCTTCTCTCCACAGCAGGAGTCCTCACCTGCAGTTCAGGGCCTCACTCCCTCACTCCATGCACCCTGCGGTCCACGCTAACTGGCTTCCTCGCCCACGACTAGGAGACTGCTCCCAGCCATGGCTCTGAACCCCGTGTTGCATGACAAGCAGCGAGCCGCCCCACCTCAGCTGCTGCTGGAGCATAACATTCCCCCCTACAGGTCCTCGGCCTCTCTGCACCCCTCAGCCTTCTCCCCAGATTGCCTAGGGGCCCCCTCTCCTTGATCTGCGTTTCCTTCCTGATGTAATTATTCGGGACTTGGCTCCAACAAACCTTCTTTGCCTGCTAACCACTCTCGGTTTCGTCTAGGTCTTTCCTCGTGCTCCACATCCATGCGGCTGGCTTTGCTACCTAGGCATTTCTCGGGCACCCCAGCTCCACAGGGCTGTGTGCTAACCTTGGAGGTGTGTCCTTCACTGAACGCCTCAGTTACAGAAATCGCAATCGATATTCAATGAGCTGCTCCAAAAGCCACAGCACTGCCAGGTGCCATGGCACACACCTGTAATCCAAGCTGCTCCAGAGGCGAGGCAGAAGGATCATGAGTTCAAAACCAGCCTCAGCAAGTTAGCAAGGCCCTAAGCTACTCAGCGAGACCCTGTCTCTAAATAAAAACTTAAAAAGTGCCCCTGGGTTCAATCCCTAGGGAGGGAGGGAGGGAGGGAGGGAGGGAGGGAAGAAAGGAAGGAAGGGAGGGAGGGAGGGAAGGAAGGAAGGAAGGAAGGAAGGAAGGGAGGGAGGGAGGGAGGGAGGAAGAAAGAAGGCAGGCAGCCAGGCCGGCCACAGCACTGATGCTCTCAGGATCCTTCCCCAACCCGCTAACCAAATCCACCAGGAAATGCCATTTTGTTTTGAATATGTTCTGGGACAATTTTGTTCTACCTCCATGGCTTAAAATACGTCATTGTCTCCCAGGGCCATTAGGATAAAGCAGTTGGTCCCTCTCCAGTTCTGACCGGCTCATGCCTCTGATGCCAGTGCACAGCTGCTGCCGTCCTGCCTTCTGACTCGGCCAGCGGTCCTCTCAGCATCCCGAGAAGAGCCACGCACTCTCCCACCTTGGCTACTTTAGCGATGTCTTCTCTGAAGACTCAGCCTCCCTCTCATCCTCCCTGACTCCTCCCCCTGTTCCCAGCTGGCCTCCAAACTGGTTCCTCATCCTCTACTTCAGCGTGAGCCTCTGTGCAGGAGGCAGCTCCGCGCCCCTGCGGAAGAGCATGTCTCCCAGCCCTCCCTCCACGTCACACCCGCGTGCTCCTCCTGAGGACACGGAAACTGAACCTGGTGGGGGACGGGAGACGAGGGAGTGAGAGGCTCACTGCGGGGCCATCCCTGGAGGCCAGTGCCACCATCCTGGTCCCTGGCCCCTGCTGGCTCCTGATCCCCTTGGGCACCAGCCCTGCTTGCTGAGGGAGGCACCCTCCAAGGCAGGACGCCCCTCACCCTGCCATGCGTCCAGCACACCCACCGCATTTTGATGAGCAATCCGAGCAGCCATAGTGGAGGACCAGGGCTCGGTCAGGGAGCAGAATAATGTCCATTAGACAGGAAATGGCCACGAATCCCCGCTTACGAAACCCCATCCACTATTACTGGAAATGAGCTAGGTCCCTGGCCATTTTAAGATCAAATACCTCTCTGTAAATGTGAATCAAATGCTTATGAAGGAGCTTTAAGACTGAGTGTTCATTGAATTTAGACTAAATATGGTAATTTATATGCCTGTTTCCAAGGAAGCCCCGAAGTTGGTCTTCAAGGAAGAAGCACTCAGGCCTCGGGGGCCAGGGCACAGGAGTAGACAAGTACATAACTGATGTCCTCACTGGACACAGGCTGAACAGAAGTCTAGGATCTTGAGGGCCACCTGTGAGCTGGAGCCCACACTCTGCTTCCCTCAGCTCCATTCTCCATCACCAATGACCCCAAGGTGTCCCTGGGTCCAGGCTTCGCCCTCTGATACAGTTCTGATTGCTGGACAGGAGAGCAGGGGCATCTGTGCCTGCTGCTGTGGTGCTAGCCCCAAGCTCACTCAGCAGCACTGGGGGGAATCAAGGTGGGCCAGAGGGTCAGAGATGGACAATGATGGTCAGGGCAGGTCTGATGGGCAGAGGGAGGGGTCTGATAGACGGCAGTGAAACTCAGCCACAGCATAGGGTCCCACTGTTAGGGGACTCCGCTGGGCTAGGGTGCCGTTATCACAGAGGTCCAGGTACCACCATGGACGCTTTGTGATACTGTGCCAATCAGTCCTTAAACACATTCCAGGGAACACTATCATTACCACAGATGGAGAAACAGGTTCATGGGGGCTGAGAAACAAGCCCAAGGTCATCTCCCAGGCAGTGACATGCGTTTAATTCCCCATCTCCTTCCAATGACCTGTGTTCATTTTATAGAAGAGATGGAAGTTGTATTTGCTAAAATGAGCCGTTCTGAGATCCTGCCACAAGCTTGTGAGCGCCTCTTCTTTTCCTTGATCATGTCTGGCTCTTGTGTTTCCTCCTCCGTGAGCTCTAGATCCAGGCCAGGGGGTGCTTGATCTTCCACCTCACAGCTCCAGCCCCCACCCCCACTGCCCCTGATCACTGCACCAATGTGCACACGCAGGTGCACGCTCAGTACCCCAGGGGTGGTGAATGGGGGTCCTGGGACGGGAAGTCTTTCCCAATCATGCCATAAGCCTTGGGGCTCCCCGGATGATCACCTTCAGACCACACCCACATGGTCCTGGAGAAGGGAGCTCATTGTTCTGAAGCTGCGTCCTTCCTTAGCTCTAGGTACAGGTGTGTAAATCACATTAAACAGAAAATAAGATGAAATGGTCAATGAGCCTCCTGTGTATTTTCAGCAGTTACCAGAATTGGAGAAGAGCGCCAGGTGGAAGGTCTCTGTGTGGCGGGCCATTTTAAGGTTTGCTCAGGTACTACGTGCTTGTTTCTGAAATGGGAACCGACAGAGTGGTGTCAGGACAGAAGAGGGCCAGGTGCTTTTCTGGTGTCACTGTTGGCACAGCAGCAGCCCGCCCTGGCCAGGACGCCTAAGTGAGAACCCAGGTGTGCTGTGGACCTGACGGACACCAATGGACTGCACAACCCCCACTGTTCACAGACCACTCCCCAGGAGACGCCACACATCAGGCCACAAAACCCATCCCAGTTATCGTAGACCAGAGTCGAATCACCCAGCGCATCTTCTGTGATCACAGAACCTTCTGTGGAAGGTGCTGGGCGTCAGTAACAGGTGGAGACTGGAATATGCACATGTTAAATATCAAACGCCCTTAGAAACAGCCAAGGGCACAGAGGAGGACATCAGGGAACAGAAATGCCTAGACTACGGGATGCAAGGACGCAGCCCAGAGGGAGAACTATGCAGGTGCTCACTCTTGTTAGGAATGGAGAAAGATCTGGAGCCAATCACCGGCCAGTCCACCTCAATAAACTAGCAGGACGACAATGAGCCCCAACCAAGGAGAGGGAAGAAACAATAGAAATAAACTAAAGGCAACAGGGAACAGGGAAGCAGCAGAGCAATCCCAAGCACCCCAAGTCGGGTCTTGACAGCAATGAGGCGATGGCCCTTTGCTGGGTGGCCTCTGTGTTCCGGAATCCAGGAACCCAGTGTTCCTCATACACACCACCTGCCACCAACTGTAACTCAGTGCTCAGAAAGCTACTCGGCAATGTGAAATGTTTATTTTATAAATGGATCTATAACATAAAATATATTTTATTGGTATGTTGAACTTATAAGTCAGAAGACTTTTATGCCTGATGATCTTCCACTATTATAAGTAACCCTTTAATTTTTAGTTCAGGCACAGTCTTTTTCTTAATTTAGTTTTAATTCTAATTTGTTATATATGACAGTAGAATGCATGAGAATTCACATTACATAGAGAGCACAATTTTTCATATCTCTCGTTGTATTTAAAGTATATTTATACCATTCGTGTCTTCATACATGTACTTGGGGTAATGATGTCCATCTCATTCCACCATATTTCCTACCCCCATGCTCCCTCCCTTCCCTTCCCTCCCCTTTGCCCTATCTAGAGTTCATCTAATTCTCCCATGCTCCCCCTCCCAACCTCACTATGAATCAGCCTCCTTATACCAGAGGAAACATTTGGCATTTGTTTTTGGGGGATTGGCTAACTTCACTTAGCATGATATTCTCCAACTCCATCCATTTACCTGCAAATGCCATGATTTTATTCTCTTTTATTTCTGAGTGATATCCCATTTTATATATATATATATATATATATATATATATATATATATATAGATAGATAGATAGATACCACAGTTTCTTTATCCATTCATCTACTGAAGGGCATCTACTGTGGTTGGCTCCACAGTTTAGCTATTGTGAACTGTGCTGCTATAACATTGATGTGGCTGTCCCTGTAGTATGCTGTTTGGGTATACACTGAGTAGTGGGATAGCTGGGTCAAATGGAGGTTCCATTCCAAGCTTTTTAAGGAACCTCCATACTGCTTTCCAGAGTGTTTGTACCAGCAGTGTATGAGTGCGCCTTTCTTCCCACATCCTCACCAACACTTACTATTGTTTATATTCTTCATAGCTGCCATTCTGACTGGGGTGACATGAAATCTTAGAGTCGTTTTGATTTGCATTTCTCTAATTGCTAAAGATGTTGAGCATTTTTTCATATATTTGTTGACTGGTTGTATATAATCTTCTGAGAGGTCCCATTTATTGATTGGGCTATTTGTATTTTTGGTGTTTAGCTTTTTGAGTTCTTTATGTACCCTAGAGATTAGCTCTCTATCTGATGTGTGTGTGGTAAAAATTTGCTCCCATTCTGTAGGCTCTCTGTTCACCTCACTGATTGTTTCTTTTGGTGAGAAGAGGCTTTTTAGTTTGATTCCATCCCATTTATTGATTCTTGATTTTAATTCTTATACTATAGGAGTCTTATTAAGGAAGTTGGGGCCTAATCCCACATGATAAATATTTGGGCCTACTTATTCTTCTAATAGGCACAGTGTCTCTGGTTTAATTCCCAGGTCTTTGATCCACTTTGAGTTGAGTTTTGTGCATAGTGAGAGACAGGGGTTTAATTTCATTTTGTTGTATATGGATTTCCCATTTTCCCAGCACCATTTGTTGAAGAGACTGTCTTTTCTCCAATGTATGTTTTTGGCGCACTTCTCTAATATAAGATAACCGTAATTATGTGGGTTAGTGTCTGTGTCTTCTATTCTGTACCATTGGTCTACCAGTCTATGTTGGTGCCTATACCATGCTGTTTTTGTTATTATTGCTCTGTAATATAGTTTGAGGTGTGGTATAGTGATGCCATCTGCTTCACTCTTCCTGCTAAGGATTGCTTTAGCTGGTCTGGATCTCTTATTTTTCCAGATGAATTTCATGACTACTTTTTCTAAGAAAAATGTCATTGGGATTTTGATTGGAATTACATTGAATCTATACAGTGCCTTTGATAGTATGGTCATATTGATAATATTAATTCTGTCTATCCAATAACAAGAGAGATCTTTCCATCTTCTAAGTTCTTCTTTAATTTCTTTCTTTAGCATGCTGCAGTTTTCACTGTAGAGGTCTTTTACTTCTTTCATTAGGATGATTCCCAAGTATTTTATTTATTTATTTTTTTGAGGCTATTAAAAACAGAGTAGTTTTCCTTGTATCCCTTTCAGAGGATTTGTCACTGATATACAGAAATGCCTTTGATATATGGGTGTTGATTTTGTATCCTGCTACTTTGCTGAATTCATTTTTTACTAGTTCTAGAAATTTTCTGGTGGAATTTTTTTTGCATCTTTTAGGTATGGAATCATATCATTGGCAAATAGTGCTAATTTGAGTTCTTGTTTTCTTATCCATACCAGTTTAATTTCTTTCATCTGTCTAATTGCTCTGGCCAGTGTTTCAAGAACTATGTTAAATAGAAGTGGTGAGAGGGGGCATCCCTGTCTTGTTCCGGTGTTTAGAGAGAATGCTTTCAATTTTTCTCCATTTAGAATGATGTTTGCCTGGGGCTTAGCATAGAGAGGTTTTATGACGGTGAGATATGTTCCTGTTATCCCTAGTTCTTCTAGTGTTTTGACCATGAAAGGGTGCTGTATTTTTGTCAAATGCATTTTCTGCATCAGTTGAGATGATCAAAGGGTTCTTATCTTTATTGATGTGATGAATCACATTTTTTGATTTGTGTATATTGAACCAACCTTGCATCCCTGGAATGATCCCCACTTGATCGTGGTGCACTATCTTTTTGATGTTTTGAATTCAATTTGCCAGAATTTTATCGAAAATTTTTGCATCTATGTTCGTTAGAGATATTGGTCTGAAGTTTTCTTTCTTTGATGAGTCTTTGCCTGGTTTTGGAATCAGGGTGATATTGGCCTCACAGAATGAGTTTGGAAGTGCTTCCTCTTTTTCTATTTCATCAAATAGAGGATAGGTATTAGTTCTTCCTTATAGGTCTTGTAGAACTCGGCTGTGTATCCATCTGATTCTGGGCTTTTCTTGGTTGGTAGGCTTCTGATGGTGTCTTCTATTTCCTTGCTTGAAATTGATATGTTTAAATTGTATATATCATCCTGATTCAAAATCTGGGCAACTCAGCTGCCTCTAGAAATTTGTCAATGACTTTGATATTCTCTATTTTATTGGAGCACAAGTTTTCAAAATAATTTATTTTCTGTATTTCTATAGTGTCTGTTGTGATATTTCCTTTTTCACCACATATGTTAGTGATTTGAGTTTTCTCTCCTTCTCTTTGTTAGCATGGCTAAGGGATTGCCATTTTATTTATTTTTTCAAAGAACCAACTTTTTGTTTTGTCAATTTTTTCTGATTGTTTCTTTTGCTTCAATTTCATTGATTTCAGCTCTGATTTTAATCGTTTTAATTATCTTCTACTAATGTTCTTCTTTTTCTAGGGCTTTCAGATTTGGTATTAGGATATTTATTTGTTGACCTTTTCTTTTAAGAAATGAACTCCATACAATGAACTTTCCTCTTAGTACTGCCTTCATAGTGTCCCAGAGATTTTGATATGTTGTATCAGTGTTCTCATTTACCTCTAAGAATTTTTTAATCTCCTCCCTGATATCTTTTGCAACCAATTGTTCATTCAGTAGCATATTATTTAGTCTCCAGGTGTTGGAGTAGTTCATGTTTTTTATTTTCTTATTGATTTCTAATTTCATTCCATAATGATCTGATAGAATGCAGGGTAGTATCTCTACTTTTTTATATTTGCTAAGAGTTGCTTTGTAGCATAATATATGGTCTATTTTAGAGAAGGATCCATGTGCTGCTGAGAAGAAAGCGTATTTGCTTGTTGACAGATGAAATACTCTATATATACCAGTTAAGTCTAAGTTATTGATTGCATTTTTGAGTTCTATAGTTTCTTTGTTAAGCTTTTGTTTGGAATATCTATCCAGTGGTGAAAGAGGTGTGTTAAAGTCACCCAGAATTATTGTGTTGTGGTCAATTTAACTCTTGAACTTGAGAAGAGTTTGTTTGATGAAAATAGATGCTCCAATGTTTGGTGCATATATATTTATAATTGTTGATGAATGGTTTCCTTAAGGAGTATGAAATGTCTTTCTTTGTCCCTTTTGATTAACTTTGGCTTGAAATCTACTTTATTTGATATGAGTATGGACACCCCTGCTTGCTTCCACAGTCCATGTGAGTGGTATGATTTTTCCCAACCTTTCACCTTCAGTCTGTGGATGTCTTTTCCTATGAGATGAGTCTCCTGGAGGCAGCATATTGTTGTTTTTGTTTTGTTTTTCCGATGCAATCTGCTAGTCTATGTCTTTTGAGTGGTGAGTTTAGGCCATTAACATTCAGGGTTATTATTGAGACATGATTTGCATTTCTAGCCATTTTTGTTCATTTTTGTTATTTAACTTGACTTGGTTTTTCCTTTGATTAGCTTTTCCTTTAGTGTAATACCTCCCTCTGCTGATTTTCATTCTTGTTTTTCATTTCATCTTCATAGAATATTTTGCTGAAGATGTTCTGTAGTGCAGGCTTTCTAGCTGCAAATTCTTTTAACTTTTGTTTATCATGGAAGGTTTTTATTTCATCATGAAATCTAAAGCTTAGTTTTGCTGAATGCAAGATTCTTGGTTGACATCCATTTTCTTTCAGAGCCTGGTATATGTTGTTGCAGGATCTTCTAGCTTTCAGAGTCTGGGTTCAAAAATCTGTACATAACCTAATTAGTTTCCCCCATATGTAATCTGATTCCTTCCCTCATGGCTTTTAATATTCTCTCCTTATTCTGTATGTTAGGTGTTTTCATTACAGTGTGACTTGGTGTGGATCTTTGTGGTTTTTCACATTTGGTGTCCTGTAAGCCTCTTGAATTTGGTTTTCCAATTTGTTCTTCATGTTTGGAAAATTTTCTGATATTATTTTGCTGAATAGATTATTCATTTCTTTGATGTGGAACTCTATGCCTCCCTCTGCCCCAATAACTCTTAAATCTGGTCTTTTTAGGCCGTCCCATATTTCTTGAATGTTCTGCTCATGGTTGTTACCATTTTCACTGTGTGGTCCACATTCTTTTCAAGATGATATATTTTGTCTTCATTGTCTGAAGTCCTGTCTTCCAAGAGGTCTAATCTGTTGGTGATGGCTTCAATTGAACTTTTAATTTGTTTGTTTCTTTCATTTCAAGAATTTCTGTTTGTTTATTTGTTTTGTTTAGAACCTTTATCTCCCTACTGAAGTAATCTTTTGCTTCCTGTATTTGCTTATGTAGCTCTTCATCAAAATGATCTTTTCCTGCCTGTATCTGCTCTCTTATATTGTCCTTTAATTCGCAGAACACTTAATTGTGTACGTCCTGAACACCTTCTCTGTAATTTCTCCTGCTGTGCTGGCCGTGGATTCTAATAATGTGGCGTCTTGGTTTGTTTGGGGCACTTTCTCCCCTTGTCTTTTCATGTTGCTTGTGTGTCTCCCTCTAGCGCTGTGGATCTGAGGTGTTACTGTTTTTACACTCTAGGCTCACAGTGCCCCTGCAGGGACCCAGTACCTCTCCTTTGAGGGGAAGGACAATGCTGACCTCTCACCTGGAGCCCTCGGGTGTTACACAGAGCTGGACCTGGGGGAAGCTCTGGGTGTCAGAGAACATTCCCGTTACAGGAAGGGCCCTCCTCAGTGGGCCGCTGGGCCGCGAAGCTGCTGAGGGGACGTTCCGCCTTGGAGACAAGTGTGAATATCAGCGGCCCTGGGGTCACAGTGGGTTGGCAGGGCTGACCGCCACAGGGAAAGGGAGCTGTCCAGGGACCCTCTGCCCACCGTGTGTCTCTGCACCTGTAACTGAGGAGGCTTCCAGAGCAGAGCGGCTGCAATTCACTGCCCCTCCCCTGTCTCTCAGGACTTCACTTAGGCTAACTCCTGCCCAGAACACAGCTACAAGGAGACCCTGAGGCCCCTCGCACCCCAGGTTGGTGACAGAAGGCTGCAGCACAGCTGGAGACCTGGTGCTTCTGAGTTTCTACCACAATCACCCGATGACCAGACCATCGCCAGGTCACATGGGGTCGGTCTCATTGTCACTGTCTGCTGTGATGTTTGTCACTGTCCCCACAGGCGGCGGTTTTTACGCAGAAGCAGCTGTGCGTGCCTCGGGGGTGCCTTAGGAGATTGGCAGAGGCTGAAGCAGAGTGTGTGCCCCACTTGGGTGGCAGGAAGGCTCCTCCCCTCATGAGGGATCTCCATGGGAGCCCCGAGGAAGCACCTTCAGGAGCCTCGCCTCCTTACACAGCTAGGGCACCCCTCCAGGGGGCTGTCCCACGGCCATCTCAGGGGGGATGGAGAGAGGGACTCCCCGCTCCTTGACCAAAGGCCTTGCCTTCCTGTGACTCGTTCTGAGCAGAGCTGGCCGCCTGTGACGTGTGACACTAGACACACTGGCCTTACTGTCCCATGCAGGTTTTTGACTCCTCCTCCCCTGGCTTCCACGTGATTCCCCCACAGGTGCACGCAGGTGTCCCCTCTCTGTCCAGCTGAACTTCAACCAAACTGCTGTTTCTCAAGAGGAGAGATCACAGCAGCCTTAGCCCCTGACTCCAACTGCCAGAGACATTACGCCACCTTCACGTCTCGGCCAGGGACCCAGGGTGGGGCTCCACCGTGCTGGGAAATCCTACTCTCTTTCAGGGCAGAATCCTGGCCATGCTGTCCTCCTCGGGCGGAACCCTGCGTGTGGCTCCGCTACCTGTCTGCTCACCTGGACCTCCTCCATCCACCCAGCACGCTCCCAGCCCCCACACTGACAGTCTGGACTCATCAAACGGCCTGCTAACGCAAGCTCATGAAGCGGGCGTCTCTATCATGAGTGGCTCCAAGATGGAGGTGTTTGACCCACATTTTGCAAAAAGCATGTATTAGTGAGCTGGCAGGTTTCAAGTCAGGTTGAATAATGGGGGGAAAAAGTTTTGCAAGAGAAGGTAGAGGAAGAGAGCAATCTGCATCTCTTACAGAACTAAACTTTTTTATTTTTTATTTGATTTTTTGTGATACAGGGGACTGAACCCAGGGCCCTGCACATGCTAAGCAAGTGCTCCACCACTGAACCACATCTCAGCCCACACGCTGAAGCTTCTTTATAGAAATATGCAGTCAAGTGGGATGGCAAGGCTTCTGTCCTCCAGTCTCAGACCCAGATCCCTTCACCCTACAGGACAGATGGAGACACTGAGGTGTTGACTAGGAATATAAAATAGCAGGAGAGAAAGATGGGGACTTCAGTACTCGGTATGTAACTCAACCTTGATGGAGAAAACATAAAAAGACATCTCTAACAACCTCAAAGGCAAAGGCAGATCTTATATGAAGACCTCTCCCAGAAATTACTTCAAGATACTAATTTGTGACCATGATGTGAAATGATACAATTTACAAATATGTGGTCTTGCATCAGTAACAAAATATAATAGATCTAGTAAATGAAATGTTTAGGAACGCACGGATTGGTGAAATTTCTGACAGTCCAAGCAAGAAATCCTTTTAATCCACATTTTTGGTTGACCCTACACTGATTCTGTGGATTCACCTTGGTGCGACAGGTAGTACAGGCCAGTGGTGAAGGGCCATTGGAGCTGGAGGGCCTTGGAGAGTCCCAGGCTGCACACTGAGCTCTGCCCTGACCAGGAATGGGGGGAAGGGTTGAGAATGGGGAGTGAATGTGCCCTTGGCCCAGTCGGAGTTGGAGTTGGGTTATGTTTATCTTTTTCAATCCCTACTGTCTTGTTTTCTCAGAGTTGTCCTCCAAGGTCACCTTCTGGGAGAGACAGTAATACTTGAAGAACCTGGTTAAACAGAGGTTCAGCTGGATTAAAAACTATGTTGCGTCCAGAGAGATGGAAATATCACCATTTCCATGCTGCTGTTCCATGCATCGACTGGCTACGTCTTTAAAGGGAGGCAGAGGTGAGGGATGCCAGAATCCTGGGCAGACAGAGAAGACTTCAGAAGTGACCACAGAACAGCACCTGAGGCTCTGCCTGACTAGGAAAAGCACGTGCTAATCAGGTCACCTGACTGCCTGAAGGTTTTCTTGAAGTATCAGAAAATCTGATCAACAATGAGTCGCAACAGAGCAAAGTCAGGAGAGCCTGGTTCAGCAGTCAAGGCCAGAGAACAACTGTTTCCTGACTCTTCAGCAAGGGGTGAGTTCAAAAGAGTTCTAAAGAACAGACATAAGTTAAAGGTAATATATGATGATTTTGCAAAACAAAGTCAGAAACAAAGGTTTTATTCCAGGGAATGCATATTCATTCCCTCATTCAACTATTCTTTATTAAATTCTTTGGATAAGAAAGTTTAAGTGAAGCAGAAGACTTAACAACTTTATGTTCTATTTGAGTAATTACACTGTGTACATCTTACCATATGCACCATATTTAAATACGATAGGGAAGGAGTGGGTATGTGCAGTGGGTATGATTGTTAAATTTTTTGTAAAAGGTAGAAGTTTGCCATAGGAACTCATATTTGATGTTTTAAATTGTCTTGGTAGTTAAGCTGTTCATAAGACCTCAAGAGTAGACCTTGCCTTTGGCCATCAGGGTGTGACAGCAGGTGGCCTGCTCTGCCTGGGTTCTGAGCTGCATCTCATCTCTGGCAGAGGGAGCAGGAGGACGAGCTCTTGATTCTCACGAGGGCCCCAGATGCATCCTGATGGTTGGCTATTCCAATTACTCTGCTCTACTAACGTCAGAAGGAGGTTTGGTTGAAGTTCACTGTCGACTGGCTTTGAGGTTGATGGTGGTTCTAGAGGAACTACCCCTGGGCTCTGGATGGGAGATGCCGTGAGCAGGGCAGAGTCGCCCGGTGTCCACCAGTGCTGGTGAGCGGCCTCTGAGGCACAGATACACTTGAGTGGAGCCCCATCAGATGGCGGCAGAAGCACTGCATGTAGCCATGACCCTGGCCAGTCCTCAGGGTTTCTCTGCATTTCAGTAACCTCACCTGGAGGAAAACCAGGACTGGAATCCAGGTTTGCATCTCATACGACACCCATGGGCTGCAGAGGCAGAAGGCAGAGCCACAGTGACGAGCAGGTCCTACCTCTCTGCCCACCCGCCATTTGGGCCTTGTCCCTCAAGCTGGCAGACACAGGATACTGGACCCTGCCCCATGGCCAGAGCCAGTGGGCAGCACCAAGCTGAACACCCAGATGTCGTGGAGGGCAGTGCAAGTCAGGCAGACATCCCAGCAGCAAAAACAACTACAGAAGCCTCCCCGACACAGGTGGGAACATCTCAAAAACAGATCTTGGGGTGGGGGTTACCAAGATGGAAGATTAACAGTGGCACTGGCACTGAAAGTGAGTCCCTAGGCTTTGCACCTGCTGTGGGGCTCCTGGGAGTGGAGTGCAGGGCTGGGTGTGCCCGGGCTCCCACCTCCCACAGGGTGAAGCGGTGAAGACGTGCGTCAAAAGCCCTCCTCAGGAGGAGAACACACAGTGAATCCTGCAGCTCACCAGAAAGAACCTCTTTCCTCAATCTTGCACTTTCTCTTCCCTCCTTGATCTCCACGGTTGAATAAGGCTCAGCTTTTATTACCATGTTAGACTCAGGACTTGGATAAGCCACTTTAGAAGATCTCATTTAACCTTTGAGTATCCCTGGGGCACAGGTCCTGTGATCCTGATTTTGAGATAACAAAACCGAGATTCAGAAAGTTCGGTAGCTTGTTCAAGGTAACTCGGCTACTATAAGATGGCACCCCGAAAAGGACGCTTCCACTGTGGACAAGTGAAAATTCACCATCCAATCAGAAATGGGCAGTTATGGGGCTTTGGAGGGACCCAGAGCTCTGGTAGGGCCACCTTGTTACCTGGTGGGCAAATGACCTCTACCCTGAGCTCAACTCTGCAGAATATTATGTGGGGATAAAAAAGTTTCAGTTTTCTGCATAGAAGATGATGCTGTCTGCAAATAAAGGTGCTTTTACTTCTCTTCCTCTGGGGAACTTTCAGGTCTTCTCTTGGCTGACGGATGGACAAAGGCTCCACAGTCCAGCAAGAGCCGCCACTTTGGTCTCAATCCTGATCTTCCAACTTTTACCAGTGAGTGCTGCCAAGGCCTCACCATGGGGAAAGGACAGTCTCTTGGAAACACGGTGTTGGGAAAACTGATGCAAAATAATGAAAGAGGACTCTCCTGTCACCACACACAAAACATCTCAGAATGGATTAGGGACTTAGGATAAAGACGGAAACTGTGAAACTCCTAGGAGGTGCATGACACTGGTCTAGGAAATGGTTTCTTGGATGTGACCCCAAAAGCACAAGCAACAAAAGAAAAAATGGACAGGTGAGAACTTCAGTGTAACAGAGGAAACGTCAACAGCGAAACACCAGCCTCCGGATGAGAGAAAGCGGTTGCAGAGCATGCGTCTGGCAAGGGGTTAATCTCCGAGAAACGGAAGAACTGCCACTTGACGGCAAAAGAACAGATGATTCCACTGAAACATGGGCCAAGGCTTTTCTCCAAAGATAGACGAATGGCCAACAGGTTCAGAGAAGTGAAAATGAAATCCACAGCAGGTATCACCTCAGCTAGTTAGGACGGTTATTATTTTAAAACGGTGACAAAGGTTGGCGAGACACAGAAAGCAGCCTCCTACACTGTTGGCAGGAATGTGCCCGTGGGTGCAGCCAGCGGGAAAGCAGGCAGAGGCTGCTCAAGCCTTGGCTCAGGACGGCCGCAGGGTCCGCAGTCCCACAGCCTGGCGGTCATCCAGAAGAACTGCAGTCAACACCTCAAAGAAACAACTGCACTCCTGTGTCCCCCGGAGCCTTCTTCACTGTAGCCAAGACCCAGGGATAGCCCAAATGCCCATCAACAGATGACCGGATAAACAGATCACAAGGTGGCACTTGCCCGCCGTGACGCATGGCCTGGAACCCATCACGAAAGGACACACATTCCCTAACTCCACTTACGTGAGGCTCCCCAAGTGGTCACTCAGACACTCAGAGTGGAATGGTGACTGCACGGGCGGAGGAGGCACTGGGTACATGTTGCTCAATGTTGCTCACTTCAGATTTTAAAAAGTAGAAATATGTGTGTTTCACTGTGTTTCTGCCAAGGGTAAGGATCCTGCCGTATGTCTAAAAATTCATTAGCAATGGGGGAATTTCACCCTTAATCATTGAACCCATCTTCCCATCAACACAACAGGAACCTACAGCCTGGTCATGTGAGCCAGGGGGACTTTCCTTGGTTGTATTTAGATGGGATTTTTGTGTTCCAGTCGGAAGACAGAGAAAATAGATCAGAAGAGACATCTAATTTCATCAACTAAATCATGCTTGCAAACAAAGGAAAAAAATGCCCGCCTGTTTTTATTTTTATTATCCCCTCTGGCACCACCGAGACAAGAAGATAACTGAAATAAATATTTTCCATTACCCTCTGGCATAAATCATGATTCGCTCTGACAGGTACCCCAACGGCGCGCACCTGTGAGGAGGATAATGGCCATGTTTACCGAGTGCTCATCGATGGCCAGAAACCGCTGGAGTGCTTGACACGACTTTCTCGTGTGATTCTCACACACTCTTATGACGGACTTGATCATTATCCCTGTGCTACAGACCAGGAGACTCGGGCACAGCAGAGCTGAGCCACTGAGCCAGCCGATTGTTCTACCAACTCAGCTGGACTCGGTGGCCACTCTAATCCTGGAACTGGCAGACAGGTGGGAGAACGGTGATCAAAACACCCTGTTCCCCACCACCAGCGATGGAGCCCGTGATTATAAAAAAGAGCAACCCAGGAACGTCTGTCTGCCTCCCCATTACCCAGGGCAGGGCACGAGCCAAACCCTTCTTTCTGTGACCGTTCAAAGGCATCTGTGTTCCCCCTTTAAGTCGAGCCCATTCTGGGTGGGCTGGACCTGCTCAGTCCCATACACAGGTCTGCTCTTGCTCTTCATCTTTTCTGTCTTGAGGCCACACTTCTCTCCACTCCTGTCCTCGCTTCTCTAGGCTCTAGCCTGAACTCTTGCCCCAAGCCCTCAGCCCACACCCATCTCACTTTCTCTGGTTTCTTCTGTCTGCGGACAGTCTGATGCCCCAGACTGTGGGAATGGAAGAGCAGCTTCCTGACCTGTCCTGGGGGCGAGGTGGGCATGCTCCAGGACTCACTATGTTTCTTCTCTGTGGGCAGCTCCTGAGGAGCCCTGCACACCGCCCAGGCTGCCCTGTGGCATGGCCACCCAACACTGCCAAAGCCTGCACCCACTCCTGCTCCCAGCCTCCTGCTCTCTCTCCTGCTGGATTCCATGCACCTTCGTGACGGGGTCTGAGATGCTTTCTGCCTTTTTCTCCAGCTTTCCGTCCTTCTTGATGATTTTTACAGACTCTGGCTGTTACTGTGCATCCACCTCGAGATTCTAGGGGAATCGAGACTCTGCCTTGATGACCCCAGTAAGGTTGAGAGTCGGGGCTTCTTTTGATCCACTTGACCCTCGGTGAAGCCAGTGTGGGTGCCGTCTGTCCCCGTCTCCTCCCTGGTACATTTTGCCCACGTAGCAGCATCAATAGCAAAACGAGGGGGCAGAAGTGAACAGACTCGCCGACCTGACAGTTCCTGCATCTGCAGCTGTGTTCCCAGGACCTCAGGGTGCAAACCTGGCCCCTCGTCCCACACAGCTTCCCCCTGCCGCTGAAAACCAAGGTGACAAGTGCAGGATGTTAGACAGGCCAGCCACGCCATGGCTCTGTCCCTCCTACCTGGCCAGCCTGACCACCCTCCTGTGTTCAGCCCCATGGGAACTCTCCAGTTGATTTTTTTTTAAAGAGTAGCAGCAGCTGTTTAAGCCACGTGTTGAGCTACGTCTACATTTCGTGGCATCCCTCGCCCTGCACCCCAGAGTTTCACTCAATCTCTCCCACCCTCGCTGGGGAGAACCCCAGGTGTCTGAGGCTACTGGTCTGGGAACCTCTCGTCCCCCACAAAGACACTAGCTTAGAGTGGTCCCCAATATTATGTATGGTCCCCCAAAGCATGTACATCCAGGACCCCTGCTTAGGGGTGTAGACCCTCTGACGGGTGTTGGTGGATGGCCAGTGACTGCCCATCAGTCTCCTCCTGGGGAGAATGGTGGGCTGCCCGGGGTGAAGAGCAGCTTCTCAGTACAATCTTAGTGGGCAACTTTACACGGGACCTTCTCAACCATTTGAAAAGCAGACCCCGGGGGGAGCATGGTCAGTTCCACACACTGGTCATCTGAATCTTAACAATTGTTACTCATTTTCCACATTTCCTCTGTATCTATTTTAAAATTGTTTCAAATAAATACAGACATTATGATGTTTTTCCTCTGAATAATTCATCATATATCTTAAAAAGCAAACGGGTGGTGGACAGCTCTTAAGAGTGGATACCCCAAGTTCTAGACATTTTCTTAGCCTATTTAAGAACGTTTTTCACACTTAAAACGAGTGTGATTTTCTCATATCATCTGGTAATTTCCCTAGTTATTAAAAGGCCTTGTGGAGGCGGCAGGCACAGACAAGCATCAGCCCAACACCAGGCCCTGCTTCTGGGGCCCTGGGTGTGACCTGGGACATGTCTGCCCAGCAGCCTCAGGACCACCACACAACGCTGGCTGCTGAACAGAGTGGGCCAGCTGTCCCTTCCAAGGTCCCACCTTTGGGATTTATCTGTTTTTTCTTTTTTCCTGGCGTCCACTAACATCCTGAATTTCCTAAGAACTGAAGTTCAACCTCGGAGCGTGGACACGCTCTCCTGATGCTATTTTGGCAGGTTTCCAGGTGATGCCGGACACTTCACAGAATACTGGCTGTCCCATGGTTAGGGATGGGAAAATGGGTGGCCAGCTGAAGGTGACAATGGCCAGCACTCTCCACTTCCAATCAGGCTTCTTCCCTTGTAGCCTCAAAGTGCTCCCTGGAGGGGTGAGCTAGCATCGTGGAAACACTGTGACCTGCTGATGTCCACGCAGGACATTTACCCAAACTGACCACTGGCAGGCCAGGAAACAGGGCCCTGAGATGAGCTTAGGCCACTTAGTGAGCTGGTGGCCAAGTGGCTGGGCCGCCAGGGGTGGTCCTGCCCAGCTCTGGCCCAGACTTTGGCCACAGAGTTCTCCTGATGAGAACCTGCAGTGCCCAAGGACCCACACACTGTCCTCTGCTGCTGCAACTCTGCTCGGGAACAGTTAGCCTGCTGACATAGGAGGTGGGGAACAGGCTGAGCTCCGAGGGCCTCCTTTGTGAGTTGTGATGGACACATGCCCTTATTTTCTGTTCCCTTTCATTCTCCAGAGCCCACAAGTGATTTGTAATTAAATTAACTGAATGAGATCTCAAAGACAATGAAAACTAAAACCACCACCACGGACCCCTGGTGGCCCCAACACTCGGCCCACACTGGCGAAGGGCCCCAGAGTGCACTCACTGAGTCTGTGATGTCACCAGGCACAGAGAATCCCCAAGCAGCCTCTATGCCACCCAGGGAACCACAGAGGGAGCCCCATGCCAGGAGCACAGCAGCCTCACCAGGGCCTCTGTCCCAGATCCACCCAGAGACGGAGCCCCTCTCCCTCCCCATGGTGGGGATCGTACCCAGGCCTCACACGAGGCAGAGCATTCTGCCCCTGAGCTGCACCCAGCACTGTATTACGTCAGAATCTCACTAAGCTGCCCAGCTGGCCTCAAACTCACAACCTCCTGCCTCATCTGGCTGAGTAGCTGGGATTACAAGTGGGCACCACCATGTCCAGCCCCTCGTTCATTTTGTAAGATTTTTAATTAACAAATAATAAATGTCCATATTTAGGAAACACAATATGATGTTCTGACATAGGGATACATTTGGGATAATTAAATCAAGCTAATCAAGCTCAAATGCTTATCATTTTATGTGTAGCACAAACATTTAAAATCTACCCCATTAGCCATCTGAAACACACATGACTATTGACCACAGTCACCAGGCTGTGCAGTAGGTCACCAAAACGCACTCTTTCTAGCTGAAACATTGTAACCTTTACCAACTTGGTCGCCTTCCCATCCACCATGCAGCCCTCCTGCCTCTCGGTCTAATGGCCGCTGCCACGAGTTGAACTGTTTTAGACTCTAGGCAGGGGCGAGGTCACGCAGCACGTTCCAGCTGGACCTGGCTTATGTCACTTAACACCCTGTCCTCCAGGTTCACCTGTGCTGTGACAGAAGACATCACATTCCATGGCTCGTCTACACGTCTTCTACCATCTCACTGTGCTGGACACAAGGCGGCTTCCACACCCACCACTGTGGACAGTGCTGCGGTGAGCATGGAGGGACACCTTCGCCAACGCTGCTTCCGTTTCCCTGGGGAACGCACCCCGCGTGTGAGTGCCGGGTCACCCAGTTCTGTTTTCAGTGAGGCGCCTGCACACCACTTTCCACAGTGGCTGTGCTAACTCACATTCTCGCTACCTGTGAGCAAGGCCTCCTGCCCACACATCCTCGCCAGCGCTGCTTCTCCCCACAGCCAGGTGAAGTCCACTGCCAGAGCTCCTGCTGCAGAGCGCGACGCCTGTGCACGGCCACACCCTGGTCCAGGCAGCCGTGCCTGCCATGGGCCAGCCAGGCGGCCATCTTCCTGCACTCCAGCTCCCCTCAGGTGGCTTGGCAGGTGCTGCCACCCACCCCCGGGGCCTCAGCTCAGGCGCCACCTTCTCAGAGGACACCCTCCTGGCCCAGCAGACAGCGTCCCACCCACTCTCTTCCCCATCTCCCACTTCCACGAAGCCAGACCCCTTGACTCCTGTCCGAGCTTGTTCTCCAAGGGCCTCCTCCCTGTAGGAGTGTGTCCAGCACTCACCGGCAGCAGGGGACACACCAGCTAATAATGATGTGTTTGTGTAGCCCTTTCACAAGAACATAACTCTCATCGGGATGGTTCACCTGACAGCTCAGTGTCTACCCTGATGTTCAGTAACACACCAAGGGCCCGATGTTTCCTGAGCCCTGGAGAGAAGGAGCAGGTCGCCCCTCTGGTCCTGTGGAGGGGAAGACAACAGACACACAGGCCTACTTCACAACATGGCGATCTGAAGGAGCAAAGAAGGAAGCGCTGACCCTGGGGAGCTCCTCATGTTTTTGAATGAAATTGTCTCTGAGTAAGACGCAAGGGTGCAGTTGGGTGTGGTGCGGTGCTGCACACCCGTAATCCCAGAGACTCGGGACGCTGAGGCAGGAGGATGGCAAGTCCAAGACCAGGCTCAGCAACTTATTGAGGTCCCGTCCCAAAATGAAAAATAAGAAGGGCTGGGGTACGTGTAGCTCAATGATGGAGCACCCCGGTTCAATCCCTTGTACAGCAAAAGAAGCAGAAGAAACAGGGGCGCTCAGCGCAGTCTGATGCCCGTGCTCTCCTCCCCGTGGGGAGTGGAGACAGAATGTGCAAAGGAGCAGAATCTATGTTATATCCAGGGGGATTTTATGATCCCGGGGTCACGGCTGGGCCCAGGGTGACATGGGGAACAGGCAGAAGGTACAGCAGGAAGGGGAGTCAGGGCTGCCTGTGGGGGCACCAGCTGAACACTTATAAGCAATGCAGGCTTCACGTTCAACTTTGGAGACAGTGATGCAGAGGGCCTCAGGCTGGCCGTGGGAGGTAGACAGACAGGCATGTGCTCCCCACAGCTAAGCCTCGGCGCTCACAGACTCAGACTCAAGAGCTGCAGGAAGCAGATGGTCAGGCTCTGGAAGCCTGGAGTCGGATGCTGCTTTGACGAGTTCGCCGTCAGTGCACTTCCATCTCGGATTCTCTTCCGTCCCTCCCCCTGTGAATGATGTCATCAAACAAGAAAGAGACAGGGCACCATTCCCCAGGCCCCGCCCCTTCCATGAGCCTTCCCTCCACAAACACGTCTGACATCTTAGACTGACTGACAGAGACAGAGGGTGGAGCAGAATTCAATCTCACTTTGAATGCTCATCCCTATTCTTGTGTTGTGTTCTGAATGAATTATTCACAGGTTAAGAGCTTCAACATGTGCAAGCAGATAAACATTCAGCACCAATCCAGAGGTGTCTACGAAAGCCAAAGGACCTCTGAGAAAATACCAAATGTGTCCCACGTCCACACCACCCAATAAGTCCACGGTATCAAGCTGTTTGGGGAAGTCGCAGGAGCTGTGAACTATGAATGGGGTGCCTTTGTCCTCATCAGAACACACTCACTGGTGTTCCTAGAGCAAGCTCCACACGGGCAGCGCACCTGACTTTGACAAAGTGCAGCAGGAAGAGCTCATTAGTCCTGCCCAGCCATACATCACGCACGTCCAGTTTCCTAGCCACTGACAAATGGTCTTCATAAAATATGACTAAATTGTCCAGGGAGCAAAATTTCTCAAGGTCTAGACAAAAAACAAACAAACAAAAAAAAAAAATCAGGGAAGTCAAGACCTTGCCCTCTGGACCAGGGGAGGGGCATTTTCTAAGATTATGGGATGGACATACAGGTGATGTGTCTCCTGTTGGGGGGTGACGAGGAGATGAGATTCCAAAGGGTAAGGAAATGCTCGATCCATGGGTCCACGTGGGCATGGAGGCGGCAAAGTGGATCAAACAAAGGGTCCACCTTGAAAGTCAGAGAGGAAGGAGCCTTCACCGTAGGAGCTCTGCAAACCCAAGAAGGGGTGCACATTTCAAGCTCTGGCCTTTCCTCCTGGGCTCAGTCAGGTCCACCACATTTAAATGCACCATGGGGACATCAGATCTAAGTATGGGTGAGGTAATGGAGTAGTACACTGCAAGGACCAAGAGTGTAGAAGGGACAGGACACAGGAAGGGCCAGCTGAGTGGGTGGCGCCTCTCTTGGAATCAGTGTACTAGGGGACTGTCACTTGGGCTCACAGGTGGAACGGCCCTTTTGCAATTTTCAGTCTCTTTGGAGCACAGCATCTTGCGCATGTGACCTCTCGGGGACTTAACTAAACATCTGGTTGGAGAACTCAGCTGACAAGGCTAATCAGGTCAGCAATGGCTCCTTCGGGGCTGGACTCTGATTCTGAATGGTGTGCTACGCCTGACCCTCAGAGTACACCTGTTTATTGTTCTCGTAATCTGGTCACATGCTGATTGAACACATCTCCAGTTCTGTAGATGCCCTTTAGAGATAAGCCGTGCATGTGTGAATATTAAAAGAGGAATAGCAACGATCAAAACACTAGGAAAAAGGAAGTTGGAGGAAAGATGGGGAGTGAGGGCATCCGACACGGGACAGAGACAGGAGGGGCACCCCGCCCCCGTGCCTCCACCCTCTGGGTATTTTTGGTACGTGTGAATGTGCACAGACCTAAGGTTTGTCCTAAGGAAGATCCTAAACTGTGTGAACCATTCTTCACACTCTAGCTGAGGAGAGAACCCGAGGACAGAGGAGCACATGCACCTGGGGAGTTAGAGCCATCAGAGGGCGAATGTGGCTGAATGAGGGTTTCCTGGGAAAAGAGGTGGGAACAGGAGGCTTCATGGGAACTGTGCCCCAAGTGAGAGACTAGGTCTAGGAGCCCCGAATTCCTGGCATCTGTACTTTATCTGTGAGGCCCTAGGGCTCAGGAGAACACAGGGAAGGCAGGAAACAGGAAGCCAGGGTTGGCCCAGGGCAGGCGAGTGGCAGGAGAAGAGCAGGAATAGAAGTGTTGGAAGCCCCGAAGGAAAGCTCCAAAGGACACCCCAATCCAGAGGCACCTCAGAGCACATGTTTCCAGCTGGTTAAAATTTGAAATGCTACAGAAGCTTCCAGAGGACAGCTGTGAGCTAACAGAAGATTCAAGGTCCAGAGACAGGTTGGAAAGGAGGAGCCAGGCATGCACTCAACCCACCTCGCACAATGAGATATGCCCAGGCCACTCTGAGGGGGCTGCAGAGTGGAGAAGGGACCTGGGGTGCTGGCTCTGGGACTGCGCAGCACAGGTGGCCTGAAGTGTGACTTGAAGACCAGTAGGCTCTCTGTCCATCAGCACGAGGGGCAGGAGGGGGGCCAACCATTTGCAGAGCACCAAAGGATGCTCAGTTACTTCGGGGTGTGGTCTGTGATGAGGCTGGACAGGGAGACCGGCCAGGGGAGCATGGAGCCACTCTGCCAGCAGCTGGGGAGCACTACCAGGTGAAGAGTCTGCCCTAGGGGCAGTTCCTTGGAAAGATGGGAGGACAGCCAGGCTTGAAGGAGGAGAGTGCAGAGGTCCGAGCAGCAGACGCCGTGGCTAGTCCATGCAGCACACCACCTCTCCCTCCGACCTCCAGCAGCCACACTCCTCACATGTGGCTCCCGGTGGCCTCCGGAGCTGGCTTCATCTCTTTACTTCCTAGAGAACCTGAAACAACCTGTCCAGCCTCCCTGGGCAGGAACCTCCATGGACTCTTGGGGGTGGATTTTGTTTTAAATTACTGGAAAAATAAACTCTTTGATACACAAGGGATCCATACTTCAAATGAAACATTTTTCTGTGTCCCAAGCTTCATCCAAAGCTGGGTAGGGCTCAGGACTCACCAGCAGGTGCTTCCCAAGTGTGCCACTGACACTTGATAACTGTGCTAAAGCAACCTGCTGTTAACAATGGTGAAGGTTGGCCCGGTAAATAATTTACTGAAAAAAAAAAAAAAAAAAAACCACAAAGGACTAAAGTTGGTCCCTATGATAGCACCTTCCTCACTTCCTGGCACCTCAGTTCAGTTTCTGGAGGGGCTGGATTTAGGGAGGGCAGGAGGCTGGCCCTGGGATCAGCTGCCCAGAGCAGCCAGACACTGCCCTCAATTCTTTCTCTCTCTCTGTCCCTTTAGGACCCAAAGCACTTTATGAGATGATTCTCGTCACTGTTCCCCCCTTATTGAGCAGACTCTTGAGGGCTCTGGTGACTTGAAATGGTCACTTATTTACAAAATAATAAACTTGATCTTGGGCTAAATTTTTCTGGTACTAAGTTCATGTTTGCAGGCCTGCCCTGCCTCTCCCCTCCGTGGCCGCTCCAGTACCTGCACACCAGTCTCCACTTGAACACCTTGAATAAAAGAGAAATCACAATCCCCGTAGACGACACATGCCAACGGAAACACTGACTTGGGCTCAGGCCAGCCACCCTTTCCCACTCCTGAGCGCCTCCCGGGCGCGCCTCTTGACCCTCTCTGCAGAAGTCCAGCTGCAGCCTGTCCTGCTTGCAGATTGCTCAGTCATTTTTCACAATGGGAGGCCCCGGACTGCTCGCACACTGCATGAGCTCTCTCTCTGGAGCAGCGGCCCGTGCATCATGCTGCCCAGTCCTCCATCTGGTGACCACATGAGACCCTCAAACACTCGGAACGCGGCGATGCCAGGATCTGCTTTCAACTTGACTACCTTTTAATTACTTAAGGTTTAAACACCCACGTGTGGCTGATGGCTCTCGTATTAGTACAGATCTGGTCTCCCCAGGGAAGCACAGGTTTCTCTGAAAACAGGTCTCAGGGAGCTGAGTGGCTGACATGTGGCAGGTCTCACCATGCTCCCACTGGCAGACACATGACATTGGTGTCCTTGGTGGCCATGTGGCCCGGCTGACTCATCTGCGCTGAGAATCAATTAAAAGGAAGGCTGTCACATCTGCTGCTTGAAGTCCTGCCTCCCCCTTTCCCCTCATGCCTCAGGAAGCTCCTCCAGGGCTTCCCCCCGGGGCCTGGCTGCAGGAGGTAACTCGCCACCTGGGGGATGCAGGGGCCCCACAGCTCAGCCTGTTCCTAAGCCAACAGCCCTGGAAGGATGGAGCCTGCCAGGCAGCAGCCCTTGGCAGGCAAGTCCTCTCTGAGACACAGCAGGTGACAAGTCGGGGAGAACAGTAGTCACCGTCTCCCGGGTGGCTAGGCGACGGGTCAGACTGAGAGGCAGCCCAAGGCCAGGACTCCAGGGGCTGGAGCAATGCTGGTGCTGGGCAGGTGGGACAGCCAGGGCCGTGTGGTGCTCCAGGCCAGCCAACCAGGCAGTGGCAGGCTGCATCACTCCAACAGAGTGGCCACAAGACCAGCAGAGGGGGTGGATTCCAACAGAGGACAAGTGGTTCTGTCCTCCACACTAGAACAAGCAAGAGGACAAGAAGAGGGGCGAGGCCAGCTTCACGGCGAGCCCACACATCAGTGGACGCCCCACCAGATCTTCAAACCCTGTGCCAGGTGTGCAAGACCCTCAGCATTCATAGGAGAGGCTCCCTGTGCACCAGTCTGGATGCCACCCCAGTGCCTTGTGTGTGTGTGTGACAATGCCAATGGGTTTAATAATCCCCAACCTCAACCACTCTGGGCCGTGGACTGCCCACTTAGACTTGACCACCGAACTCAAATTCCAACAGTCAATTCTTGGAGAACCAGAACCAGAGAGCACTAAAGGACAGCAGCCGACAAGGAGACTGGCCACTGCAGAGCCTTGGGTCTCTCCAGGTCTGGGTTAGGGATGGAAGGAGAATGGTCACCCCCTTTCAGGAAGGCTCTCCGCCCTGCTCCTGTGCCGAGCTCTCCCCTCTCCCTCCCTCCACGTTCACTCCCACTGCGTGGCTCTCCCCAGCCTCCCTCCCACCCTGCCGTGTCCACTCTCCACAGCAGCTGGACCAGTCTTTCAGGGCCCAGGTCAGATCCCACCACCTGCCTGTTGAAAGTCTGCAGAGCCTTCCTGCCTCTCTTAGAATAAGGCAAAACTCCTGGCCACACAGCTGGGGGTGGCCCTGACACCAGGGGGCACTGACTCATGCGGTAGCTGTTGGCTCCTAGGTCCCCTTCTCAGGGGAATTGACGTCACATAACCGTGCACCTCTTCCCAGAGCAGGTAGTCCAGGTCCCACCCACAGCCTCTGGACCCCATCTGGTCTGGACGGTCACCTTTACCTGTCTGATTACTTAGTAGCCACCTGCCACCTTCACTGGCCTGGGCTATGTCAGGCAGGCTCCATGTGTGGCAGGCTGACAGCTCAGCACTGAGGCCTGCACCAGAGCCCTCTGGGAATCCTGGAGGCAGCAGCTACGACAGAACCAGAAAGGAAATGTGGCTGGAGGGTTTATCCAAATACCGTGTTGATTCACGGGTGCTCACAAGGGCCACCCTGTGCTGGCTGTGTGGGGGTTGATCCTACGTGAGGGCCAGCGCAGGATCCAAGACAGGAAACACATCCCAACCTGTCTACCCTCTGCACCATGCCACACGCTCTTCCCTCTTCCGTGATGGTCTGGTGTCTGCTTTGTCCAGAAAGCCTCTCCGGTGTCCAGCCCTGCTCACTGCCGCATCGGCCGAGTCCTGATGGGCTGTGAGGGCCACGTCTACATCTACAGCAGCCTCGCCTGTCTCCTATCAACCAGCTCCCAAGTTCTCTGGGAGAAGAAATCATTGAGAATTTAATCCATCTATTTTTAAATAACTGGTCGGATGCAATGCCCTCAAAACTTTCATCAAAGATCATATTTTGATTTGGCTTAGAATCGAAACACTAAATATAACTCAAATGTTAAACTGGAAAGCCAAATCTTTTTTAAAACTTTCTGATTTGTAACTCTGACATACTTGGGATGCAGGTTCTCAATTTCTCACAGCTGTAGCTTCAAAACTGGTTCGGACATAGTTCATGAAAACCAGGAGCACAGCTAGAGCCTACTCTCTTCATTCAGCAAATTCTCAGGGGTCACCTATTAAGTATGGCTGGCCCTCTGCCTCTATAGGTTCTGCACCTGCAGATTCAACCAGCTGCGGGTGGAAAATACCTGGGAAAAAATCGCAAGCTTTCTGAACACGTACAGACTTTTTTTTTTGGTCATTTCTCTCTAAACGATTGACATAGATTTTACATTGTATTAGGTATTCATGCAGAGATGACTTAAAGTACATGGGAGGATGTACGTAGGTTCTATAGGGACACTGTGCCACTTCACAGAAGAGACTTGAGCATCCGGGAGTTCAGGGACCACCAGGGTCATACAACCAGTCTCCCGGGACACGGATACCAATGATGACGGTGCTGTGGATTCAATAAATACACATTTGATGAACGCTGGGAGCTAAAGGAGAGCATGACATCTTGTTGTCTAGTTGGCAAGACACACTAGTGACCAGCCACCGTGGAGGACGCAGGGAGACAGGGAGTGCGAGAGGCCAGCCAGGAGAGCAGCGAGAAGAGCTGCCCACTTAGACGAGGCCGCAAAGGCTGTGGAGGGTCCAGGGAGGCTTCTGGGGGGTGCATTCCTCGGGGTGGGAAGCAGTGCTGAGCGCTGGATAGAGAGAGGAAGGCCTCCAGATGGAGAACGGAATCAGCCCGGCATGCACGAATGGGTGACTCTCCGCGCCTCCAGGATCGCCCATCCTTCATGGAGCACCTCTCAGCTCGTGGTGAAATTAAAACAAGAGAAAGAGAAAAACACGGAGTGTTTCATGAAGATGAGTTTTTCTTTCAATTAAAGGAAGATATTTATGCTTGTTGGTGTTAAAATGTCCACCCTTTGGTAAAATTATGGTGATAGAAAATGGCACCTGGTATTTTTTCCAGGTTAGCTCATTTGGGAACCAGGTGGTGGTGAGGTCACTTCTGTCCATATTCCCATTTAGGAAAAAGCCTGGCATCTAAGCACTGCTGGGAGACACGCAGCTGGAGGGGGCCGGGCCTTCATGGAGGTGGTGTTGGCCGGTGAGGCTGGAAGGTGGTAGGAGGAAGCGGAGGCCAGCCTGGAGGTTCAGGCCCAGGTTCCCTTTCACTCCAGGGTCACGGAGCACTTCTGGGAGCAGGGTGACGAGGAACACAGGAGACACAGGTTTCAGATGAATCTTGTCGATCCTCAATGTGAATGAGCTAAGTAGCATGTAGCTGGCGCCTTTATGGCTCCTCTTACCCTCTCCTCCTGCTAGAAGGAGACCATCATTCCTCTCCATTCTCATCCAAGGGCACAGCGCACGTGCTTGCTCCTTTTGCTATCCTCAGGAGCTTGAAAAAGCCCTGAACTTTGTTCTGAGGCCCAGGTCAAAGTCTCAGCTCTGGAGAGTTTTAGCTGAATGACAAATTCTGTCCCCTCAACTTCAAATGGGAGAATCAGCTGATGGGATCCACCCAAGGTACTAAGGCTCAGTGGGCTCTCTAAGGCTCCACACTCATTTCTTGGGCCCCCTCAGGACACGGCTCCTTCTCGGTTCTGACCACCAGGTCCAGGTCCACCCCACTCTGTGTGAGGTGCTCTCCCCCAGGATCCCAGCACCTTTGCCTGAAGAGCACTGTGGAAATACCTGGGTCGGTCCTGCCGGATCAGGCCGCCTGGCCAGCGGACGGAGCCAGTCTCAGGCGAGCTGGAGGGGGGCATGGAGCCTGGCGCTGGCCATGCCCCAGGCAGGGCTCTGACAGGAGGAGGCTTGGGCTGGCAGCGCAGCTGAGACGCTGAGGCCACCTCCCTTCTTCTTTCTCTAGTTAAGCCTTCGGAAGCTGAATCCCTTGAGATGCCCCCGCGTCCGCCTCTGCTCAGGTCTGACAAACACCGAGGACATGTGGTGCTCCGAATTTGGTCTGAGCACCAGGGTATAAAAGAAGGAAGGCATTTTTTCTGTGAGAGCCCTGAGGGGGGGTGGCCGGTGCCAGCTTCCACGCCATCCTCAGCTCATTCCAGGGACTCACGACATCAGTGGGCCAGTCAGCCTCATCCACCAAGACTGGCACAGGGATGTCCCTGGGTTCCTCAACCAAGAGACGTGGGGACGCACACGGTCAGCTCCAGCCAGACCTCGCACCAGGGATCAGGCTGAGCAGAGCCCGCGGGGGGCTCACACCTGCTCCCCCTCACGGCCACCCTGGGTGCCCATGTTCCTCTCTACAGAGGGCCTTCTCCTGGCACACAGTGCTTCTGGCTTCAGGTGGAGTGGTTTCAGTTGTCCCACACACTTGTTTGATCCCTTGGCTTCCCAACTATGTGGAGCCCTTTAAAAACTTTCCCTGAATTATCCTAATTTGGGTGCAGTCTGTCTCCCCAGGACACGTCACTCCCGGTGCTCTTCCCCAGCTCTTGTGTGACAACTCAGTGGCCAACTCTGAGGGGTCTGCCATATGAGCATGGAACCGTGCAGGCCTGTAAACGCAGGGCAGAGGGTGTGACGTCCCGGAGCACTGAGGATGGGCAGGGGCCAGGCGGCTGGTTCAGAGAGGCCAGGCACCTCGTCCCATTTGCCAGAAAAGTCGTCTGCCATGGAGATACCTGAGCCCGGGGAGGGTCTTTCACAGCCAGCGTTTTGTGAAAGAGTGAACGACAGGAGGGTGAAATCTACAGTGCGGTTTGGGAGGTGCGACCCTCCCTTCCTTCCCGTCTCCACTCTTTCCCTTGTTTGCCTACCGACGTTCCCTTGGAAATCATTTCTTACATCACCTCTCTTTATGTAGCATGGCTCTGACTTGCATATTAATTACTGCAGACACTCAGTGTGCTAGGCCCACAGACATCACCGGCTCTCCTCGAACCCTGCAGGAATTCCAGCATCTGGTGTTAACATGGCCTGTGCCCTCCAAGACAGCTTACAGACAAATGATGAAAGAAGAACCTCTGTCCTCCTCTTGAGCATGTATGTGCACACACTCACACACACACACACACACACATGTGCACCATTCTTAAGTGTCATTAAACCTACGTGCACTTCCACCTGAAGACACAGCAAGGCTCTAGAATGTCAGAAATTTCTGAAAGTCTCTCACATTCAGGGCAATAGGAGGAGAAATGGCTAATCTGGATTTCCCCAGAGCTCATTTAGTGGTGGAGCCGTGGGTTGGTTAGGCTTGTTAAAGCTGTAGCAAAGTGCTTAGTTAAGGAATTGTAAAAATTAGAAGCCAGTCTAAGACATAAATCAAGAGTATCTGGAGGCTAGAAAGACTTAGGGATTTGTTGTTGGTGGTGGTGTTAAAATATCTAGCCAACTCCTGAAAAATAATGAGTGGTTGCCATAGCAACTGTACTTTCACATGACAAAAGAACATGAAAAGGATTGGAATCAAAGAAAGCCACCTGGTTTTAGAATTTAATATGGGAGAAAAAATTCACCTAAAATGACTTATAAAACAAAGCCAATTTCATTTTCCTTCCAAATGATTGTAGACTAAAAAAAAAATTTCTTCCTTTTATAAAATTCAAAAACATTGAAGGAGACTCTGAAGGAAAGGGAACTGGGTTGTTCCTGTTAAAAGTGCCCGCCTCCCTCCATGGGACACCACTGCCACCTCCTCGGGATTCTCAGGGTATGACTTGAGGTGCACCCACCCTGACTGCCAGCCACAGATGCTTTGTTGAGCAACTATTATCTGCTCAGTGATGGTTAGCATCACAAGGCCAGCCTTGCTCTCACGTGGCTACCCTGGGAGCCCTGGGAAAAATTAAACCCTGAGCCAATGAAGAGTCTGAGCTCTCGTGGGGAGAAGGAGTTGGACCTGGAAAAACCAAGAAGGCTGAAGTTGGGGCCAGGGTTGCCTGCGTCCTACCTGGAGGGTGGCAGAGGCAGTGGGGTGGGCATGGGGTAGGGTCTGAAAGCAAGAGCAGGGCCTGTGGAGGTGGCACGAGCCCCGCTCAGCAGGGGGCCCAGGGGCTGGCAAGTCAGACGGGACCCTAGGCCGGGGACGAGGGGCCCTCCAGGGTGGCTTCTGTTGCCTACTGATCTCTCTTCTGTCTTCTTTCTAACAGAAAGATGCCCGTGGGTCCCCTTTACCATGTGCCTACTGTTTGGGAACATCCCCACCTCGGCCACTCCCCAACTCTGCACAAATGTCCTCTATTTTCTCTTGACGATTTTAAAGTTTTAGTCTTTGATCTCTATGAATCTTCTTCAGGTAAGAGAGAGAAAACTAATTTTATATTTGTCTTAATAGGCAGTTTCTATTCACTAAATAATAGTTTCCCCCCTGATCTGTGGGAACCCTGTCTCTTGGGCCCATATCTTGCACCCAAGCTGGGTTTGGTGGTCCGCCCTGTCCCCCGCGTCCTGAAGCGTTGAACAGCTCTGTGTTCTCCATGGGGGTGCGAGGGATGAATCTGTGTCTGAAGACTGTGTGAACAGTGCCTGGCTCCCCGAAAGCCCCGGGCCAGGCTGAGCCTCCTCATCTCCACCGTCCTTGGTCTGCTTCCCCGGTCCTCTCCACCAGAGGGACAGCAGCCAGCTGACCAGGCCTCACCACGGGCCTGACCTCCTGGAGGTCGGGGCTGGCCTGGCCTTCCAGAGCTTGTTCCTGCCTCAGTTAATGATTCATTACTGCAGGACGACCTCACAACCCACACAGCACAGCTCACCAGGACACGGTCCCCCTCCTCCCCTCCCCTGCCGGCCACCACCGTCAGTGTGTGCCCCTGGGTCGGGGCAGCCCAGGCCTCCTCCTGTGTGTGCTCTTCAAAGCCCGGGCACCTGGATACTTTCTAATGCATCACACCATCCTGACGGCCACCTTTACCTGGGACCACTCTGTTACCTTTTAATGTTAAAACAACTTTATCACATAACTTCTCTAGAATGGCTGTATTTAAAAAATAATCACATATTTTAAAATAAATTAAATAATAGCAAGACCCTCCCCTGCCCCATGAATACCAGTTTCCCCTCCAGATCTCTATTTACTACCAAAGACTTCAATCTAATTTCTAGCAGAAAAACTAAAGGTTGTGTTCCCGATGCTGTTACATATGACATATTCTTTCTCTGAAAGGAGGATGACCAAGTAGCACCTGTTTTGTGCAAGGAGAAACATGTCAGGGTTCTTGTCCACGTCTGGCGGGCAGGGCCAAGACACAAGCATGGATGTGACCGCACACAGCACGACCTGTTACCCAGGAGGCCAGTCTGGGGACTGGACCACAGGAGCAGGAGCTGGGGAGGTCTGGGAAGCCCCGCTACAGGGCACCAATCCAGGGGAAGGTGACCCCTGGAGCAGCTCACTGAGTCGGGCACTGCAGAGGGGCACGCGTCAGGCAGGGGACAGGAGGGACGCAGGACCTGCGGGAAGATGAGCCTGGGGTGTGGGAGAGCAGAGGGGAGGTCGAGGCTGGCCAGGCCACGAAGGGCCTGGAGGAACGGCGTTTAACTTTCAGGCAATGAGGGACAATGGAGGCCATGAAGCTGAGGTGTGGCCGCCTCCAGGTCCCTGCACCTGCAGAAATGCTGGGGCAGAAGGACTCACGATGGCAGACTCCCTGCGTCCTTCCTGGTCATCCTGCCTCACTGTCCCAGTGGGCAAGGAGGCCCGATGGCTCTCTTATGCCAGCCCAGCATCCCCACGGGGACAGCACCGCTGACCTCGCACAGACCAGGGGCAGGGGCTGCTCTGTGTCTTCTGTCAGGCGTTCTCTCTGGTTTGTGGGTCAAACCAGAAGTTAAGGTCGGGCCCTGAGCACGACCAGGGTGCACAGACAGGTCCCCAGGCTGTCACGCCCACAGGCTGGCCACAGGCTGTTTATGCATACCCGTGAGGCCTGACAACCCTGGGCGCACAAGACAAAAGCAAACGCTGAAGCTGTGAGCAGGAGCCCACTGATGGCCCACAATACCACCGTCAGGGTGGAGGATGACTAAGGATCCACTGCTGCTGTGTGTGCCTCCTGCAAGGGAGGCAGGGACACCAGGGCACTGACCCCAGGGGTCCAGTCCCACCTGCTACTGCTGTGCATGCCTTTAGGGTGCAGCGCAGCCCAGGGCACTTAGCAAGCCTTTCTCAGAACATAAGCAACATCATGGGGGAAGCCACAGTTCTCCAAAAGACAGCTCCCCGCCCGGGGAAATCCCAGGACGAGCCACAGAATCCAAGGGAACCAACAGAAGGGCCGGTGGCTGGCCTTCCATGCGAACAACCCCTTCTGCAGACCTAAGGAGCATTTCCCCTAAGCTGCTCCTCCTCCTCCCGCCTCACTGCACGGTGGCCGGGCCAGGAGGCAGGATGCAGCCGGCGCGCTCTGCCCTCTGCTGTCAGCAGGCGGGAAGCACCAGCCCGGACCCCTCTCTTTTCAAGCGACTGAGACCTTGGGCTCATTTTGCTGGCTGGATTCTTCCTGGCCATACACAGGGAGTGGGAGAGAGTTGTACCCTTCCCTTTCCCCAGCCATCTGGTTTGGGTTAGGGAGGGAATACCCGCTTACAGCGCACCTGGAGAATCCTGGAGTGTGGCCTGCGTGAGACCCTGCAGAGCCTGAGACCCAGTCAGGACCCGGCCAACATCAAGAACTGTTTCCAGTGGAAGGAGATGAGTGATGTGGGAGGGAAACGGTCTCATTGGATAAGTCCCCACCACCTTCCTGTGTCTGGAAGTCTGTGAAGAAGCTCCTCCCCTCTGGCCAAGACGGAGCAGCCACGGCTAGAGGACAAGAAGCTAGAGGACAAGAAGCCACCTGGTGCAGGGAGCAGAGGAGGGGAGGGCCTGGCTTCAACTCAGCAGGGTTTGGACTCCCCCTGGCCCTGACTGTGGGGCCTCCTCTGGCTCAGCCTCAGTTAGCGCCTCTGCTTATTTGCGGTATGAGGATGATCAAACCGTGCCCAGGGTTAACCATGGGAATAGAGAGAGACAGACGGTTGGGAGGCCATGCCCAGGAGGCCAAGGACACGGCTGTCCCGCCTGCTTCCTCCAACACCCTCAGAGAGACTCCCGGGGTTCACAGGCAGCGGAGTGAGCCGGCGGCTTCCCAGGGGTCACCCGAAGCCCTGGCGACAGGACGCTTGCCTTCGCTCACCCTCTCAAGGCGAACTCCTCTCTGAAACCATTTAGTGAAAGAGTGAGAAGCGTAAGAATGTGTGCATGGGCAGGGGTGAGCTGCTGCTGCAGGCTCTGGGCAGGGCGGCTGGCCCTGGGGATCACAGCACCTAGGCCTCAGGCTGAAGGTCCAGAGCGGGTGACTGCTGATACCCCACTCCTCCAGAAAACTCGGCTCACTCGTCGCTTTGATGAGCTGGGTCCAGGGGCCACCTATTGATTGGGAATTGTCTGGATGACCACTATGGCTTCCCATAGCCTTGATTCATCAATGTTCTGGGAGAATGCTCTCACTGCTCTCTGTACTTTTCTGTTACGCAAAGGGTTGAGCAGGGGTAGACTTGATTGGAGGAAACCCATCTGGCAATCTTCTGTGAGCATCACCTCACTCGTTAATTATGTCACTCTAGAAAAGCAGATCTAGAGAAGCCGACGGAGACGTTGAAGGAAAGGTGAGAACGTCTAGGGTCCACGGCGTGTCCTCACTGCCCGCCCTGCCACCAATCCCAGAGCACCTCAAGTTTTTCTAGGACCCTTTCAGTGAATTAGCAGGAATTTCATAGCGAGAGATAATTATAAGTGCCTTCCAAGAAATAGATGTGTCTTTTGTTTCATCTTGGAAAGGAGAGACGTGAACTGAGGTGTGAAGATTTTCTTCCAAGTGATTATCTGTGACAGCCAGATGTGGACGGGTCCTCCTGCCCCAGCAGGGCTCTCTCGTGCCACACCCTTCTGGGGAGGAAGGTAGGACCCTCCCGAGAGGCAGAGGGCCTGTGCCCACCACCGGGCAGGGGAAGGCACATTCCTGCTCCACCTGCATCCCCGATATCAGCTAGCTGGAGCGCTCAGAGGAGATACAAAGCTTGGCATTTGAGGAAATCACAGTTTGGCATTTTGCAAAAGAAATATAAAAAGAAAATGTCACTTTGAGGACATTCACTTCCCTAACTCTATTAAACACAAGACATTGATTTATGATTAAATGAAGCATCACTAAAAGAAAAACAAAAATAACCAATGAACCCCGACAACCTTGAGCAGCTTGCAATTTTTGAGAAGCAAAATGAAACCTTGAATAAGTACCAAACATAAAAACATGAGCCACTTTTGTCAACGTCGTTTGAACATCTGCAAACACACTGTTTTCTCAGATTCTGGGACTCCCGTCAGCCATGGGGAACCTAGGTAAGTCAGCCCTCTCCGTTGAGTTTTCTCCTTAAGGTTTTATTTCTAAGTTGAGACAGTGATAGAACAATAGCTACACGTGTGCTCCAAGAGAGATCTGTGATGATCTAGAGTTTGTTTGTAGGGTCTGTCCCGACACCAGCCACCACCCCTCAGGACTTCATGACCGGCTCCAAGGCCCTGAGGCAGCACGTCTCACCTCCAGGATGGGCCCACAGATGTGGAGAGGTGGCACAGTTCCGTGGCCAAGCTTTTTGGGTTGTTTTGTTTTGTTTTTTGGTCTCTTGAAAGGTGTGTGTGTGTGTGTGTGTGTGTGTGTGTGTGTGTGTGTGTGTGTAAGTGCATGATAGATGACCCCCCAAAAAAAAGAACCCAAATCATTGCTATTTCACAATTCTCACTGGTTGGCTTCTGACTAAGAGAGTGTGAAGCAGGGGAAACCCATGGTGGCTTGGCACGAAGTCCCCAGCAGTGAGCCTCCAAGCCTCAGAAACCTGGTATGACCTGGGACACGCTCCGTACCACGCTTTCGACGCTGTCCGTTTTTGTTACTTAGCGGTGGCTTTTCATCCTGGCACTTACACTCCCACAGGCACACTCCAGCGGGGGTGCCACTAGGGACATCCCACTAGGGACATCTCTTCTCTCCAGCTGTGGCCACCTGAGCTGTCCACACCAGCTGCCCTCAATCCCTGGGTGCTCTCCTGCGTGGGGGGTAGGGGTCCACTGTGAACCCATACTCTCTTTCATGAAGTTTTCCGTTGGGTTCCACAGCAGCACCGCTCCTTGTGTTCTGTCTCAGGCTCGCCAGCTTCCTGAGCCCTGTAAACACAGGTGTGCTCCCGTGTTCCCCAGGCATCCGCTCCGCCACACTGCCCACTCTCCTGCAGCTTCCAGAATCACCAGTAAAGACAGGTGAGCACCTGAGCATGTGGTCCTGGACCCAGTCCCCTCAGGATGACACTGTCCCGCACACCCCGTCCGTATCCCTCAGCCTGGAGCCTCCCTTCCCCACCAGCGCCCTCCACATCCGATCCAGCAGGCCTCATTCAGCCCTCAGAGACCCCCCACTCCCCCACCCCAGCATCCCGACTGCGCTGTGGGAAACACTGAGTCACAAGGCCAGCAGGGCCAGCCCGGGGCACGTGTGCTCGGCACGTGGAACCCCTTCCAGCCACCCGGCCTCTTCGTGGCCTCTGCTGGGAGGTGGCTGGACAGCAAGATGCTCCACTGCTTCCCAGGCTCCCCCTCCCTTCAGCCTGAGGTCAGAAAGGTTGAAAGAGACGGGAGGCCTGAGACGGACCTCTCACAGCCTCCGATCCTGCTCAAGCTTCCCAGTGCCCTGTCCTCCCTCTGGACAGGGAGGTCCTCTGAGGAGTGAGACCCTGCAGCAGCCCAGGCCTGGGACGCACTTGGCCGGCACACCCAGGGCTTCAGTCCCTCGCCTGCTGAATGTCTGTGCCTCCTCGTGTCCCTGAGCCTCTGAAGGGGCGGAAACCTGCCCTGTGAGTCCCTCTCCTCCTCCCCATCTCCTCTAATCCCTCAAGAGCCATCATGAGGCACCCTGGAGGCTGCATGGAGAGCCTCTCCTCTTGCTCCCACGGGGCCCTGTGCACTCCCCGTCAGGTCACGGGGGAGAAGACAAGACTCGGGCTCACGGGAGGCAGGGCCGTCTCGGCCCTGGGTCCTGCACTCCCAGCACTTCTGAAGAGACTCTCCGGGGCTTCAAGCAAATGAAGGAATCGACCTGCCTCCTATCAGTGACTTGAATGTGAATTCCTCATCTTGCTCCCGCCCCGTGCTGTCCAATGCCACTCACTGGTGCATGTGGCTACTTGGGGGAGAAGAGCATGAAATGCAATTTGAAGTTCGGCTCCTCAATTGCTCAGCAGCCACATGTGGTCTGTGGAGACTGAACTGGACGGAGTGGACCCTCCGCATTGCTGTGGACAAAGTCTCTCTGCTGGACTGCATGATTCCAGGCCCGATTCCACACCGTTCACAGGGGTCGTCCTCCCCCCGAGACTGAGGTTCTTAGGCATCTTCCCGGCCCAAGGCAGCCCCCTGCATGGGCCACAGGTGCTCAGGGGAGGCGGCTGCATGAGCCTGCAGGAAACTCCTCTCCTGCATGATCCTGCTCTCACAGAGAGGCATCCCCACCACCCGCAGGTTACACCCCAGTCCCTGCTCCAGAGTCCCCTCTCCCACGTCTCCCCAGGACCCTGAGCTCCTCTGCCTCTTGGCTTCAGAGTGGCTGCTCCTCTTCTGGGTGCAGGGGTGGGTCAGAAGCACATCACCCTAAGCTTGGCTGGCGTCCCCACAGCACTGAGCAGGAGCCTGTCAGCCTGGCCCCACAGCTGACCTGCGGGAGCTCTGTCCTGAAGCCACAGTCCATGACGCCCACCTGTTGGCGTGAGTAGAGGGAACCTCAACTCGATTTAGCTGATATTTATTTCAACACAGAAGAATTAAAGATTTGGGGAAAAGCAGATGTCCCCACACTACAAACAGGCACACCAGCGCTGCCCAAGGCAGGGATTCAGGGAGGATGAAGCACAATTCATGTTTCAGGTCTGAGGCCACCATGCGGGTGGGTCAGAAGGGACCTCAGCTCAGCCTTCCTCTGAGGCGAAGCTGCCTGTCCCACAGCCTCAGCCCATCTGAGGTCCACAGGCAGCCAACTGGCCTCTGCAGAGCTCGGTCTGAGTGACAGGCAGGTGTGCTTGTGCCGTCGGCCTGACCACTGCGCGTGCCCTTGCTCAACCCGCCTCAACCCGCCTCGAGTGCTAATTTGCCTGTGGAAATTGTTCTGGGACTACGGCCAACAGTGTGACCATGCTCGGGGCATACAGCAGGGGCCCACCTGTGCGTCCCAAGCCAGCGAAGTGTGAAGAGGCCGGGGCTCCACGGTGCTACTGCAGGACCTGGGCCTCGTGCAGGGATATCATGGAGGGCGTCTGGAACTCAGACTGGACTTCTGTCTGGTGGCCAAGAGCAGGCTCCGGCCGCCCGCGTGCTCACACCGTCCCCCCTTCTCAGCTCATTCCTTCTCCTCTGCCTGATCAGAGCTTGGTCCTAACGGCCAGGAGCTCTGATTGTGGCCACCACAACAGGAGCTGTGACTGAAGGCAGATGGGAAGAATGGCGAGCCCACGTCCCACAGGAACCCGACGCAGGACAGCGGCACGCAAGGCGTCAGGACAGGAAAGTGAGCCGGTCTTTAGACAGCAGCAGGGATGGGTTGACAGCACTAGACAAGACCTGAAAGCGAGGGGGATTCGGGAGGAAGCCGGAGGTGCACTGTGCAACCTGAAAGACCATGGTGTTCTGACGGAGCTTCACTCCCTGGCAGATGTGTCTGTCACTGACAGCCGGAGGAGAAGCAACGGGTCCAAGTGCAACAGGCATGGCCCAGAGCCACGACACCTGAGGGGTTCGCGAACGCCAGGCTGACAACTTGCCGTTGGGGACAGGGGACTGGAGAGTCATGGGAAGTCAGGGAGGTGCTGCGTGCAGCAGCCGTGCAGGGGAGATGGCTGCGGGGGCTGCACGGCAGGCCTGAGGCACTGTAAGGGTGACGGGGCATTGGGGCACACTGCTGTCCCCACCCAGACAGGCCCCACACAGCCCAGAGAATGTGCACTTGCCAACAGCAGCGGCTCAGCCCTGTGCCGTGTGCAGATCCATGGGAGCTGGAGGACTGCAGCAGAGCAGGGGGCGGCACCCAGGGGGAGGCCAAGGGCCAAGGGCCAGCAGGGCCTCACATATCCCAGCACAGCAGGACACCCGACAAACTCACCCAGGGCCAGAGGGGACGGGCATCCGCAAGGGAGCCAGAGGGGACAGGCGTCCGTGAGGGAGCAAGGCACTCTGGTGTCGAAAGACCTGTGTGACTTCAAAGCAGGCTGGACAGAAGCCATGTCTAGTTACCAGCATGGCAGAGGCCCAGCAGCAGCGGCACTGCCCAGCCAAGACGCTGCCCGTCTGTCCTCACAGAGCCGCCTAATGAGGCCAAATGGGAGAGTCGGAGGTTCCCGTTTGGAGGGGCTTCAAGCCTGCCTTATTAGCTCCGTCTTAACGTGCCACTGCGAAGTCAGGCCCCGTGTGGCAGACCCTGCCTGTCTCCTCAAGTGGACGCCTTTTGAGGGACAGAAACCAGGTCAGGATCTGACTCCCCCAAACTGACATCCAGTGCGGGTGCACTGCCGTGGGCTCCCCTGCGCCACCCCCTCTTGAAACCACCCTTCCCCACCCTGCGGTCCAGGGGACAGTGCTGGGGCCTTCCTCCCAAAGCCCCTCGTCCCTACCTCCTCTGGCTCTCAGGCTCTCCCCCTTGCTCTCGGACTCTCTGGCTCTGGACCCTGTCCCCAAGTGCCCCCTGGACTTGTTGTCACGTGCTGGCATGACTGTCCCTCACTGTCATCCCCATCAGTGTTTCACATGAACTTCCTTCTCCCGCAGCCTTCGAGAAAACTTCTCCAACCTTCCATAGCCGCCCTCCAACCCGGGCTCAAGGCTGACTGGCCTCCACCTGCGCCCGTCCACTGAGATCCTTCGCCTCAGCCCCAAGCACGGACCTCCCCTGCCTCGTCAGTGTGTCTTCCCCCCCCCCACACAGGGGTCTGACTCACACCTGGCCTGCAGACAGCTCACCCCACGTCCCTGCTGACGCTCCGGGTCCAGTTCTCAGTCCTCAACTCGGGGGACTGCAGACTCCGTCCCGTGGGCGAATTCCAGCCGCCACTGGCCTTCATGAAGGAAGGTCCCCTGGGCCACCAGCATGCTGATTTGTCCACAGCTCCCTTGGGGGCTTCAGTGTTATGGAAACACAGTGGGAACGTCATGGCAGAGACCATGCAGCCCGTGGGGCCCAAAGCATGCAGAGCTTGGCTCTTCCCAGAAAGAGAAGGTGAGTCCCCAGGCCAAGCCAACGCTCCAGAAGTTGGTTTGTTCTGTCTCCTTGCTGGGTTCATTTTTTTTTTTTTCACTCTTTTTGGGAGGTAGGGGTACTAGGAATTTAATCCGGGTACTTAACCACTGAGCCACATTCCCAGCCCTTTTTATTTTTAATTTTGAGACAGGGTCTCACTAAGTTGCTGAGGCTGGCTTTGAACTTACAGTCCTCCTGCCTCAGCCTCCTGAGCCACTGGGATTACAGGGCTGTCCCACCACGGCCAGCTCCTGCTGGTTTTATTGATGACTTCCAGCTTCATAAATCAGGAGGCAGACATTCAAGGAATAATCCCAGAACCTGCCTTTCACCAGTTCCGCCCACACCCCAATACGCTTCACCTTCAAGACCAGGGGATCCAAAAATGCATTCAGACTCATCCTTACACCACAGAGCTCTGGCCTGGTGAGGGTCACCTCGGTGAGTACAGTCCTCATGTGAGACCAGCTGCAGACCTGGTGGCCGCGGAGCAGAGGGGGTTCATCCCACCCCATCTCCAACTGTCCCTCATGGAGAAAGTGGCCCTTGTGCTGGCCTCAGAGGATGATCAGGCGTTCTGCAGAAATGGGAAGGTGGCAAGGGGCAGTGGACGAGCATGAGCACAAGTGGGGAGGCCAGGGAGAGCTGGTGTGCAGGAGGGAAGGCCAGGGCTGTGCGGGAAGGTGCTCTGCAGAGAGGCCGCAGGGCCTAGACCTTGGAGCCACGGTGCTGCATGCTGGCCATGAGGCCCAGCAGAGGGCAGAAATGGGTCACTGTGGAAAGCCAGTGAGTGCAGAGACAGATCCTGGAGGTGTGCACTCAGCCCTGTGACAGGCTGGACAGGAGCGCCAGCCACCGCCATGCTGCTGTGACAGCCCATGGGCCCCTCCCTCCCAGCGAGACTCTTCCCTCTCGTGGCTCAAACACAGGTGCGATCTCCTGCCTCGGAAGGAGCCAGAAACCCCAAGAGAGATGTGCTGTGGCTTTCTGAAAGGACACACTTAAAAATAACCTCCTTCCTGTGAAGTCGGACACAGCATGACACGCAGCAGCCGGGAAGGAAATAATGAATAATGGAGAAATGCCGTGCGCGCCCAGGCGCCCTCCCGTGGGGCTCCTGCAGGTCCCTTCCTTCCCCCGCGTGGGCCTGGGATGTATTATTGATGCCCTCTCTTCCAGCCGAGGCAGGTGTCAGGGGACTCAGGGATGAAGAGCTTGGGGAGCGCTGCTGTCAGCACAGGCTTGAGGTCAGAGAGACCCAGGAACCAGGCACAGGAGCTCAGGTCCTGGTGGAGGACAGCGGAGGAGAAGGCAGTTTCCAGCAAACATGGTCAGTGCTCCTGCGACAGAACACAGGGCCACAGGCGTGTCAGAGTGACACTGAACTCAGACTGGTGCTTCGGGGGGCCCAGGAAGAAGGGCCTTAAGTGGGACTCCTTCCTCTCCAAGCTCCCCCCAGAGCTTAACTTCAAGCTTAGGCCCAGCACACAGGGAGGGCAAATGCTGCTCAGCAAGGCCCACGTGCCACCGCTCCCTTGTGACGCTCGCACACTGAGGTCCACCATGGAGGGAAAGCCCACAGCCAGTGTCCTTCTGGGCCTGGCCTGTTCCACTTAGCAGAATGTCTTCCAGGAACCCCAACCTGCTGCCGACAACAGGATTCATGCTCTTTTAAAGCTGAGTGACCCCACACCCGTGTGCCACGTTTCTCTACACCGGCCCATTAGTGGGCTGGTTGATTGTGTCTTGGCAGTGGCGAACAGGGCTGCGGTGAACACGGATGCAGGTGTCTCCCTGACAAGGCTGGTCACAGCGGTCAAGAGTCGTCAGTGGCCAGGGAGAGGGGAGCAGGACAGAGCGAAGAGGTACAGTGACGCCAGAACCATTAGAGGAGGAAGAGTTGGAGTGGGCGATGGAGCAGGAGGGTGAACACAGAACAACTTATACAGATCTCCCACTAGGAGAGAGGTGGCAGATGTTCCCAGCCCCCAAAATGAAAAACGTGTAGGAGATAGAAACACCGTCACCCTGAGTGTGTAATCACACAGCACGGGTGTGTCCAAATATCATACCGTGCCCTACAGGTACGTCAACTTGTTATGTGTCCATTAAATGTTTTACATTTAACTATGGAAGAAAGAAACCTGGCAGCAATGGAGTCAAGGGCTGGCACCTGTTCTCAAGAACAAAACAGTGTCCAGCCAGGACCCTGGGGAGGTGTGGGGGTGCTGTGGAGGGAGGTCAAAGTCCCACCCACACCCTAAGACCCTCTGCTCTCTGCTGGTCCTCACCTCAGTTCTCCTGTGCTCCAGTGCCACAGGAAGCCCAGACTAGAGGTGGCATGTGACACACAGGCTTGGGACAAGCAGGTTAGCTGTGGCTTGTCCAGAGCCTCCCCACACCTGAGCACCTCTGCTCTACCCCATCTGGTTCTAGCCCCACTCCTACGGGGCACAGAGACATCCTGAGGCCACCATGCTGGCTCACGGAGGATGCCACCCAGCCCAGGCATCCATGGGGTCCTGTTTGGACACCTTCAGAGCCCCAGATTCTACACATCTTGATGTCAAAGTAGCCAAGATGGGTGTTCTGGGTGCAGGTGACAGCCATCTACCTAGACTAGCACTACAAGCCAAGTCGTGCTTTCCTGCCTGGATAGAGGCTTACAGTTCTTGGGCCATAAAAGCAGGTGTATGTTCTGGGGTTTCCAGAACACTCTTAGTTCTTAGCTATGCCTTGTTTCCCTGGTTTCCCAGATCACAGCCCTCATCACCTGAGCACAGCACCTGCCAGGAGTCTGCAGCGTGGAGTGAGCCACCCACACAGGAGAAGGGCAGCTCCGTTCTCCAGCTGCGGGGGCACTCACTGCCCTTGGCCCTCCCTGCCTTCACTGAGATGTGTCCCTGATTGACTGCACCTGCGGATGCAAAAGTGTGATGCCCACGTCTCACCAGGTGAAACAGCCCAATTATATCAAAATCAGTTCCTTCTCTTCCTCCTGCAATTACTTTGTCCAAAGCATGAAAAAAGGTCACCAAGAACTGAAAACAGCAAAACAAAAACCAAAAAGGAGAACGCATGGTTGATCCACTACACGGAGCAGATGAGCCCAGCTTACTGGCAATCAACCTCCAGAATACCCTTGGTAACCAGAGTTACGTGCCTTGAGAAAGAATGTCATGATGTCAATGTCCCAGTTGAACTGTGACCCCTCTCCCCCCAAAAGCTATGCTGTTGTAACCCCCAGTCCCTGAGAAAGTGACCTCATTTGGCAACAGGGCCTTGCAGCTGTAAGGAGCCTAGACGAGGCCAGTCTGATACTGAGGGCTTTTCCTCCCGTATCACGAGTGTCCTCGTAGGAAGGCGAGCGACGACACAGAGAGACGTGGCCATGAGGAGAGGGTGATTGAGGCTGAAGAGGTGCACACACAGCCGAGGAGGGCCTGGGGCTGCCAGCCGCTGGGCGAGACAAGGAAAGGCTGTCCCAGGTTCAGGGGAGCATGGTGCTGAACTTTCAGACTCCAGGCCTAAGAGCTGTTCCAGGCTGGCCTGCTGCAGGGATTTGCTCTGGAGACGAGTGGAGTCAGAGGGGGACTATGAACCAGGGAGGGCGCAATCCAACCAGAGTGGGTGTGGGGGTTGGACATGAAGATGTCCTCTCCCCGACGAAGCAGGAAGACAGAGTATTTGCCCCAAAATACTGTCCTCATCCCCAAGTGGCAGAAGTGAGAAACCTTGCCACGAATAGCTCTACTTAATATTCTGATCTGCATCGTGAACTCTCACTCAGGGGCCATCAGACAACCTTTAAGATTCAATGTTCCCCAACTTCTTGACCACAGAAGCCACTTTGTACAGAGGTTGCCAAAGGACAGAGTGGAAAATGCCCCTGAAGCCTTCTCCAGGCTCTCTGTTAACAAGCACGGGTCCTGTTTCCAAGGAACTAAAGAGCTGACAGTTAAGGACATCCATGTGTCTCTGATGTTCAAGAGCTACATCAAATCAGGTTCTGCATAACTGTATTAGTAAGAGGAATTTCTATTCTCCTAGTCAACAGATGCATTTGAACTCCAGGCTGTGAGAACAGGCCAGTCCCCGAGCCATAGAGACTAGGAAGAGGGCCAGTGGCTGCTCGTTATTCAGAAAAATCAGATGCGCTCTGACTTTTGGACATGGAGCTGGCAGCTCAGCATCACAGGGAGGGTGGGCATGCCCAGATCTGAGCACGACACGCTCAGAGCTACCCGCAGCTCCTCCCGCCATAGTCAGCTTCTCCGGTGGTGGTCAGCTTCTCCCGTGGTGGTCAGCTTCTCCCTGGTCACTCTGCTCTGGCACAGCTGAAATCCACATGGTGCCTTGTGGCTGAGCTGGCCAGTTGAGGAGCTTGCTCTTCACCATCTCCCTGGACATGCTTTCCCCTGATGTCTTTTGACTGCCTCCTTGGACACCCCCCTCCTAAGTGTGAGTGGCTGAGGGATACCCACAGAGTCAGCCAGCAGGGTCCACAGAGTCTTCACAGGGCCCCTGTGTTTCTCCCCATGTCACCTCGGCCACACCTGGGCTCTGGGGGCCGCACTTGGGAGGTGGACTGGGAGGCCCAGGTGCACACCTTGGGCTCCCGGGGGCTGGACTTTGGGCCACCTTTCCAAGGCTTGACTGATCCACCAGATGCTTCTGACCCCCCCGGTAATTTCTGAATTCTCCAAACACTCCTCACCTATCATCTCGTTCTGTTTGTTTCACTTTGATGAAGGCTCAGCTGGCCTCATCTTCCTTCTGCCCTAACAGTGCTGCGTCCACCAGTACACTGTCAGGGGTGCTGGCCCAAGGCCACCTGGCACTCTACTGTGTTCTGTCTGCACTCCCTGGGTAGCACCTTGGGCCACCATGAGGTTCCATGCCCTCTGGGATCGTGGCCGGAGTCAGACCAGTCTTTCTGGAGGAGGACAGGAAGAGGACAGCCTTCCTCACCCCCCAGAGACCCTCAGCTGACGCCTGCAGAGCCCGTAACCCTCGGCTGACGCCTGCAGAGCCCGTCACACTGCTCTGAGCTCCTCACTGCACCTGTGAGCCTGCCAGGGCTCTGGAATCCTGGCCTTCCATGTGTCTGTCCATGTGTTACACATGGCGTGAATGTGCGTGCTATGTGTGTGCGATGGGTGGTGCGTGTGAATGTGGTGTCTCCGTGGGAGTGTGACGGGACACCTGGATCTCTCTGACGAGGCAGGTCAGTACAGCTACGGCTCTGAGCCCTGGAGCATCCTCTCCCGAGTCCACGCTCCCTGGCTCCTGCACGGGGGAGGCGTCCCCAGCCTTGCAGGGCTCCTGGCACTTCACCCAGTTAGCCTCCCGATGGGCACCCAGAGAAACCCAGGTCTCTGCCTGGCCCTGAAGCCCGAGGGAGGAGACCTGTGGGATGTGCTGAACCAAAAGAAAAGCTGCTGGCGTCATCCATGACAGGCAGGCCACTGAACGGCAGGCGTAGCTGAAAGTGCCATTTTAAGAGAAGCTGTGGTGAGCAGGCCATGCCCTGCTCTGACCCCTAATGTGTAGTCGGAAGAGCAGTTCTCAGGCTGTGCCTGACCCTGAGCCCCGTTCTGCATAGTTTGCCACGAGCTACTCCATCTTAAGTACACGTGCCAGGTGGGACGACGTCGCACCTCGTCTTTAAGTAAACCACCACCATCTGCCCAGCGCCACCCTAAGGCACAGGTTGATAGATAACCTCTATGTGCCAACTCATCAAACTAAACCCAGGGGCACCTGGACACACGGACATCCCCAATCACATCGGGAACTTCTCAGTCTTACCAGACAAGGACTCCTCATTTGAGGCCCATAAAAGGAGGAGCCCCTCAAAGCTGGATGAGGTGGCACCTTGACACATGCCATCCTGGTCACTCAACCCAGGTCTTGTCCAGAAAAATCGCCATAGCAATGAGTCTGGGATTTCCTGTTCCTCTTGGGCTTCAGTCAAGTCTCCTGCCTGAGAGATCACCCACTGCCTGTGCCAAGCTGACCCGGTCCTCGGTTTTAACACTCTGCAGAACTTGTTCCTTAAAAATCCTTGTGTGACCACCTACAGTGACTCTTTGCACTCACATCTCTTCCTGTGCTCCTGGATTAGCACCCCAAAACCCTATGGACACTTTGACCCTTTGTTAGTCTTTCTGTGACCTATTTACAGATCACTGAGTGAAGTGTGTGGCTCCACTGTCCAGATATTAGAAATGAAGGAACGAGAAAGAAGAAGCTGTGTTTGCCGGCTTATGACCACCAGGTGACCCACTGCTCTGAACATCGGGTAGCCTGTGAATTGATTTATTCAATAAACTCTGACATTGTGGAGAGACACAGCACACTCACGACAGAAGCAAAATGAGAAGTAGGTTCCGGATCATTATTTACAGTTAGAGTGACTTTTTTTTTTTTTAAAAAAACTCCTGCAGTCAAATCCTTATCTGCAGTCAAATCTTACACTTTGTTTTCCTAAATAGCACACTGATTCCACCTTCCTGCCCTCTGTTCTGCAGTGCTCCTCCGTGACACACCCAGTGTGTTCTAGCTGGGCTCTTCTGGCCACTGCTAGGGAAACGCTAGTTATTGAGCAGTTACAGGCTATATCTCAAGTTCTCAATCATGAGAATGACGCATTGGACTCTAAGAGAAGTGACAATTTCTCAACAGCCTCCTCTAGCTCAATGACAAGGCATCCAGCTCAGGAATGTCTTGGTGAGTGACTTGGCAAGCGGCTTGTGTCCTCTCTTCAGCTGCCCTGCGGGTCCTGGAGGGTCTCGGGTCAGGCTGGGCTTCCTCACTTCTCCCTCCTCATGGGGGCAGCTGGACTCAGGTTTGTTTCCATTCTCTGTGTCTTGGTCAGCTTGGGCTGCTGGAACAAAGTGCCCTGCCCAGGTGGCTGGGAAACAACAGGAATGGGTTTTCTCAGAGTTCTGGAGGCTGGAAGCCAAGGTCAAGGAGCCATGTGGTCAGCTCTGGTGAGGTCCTTCTCTGGAGCTCAGACTGCTGACTTCTAATAACAGCCTCCTGAGGCACAGAAAGTGTGGAGAGCTCTGGTGGGTGTTGTATAAGACTCCACTACAACCCAGAGAACTCCACCTGGTGTTCTGATTTCCTCCAACGGTGCACCTCCAAATACACAGTCCTGGGGCTAGCACTCCAAGGCATGACTGACATGGGAGAAGACACTGTGGTCAGCAGAGAAGCCATGGGCATGGAACCCGCCCAGGGAGACCTGGACTGCCTCGTACCAGCTTCTGCATCACCAAACCACTCAAGCAGCCTGTTCAGAATCATAGCTGATTCTGAAGACGTACCACTAGGGCCCAATTGCACATGTGGCCACAGGAGCTGTGGCCCTCCCTTCTCCTCCTGCTTCCAGACCCAAGCTGGCTCTGCCCTGCAGCCACGTCTGTCTTCTGCTGTTCCTGGCAAACTGGGTCAGCTTGGAAGGGTCTGACGACAATACCAGGTCAACCTGCGGTCCCCGCGTACTGAGTGTTTCCCATGTGTCAATAAAACCTTCTGATAAACCACCAGGAACAACGCCACGATCATTTCCCCTATTTTACAAATGAGGAAGCTAAATCCCCCCAAAGAGTTAAGTGATATTTTACAGTAAAATAACCAGCAGGTGGTGGATTTGCTGAATCTACCACTGAATGATCAGTATTCAAGCTCAGGCAGTCTGAACCTGGGGCCAGCAGTCCAACACTGGGCTGCCCTGTTTTCCAAAGTGGACCTCTCCATGGGCTTGGGTCAGCCACCAGCCTTGCTTACGAAAATAATGGTCTTGGGCACTGGCTTGATTGAATTCTATGTGCAGGGCTTTTATGAACTGTAATAAGAACATCTCATTACACAACCCTGTTGGATATCTATGAGTTTATTGAATAATTTGGTTCTTACTCCAGCAGAGCTCATTTAATACCAAAATCCTTTTTTTTTCCATTGAAATTGTATATACAAGTAAAATATTTAAAAAGCACAATTGCTTTAAGGAGGCCAACGTTCCATCAGCTCCGTCTCCCTTCCTCTCCGAGGCAGCTCCTGCAAGGACCCCACGGCTCTGAGAAGTGAAAATCAGGACACCAAGTCAGAGCCTGGGATCTGGCTCAGCAGCCTTCACGGCTCACACGGCACTGAGCGGGTTTGTCCAACATGGGAACGCTGGACCTTCCCCGCAGCCCAGATTGAATTCCAACAGTGAAGATTCACCGACTCCCCAGGCCACCAAGACCACCTGTACCCATTTCTGCTTCAGAACCCCGCCCAGCCATCTCCTCCGTGGTTCCCCTTTAGGCTCCTGTCCCAAATACCCGCCACCCTCCTCCTTCCTCCTTGACCTCCCCAGCCCCATCCAAACCTCCCTTCAGGTCACCTGTCGTTCCCAGCACTGCTTCCTTGACCCAGAGTGAGGGCTGAAGGCAGAGGCGGGGGGATCCTGATGTTCTGACACCCCAATTACCTTGGTTGCTGCTAAGCCTGGGTTCCCCCGGAGACACAAAGGAGGAACTGCGGAGGTCCAACTCCATGGAGCCCCTGCCGGGCAGTTCTGCTGATGTCTGGCAGGTGCCCAGGGCTCCCAGGTCCTCTCAGGTGCAGAGCTGGCCCTAACATGTGGCCAGTGTTATGAGTGGCTTTTCAGATGCACCATGACCCTTCTCTTGCCTGGACTGGAACTGGTTGCTGAGCTCTGAACTCTGATTACTGACTCATAGTGCTCTTCTGAGGCCCTTTGGCTACTTTCAGCCAGTGGTCAGAGGACAGCATGGACGGCTATGCATCCTGCTGTTACCTGTCACCTTATCTTTATCTAATTGTGCAAACTTTGGCACTATTTGATAACTCCAGGACCACTGGGCTTATGACTGTGTCTTCAGATGGAGGATGGAGCCGCCTGCAGGCCTCTGCTCACCCACCCACATGCTTCCTGAGACCCAAGTTCACAGTGGCAGGGTCTGGCTGGTCCCTCAGGTTGCTCATCAGTTCAGTGCGGTTTGGTGTGGATGGAAAAGCAACCACCCAGGCTGTACTCCTACCCCATGGGACAACAGGAAATGAAAACTGTGCATTTTACTCTGCACATTTGGTTACAGAGACTTGCACCACAGTGTGCTGCTGCAGCCTCCACAGTGCCCGAGGAGGCAGCTGCCCAGGTCATGCAGAGGCCAGAGCCAAAGTCAAGACGTATCTTTCTGCTCCAGCTCCACACCAATACCAGACTGTTTTGATCCCATTATCACAGAAATGGAGGCTGGAGACAGCCAGAGAGATGCAGGCAGCTTCAAATAGATCACAGAACCCAGGAACGTCTTTACTGTTCTTTCTCCACCCGGCAGAAATCAAGCACCTTGGTCTGGGAGCTTTAGCTCTCCTCTAATGGTACATGTTCTAAGATGCTCTGATTTGACTTCCTACCTGCCAACTAAGGAAATGATCACAGTATCACAGAAAAAGAGACCCATCCTTTTCTTCCAGTTCACTTGAGGATTGGGTGATGTAAGGTTCTAATCAAAAGCTCCGTTTGCTCTGCTGGATCCCAGGTGCCTCTCCTTTGCAATGATTCACATTCTCCCTAAGTAGTTCTTTTCTACTGCTTCATTTCTCTCTCTCTCTCTCTCTCTCTCTCTCTCTCTCTCTCTCTCAAACACACATATACATACACACAAATCAACAAGACACTCATGGCAGTCATACATAATTTTAATTTAATTCAGACATTTTTAATTCAGCAAAGAAATATAAAATATTCCAGATGTTAAATAATACTCATTAAGCAAATGCTAAAAAAAATAAAATTCTGCTGATTTCCTAACAACTACTGTGTTTACTCCACTGTATTCCTAGGTGGGACAATCAGCAAAAGCCTGTGCAGAGTGAAACAAAGGGAAATCCCGAAAAGATGAGAACCCACCCGTGGACACTCGGAAGCAGCCACTTCCAAGGCTCCAAGTTCTCACTTCAGAGCTCATACAATTTATGCAAATGTTTGCTGGGGGTGTGGCACAGTGGTAGAGATTTGGCCTGGCACACAGGAGATCCTGGGTTCATCCCCAGCACCACCAAAAAAAAAAAAAAAAAAGAAAAGTGAATTTAAGGAATTGGGATTATGGATACAGGCATGACCAGAGACACCTTCATATGGTGCCAGTCATTGATTCATCCAGCACTTACTGACACATCCCACCCACCAGGCACTGTACAAGGCCCTTGCTCTCATCAGAGAGCCAAGCAGCCAAGACCCTTATTAGCTTCAGTTCACCGAACGTTCTGACACAGGACGACCAAGACAAAAGTAGGCATCACAATCCCATTACACAACATATTGGCAAGTGGTAAACCCCCGTGGTGAGGGAAGAGCAGGGTGGGGAGCACTGAGAGTGAGAGGTGGCATGAACTTCGGTTTAAATAGGGTGGTGGCAAGACTTCACTGAGAAAGTGACCTGGAGTGAAGACTTGAGCAGGGGCAAGAGGGGGCTGGGGAGGTGGGGGCTGTGTGAGTGGGTGTGGGGTGAGGGGTTCAGCAGGAGCAAGGGCCAACCAGGCCTTCAGGCCATGAGAGGAACTCTGGCTTCCTTCCCTCTGAGTGAAGTGGAGTGGCCTCCCATGGTCCCAATCTGAGAAAGGTCAGAGGTGGACGGAGCACGGTGGGGGCATCCCAGAGAGCACGTGTCTTGTGCAAGTTCGGAACCCAAGGAAATGCACTTTGGACTGCATTGGTGCAGGAGGATGCACTTCCTGAACCATGATGAAAACCCTTCCCCTGTTCAAGCAGGGAAATGACCATCGGGTACGTGGTGGGCGTGCAGAGAGAGGCTGACTGGCACGCAAGGTCCTTCCCCATTTCAGGGACGACAAGATCAGCACAGTCACATAACAGCCCTTGGAGGAAGCTGTGCCGTTCCGGTGGTTGTGGTGAAATCACAGCAGGCCTGGAGAGGCCATCGGGAGGGAGGCACGGAGCAGGGATCTCTGCACAGGTGCCGTCGTGGAGCTGAGAAGCAAAAGGCTTGCCGACCCCATCTCACTGGAGCCTGAAACAGCGATGAGGAAGCCTATCAATGATTTGGTGTTCAGTGAGGCCAGCTGCCCGCCACGGAGCCCAGAGGCCTGCTGTCACGCAGCAGCTCCTGTTTCTATAGAAACAGTGCCTCCCCTCTCCAGCAACCCCTCTCCTTCCAACAGATAACCAGTCATAGGAAACATTAGGGGCAGATTTCCTCCTGTTTGAGATTTAAAAATCTGGAAAGGAGAAGGACAAATCCATGATGCCCTTTCCATGTATGAAATGGATTTGAAATGCTAGTAAGGGGGACAGTGGGAACAGGGAGGGTCCTGGTAAAGCTGAATGCTTCTGCCACTCTTCCTACCATTGGCTGACGACCTGCAGCCTTCAGCTTCTCGACTGCAGACAGCCCCGTCCTGAATCCACATAAACCGGAAGGGCGCAGCCCACCAGGGACACAGACGGGGAACCTTCCACTGTGAGAGCTTCTGCGAGATCCTCTGCTTCTCCCACCCCAAGGCCCGCAGTCCACGGCCAGAGGCCTCATTTGCACAGATGACACTCGTGGACGTGCTGAAGGCAGAAATGCTTGCTCTTCCTGGCTTCTCACAACCCACCTGCCCACCCAGCCACACCCCACGCACTGGCCTTCCAGAAACAGTTCTTGCCCTGACACCCCGCAACACAAACTGCCCAAACAGAGGAGCTGGAAAGACCACGCGCTGCAGAGTCTGAGCCCTCCCTGGGGCAATTCCCCCTTGGTCTCTTTGAGAACTGGAAGCTTTCTGTGAGCTGCAGGAGAGGGCTGCATGTCCTCTAGGCAGAGTGTAAACTGCCCCCAGATGATGTAATCGAGGCTCAACAACGAGGGCCACAGGCGCACCCTGTCATCTGTCCTACACAGCAGCCAGCACAGCTAGGTTACACTGCAGCAATAGTCTGGTTCACGGATCCAGCGAATACCCTGCTCTCTGTGCAGCGCCACCGGAATACTGCTGGTCACCATGGCAGATGGAGAGAGCACAGCAGGTCATTCATCGGCTCTGATGGCCTCTATCTGCTCCTGTCTCATCAGTTGACTCCAAGTGGACAGAGGAGCACAGTCTTTCTGGAAACACCTGCAGAGCAGCACTGGTGACATGTGGGTCCTAGTGGGCCCGGGTTCCTTCTAGAAGGTGCTAGGGCTGCAGTGCACTAGCGTGAGCTCACATGGGGTGCACTCACAGCTGGATTTGCTCTGGACTCTGGTTCCCCACAGCATATTACTCAGACCTGGCTAGGAAGGGCATGTCTTTGCACATTGGACAGGACAGGGGGACTATGAGGAAGACCCAAAGCTCACTATGGAAGCAGCTAGGCATCCCATAGCTCAGCTCCAGGATCCTGGAAGATGGCATCGATTCCCCCCTCAAACATTCCTGAGAAGACCCATAGGGGTGGTGAGGGTCACCGCAGACCCCCAAGGCAGCCTGAAGATAATGGGAAGACTTGAGACCAGACAGCCTCATCTGCGGGGTGGGCAGACGGCCCATCTCAGAGGCCAGGGAAGTGGGGACCTACAGATGGAGCCAGCGAGAAGCCCAGAATAGGAAGGAGTCTCTAGCTACTCTCTAGTCTTCAGAGCCGGGACTCTGGGATGGGGCTACTCCAGACAGGGTACGAGCCCCCGAAAACCAAACACTTTCAAAGACAGAGAATGTCACCTCTCAAGACTTTTATAGCAGTTTCTTGATTTTAATCATTAAAAAACATTAGATAAGATTTTCCATTGCATAAGAAGAGTCTGAATACATTTTAGAAAACTGAGTGTTTTGGAGGAAATGACTCAAGAGTTGGATTTTTCTCTGGCATTTCTTCACCTTTAATTTCTGCTCCCTCCTCTAACCTGCCCCTGGATGAGGTCCTAGATTCCTAGTTCTCCCAGGGCCACCAGTTCCACTTCCACTCTCCTTCCAGTTAATGGCACCTTTAAGTACACTGTGGGCGCATATTATGTCCATAACAGACGTAACTAAAATCAGATGGAGGGCTGGGAGGTAGCTCAGCAGTAGACTGCTGGTCTAACATGTGCAAGGCCCCAGGCTCAATCCCCAGAACTAGGGGGGGAAAGATTACATACGGATATTATGGGTTATATAACCAAGAGGCCACTGCTATACAGAAGCTGCTGCATTAATTTGACTAGTTCTTCCTTTAAACCAAATCCTCCTGCAGTAAAAACTAAAAGAAGATGGGAAAAATCAATCAGTGCCTCAGATCAGAGTTGGGGGTGGATGCTTGATCCTTCACCCCACTGTTGTTGTTTTTAACATAAGTGTTATGTTAGAATGTTTGAACCCAAATTATCTAAGGTAAAATCTGATGCCAAAGTAAAATCTGACCACTATGAAAAATTAAAAATTGATTTTTACAATGATGCCGATGATTTGGAAAACTGTTAGGTTTTTTTTTGATTTACAATAAGTGTGTGTGCGTGTGTGTGTGTGTGTGTGTGTGTGTGTGTGTGCTTCCTCCCCTTTCCCCTGGGCTTGTGCCAGGATGATTTTCATGCATTCTAAGTGTCTGTGAGTTGTTTATACACACGCAGGACTGACTGAACGTGAGTTTGCTGATGTTCTTCCTAAAGATAAAGACTATTTCAGGACCTGCCGGCCATTCTGTTGCAGAGACAGGCTCTCCCTCTCTGGCACATTCCTCCCGGGTCCTCTGCACCTGCTTCTCCCTGCCCCCCAGGGTTCTGCATGCTCTATCCTGTCACTAGACTCACCTCTGGGCAGTGGACATCTAGTCGTCTGCCACCACCTGGACCTCCACCACTGGGCCACTCAGGCCTCTGGGCTTCTAATTTTCCTGTAATATTTGTGACATGTGCATCACCAGCAGGGGAAGAACTGAATATTCCTGTGCTTGAAAAGGATATGGAAGCAGCTGGAAAACAAAGTGATATCCACTGGAAAAAGGTCCAACTAGTGAAGAAAATAAGTCAGAACCTTTTATGTGGCTATCGCACAAGTGTGGTTTTCTCTCCTTTCGGCAAATATACCAATTCGGAACAAAATATCAGACCATTACGTTCTATAATGTACACTTTTTCTTTTCTTTTTTTGGTGGTGCTGGGGATTGAACCCAGGGTCTTCTGCATGCAAGGCAAGCACTCTACCAACTGAGCTACATCCCCAGCTCCCTATAATGTACCCTTTTAACTCAGTGGTATAATTAAGCTCCCAACTTGATTGTGGCACAGCAGAGTACACTAAGAAGAACATGAGACTAGGAACAGAAGTTCCAGAGAACGCCAATGCCCTGCATCCATGTAATTATCTGCAGGCCTCTCATATGTAAAATTAGGTTGAGGCCAAAGTTTTAAAATTGTCTACTTAGGATAAGTTCAGAATGCTAGATCATTTGAATGAGAGAGTTCCCAAAGTTGTTCATGAGAAACACTGACTATACTTTTATCTGTATATAAAGTCAAATCTATGTGCTTGAAATGGAAGCAAATTAGAACGTGGCCCACAGGTCCTCAATGTCCTTAACACTAAATTTATTACAGAATCTAATTTTAAAAGGATTATGGTGATTATTGTTTTTATAGGCAATGCTCCATGAAAGGATCAATACTGCACATTGCAGAGAAGCTTTCCTCACCCACTTGATTAATGCATTGTTATCATCTGAGTAATTAAAAGGAACAGGGTCATATCCAATCAGCATGTACATCTTACTCAGCAACTCCTGCCAGTTGCTTGCAAAAATTAAACTCATTAATCATCTGACTCTAAAGGATAAAAAGCTTTGGGTAAGAAATAAAAAGTTCTATTTGAGGAAGGAAAAAGTGTCCAAAGTCAACATCTAGAAACACCCCTGCCTACCCAGTGATGATAGAATACTAAGGTGGGAAAATGAGCTGATTCCATTGTCAAAACTATAACATGATGTTCCTTTGATAATCCGTACCTCCTGAGGTCTACAGGTAACATATGAGTAAATTTTGGAAACGTGTGCACTGGCAGCAGGAAGCGTGTCGTACAAAGGTGGGTTTCATTCTCTCTCCAGATCCCTGGCTGCCAGCAGAGCTTGAATCCCCTGGGAAGATATGACAGACACACCTTTTGGGGCTGGCTTTAGAGAGCAAAATCATGTTAACAGTGAAATTTGATTACTATAGTCCACAGCTGACCACTGAACCACCAACAGAAAGCCAATTAAGCTCACCCTTATTAATGTTCCAAGCCAAAAGAGAAGCTCTTGGTCATAGTTTTTCACTGCAGTCAAGGTAATGGTGAAGGTAAAATGAGATGCATGAAATAACACTCTAAACAGGTCTGGAGTGCAGAAGTCAGGTGCTATTTTTGGCTTTAACCACCATTCAAGTAAAGCTGCCTCTTTGTGTACCCCAACATTACCTTCTTCTAACAGAGACAACTTCCTAATTATGATTACTTTCCCTGTGCCGAAATGGTAAGCAGAGTTTTGTTTAACATTGTTACAGTATAGCTTCACAAACTCTTTGTTGTTACAGAATTCTATGAAAAACTGATTACTCACTTTACCTACGCATTTACTGTGGCGCTACTGTAGGTAATAAACACTTCCTGTGTGCTGAGGATGCTCTGGAGTACAGAATCTACTAAACTATCACATCCAGCATTCAGTGTAGTGTTCTAGGGCCACAAGGGGCTTTAGCACTTATCTAATGAAATCATGTTGTGAGAAAGAAACCAAGACACAGAGACTGGGATTTGTTCACACTCACACTGTGGGCCATGCTGGCAACTGCAAAGAACAACCAAACAAGAAGCAGAAATCAGGGCTGAGCTGAAAGCTCAGACAGGTGACGTCGGGGACTTACTCTAGGAGTGTGTCCCGCCAGGACCACAGAAATGACCTGGAAGGACACTTGGCATGTGGTACAATTTACAAAATGGATCAAGGTGGAGGCCCCCAAGGGCCCTGCATTGCTAGAATACTCCACTTATGTAAAATAAAAGAGAAAATTATCTTCACAACAATTGGCAAAAGTATATCAGAGTAATCAAGCCATTTTAACCATCTTCTAATGCAGAAGCTGCAATGTGTGGGGCTGCCTTTGGACAAAGAAGGACAAAGATGGACAATTTATCTCACAAAGAAAACATGAAAAGGGGAGAACAGAATCCTGGAGATAAAGACCTTAAAGGGGAGAGAAGATAATGATTTTCTAAAGAGCTCAAAGGCTGAGCTGAGAGAGGCAGGGCCTGAATCCAGGCAGCACCATGAAAGGCATGAGATAAAAAGTGTGAGGAGCAGAGTGGTGGCCACCAAGAGCAGAGCGGCCATCGCATCAAGGTGGGGGAGGAGTCAGACGCACCGTTATCTCAAGTCAGGGGACACTGGTACCATGTCATGGGCAGGTCTGTAATGAAGACAGCATAGAACGCAGGGCCACATCCGAGCCAGAGGAGGAAAGGATTGCTGATGGGGAGGAAGTGGAGCAGTGGCCCCCACTTGCCTGAGAAGCTGCAAAATAAAAGAAAGAAGAGCGGCCAGATGGTGGCAGGGACCAGGGAAGGCCATCTTTGTTCTGCCTGCAGGCAGAGAAGAAAGAGCTGGTGGAGAGAGGAAGGCATGCGTCATGGCAGCAGACCGTCCTCCCTGAGCATGTCCCTGGCACTTCACAGCTCCACGCTCCTGTTGGAATGACGAACCAGTGACACTGCAACCTGCAGCCCCCTTGTTTAAAGGCCAAGGACCCTGTGACATCCCAGGCCCCTTCTGGAGTTGATTGATGATGGGAGCCGGGGATGGAGAACAGAGACGGAAGGCTTAGTCCTTTCCCCACATGTTAGGAAAATAATGAGAAACTACATTTTTATAAAACTGTGAAGACAGTGACAGCATATATCGACGTCATCTGTGCAGGCAGGCTATGTATGAAATCATTTGCCAAACTGATAAGTCCCAAGGACACAGTAACAGGATGTTGACATCATACCAGCGAAAGACCAAGGCGGAGAGAAAGCAGACGGGCTGCTGACCAAGACATACGATGTCAAGATGGCCCCTCACGCCGACAGACATCATGGGCAGTCATTGGTCATCCAATCCCTATTTTGGCCAATTTGCTGTTTTAAAATCCTGTTTTCATCACATTCATATTGTTGGGAAGTCATATGTCATCAAGAAGAAAGACTACAGGGACACAATACATGACCCTAACAAAACTACTGCCCAGGCAGAACATAAGGCCTGCAGAGCCCTTTAAGAAATTGAAAAGAAATGCTCAAGAGGACGACTAACTCAGGATTTTGAAATGAGTCAATTCCAATTGGAAGTCACTAAATCCCATCGAAAGTCACTTCCAGCGACATTTTCTTTAGGAGTCAACTTATTTTCAAACCTACACGATGAATTTTAGATCTTTCAGAGGAGTTGCCCAAACAATTGGCTTCATATTTAACTGAATCTGATTTATAAAGAAACTGATAGAAAAGACACTTGGGCTTTGTTTCTATGTCACAGTCAGAGCCTGCCACTTAGAACTGACCCACCCAAAGAGGGTCTTCCATGGAACTGCCCCGCTGACAGGGCCCTGTTCTAAGTGAAGTGCTTACATTCAGGCAGTATGTTAATAGTTAATTGCAGGCCGTTCAAACTTGCATTTGATCTGGGTAGACCGCTAGGTCTCTTCTGTGTGAGTCCTAGAAGACTAGCTTAAACTCTCTTTTAGGTTAAATTCCTCATTCTCAATCACACACAGGCATGCTTGTGCGTACACATGATCAGAGGTCAGGAACTACATTTTATTTCTCCCGTTTTGGATTGAAGGAGAAGATGAAGAAAGCCCAAAGGTATTCCACTTCCCATCACCTCACTGACCACAGCGAGGTTGTTTCTGTGTGTTGGAACAGCTCTCCCTGACTAACAAGCCTCAGAGGGGCCCTGAGGCCACCAGCTCTGGATGGGCACTGCTCAGATGAAAGTGCCCAGAGGACGCTTCAGAACCCTGGACAGCTCCCACCTGAGCCCTGAGCTCCCTGGGGGTCAACAGAAAACAAAAGCCTGCGCCAATGCCCTGCAGTTTCTCGGCCAAGCCAAGACACACACAGTGAGGCTCAGTGTGCTCCTAATTGGTGGCACATCTTTGGCTTTCAGTTTGATCACCTGAGATCCTTCAATCTTGAGAAGAGCTGGCATCTAAAAGTTTTCAGATCAAATGTCTTTTCCTTAACTAGTGAGTCTAAGGCAAATGCATTTTTTTTTTCTGCAAGAAAAGTGGTTTGCTATATTCAATCATCTTTTGGTAGGGTTTTTATACATAAATATACCAATTTGGATTATTTTTCTGAGAAAAGTCCATTAAATTTTTTAAGAAACTGATGCTACCTTTAGCCCAGTATCATGGGTTTGCCTATACACTTAAAAATAACTAATTAATGTCATGGTATATATATATAGTACTCAACATGGTGTTATGGAACACGTGTGTGTGTGTGTGTGTGTGTGTGTGTGTGTGTGTGTAGGTTACTATGTGAAGCAAATGAACAGATTTACCACCTCACACAGCCATGCTTTTGCAATGCAGCAGCTGAAACCTCTCATTAGTGTGAGTCCCACATATGGTACAATTTTATTACCTACAATCTTTGTGCTGTACATTAGAGCTCTAGGCCTGTTCAACCTACACCTCTGTTATTTTGTAGAAAATACATGTGATGCATCTTTGCCAAAGCGTACTGATTATGTCCAAACATATACAGAAAATCAGAAATACATACCATAGTATACTAACTATGCACACCCCACCCAATACCAACATACATGTGCATGGACATACACACACACATACACACAACACAACTCTCTGTATTTTCCAGAAAACGAACATTGAGATCAGGACTTAATAAATCTTAAGGGGTGCTGTTAAGAGGTGCTGTTAAGAAATGCTGTTCAGAGCTCTATCAATGGAAATCACTTGCACCTGTGAAATTCTGATTTGTTCCTCAGTTTAACACTTTCGCTTTATCTGAGAACCAGTTCTGTACACGCTAAAAAGAAATATATGCTTCAAGCTAAGATTTTTGAAAAGGATGGGTGGAGGCAGGCAGCACAGTGTTCAGCTTTTGCCTTTCCTTTCCCCTAGCGACACCTAGCGCCTATTAGGAGAAATGCCACTGTTCTCACTCCAAACATCCACAACGTGAGAGTTAGTTGTTAAGTCACCTTTGAGGCAAAAAAATGAATCTTTACTGTTTGCATTGCAGCTTAACAGCCTTCCCAAGACCCCCAGCAATATAACCCTAGAAATGTGTTGTCAGACTCGTTAAAACTATATATATATGCTATTTTGTAGGAATTCTTCACCCTCCCAAGAGATTGAGATTGTCCATTTTTCTCAAGACCTGGCCCACCACAGTGAAGGCACCTCTGGTATTTCTCTATCTAACCAGGAGAGTCTGGAAATGACCCAAGAGAGAATAAGAAACTCTCCCGCAAGGATGATGCAGGGTCATGCGTCATGCATTTGTGTGCCCACCTATGTACAAGTCACACCCCCACAAACTTTGGTCACATCTATCCTGTATCATAAAACAGCACAATCTCACTGGCAACTGAGAACTGTCCCTATGGAAGCACCCCCCCACACACACATACATACAGCTAAAGAAATACAACATGCTGAAGCTGAAGCAGTGTGACCTGACAGGACACATTCAATGGCCACTCGGTGCAGGGAGTGGTGGGCAAGACGACCCGAGTAGCTTGTGCAGGACCCCAGGTGCTGCTCAACTTTGCTCAAAAGGCCCACACAGTGATTTCTGCAACCCAACACACCCTGCCTGTCCTTATGGGCTGTACCACCCAAGGCAGACCTGCCTGCCTGGGAGCTAGTCTGGGATTTTGTCTCAAAGAAAAAGGACAGTTTCCTCTCTTCTGGGTCTTCAGTGCTCTGAACATCTGGAAGGGATCAATAGGAGGTGGTTCCACCCATCCACCCCTGGAACCGGGTTCTCTGCAGGAGTCAGCGTTACTAAGGTGATATGCAAATTCAACCTTTGAAACCCAGGCTTCCAGCTCGGAGAAGAGTAGGAAAGGGTCTGAGGAGAAGTTTGCAGAGAAGGAACACAGTCTAAGGTAGAGCTGTTGGCCCAAGGATAGGAGCCAGGAGATGGACAGGGCCTAGCACCCATCAGCAAAAATTGTGCTGGACCTGGGACAGGGGTGGCCTCCAAGGCAGTACTTCAACATTTTTTCGAAAAGATCACCACCACTACCACCACCAGCTGGGGAGGGAGGGGAGAGGCTGGGGGAAATCAGAAGGGGATGTGATGGCACTTGCCTGGAGGGACAGAGAGGGGAAGGGAGGAGAGGCACCCTGGGTAGATTCCCGTGACAGGTGGAAGGGGAAGAAAGAGCCCAAAATTGATGTTCCCTGAGCCTTAAAGCAGGAAAACAAATAAATAAATGATAAACACTATCAACTTGTAGGCACAGACAGATCTAATTTCCTCCTTGGGATCTACAGCAGCCTGCGGTTACAAACAGATCCGTGCATCTACTGAACCCCAAGCCTATTCCAGATCCCAGCAGGAGCAGCTCCAAAACCCTGCTGGCCGCAGCCACCAACTCCTGGCTGCCGCCACCGCAGACAGAGCCCCGCTCCGGACCTCGGTGACCGAGATCCGGCGCTAAGCAGAGTGTCTGGGCGCTCGGGAGCGGGGGAGGGGAGGCGAGGAGGGCGCCCGAAGACCCGCGGAGCCTCCAGGCCTCTGAGCCTCGAAGGTGCGCTCCGCCACAGCCCGCCGCCGCCCCCCACCCACCGCGATGCTCTTACGTCCTCCTCGTCACAGTCGCTCCGCGCCTGGTACTGGAACCTGGGCCGGCCACCCGCGCCGCCGCCGCCGCCGCGCTCCCGGGGCGCCGCCGCCTGCGCCTGCGGGCCGAGGGGCTTCGTCCCGGCGCCGCCGTCCTCCTCGGCCCCCTGGCCGCCCAGGAGGCGGCTGGCCTCCGGGGGCGCCGGGAAGGAGCGCGAGGTGTTGATCTTGCCGGTGAACCTCTGGTACAGCGAAGCCATCGGTCACCGCGCGCGCTCTCGCTGGCTGTCTTGGGTGCTTTTTAATATTTTGCTTTCACTCTCTCGGCTCCCGCTCCCCACCCCCTCCAGGCAAAAAAGAAAAAGGAAAAGAAAGGAAGAGAACGGCGGCGGGGAAGAATCGGCCGAAGAGGGCGAGCAGGCGGCCGCCCCTCCGCGCGCCACTCTCAAGTCGCCGCTGGCGACTCTGCCTGGCTCAGCCTCCTCCGCCCCCTCCCCCGGCGCTCCGCGAAGCAGGGTCGGGCTGTGTGCTCGCTTTCTTTTCTGCTGCTTTTTATTTTTTCAACTCCTTGCCAGGGCCACGTACGGCCTAATCACAGATCGGAGGGAGGAAAGAACCACACACGCAGGGAGGGGAAGCCTAGGCCCCATTATTTGGCACCACCTAGAGACCGGCGCACACCCAGGGCGCTTCCGCGCCCCGCCACCCGGCCCCGCGGCTCCTCCTCGGCCAGCCCAGCCCGGCCCGCGCCCGCCGGGCGATTGGCGCCGGAGTGGCCGGGGGCCGGCAGCGCAGGTCGCACGGAGGGCGGGGCAGGGCGCACAGGTCGCGGAGCAGGGGTCTGGGGGCGAGCGCTGCCCGTGCGGGGCAGCTCGGGCGCTCCAGGGCAGGTGGCATGCTCGGAGACTCCCGAGGCGGCGGGCGGAGACAACAACCCCCGGGGCGCCCCGTCCACGCGCGTGGCTCGGCTTCTCGGCCACCGCTCCGTGGGCTCCCGACCGCAGCGCCCGGCCACCTCGGAGCAGCTCCCCTCTAGTCTCTTCCAGTTCTGGCCCAACTCGGAACAATAGCACAGACCCTGAGGGCCTGGGTCGACGGGGGCGCGGGGGCGCAGGCAGGGAGGGAGGGAAGGATGGAGGCCTGCGCCGAAGGTGGTCGGGTGATGCGGGCTTCTAAGGAGCCCACCTCTTTCCAAAACCGAAGTCTTGAAAAACAACTTCATATCCCTCCCTCACTCTCGGAAAGAAGGCGAAGGTTGTTGGAGGAGAGCTAGTGGAGGCCTAGTGCCCCGGGAGCAGTCCCATCGCACGCTCCTCCCCAGTGTGCCAGCCTATTTGTGTGTATCACGAACTCCATTTTAATTTTCCATAAATCTAGGGAGAGGCTGAAGCATTTGGGATCCAGCAACTTTTCCAAAGCTTGTTCCACCACCCCTCGAAACCCCACCTCCCACGGTAAGGAACTGAGAGGGGCGGGCGCATTGACCCCAAATGATGTGCATCACTCTGGGATTCGCATTAACCGGTTTTGCTGCATTAAAACGTGCTTCAGCGCCCCTGTGTGGAGAGACGGCATAGTGTGCAGCCCGCGAGCTCCAGCCGGCGCTGTGCTTCCTCTCCTGCAGTCCGGCCACCTTCCTCTCCTGTAACCTGGCCCCCTGCCTTCTCTCTAGAGCCCACGCCATGGTATTTCTTAAGGGTCCTATGGCTCTTGCTTCTCATCTGGTCCCCATAACCTCTTCCTGCGGTCCTTCCTGGCTGCCATGGGCTCCAGCTGGGCCAGGACCCGAAGCTTGTGAGAGTGGTAGGGAGTATTAGCCCCGGCCCAGCGACTCCGCTGCGCCCTTCCACACACTGAGTCCAGGGCATCCTCGCCTCTCCCCGGGCTAAATGGTGCTCCAGTTTCCATAGGCAGGCCCACAGGCCCCCAGCCCCCCAGCCACCTCCTGCATCTCTGCTCCAGCCAGAAAGCCCAGGGCCAGGCCTGTCTGGCACTGCAATGGCCTCCCTGTACCCTCAGCTTGGAGGAAGACATGGGCTGCTGGCCAGTGAGCATTTGCTGGGACCAGCACCCTTCCATGCCTCTGCCCTGCTGCCCTTCTCCAAGGCAGTCCAGTGGGTGGCTCTTAGTTTTGGTCAAAATTAGAACACACCCATCCTGCATTCCTATGGTTTCTGTGAACTCTGGATTAAAAAAAAAAAAGTGCAATCACTAAAGTACATAAAAACACTTTGCCTTTGTAGCAAATATTAAAACCAATATTTCAATCACTATGTGGCTCACTGCATGGGAAACACCACCCAGAAGCGTCTGGCATAGGGAGAGCTTCCTTGCCTGCTTCACTTTGAAGAAACTTGCAACAATTACAAGAGCCACGAACTAAACTTTAAAAGTCATCCCATTTAATAAGTGGAAACCCAGGCTTTCATTCCCCTCTCATACCAGCTGTGCTTTTGATAGGAGGAAGCTCCTTCCTAGCAGACTTCAAAGAGAAAAGCTCATGCTGTTGACTGCAGCCTTCAGATCCTGACATTTCACTATATATAGGTGCTGTTGGGGTCTTGCTCAGGATAGAAAAAAATATGCATGTATGTTTTTACACAAACTATGAGAAGTATATATTTATATACATATACAGATCACAGTAATATGTTTCATACAAATATAGTAAATATGGTACACACACTTTAAAGGTATGTGCAGAATATAGTTTGAATCTTTTGTTCAATAACAAATTGAATAAATTGATAAAGAAGGCGCATGTGCCTCACTTTTAAAAATTATTTTCTCAGCTGAGCTTGTAGGTATGCAAATTACAGTCTGGCCAAAGTTAAAAATCCTGGATTCAGTTATTCTGAAGGTGTGATTTTTATTTAAAATTATCTATAAAATAAAAAGACCATAAAACTCATAAACAATTGGGGAAAGAGCTGAGACCAAAATTTGTGTAGAGGCGTGAATCTGAAAATTAAAGAGGAGAAACCAGGAGAGGTGGGCAGGAAGGGCAAGAGGCAGGCTGGGGCAGGTGTGCAGAGACAAAGCACCAGGGAGAGCAGAGCAGCAGGAGGGCGAGGGTGGTCCTTGGTACACTCTGGACCAGGGCCCTGAGCTGACTTGAGAATTCAGATGCTTTCTTTCACCTTGCACAGTGAACTCAAAGCTCCCGGGGCATTCTAGGGAATGTTCTAGATTGTGTGAGAATGTGCATCTTATTTATGCAGCAGCACATCCAAATTTGTCTCAAACACTGAAACAGATCCCAGAGCATCTTTAGAGACTGTGTTTCGTGCTTTAGAATGAGGGAAGGGAGGCAGAGAAAGGCAAGGCTGCCATTCATGTTTAGGAGACACAAGTCACTTAACTCTTGCCCCTTGTCAGTGTGAGTGCAGGCTCAGAAGGAAACAGTCGCTATTTCCCACCTCTCAACTTGTCCCTGACCATTTACTGTACTGAAGCAGATTTTCACTCCTGCTTATTGGACTAGTATTAAGAAAGTGTGTTTGAAATTGTTTTGTGGACTACTTCATGTCAAGACTTTAATTCCTCAATACTGCTTAAAACACAAGGCCCACTGACCCATGTTTTGATTCAGTTCCCAGTTTCTTAGGTAAAGATGTGACTGTGTTTACTTTCCCTGGAACCAATTTACAAAACAAATATGATAAGTCATTGAAATTAGGCAGATGTTGCAAAACGTGGTAGGTAGTCATTTTAAAAATGACAGCACAGGGAGCCATGGGGCCTGCATGCTAGCTAAGCAATGCAGGGAACCAAAGGCTGATTTCAGCAACCCAAGCATGATTTGTATTAGGTAAGAGTTTTCTTGTGGCTGGGAGAGCTGTCGGCTGTAGTTCACTCTCTTTTTCTCTCGGTGGTGAGGAAAGAGAGCAGACTGTGTAGATTTTTAGTCTTCCTAACACTAATATTTGAAGAAATAAATGGCCAATGCAGCATACTCCAAAGAAGGGTCTTCCCTACAACACCAGCTCCAAAATCTTGTAGATATTACCACCTTGACCTTGTATGAATGGGGAGAAAGCAAGTATTGGGGTGGCTTGAGAAAATACACAAAGCAGATTCTCAATGTTGAAAATCTGTAACTCTCAACAAATGATTTTTGTTTGTTGTTTGTTTTGTTCTTTATCTTGTGACTGCCAATTTGAGACTGGGTTATGTGACGTCTTTACAAATGTTCAAACAGGAAGAGTCCAGCACACACGCACACGCACACAGAATTATTATTATTATTATTATTATTATTATGGGCTTTTTAAAAAAAGACAAGGTATGAACTGACTTAATTTGGAGCTTTTTAACTTGCTACTTAAATATAAGTTTTAAGGAAAAACATTTCTTTTAACTCAATAAAAAGTCTTTCTTCAAAATCAGTGAACTTTCATCTCCCAGTAGTGTGTTTTTCTGCATTTACTAGTGCAGTGCTCCCTGCTTGCGCACTGACACAGGCAGGAAATCAACCCAGGTGTCCAGGCTCATTCCAAGTGGGTCAGACCACCCACTGCCTCAGCCCGTGCCCGTGTGGACTCCCCTGAGGGTGCTCTTCTTGCTCTGGGACCCCGCGTCCCCTCCTCCCCACCTCTTGCTTCACTTTCCTCTTTCCCTTCTTGCTTTTCCTTCCCGTTTTCTCGGAATCAGTGTCAGGAGGCTAGACATTTTCTTTTCTCTAAAAATTCTTTGCTTCTGTCAAAATAACTATAAAATCCTACTTTTTACAATCCAAGATGCCTCAGAAATGATCCGAATAATGGAGGAGGAGCAAGCTCTGTGTTTTCCCATTTTCTGTGTACACAAAGAGGGCTCCCATGGTGCCTTCTGGGGCTCTCGGGAGCTGCAGGCCTCGGGGTGCAGCAGAGCCTGCATATCTGTGTGTTCCTGGGACCATCTGCACATGACCCTGTCATTCTCTGAATGTCTTAATTTGCAGCCGTGACATTCAAAGGGACCTGACATCTGCTCTGAGATGCCCCAAGAGCTCCTTGCCCTTTACAGACCATGCACTTTCCGTGGATTAAGTTAAATATGTTTCGTTTGATGTTAAAGTCATATTAATGAGGCTCTACACTTTGTTGCTCTAATTTTTTATTCAACAGAGGCAGTGGCTGTGCCCAGAAGGAGAATGTGTTTCTTCTCTCTGGCACCCTTGGCAAGCACTCCTGGTCAGCAGCAGGAAGTTCAGAGAGGCGGAGGCATGGCAATGGCCCAGACAGCCCCCAGGGTGCACCTGCATCATGTCACCCATGGGATTCTCAAGTTTTCATTTGGAAGGAGCAGTGTACTAGTGGGGCCTGGTCAGGTGCCAGGTGTTCTCTGGACAGTAGGAAACAGCTGTGCCAGCTCATCCCCACTTACCTGCAGAGAAGCCAGCTTCATTAAAAACCAGTTACAAGAAAGGGAGGGGATATGGGGTACACAGAGTGTGCCTGGGGACAAGGGTCCAGGGAGGACTGAGTGTGAGCCTGAGGTCATCCACCCTGCTAAGAGAGGCCTGCCAGAAACAGCAAAATGAAGTGAGATGAGGCCCGGCCTCCCCCATCCAGGTTCTTGTGTCTCCTCCCAGAAATTCCCTGGCTGTGTGGTGTGAGGAGGGTGGAGGAGGCCGGCTTCCTTTACACTCTCATAGTGACGCTGAGATGGCATAGCATCAGGATCTGAAGCCACCTCTGAGGCCTGCCAGGGTGGGAGAAGCAGAGACGGCTTCTGGGTCATTCACTTGGCCACATTTGAAAAGGTCTCTTGAAAAGGACCCCCTCACCCCTTGTAAGAATTGTCAGAAGGATGGCGACTCCTTTGAGTTAAGGTACTGCTGGAATAGTGTGGGTGAACAGCGATTGGCCAACGACCCGCCTTCAGGGAAGCCAAACAAGCAAGCTGGGGTGACTGTGCTGACTGGGGCACACAGAAGCCACCTCTTCGGGTGTGTAAGAGGGGGTCTGGGCATCGGCCTCTGCCAGGAGCAGGATGCAGCATCTGACTCTGCCCCCAAGCTGCACGCATCTAGGTTCTGTGGTCCATCTCTGAGGCAAGCTATTATTCCCATGTTCAAAACCACGACAGATGGGACAATTTTTCAACAAATCTTTACTCACCCCACACCCACTTCAGACGAGTCCTGACCTGACACACGGACTTTGAACTTGACCTTGTGGTTGACTTTGGCCAATGACACATGCATGGACATGACCCAGCAGAGGCCTTGCAGATATGTGTGGAGCCTGGCTATCTCTGATTCATTCAAAGAGAACAAGTCCAGCTGGCTGCTGCCACTGTGGCCCAGCCTACAAATCAACATGTCTGAAGCAGACATGGACCTACCCATCTCTTGTAGCTGGGAAACACAGAGCACAGCCAACTAGCTGAGCCCAGTACAGACCAGCTAGCCACAGTGGACAGAAGTCTTGGAATAAATGTTTATTGTACAGGTCTTTGTGTTTGGGGCTGATGTCTTACTCTGTGTGGGTATCATTACTCACTAGAACAAAAGCGAATCCATGTATGAAAGATGGTATAGGTATCGCCAGAGTTTACCATAAGCACTTCACTTGCATATTCAGTAAATACCTGAATGCCAAAAAATGTGCCAGTTACTGTGCTATGTTCCAAGGGTGAAATGATGAACTAGAATGAACTCATATTCACACAGCACACAAGTCAGCACTCCTCACAGTGAGCCAGGATGGTGTTATAAATGATCTGACTGATAATGCTTTCCTTTTGTGAATAGATGCAGTCTTCAATTTCTTACTCAGTTTAGAAGATTTGCAGCACTGCCGATTTTATTACAAAAAAAAAAAAAACACCCTGCTAGAGACCTCTGGATCACAACTGCATTCAGTACACGCCCGGCCTTCTGTTGTAGGAGCACTGGGTAGCATTTTCAGTCCACCAAGGCTGTGGCTTTCACAGGGCTGTTTCTGGACCAGCAGCCTAAGCTTCAGCTGGGGACTTAGGAATGCACATTTCAGGGCTCCATCCCACACCCACTGAACCACATCTGGGGTCAGGTGGTCTGTATTTAACAAGACTTTGAGGTGATCCTGAGGCACATCACTGTACTAGAATAATGCACTATAACAACTTTCTACACCATTTCCTGGCGCCTGGAAGATCTCTGATGCCTGCTCCTCTCAGGAAACAGCTTACATAGTAGAGTACCTAACAAGGCTCCTTCTCAGGGGGAGGGGTTTCTAAAAATGCAAAAAGAAGTCCCCCTGCCTTTGCCTCACTGACATGGGGCTGTGGAAGCTGCTCACTCAAGGCCACAATAGAGAAGGGTGCAGCTGTCTCAGCTGCTCCACCACCGAGTTCTGCTCAAGGCTCCTCAGGAAGCAGCAGTGGCCAAAAGGGATCTGTCAATGCAGAAACAGAAACGGTGAGAGCTAAGATATCACAATCGTGGTACTTATCTCAGAGATACTCTGATATTGTGCCTTAGCAAAGAGCCTTTCCATCTTCCCAAAATGTATGCAATTTGGCAGAAAAGCTCTGCAGAGCTGCAAGGGGGAAAAGGCTTAGTTTCAAAAATTGATTTCATTAAAAAATCCTCAGTGCTTCTGCTTTGGAATCATTGCTTCATGCAATAAAAAAAACTGTCCTTAATTAAAAATCAATGAAGTTAATAAACATATTTAAGTTGAAAGCTGGCTTTTATGAACCTAATTTTCCCAAGTCTACCCTTTAAAGTACATTAAAATGCTCATTACAAAATCCATTTTTAAAAATTTTTCACCATCCCTTAAGATAGTCTCCAAATTTCCATGGAATATTCCTGTGAATTAACAATGGGTCAATACTACTTTGGATGTCTTGATAGTTTTCCTTGAATTTCAACATGTTCTCTAGACCACAGTGCATATTTACTATTTATAGCTGTACATCAACCTGCACATGATAGATGTTCCATATGGAGTATCAGACCTGACCTTGGTAGACCAAATGTGCTGTATGTTGACTTCCTCATGACCCAATACAGACGTCAATGCTAGACCAACTCCTGTGTACGTGGGTGCATCAGATAAGAGAAGCAGTAGGTTCTCATTGATGGAAACAGATTATATTAGGAGCAATAAAATTGAAACGAAGCCACCCATTTGTGTCTTCTGGGTAATTCAATTCACCGAGGACTGCAACTCTATCAGCTCCACTCTACTCATTTCTGAACAATTTCCTTCTTGTAAAGGGGAAAATAGGTTTGTCTATACCACTAATTGCATTTCAAATCATAGTAATTTGGAACTCAAAAAAAGTAATTCCCTTAACAATTACTTATATTTATATTTTGCTTGACAGGTAAACAGAAATTGCCTGTTGGCTAAATAAATCCATTAGTCATATAAGCCTGCAATTTGAACAGCCTTTCTCCTCAACCACAGCAACAACAAAATTGACTCTCAGCTACGGTAGGATGAGGTGGGTCGCATTTGTTCCCTGGATTGTGCTTTGAGTCCCTGTTAGGGCCCATTAGCTCAATCCTCTGCACTGTACCCACAATCACGGCCATTACATCTCTTTATACCCAACAATACCAAAATCACATCCTTTGCACACAGCCTTTTCAATCTTCACAAGGAAAGTTGGATAAATTAATGCTTTCAAAGGACTTTGAAGGATGTCTCAGCCATCTCAGGGTAGAAGATGAAGCAGTGCAGGCCCTATTTATGCCTGCCTTTCAGGATTCCTTCCTTTCTCTCTCTCAGGATGCCGATTTCATCCATAGCCTGAGTTCAACTCAAAATGAGATGCAAATGGCTGACTGTGACCTCCATGAATGCCGAGCTTCTCCACTGAGATATTCAAATCCCTAAGCATCTTTCTTGAGTAGACAATTTGCTCAAATAACATAAAATTATCAAATCCAGATTAGACTCTGGGAGAGAATACAGAAATCATGAGTATTCTCAGAGGAAACATGAGACTTCAAGCAAGCGACCGAGCTCACCGCAGTCCTTCAGGTGTCTGCTCACGCTGTGAGGGGTCTTCCATGGACACTCGGACGGGTGCTGGTTTGGCATCCAACCCCCTCACAGCTACTGGTTTCCTGGAAGGCAGCCTGCTTGGATGTGTCCATGTGACAAAAACGGTCATCAGAAATGCTGGCTGACATCTCCGAGGTGCAGAGCATCCCAGGGGCAAGCTACACCCAGCCATTAGATTCTATACCTGATTAAAATGGAAAGATGTAATTTCTTAAACCAATTTCCGCAGCTCTGAGGAGACTCGAAGGAAGTGATTCACACTCTTCAATGTCCAGCTGATGTCACTGAACTTTGAGAAAAAAAAAATCACCAAGTTCAATGCAATTCTGGTTTTGTTCAAATGTCCTCCTTGAGCAGGAGGCTGCAGAAGGCCCTAAGCTCCTGGAAAGAGCTCAGACATGGAGAGCATGGAACTCTGGGACTCAGCTCAGGGAGCACATCTTCTTTCCATTGCCCTTCACGGTATGGTGGGACCTAACTTCTCAGGCTTGACGGAAGTGCTCTATAGGGATGGCTCCGACCGCTCATCCATTTAAAAATAACCCTGACTCTGCACTGTGCTGCCTGCTGGGACCAAGCAGGGTGTCCCTGAAGCAGCGCCTTCAAGATTACCAAAGGTTTGCTTTGCTCTGCAGAGAGAGGGGCAGCCCTGTGAAAGGCCTCTGCAACATGGTCCACACATTCCTCACTCAGCACCCACACCTGCTGGTATGACCCACCCCCTCCTGGGCTACCTGGGTGCTCCTCCATATCCCTCTCATTTGTCTGCCACCCAATACAGAACCTCTGTCCTCAAGGGAAGGACATTTTAAGAATTGTTTTCTCTCTCCCACTAAAGAAAAATGAAAAGTTTCCCCGGTGACTACTGTGAAGATTTTTTTCCTTCCCCATTGAAAGACAGTGAGTGGTAATGGGGTGAGGACTCTCTTCCCTCCCCAACATCTTCTTTTGTTTCCTGTCTTAACACAGTTGTGTGAGGACTTGATGCTCAGAGCCACTGCAGCCTCTCTGTGGCCATGGGAAATGGGGCAGGTGTTGGCAATGATGCAAACCCACAGCCCTAATAGCATGGAGTTGAACTGAAACCAGAGCCCTGCCACCCCAGTTAAGACTGGCTTCAGCCCTCTTCATGCAGGAATTGTTACATGACAAAAGCACCCCTATTACACAGCTGGATGCCTGGCTTTTTAAATAAGTCACTAAGCCTTGGTTTTCTCATTGAGGGCATGAGGATGTTAGGGAGGCTAATCCTATTGGCTTTCCCAGCACAGGGCTCCTGAGAGGCTCATATAAACTGTTACATGGGGAATCAGAAACTTCTCATGAGTTCCTAATCTCTAGAAAATGCTATGCTGCCTGTAGTTAATAATCTAAAACATGAATCATTAAGCTTTTACACCGAATTTTGTTGGCCAATGTCCCTAATTCTGGGGGAGGGGAAACTCACTGTATCTTTGTGGTTGTTAACTTTTCACATTTCTTCACCTAGAATATTTGGAGGAAAATGTTTTTCAGGCTCAAAGGTCTCTTACATACAAGAGGTGATGAGAATAGAGAAGCCACAAAGAAGTATGGCCCCAAATAGGGCAGAGAGGGGAGGAATCCAGCAGGTGGGAGAAGAGAATGCATTATTTAAAAACAAGATCCTTGCATTCATCACCCATCACACAGGAAGTGCTTTCAGATATGCAACCCGGTTCCCCTTGAGGGCCCTGTGAAGCTGACCTTGACCTGTTGCCAGAAGAGCAGTCTCAGAGCCCACTCCACCAGGCTGCCGGAGCCGCAAGGTGGCAGGCTTGAAAGGCTCCCCAGTGGGCGGCAGGTGGGACAAGAGTGCCTTCTGGAGATCCTACTCAGAACAGGAACAAAGCAATAAGAAAAATTCCAGCCAGATGAGCACATACAGAATTCGACACTCAGACCCTCTGAGCAGAGCCTCCTTTTCAGCACACGGGCATGTTTTCATCATTTCACAAGATGATGCCTCACTTTGGAATTGCACACAGGGAACACAATCTGATGTTTAGGGCCTTTGAGTGAAAGATGAGTTCCACCCCATATTTCACATGATCCCAGCAGGGGCCGGCCATGAAGCAGAGTCAACAGGGACTGTCCATGGTGCAGGAGCTCTTACACAGAACTGGAGATTGGGAAAGTCCAGCAGGAAAGGCCCCCAGAGTGTGCTCTCTCCCCGCAGCCTGTTTGACTTTGCACACGGTGTGCTGTCTGTTGTCTGCCTTGATCAGGCAAAGACAGCAACACATATTTCTCAGTCTCTGGGATTTCTCTTCTACTCTTTCTTCTAACTGCCTCTCTTCCCACCTGACCACACCAACAACCTCCCCATTGCTGCGAAACGAGGTGCAGATCCTGTTCCTCCAGCTTTACAGCTTTGCAAGCTGATGGCCCCCTGCTGACTTCAGCCAGGTGCAGAACAAGAGCACAGAAAAGCCAAGGCAAAACAAGCCAGCAGCAGCAGCAGAGCCCTGCTGAGGTCCCCAGCAGGCCAGCAGCTCAGGGCTGGAAGCTGCCACTGGAGGGTGCTGTGGGAGTTCAGCAGTCAAGCTTCGCACAGCCTCGCCCTGCCTGAGGACAGCCCTGCATTCTGATCACAGGGCTTCTGTATTCAGCTTATCCCAGGGGCAAGGAGACAGCCTTAGAAGACTTTTGCTTCCTATGAAAAGGAAGACTGCTGCTCTCCAAATGTTTGCAATACTCTCAGAAATAGTAAAGCCAAGTCAGTAGGTGAACCGTAACTGTTTTCTCATTAGTGAAGAGTCAGATGTTTCAGGGGGCAGGGGAGGGCTGATAATGAGTGTAATTTCCATTCATCATGGAGAACAGACATACCAATGGATGGGCTCAGAAGGGACCCTGGAATGCCTTCAGTCATTTTAAGAATTATTTTATCTTATTTATTTCTATCCACAACAAATATTTGATTTGGTGTTTTGGATACAGAACTGGCATTGAAGAAGGGAAGGGACCGTGAGGCACTGCTGTAGGTGGATCTAAATCAAACACCACTGAGCCTGGACGGGCTCATTCCAGCTATCACTTTCCTCTTCTTACAGAATAAAGAGAAACCCAGGTTTGGGGTGGGGGGAGGGAGAAGCTGTGAGGTGACAGAGGACACTCTCTGAGAAGAGTCAATGAATTCAGGACCTCGGACAGCAGCTCCATGGTCCATCAGCACTGGTCTTAGAGGATACACGTATTCTGATTCATGAAAAGTTATTGATACATTTGGAAAAAACATTATAATTTGTTTTCAGCCATGTTTTTTTTTAAATGCATACTCTCCTAGAAACTGGCAGTGGTCTGGGAAGCAAGCTATCCACAGGTCCATCCAGTGCCTGCCTCTTCATTAAGTCTGAATCTATACGTAGACTGTCAACCCATGTTGGGTTTTACTAATGAATAAAAAGAGATTCAAATTTGTTTCAGTCATGTGACCTATGCACACTACCCTATTTAATAATTTCAAAGGTCCTGTGTTACAGGCAGTAGGGGATGGTGTTTACATCCTGGGTCTGTCTGCAAGCTACATCACCAGGAAAATCCCAGAAGTCTTTGACTCACCCATTTTTGTCATTGTGACAAGTCCCTCCCTGGAAGCATATTCCAGGAAGCTGTGAAACTAAATTTCCAAACGGCTCAATCACAGCCTTACCGAAGAGCCCAGCTCAAAATCTCCTTCCTCCAAGAGCTCCTCCAACACTTTGTAACATTTTAGGAGTCCTAGCAGTCTTGCTGATTCTTCACTGCACCTGTCTTATCAAACACACCTGCCTACCCTGTGTTACCTGCTCATTTCACCATGGAAAATACATGACGCATCTTTGGCCACGCTGGCCATGTCTTCTAAGTTCTAAGAAAATGAGATGTATTCAGTTTAGGTTCATGCAAGGAGCTCTGTGGCAGATAGAGCAGGAATTCAAACTGGAAGGAAGTTCATTAAAAACCAAACATCTGCAGCCTTCATCAGGTGATCAGATGGAAGACAGCACGATAGAGTTGATAGGAACGGCTTGGACAAGCAACTGCACTAGTGATATGAAAATGCTATTTTATTAACAATGGTGCCTTTCAGAAACAAATCATAAATGTATTTTTTTTCCCCAAATGAATCAATAGCTTTTCAGGAATCAAAAGTGCATGTTCTGTAAGAAGACTAGCGTGACCTTGAGGCTGCTCTCCAAGGTTCTGAATGTTCTTAAGGTTTTTTTTTCCCCTGCCTCAGGCCATGTCAGTTAGAAAATTAATGTGTATGTGTGTGTGTGTGTGTGTGTGTGTGTATATATATATATATATATATATATATATATATATATTCTTTTTTTAAAGTTATTTGAATTTTTATTTTTTTGGAGCTAACATATGTTTATTTTTCATTGGTTATTTTAGTTATATATGATGGCAGAATCCATTTTGATCTAATTCTACAAGCATGGGAGAAATCTTTTTCTAAAAGGAAAGCACATTTTCTTTAAAGAAAAACCTGAGACACAAGTTCCCCATGAGCAGGGACTGCTGCCATATCCCTCGGTGCTGTGACCAGTGACGGTCACGGTGCCTGGGAACCTGGAGGTGAGCATAGACACTTCTTAAAACAACAAATGTTGCTGTAACAACAACTATAAACCTGTGGCCAGCGAGTCCACGTCTCGCCACACGACAGAGCTGCGCAGCTGAGTCAGGTCCTTCCCCTGAAAGTGTCACTGTGTATTCCACACGGGGAGGGATCTGTGGATTCTAACACCCTGGATTCCCAAGGTGAGAACAGAGAGACAAATCATTTTTACATCCGTCAAGCAAAACATCTGAGTGTGTGTGCTATCAAGGGAGGATCTTGCCACAGGACTCGGATTGATCAGGGAAGTTACTCAGTGCTCAGAGCTGCACACCCATGGGCCCCCGAGCCTCCAGTAGCTCTCGGGGATGAACCAATCCTCCACCTGGTGTGAACCAAACAGGGCGAGAAAGGAAAGGGCTTTAATTGGGGATTTTAAAAAATATTTTATTGGCAAGGCCATTTATCACCAAGAGGCTAATAGCAACGTATCCTAGAAAAAGAACACTGCTCATCACCACGTATAACAGATATAAAATGCCCTCAAATAGTTTAATAGCATTGATAAGCCAGTCCAGTAATTTTCCCACAGTTTGTAATTAACTCATTTCATTCATGCCTTTATATGTGTATGTGTATTTACATGTAGATGTGGCTGGTAGGTCGAATTCATTATGAGATCAGTGTATGATTACAGAGAAAAATCTGGAAGACCCACTATGCTGTATGTGTCACTCAGGCACACAGTGGGCTCTTTTGCTGATGCCTCTTTAGCGATACTAAATGTTTTAATTATTTATTCATTTATTTAGTCATTTTTAATGACCAAGTATGTTTTTTAATCCCAGCAGCCATGATTCTTTAAAAGCTACTCTATGAATATCTGCTCCAAGAGCCACCTATGAAACCCTGAAAAACACGTGTGGCTCAGGCCCTAGTCCCTGGGTGAGCCTGCCATTGTCCCTGGGCACTTATGACACGACTCCAAGCCATGACTTCTCCAGTGGACACCTGGAAAGGGCAGTAGAGACAACACATCCCCAGAATAGAAGCAGATAGAAATCTCTCAAAGTGTCGTCCAAGCCAAAGCTGGCTGTCTCCTCTTGGCCTCCTGAGAAGGCTCTTTCTACCAAGCTCAAAGCTGCTCCTGTAGGACCTTCCTGCTGATTCTGGATCACCACGATTCATTGAGTCTCAGAATTTTCAAATGTCTGTATCAAGGCTCATGCATCTCAAATCAACCTTGAACTAGAAAGGCCAACAAAGATGCAACAAAATGATAATGTAGTTTTGAATATAATCCACAAATAAACCACTTCTTGGTTTCCTTTAGCCTCAGCACATAGGAACTGCAGATGACCAAGCACTCACCAGATCCCAAGGATTACCTCCCGCTGGGACCTACCTCGTGGTAGATGGTACAGTGTTGATGTTAGAGTTGGTACATGTCTATCACCTGCTGTCTTACCACACACAAAGGTCTTCCTTGGGCACTGAAGTGTAGCAACTGACTACTGAGACAGAATTCTATTCAGAAACTATTTTCTAGTGGAAAGATACCTCCCCTCCCTGAATGGTAGAACACTTTCTATAGAGTGGCCATCTTTTGTCCATTTCTGGTCTTCCTTTTGAAGAAGAGTAAAAATGATGGCTAGGGTGTGATAGGCACAAGCACTATCTGAGCTGAGGCTCTTTCTACATCTCAGTTGTGCATGAAAAGATGCACCAACTGGATGATTTCAAAAAGGACAGAGTAAAAACCCCCACTCGGGGCCTCAGAATTGCTGTAAGAAGTCATCTGAGGTCAGCTCCCGTAGCTTTCCCACTGAGAGATACACAGGTATTTCAGAGGACGCTAAAAAGAACAAGCAAACTCATTATGTGTCATTTGTTTCGACACACACAGACACAGACACACACACACACACACATACAGGCACACTCAGGCACATCTGCTGGACACTGGTCGTCTCTGCTGCCATGCCATTATTATCTTTTTTATAAGACTCAGCCAGTGAGTTCCCATTTATAAGACAATTTATTTTTAAAATAGTTTAGGTTTGCCAAGGTCTCTAACATTGAGGAGAACTGATCTCCTATTTTCTTCATTATAGCTAATAAATATATTGTACACAGGATGTAGAAAGGGCAAATGGTATGACGATGCCCTTGGTCCACAGCAATGAGGTACGGACATAGTCTCTGCAGATATCTGTGGAAGAGACGAGACTTAAAATCTACCAGTCTGTGTCTCTGCAGTAATTCTGTGCTTCTGGACTCTTCTGTGTTTTCTTGCAGTTTCTCCAGGTGTGTGTAAAGAGGTAAACATCTCTCTGGGTAAAAGCATAATACTAGATTATTGTCAGTACAGCCAGGTGGAATTCCCACATCAGAAGCTGGAAGTCTTAATTCCCTGGTTCTACCACCACCATTACAAGTGATTCCGGCAAGGAAATAAAACCAACCAACCAAATGCTGTACTCTGATGTGGACAGGAAGGAAATGAAGTCAATTCCTAGTGTAAGGAAGACATTACCGCCGGCTGTACTACTGGTTCATTATCTGTAATGAATGAAATGCTTCCCATAATTTAACATTGAAAGCTAAAGTAATTGTTGTGTTACAGTATTATTGCTACATATGAAAGGTGATGAATTACAGAGTGGAACTTATTCACTTTATTTTCAGGTCCTGCAGTGAATCCACTCCTGACCACACCATCATCCTTTCCCAATGAGGACTTTTCACTCTGTCACTCAGAGGTGACAGAAAAGGATATGTTGTCTGTTGAACCCAGTGATCAGCTAGTGAGCAAATTTTCCACAAAGGAAGGGTAAAACTACCCAAAGAAAGCACGGCCCACGAAAGAGCTCTATGTCTGAAAAATCTCAGGGTGCAGAGGTTGCCGAGTTTGGTGGGGTTCAGAACCAGATGGGAGGGATTCCACATGCAGAAGTCAATACCCAGTTCCAGGGCCCGTGAGAACCAGGGCCGCTGCCCATTTTATGGAGGCCTGGCTCCATCAATCAGGAATAGATGGCGTGAATCTCTGAATTCAGTGACTAAAACTGGCCAAATAAGGTGATGGATTAACTTTCTCAACTTCCCACTGGTTAATCCTTTATGAGACATAGCAACCTTTGATGAAGTCGGTAACAGAAGGGAGAGGAGATTGAGTCAAAGCGGAATTGAAATGAATTCCATGTGCCAAGGTACAGGGAAGGGAGGCTTTGTACCAGACATATGCAAGGACACCTTACTGAGTAATGACACCTGGCTGGGTAATGACTCCACACCGTTTGAATATGGTATTGGGTTGTGCTGATGACCAGTGGAAGAATAGATTGATAATTTGTGCAAATAAAATTGGGAAGGGAGGTTAAGAGAGTAAATTTTATGTTATGCATATTTTCCCACAAATTACAGTAAGAATAAATGTCAGGAGTGTTGCGCAGCTGAGCCACGCAGGTAGAGCTCTGAAGCAAACCATTTCTTGATTCAAGTCAAGAGTTGGCTGCAAGATGTACTACTAATATCAACAGCAAAACACACATGCACACGTGTGCACCCCCTATACGCACACGCAAATGCACGTGAAAAGGGAGGGAGGGAGGGAGGGAGGGAGGGAGGGAGGGGAGGAGAGGAGGAAAAGGGTTCATGAATTTTTAGGGTACCATGGCTGCAGAAAGCTGTATCATGACACCAGCTGTGGTGAGCAGAGGTGGGACAAAGGCATGGTGACAATCATTTAGACCCTTCTTCCCCTTCCCAAATAAACTTGAGAGAGTCTCATGTTCTCCTTGGATGCAATGTCCTTAGAAATAAATTCAACAGATCAGATCAACAGAGCATTTGGAATTATTTCATGCTCTAAGCTTCATGAAACATTTATCACCAACAGAACCCCCCTTGTTATGAAAGGATTTGACCAGGTACATCTCCCGCTTCAGACAAAATAATACATTGTGCGATTTGGGGGAAGGAACCAATTCAGCTTGACAGCAGCCTGGTGGAAAGGCCTGGGCTACTCAATGATCTCACAGGCCCTGATGGAAACAGCTACAAAACCATTACTAGAATCACAGAGTTCACATCATTCACAGAAATCACCTCAACAAACTTCCTACCCATGTCACCGTGGCGTAAGTACTCTGCCTAGTGTCCCTATAAACACGCCACTTGGTGCCTATAAATGAACTGACTTATCAATTCCATTCACCTGCAACAGGGCCTAGAAACCACAACAGGCTAACTTGAATTGAAAAGGGGTTGACTGTCAGAACTACGACTTGTTCTTGTTTGCTTGGGAACCAGAGCACCTAAGAAGAGGTGTTCTGTCCGAGTACTTCAGATACATGCACAGTCCTGCTGAGTCTTCACAAAGGAACCGTGGGCATGAATGAGCCATTTCTGTTCTAGAAAAATTAACCAATGAACGTGGGGAACTGTTGGCTTAGTGTGTGAACTGATTCAAGGTGACAAACACAACTGCCCAAAGACACATGGAGATGAAGGGGCTGCAGGCACAAGGTCACCTCTTCATGGAAAAGATTCACAGCCTCGCAGCAAATTCTGCAACGCCACAGTCAATACAAAGAAGGATCAGTCCCCAACCAGGTTATGGGCCATCGTAGTCAGAGTCTCAGCGTATGCTGGATCTAAATAAAAATATTGATGCTTCAGGAGGCTGTGGAGATGACTCAGTGTGGCCTCTCTCAGGCAGAAACAAGAACACAGTCACAGAACGCAGGAGATTTCTTTATGGAGTCGAATCCCAAAGCAGAGGGACAGAAAAAATGAGGGGAGGGGATGAATTTCCTTGACTGCAGAAGTGTGTGCATTCTGCAGACAAAGCAGGTGACAGGTATAGATGTATTCATGTAGAAAGACATTATAATGAATCCACAGCGTATCGCACCATGGCTAACACCGCAGGCTGGAGCCCCAGAGGCAGAACCCCTGGATCCGGGTCCCACCTCCACCACTTGTGGGGTCTTAGGTGAATGACTGATCATCGTGGGGTACGCCGGGAAATCACCTGCCACACAGGACTCTGTCAAGTCACCTGTGGTTAGCAGTGCTGTTGCCTTGTTAGGAAAGCCCCAGAGACGCGACTAAAAGTGCTCAGCTGTCCCACAGAGCTAAGATGTGCTTGGGCAAGGGCAGAGACGAGTTTTGAAGATAAAAGGAATTGAGTCCCTAAAATTTAGAGACAATTTAATTTATTTTCAGAGAAATAATCTAGACCTTTTTCTTCTCTTTAGATAAAAATGACACAACAAATGAATCCCCAGGGTCCAGTGAAGACTGCATTTCTTTTCTCAAAATCACGTGTTTAAATATACAAACTAAGTCATGTATTATTTTGAAACATCACAAATCTCCAAAAATAAAATACATTTTCATTGACTTGTCCATGATTCATAATATAATACACAAAACACAGGAGAGCTCCACAGAGACACAAGACCAGACCCGGGACTTTGCAAAGGCTCTGAGTGGGGTCCCTGTCAGAGGGTGTGCTGGAAGTGGCTGTTCCAGGGCCTGGGATTGCCTGAGATGGAGCCGCTCTGGTGCCTGCCTGGTCCCGATGGGTGGGGCTGGACACTGCTCAGGTTCACCACGATGACGGGCTACGTTTCAGAAATCACAAAAGCCACTGTGATGTGAGAACACCTGCGACTTCTACTGGTCACAGGTTTTGCCTAAGCCATGCCAACGAGTAGCCCCCTCTGGTTAAACTTTGGCAAAGACCATCATGACGGTTTTGCTTTCACCCCAGTTCGTGGACCCCGAGGGCCCACGATAAGAAGTCTCACTTTCACATGTGAGATGAGGAGGACGGGGCCTGAGGAATTGGAGAGCACCTCCTTGGGTAAGACCCAGAAGGGTCAGGAACAGAGAAGCCCAGCATTTGATTTAGGATTCTCTGGTTTAAACTTAGCCTCTCTGAAGCTTCTTAGGTGAAACCATAAACACGCACATCACCATGGGGATGGGTCTGGGGGGAAGAAGGGATGGCATCCACCCTGGGCGCAGGACCCACAGGGCAGCAGTGACAGAAGCACCAGCAAGGCATGTGGGGCCGTTCTGACCTGCGGCCAACTCAGGCATCCAGCAGCGACGAGACATGTGCACCATAAGGCGTCCCCAGACATCGGGGAGGCCAGCGGGGGCTGGGGTTGTGCATTAGCTCTGTGGGGACAGTCAATTCCCAGGACACTGCAGAGCTGGTGTCAGCGACAGGGACAGCTGTTTCCAGGGGGGAAACCTGAGTGACAGATCAGGCTGTGAGGGGTCACCAGGGGCTTGTAGAGAGGACGTTTTCCCACAGGGCAGTCAGAGGCGGGATGGGACTCTGGGGCATTTCCAGGTACCCAGATGAAGAGCATCACAAAAGGAGAGGATCAGATCCAGGAGAAAGCTCAGAACTGAGGTCCAGGCCTGCCTCACCTGGCCCAGGTGTGTGTTCGAGGTGAGAAGCATCTTTTGAAGTGCTGGCGCCTCCCAGGCCTGGCCTGGGTGTACCCTCAGGTGGCCTATTGCTGGGCAGCTGTCTCTGGGAGGGACTCCTGAACTGACCCTGGGTTTCATGACTTTAAGCATCAGCTTGGCCCCAGGACAACACATCCAGGGCCCCACATTGTATCCCACCACATCTACCAGGACAAGTGTGGACAAAGGAAAAGTAACAGGTGACTTCTGATATTTTGGTTGATTCCATTAGGAAGATGTCAATAGCTTCAGAAAAATGTGTAGGTGGCAGAGAAACAGCTGGAGGCCAAAGTGAGTACTTGTTAACAAATTTCTAATCTGTGGATTTCTGGAAGTATTTGGGAGCGTTTCAGAGTGAAACTCCCAGGGTCAGACAGGGCCCCACCTCCTGATGTCTGCCCAGCGCCAGACCCCCAAAGGGCACCCTCCAGGCCACAGGGCACCCTCCAGTCCCCAGTGTGTGGGGGTGGCATAGGGGAAGCTGAGCTGAGCTCAGAGCCCACAGAGGGAGGCCCACAGAGGGAGGCCCACAGAGGGAGGCCCCAGGCCAGGGCGTGGCACTCTGGGCCGCTTCTGCCTGGTGTCGTGGTCAAGCCTCGAAGTGAGGAGTTCACAAAGGAAGGCAGAGGACAGCTGGAGGATGGTGGGGGCAGAGTGAAGGGGTCGGGCGGAGCAGAGGCCCTGGCTGCAGAACCCGGTTTCCTCACCTTCTTTAAGGCGAAGTCAAAAGGAAGAAGAAAGAACAAAGACTGACCGTGACCGTGTGGGGAGGGAAGGAGGCTTGCCGAGGAGGCTTTCCGTGAAGAGAGAATCTGAGAGGCATCATGAGGTCTCGCACGTGTGTGCACGCACAGATTCCAAGCCCAGGAGTGACTGGGTTAATTATTTCCTGTCTTCTACTGCTTCTAGTGTTGATTTGTTCTTCTTTATTCATTTGGTGACTTTCTATTCTTTTCAAGAATACGTTCAGTGCAACGAACTTCCTCTTAGCACTGCCTTCACAGTGCCCCGGAGATCTGATGTTGTGTGGCTATCCACATTTATCCCTAAGAACTTTTTACTTCGTCCCTGATTTCTTCTTCTATCCATTGCTCATTCAGCAGTGCATTAGTTAGTCTCTTCAATTTTTTTATTTTATCATTGATTTCTAACTTAATCCCATTATGATCTGATAGAATACAGGGTATATTTTCTGAGTTGCTTTGTGGCCTAAGATACAGCCTATTTTAGAGAAGGATCTGTGAGCACCCTGAATGGACGGAGGCAAGCAGCAAGGGCAGTCCAAGAAACGGGTGCAGCCAGGGCGGGAGGGAAAGGCACTCAGGCGGAGCCCATATCCACTGGGAAGGTCTACTGCAGAGAGGTGGGGCAGAGGGAAGGGGGAGAGCACAGGAAGCCCAGATGGAGAGGACAGCAGACTCAGAAGCAGCCCTGGGGAGAGTGGACAGCACTGTGGAGGGAAGCACACGCCCACTGGAAGCCAGGTGTGGATGGCATGACGGGTGCCAGGCTGAGCAGGGTCAGCCTGGTAGAAACAAGACCTGGACTAACCTCAGAGCAAGTGACCAGGCTGCACAGGAAGGCAAACCATCCAAAGGACAGAGCTTGAGATTAGGACACTTTAGAAAGGACAATATGGTGGACTGGACAGGATCTGCGTTTAATAAATGAAATACAGAAGCTATGTGTCCTCAGATTGAAAGGTACATGGTCAGAGGAGCAAAAGTCACCACGTAAAAGGTATTTGTACTCTAAATGCATGGCAAAGGACAGAACTATTCAGAAGGCATAGAGCCTTTCCAATAAGAAGGTGGTGACGGAGAAGAAATTGAATTGGTTTCAGGAAAAGGTGAAGGGTTAAGAAATGAGTAAAAAGTGAACTGTGAAGCCCAGTGTTGAGACCAAGGTCTACCAAATGCAGGATTAGAAGACACTTGTTAAGACTCAAAAGTGCAATGTGTCGGAAGCACGTCTGAAGGAGGGAGGCCAGCAGAGCCCACCAGACGTACGGCCACGAAGGAACAGAGGTCCTGTGTAAAGAGAGAGGCCTCATCTTTTCTTTTTTGTTTTATATCTTTATTTTTTTATTTTTACGTGGTGCTGAGAATTGAACCCAGTGCCTCACGCATGCTAGGCCAGCGCGCTACCACTTGAGCCACATCCCCAGCTCCAGAGGCGTCATCTTTTCTGATCCTTCTATGTTAAGAGCCAAAATCAATTGATTGAATTCTGAGGGATTTGTCACAGTGGGAGATTAAAGAAAAATCCAGATGGTGGAGAAAAGGGACGTGGACAGGAAAAAGGCAAAGGCTTTCCAGAGCAAGAGAGTCTTCAGGTGTGACTCCAGGAAGCTGACACCGTGGCACCCAGGATGCCCTCCGCACGCCCGAGCTTGCCACACTCTTGCCTGAACTGCAGGGCTACTTCCGGTGGGCAGGAGGGAGGAGGCCTCAGTGCTGACCATGCATGGTCTCCTCCTCCTCCCACCCTCAATCCACCACAGTCCCAGACCTTGCACGGAAAGCCTAGCGCTCTTAGATCTCAGAAGATGGGGATGTACAGTCATTTCTGAATACTCATTATTTGCAAGTGACTGTGTCATAAATCAGACCTGTGTCATAAAAAGGAATCAATAAGTTTAACAATATGTAGAAAAACAAAGTTCAGAAACAGTAAAAGTGCTCTAAAAATTCAGACACCAAAAATTCTCAAAATTTTTAATTAGAGTTAATAAGAGTTCTCAAAAATTCTTTTCTACCTCCTGATGGTAGAAAGTATGAGCTAACAGTATGAGAAGAATTATTTGCTAAGATGCTTTATTGAATTTATATTTTTTAAAAGTAACATGCTATGTTTAATTTCCTTTAGAACTCTCTCGTCATAATTGAATTTCAAAGCTTTGGTGACTAATCTCCTTTGTGCTACTTTCCCGAGCCGCACGAGGAGGCCTGAGAACAAAGCTGCCGTGGGGCCAAGGAGAGAGGCCCAGCCTCTGCTGTCCCCACGCCTTCCATTCTCATCTCCCACCGATCCACAGTCCTGTGGGCTCTGAAGGGCAGCTCGTTGGCTTACAATATGCCATGATTAAATGTAAACTTGAATGTGAACTATCACTGGGATTCATTGACCAGTAGACAGAGGACAGACATCGGAAGGGCCAGAGGGCCTCTGGAGAGAGTTCCCGGGAAGCCTTGGCTAAGGTCTGGATCTGGTTTGACTACGTTCACCAAGGGCTGGTGTGTGGGGCACCGGGTTCTTGGGGTTCAAGGTGGGAGGTGGGACCTTGCAGGAGGCGTGTTGATCACTGAAAGAAGTAGGCGTGGTTCTCTGGGTCTTTGGTTAGTTCTCAAAGTGGTGCTAGAAGAACAGGTCCAACCCCTGAGTCTCTCTGGCTTCCCACCTCGCCATGTGACCCCTCTGTCTCACGTGTGTTCCCCACTATGTGCCACTCTCATAGAGTCTTTACCAGAGCCAAGCCAGGGCTGGAGCCCTGCCCTTGAGCCCCACAACTGTGAGCTAAATAAACCTCATTTCTTGATGAAGTGCCTAGCACCACAAGTCCCATTATAGTTATGGAAAATGGACTACACACCTTGTCATTTTGTACCAGGTTCCTGCTATTAATTCCCTTGATGGGGACCAAGAAAGAAATACAATATTTGTTTCCTTGGCTCTCATGCAGTTAAATTCACAAATGACACTTGCCCAAGGAGTGTCCAAGGATCACTGTCATCCCTGATGGAGAAAAGAATGAGGCCTTTCACCATAATAGGTTAGGCCCTTACTCCAAGCCCCATACCCTAGGCAGACTCCAGGCTCAGGCTGTGTCTGTGTCCAGCAAGTCCTTCAGCTTCTCAGGTCAGGTCCAGTCTCCGCACCTCACTGGGGTCCTGGAGATGCCCGAGGGCCCAGTGATTCACCAGCACCCAGAGGACTCAGAAAGCTCACTTGGCCAAGTTGTCCTCACAGCTGTGGCGCACTACAGTAAAAGGAAGTAGCGTAAAGTCGGCAGAGTAAAGGTGAACAGGTGTCTGCTCCCAGAGTTCCATGCTAATGGAATCTCGTGGGCACAATTAATTGGCCCAGAAAAACTAAGTACCAACCAAAGAAGCTCACCCATGCTTCCGTGCCAAGGGTGCTGATTGAGGTTGGTCACGCGGTCATGTAGCATGTATGTAACCTCAGCTACTCACACCACCACAGAGCAAAGTAGGTATTCCCCATAAATCATACTGTTATAGTAAACTACAATCAAACTAGATCCATGTGGCCCAAGGCCTTGGGAATATAAATAAGATAAAAACATTCCCAGGGGGCAAGATTCCAACCAGTGTCAAATACTCCAGGGCCAGTCCTGACGCAGGTCTCCCATGGGAATGTGTGGGTTTGGGCAGCCCAGGCCTATTGAGTGAAGCCTTCTTACAATGTCCACTTCCCTTCCACAGTCAAGAGAGAATTCAAGGGCTTTCAAACTATTGTGACCGCGTTCTGCTGCAAGAAATTGATTTTACATAGCAACTCAGTAAACAAACAACCTGCACATAAGTAACAGACACGATTCCAAAGTGCAATCACTCATTCTGCTAGTGACTCTCCATGGGGCACTGTTTTTATTGCATTTTATTTTTGTAAGCTGATCATGACCCACTAAATTAATTTCATGACCTTCTATCATGTCACAGCCCACATTACGAAAAAAACAAATGCACAAGAGAGCTGATACGTTTAAAGTGCTAAGGAGCTCAGAGCCATTATTTTAAGAAAGGGCAGCTACATTGGTAACTGTGTTGGACCTGGGATCATCCATCACGACAGCTGTATATTTAACAAATGGCACCAGGAAGAGAGGAGGATCTTGTTGAGCCACATGAGCATGGCCGGCAACGGTCCAACTTCAGGCAAAGGCAACCATCTCTCCATCTCCCTCCAAATTCTTCCTCTGGGTGCTCCCTCTGACCTCCTGGCTACCCTCTCATTCCTTCTCCTCTCGTGAGTCCAACATACCCACTCCCTCATCTAGCCTTCTCCCTCAAGACAGTGGCTCCGATGCTACATTAATTCCTGTTCTGATCCCTTCTCAGATGGAAACCACAAAGGAGGAAAATAATCAGACAACACAGTGAGCACAAAGTGTTCATTCCCAATAAGTCAGTAGTTACTGCACCCCATATTAAGGTTTAAGGAAGGAGTTCTAGAAGTCAAAAGCTTAACACCCTCTTCTTTCTCAGAACATCATGATTTCTGGAAACCAGCAAGAGATGGTATGCTCAAGATTCCTCAAGTTCCACCATGTGGCTTAATCTATCAAGAACACTTGCTGGGTTATATGACCCTGCAGGGCTTCAGTGCATGCCACAGAAATAAGAGTTTAAAACTCTGGGTTACAAAATATCAGTCCAGGGTATCTTACAAAGACTTTGGTGCCTGGAAAGGAGAGCAAGAGAGTTAAGATGGCCGCATGAAGAAGACCCTGCATTCATGGTGAGAGAAGCCCATCTCCAATAATGACAGTGCAATTACTTAGGTAAGAGTCAGCCCTGTGACCCCCCAAATGGGCCTTACATGGTGAAATCATAACACATTCAGGTTCAAACTGATCTCACCACATGACTGGAATCTCTGCTGGGAGTCAGACGTCCCGTTCACTGTTCTCCACCTTTCAAAGTCATTCTTGAAATAGAAGCCACTTTTCTAAACTAAAGAGCTTGGTTTTCCTATGTCTGAAAAGAAGTGTTCCAAGAGTACTGGCATGAAAGAAAAAATGAAATTGATCCTCTAATAAATCTGTTATGCCTGCAACAAGCCCAGTCTTTAAGTACACATGGCAATTTATTCAATTACCATCAATCTTCCTGCAGCATGATTTGTGGGTGACAAGAAAAATAATACACATAAAAGTGGTTTTGATGCTTATGATGCTCACATATAAAGATATCTACTCACCAGACTCTTTGATTCACACTGCTAACAACAGATGCTATTTGTGGATTGATAGCTGGACTATTTGCCAGGTTTAGTCTTTTAGTTCAAGTGATAAATACTATATTTGCTCCCATAATTCCGTCTCACCCACACTTTTTTAAAGGAGATATTTTACAGGCGAGAGGGAAATCATGCAGCTGGAAGCAGAGCTCTCTCTCATGGCAGATGGTATGAAATAAGTACCAGGAAGTTCCCCAAATGGTAAGAACACTGAAGGCCACAGGGGAGCATTCAAAAGTGGTGATCACCCTAAAAAAATCCAGGAAGGTGTTTTGATAGTCCTCCTTTCTAATTACTGCCTTGACAGATAAACCTTCTGTAATTATTTTCTCTATTTTGGGGTAAGTTTAAAAATACAGAAAATATTTTGGGGGAGCTTAGGCCTTTGTATTACTGCAATCTACTATTTAAAGATAGGAAGGTAACATTTCAAAGGTACCAGTGCCATTAAAATTAACTACAAAACTCTGTAAGCTTTTGGAATGTGCACGACTATTTGGGGAACACAGCTCTGTGTGTGCGTGTGTGTGGGTGCACATGTGCAGAAACACCTCTAGCACACTCCTGGGTCACGCCACACACTAGCCGAGGCCAGAACCGGAGCCACCAGTCCTTGTGAATGCTGGGTACAGTGCAGGCGACCCGAGGCTGAGCCGGAACTGGGCCTCCTCCCAGGCAGGACGTGGACAGGCCACACTGCATTCTGCACTCGGTGACCATTCATGCACTGGTGAGCATTAAGCAAAGCACAGAGGTCAGCAGAGCATGGAGCCAGAGGTGATCCCGACTTGTGATGAGCACGAGTGGATGGAGACTTGAGCTTTAGGAGGCTCCTCCCTGGGAGAAGTAGGGGGAATGGTCCTTACTGACTCTTGGGCTAGAAGCTGAGAAGGAAAAGCTGTCCATGCCACCATCCACACGAAGGCAAGGCGGCAGGAGGGCTCTCTCTGCCCCGTGGGGCATGGTGGAGATTAGCTGCAGCCTCTGGCTCGCCCTGGTGGAGGGAAGTCCAGAATGCTCACAGAGACTCCTCCACTCCCAGGAGAGGGAGGCTGCTCTGGCCACCTCTGCAGGCCAGCTCCTTTCTTCTCTGGCCTCCTTCCCATCATATTCCATGAGACACTGACTCGTGCTAAGTCTGACGGTTTGGTCCAGCTTCTTCCTAACATTATGCTCCACGTGCATACACAAGACAACACACACACACACAGAGCACGGGACAGTGTACGGGACTTGCCTTAGAACATGAGAAGGAAGGGTTCGTGGCAGGAAGTGGGATGTGGTTCTTTTAAGTGATAAAAATCTTCCCTTCTAGCCATGGCTCAAATCTGCCCTGGTCTGCACTTTCTCGTGGTGCTCTCACCTCCCCAGTTCTCTAGCCTCTCCCCTCTCCTCTCTCTGCTTGCTCTCTTGCCTGCCCTCCCAAGTGCAAACATCCCCCTTCCCACAAATAACGTTTTATTACTTGGGTTCTCAGCATCTCACTTTCCATATTCAAGCAACTTTCAAAATCATTTTTCTTGGCTGGGGATGTGGCTCAAGCGGTAGCACGCTCGCCTGGCATGCGTGAGGCCCAGGTTTGATCCTCAGCACCACATACAGACAACGATGTTGTGTCTGCTGAAAACTAAAAAATAAATATTAAAATTTTCTCTCTCTTTAAAAAAAAAGATTTAGTTCAAAATCATTTTTCTCAAGAAAGAGGATTCTCCCCAAATTCTCAAGAAAAGGAGAATTCCTTCTGGTGGCAACTGACATAAATTATTTTTTTTGTTTTCATACCAAAAAATCTAAGTGGATTTAAGCATCACCCTGGAGCTTCCTGCTCTGTCTCGTCCCCCTCCACAGCTGTATGCAGAATTCATTCTGGATTTATTCACTTGGTAAAAATATATGAAGAAACTCCAGTGGCTCTAGGATTTCTCCCATTGAGTGGTGGAGTTCGACCCGCTCCCCTTACACCTGAGCTCACCTTAGTGACTGTGATGGTTAGTTTTGTGTGTGCACCTGATTGGGCCACAGGACGCCCAGAGAGCTGGTAAACAACCTTCCTAGTTTGTGTCTGTGAGGAGTTTCTGAAAGACCATCGTTGATTGGCAGGCTACGTAAAGGAGACCCACGGGCTCAAAGTGGATGGCCAGCATGGAGGCCTCAGTGAATGGAACAGAGAGGCTCAGGGTCCGTGGCCTGGTGCAGCAGAGGAGTCAGGGGCCGAATGTCCCACCCTTCGTATATGAACAAACCAAGCTGAATCACTTCTGCTGAACAATAAGCAGGCCGATGGAGCCAGGTCACCTCAGCCTCTTTCCACACACCGGGAGGAGGGGAGCATCAGCCCTGCATGGTATCGTGAGCCGCTGGCCCACAGGGACCAGCATGGCCAGCCCTGGTGTGGGACACACGGCTTTTCCTATCTCAACTTTTCTCCATCTTTATGTGAAGAAGGGGGCAGGGTGGAGAGAGCTGGAAGTACCTGCTTCTTCCCAGTGACCTGAAGGTGCTTCTGCTCAACAGCAGGGCACACAGACCTCTCCCAGGGGCACCGCATAGCCCCAGGGTCAGGGGAGCATGCCCGCCTGTGGGGGCAGCTCTGCAGCAGCCCAGCACTCAGGAATGTGCTCCTGAGCCCTAGTGTTTTCCACTCTGTGGGGATGAGTGGTGACTGGGCGGGAGGAAACCCTGGGAATCCTACCTATGGCTGAATGAATACTCCACTGGGATCTTGGGCCCATCTCCTGAAGGAGAAAACGGCAACCGCCCATCAACCTCAGAGCCATGGGGGCCAGGCATGTGGGCAATCGGGTTCCAGCAGCTGAGTGCTGAGCCCTTCCCCTTTGTGATGAGGTGGCTGAGGGGGGTCAGCACACCTGGCAGTAGGGAGGGTCATCCTCTGATGGATCTGTTGGCTCCATGAGACTCCTGTCTCCTCGGTTGGTGGAGCGGTGCTATTCCCTGACATCTCTCCTCCTCTGTGCCTGGCTCCTTCCACATGCACCAGCTGCTTCTGGGTGGACATAAGCTACTGGGTGGAGGGGCTGGGGGCTCTGTCACTCTGCAGACCCCATCGTCAGGGCAGGGTCATGTCTGCTTTTGGGTCACTGTGATCCTGCCTGTTTTCCCAGCTCCATCTTTGCCTCCTCCGTGTGCACCCCCTCCTCGGAGCCTTCTCTTTCACCTCCTGCCACTCCTCTCCGTGGACTCCTCTGTCCTAACACACGCCTCCATCTGTGCCTGGCTCTTGCCCAGTGCACTCTGTGGCTGACCGCTGATCCATTGGTGGCTGGAACCATCTCCACAGTGAGAATTTGAGCTCATTGAGGCCAGAGACTATTTAAAGTCCCTTGCGATGTTCAAAGGCTCCACCACGCTGGAGAAAAGTCAGCATTAAAAGAACACCGGCTGAAATGCCTAAAACACAACATGAATGCCTGGAACTGAAGGCCACATGAAGAACAGGCTCTGGATCGAACCGGAGAACCTGGCCCCAACTCTGACTACCCAAGACTCCAGGCCAATCCTTCAATGTTTTCCAAACTACCTGCAAAATGGGAGGTTTAAACCTTGCCATAGTAAGGACTCCGGTCACTGGCTAGCTGCCCTGGTTACTTACTCTCTCTTCTGTCCACCTCCTTCCTTTACCTCATCCCTTTCCCCCAACTCTACCCCTACCACAGTCAGCCCTGCAGGTTCTGCACGTTAGATCTCTATGGAGAAGCTCCACCACTTTGATTTGAAGAAAAAATTTAAAAGTATGTACACAGAATTCAGAATGTATACAGACCAAACCAAAGAACAAACCCCGCACCTAGGACATCTTAGAGAGTAGAGCTGGTATGTGTGTGTGCATGTGTGTGTGCATCTGTGTGTAAAATGTCATGATGTCCAGTTTGAAATCTAGGATGTCTGGTCAGCTACACAAACAGGGTGTGGTCAGCAAGATGGAGTGAGATAGACATTGGTGCCCTTGTTGGTGTGAGATTCCACATGGTCACCCAGACTCCACAACGAAAGCAGTTCCTACAGACAGCAAAGAGAACAAAGGCTTCAAGGACCCAAATATGAGCTCCCACAAAAGACTTTATGTGACCTGTGGGAGACTGAATTTAAAGAGTATCATCTATTATTATTATTGGCCACGGTTGTTCTATAAAGGTTTTATGGAGGGGGAGAGCAGGAGTGTAGAAGAACTCATTTTGTGTCATTATTTGGAAGCTATTACTAAATCAATAACGCCACCATCCTCAGAATTTGGAGAGAGCCCCATTACAAAAGTGTTTCCTCTGCTACGATTCTTTAATGACTGTGTTCACTGAGAGGAAATCTGAAAGACAAGGCGACTGCTTGGTATGTGCTCCTTGCCTTGCACTAAAACCTCCCCGGAGACAGAATGATCAGCTATTGAAGCCGGTTACGCATGTGCACCGACTCCCGCGCCTGTGCTGAAAATTAAGTACCAAAAGAAAGAAGGAGAATGTTGGAGCCAGGGGGATTTTTAAAGGAGGAGCACCTGGCTTTGGACAGCATATTTGTTTTCCTCTTAGAAACAGTATTCACAAAATAGAATTTTGAAACCGATAACAAACTGTTAATAAGATCTGTGTTGGGAATGGCTGGTCTTCAGGTACAGAGAAGAGAGCACTAGGCTTGCTAGAAAATGGTGACTGCCACTTTGCTTTGCAGATTACTCATATTCAAGGATGCACCACAGACAGCACACATGGCAGAGCTGCACATTGTTCATCTGGGCACGGAGTCTTCTAAAACTGTTCTATTTATTGTATTTGTTTTGTGTTTTTCCATATTCCCCCTTCAAATTTTCTTTAAGGGCTGTCCTTGAAGCTTTGGGGACGAGGGGAAAGTGGAATTTGAGAAGCTGTGTAGTGGGGTAAAAATGCCATTATGGAACCTTTTTATCCCCAAAGGATTCCTCTTAATTAAGAACAAACAGGCTCAGGAGGAGTTCTGGCTCTCTTCTAAGGGAGAAGAGAGGTTTTGAGAAGCTGCTGGAATTCACAGTCTGCTCATGCAAATGTGCTCTCAGTCCTGCTTTTAATGAGTTTAAGTCCACCTTGATTTCCTCTGAGTACAAAGAGCAACAGTCACCCTGTGCCCTCAGCAGGGGAACCGCTGGGAAGGTTCTCCTGCGCAATGTCATGGCAACCATCTCCTAGAAAGCCCGACGAGCTGGGCTGTGAGCTCAGAAAGCTGTGTCCCAGCATAGGGACAGCTGCCTGTTCTAGACTCCTTGAGGAGTCGGCTTCCTCATTCAGGAGAAAAATAAGGCTGTGACTGTGAAACCAGTTGCAGAGTGCATGAAATTCTACTAAATGAGCAAAAAAAGGTGTCTAGCTCTCCTTCTCATCCCCTTTCTGCATCCTTCTTCTATGTTTTACACTAGCAGCTGTTCTTCATCTCCCTCCTGAATGGCCTCATTAAGCATCTAGCCTGTACCCGGCACTGGGCTGGTGCCGAGGGTCCTGCAAGGAACTCGTCAGTTGTCCAGGATCAGCACAAGGCAAGCAGCCTCCCAGGGACAGCGCCTTTCAGGTCCTCCATAGCTGCAGGGGAAGCTCCGGGTGGTGCTGCCTGGGGGATGTGCACATGGCCTTGCTCTGACTACCTCACACAGCCCTGGACGCACAGCCATCCTGAAGACCAGGCACTTCTGACCACAGCCTGGTTGATGTGGATTTCACCGTCTTTACACTGCCAAAGAAAATTCCTCAAGTGGCTATTTCAATGTAAAATAAACAAAACAAGGATTCTTAGGCATGCTTCCTGATCCTCCTGGGCTGAGGCCTTCTCCCACCAGTTTCCTCACTAGTCTTACAAAGATGACAAAGGGGCATAAGTGTCTGTAAATGAGTCAAGGGAAGCTCAGCGTCACCCTATGCAAGGGCAAATTCTGGCTAGGTTTCAGGTCCCTGGGTCAGATGTTTCATTACTGTGCACGCCACCTACTTGACATCCTGAAAGAAACAAACCTACTCATTTTTAAAATTTTTATATAATACATAAACATTCATTGAGCACATTGGGGATGTAACAAAACCAATAAACCAGGTCCTTCTCTCCTCGTGGGAGAAAACTGGAATGCTAACCTCTCAGCGTTTCTGCATTCAGTGTCTTAACACAACGCATGCTTAGGGTAACCTGGATGAGCAGATGGCGTGACGAGCCTGGGGGGACTTGGGCAGGGGCTGCAGAACCTCTCTGCCGTGGGGTCGGTGGCAGTGACAGGAAGGAGAGAGCCCGGGGAAGATCCAGGGCAGAGCCTCTGGGTAGAAACAGCCAGGATGAGGCCCAACGCAGGGGTGCCCACAGGTGTGAGTAGACGGGAGCCAGTGTGGCCAGCGCATGTGCTATGCAGGGAAGAGTGTCCTCACCAGGCCAGCCCATCAGACCAGCCGTGGACACCGGAAGGACACCAGAAGGGAGGCCAAACCAAGCAAGGCAGTGCCCTGGTCTGATTTACGTTTTAACACTCATCTGGCCTTCTTATGAGGACTGGCCTGCAGCAGGGAGAGTGGCAGCAGAGGCCTCTGTGGAGTGACTCCAGTGATCCCCCAGAGGACGGAGGCTCCAGCTGGTTTGGGGACTGTGGTGAAATGAATCCCTGAGGTCATACTTTGACGATGGGGTTGACAGGACTCACTGATGGACAGATGGCCATGAGGGAACTCGAGTGACACCAGGGCTTCTTGTCTGAGCAATGGGGTGGGTGGTGGAGATGTTCCCTGAGATGGAAAACTGTGGAGGAGGCCACTCACAGGGCCTCCTGGGTGAGGAGTTCTCTTCCAGCCAAGTGCTCAGCGAAGACACGTCCGACCTCACGAGTGGTCGGCGGTACTTTGAAACCTGAGTGTAGCTCACTCAGGGGACGAGGGCAGAGAAGTATGGCACATGCCAGCCCCTGGTGCTGGTGATCCCCCTGGAAGAAGACACAGCTGGAGAAGGGAAGGCTCCAGGCTGGGCTCCAAGAGGTTAAGTAGAGGACACAGAATCAGCCAAGGACACGGAGCAGGAGGGCCAGAGCGGAAGGGGCAGTCAGGAGCGAGCACGTGAGATGGGGCCAGCTCTGTGCAAACAAAGGGAGTCGAGCTGAAGGCAGAAAACAGCGAGGGTGGACTGTGGACCTCCACAACCCCCGGATGACACTGGCCCTTCCTAACGTTCTGTTCCATTAGGAACAGTCTGTCCGTGGAAAATAGCTTTTCCAACAGTTCTTTTAGTGAAGTTCAGGCATCTGAGTAAAAAGTGGGACCCTTCTTAAAAACACAGTTCTGAGACCCATAAAGAATAAGGTTAATAAGAATCCATCACCCTCTTGCAGGTATCCTGAGACTTGACCTTCATTGGGATCCTCCATGCCCATCTTACCCAGGTTCTTCCAGACCAGACTGTTGCTTCATTATCCTTAGGAGACACACTAGGACCCAGACGGGAGGTTTCACTTGCAGAACATTGAGGGATGTCAAGTAGGAGATGAGGAATTGGAAAATACAAGCAGAGCAGCTAGCTCATCTGCTATCACGCCCAGAATGAGGAGGTGGCCAAGTGCCTACAGGGCCACAGCCAGGCCAGCCTGACAATGGGGAAAATTTGAAACATGACAGAAACAGAACCTCCAGTGCCTTTTGGGCTGGCTCAGAAGCCCCCGCTTTGAGTGGAGGTCTGACTCAGGAGAACTGGGGAAGGCCCCTGTGGGTGAGGACCCTGAATCCTGTGCTTTTCAGAGCACCAAGCCTGCTCCTTCCTGTCAGTACCAGTGCTGGAGCCGGAGGGAGAGCCAGATGGGCCGGGGCCAGGGTGGTGGGATGCTGGAAGGGAGTGGGGAAGAGGTCCCCAGGACTGCTGGCTTCTCCCTCTCTGGTGACTAGGGGAGCATCAAAGCTCAGACTGCCCTTGCTAAAGTCAGAGGATAGCGGGGTAACCTGAAGGGGACCAGAAGACAGCTTACATATTATATACCTTTTATGGTCCCAGTGCATTTTCTAAATGAATGGAAGCGTGAGGTAACAGGGAAATTACATGTCAATCAAGGCAGGAGACCAAGACGAGAACAGAGAGCAGTGATCCAGAAATAAGCAGACCCAGGCAATGGACCGCGCCTCCACCTCTCACTGTGCAGCCTTCCTGCACAGTGCTGACTGCAGCATGTCCACACTTGCAAAGTGAGGACTCTGCGATATTTTCTAAGGGTTACCATCTGACCCAGTAGCATGGAGTAAGGTCCACTCATTTTCCTGTTTTAACCATATTTGGCTGTACTTATTTTAACTTATAAAACAAATAAAGCCTCAATTTTTTTAAACCTGATGCTTCTTTAAATAATACATCACAGACTAAAAGTTTGGCTGGTTTATTATTTATCTTCAACTTCTCCCCATAAAAGAATTTAAACATGGCAGAAGGCTTAATTAAGTATACTGAAAAGAGAAGGAGTAAATATAAAGAAGGAGGGACTTGTGACTCTGGTCACGACAGGGGAATGGGTGGTCGGCCTGCCTGCAGAGCTGGACCACACATGAAGCTGAGGTTCAGGAACTGGACAGACGCTGCAGGCTGCCCTTGGGAGAAGGGAGCACCAGCATGCCACTCACAGCTTCCTGCCAGGGCCGCTTCCCACTGCAGCACGGGGCCGTGGAGACACGGGAAGCAGCAGTCAGGATGGTGGAGGAAACACAAGTCAGAGTCGGACTCTGCTGAAGCAGCAGTAGGTGCAGGGACAGTGACCAGACCTCTGCTGTGGACCCCTCTGACAAAGCCAGGAAAGAAAGCACAGAGGACCAAGCCCCGCATCCAGCAGATGAAATGCAGCCCAGACCAAATCTCCAACTCTTTAAAAGAATGTCTTAAATTCAGATTAAGACAGAACCTATGATGTCCTACGTTCAAAGCTATGAGACAAAGGACCAGGAGACCAATTATAGCCTGAGGAAAACCCTCCCAGAGAGCTAGACTGAGAGAGGGTGGGTAGACTACAAAGACGAGGGCTTCACAACAGCTGTATGAACTGTTTGATGATTTAAATGAAAAGGTCTACACAATACCTCTCACTGTCATCTGGGTTGTCTCTTCTGTTATTGAATTCTTTATTTATTGTATTTTTATATATTCTAAATGCAAGTCCATGGTCAGATATGAATTCATAAATTTTTTCACATTCTGTGTGTTCCCACTTCCTCAATGGTATTCTTGGATGCACAAAAGTTTTTGATTTTGATGAAGCCAATTTATCTATCTTTCCTCGTTCTTTGTGTTTTTGTGGTCATACGTAAGAAACAATATCCTAACCCATAGTCAGATTTGTTTCTTTTCTATTCATATATTGTGGTTTTTTGATTCTAAAATTTCCATTTGTTTCTGTGGCTTTGCTTTTTTCTTAAAATTTTGAAAGTTTATTTCCTACTAACTAAAACTGTCTCTTTTTAGGTCATTCCATGTACTGGCCTGGCTCCAGCACCCTCTCCTTTTGTGACCCCAGGAAAGTTACTTAATGTTCCTGAGCCTGAGTTTCTCCACCTGCATGTGAATGAGACATCTGCTTTGTCCTGCTGCGAGTTAGAGAGATGCTGTAGGTGAAGTACGGTCACGGCCATCTTGCATGGTCAGCTCTCATTCCATCGCTGTATATGGTTTCTGCATCAGGACATTAAGGTGGGAGTCCCCACGTACAGGTTTGAGAGTGAGCTCTTCCACTTCCTGCTTCTGCATGTCCTCTCCTGGGAAGCAAGGGCTGCATTTCACCTCCACTCAGGTCCCTTCCAACTCTGAACTTTCTGTCACTGATCCTAAGTATGAATTTGTCAAATTTTTAAAATTCACCTTCGGGAATAGTGTTTTGTTTAAAAACATGTTTTTTCCCTTGGTGGGCCTGGCCACCAGTTCTAACACTGCTTCAATGAATGACTTCAGTGAGGAAGAAAACTGTGCAGGGAAAAACTAATGTATAAAATGGGCATCTCTCACCTTGGAAATTATACTTTTAGTGAAAAGACAAAATTCTGATCATTTCTGAGTTTTTAAGGTTCATGAACTGAGGTTTATTTTTCTAGCCCACTTAAAAACGATTCATTTTTACTTCCTATGGACATAAGCTTAGATTTCGGCTGCCTACTGTGCTATGGAGTGATCCAGAGGCAGAGCTCAGAGTGCTAGTCCCAAACACCACACATCAAGCTGTGGGGTGTCCCCATGAGAACACGAGCCAATGAGACAAGTTTTCATTAGCCCTGGGGTGAAGGCTTCAGCATTCATTTCTCCCTGCAGGCAAGTAGGGCAGGCCTCTCTCCCACCAAGGAGACGCCCTAACGCAGCTGCAGGGCTCAGGAACAGTGCTGGACCCAGGGCTTATGTGGAAGGCCTTCCTCCTTGGGATGGGGAGGAAGAGAGTGCTTTGGCCCCAGGGAAGATGGTCAGATCAGCCTGCAAAGCAACTGGGGGACACAGGTGCTACGGTCAAGGTCATCTTGCACCCTGTACACCCTTGGTGGCACCCTGGAGACCTAGAAGCCCAGCACCAGCCCCCTGCAGCCCCCTCAACACTGCTGTTCCCATGTCCCAGTCTCTTTATTCCTGAACCAGGATGGGAGCCAGATGAACCAGCTTTCAAAATGCCAAGTAAACAAAACCAAATACCATTCTTCAAGCTTTTTTTTTTTTTTTTTTTTTTTTTTTGCCAGGAACCAAATGGAATTGGGCACAAGTCTGGCTTGAAAACCTGTCCTTAGCACAGTTCCAATCCAATTGCACAGTTGGGTTTTATAAAAATTTCCAAATTCTGGGCCACTTTGATGACCTCAGTCTGAATGTCCCCAAGCCATGCACCCTTCCTCATTTGTCACCAATTAAAATAAAAGCCATTTTAAAAAATGAAATAAAGAAACAACCATTCTGTGTCTCAATCTTTAGTTGCTATCAAATCGATATAACAGAAAAGGAGACAGTAAATACAAAAAAATCATCTTGTGTTTTATCCTCTGGTTTAAAATAAAATATTGATATATAAGTATATGGGCTCATTATATTGTGAGAAATGATTGAAGCACCAGGCAGTGGATATTATGATGAAAAAATGATTCTGGTTTACCTGACAAGGTTTGCTCTGACTGCCACTACTTCAGATACCACCTGAACGGCAGTCTGGGGCAGTTTGTTTTCTAGGCTGTGTTTGATTTTGCAACATGCTGGGCCCCTCTGGGCATCAGTTGTAGCTGTCCATAAACTGCCTGCTCAGATCAAAGCCCTACGCACGTTTGCTGGGACAGATTTGCTGCATTCTGTCACTGAAAGGTGTATGAAGCACAGCCAGACCTTGGAGGGGGAAGTTAAGCTGATTTGTATTCTTTTTAGAGGCTTTTGAATGAAGGCAAAAATCCAGCATTGTTCAAGATAAGTTGGATTGGCCTCCTCAGAGGCTAGCCTGTCGAAGGGCAGGAAAAGTCAAAAACCAAATAAACCCAAGAAAGAAGAGGTGGTCCCTCTTTGGGGAATGCCCCTGAACCTAGGCACAGCAGCACAGCGCCTCCCACCACAGATACCCCCCCAACCTTGTGAATGGCCCAGGTGACTCCAGGCAGGAGAACCCTGCTCTAAGCAGGTCGCAATGCCTAGTCCAGAGTTCCAGCTTTCTGTGAGTCAGGGTCCGTAGCTTCACGTTCCTCAGGTGTTACACGCTTGGTTTTATAACATCCCTAAATCTTCTCACAGTGCCAACTGATTCTGGGGTGAGGGAGGGTAGCTGCTTCATGTGGCAAGCGCTCAGGGCCCAGCAGAGAGGACACAGTCCTCTTCCTTCTGAAAGGACAGTGAGAATTAATGAGCTGGCAGGCAAGCCTTGAACATGGGCCATGGCTGAGACACAACATCATCTCAGGTCGCGGTCAGGACCCCTGCTTCCCATCTTACCAGCAGGAGGTCAGCCGGGCAGGACTCTGGATTCCTTCCCATGAGCCAGGGCAAAGGGTCAGGAATGATTCACATGGGGTCTGTAGGCCCACAACATCCTCCTGGAGCCGCCGTCTTTGAAGGTCAACAGGCCAAGGTCAGCGTTGGCTAAACCCTGTTTGTCTTCCAAGGAGATGAGCTCACAGTTGGAAGTCTCAGCCGGCTGGTCAGGCTGGAGCTGCAGAGATGGCCCGTGCCATCTGCTGCTGGCAGTTGGTGGCTCCCTGGGGGTGCCGGGGGCTCTCAAGTCCCAGAGGAACTGGACTCAGCAGAGTTGGAGTAAACAGCACCATTAGAGAGAGGAAGCTAACTTGAGAAGTACAGTCTGCTGAGGCTAACACTGCAGGAGCCGCGGGCTTCCCCAGAGCCCTGTCAACTTACAGAGGCGCTGAGACCTGTCTGAAGACATGCGGGTGTGTGCCGGGGAGGATGCCAGGAGCAGCTAATGTGCAGGAGTCCCCCCAAGCTGTAAATACTATTCCTGACCACTGCACTTGCTGAAGTTGCTGGTCTCTGAGTCCCTCAGGGACAAGGCCCTCAGTGAGTCCAGGGGCCTGCAGGCGGAATATCTGGGCTTTGCACAAAGTTCAGAAAGAGCCCAATATCCGGTCAAGTAAGCTCCATGCGTGGGCCTGAAGGAAAACAGCCAAGCCGCTTGACACTTCTGTTACCTGAGCCAGATATCAGCCACATCCACAGATTCAACCAGCTGCAGACCCAAAACCTTGGGAAAATGCTGTGTACAGACCACTTTTTACATTATTCCCTAAACAAATGACACAGTGTAACGACTGTGCAGACAACACATTACACTCAGAAGAACTCCAGATGGCTTCGAGTACACAGGAAGATGTGGCATCATTTTATGGGAGGGACTTGAACATCCACAGGGGCATATCCTGGGGGTCCTGAGACACCCCCAGGATACTGAGGGACAGCTGTAACTCAGGCAATTTTCACAGGAACCCAGGGCGCAGCACAACCACAGCCTTGGTTTTCAGATGCCCAGAGTGGTGAGGGTGGAGCTGGGTGGAACTCAGGCCCTGTAGACTCAGAACCCGGCCATGACTGCATGGTGCAATGGCTTGCTTTGCTGGCGGAAGACACCAGTGCTTGTTGACCCTGTTTTATGATATCAAAGGCAGCTGAATTTAGCACTTGAGCTCACCTCTGGACATTCAGAAAGAATGTCTGGAAAGGTCCTTGGGTGATAGAACCCAGAGTAAACCTGGCTCAGCCTCCAGCCACCTCATCCCCCTCTTATACAAGGCTATCCTGAGGCCTCAGGCAGGGTTAACTCTGGCCCTGAGTGTCACAGAATCCTGAACCCTAATTTTCTGGGGTGCGTGTACCACAAGGCGAGCCCACCATCAGCTACCATTTCTTTGCCCTCGTCACCATGGAGCCATCACAGGGCCCAGGGCAGAGGGCTCATTTCCATCTCCGTGGTGCTGGCCCACCCCATCAGTACCCAGAAGCACTGACCTTCAGCCAGGTCTCTGATTAGAAGCTACTCTGAGGTCTGGCTTCCTTCAGTCCAGGCTGCTGCTCATGGCACCCCCAGGAGCAGCCCAGCCCCAAGACCTAGCAGCATCCTGTCTGCCAGACCCATCACTAGGTGGACAGAAAGCCTGGCTCTCACTCAACATGGCGCCTGTGAAGTGCAGGTTGAATGAGCGTGGTGTGGACAACTGTGGCCAGCCTCTGAATGGCAAGGAGGGCACCTGACTCCTCCTCCAAAACACACAGGGACAGCTATCTGTCGCCCAAGAAGTGAAGTTCGAGTCCAAGGAAAGCCTCGCCCACTCCTCCACACTAAGGGTAGCAAGCAGTCCATGCCAGCACCCACCTGCTCCAGTCTCCAGGGCCGCTCCAGCTTTCCTCCTGGGCACCCTCTTCCACCTTTCCACCCTCTGCCAGCCTAGACACCCCTCCTGATGAGCCGACTCTGTATGCATCCTTCCCAGGTAGTGCCTTCCTGCTCTTGAAAATCAGGCCCTGGGTCTGACCACAGACTAACCTCCAAGTACTTTGCCTTGTCTGTGGTGTTCCCATCAGAACCAGCAGAGACAGCTGAAGTGAGCACACCTCGTGGGGGGCAGCAGGCAGGGCACGAAGCCCTGAGCAGAGCTGGTCTACTTCTCAGATGGCCCAGGCAGCTGTTCCAGACTGTTCCATAAGGATCAGAATCCCAGCAGCATCTAACCAAATTAGCTATCTTCTTGTGGAAGGAATTATCATAATCATTAGGATTAATGATCTCCAAGATGAAACCTGAAAAACAGGCCTTTTCGGGTAACCTCCGGTTCTTCCAGTGGCCTGCAGTTGTGTGCACTCAGAGTAAGAATTTGCATCACACTTAACACTTCTTTTAGCAGGTCATGAAATGAAGGTGTTTGTGTTCAGGTCTGTCTTTATCCTCATTTTCAAAACCACAAGCACACAGGAAAAGCAGAAGGCAGTGTCACTTCCTGGCATAAGAGACTATCATGAGCCTCTTCAAAGCCATTAACGGCCATCATGGGAGACAGGTGTGCAGGGGCAGCTGGCAAGAGAGATGAACCCATGGGTGTGTCGGTTCTAGGCGGGTGTGTCAGAGGAACAAACCACCTTGTGCACAAGTGTAAAGCTGTAGGAGTCCTCCCTGTGTCCCTCCAGAGCCCATGGGCAGGAGTCTGGTGATGTCACGGAGGATGGAGAACCAGCTCCAGCTCTCTGAGGCTTCCAGCTGTGGAAGACATTACTTAAACAATTCAGTTTGGAGGATGACAATTTATCATTGTTTCCTACACATCAAAACTACAGCCATGATCAAAGCCACAGCACACTCCGACTTACCAATTTTATTTTCTGCATTCAAGATCAAACCTTGAAAATGGGGTCCATTTCCCCCATCACCACTGGCTCTAAAATCCCTGCACACTGTAGATGTGTGCTGGAACTAACTAACAATCAGAGTCCACGAAGCATCTCCCACTGCACTGTCACCTCCGTTGAGTTTACAGGTTCTTTGCACACTTGCTGACACCAGATGGCCGCCCAGTACATGAGACTGACTCCTCCTCAGCCCTACGTCCCCATGAGCCCAGGAGGTAGCAGTTCTTCTCATCTGGTAGCTACACAGTGAGGGTTGATTCATTTACTAACCAATGACAGAAGAAAATTCCAAGAAGTAAACTTCTCTGCCAATCCAAGAAACTTAACCTCAACAAGCCTGTGAAAACCAAGACTGACAGTGAGGGAAAGCCAGCCATGGTAACCCACATGAGCTTCCAACTGTCACCATCCTAATGGCTAGCTGGGCATGCCCGGAGCCCAGAAGGATCATCAGTGCCATCAATAAGAGCTCAACACCACACGTAGCCCTGCAATCCCTCCTGCAGAAGGATGGAGCTTACCTCCCAGACCTCTGCATGGACTTGCTTGGACCAACAGCACACAGAGAGGGCAGGGCAGGCCTGCTCCGAGCCTGTGTCTCAAGAGACCTTGCGCACGCCCAGCCGCTCTCTTCTCTGCCATGGAGGGGCCAAGACTCCCCAGAAGGGAGGGGTGGGGAGTCACACGGAGCAGGGCTGCCTCAGCTTCGCCAGCCCAGATGTGTCTGGCTTAGAGATTTTCCTAGTGGAGGGCTTGTGGTGCTGAGCCACTGAGTTTGGGTGCTCACATAGCAACAGCTAACTGAAATACCCGGTACGGAATCCAGGGTTCTCTGTCCGAAGAGCTGGGACACAGGCAGGAGTAGGGTTTTCTGGTCAGCCATGTTTCTCCCTCTGAAGGGTTTTTATTGTATTAGTCTGCTTTCCATGGCTATAACAACGTTCCTGAGGCTCGGTAGTTTATAAAGAGGTTTATTTAGCTCACAGTTATGGAGGCGGAAAATCCAAGATCAGGCAGCTCCATGGATCAGGGGCCCACTGGAGGTCCCCATGGTAGTGTTACTTCTTGTCAGATGACATTATGGAAGAGTATATGAAAAAGACAGAGGTCACATGATGAGACAGGAAACAAAAGAGTGATACAGGGCTAACGCTTACACTTTCATAACAACTCACCTTTGCAGGGGCTGGTGGGGGTCCCAAGAGAATGACCTTAGTCTTTTCCAATGCCACATCTCCTCCCACATGATCCCACCTCTTACACACCCCACTACCCATCACGTGGCTATGCCAAGGACCATATCTCCAGTACATGAGCCCCTGGGGGAAACAACGTCAAACCACAGCAGATACCAGCTCTTTCAGTCCAACCCACCTCCTGCACTTGAACTCAAAGCAGAGAAGAGAATCAGACACAGGTCTGGTGGCTCCCCGTCGCTCCCGGTCACGCCCAGGGCAGACATTGCCAACAAATTCTGCAGCCCTTCCTCCCTCAGAATCCTTCCTAACACTGCTCCCAGCAGGTGCTTTTCATCACATGAGCTGACTGTTCACTGACATCCATCCATACCCCATCTCCTACCCGAGGCTCCCTCAAAAATGACATACCAAACACTTTGAGAGGTCGGATAATACTTTGGGGATACCTACTACCTTCCAAGCACTGTGTCAGAGAGGGACATCCAAAACTGTGAGGCCTGGCCACAGCCCCAGGAGCCTGTGCATGCTAGAGGGCTTTGAGCCCCGAGGCCTAGAGCTGGTGCTGCAGACCTTCCTTGTACCACAGCAGCTCTACAAAGAGGTATGTGGGCTGAGCCTAGTGACCTTCAAATGCCCTCACAGGGGCAGCTACTTACTCCTCTTAGGGGTGAGCTGGCCAAAGGCTGGAAAGGGCAGCCAGGGCCTGTTTTCCTAGGGATCTGCAAACGCCCAGGACTCGGGAAGGTCCAATCACATAGGGCACTAAATATGGCTTTTTATCCAAGCCACACACCTTCTATTTACCTGATGCTCCTTTTAAAAACTCAAACTTCATAAACTGCATTTTGAAACTTCAAAGTGTTTTTTAGACTCAAAAAATATAAAAAAGGTTGGCACAGCAGCAACTTTGAAATCACATGCCTGTGAACAATTCACAGTACAAATATATGTAAAGGCTCAGTTCTAGAGAGCAACAGAGACAACACAGCCCATGTGCTCAGGAAGGTGCAAGGACCTCATGGCTAACCCCTGTGCAGCTCGGTGGGTCACACAGTCCCCAACTGCCACCTGAAAGCAGCAGCATCCCCAGGGTCCACTATCACTGTACCAGGAGTATGAACAGAGACGGCATGGACTCCTCCTTCATTCACCTGGCAATGTCAACCACAGGACTTCTGCTTATTAATCATCTGAGGTGAGATTTCAAATAAGAACCCATCTTTGGGAGACTCTGTCTAATCATCATTACCAATTAAGGACAATAAAACATTACCTAGAGATGGAAAAGGGCTTGGAGGTCCCCACCCCATACTCTGCCTATCTTCTTCCTGGGGTTGGATCTCTGGGTGGGCCCTGATGTCACAGGTCACATGAGCACAATATGGCAGCATGGGTCAGTGCCTGAGCTTCTCCCCCACTCACATGGTTTCTGCTCTGCAACCAGGGGCAACACACTCAAGTGCTCCTCCATGACAGGGGACTGCAGGTCGAGCCAGTTGCCTGCATTGCAGGAGTACCTGTAGAAGAGCACTGACCCAAATACGCACCCGGGAAATGCTGGTGACGTTGGGTATTTCTCCGGTTACTGCAAACCTTTCCTATTAAAAAGCACGGGATCAATCTCTGATGCCACCCCTCCCTCCCCTGAAGCCCCGGGAGCAGCCCCCATTCTAGATGTAGGTGGCTCAGGGTCAGCATGGAGTGATCAGGAAACAGCTCCATTTATTTGCTGGTCTCTGCTCTAAGTTTTCTGGCTTTTGAAATAAAACTGTATTCAGCATCTTCATTTAAAATAAAAATGTCAAACTATTTTGTGTCTGTGGGACAATGTTCAGCTTCTTTAGCAACCAGCCTCATGGGCCAGGTGAGCTATAAGCACGAAATGCACAATGACTCTAAACCTCACAAGGCAGACTTCCTTAATGTTGTTTTCCCCATTATTCCCTGTCCACATTCTCCCTCGAGGGGCCTGGGTTTGTCAGTGTGTCATAGTCTTGCTTCCCCACCTGCTGGAATTCATGAATATTACTGAAGTAGGAAAGAACCAGACCTAAAGTGGCCTCTGCCTCTCTGGAGCTGTCCTTTGTCAAAACCTTCTCTCCATCCCACAGAATGCAGCCTGCATTCGGTGAATGTAAGCTGAAGGAACCCGCAGATTCAAATTGAAAATGCTACACAAATTCAGAAAAGCCCAAGGTCAGTGAGCATCCCGAAGGTCAAGCGAGGCCTGAGCAGAGCAGAGAGAGACAGAAATAAGCTTTGTGGGTAGTCAGCAGTGTGAGGGACAGCAGGCTTCTGTTCTGATGGCAAGGTGCCCCGCCAACAACCTCAGGGAACTAGCTCTCTACAGGGAAGTTGTACCACTCAGCAAGCCGCAGCCCAAGGTAAGGGACGCCATCCTTCCTACATGACAAAAGCACTGATACCACAGGAGAAGGTGGCCCCACACCGCAAATCCATGCAGCTCAGACCCTGGAAGAACAAGACCCAATGGCCCAGATCTCCCAGGGAGGAATGGGAAGCACACACTGTACTAGGCCACAAGATGGACACTCTCCTAGCTTCCATGGTAGGGAGCAGCTGAGCTCTGGGCAGGCAGTCCACCACTGACCTCCCTTGGCAATGTAGCATCTCCCAGAGGCTCCTCAGCTCCAACTCTGTCACCTCCTTGCAGTGACTAAGCTAACGGACAAAAGATCATCTTTTGTCCCATGGATGGAACCTTATTATCATAAAGTACTACACACTTGGTCAGGCTGAGGTGTGATGAGAAGTAAGATAGCTACCATGTGTTCATGCTAAAAGGAAGAGAAAGGCCAGGCAATTCTGCCAACAGCAATCCTAACGACAGTCTTAGGAGGAGGCTCCAGGGCAGCAGGAACACAGAATCCACGGAGGTGGGGGTCCAACTCCAACCACCACTAAGAGAAATGACATAACTGCTTCCCATCTCCACCACGGGTGATCTCATAGCTGGTCGCAATACTCTCTCCAGTAGCTTTTCTCAGACCTTAGCCCAAGGCTTGCAGCCATCTCCCTGACACAGAGGTCTGGAATTAGGTGGCCAAAGCACATGTCCAGACATTTCTCTGAGTCCTGGTGCCAATGGCTTAACTGCATGTAAGGATTCGGAGTGATGATGGCTTTTCTAGAATACTTTCCTGTAATCTAAGAATCTGATGTGGATCAACTTTAAAAGCATCTGTTTACTAAGAGACCAAATATCTACCACATTACTTCATTCATACAGCATGAAATTAAATATAGAACATTTGGCGAATGTTCAGAGACTTATCTTTCAGCTAGTTCCTGCACATTTTGTTAAACGTTTCTGGCAGATTCTCTGCACCGTCAACTTTGAATGCTTTCTCTCTCCCCTTTTCTCCCTCCTAGAGAGAGGGGTGCCTTTGAGAGGCTGGACTGGGGTCTGTAACTGCTTCTTGGTCTCATGTTGGTAAGCAGTGAGTCGGAGGACACTAGACGAGGGGTGCTGACGCTCCTTGCTCCCCCTGACCCACACGTTCTGAGGCTCAGGAGGGTGGAAGGCAACCAGACACTGCTGTCCCTGCATCCTCCAGGCGCAGCCCTTGTCCATTCAGTCCCTTTGTCAGAGAGGCCTCCGCAGCCTCGCTTTCTGAAACAGACGTCTTCATCACCGCTGTCCCTTCCCTGATGGTTCTCCCAGGCACCCCTCACCCCCTGACAAGCATTTCCTTGTTTCCAGTTCCTCTCCTCCTATTAAAACGTAAATGGTGTGCCGGGCACCTGGACAGCGCTGCACCAGGGGGCACCCGTAACTGTTTGTTGTTGGGGTTGATAAACACATTCGTTTATCTGATGGCTAGCTGCTGTAATTTTTGACCTTAAGGGAGAAAAGGCATACGTGTGTGAGAGCATGAAGCAGGTGTGTATGTGGGTGTACCTGCACGCTCACAGAGAAGAAAAAGAACCTCCCTGTTCTAGGGAAGCAAACTGGGAGCCAGGAAGGACACCTAGAGTGGCCACCAGCCAAGTCTCGCTTGGAGCATGTGCTCAATAGAACGGATGTTGAAGGACACTGATTCATAAACCACGCCACTCACACACTCGCCAGGTTAGTAAGACCTGACTGAGGCCGAGAGAATGGAGATCTAAAACGGAGTAACCAGGCTCCCAGCTTGGTCTCAGCTCAGGAGAGCCCCCCGGAGAGCAGAGGAGTAGCCATCCAGAGGCTGCAGTCCAGATGCCCTGGGAGCTGAGCATCATCCCACAGAGAGGTCCCCTTCGGTCCATCTGTCGAGGACCAAGCCGTGGACCCCATGGCGGGACCTGGTCTTCCCTGCTGTGAGGGCTGCCCCGAGTGGTCCATGAGCATGACATCCACACCTGAGCGGAACGGACTGTGGTGGGGTTACAGGCAGGAGGAGGACAGAGGCGTGCGGATGACGGCTTTTCAACTCAAAGGGAGGGAACGCTGCTTTCCAGAAGCCACCTGTCGTCCACTTCAGTGGCCCTGCCCTGGCAGAGGGCACGCTTGCTCTGTGGGTAATCACAAAAGAAGCTCAGCCTCTCTGAACTCTAGGGGGACAACCAGCTTCTTGCCTTTAGGACGACTAACTTTTGGAAGCCAAACTTCATATTATTTATTACCCATTTTCATACCTATTTTATGGATTATTCTTGGCACCAAGTTACCTTTATCAATTGCAGATTATTTGAGGAAATATGTCTGTTGGAGTGATCTGAAAACTTGAGAACCTAAAAATTATTCAAAAGTCTCAAGAGCAAATGACCCAAGAGGTGGTTACTACCCTAAAGGCGTCACTGTTCCCAGAGTAAGGGCATCTTACTCCAACCCTCCACCAGGCTGAGGCAGGAGGACTGGTGACTCATGGTTTAAGAAATGGTACTTTAAAAAGAAATACTCAAACATAGACACTATTTTTTCACCCTTAAGTAAACCATGTATCTTTTTGAGCCAATACAAACTGAAATAAAGACAGACCCTTGCTACTTCCCAATGGGGTTGATTCTCCTCTCCTCATGACATGTAGTCACAGGTTCTTCTGAACCCTGATCCGATGGCTGTGGTCCCAAATGCCACATGGGACAGGGCTTCATGTGAATTCACCAATGGCACCAAGTCCAAGGGCCTGTGGGTGCCAGGAAACAAGCTGACATTGGGTTTCCAATGGCACATGACACAACCCCAGCCCTGGCAGGATGTGTCCATGCAGACATGGAGAGTCAGGGCTCCTGCAGATGCTCCCCACACTCTTAAGTGACAGGTGGGTGAACCGTGTCCCAGAGGGTCAGAGGCAGCCCCTGGCTGGGGCCTGAGCCTGTCGAAGTCTCCTGGAGGAAGTGGTGCTTCCTGAGGGTTTTGAAGGTGAGTGGGACGGCTCTGCCTCCCGCCTGTGCTTTATGCCTGGGAATGACCGCTCCTGAGCCCTTTAGCGTGTGCCTCTACAGCTGGATAAAACGTTTCTGTTAGAGGAGGTTCTCCAGCATGTCACCCGCAGAGTCCCATATCACACAGCATCCGCATTCTTCCTCTTTTCTTTAAAGAACCCCTGAGAGAGTGTCCTCGGGTCTCACTAGCAGGAAATGGCAGTGAGTGGCGGCTTCGCTGTGACCAGATGGCTGCAGCTAGTGGCTTCTCAGTGGCTCTCCCTCCCTGCTGGGGCTCACCTGTGGCCACTGCACTGGAATACAGCCCCCAGTGTCCAGTCTTCCGGAAGGTGGTCCCCCAATCCCTGTCTTCCATTCAGGCATTTACTTGTAAGTTTAAGGGGTGATACACTTTTGAAGCTTCTGAAAATCTCAAATGGAGAAAGCTGACTCAAAGTAAACATGGGGATCTAAGGTGGTCGATGCCAGAATTTCACCTGAGAGAGGCCAGTTGCTGTGCAGGGCAAATCAAAAGCTCCAAATCCTCCAGGTGCAGTGGTACAGGCCTATCATCCCAGTGACTGGGGAGGCTGAGGCAGGAGGATCTCAAGTTTGAGAACAGCCTCAGCAACTTATTTAGCCCTGTCTCAAAATAAGGGCTGAGGATGTAGCTCAGTGGTAAAGTACTGTGAGGAAAAAAACAAAATAAAAACAAAAAACAACCAACCAAACCAAAGCACTCCTAACCCTCTTTCTAAAACCAGTTAAGTGGGGCCTATCTGTGGGAACATTTGTGAATGGGACAATCTTAGTCTTTCAGAGGCACTACAAGAAGGAAAGCTGAAGTCAGCATCACTATTGACTTGCATTTCAGCTAGAACAAGTCTTGCTTTCCAACTCATCAGAACTTTCATGAAATCGGAATTTTAGAAGACTGTTTAGCAAAAAGAAACAGAACACCAGAAAAATGTCAAAATCTCTGACTTAGCATGAATAACCCTGGCAGGTGCTCAGGAACCACTAAAGATGATGTCAAATGGCTGGAGTCGCGTGTCCCCACAAGTCAGGACTGGTCGCCACCACCACTCAGACGCAGCTCTCTTCAGACTGCCTGACTCACGTGTAGTGAAGGTGGCCAGTGATGCATGTAAGTCGGACACAAAAATGACTTCTAAAACCAGTCCCGGGTAACTTCACGCGCAGTGGGCTGTCCCACACCTCCTTCCTGGAGGTCACAGCTGTAATTTCCTGGTAGGCAGAGGTGGTGTGGCAGGAGAAGCACCCCCAGCTAGAAACACAAGCCCCCTGCTTTAGAGCTATGGCGGCCAATCTCTTCCTGTGCCTGATTTATACACTAAGTTCTATCATAGGGGTGCACGTACATCTGAAGTACTTTACATGAAAACATATATGGTAACACATCACATAAGACATGTATGTTGTCATATCCATTTTGTGTAAAATTATTTTAAACATGCATGTGCATGTGTGTGGGTGTGATCTGCATTTAAAATGACGGATGACACCTCAAGAGACAAACTCGAGGGACGAGAACTTCAGCTGCCTTGCAGAAGCAAGGGACAGGAAGGCAGGGAGCTCTGGGGCACAGCAGAGCACCCCCTGGTGAGAGGAAGAAAAGGGAGGTACAGCAGGAGGGGCAAATTCTGAGGCTAAGACAACAGTGCACCTTGGTGCAGCTGGGCTGAGCATGGTGGGCACTGGGCTGGGCTCCTGTGCACCCACCTGCACCAGTGGGAGAGTGGACTGGACCCTGGAGAGGACAGCAGCAGGCTGGAACACCCAGGACCCAAACAGTAAGGGGTGCCAGCCAGGTTCCAGAAGAGAAGGGGCTGGTTATGGGCACCGCCCTCACGCTGGAGGAAGAATGGCAAGGTGTGGCCACTGAGGAGGTGCAGGCAAGCCAGAGGGAGAAGGGGCAGGTGAGGGAACCAGAGGTTGACCACGGGAACTGGCCTGTGTTGGGTGCCAGGAAGGGAGCTCTGGCAAGACTGGAATGGACCTGCAAACCAGGGCAGCCTGGAAGACCAGGAGCCAGCCAAGGTGGGGAGGGCTTCAGGGGGCAGGGGAGGGGAGGAGGAGAGCAGCCCAGTGAGGGAGAGAGAGCGAAGGAAGAGAGGGAGAGGGGACAGGGAGGGGAGAAGAGCGGACAGCAACAGGACCGAGGGTGAGGGCTGGAGAAGCACTCCTGGTTGGCAGGGGCATCTCCAGGTGGGCTCGGCTTGTCCCTCACAGGCTGTGCCCCATGGCAGGGAGGGAGCACATGCAGGACTGAGTGGGGTAAGGATGCCCAGGCAGGTGTGGCAGAGCCCGGCGGCTGGGGGAAATGCACACTAACACCCCTGTCACCAGAAACCCCCATTCTCCTTTTTAACCACAAGTCTAGTCTATTTTATTAGAATAGCTATCAAAATCTAACAGAGGAATTACTGTAGCTTTGCCTGAATGTTTATTTTCTTTTAAGAATGTAAAACCACTTAATGCAGAAAAATGTAAGTAGAAAATTAAAAAGAAATCCCTATTTTCCATTTTATAAAAATAACATCAGAAAGATCTTTCTAAATGGAAGGTGGACATTTTAAAATAGCTGATTCCTAGGGGAAGAGGCAGGCGTCTTCACAATGCCTTTTGCAAAAGCCACGGGTCACCTTCTTCCACCGGCATGGGCACTCCTGCTCCGCCTGCCACCCATCCATCCACTCTGCCTGGGACACTGCGGCCAGCTCTCTGCTTCTAGTTTCAAAACCCCTTCACCTTCCTTCTCCAGACATGCAGGGCACCCTGTATGCTCTCACTGTGAAGATGGGGTGTCACTGCACATTTCAGGAGCGGTATCCTCACACTTAATGCCTTCAAACATCAACAGTTTAACAACGCAGAGGGGAGATAAAATTTGAATTGATTTTCAGCAAATGAGGGAACATCCCTAAATAGGACCCAGCCAGTGTCTCTCAGAAGCTTAATAAACTTGAAACCACTCCTCAGAGCCCTTTTTCTCAATGAGCTTTAAACGTGTGTTAAATATGGACAGGTCACCACCCTCCCTGAGATCCCCACTAGTGCAGGACGGTAGGCAATACCAGCAACCTCCACTGGAGGGGGCTCTCCTGCTCCCCTGCCAAGCAAGCCAGCTTCCCGGGGGAGTTCCAGCTCAAAGATAGGACCCAAGGAGCCTGTTCTGGGAAGCCACCTGTTTCCCAAACACAAGACCTGAGAGTAGCAGGTCCGCACTGTCTTATTAACGGCATATCAGAAGTGACTGCAATTCCTTGGGCAAGGAAAAAATAAATAAAAAGAGTGGCCCTTTAAGAGCATTTAATAAATTATTCTCCTGTCTGCTCTTCTGATTCATTCTGGACAGTCACCCAGGTCTACAGGGGTCACTCAGGGACACGACCGGGAAGTAAGCTGGTGGCAAAATGAGGCTCTCCTGGGGGCAGGGCCACCCAGCATCCAGGCCCTCCTGCCACTGCACTGCACCAAGTGTCCCTATGTTCTCCTACGCGAGGCTGCCCTGAGCTCACCCTGTGGGGAGTCACTCCTCAGCCTCCTCCTGGGAGCCCCCACCCCCTGCTACGAGCCACACCTTCCCGGACTGGCCCTCAGCCCAGTTCTGCTTCTGCCCACCTGCACCAGGGGAAGGCAGGCATGGTGCTGTGGTCATGGAGGGGTAGCAAGCCCCAGAGGATCTGCTTAAATACCTGCTGGGGCCCAACAAGCAGCGTGTGCACACACACACACACACACACATACACACACACACACACACACACACACACACACACCCAGGGCTGTACACCTGTGGCCCTCCTCACCCACTGGCCCTGCAGCTATTTGCCCCACCAGCTTTCTGCCCCAGTTGGCCATGTCCCCATCTGTAGGATTCACACTGGAAAGACAGGGTTAGTAATCATGAGAACTCAGAAAGCTAAAGAGAGCAAGTGCAAACCTCGATGAGTCTCAGCCCAAACCTGGAAGGTTAAGCTATCTGCTCTGCCCCTCCACCTGCACCCCTCACCCGCATGGCAAGGACCGGAGGACACCCGGTGCCGTCTCTCTGATGGCTGCCACCAGGAGGGGCCCTGTGGCCCTTCCCATCCATGCACACTCAGAAACACACATCAATTCTCCACCAGGGCAAAGCGCTGGTTTAGGTTTTCTGTGCAGAAATCTTGTTCAGTGCCAGAGGAGCTCATCCCGCCCTGTCCCCCACCTCTGCGACGTCCTGACTCACTTCCACACACCACACCAGAACCTTTTGCCGACTCCCAGGTTCCACGTCTCAGGAAAGCGATGCCATCTCCATACTAATTTGGAGTTCACGGGGATCACATTTCCAGGATTCCTTAATCCCTCCAATGAACGACTGGAGTCCCACACTCCTCATTCCCCAGCTTCCCATCCAGGCTGGGAGGCTCTGACGCCCCACATGCCCCCCATCTGCCCATGAGCTGGACCCAGCTGGCCCTTCTACCCCTTCCCTGGCACTCAGCACCTGGCCTCCTGGCTGTGAGCATGCCCCAGCCCTTCTCGCCTGGTGGACTGGGGAGACCCGCTGCTAAATCTCCTTCATCCTTCCTCAGAAATCTGGATAGGACTGATGTTTGAAAGAAGGGTGGGCGTGATTGGAACTTGGAGACCCAAAGCAGTGCCAACCTCAATAATCTCATCCCTAATGAGTAAAGCTGACCACTCCACCCTCCTGCCCACACATGTGCCCACAGCCCTTACCAGCAGGGCAGGGAAGCCGGAGAACACAGTGGTTTCCATCTTCTGATGGGCGGCCACCAGGAGGGACATCGCGGCCAGCCCCATCCACACACCTCACCAGCGTCCAGCCTGGGCACTCCCAGCTCATCCACATCAGCACTGTCGGCCGCCCTGGCTGGGAAGTGGAGCACCAGCGCCAGTGTCCTGTCACTCTGGGTGTGATGCATGGCCCTTCCATGCCTCCTCCTCTGCCATCCAGGGGAGAAACGAAGGGGGGAACCACCCCCTAAGATCAAGTTCATCAACACTCTCATCCTCTCTCTCCAGAACTCCCCGGGACAGAGAGTAATAGAAGGGTCTGTGGAGCCCTCTGCACGTGCCTGGGGACTGGCTTCCGGTTCTTGCCCCACTTCAGGTCCTGGTGGCACCTTGTCCTCTCTCCCTCCAGTCCCTCCTCCAAGCTCCTCTCTGACCAGCTCCATGCTAGCGGGTGACAGCACCGCGTGCTTCTGCTGCTGCCTCGCTCCTCATAAATTACAGCCCCATGAAGGCCCTTGGCTCTGAGGGAGGCGCCACGCTATCCATGCTGCGCTCACATACCTGCACGCTGAACCCCACATTTCAACCAGGCGACAAATCAGGGCTGGCAAGGGGAGCCATGGAGGAGGCCCGGCACGCCCTCCCAGCACAGCACTCCGCCACTCACCGCTGGCCCTGGGGTGACGACTCCCTTGGCTAGGACCAGCACCTGCCCCCCTCCCGAGCTGCTGCCCCTGTTTCCGTATTGGGGAGATTACCAGGGAGGTCCTAAGGAAATGGATTGGGTCTTGCATTTAGTTTAGTTTTCTGAGGGTAGAAAAAATTGGATGGTCTGACTTTGTTCCTTCCCCAGTCTGTTGCGGTGTGGGTTCACCAGGCAGGTGCTCATCCCCAGATATGACCAGAGACCCCAGGCCTGGGGAGTTTGTTTTAAGGCTGGGGGGCAGTAGTTATGTTGGGATGATTTTTAAAACCTGCTCAATTTACAAAGGGACTTGGCAGCCATTGACGCTGTACAGTGAGGAGACACTGAAGCTACAGACAGCCAGGACCTGCCCTTGCTGGAGGGGTACTCATAGAGGGCTTTAAAAACAACAGGAACGTGTCCTGCCATCTTCTTCTCCTTATCAGGGGTTTTCTTGACCTATCATGGAAGACCAGCAGGGTTGGTAATGTGGAACTCGGAGGCAAGAGGTCCTGTGTCTCAGTGCATCAAAATCTAACAAAGAAGGCTGGGGATATGGCTCAAGCAGTAGCGCGCTCACCTGGCATGCATGCGGCCCGGGTTCGATCCTCAGCACCACATACAAACAAAGATGTCGTGTCCACCAAAAACTAAAAAATAAATATTAAAAATTCTCTCTCTCTCTTCTCTCACTCTCTCTTTTAAAAAAAATCTAACAAAGAATAAAAAGCATCTCCACAAATCAAGACATATGTTCCTTTTCTAAATAATCTGCACCTGCCTAAAAATTAAACAGATCAAGCCTGGCCAAACAAACCTCATCTCTGGCACAGTGAGACTTTTCTGCAAACTCCTTTTATAAGTAGTTTCTCCCCACAAAGCTTCATTCACATGAAATGATTCAACGTGGACCCTTTGGGCACTCTCGTTAGCCGACAGTGGTATTTCTTGCTGAAATTTAAATTGCCTAAGAAAGTCTTTAGTATAAATTCCTCTATGTCTAAAAAATAAAGTATCTGCAGGATTTACAAGGAAACTTCACCAACGGTTCCTGTTACATCCTGAATTCAATGTCATGGAATCTCATTGACCTTGACAAAAATGACCCTTCATTCCACACAGTTCTCAGGGTTCCCGGCTCCCTGCTCTGCTGCCTACCCACGAGTCCTGACACTTTTGGACTGGGACAAGGGGCTGGCATCTGTTCTGTTTGCTCAATCTTTTCTTTGTGGCATTTTTGTTTCAGATCTGCAAGATGTAGGCAATTGCCTGGCTGGAGCACATCTTAATTAAAAATGAATGTGTTGGTCTAGGTTGTGGCTCAGTGACAGAGGGCTTGCCTTGCATATGTGAGGCACTGGGTTCGATCTCCAGCACCACATAAAAATGTACAGTTCTTGGAAGCAGTTCAGAGGAAGCCATAAGAAATTAGTAAGGTAACTTATTTCTCTACTTAGACAAACAGAGAAAAGACACTGAGCATTTCTGGGGAAAACATGTTTGCATCGAATGAATTTAAAAGCAATTTTTCGCTCTATTCTTCAAGGAGTGTCAAATGGGTAGGTATTTTCTATTTTCAATGAGAATGGAGAAAGAAAAGGGCCTTGTTCGCATTTCAGCAGACAGGAGGTAGGTGAGACATCAGAGTGCCCATCCAGGGGTGCGTGCCCATCCAGGGCTGTGTTCCCCTCTTCTTTCTCTTTGGAGAGCTCTGTGTCACACAGGTGGAACATTCCTAATCTGAAATTTTGAAAACTGAAAAATTCCAAAACTCTCAGACCTTTTGAGCACTGACATAATGCCCCAGGTGGAAATTTCCACACCGTGAAATTTTATTTCAGATACAAAATTATTAAAAGTAGTACAGAAAAATACCTTTAGGCTATGTGTATAAGGTAGATATGAATCACCAATGAATTCATGTGTAGACTTGAGTCCCTTGGCCAAGGAACTTCACTACATGCATACAAACACTCCAGTATCCAAACAACAACAACAAACAAAAAAAAAAACCTTCATTCTGAATCACTTGTGGTCCCAGTTGTTTCAGATAAGGGATCCCCAACCTGTACTGGCCATTTTTCCTGTTTTGAAAGAGAAGTGTAAATTCCCTTTGTGCTTGCTCAAATGTCTAGGTTTCCTGTTAAGGTCTTTTACTTTGTCTTCCCAACAGTTTGTTCCTCAAAAGATGACTATGGACTTGAAATAGGTTCCCTTCTCACAGACAGGTTCTTAGGATCCCATATATGGCTTCAGGATCCCACTGTCACTGTTTTAGAGAAGGAAAGTTCATTTTTTCCCTCAACCCCAAATGTAGTAACTTGTTCCCTGTGGTGTCATATGGTCCTCTTCTGTCCTGTGCTACTCTGCTGGGCTGTGTGGTCTCACTGGAAGATGGAATGCACTTCTCCACTATTCTGTTGACAGCATTCAACAGAACCTCGATACAAAAGCAAACTGAAGAAATTAGAGGACACCAATGATTTAAAAGCAATTTTTCACTCTTTTCTTCAGAGTGACAAACGGTAGGTATTTTCTGTAATCCCGGCCCTTCCTGTGCTCAGCACCATGGACAGCACCAGGGTAAAAAGGCCAACTGTCCAGGCTGACCTGGGAGCTGTGGATGGCCGGAGCACTGGCCCTCACAGTTGGTTGCCCTGTTCCGCTGCGATGCCTGGGGTCTCTTGCAGGATTTCTGCCTGGTGGGACACAGGGAGCCAGCATGGGCAAAGCCACCCAGGTGATATACTAAGACTATCAGGTGACACGTTGGCTTTCCAGAGTGGAGTCGGAGGCTGGGAGACGGACACACAACCAGGCAGCTCTTCCAGGAGCACACAGCCAGCCCCATCCCCGTCCACCCCACCCAGGCAGCTCTTCCAGGAGCACAGAGCCACGGAAGCCATGAGGAGGCACCTGCTGGGCGCTCTGTATAGAAAGCATATATTAAAAGAGGTTGAACAATTTTAAAATCTTTATGGGGACCCATCAAAGAAAGAGCACAGTGGACACTGTGAATGGCACCAAGACCTGCCTTTGCCCACAGGTTCCTGTCCTGACTCAACTACGCAAAGCCAGTGGCACAGAGTCTGTGTCCCGTGCAGCTGCTGCAGCCTGAGGATGAGAGCGGTTCCAACGGGGGCCCTGCTCAGAGGCAGCCCATGCCAGGACCCCGGGATTCCAGGGGCAGACTCAGTAGGCTAGGCAGGCCTTGCTCTGCACCCACACACAGAGGCTTGAGCTGGTTTCAGGAAGCATTAATCTGCAAAAGTCTTCCATGAAGAGTTTTTCATAAACTTTCTTATGAAATGCAGCAGGAAGCCCTTTGACCATGAAGCTTTCTTGAATTTTAATGTTACTATATAACATCTTTAATTCTTTAATGGACTTGTAAAACAGGCAGAACCCACAGACACAAGGAGGCCTAGGTCTGATCTGAGAATGAGCACACCTGCTTACTGATCCCTGGAGGAGCACAAACTCACTGCAGGACGGTGTTCAGGGAGATCTAATGTCCTGCCCGAAACTTCACCTGTGAGTTGTGCGTGTGCGTAAGCGAGATGGACTGTCAGAGGAAGGGGTAGGTGCGATGATGCTGCTGGGGTCTGGGGAGGAGAGGTGTCCTAGTCCTGATGCCCCCTCGAGGAGTGGAGACCAGAGGCAGGTGCACAGGGAGCTTTCACATCTCATGACCTGAGAACAGGTAGGAGGAGGACTTGAAGCGCCATGCTAACTGTGGCAGGTGAGCTACTGTCGGCCACAGCATCGCCTCCTCTGACCTGAGTGCGCAGTTGCAAGCCTGGGCCCCTGCCTCCCAGCAGCACCTGAGCCTGCAGGCATGGCCGTGCACACCTTCGTGATGACAGCTGATTGCAGCCAGGAGAAACACACACCTACTGTCAGGTCCGTGCAAGGGCGCCCCTGCCAGGCTTCAGGTAGGAGGGCAGTAGGACACAGAGGGCACAAAAGGAAGGAAACACAGAATTAGTCCAGTTAATGTGCTTTGGTGACATGAAAAAGAATCTGAAGCCACCTCAGCTGAGGAGTGTGGGTAACTGAGGAGCCCTGGTGTGGTGAGCACTGGGGCCCAGGTACTGTCCCAGGGAGCAGGAGGTCCTGGGGGCCTCCTGTGCAGTCCCAGCACCAGCACGTAGCCCCTAACATCCCTTCCTCCTCCTATTGTGCCTCTGAGCAAGCCTCACCTGACCCTCTACTTCCACGTCCAGCAGCACCTGCCCCTGACAGCCTCTTACTGGATAAAGCTCTCCTGGGGACAGCCTCATGCTGGACAAGCACTTCCTTCATATTCCGAGATGCTGTATCAAGATTCCCAGGCAGCTGAGCTTTTAAAATCCACATATTGCTTCCTTTTTAATGAAAACTGTTTCTTGCCTTCCCAACCTGATTACAAAGCTCATCTTTACTTTTGTTAAAATTACTTACGAAGTACACTTCAATGGAAGTTGAAGTTCATGTTGTTTTTTTCATACAATACATTTTCCATTTTAGTGCTTAACCGTAAGAGTGCTCTTTTACTGAAATAGCTCCAGGATAACGTCCGGGTCCCTAAGGGAAGACGGAACTGAACCATCACAGGAATCTGACGTCAGACCCGGGGTGTTGTCTGCAGAGGATGGACAGTGTGCGGTCAGTTCTGGATGCAGTCATTGTTGCAAGCTGGACCAGATATCTTCATTGTTCTCTGTCACAGGAATGTCCCTGGGAGGACTTGCAAAGGTCCCCAGGAGGAGTTACAGAGGAACATGAGAGCAGGAACCTTTTCTTTAAACCCTGGTGGACTCCTGGCACAAATGCATCGGGTTCTCAGTGCTGCTCTTGTTGTTGGGTAGATCAGGTTTCCTCACCCTCATCCATCAGTGAGGCACCCCAAGAGGATTACAAGCCGACCCAGGCACCTCACGGTTAGGACCACAGAACCCTGTGCACGCCCACGTCCAGGGGTATGCAATGTCTTGGGTGCTCAGATGATCATCACAATCACAGAGCAAGAGGAGCACAGCAGAAGCTCACAGATATCTTCTCTGTGCTGGGCACTACCAAAGAGCTCTCAAATACCTACCCACTGACCCGTCATAGCGACTCTGTGCTGACTTTCCTTCTTCCCGTTTTACAGATGGGAAGCCGGAGCTAAGAGAGGTTTGCAGAAACGGCCCCAGACTACACCGGTGAGGAGCAGAGCTGCCACTGGATTCCAGGCATTTCCACTACAGAAGCCCCGTCTCAGCCTCCATGCCACAGTGTTCTCACCACGTTTTCCTTTTAAGAGACTTAACAATGAAGATTTAAAGAAAATTACTACCTTGCCTTGTACTTCATGATTCGCCATTTTGATATGGAGCCAAAGTAATACGAAAACGTCCTGACCAAGGCCTGACAGGGAAGTCTGACGTCTGCTGTACTTTGCCAAGTAAAGAAACAGAACTGTCACTGCAGTGTGTGTTAAGAAAATGTACCATATTCTCTTTCTTAGTTCGAGTTGCCTTGATTCTCTAGAGACCCATAATAACAAGTCTCAGCTCTGAAACTTGCAAGGCCTGTGGGTAGCATGATCCCCATTTTCCTGAAACGTAATCTTTCTGCAGAATTTTTCTAATAGAGAATCTAAAAGTCTCTACAGGCTCAGTTTTGCAGATGCTTTGTGGGGCTTTCTGTGCATCCTCTTTCCAAAGATCTATCCTCAAAACGTGAACCTAGAGGTGGTATCACAGAGAACGCCTTTCATGTGTGAATACATTTTTTGTAAAACTAGAAATTCTATTTTTTTTTGTATTTGACATTTCTTTACTACATCTTTTAAATTTGGAGGTACTCCTGAGTTTCAGATTCTCACTGTGTGCCAAGATTGAGTGGTGCATGGTTACCCCAGCGCCCACTACCCAGCCTGGTGCCCAGTACACATTAAATGTTTGCTAAATAAAGGGGACACTGAATCCACTGAACCAGGGACACTGAATGAGTTGAACTGAATTCCCTGAAATGTAATCAAAAGTTGAACCCTAATGTGACGCTCAGGTGGATGTGGTAGAAGGGCCAGCAAGCCAGGCAAGGCCAGCCGGCACTCAGGGGCCACCTGGCTGAGCCACGCAGGGCTGCATTCTGCTTTGGTGTACTGAGTGCATCTTCTGCTGGCTGAGCTGGGTGTCTCGGCACACGGAGCACCTTGGACCAGGGTCTCTCTGACCACTGGGTCCTTGGTCTCAAGTGTCAACAAAGGCCCTGAAATGAGCCTGGATGGAGAACATGGGACAGAATGTTCAGACTCTGCCTCGCCCCTCGGGGCGGGAGCAAGAGCCAGAGCCTGCAGGCAGCAGCAGCTGGAGAAGGAGGGTGCTTGTCACTGACGTGGACCTGGCCTCTCTGTGTGAGCTCCAGTCTGGCTTTTTCTGAGCCCCTCCCTCTTCTTCTCCACATTCACACAGTCCACGCATCGGAAAGTGGGAAGTAGACTCAGAGTGCCAAAACCCACCACTGCCACCAAACCCCTTTGTTTTTGTTTCATTTTGGTCATGGATGAGGAAACAGGAAGTCCAAATGCCTCCCTGTGAGCGAGCCGAGTCTCTAACACCAAGCCCAGGGTCACGCTTCCCTGCAAGCCCCGGGGAAAAGCACTGAAGCACAGTGCTTTAGTCGGCTTTGTGTCACTGTGACCAAAAGACCTGAACAACTCAGAACAAGAAGAGTTTATGCTGACTCATGACTTCAGAGATTCCATCTATGGTCACCTGACTCTAGAGCTCTGGGCCCCAGGTGGGGCAGGACAAGTGGCAGAAGGGCATGGTCGAAGAGGAAAGCAGCTCAGATCATGGCCACCAGGAAGCAGAGAGAGGGCTCCACACACCAGAAACAAATAAACCCAAGGGCACATCCCCAGGGACCTGCTTCCTCCAGCCACATCCTACCTGCCTACAGTTACCGCTCAGTCAACCCATCCATGCAGATTTAACTGCTGATGGGGTTAAAGCTCATGATCTACTCATTTCACCTCTGCCTGTTCTTACATGGTCTCACACATGAGCTTCTGGGGGACACTTCATGTCTAAATCATGATGCACCATACGAAGGCCATCTTTCACCTTGTCAGCGCTACCACAAGGACATGAGTACAAATGCCAGCCTCACCACCAGATGCCCTGGCCTATCATTCAACTCATGAGTAGGGAGAACTCACACACTTATAGAACCTTGGAGTAGACACAGGCTTTCTACAATGTAATGAGGAGCAGAAGATGCACCCAGACCCAAGGAAGTCCTTTCCAACGCTGCCCATACCACCTCCAGAGCCCTTTTCCAAATGGTATGGAATTCTGGAAAAGTACTGCCTCATGCAGGCCAGAGCAGTGCCTTCATCTTTCTAAGACCCCCAGGAGCTGCAAATGTCTCATGCCACACCCTAAAGTCGCACAGCTGAGCTCAATTCTGCATGTGACTAATGCCGCTGTTTATTACATGAAAGAGAAATTCAAAGAGACTCAGTTCTACATAAAGAGTAAATATTTAAAAAGTGCAAATAATTATAAAAGAGAAAAACATATCTATTTTATTGTATTTTTTCCAGCCTGTTCATTAAAATCATTTCTACTGAAAACTTATGTGTTTCTAATTTCTTCTAAAAGTAAGCCTACTTTCCTCTATGAGCCAACTCAAATTAAAGCAATACTTATATATACACAGCCTAATTTATAAAGGCACCATTACATCTAAGCCATTTTGGGCTTAGAAATAAATCACACTATCCTATGACATACTGCACACAAAATGTTTTTGCAGTCCCCTTCATCTTTTTAATAAATTACTAAATGCTTCCATATGGTCAATTTACTTGAATGTCACTAAATCTTAAAAGATAACAGAAGTTGACCATTTCACACATGAGAATGCTAAAAACAATAAGGAGACTCAAGAGATATTAAATGCCTTGATCAAATTCCTCCTGTAAGAAGTCTGTTGCAATTTTCATCACGGCAAAAACATCATTGATTGGCAGGTTCCAGGATAAGCATCCAAATACCTGATCACAAAGCTGAACACAAGCAGCAAATATTCATGGGGACTTCCCAGCTGCCACTGTAGTACAGACCAAGGTCACACCCTACTGCTCCTCAGCTCCACAGAATAATCCCAGCCTGTCTGAAGGTGTTAGGAGTTGCACATTCCCAGATCATGTCGCCTGCGTCACCGTAGTTTGTGTATCCTTCAGTCCTGGTAGTTGTCACAGAACTACCTCATGTAAGAGGCCAGAGTCACCTTCCGGAGCTCACAGTGACCCAGGTGCACGTTAGGCTAGGGAGGACAGTGCGTACAAAATGCTGATGTGCAGATTCCAATCTGGTTTGTCTGAGGTGGACGGAACATCAGCACTTTCCTGGATCTTCCCTTGGTCAAGCTAAGGTATGATCAAAAGCCATAAACACCAGAGTGTTGTCCCAGGCCTCCCGTCCCACCACGGTTTGACATTTCTCGCCCTTCCTCTTTTAGAGGAGGTCAGCTTCTGAAAGTCTGCATCTCATTGTGCTTCCTTCTTAAGTCGTAGCCACAGACCAAGTTCAGGTTTCCAGGGTGTTCAAAGTGGACTTCTGCTCATGGCCATAAAGGAGTAACAGGGACTGGACTTACTTTCGGTCCACAATATGTACATTGGAAACCACACAAAGTGATGGTCTTCAGACTTGGGAAAGTAGACAGCATAAGAGAATGACCCCTGAGAAATGGGAACAAACAGCTCGGCCTTCCTGGGCCCCTGGCCACTGCCTGGTGGAAGACAGGGTGTGACATACAACCTGGCTGCCTCAGGGGTGAAGGACAGGGTCTAGAGGTCAAAGAGGTCAATGATGCCAGCAAATCTCTAGAGCAGAATGCTGGAGAGGAGCTCTAGAGATCTACAGCATGATTACAGAGTCTCCAGCTGAGGATGTATCTGTGCACAAGTGTGTTTATGAGAAGAAAAAAAAAACTAAATCATTACATATCAAAACTTGTGGGCTGCTAAGAAGAAATGTAAGGCCATCTCCAAAACTCCAAGGTCTTCCATAATGCACAAACAGGTGTCCATGAAAAGCTCACAAGTCACATGACACCAAGTGGTTTAAGACTGAACATTTTCCCCATGAGATCAAGAGATAGGTAGGATTCCACCTGTCTGTTCACTGGTGTTCTGGCAGCGTAGACAGTGCAATAAGATAGGAAAAAGAAATAAAATGAAAAGGGCAAAGCCGAGCTGGCTTTATTGGTAAAATGGTAAAATGATCATCTCTGTAGAAAATCCTAACCATCTATGGAAAACTACAAAAATTAACAAACCAGGTGAGCAAAGTCATAGGATACAAAGGTCAATGTGCAAACAAATTATGTGTGTATACAGAGAGTGAACAATTGGAAATAGAACGTTTAAAAGTTTCTTAACAAAACTATTAAAAATATTAAATAAAGGGTAAGCTTTTTGAAATGTGTACTATTGGTACAGCAAAAGCTATAAAACACTGTAGAAACTAATTTTAAAAGGACCAAAGAGAGATATGTAAAAATACATTCAACACTACTAACATGTAAATTTCCCTAAACTTCATCTACAGAGTTAGTGCAACCCTAATTAATACCCCAGGTAGATTTTCTAGAATTTGGCAAACTTATTATAAAATTTTTGGTAAAATGTGTAAACTTAGAGTGATCAAAACAATTTTAAAGAGAAAGAAAATCTACCCAAAATACGTAATTTTAAAACTTTTATAAAGTGACAATAATCAAGACAGTATAATAATGTAAAGGTGGTCAAATTGGCAGATGGAACAGAGTGGAATCCAGAATAAAGCCACATGCTAGCAGCCAATTCACTGGACAGAGATGTGGCAAGGCAGCTCAGTGGAAATGGTTACTTTTCCACATCTCCCACTAAGACAGCTGGGTCTCCACAAAGCACCAGAGAAACCTGAACTTCAGTTTTTGTTGTTTAGGAAATTGAAGTGAAGTACATTACAGAACGAAATGCACAAATTAAAACTATACAATTTCTAGAAACAAAGAAGAAAACATTATGAATTTGGGTGAGACAAAAAAATTTCTTAAATAGGGCATAAAAAGCAAAATTATCAAAGGAAAAAAACTGATGTTAGACTTCATCAAGATTAAAAGATTGTTCTTCAAAGGACAATTAAGGATGTTAAAAAGATTATGCTAAGTCCTATGTTGGAATCAACTATGTACAAAATTTTTATTGAATTTTTTAGAAATTTGAAATTTGGTAACAGTCTAATAATAAATTTGCAAAGGATTTGCACAGTCTTTTTGCAAAAGTAGTTACAAACAGCAAATAAGAAGACAAAAACATATTCTACACCATTAGTTACAACTTATCAAAGTTAAAATAGATCACAGGAGCAGTAATTCTTCTCCTGGGCATTTTCATAGAAGAAATGAAAACTGGGATCACTGTGTTACTGTACATGAATACTCATAGCTTTATACAAAAATGGTCCCAAAGGAAACAGCACAAATGCCCATGGACTGCCAAACGGGAGAACACATTATATCACGTCCACACACAGGATCCTGCTGATGGACGCAGGGTACGAACCCTGACAGTGTTGCACTGAGGGAAGAAAGAAGCCAGAGAGACGCAGAGGGCACAGGCAGCACAGCCACCTCCAGCCACCTCCACACACTGCAGATACTAGAAATGACCTAACTGCAGCAACGGAAAGTAGACCTGTGATTTCCAGGGGCCGGAATGTCAAGAAGACACTGGCTGTGCAGGGGGAAGGGACTGCTCTCAGGGACAGAAACGTTTCACCTCGTAACTGTGATGGAGCTTGCATGACTGTACATTCTTCAAAGCTCATCAAACTGCAGTCTTCAATTGGAGAACTTGATGAATGCAAATTATAGCTCAATAAAGAAATCAAAATAGTGGATGAAGGAAAATGAAAGAGAAGTAGAGTAGCAGCCTATGTACTGTGCAGTGTAAGAAAACTATTGCAGGGGACCTTAGACACCAACATGACCTTCTTAGAGTGTCTTTCTGTCAAAGTGTGGGGAGAAGAGTGTTTTCTAATGGGCTGGTTGACCACCATGATGCATCTGTTGGAAGCAAAGTTCAAGCACATTAGCAAAGCTTCAGAAGAAAATAACAACAACCGAATCAGTTCCTTCAGAACCCTGGAAGCGAACCCAAACTATTTGAGGACAGTTCCATCAAGAGAAACAGGTGGGCACTGGCTAGGACAGGTTTCATGCCATAACTTGCCCCTATTACCAAACGTCTCCTGCAGCTGGGCAGGGAAAAGAGTTACCCTTGGACCCAGCAATGGCACTCCTGGGTGTCCGCCCAAAGAAACGAAAGCAATCCATGCCAACACCTGGACATGAGCGCTCATCACAGAACTGCACCTACGGCAGACCCTGGGGGGACTGACTCCAGGTGTGCACCACTGACACGTGGACAGACAAGACGTGGTATTGCCACACCCTGGGACGACTGGGCAGGGAAATACTGACCCGAGCTATGGCACACATGAACCCTGAGACCACCACGCCACATGGAAGGAACCGCCACGAAGCCCAGTTACAGAAACGTAGAGCACAGCCGCAGAAACAGGCGGTCACGGCTTCCAGGGTGCAGGAGGGAATGGTGGACGAAGGCTAGCAAACCCGGGCTTCCTGTTAGAAGTGATGAAACTGTTCTAAGCTCAGATGAAGACGTAGGTTGTATGACCCTGTGCGTACATGACAAGCCAAGGAACTGAAGACTTTAAAAATATCAATGTTACAGTTTGTGAATTACGTTCCAAGAAGACATCTGTCATAACATAATCTAATACCCATTGAGAACAATAATGTGGCATCTACAGTAAACTATTTAAATAAAAGAACACACATGGGAAAGGTTAGACGGATTGCTCTGGGGAAGGAGGAGGACAGAGGGAGACTGTGCCGTACCATAGGCATCTCTGAGTCAGAACTCTGAACGCGTGTTTAGGAAATGTGAAGCAAGAAGCCCTGACTCAGGTGCCTCCCCCAAGCCCTCTGCCCTCTCTCTACTCTGCCTCAGGGGCATGCTGAGGATGGGCGCCCTGCTCTGCAGCATGTCCCAGGCCCCAAATAACACAGCACTGGGCACTGAGCACCATGCAGGTTATTGGGGCTCTGGGAAAAAGACAGGGGCACAGTCAGGCAAGTTCCAGCTGCAGTGTCTATTAAGACCCTGGGGACTGTCTGTAGGCCCAGGCACACAGACAGACACCCCTCTTCACAGACCTGGAGAAAACCAGAAGTTGACTCAATCCCCTGGGCCACCAACCACAGGCTCATCCGGATTCCTGTTCCCAAGCTCTGACCCCTGGACCTGTGTCGTGGTTTGTTAATGGGGAAAGTTAAAACCTCTCACCCTCCACACTCCGTAAATCACATCACAGCCCCCACAGCTCACAGCAGGAAGCCAAGAGACACTGAGCCCTAGGCTGCACCTGCCTGGCCAGATGCTGGAGGCATCCCACCCACCAAGGAAACAGTCCCCAGGGTCAGCAGGGGAACTCATCACAGAAAAAAAGTGACAATGAAGACGACTGTCCCCACTCACCACGTTACTGCAAGACATGCTGGAAAGTCTCCAGTGGTTGAAACCACCATGCTGGGCCACTGGCCCACCTCCCCAGGGTCAGATGCCTGGGCCTCATCCCAATGTGTCTTGCAGGAACATCTGGCATCCAAAACGTGGGGACATCTCCATAGGAGAGCTAAGAGCTGAATAACCTCACAGGCTGAGCTTATCAGGGGCGATGGGAACCATCACACCTGCAGCACAAGCCCAGAGACAGTATGAAGCCCCCAGTGCACACACAGCCTCAGAGAGCAGCACCAGGCAGGTGGCATGACCCTGACCATCTGCCATCTGCTGCCTCCCTTTGGAGGCTGGTCTCCTCAGAGTCCACTTCTGGCCCAGAGGTTTCTTTTGTGATAAACAACGCTCTGTTCATGTCCTCTGGTTCTTCTGCCGAGGGTAGCTATAGTATTACGAGGTGCACACGCCTACAAAGCCAGCTCAACAGGGTGTCCTTCTGCTCCTTCTCTGGGCAGGAGGTCAGGAAGACCACGGTGGACATGGGTGTGGGTGGAAGCTGAGCCCTGAGGGCTGAGGGCAGGGAGAGGACAGCACTCTCCCCACAGGAGGGCCCTGGGCAGGCAGGAGCATTTCCTCTCAGGAGCCTCGTGGCAAATGTACATCCCCAACACCAGGCCAGTCACGACACACCTGGCCACACCCTGCCCACGTGTGACGCCATTCTCTAACACAGTCGGTCGTCCATCAGAATCCCGTGTGCGCTCTCTCCAATCTGACCACTCACAACACAGCAATCCCCACAATGGAGAAGCCTCGCTGCCCGAGCGCTCGCTGTCAGATTCGGCTTTGACTCTGCTCCTTCACCCTCAGCATCCAATCTGTCGCAAAGTCAGGGGTTCCCTTTGAAAGGTCCTCCCTGGCCACCTCTTCTTTAAAGCTCTCCCCACCCCACGGGTCCAAACATGTGATGCTCAGCTGTGAGTTTCTTCATGGGGAATTTAACCAGCAACGAGTTTGGACGATCAAAAAAATTAAATCGCCAGCAGTTCAATCTGGAAGTGGGATGCTGCAGCGAGAGACCCACTGTCCCCAACAGTCCCCAGGCTTGTGGGGCAGCGCAGTTCCTCCACCACTCATGGCACACAGACGTTGCAGAATCGGTGCCTGTAGGTCCAACACACGGATGAAAACATGTGGTCATGTCCCGTCTACGTAGGAGCTACTGCAGGGGACTCGACCTCATTCCTAGTGGCCATGTGGATGTGCCCCAAAGAGGGACTGTAAGGGCTAATGAAGGAAAACCAGAGAAATGGCCGAATATTAAAATAGTGAATGTATCTGAGATGCAGATGCTGAGACACCATGAGGTTATCGAGACCGCAAACTGGCAACTGCCCCAAAATGTGAGCCGGGGAAATCACTGCATGTCATCCCGACTGCTGTAGAAAATAAATGTGATGAGATAAGGGGGACAGGAGAAATTCTAGCTGTTAAAACATTATATTACATGAGAAAATTAATAGAGCAGGAATTATTAATAGCTTGTCATGATTAACCAAACCCTAACTGTCTGCATTAAAACACAGAAAAGCAACAGTGACCTGCAGCACGAGAGCAGAGCTGCTCCCACGGCCCGCTGCAGGCCCCTGCCAGCCGCGAGTCCCTCTGATGAGGAAGAAATCACAACTGGGGACTCCCAACCTCGTCAGCCACTGGCCCCAACCTCTGGAAAGCTGGTGCACTCAGGAGGCAGCCAGTCCTCCTAGATGGAACCCTGGCGCCTGATGGAAGGCCACCATCACGGAGCCCGGTGTGCCCAGGAGGGTGGGTGCTGCTAGGGGACAGAGACAGTACCAAAGACTCCACAGGAGATGGCCTATCGTTCGTTCCTTTTCCAGAAGAATCCGTTGCATTCCCACAACCCTGGGGCAAACGAGCGTCTGTGGACGGTGGAGACTGGACAAGCCCACCGTGCAGCAGCAGCCTCACAACAGGAGCTCCCCGGGCCTCAGCCCCCAGCCCAGCAGGGTCCAACACAGGAGCCTTCTCCAGCTGGCCCAGGGAGGGTGTCGGCCCCTCCTCCAGGTGTTCTGCAGGCTGCGGCTTGCTCCTGCTAGAGCACATCTACAGGGGTCTACGCCAAGGCCCCACAGGGCCCGCAGCAGAAGGTGCTCCAGGGCCAGCTCCTCCGTGGTGTGGTCATGACCCCTCCAACACTCTGCTCTTGACCTTCACCTTCTCTTCCTCTTTTATGGTCATGCTCCCTTCTCCCACCCTTGAAAATGGCATATTCCTTAACAACACATCAGCACTTGCAAAATTACTTTCCTAGCTCATGGGCCTTTGATGAGCATGATTAAAAAAACAGTGCCAACCCTTTGGAGGACACAGATGAAGGGGCAGATAGAGTGGTCTGGGTAGAAAGTCCAAACAGTGCCCCAGATAGAAGTCCATCTGAGATGGGCCTTGAAGGGTGTGCGGGAGGGTGTGGAGTAGAGGAAAGAGGGAAGGGCACCCAGGAGGAGTAACGTGAACAGCAGCGTGGGATGAGAAAGGTCGTGTTGCCTTCTAGGAGCTGCGGGTAGTTCCTACAGCGGGGGATGTAGTGTTTGAAGGTTATTCTAGATTGTTCCCTCTGGGCATGAGAGAGCACCATTAACCAAGACAGCAGATAGGGAAGCAGAGAAGGTTTGGAGGGGAAAATGATGTATTTACTCCCTGGGGTTGGGCTTGTGGTCTCTGTGGGGCTTCCATTTAGAAACACTTGCTAGCAAGTCCCAAAATAAAAATCAAACTCACAGAAGGGATTGGCCGAACACATGGCATGAGGTGGTGCTGATGAGATCAAAGGAGTTGACAATATCCCATGGTGACATGTGACCTTAGGTAATTAACATGTCTAGGACGGAAGGGCAGACACAGCAATATTCAAAGTCTGGGCAGAGGTAGAGAAGCACAAAAAAGAGAATCCTAAAAACCTGCAGAAAAAGAGACAAGAGTCTAATCTGGGAATAACGGGCAAGCCACATTCAAAGCCCTTCGTGATGGTCACAGCTGCCCACAAACACCAGTGGGTGACCCCTGGAAGGGGGCGTTCTCCATGAACCCTGAATCCCATGGCTCAGCCTGCCATGCCTCAGCCCTCTGACCACCAGAAGGCAGGCCTGACCCAGCAAATGAGAGGAATCAGGAGTCGGCCATCTCCAACTCCTCCCTGGAGGACGGGCAGCTGCAATGCGGCCTGAGCTCTCTGCTGTCAGATCCCCGACTCGACCTGGCCTGGGAGCTGAGGCCCTGTCCAGCCCTGAGGACACAGAGACCTAGATAAACACCACACAGCATTGTTCTCCACAGGGCACCGCATCAGCTTCTCTCACCTTCCCCGATAATCTCTTTTTATTCCAAGACTCCTTAAAAATAGCTCAAAGCAATTTTCAAAGACTAATAGTCATAAAAGAAGGTGTTACAAATAATCACATCCACGAAACTCAAAGCACAGCACGATTTCCAGCTCTCATTATCGTGCTAGCCATGCCCAGGGAGGAGTCCAGGGAGCAGGTCCTCTGGACACGGGCCCTGTGTGACACCAGCCCTCCGTGACACTGAAGGAGCCTGGGCAGGGGAGCTGTCTTAGACACCCCGGGGGGGTCTGCTGGCACCTGGCCTCCGAGTCTCCCCTGTGGCACCCTAGGGACGAATGCTCAGCTGGGCTGTGGTCCACAAGTGCTGGAGCACCGTGAAGAACACCCTGCGTGTATGTCCTGGAGGAGGTCAAGGCCAGGGCTGCTCACCCCCTCGGCCTTCACTGCCCACCCTTACCCGGCACCACTGCTCCGTCATGAGGATGGAAAGGGCGAATTCCTACAGCTTTTCCTACAAGAATTTTTCCTAGCTCAAGTGGAGTGCGATTATAAAGCACGTGACTAATTTTGTTTTTGACAAGTGAAAACCATGTCTTTGGCACAGTGACGTCTGCATGAGGCAGGCAACCCTGCTCCCCATGACACCGGAAAGCTAAGCAATGAGGGTCCCTCACAAGCCCCATTTGCTAAATTTGGCTCCAAATGGCTTTGGCTCTTCAAAATCCAAAAACCTATCTTTAAGGGATCAACCTCTGCCCTCAATTTCTGATGAGATCCGAGAGAGACTGTCACAGAATTTCAAAGGAGATCACCAAACCGCCCCCACAGGAGCTGCACGACGGTGTCTGCTAAGGGACAGTACTCATGCGGATGCTCTGTAGTCACTGCGGGAGGGGCCATCGGTTGTGTTACTATATATTCCCACCTCTCGTGTGTTGCGAAGGATGACACAGGCTGAGTGCTAGGACTCCAGAGCTCTGAAATGCTGCAGAATCTGAAGGCTCCCAGTGCAGACCCGACCCCACAAGTGGAAACTGCACCCTGAGGCCCTGCTTCATGCACAGAGTCCCTGAAGACAGCTGCGAATCCCCTCGGGCTGTTTATTTAATGCGTCTGTGATGCATAAATGAATTTCGTGTTTAGACTTGAGCCATCACCGGAACATCTTGCTGTATATGTCCAAATATTCCAAAATCCAAAGAAAAAAAATATCTGAAACACTTCCGGTCCCAAGCATTTTGCATAAGGGGAGTTGGTTGGTCTCTGTAGGAAGTCCTAAGGAACGCTGGAGGGAGCATGCCCAGAGCTGCCGTGCGCTCCAGACTCCATCTCCATACATGGGTGCTTGAGAAGTCACACAGGACAGGTGAGGGGGTGTGGCTCTGAGACACTTCGCGGGGCTACAAATGGGGCCACCACTTGGGCATATGACTTGTCACTTTCAATTTCAACTAAATGTGTGTCACTTGCCAGGCCCTGTGGTGCAGGCCTGTGATTCCAGTGATGAGGGAGACTGAAGCAGGATCCCGAGTTCGAGGCCAGCCTGGGCAACTCAGACCCTTAGCAACTTAGAAAGCCCTGTCTCCAAATAAGAAAACAAAAAGCTGGGGTGTGCTCCAGTGGCAGAGACCCTGGGTTTAATTCCCACACCCCAAAAAAGAAAGAAGAGAAAAGATACGTCGCTTACCTCACAGCCACTCCACCTGTCTGAGTCTCTGCTGGAGGAACACCAGCACTCCAGCACGAGGAGAAGCAATTCATGATGGTCACCAAGGCGCTGCAGCCAAAGCAGAGCTCAGAAGTCACAGGCGCACATGCACAGAACAGAGGTGTGGCTTTACACTGTGCACGCCCCACCACAGAACCCCGGCATCGGTTTGAACAGATGAGAGGTGAGTGGGTATGTTTAAATCTAGGTTGATGAGTGGGCACTGCCAAATCCCGTTGTTGAGCCGTACTCACAGGTAAACACATGTCATTTGTAGAAAAGAGCATAATGCACGCATATATAAAATGTATCTGCCTCTACATATCTTCCCAGGTATACAAATGTGTGTATCTGTGTTCACAAACACAGACCCACATGTGTGTATCTGTGTACACACATGAACACACACACAGCAACTTACACACCAGAGCAGTGCTCTTCAGCAGCTACGGGCTCAAGTCCTCAGGACGCTGAGACTGAACGTGGGTTTCACTGAAATTCATTAACAAGTTGTTAGGATGCACAGTAGTGTCTTTCCAATCTACACCATCTGAACTCAGAGAGCTCTGAGGAGTTTCAATACCATCATAAAAAGAACTCTGTCTCACAAGCTTATTAGAGCTCACTCCTAGGAAAAGTTACTCAGAGAAAACAAAAGAGGGGCCAAAAATAAATGAGTCATATTTAAAAAGTTCAGTGCCCACATACAACACAGACAGACAGATACACAGGCACACACTCATCAGCACACACTCGTCAGCACTCAGGGCTTTGGCAACCCTCGGGGGGATCCAGCTCTTCTGTGCAGCCTGGCGTCCCTGGCCACCTTCAAGCAGGCCCCTGTGAGGCTCAGCCAACATGGACAGTGCCGGCTTCCTGAGCAAACCGCAGCTTAGGCCTTAACATGTTTATGGGGGAGGGTGGTGGGGAGCGGAACAGCGACGGGTGAAGGAATGAACACTGCATCACACGGCAATTACACCCAGAAGTGTGATCGGTGGTGGAAGTGGGCATAATTCTCATTGTAATTAGGTCTCCTGACCAAAACGGAGCCGAAAATGAACTCTCTGTATTCTTTCATAGCGGGAATTAATTAGTAGAAAACGTAACAGTTTGGCCTCCACGTGGGGGGCATGCAGGTAACCCGCTCACTCCATCAATCACTCTTCTCCTCAGGGTGCTCTTGTGAAATATGGAAACAACTGGAGTCCCCCCATAATGTGGTGTCACTAAGGGGGTCACACTCACCGGGCACCTGCCGTTCGACCCACCAATGAACACCAGGACACTCTAGGTTCACTCTGGACCCATTAATAACAAGCATGGTCTGCTGCTCCAAGGGTCACAGGTACCAGGACAAAAGGCTGCGGAGCTGAAATCGGGAGCCCAGGCCAACCCTGCTAGTTCTACCACAGAAAAACACTAGAAGTCATGAATTACTGTTACTGCCATCCCCTTAGTGACCATAAGCGTGGGAACAGCCCACGAAGAGAACAGAGAGGGGGCCAAGTTCCTGGCCACCTTTGAAATATGGCATCATTGATTTCTGCCTACAAATGCCTCTCATTAGAGAAGCTATCAGCTCCTCGCTGGTCCACCCATGCTCCCCACGACGGCCCTCTCTGCCAAGCAGGTAAATGTTATTACCACAGGCAGGGGGTGCACGGCCTGCAAGCCCAGCAGATTGCTCCAAGTCACTGGACAGCTAACATCCGTGTTCACAGGTGCTGAACCCAGGCCCTGAAGGAACAGAGGCCTCTCTCCACACACCCCAGGAAATGAGCCAGATGTTCAGGGAGAAATGGCAACAGGCGTTCAGGGAACCGTGCCAGGAGAGCTGATTTTAGTTGCAGTATCTGCTCCTGCTGTCCTCCACCCCCAGAGACAGAGGCAGAATAAGGGGAGGGAGAGGAGCTTTGCATATACAGGAGAGAGACAGTGATTGTACCCAGGATGAAAACCCCACCCAGCAATTCTCGATTTAAAAAGAAATCAGGAAAAAAACCAGACATGCCTTGCATGTCACAACCCTGGGCTCCTGGCCAGCCCAGCAAGTGCAGCCAAGCCAAGGCCAGGCAGGCCCAGGCCCCCAGAACCACGGCTCTGCCCTGAGCTCAGAGATCAGGTCCGAGTCCTGCTTCTCCACCGATGCAGCTGGAGGGGCCATGGGCTTCTCTAGTCATGTGGGGTCTGCCCTGGGCTCGGGAACATCACTCGCAGCCAACATCTGCCCCATCCTGAGCTTTCACAAGTGTGAACAGGTGCCAAAGGGCAGAGCTTTCCCTGTCCTCTACAGGTGTGATGGGACAGACGCATCCCGCCAGCAAGGGCCAAATGCGGGGTTTCACATACTCACTATGTCTTCCTTCTCACGCTCTCCACAGGTTTAACCACCGTCTAGAGCACACGCTGGCCACGTATGTGGGCTCTGAAGTCACACTCAAGTCCTGCACCCACATCTGCCATCATGTGCCCTGTCATGTGACTTTACCTCTCCGCCTCAGATTCTTAGCTCTAAAGTAACAGTGAGGGTCATACTGCCTCATAGTGTCACCAAGGTCCAGTGACACAGGGTAGTACAAAACCGGCCCAGTCACCAGGCACGAGAATCAGTGATGGTGATGACCTCACCTCCAGGATGACTATTTCTCTACCAAGTCATTTACTCAAATGTTCACTAGAACAGGCTGAAGAATGAGGTCCCTCAAAGCCAGCAGGACTTTCCCTGTAGGTTGCTGTTTTATTTTTCTCCATCTCATCCATATGACATTATGACATAACTTGATAACGCCCCCTGAAATCCACAGATGTCACCCTCGTGCAGCTTCTAAGCTGAAGTCTTCAGGAAAGCTAGAGTTCAATTTTTAAGTGTTAGTTGCCAACACTCAGATTTTTTAAAACTTCACATAAAGTCCATGTTTACAGCTTACCTTTTAAAATGAGGAAATCTGATGATTCTTTTTATTAAGTACTTAGGAATCTACTTTATTTTCTTTAATATTTATTTTTTAGTTGGACACAATATCTTTATTTTACTTTTATATGGTGCTGAGAATCGAACCCAGTACCTCAAACAGGTTAGGCGAACGTGCCACCACTTGAGCCATATCCCCAGCCCCGAAATCTGATGATTCTGAGATTGGGACTGTGAGAACTTTCTCTGTAAGGACTGGGATCTTCAGGCTGCCAGGGCCCCAGGCCATACACCTGGCTTCACGTGTGCAGAATCTCACAGCCAACCCCTTGCTCTCATGTTTCTCACTTGTATGACCCCCTGCCTTTGTTGGAGAATTAGAGCAGTCCCAAGGAACAGTACAAATGGTGTGTGTGTGTGTGTGTGTGTGTGTGTGTGCGTGTGTGCGCGCACGCATGCGTAATGTGTTTGCAGAAGACACTTATTTCAAGGAATCTATTTCTATGATGGTGCAAAACCGAACAGGGGCGGCCAGAAGATTGGAGACTCATGAGACCCTTGCACCGAAGAGGGTAATCTGCTCTTCTCAAAGTTAAAATGTTAATCTCTTCCAAAAATACAAGGAAGCACCCAGATAATGATTAAACAAATATCAGGGCACCATGGCCCAGCCAATTGACACATAAAATTACGCATCACACACTGATTCCATTTCCATAATGTACCAACCTTCTTCAAAACCATCGATATCCATCTTCTATCCAGCTTAGAACCATGGAATTTAAAATAGAAGCATTTTCAGATGAATATGGGAAAACATAGCTACATTTATTAGAAATTTGAAGTTTGTCAGTTCTGCACTCTGTTCAAGAAAGGAAATCCTATGGGACTGAGCATCCTTGGCCACAGTGGTAAGATACAAATGCATCTCGTCCAGGGAGACACATCACAGTTGTAGTGGTTAGTGTTAGAGGCATCCATGACCACAGTACAAGGGCCATCATGCTGTGACAGTTAACTCCCTGGGTCAACCTGGCAAGGCTACGATGCCCAGATGATTGGTCAAAGGGGCCTTCAGAGAAGTTATTAACATCTGTAATCAGCTGACTTTTAAAGAAGATTACTCTCGAGAATATGATTGTTGAAGGTCTTATAAGGGCAGACTGAGGATTCCTGGAACAGAGGGAATTCTGCCTTTCAGGTCTGGAACACAGAACTCACATCTAAGCTTCCAACCTGCCACATTGCCAGTCCCAAGACCACGTGAGCCAGTTCCCAGGAGTCATATTCTTTGTGTGCATGCACACACATATCAGTTGGTTCCACAACTGTGTATCAAACCCGGTTTAGTGTGGTGCTCAGATAACGTTTACCATTTCTGACCAGCTCCATGGCTTGGGCTAGGGTGTAGCTCAGGGGAACAGTGCCCATCTACCAAGTTCAAGATCCTGAATTCCACTCCCAGCCCCAGAAAGAAATGAGAGCAAAACCCATCCACAGGTTTCTGAAGAGGAAATTAGGACACTGAATAATGAAAGTCTGTGTAATAAGTCACCAAAGGCTGGCCCCTGCCCTGCATCGTCCCTCATCTCCTGGACACTGTCTCTATCCTAAAACTTAGCAATTTGTGACAGTTTCAAGAACAGTGTGTAACATTAATAGGGTTAAGTGGGGGAAATATTAGACATTTTTTTTTAGAAAAAGGAAGTGCAGGGAGATCTGCGTCACCCTTTAGTTCCACCTCTGACTAGCTCTGTGATCTTGGGCAAATTTTCCAAATCTCTTTGGCTTCAGCTTATCTGTAAATGGCAATGATAATACCAAGCCTCATTTAATTCTTGTGGTTTTGCAGATAAAATAAGAAATAGATCTGAGGGTACCCTTGAAACTTAAATAAGATAAAAACACATTTTCAGTAGAAAGATAATGCTTATGTTCCCTGGTTTTCCGGCAATGCCCACCTGGGCCATCTCATTTCATGGAGGCAGGCTGGAGATAAGCACAGCTTTTATTCCCCTTCCTCTCTGCTGCCCCCAACCACATCGCGAGATTACACAAAAGAACATGAAAAATTTTCAGGAAATATTTAAAAATTTTCTCCTGTGTTAAGATACTCTTGACTATGCACAGATTTAGAGCTGTCTCTGAAAGCCTTTGAAAACTGCAGCTGACCAACATCTGTACCCAAGACGACTCTGAAAGACTGTGGCTCTCCTCATTTTAAGCACTGATTATCAATTGTCACCACTGAATGCTTGTTTCCATGTCAAGTCGTCATGGCAAAGGACGTGATTTGTTAGGACCTAGAGTTAGCTGAGACTCATCAACTATTCATAAAATAAATAGAAGCGAAAATTAATAGACAAATCTTCAGATAAGTCTGTTCTCTGCTGGGTGGGTCGAAACGCCCTCCAGAGACACTGGAAGCCCCTGGTTCTCTGTCCTGACCTGCTCTGGGGTGGAAGCTCTCTGTGAGACTGCCTAGCCCAGTCTGCTTGAAGAACACCAAACGGCCCTTCTTGCTGAAATCCCCGTCTGATGTCTGTCCTCACCGTGAGGACGTGCCTTCCACAGGAGCCTGCTCCCATCCTCCCCAGGGTGCGGCAGCCTCCCTCCTCGCTGTGCCCAGCCATGCCCGGCCTTCAGTTTGCAGTTCTGCTTCTGGGGCAGCACTCTGCTCCCACCATCTCAGGCTCTTGGCTCACCAACCTGGGGAGCTCTGGCCCTTGCCCCCACTGCTCCCAGATGGCTCTCACCAGGGTCACCAAAGGGCAGAGGGCATGTGATGGCATCTTCACCAGCCTGTGGCATCTTCGGTCTTTCGCTGCTCCTTGAACATCTCCCTTTCCTCGCTTCCCCGCCTGCAGTCCTGGCCCCCTCTCCCAGCAGTGCTAGCAGGGCCCACGGGCCTGCTCGCCTCCTAAGCCAGCCATCTCCAGCTCCTTCCCTTCTGCTTGCCCTAGGGAACCCCCATGTGCCTGTGCTTCCACTGTCACTGTGCACTGTGACCTCAGGCTCCACCTCTCCCCGAGTTCCAGACCTCACCCAGCACGTTTCAGAGGCCAAGCTCTGAGCCTCAGGACTTCTGGAATCCTCCCCACCATGCCTGCTTGACACTCCTGTTCAACCTGCAAGTATCAGGGTTCATTTACAATTCCCTGAGTGCTCCTCCTCCCTGAGACCTTGCTTGCGCTGTCCCAAGGTGAGCTTAGCTATTTCTAGCGGGTGCCTATTCTACCTTGAGCCTGGACACTGCTATCAGTTTTTGTGGCATTTTTAGAGTAACGACTGCTTCTCCACCCGTCCCCACACTGGACGGTAAGCTTCCTTCATTCTCAGCAGGAGCATTACTTGTGCTGGTCCAGGGCAGAGAGAACACTGGACTTGATGGATGGATCCCCGAACCCTGGGGATCCCCCACATTAGAGCAGGTGCTCATCCTCGGGAGCCGGCCTAAGGTCTAAATACTGAGACTCAGGGCCTCTCACCAGGAGGCCACCATGCTGCGACAGTTAGTTTCACTCAGCACAAGGAGGACTTCTTACCTTCTATTCATGGATGCCTGAGTGGCCTCCACGTAGCATAGTCAAGTGAACCCTTCCCAAGGACCAGAGGAAAAGAGGCTTATCAGGTGTACACCTAGTTCCCAGTGCCCAGACGAGAGTACATCACAAAAAGTTTATATGGGTCAAAAAATCAGCTTATTCACTTTTCAGAAGATACACACATCAATTCCATGATTTAGTGGACTAGAGTATACCCTAGTATCCTTTTCCTTTTACCTGCAAATACCTTCACTAAGATGCACGAGGCATGAAAACCTAGCAGAAGATCTGGAAAACATCTTCCTCAAGCAGTTTTTGAAATTGGTGCCAGCAACCCAGAGCCTGCAGCTCCCTGACTGAGTGCTAAGGCAGGCACATGGGGCTGGGGAGGGATGGCTGGAGCCACAAGGGAGGTCCTAGCAGCATCAGGGACAGTGGACAAAGGGTCCAGGCTCCCTGGCATTTGGACTGCTCCCCATCTTCAGAAGTAAGAGGCCAGGGTCTGTGCCCTCAGCTGCACCTCACAGCTGTGTTCCAATCCCCATCAGCATGTGCTGGGCGCGAGCTGGCAGGACATGCTCTATGCACCCTGAGCAAGTGCCCAGCACAGAGCTCTCCGTGGTGGGGAGCAGCCTCAGAGGCACACTGTGTTGTCAGTGACATAATCAAGTATTACTCTCCTTTCTGAGCATGCATTTTGTGATCACCTTTTAAAACTTGGCAAAATGAAACAAGAGCTTTTGAGGAGCACAGACCACCATGTTGTGTTGTTTCCTAACTTGGCTGGGTGTCCCATCACCCCCTACCCAGGCATAACTCTCCCAGTGGTCTCCACTGTGCTGGGGGAAAATGGCCTTCCCTCCCACCCCAGGTGGCTTTCTAGAGCGGGGATCTGCGTCACGGAGGACAGGGACGTGAGAGCTTCACTCAGCTTGTGATGCACTTAATAAATATGTTAATAAGTTCATGTTTTAGCTCATTTGATTAGAAAAAGCGCCTGGAGGATGAAGTGTAAAGTCTCCCTAGGGGCTGGGGCTGGGGCTCAGTGGTAGAGCACTTGCCTAGCACGTGTGAGGCCTTGGTTCTCAGCACCACATAAAACTAAATAAAAAATAAATAAGCCATTGTGTCCATCTACAACTAAATATATATATATATATTAAAAAGTCTCCCTATGTCACAGTTCCCCACCCCTAAAACATTCACAGTTTTCAGAGTGACTTTCCCAGAGCCACGCAGCTCAGTATCAAGGGAGCCGGGGCTGGTGTCCACCGTGAGTCCTCACCTCCATCCTACACAGACCAACTGCTAGGACATGCTGGGCTCTCACCACACATCCTGAACATGTGGCTGTCTCGGAGTCTCAGCACACACTGGGCCTTCATTTCCCACCTCTTCCTGCAGGTACCCAGTGAAGGTGCCCTCCCCTCATCTCCCCTGTGTTCCCGTACGAACCAATGCTTCTCTTCACAATAAATCAGGAAGCAACTAGGTGGCTGCTCCTTCCCTAGACTACAGAAGTGCCATCTGCTAGTGACAAGAAAAGGTATGGCCACAATATTAGAATGATCTTCTTTTTCCTTAGTAAACAGCAGCTTGAAGCACAGCAGATACTCTAGGCTGCACTCCTAGGCTGCATCCCAACCCTACACCTCAGAACGTGACCCTATTTGGAGGCAGGGTCTTTACGGGGCAATCAGGTTACAGAGGTCACGGGAGTGGTCCTAACCCAGTATGACGTGTCTTTATACAAAGGGGAAACCTGGACACAGGGACAGAAATGAAGGGTGGCAGGGTTATGGCCATGTTACCCCCAAATAGGACTCCTGAAGACTGTAAGGAAGGGGTATCCTGACCTGAAGAAGTCTGAGACATGGCAGGCACGGAGGGACCCCCCTCCCCTTCCCAAGGCAGCTGGGAGACCCTCGTGAGGGAGGGGCCTCCTGCACTGCAGGGACGGCCATTCCTGCCCACTCAGTGCTCAGAGGAGGCCGAGGTCAGGCCTGGCTTTTCCTCCCCTAGCTCCCAGCTCTGTCCGCCTCGCTGCTCCAGGACTGCCCACCCATCGGCGGAGCCCAGAGCACTCAGGCCAGCTGCTTCTCACTGTTGGTTTCCTGGCGAAGGCTCTCCCGTCCTGTGATGGATCGGGGAGCTGTCTGCCTTCTCTTGTTTGTCTTTGGCAGTCTAAATTTACAGGGTCCTGGCAGAGATACCAGGTGACAAGATGAAAAGGTCACCCCTCCCACAAGAGGGACCACCACAGGGGAAGAAGCCAGAGAGGCCGGGGCAGAGCCCTGGCTCCCATCCCTGAAGCCCACCCCGCCCATGCCCTGATCTCAGCCTTGTAGCCTGGAGAACCCCGAGACCTTCAGTGCCTGCTGCTGAAGCCGCCCAGCCTGGGGTGCTTAGTTACGGCAGCCCCACACCCTGAAACCTGCCGTCTCAGCTGGGAAGCCATGATCTGCCCAACATAAGCCCGGCTTCTAGTGAGGCCTAGGATGGCTTTCCAGGGATGCCAGAGGAGGAAAGCGCTCGAGAGAGCTTATTTTAGAAGCTGCTTCTGTGAGGGGAACCACCTTCACCCAGTGAGTCTGCTGCTGCTGCAGGAACGTTGCGTCCGTCTGGAACAGACTTCACACCAGGAAGTACTGACCAGCTCCAGGGTGGTCTCTCCCCAGATGTGCCCAAACTGCTCCTCTTTTCTGCCTGGATTCTCCATCCCTTCTTGGCATTGCCCAATCGTATTCAGGGACTGAAAGCACTTGACTTGCACTCTCTCTGAGAGCCTCCTAGCGGGCGCCCATGCCGACCGTTTCCTACTTACCTAAACCCCTGTGACACTGGGCACAGCCACTTCTGTGACTTCAGTGTCTTCTGCCAGGTCAGCATGCCCTCACCAGAGAGGCCGCGATGCCATGAAGGCAGACACCTGGTCTTGACCTTCTCGTGAACCCGCAGAAGAAGACCTGCAAATTCAACCTGCTCACACGGCTCCATTCAGGACTTTGATCAACTGACGGAACATCAATACTCATCTCCTTCCATAAGAACAACGATTGGGAGAAAAGTCCACCCGTGGTCATCAGCGCATGGGGGATGGAGAAACACAAGTGCTACGTGGGGCCAAGAGTCATGGGAAGCCACTCCTAGAGCCACCTTTGGAGGAAGGTAAGATCTGACAGTTTCACTGGGATGATGAGACCCTCAGCCGAAGGTCAGAAGAGGGTCACAGTGGGTAAGAAGAAAGAGGAAGGGCCCTGGCCAGGCCCCCGGGCTCCCCACCACCAGGCCTGCGCCTGTATCCTCGGATCTCCAGAGACCTTTCCTCTACTTTCCTAACTTCCTGGTTTCACCTGCAGCCTTTTCTCTCAAGTCCCCCCCACTCACTCCAGCCCCACACCTGCCTCATCCCGTGAGGCCTGGGCAGCCTTCCATGGGACGTCAGTCCCCCTTCCATCCCTCCACCCAACACAGGCTCACCATCGGCCTCTGGGCCAGGGGTGGACTGGGGAGATGGGTCTCTGGTCCCATCAAGTTACAAAAGAAGGAACAGATGGACTCACAGGGAGGCCCCTCAGCCACTGCGACAGAGGACACCTTCCGAGGAGCTGTGCCCCAGGGCATGAGAGCGGGCACAGTGGGCCCAAGGGCTTGAGGCTGGGAGCCACTCGGTTTGTTCAGGATCTGGGTGAGTGATCCCCATACTGAGTGATCCGGCAGAAACAGGACCTGAGGGTCACTCCCATTCCATATGCCCTGGTGGAGTGAGGCCGGGTGCCCCCTCAGCCTTGAGTGCCACTGCTGCCTCCCTGTCCCTGTGAGATTGGCCTTGCCTCTAAGCTGCTCAGAGACCCCCCCCACAGATACCCCCGCATGCTCCTTGTCCTCGGCCATCCCTCCCCTACAAATGGCCCGCTGGCTGTCCTGTGGGAACTGCTCCTTCCTCTATGGGTTCAGGCAAAGTGCTGTAAAGGCCTCCCTGCCATGAGGCCGCGGAGCTGCCCCCCCCTCCCTGGGGAGCGAGAGAGGCAGGAGAGAGCACCTGGCGGGCTCCCTGCAGTGGGCTGTGCTCCAGGCCGAGGCTGCAGCCCTCACGCTTTAAATTCCCTTTACCAGAAAAGGCAGGCTCAGACCCTTCACCAGGGCCCCGGGAGGCTTCCATGTTAAACACCAAGTCTCTACTACAGCCGAAGAAGCACGCCCGCTGACGGGCCAGCACAGCCGCTCTCCACCAACACTGGTGCCAGCGGACAGCTTCTGGCAAGACCTCTGAAACTCTCCTGGCTGCCTGCTCCTTCCCACCACCGCGGAGCCCAACACAGCTTTGTGGCCTCCCCGGTGTCGGAGGTGACACCACTGAAGTCCCCCAGGTCCCCACCAGGGGCCTCAGGGGCTGAACCCACCTGATGCCTCAATTTCCAGGACTAGTCCCTCTCAGGGACAGACTGTGCTGACAGAATCAGCGGGTGTTATCTGAGCTTCTGAGAGCAGGGGATCTCTTTCCTCAAGATAGCTCCCCACCCCCAGGCCGTGTCGTGAATGGGCCTTCAGAGATTCAACCCTTTGGATCTTAAGAGGTTTGTATTTAAGACCTCCCAAACCTGAGAGTCCCCTTTAAACCACTTCTTAATAGAACTTTATTAGGGACGTGTAGATATTTGGTGAGGAACAGGCTCTTCCAAAATTGGAACAGTCTGAAAGTCAAGATAGAGCAAATATCGGGGAAAAGAGATAAAAACAAAGAAGTTGAAACAAAACCCACGCCTCACCAGGTCAGCGGCAGTTCAGCCTCAGGGCCTGCCTGAGTGAAGTCCTCGTGGACACCATTTAAAGGTCAGCTCCGCGTAGAGGCCACTCAGCAGTTGGCATGGGCCCGTCCATCAGGCTGCCACAGCTACTGATCAGGAGCCTAAATACCAGGCTGAAAGGAAAGGCTTCGGGGAGGGCAGCAGGAAAGAGGCAGACTCAGGGGCAATCGCAGGCGGTGACCTGAGCTGAGCGCGGGGCGGTCTCCAGAGCACCCAGGGGCCCACCTCCCAGGTGTCCAGCACAGGAGGCCAGCGGCCCTCAAGAGCTGCAGGTCAGAGATGCAGGAGCAGGGCTCTCCTGACTCTGGGCTTCAGATGGCATGAGGGGCCACGGATCCCAGGTCTCCCTTCCCGCACTCCTAGCGTCACCCGTCACTCTCCTCTCCACCTCTGGCAACTCCTCAGTCCACTCCTAAAAATGCGGCCCTCAGAACAGGAATAGCTGCTGCTGGGCCCGGGGGTCAACTGCCCAGCCCAGGGGTTCTCTCAGGGAGCGGGTCTAAGTTCCAAACACAGTGTCACAGTGGATCTGCCATGGCCCAGTGTGGGGAGGGCTGGTCCCCAGTGCAGCAGTGGTCAGAGGCTGGGCTTCCGGGAATCCAGGGGGTCCTGAGGCCTCTGACCTCCCCAGTGGGTTAATCCAACGATGGGCTCATGATTGAATGGACTAAGGGAGGTGGTGGAGACTGCAGGAAGTGGGTCTTAGTCGGAGGAAGGAGATCACTGGGGACGTGCCTGACCCCTTCTCCCCTCCCTCCCTCCCTCCCTCCCTCCTTCCCTCCCCCGTCTCCCTCTCCTTTCTGGTTCTGTACGTAGCTTTCCTCTGCCACACTCTGGTGTCATGATGTTCTGTTCATCTCAGGCCCAAAGCAATGAAGTTGGCTGATCATCAAGTAAAACCTCTGAAGCCATGAGCTAAAATAAATCTTTTCTCCTTTAAGTTGTTTTTCTCAGATATTTTGTAACAGCAACAAAACGCTGGCTAACATACATGGTGTCATGAGAAAGGTTCCTCTGCCTCGGGAGAATTCCCGGCATCAACCAACAGGGGAGGTGTGTACTTTTAAAGAAATGCAAAACCCAAAATGAAATTCCCAACCCTGGGAAGAAGTGAAGTTTGGAAGATAGAGGATGTGAACTGGTGCCTGTATACAGAAGGTACTTAATATGGAGGACTGCACAAACAGAGAGATGCTTTGGTCTGTTCAGTGCAAAGGTACTCAAGGCCGCACTGAAACAGAATGGAGGGGGGCAGCAGGTCCCTCTGGTACCGTCCGACCTGGGGCAGCTGATCCAACTCTCTGTCCAACATGTTTCCTCAGAAGATTTCAAGCTACCCTGCAACCATTCTGCGGAGGCTCTCAGAAGCCAGCCTCCTTCCCAGGCATATATGAAATGGTGGGACGGGAGTTTTCCTGGAGGGGAGGAGTGGGAAAGAGGAAGGGAAAGAGAGAGGCAGAGAAAGGGAGGGAGGAGGGGATGGAGAGAGCCTGGTTCTCTTTAGCCCATTGGGAAGCCCCTCTGATGGTTCACCCAGAAGCTCCAGCATCAAGGCGCCCTCCCTGACCACATGCGGACGTGGTCCCCCTTTAGTCTGTGAGATCTGATCCGCTCACTCACACTTCATGGCTGCATGTACAGGCCAGAGGCGGGCAGGGACCTCGGGAGCCGCCAGCCAGGACAGCAAATTCACCTTTCCTCTCTCCTTTGGGTCATGGTGTGAAGGCTTCCCTGGGGCTCTGTCCGTCCAGCTGTGACCTTCCAGTGATTCACTCAGAGAGGACCCTCGGTGGCAGTGGGTCCAGGCCTGGGCTATGGGAGACTCTTCCTAGCTTTTGGGGAGTGGAGTCCTCCCCTCCTACTGAAGTCACCCAGCAGCTGCCCACAGCCAACATGAAGGTCAGGGAGCCTATGGGTGACATGCTCACTGTAGACAAGAGGCCAAAGTCACCGTGGCGACAGTCATGGGTCACAGGAGTGGCACCCTGCCCCACAGAGGCTGCAAGGTAGCATTGCTGTCCTCCAGCACTTCGAGGTTGGCCTCTGGGCTCACCGAGGGTGTGCTCTGTGCTGAGCGGCAGGTGCTCATTCAGTCCTGAGGAAACCACGGCAGAGCGTGTGCCCCTCCACGGTGACACAGAACCCTTGCTGCAGTTACCTGCCCAAGCTTGTTCCCTGCTCCACAGCGGGAAAGTTCCTGAGGGAATCCCATCATTCCTGGAGAGCGAATGTACCCTGGGCACACTCGGCTCTGCCTGCAGACCTGACCACCGTGCCTGGGAGTCTGGATTTACAAGCAGCAAACTGGTGTGCTGAAGCTACACTGCTTTGGGAACACAGGGAGGTCTTATGTGCATTGAGGTTTGGAAAGCAGACCATGGAGACTGTCCCTGGGTAGTGACATACCTCTGGTCATCACCAGGCAGGCTCTCTTCTCAGAGATGGAGATGAGCTCTAGACAAGGTGTGACCTGAGGCACTGACCACGCTTTAGCACGCATCATCATCAGAGCCCACAGGGGGCTGGAGGGAATGGTTTGTTCAGTGTAGTAGATACTGAAGCGGCCAGGCTGTGGTCCCCACCCCTGCTCTAACACACAGTGAAACCTGGAGCCAACCATCACACCTCTGAGACCTTGACTAGGAAACGCACAGCCTAGGGGTCATCTAGCACAGCCTCAGAAGAGCTGCCCCAGCGCACATCACCAGTGAGTCCCCAGGCTGTGGCTGAGATCACACCACCACACTGCAAAGTCCTGAGTCACTGCCATTGACTCTGCATCAGTCCTACCAAAGCCACATAGAGGGTCCCAACAGGGGAGCTGCACATCTTGGCCCCTGCCCACACTGACTGGAGCCTCTGGTGGAAGGCCAGAGTGCCTAAGCCGGGGGATTTTAAGGGGAGCCATGGAGAGGCATCCCCGTTTCTTTCTGTGTTCCAGGAGCAGGAACTAGGCACCGAGTCAGAGAGGTGGGAGGAGCTGGCGGCCCGAAGTCATTATTAGCATGGCTTTATCTGACAAAACCATTCCAACTCTTATCCTAGCTAAGTCCCTGTCACGTGCACAATACCAGCCAGCCTTCTTCACTCTCTGCTCCCTGATGACGCTCATCATGTGATGGTCAGTGGTGTTTCTTCCCTGCAGTGTGGACGGAGAACTCTGCACAAAGTCTCATGGGTTCGCTGGTTCTTCTGGTCCTCAGTGCAGCTGTCACTCAGGTCCTGTTTCTGGGAGACACATCAGCACATGATCCTTCCCAGCAAGAGCAGGAAGTGATGTAACCAAAGCCTGTGCGACTGTCCACCTTCATCTCCGTCTTCCACACAGGGGTGCGCAGTCCCTCGAGAGCAGGAGGCTGCCCTCTTCACCTCTTGAACCCAGCACAGGGCTTGATGCACTCAAATAACTGCCCAGCCGGTGTCCGGGGACTTTTAAGAAAACCCGCCTCTGGGAAGCATTGTCAGAGCCCAGCACGAGTCAGGTCACTGTGCCAGGCTCCTCACGGTGTCCCTCACTCACCTCTGAGTCCCTGTCACAACTGCAATTTAAGACTACTTCCAGTGATTGCTCACTGTCTGTGCTCGCTGTGGGGCTGCGAAGCCGCACACTCTGGGAGTCCGGGGCCCCATGCAATTTGCTCATGGCCATGTCACAGGGCAGGGTCTTAATAAGTATGTGTTGAGTAAAATAAGAGCACTTCGTGGCAGTCGGGAGGAAAATCACACACTGCTGTAACTCAGGGCCTGCAGTTCACGGACTCTGCATAGCCTTCAGGACACCGTGAACACTGAGCCGATACTAGCTGGTAATTACGAGTTTGTACTATATTTAACGTCGTGACTAATGGCAGTATGTCTGAAGTAATGGAGGATGATCTTGATGCGCATTCTTGTAGGCATTGAAAAATAAAAATAACATGACCAAAAGTGACATCATTCAACCTTTCACTGAGTATTTTTATTCTGGTTGTAGAGAACTGCAGTGAGGGCCTGGCAAAGAAATTCACTTCATTTGGGGGAAGAAAACCTTTGTATGCTGAGGGCACACGAATGGATTAAAATCTACGTTTGTGTTGGCATTGATGGATATTGAAAAAGTGCCTTTTTGTCAACAGCCTGAGAATTTTTAATTAGAAGATTTGGTTGGGGACATTGTGTGACTAACCACCACTGCACTGAGGGGGTTCCACCAGGCCTGCTGCATGCTCTGCAGAGTGACAACCCATGACCCCTCAGATCTCGCCTAGGGACACTTGTTTTCGTGTTTGTGGGTTTCCATTCTTTACCTTGCTCTTCAAGAGACAGAATGTGGAGACAGGAAGGAGGAGAGAAGCTGGCGGGCAGGGAGAGGAGGTGAGTGAGAGCGATGAGCTCCGTAGTCGCAGGGGCCTCAGGGCTGAACACCAGCAGCCCGGCTCGGCAGGGCGCAGGCCTGCAGGAGGTGCACACATTAGCAGTGCTGACTCGTGCTGCTTTTTCTCCACTCGTCCACTGGGCTCTTTCTAGCATCTAGTCACCTACAGGCAGAAAAGCCTCAAAGGTCCTGAAAGATCACATGTCCTTTGCTTTGCTCTAAGAATTGGAGGTTTGGTCTCCATCCTGGAAATGGATTTATCCTACAAGTATTTGAAATTCTGTCCTGGACTTCCAGATGACCGGTCTGGCTGAATCCTTCTGCACCTGTTAGCTGACCCAAGGGCAGGGCTTCAGTACAAAAGGAGAAGTCCCTAATCCCCGGGATCCAGAAAGCTGACCTGCTTGTCTGGGGCAAATGTATGAAGGGAATGAACGTAGGAGAGAAAAGGAGGAGACGTGAGACATCAGGCTCAGGAGAAGCACACGTCCCGGGTCCACTCTCAGGCCCAGCCCTCCAACCAGGGATCAATGGAATCTGTGAAGAGCTCCCATGTGCTTGAGAGGGAAAGGGACCCTGGTTGGCGGCTGGGCCTGAGAACTGCCTCCCTTGCTCCCAGGTTCTCCTTATTGACAGGAACCAGGACAGCTCTTGCTAGACCAGCATTTTTGTTTGTTTTTGAGCCTGTGCCCCTCTCTCTGAGCAGAATGAGACCTGCACGAGAAATTCGACTGGTTTTAACCAAGGGTGGGCTTGCTCCACCTGCTGCCTGCCACGGGCAGCTCAGGAACCCGCCGTTCCAGGCCAGCCCTGGGCACAGACCTCCTAGGAAGTCTCTCCCACGGGTGGGATCAGACTCAAAGGCAGTTCTGAAGGGGGACGGAACACAAAGGAACTTGAGCAAGGTGCCCTGAGCACCCTGGGCAGCACAGCTCCTTTGTTCTAGTGACAGGAGGACTGGAGCCACTTTTATGTAATCAACCTCGCTTTTGGAGAGTGGTTGGCCCGCGGATCTCATATCCCCGTTGTCTTCTGGGTTGAGGGCGCGCAGCCAGAGCTCAGGCACTTTCCAGACCTCCCTGTCTGTCCTAGGAGGCCCGAGAATTTGAGACCACAGGATGCTTAGTCAGGGTCCTGTCCCCAGCCCCATGGTACAACCAGCTGCCCCACGGGCCCCCTGCCACGACTCCACATCCCCCCTGGCCATACGCATGGGAGCCGATTTCACGTCAGCCCCTTTTTCAAGATTTCCAAGTCCTGACCCCACATTTCTGTCCCCTGAGGAAACAGACCCCTTGGTGGTGTATCAGTCCTCTAGAGCCCACAGAGCGGCATGAGTGGGCACTATAGAGGGAAGAGTGCCCTCACGGTCCTTCGGAGCACCGGCCACCCCGGCCCAGGGCAGCACTCCCTCCCAGGCTCTTTTCTAGCCACAGGGCCACAGGACGCCTCATTCACGCACTTAAGGAGGCGGAGGCGCAGGGTGATCAGCCCCTGGTCACCCTAACAGCACCTGCCCCGGGTCCCACCCTGAGCCTGCCCTGGCCATGGCAGCCATGCTGTCAGCCACGTTCACCTGATGGCCCACTGCACGCAGCCGGCAGGTTACGAATGGCTTCTCATAACCTGTTCCCCTGCTTATCTCACCTGCACATCTACACCTGTCTCTAAGGCCCAGTTCATAAGCTCCTTGGGAGACAAACTGAGCCTCTGTCGCACTTCATTACAATACCCACATGCTGTCAAGAAGTCAGAGCCCAGAAGCTGGCATGGGCAGAGTGGTTCTCCCCTCCCCTAAGACAACTGCATCCGGCCCAGGGCTGAACCAGGGGCTCCATGTGACATCAGATCTCTGGAAACAAAAGGAAACAAGAACCCCTTAGACCACTGGTCCACGGGTCCACGCATGCACACTGGTGGTGACCAGTGAGGCTCAGCGCTGCACCCTGAGCATGTGGCCCACGATCCAGCTCCAGGACGGCTGCAGGTGATGAGCCCAAAACCAAGAGGGAGCAGGTGTGAGCTGGGACCCAAGTCTTCCTGGGGCTGCCCTCCTCAGGAAGCCTGGAGTGAGGAGCTTCCAGGTAAAGCAATGGCTAAGCGCCAGAGCCAGGTGGGGAGCGGCCAAATTCAGGGCAATCTGTTTCCAGAGCCACCTGCACCCTCCCGCCTGGGCCTCAGTTCCTGGTTTGCAGAGCAGGGCCCAAATCACAGAACTCCCAGGGCTGCCCTAAACAGGGGACAAGATAATCTGTGCCAAGCATGAGGCCCCTGCACCATGTGCCACACTGTGCCATCCACTGGATGCCCAGCACAGGGCCAGCCCAGCCAGGTGCAGGACAAACTCGGTGCAGGAGGCTGGGAGAGAAGGCTGCACAGGAGGAGAGGCCAGTGCAGGAAAGATTTTAATGCTGGGCTGTTAACGGTGACACCAGAGGCAGTGGTCTATTCCTGAGCTTAAGGATCACGTGACTACAGCCAGAGTCAGGGTAGCCCACATGGCAATGGTGTCCCTCTCTGGACACTTCGTCCTTACCCCTTCCTCTATCCTTGGTCCAGACAGAGCCCCTCCTTCCCCAGGCCCAGGATACCTGGTCCCTCCATGTCTAACCAGCACCCTCTCCACCATCTGCTGGTCACAGCCTGCAGAGCCAGTGACAACAAGTGTCTCTGCCTGTCTGCACCTGGGTCAGTCCTGCCATCGAGTTCCTGCAGGTCCGCTGGAGTGGCTGGCTCAGTCGTCTGCTGGGGCTCACCGTCCCTGGCACTCACTCACACCCTTGGCCTGCGAGGACAGTGGAGGACATGTGGCCACCTCAGAGCCAGAGCTTGTTCTCACATTCATCCACAAAGGCTGGCTGTGCGGGCAGACGCGGCCACCATGCTTCCCACCCCTGGGGCTGGCAGCCCTGGCTCCAGTGAGCAGCTGACCCGTGTCCATCCACAGGGCACCATGGGCCAGCAGCGTCCAGCTCACAGATGGTCCCCTACTGCCCTGGTTCACTGAAGCACCTGGCATGTGCTCTGCTTCCCCCCCTACAAATGGGTGCCACAGCAAACCAAGGTCTCCCCACTACTGTGTGGTCCTGGAACGTCTCCAGCTCCGGTCAGTAGCTGTGGGTGCTTGAGAGCGTGATGCAGATGCGTGGCGATGGGGAGTGGAGGCTCACGGGCATGTCCCCATACCTTGGAGAATACTCTCCCCTTGGTCTACGGTTATGAGTTGGAGCAAACAGGCCAAATTCAGGGCAATCTGTTTCCAGGAGAAGCTTCACTCGATTTTGATGGGGGATCCCAAATAAGTGGCAAAGAACCTGAGATGCTGACCCTGGAACCTCAACTATCCTCTCTTCCCACCATTATTTTAGTGCAGACGGAGTCTAGTCAAAATGAACCCAAGAATAGCCTTAATGGGAAAAGGAAGGACACAGCCTCTGAGCCCTTGGTGTGTGTTGCTCCTGAGCTACGGGGCAACAGGGGGGCAGCAGGACCACAGGCTCTTCCAGCTCCCCACTCACCCTCTTCACTTGCCCTCAGCCAGCGGGGCAAAGCGCAGGCCACCAGGCCCACAGGGAAAACCAGAAGGTGCTTCAACCTAGATGAGGGCACCCCCAACTCGACAGGTTCCAGGGATGGCACCTCTTGGAGCAGGAACTGGAGGTGACAAAGGTGTGTGGAGGTGGATGTGCCACTCCAGTGCGGGCTCAGCAATCTTCCCCCTGTAAAGGTCCCTACGGTTCCCAGCACAGGCTCTGAGGGAGACATGGGGTGCTCTGTCACAGCTGCTCAGCGCTACCGTAGTGGCACCAGCTCAGAGCCGGGCAGGCTAACGTGGCCCCAGGCTGTGGTCTGCCCACCTGCCCCATGGAGATCTGAAACCCAGGCCTGACCCCGGCAGGCTATGCAGCGCGTGGTTAGGTGGACAAAGATGTGTGCCTGGGAGGAACCAAATGGCAGAGGGCCTGATTCTGGGTTGTATATTTCTACATAGGTGTGCAAGTATGTGTGTGCCCACCTGTGGGTGAGAAAGACAAAGAAACACAGGAGGACACTGGAAACATGTTAACCAACGAGAAATAACAAGGTGATTGGGCAAAACCATCGTGTGTGCAATCTCAAAGAAGCACACTCTCATTTCCTCCTGCCTGTTAATGCGCCATGAGCGGCTGCACTGAGCCAGATACTAGGGAATCATCAGAAGAAACTAACTAGTGGAAGGTGGTCGTGCGCCCAGTGCTGACAGACACAGGACGCTCCTGGACTGTCCCCCTGGTTGTCAGGAAGTTGGTTGTACCTTCGACATAGACAAGGGTTTACCTAAGCTGGACAGGCAGAGGGTGGGAGTACCCACAGGCCACTCCTCTGATCCTCCAGACCACAGCTGCATCTGAACCGGAGGAAGGATCACCGTGGCGGTTGTCACGGATCGTAGAACACTGAAGCCTGGGGTTGGGGAAGTCACCGAAAGAAAGGCTCCCTCACAGTCCATGGAACCAGGGATAATCACAGAGAGGACAAAGACGGTGGGGGCAGTCTTGGAGGAGAAATGGGGCTCCAGGCGCCCTGTGTGTTTCCTGAAGCCACCATGGTTTGAGGGTCTCCGTGTCTTCGAGGGGCAGGTGGCCTTCCTCCTGAGGTTCTTCTCTGTGCTTCACCCATCTCCTGCTCTTGTCATCTCTGAGAGAAGCCGAAAGGGCCTCTTGTCCTCTGGCTGTTGCTATTTCTTTGTTTTTTGAAAAAGGAAAGGGAGCCGTGTATGTGCCCTGTGTGTGCCGGGCCTAGAATTCGTATGAACAAAATGATACATCAAAGGCCAGCAGCCAAACCCAAAGTAAAAGAGAAGGTTTGCTCCCGTGTCTGCCATTCCTAAGCGAAGGAGGGTTTTTCTGATCAAGAACAAGCAGTGACTCTTCCAGGTGGTTTGGAGTCACACTATTCTGCAATATCATAGATTAAACGGCACATGAAGATTGCTTTCCGCATTTAGCAGCTGATCAGGTGATGCAAATTAACTCACAAAAAGCTCAAAACAACTAGATATATGGCACCTGGATTCTCCACCTCCATTATCGACATTTTTAAGAGGCTGTTGAAACACAAATCTTAGGCTGCCAGCCATCATATAAGTCCCAAATAAACATATTAGAATTCAATTGTTGTCTAAGGAAAATCCTTTGTGGAAAGAATGTGTGCTCAGGGCACAACAGAAACAATGCTCAGAGAGTGGCTGCTTTTGACAGCCTCGGTGGACCTCAGTTGAGCTGATGAAATAATTAATTCAAATAGCTGTGTGTGTGTGTGTGTGTGTGTTTAACTCCAATGAATTTTTTTTTCCTGCAAAGAACAATATTTTTCTTTCTGGGAGATTTACCTGAAGAAAGAAAAGTTACATTTATAGCAAGGAACCTGAGATGATGCAAAACTGTCTCCTTTTCTGTGGTACTCAGGCTGAGCCTGGAGCTGCAGGCCGGTTAGTCAGGCTGAGGGAGCCTGGAGCTACAGATTGGGATAGTCAGGCTGAGCCTGGAGCTGCAGAGTAGGGTAGTCAGGCTGAGCCTGGAGCTGCAGGCTGGGGTAGTCAGGCTGAGCCTGGAGCTGCAGGCTGGGGTAGTCAGGCTGAGCCTGGAGCTGCAGGTTGGGGTAGTCAGGCTGAGCCTGGAGCTGCAGGATGGTCGCTGCCTCATTCTGTGGGCAAATGTGCTGGTAAGTGTGAGACTTTTAAAAAAATAAAATGGCAAAGCTTTTAAGCACCTTTATTCTGAATGTGATCACTGAATTTACTTTCCTAAAGAAAGATCTTGGAGCGCTAGCTTGACTTCCCAGGTGATATTAAATGATACCTTCCAGTAATTAGTCAGTGTTTTTAACTCAGTGGGAACGCTAAGTACTGGGCTGTGACACTCATCTTCCAAGATGGCTTTTTAAAGGCCAGCCATGACTACTCAGGCAAGGGACCATCCTTTCCCATACAGGAGTCACCTTGGGGTGGAACACAGCCAATCCTAATAATGCTGCTGCTATTCAAAATATTTTTGGAATTCCTTTTTGAGAATTGTTCTCAGAACCATAAAAAGAAATTTAGTCACATTGTTCCAAAATGAGGAGTGCCTAGGGAGTAGAGCTGGCATTCACCGACTTGCTCCAAGCCAAGCCTAGTAAGTGCTGCCCCAGGTCCAGCTCGCCCCAGTTGTCCCAACTGAGTGACCCTTGAGTTCTGCAGATTCATGATATTCAAGAGAAGGTACCCCCAGGTCACAGCCCAGGTTCTGAAGGCAATTCCAAGACCTGGGGCCTGCCTCCCTCAACCACCACTGGCGATTCTGAGTGGCCACATCAGAGGGGTTTGGTGAGAGCCAGCAGGACCCCTGATGTTTTAAACACTTATAAAATGTTTGGTGAGAACATTAAAAATCTGTTTAGTGATTTTCAGTATCCAATACTTTGTTATTAACTACAGTCACCATGTTATACAAAATGTTGACCAGCTTGATGGAACTGTTACCCCCAATATATACCCAGTTTGAAATATCATGCTGTACAGGATAAATGCATGTGAGGTTTTTGCCATAAAAAAAATAAAATAAAAGGTCTTTGGGGACCACATTCTGCCTGGACCATCAGGGTCACTGGTTGCTAAGCAGGAAGTCATGTCACCTACCCTGAAGACAATGACCAGCCAGGGACCGTTATCTGTCCACACTATTGTGTAGTGTGGACAGAAAAGTGACCAACCCCTTCACTTAGCCGTAAGGAGCGGTGGAGCAGGGGATTGCCCTGGCAGTTAGCTTCAGGAAGAGGGCAAACAAGAGAATGGGAATCTGTCTCCTGCATCCTGCATCTTGATTCAAGGCCAATGGGTGAGCCCAGATGGTCTCCATGTGACAGGTGAACCCAAGTAGTCTCCATGTTGACAGGTGTCCCTAAGTGGTCTCCATAGTGACAGGTGATTCCAAGTGGTCTCAGTGTTGACAGGTGAGCCCAAGTGGTCTGGCTCCATATTTACAGGTGTCCGCAAGTGAATCTCCATGTTGACAGGTGATCCCAAAGTCTCTCCACGTTGACAGGGTCCTAAGTGGATCTCCATCCTAAGGCCAGTAATAATTGCAGTATTTTCCTTCCATTAATACCCAGTTATCTCAATTATACTTAACTAGCAGCTACCCAAGACCAGTTCCTCCAAACTTTCCAGGAAGCTGAGGTTCTAGGACTGAATCAGTGATTTAAAAAGAGGATGCACATTTAGGAGCTTTCCTATTAATATCCCCCCAAACCACCAGCATCATGCTGTGCTCTTTAGAAATGCTCCACGGCTTCCACTGTGACAAGAGGAACCTCCTCTGACTTAGAATCACGAGGAAAAACCAGAAAATTCACTTCACTGTAAATCACGCAAATGACCGATATTGTTTATGAAAATTCATTCTTCCTGACAAATAAATTACAAATCAAATAGTAGGTATGCCTTCTTTCATGTTGTCCATGATTAAAAAGCTAGAACACAGAGAACAGATGTAGGTTCAGCGAGTCGATCACTCCACCCTTTGATGACGGGAAGGACCTCGGAGCCCTTATCCAAATCCATCTGCAAATCAGGCTCGTCTTTCCCCAGGGCCTTCTCTTCTCCATCCACATCCACTGCCCTCTCAGCTCACCCATCATTAGGCTGCAAATGCCACATGTTTGCTGATGTCCCCTGAGAGGACACCCAACCTTAGCCAGTGTCCAGATCCAGACTCACTCATTCGACCTCCTACAACGTCAAACTCAAAGTACACCCAACAGAAAACCTCAGCCCCAGCCTGCTTCAGGAGCCACAGCTTTCCACATGTAAACACCACACAGCACCATTCAGGTTGCCCAGGCTCCCCTCCTGGGGTCCTCCCCCACCTCTCTCTGTCCCAGTCCCCTTCTGACCCGACCTGGCATCCTCTCTTCCACACCTGCACCCACCTCCCTGCACCCACCACTGTTGTTTCCTGGCTGTGTGGGGTTCCTGTCAGCCGTCCCCTGCGTCTCAACCCAGCCAGGAGCCCTGTCCTGTCAAAGCTCAGGGCAATCACTGCAGGACTCTGCCTAAAAACCTTCCAATCTCACCCATGCCTGAAGGCAGAGCCCACATCTTCACCATGCCCCGGGGCCCCAGCAGGCTGGACCCTCAGTCGCTCTCTGACCTATCCTCCCAACACTGCCTGTGCAAGTCGGCTAGGGACTGGGTTTTTATGTTCCCTGTAAGAAAAATTCACATATTGAGATGCTACCTCACTAAAGTGACAATTAAGAGGTGGGCCTCTGGGAGGCGAGTAGGTCCAAGGGTGCAGCTCTGGAGAATGGATCAGTGCCATTATGAAAGAGGTCTGAGGGGGCTTGAGCTCCCCTCCCACCAGGGAGAAAGGTGCATCTCTGAGCCAGGAAGTGGCTTTCCAGACACTGAGCCTGCTGGCACCTTGATCTTGGACTTGCAGCCTACAGAACTAGGAGAATACACTTCCCTGGCCTAACAAGCCACCAGATCTGTCGTTATAGCAGCCCGGATGGAGCAGGCTTCCTCCGGGGGCTGGGTCAGTGTTAGGACTTTTTCTGTGTTCTCTGTGTCTCCAGGGTGTCTAGATCAGTGTTAGGATATTTTCTCTTTCTATGCTCCACATTTTTAACTCATCCATAATACAAATGTGTGAGAACTCAGCCACGTTTACAACAGCATGAGATACTTCTTGCTCTCACTCTCAGCAACTGGTTGGCCCCTCTCCATGGCACCATTTCCTGTGGGTATTATAATGGGCATAATTGAAATGGAGCTCAGGACCTCACTCATGGCATGCAGAATTCCACACCTCATGGGCACATGTACACCAGAGACGAACTACAGGGTGTCCATCCATGTTTTAAAGGCGACATCTCTGCATGATATAATTTCAGGCACATTTTTACTTTGAAATTTCTTACAATGAATATATGGGTGCATTCATTTTTCATAGTAAGAGTTTAGGTAAAATAAATCATCTTTTTTTTCTATAAAATAAAAACACACACTCAGAACACATTTTTGCAACAAATGCTAATTTTTTAAAAAATATGCATGTTTCCAGTGGACCTGGAAAGAATCAGGAGGAATTCTAAGTGACCAGTAATCTCCTCCCTCCTCAACCCCACCAGGAACTACCTTCTTGGTCCCTTGCAGCATCCTCCAGGAGCAGATCTGGAGGTAAAATGCAGAGCTAACTTTTCTGCACTTCATTTGTCCTTCATCCAAGTAACGATTACCTACCAACTTCCATAAAAGCTGCCTGCCTCAAATATCGGAACCACCCAAATAAAATACGTCATCTTCCAAAAATATTCTACAAACCAGATAGAGGAAAAACTCTGACCCTTTGAGTGTAAGACACAAGAATGGACGTTCTCCCTCCCTAATGACCCCCTGGCTCCATCCCCCTGGGCATGTCAACGCTCTCACATAGCACCTGGACTAGGGACTGCTGTTCTCTCTTTCTCTTTTCAAATAGGATAGAAATGTGATTCCAGGCAATCTGTAATAGAACTCCACAAATTAATTAGGCGATTCCTAACCTGATGTGATTTATTTACACATGCAAGCACTAGAGACTGGGAGACAGAAACAAGTACGTGATGGGTGACAGGTACAGATTACGTCAGGGCCGAGCAGCTGTGAATTGGGACTGGGAAAGGCCTTAGGAGAACGGCTGGAGCTCTGCGGGGCTCCATGAATTTCTGTGGAGTGAACAGACTTCAGGGTTCAGCAGGAGACACTATGTGGAGGCGGATGTAGTGAAGTCCTCCTTTGGATGAGTGTGAGTCCCCAAGAAACCAGTGATGGCAGCTGCCCATCTCAGGAGGTCATCACCTTCACACCATGCAGGAGGCCCTACAGTATGCCTGCAGACCCGCCAGGCCCTTAGGTTATGTGGCCACTGTAAACATCCGGTTACCCGACTGAGGGGGCAGTTCAGAATGTCGGAAAACAGATTCAGAAAGATCAAGAACCTGCCCGAGACGAGCTTCCAGGGGAGTTCGTCCTTCCATCCCTCAGCAGAGCCTAGGATACGCTCAGCAGGGTCCTGGACCAGCCTTCCTGGGAACACCAGCCCTCCCCAAGTTCCCGATTACGGGCTCGTCTCTCCCCCTGCTCAGCTGTGCTCCAAACTCCAACAGCCCAGGCTTCAGAAAACCCACAGCCATGAAAGAGCAAGCTTGTGGCTAGACCACCTAATCCAGGCCGCGTCCCTCAAGTCCAGAACAAAGCACAAGCCATCCACCAAGCCCGATGCCCAGAGCACTGGCTGCTCCAAGGGGCCCTGGCGCTCCTTGACCAGCAGAGTGCCCACGGCGCTGCTCTGACTTTGCCACTCAGTCAGGCTCTGGGCACCCACCACAGCAGGAACATCTGGCCCAGGAGCCCTCTGATCTTTGAATCTGGTCCTCAGTGACTCAGACAAAAATCTGGGCAGATGGTCTATTGCTCATCGGCGTCAGAGATCAGCCTGTCATGGCTACAGTCTCCTCTCCCTTCTCAAAGCGCTGACCTGAAATAAGAGCACATGCCCAATGCTGGGATCTGCAGAGAGCAGAGGAAGCTCTGAAAAGAGCCCAGAGCTAAGAGTTTTAATAAAATCATCAAGAAGGAAGGTGAGCTATCACCAGGAGGGACAGCTTCCTAACAACTTTAATACTAACTGTTGTCACTGTCACCAATGAATGTACTCATTTGAACTTGTTGTACACCCTAAGTGGCAGATATTGTTATCCCACTTTGCACATGGGAGCAAAGTAAGGCACAGAGGTTACTAGGCAGCCTGAGGTTATCCATCTGGTGATTGACAGTGTACACCTTTACTTACAAACTGATCAGGCCACACTGAGTCCTGTGTGCTTGCTGCAATCTGAACAATAGCACGGCCAAGCTGGGACTCATTTTCCAATCTTTCACATTCCAATTCTACTATTTAAGGAGATGTGCCCATGACTCGGTGAGAATTCTGCGTTGGCACTCCTGCAGCAGGGTGACAGGCTCCCTAGGCAGGAGCACAGCCTCCCTAGACCTCCAAGCCTTCAGCAAGGAGCAAAGAATAAGAGGTGCAGACTGTCCAGAACCCCTGCTATCAGGACTGGGGTGGTTTGGAAGCGGTCCATCAAAGCCCCATGGGTGCCAGCCCCTGGTACTACTGCAGTCTTTAGGTGCAATATTCAGGAGGTGGGTGGGGTAGGGGGAGGTAGGTCACTGGGACATGCCTTTCAAGGGGATATTGGGAATCTTGCCCCGTTCTCTCTCAGCTTCTCAGCTGGTCTGAGGTGCCCAGCTTCCTCTACCATGTGCTCCCACCATGATGAACCGATTTTCCACAGGTCCAAAATCAACAAGCCAACCAACCATAGACTGAAACCTCAAAACCCTGAGCCACAATCAACTTTTCCTCTTTTTAAGTTGATCTACCTCAGGTATTTATTGTAGCAACAGAAAGCTAACTAACCAAGAGACTGCCTATTTCTATGCTGCCTCTCTAGAAATGTACCATCTTTGAATTCCCATTCCTGGTTGTACACTTCAGACTGGATGCCAGCCCCAGAAGGAGTACCAGGGGCTGGTTCAGGGGCCTCCTCAACCCAGCCTCATCTCTTTATTCATGCCGAGGCAAGCTGATGCTTCTGTCATGGCAATGTCCTTGTATAATATTTCATCAAATCTAAGAGGCCACTGATTGCCCAATACAACCTTACTTTATAGGCCACTAGGAAGGAAAAATGACTTCTAATTAAAATATGACATGCCATTTTTAGATATGCCATGATATGAGAAATATAAAAAAGAAAGAAAGAATTAGTCTTTTAGATCCGAAGACATACAGAGCTACGCCAGTGTTAGGTGGCTGGGATTATTGCTTTTATACTAAATGAAGCCAGTAAACCCACCTGGGTGTGCAGATTGTGTGGAGTGGGAAGCGCTCTCCCAAATTCTGAGGGCTGCATTCTGTTCCTATGTCTTGAGCCCACTCAGGACCAAGATGTCAGCTGAACCAGACTGACAGAGCCAGGAGCTGCCGGGCCTGACAGGCCAAGAGCCGGCTCAGCCTTCCTCCAGGCCCGCTGCTCCCAGGCCCAGCAGAGGCCTGACTTCGCCTGGTGCACTTCATGGTGCAGCAGGGTGTGTGAGCTTGGCCAGAGCCTGCTCCTCAGGGCCAGCCGTCTCCTTTCCCTGCAGATATGATGGAAGCTGCTGGAATGAAGACTTGGACCTGGGTGTAGAGAAGGAGCAGGAGGAGGCTAGATGTCCTACTGTGTCTGCAGACCCCAGGGACACGCCCTCACCCGGCGCTGTACTTCAGGGGCTCTGCAGTGCCCAGCTACTAATAAAGTAGTGAACTTCAGTTCCTCTCAGTTGCTCACGTGTTCAGTGCTCATGGGCCTGAAAACAACTGGTCCATTTAAGCCGCGAACAATGTGTTTTCTCTTTATAATGGCACCGCGGCTGCCATGGGGAGGCCCCTCTCATGCTCGTGGGATCAGTTAGTGGCCAGCCTGGACAAGTTATGTAATTTGTGCACTTTGATTCCACCGAGTGGGGTGGATCTTTCAGGCAGGATTCTATCTTTTTCTGGAACAATGTGACAGCATACATTTTTAAATAACAGAAACAAAGGGTCCCCGCATGGACACTCTGCAGGTGCCTGTCACCAGGCAGGGCGGGCTGGGTTGTGCTAACACTGCTCCAGAGCCCGGTGGCTCACAGGGACAGCGGTCTGATCCTGCAAAACATCCATCATGTCACCGAGTTCTGCTGTCTTCCTCGCTCTGACCCCGGCTGGAGTCACAGCTCCACCTGGGGTATCTGCTGACCTCCTAACAGGAGAGAGAGATACAGGGAGCCACGAGCAGATCCCAACACTCACCCGCCACATCTTCCTACATTTTGTTGGCTGATACAAACCCTACAGCCAAATTGAGTGAGTGTGACAGACAGACACGCTCTCCCACATGCCCTCAGGATCACGTGGGTTGATATCAGGATTGAAGCCTTTTCAGCCTTAGCTTTTTTCCTCAATGAAGTGACTAATTAGTACATGCTGGTGGTGAAATTAATGGCATCATTTGTAACAATATTAATCACAATGAAGAGGCTGACTATCCGAACAGGAAATGAGCCACGGACCAGATCCCACCGCAAGAAGCTCTGTCCCTATACTGGAGACACTCCCACCTCCCTTGGTTTCCTTCCTTCTCCCTCATTCTTTCCTCCTCTTTTCCCTTTTAAATTAGTTCTATTAGTGACTAAATCAAGACAGGATTATTCCCAAGTTGCATCACAACATTCTTAACACTGGGAATAGCAAACCTGTTTTCTCAACCACTTCTGGGCCAACCGGACATACAAAGCAGCTTTCCTTCAAAGGAATTGGAAAAAGCAAAAGCAAAACTGTCAACCAGTGTTTTAGTCAGTTTTCCATCACTATGACAAAATACTGGAGATAATAAACTTCTGAGCAGAGAAGGTTCCTCTGGACTCAGATGGAATTTCCAGGCCATGAGTAACTGGCCCTGTTGCCTTGGGCCTGTGGCAAGACAGGACATCATGGCAGGGGCACAGGGTGGAGCAAACCCACTTACCCCATGGCCAGGAAGCATAGAGAGATAAGGGAGGGACTGGGAATGCCACCCATTTCCAGGGCACACCCCAGTCACCTAAGAACCCTCACCAGTGCACGCCCCCTAAGGGCTCCACGCACTCCCAACAGCACTGTCCTGGGGCGGCACTTCAACGCCCAGGCCTGGGCACTCAGTGGCAGCTTTTCAGCTGCTCACCCCTCAGCTCCTCTCAGAGAAGCTGACTGTAGTGACAACAGAGCGGCCTGCTGGCCACACCCGGAGTGCCACACTTGGCAGGCCGGCTGGTGGCCTGGGTCCCAGGGAGTGCTGGGTGGGAATGGAAGCCTATCTGTGATGCACTGAGACGGTGCTTGGATGCCGGCGGCAGAGGGCTACGGAGGGGCCTGCGAAGCTCCAGAGATCCTGGGCACAGTGACGGTGTGGCCCGTCTCCCCAGCACTTCTTCACAGCCAGGTCACAGCACGCAGAGACTTGCCCCAGGGAACAGGCTCAGCCCTACTCCCTGAGTCCTTAGTCACACTGAGTAAGCACTGAATGACGTTTTTCTTTTTTTCCCTCTTGCTTTTGATGCAGCAGAGTAAGAAGAGCACTAGATTGGGGTCACTTCTGAGCTCAACCTTGGGAAACTTGTCTCCTCCCCTGGAGAATGACTATTTCCTTTTATAATGACTATTTCCTTTTATCCACCAGGGTTTGTATTTCTTTGTCTAAATATATTTCTAAGCCTCTGTAAGTCATCACTTACAATTTGCTAATAAGGAAATCTTATGTTAAGATCATTTTCCCATCACTGTAGACAACTATTCAACTTAGGCAGAGCTGGAATCTACCATGGAATTAAAGGCATAGAAAATGCTAGACGCTCAGCTGAATGAACCTGGGGCTCCTACCGAGCCAGCTTCCTATAATGTCCCCTTGTCTTGCCACCCCAGCCAGGAATCCTGGCAACGAATGCCCTGAGAGCCTGCGTGAGCAGCTGCTAAGAGGAAAGCATAACCCAGCATCCCTGGTGGAGGAGGGGCGGCAAGACCAGCTCCCCTGGCAACTGAGCAGTGTCCTCACGGAGCATCTCCTGCCTTCCGGGCTCCCGGGCTCCCGGCATTCTCCCAGGTACAAACAGTTCAGGAGCAAGACCAAGGAGATCCACCTGTGATTCAGAACTTATTTTCTACCCAGGAATTCGGACTGCTGTCCGCAATGGAGAATGGCAGGAGACCCGCCTCCCCTCACCCTCTGCTGCAGCCGAGAGGTACAGAATGATAAAACTGGGTTTCATTCCAGACTTCCTGGAGAGGCCAAAGACCTGTAGCACCCATCTGGCTGCAAGAAGGTGACATCACTCAATACTGTTTATTAAAAATTTACCCCTTCCCCTGCCTTAGTAGAAATAGCCACACGGATTAATGTGGTCAATCATTTTAAGATACCAAAAGAGATTCGGCTGGAAGGAGTCTTTGCTGGAACATCATTTCCACAGCTTTAATAAGGAGTGACGAAGAAATCTTCAATAGGCAATTTAAATTATTTCTCACTCAATTTTAAGTGTCAGTCCCACAGCAAAGAACTCTGGGGTCATGCTGTGGAGACAAGAAGACACCACAATTTATGATAGTGCTTTCCAGAAAATGTTATCTGATGCGACAGCTTTGGGAGTGAAGGGTGGTCAGGCCAGGCCAGGCGGCCCGAGTGTGCCAGATGCCATCTCCAAGTCAACATGAGAGGCACACATCCCAAGTGAACCCACCTAAAGGATTTTTGAGTTTTCTAAATATTGGGGCAACAGATTTTAATATTGAGAAGATCAAACCATTTTAGGGAAGTCTTTGAGACATCTCCTCTCCCTTTCCCACCAACAGAAGGTCAAAGGGATGTGCTTTTGCTGTGATCTAGTCCTGATGCAATCTGAATTGATAGAAATGTTGCCAAAACCAACATCGGTCAGCAGAAGGCCTGACCGGCTCCTCCCGCACTGAGTCAGAGCAGCCTGTGGAACCCACAGATGCACCTGAACCTGAAGGAAGCTCCATCAGCATTTCCATTTTCTATGGAGGTTTTCCATTTCCCAGAGCCTTGCGTCACTTTAGGTCATGGGAAGGAAAGCCAAGCCTGGGGAGATAGAGAAGTGTGGCAGTCCACTCCTGAATACCTCCACACCTGCCCAGGCCCGCGGCACCCAGAGGCAGGAGGAAGGGGCGGCACAAGTGAGCAGCGGCCCCAGCACGGGCCTGACCTCCCACTGCAGGAAGCCCACACTACACACAGAGCTGACCACATGTGCCAACCCACAGGAAAGAGGATGCCTTCTCCCCAGCAGGCCTTCCCTTCAACAACATGGTCCCCATCCAACTCACATGGCCCTGTGCCCCAAACCGCAGACGGAGGTGCAGGGCAGCCAGACCAGGAAATGCGCATGACTAGCCCTGCCTGGATGGTCACCTACAGACCCTAGGAGAACTTACTTCATCAAGTGTGGCTCCCAGAGGCACCATCAGCCTCGCTGGGGTTTGTTAGAAATGCAGAACCCAGCCCTGTGCAGACCCCGGAGCACAGTTTACACTTTTAAAGGGACTGTCCAGGACCCATGTGCACATTCCCAGTTTGAAAAGCAAAGCCACAGTACCAGGAGCTCAGCTGTGATGGTGACAGTCACTGACAGTACACCTGTGAATTGGCACTCCTTTGGCACCCATGGGGTCTGGCTCCTGGACCCTTGGATACCAGTACCAGTGAGCAGCTGCCCCTTATCCCAAAGGGTACAGTAACTGCATAGGGCCCACGCACACCATCCAGGATGCCTTAAGTCATCTCTGGGTCACTTAGAATACCTAATATGAAGAAAACGCTGCTGAAGTCGTTCTCATGCTGCACTGTTCAGGGAAGAGGGACATTATTCCTGCAAACCCAGCACAGGTGCCGTCTTTGTGGGTCTAACCACATAGTACACATCAGTAACTATGTTTTAAAAGTACTTTCCATGTTGGGGCTACGGTTGTGGCTCAGTGGCAAAGCACTTTCCTCACACATGTGAGGCACTGGGTTTGATCCTCAGCACCACATAAAAATAAACAAAATAAAGATATTGTATCCATCTAAACTAAAAATTTTTAAATTTTTTTTAAAAAAGTACTTTTATGCAAAGTTGGCTCCCTGAATCTGTGGATGAAGAACATATGAACACAGAAGGGTGGTATTTCAGAGATGACAATCCTGTGGGAACAAAGCACTGGTTTTAGAGACAAATAAGAACAGAAGAATGAGAAGTTATACCCCATTTATGTATGATATGTCCAAGTGCATTCTACTGTCATGTATAACTAATTAGAACAACAACAACAAAAAAGAACCACAAGTTTTTCTTTAGCACACACCACACATGCCAAGTAATAATATTTCTAAAGTAAAAGGTTAATAAAAATCACTAATTCCTTCTTCTAGGTCTGTTAGTAAGAGCCAGATAAACTGAAAGCTGTTTCTCAGTCAATGCACAAAAATGCAGGAGAAGGGACAGAGACAAGACTCCACTGAAGGGCCCACTTGTCCCCAAACATGTTGTTTGCAAGTCAAGCGAAGGAACTACTCATCCTAGGGGCTCAGCTACTGGCACAGGTGAGGGGCTCTCAGTGCTTACTAGGTTTACTCCCTAAAACTTCAACGTCTTTGTCCCTCAAGGTATGTCTAAAGATATAACTGTCTTGTAGCTTTGATGTCACTTCACCAAAAATGCGAACAGCAGACTAGAACTCTTCCCGCCACACAGCCCAGGATCATCAGCTCCCAGGGGCCGGGGGCAACCTCCCATGTCCCCTGGCACATCCCACCACCCAGCAGCTCTGTCCCCAGCCCCAGTGGTCACAGCCACCTTTGCCTAGTCCTCAGCTCACCCTGGAGCCTGATGCCTGCCACGGCCCTCCTGAGGGTCCTCTCCATCCTCCGCTGATTGTGAGCCTCCCAGTTCCCAGCAACCTCACTTTGGTGATAGAAGGAAGAAGACTATTCTTGAAAAGAAGGTCTTGTTTGACTTGAACTTGGGCAGGAAGTCTCATAAGGGAACGACTTCTCGGAGAGCAAGCCGCACCTCCAGAACTTGATCCCCAGCTAGAGGCCAGTTTGGGGACAGATGGCAAGAAATAGGTTCAGAATCAGAGATGGGGCTGAAGTGTCATCAGCCAGCACCTGATGTCCCCAGGATACCAGGACAAGAGTCAGAAAGATGACCTTCCATAAGACTTTACAGTAGAGTCGTCACTTTGGGCAAGCTTAGAGAATACTTAGAAGACTCCTACAACTTTTCTGGGGGAAGGGAGTATATTTTTCCCTCTCTGGAACTGAAACTACAGGGCTTGATCTCAAGCTTTGATCCTTGACACATTTACCAGCCAGGTTATAAGAACAAATTCATTCTAAGAGAACACACTTGAAAAACAAAAAGTTTCACTGTGAACAATCACTTTATTAAAGCTAAAAAGCAGCATTGGTAACTTTTGCTAGACCATATAAAAAGCAATTTGAAGTGTTCAATCATGAGTTCAGACCCAATTACTGAAGCGCCAAAGAAAAAGCCCGAGCAGAGACAAAAATAATCTAACAGCAAGCACCTCTGCTTTGTATGATGCTCAGCCGTCGACCACGTGTCATTAGTTTCTCAGAGGATGCCTTGCTGACCCTGGGAATAAGGAACAAAGACAGCTAATCTCTGAACCTGAGTGTCCTCATCTCGAAAGAAAGGAACAAGTGGCTTTTCCAAATAAGCCTACAAAATGGGATGAGGAGAGGGAGATGTTATAAAATTGGATGGTAGTGGTGGAAGTACAACTAGTAAATATACTAAATATAGTGAATAGTGCACTTGAATATGCTAGGTAAATTACATCCCAATAGATTTCTTAAATAAATGTGCCTGTGTTCAGAAGGGTCCCCTGCAGAGCGGATTCTGATCAACATTCACCTGTTGGTACTGCAAGGGGACCAGGGAATTCCTGGGCTCAGGAGCTAACTTCAGCAAACAAGTGAGTGGTAAGTAAATATCAAGAAATGCTTGCCATAGTAAGAGATGCAAGTGGTTTCTGGACATTCAGAACCAGGTACATGTTCCCAGTGTACAACTGTCCACTGTGAAAATTGGGTGCAAGAGCACCCTCCAGAAGTGGCCGACACTTTCCCCATGGTTACTCACAGGAGCCTACGCAGAGCATTCCCAGAGCACACCCAGTCGTGCAAGAACAAAGGGCTCCTTTGCAAAGCTTGAAAATGTTTCTAAGGTCTAAAAAAGAAAAAAGTAACAATGCTTCCCCAAATTGGACTTTGTAGCCTTTTACGGTTCAAAAAAACAACAACAACAAAAAAAAAAAACATTGACCAGGCTGAGATGGAATTCCTCAAACACTCAGTATGTGTCAGGTAAAAGAAGATGCTCATGGTGCTGGTGCAAACCACCTCCAGACCAGTGAGCCTCGGGGGTGGAGCCAAGGTCTGCGAGATGGCGTCACAGTCTGGGGAAGCAGCTGCAGCCACCTTGAGACTCCTTTTCTGTAGCTGATAGACACGAGAAGAAACAATCTTCTTTAAGAATTATTTTGTTATATCCTCCTTCAAACCAAAGAAGGAACATGTTAGGACTAGAGAGAACCAGAGTGTCTTAACTGGAACACAGAGAAGAGGAGGAGGAGAGGAGAGTGGACTGGGCATCCCGAAACCTCGTCGAGTAGGACAGTCTGCACAGTCACCATGGGGAGGGGGAGCCTTTGGTCCCTGTGACCAGCTAACAGGATGACCATGATGGTCAAGTAGCTGGGCAACTTTTTCCAGACTATTCCAGAGAGTTTCTGTTTCCTTCAATCAGATGATGTCACGGGGCTGATGGGTGTTAATGCAGAGGCCCAGAGATCCTGAGTGGAGTCCTCACAACTCAGTGACCCCCCCAGCAGTGTGTGTGTGTGTGTGTGTGTGTGTGTGTGTGTGTGTGTGTGTGTGAGAGAGAGAGAGAGAGAGAGAGAGAGACAGAGAGAGAGAGAGAGAGAGAGAGAGAGAGAGAAGAGGGAGAAAGAAGAGAAGAGAAGAGAAGAGAAGAGAAGAGAAGAGAAGAGAAGAGAAGAGAAGAGAAGAGAAGAGAGTGAACTTTGAAAAGTCTAATCCCCACCCTATAAGAAAAACCAGAGTAAGACCTCTGGGAGAAAGCTGAGTTTGGGAAACTAATATGCAGAATATAGTCCTTATTTTAATCCTGTTCCCCTCTTTTCGATTTCGCCCTATTATTCTCAACAACCCACTTCTCTACCTCCACTGCTTTCCTCTAACAAATAGCACTGTAGGAAATGCTGCAATTTTTAGTATCTCTAAATCCTTCTAAGCACCAAATTTTCAAAGAGCTATTTTGGCAGCTGAAATGTAATAGGAAAGAGAATGAGGATCCGGGCTGGGAAGGGTTCAGCTCTTGGCAGAGGGGCCTTCAACTGAAGAGGCTCTCAGATGCACCTGCGCCAGGAGGGCACTCACTGCCAGCCCCGCTCAGCTCCCTCTCCCGGACTCTCCAGCTTGTCCCTGCACCCATACCAGAGGGATACCTGCTCCTTTTAACTGAGCATGTACAAAGTTGTGTTGCAGCTCCAGAAAAGCTGCGTTTATATCCTAGGTAGACCATATTTCAAGATTCATGAAGCTCCTTGTAATATATTTGGCAACCAAACATTTATGCCCTTAATTCCGTGGATAGTAAAACTTATAGGAACTGATATAAAGACATTAAAAACCACATCTGTTCTATCTAGAATAGTTATTATTTTTTGCAGAAGGAACTATGCTTTGGGGTGGTGCCTCGTATGTCACTGAAGGTGTTACCTAGTATTCAATAAAAACACTTAGTTTTGAAACTGAAAAGTTCTGAATCCCTAATTCCAGCCAGGTTTTCAGCTAGGTGGTGTGGACTGGCAGCACTACTGGCTATACAGCATGGAGCCTGCTATTGTCACCCCAAGAAGTGCTTAGTGGGTCCTTGCTGTACCAAGTGTCCTAAAGTGTCATCTTATTGAAAGAGGAGAAGATGTGACAGGAAAAGTTTAAAAATAGGCATCAAAGCGTAACAACATAGAAACGGAAACAGAAATGGTGATGATAATGGAACACCACGTGTGTTTCTCTTTGTGTGTCCTGTGCATGAAGAAGGAATTCCTTCTGACCCCCGTGTAGGAGTCTTCCTGCTCTACTGCTGCTACTGAGAGCAGGACCATCAGAGGAATGATTCTGTTTACATGGTGGCAATCAGCACAGGACTTTTTACACGATGAAGGTGCACTGCTCACCTGCACTACCAATTTGTTATGCTTGCCTTGAAATCTCTTTCAACTGCAAATGGAGGGAGGGTCATGCCCAAAAACCTTTCTCTAAATAAACAAATCATAATCTGAACAACTGCTCAACTGGATTCCTTTTTGTGAGCACCTGCTGTGTGCAGACAATGGGGACACAGAAAGTACACCAGAGCCTTGCACCAGTCGCCTCACCTCCTAGCTGTGGAAAACTAACCAGCCAGTGGAGAGTATCCTTACAAAAAGAGAGTATCAGCAGTTCTGGTCAACAAAGGCTAAGAGGTGCCTGATACTGGGCCAAGAGTGCAGCATGTGGACAATGGTCTGAGCTTGAAGGTCTAAAGGAGGAACATTCCAGAAAGCAGCAGCTGATATCTGGGGTAAGGGAGATCCAGGATGAAGATCCAGGATGAAGATCCAGGATGAAGATCCAGGATGAAGGAGGGACAGGTGTGGAGGGGCCAAGGCTGAAGAGGACCTTATGGGTTCCAGAGACATACCACAGCAGGGGTTGAGGCCACAGCCCCCCGCAGATGCCAGGAATCATCCTGGTGTCATCCCAGCTCCGAGGGAACCCAAGGGAAGCAGCCTCAGGTGTATCTAAAAGATCACTCTGGAGGCTCTGAGGGGCAAGCACTCTCTGACCCCAAGTAGAGAGAGACAGGGAGGCTGCATGGGAGGCGATTTATGGTCCAGGCAGGAGATGAGGATGGCACCAGCAGGGGTGAAACCCTCATAGGGGAAAGTGCTCAGTTTGGGAGGCACATGAGGCTGGAGCTGCTGGCTGAGTGGCTGTGAGCTGGGAGGGAAGAAAGGAACCAAAGACCACTCAGAGCTGAGAGCAGGAGCCCTGGGTGGACGATGGTACAGTCACTGTGGAACTCAGCCACTGTTCCTCAGACATTAGGGATGGCATCGTCTAGGCCCAGCTGTACCACTCCTCTGTATTGTCCTGAACAATTAAAGTCATCTTACTACAGTGACACATGCACACCATGTTTACAGCAGCACAGTTCACAACAGCCGAACTATGGAATCAGCCGACGAGTGTGTCAACGGATGGATGGATAAAGAAATGAGGCACCTCCACATGGCAGAATTCCATTCAGCCATAAAGAAAGAAAACACATTGTTTGCAGAAAAATAGGTGGAAGCAGGAACATCATGCTGGGAAAACTAAGCTGACCTCAGAAGGCCAAGGGTCATGTGTTCGCTCTGGTACACGGAGGCCAGAGAGAAGAAAATTTTAACAAGGAGCCACATGAAAATAGAAGGGAGGCCAGCAGCGTGAGGAAAGGAATCAGGGAGGGACAGAGGAAGCCTGGGAATGAGATGGACCCAACTATGTTAAGTTCCTGTACAACTCGTCACGATTACATCCTGATTACATGTAATCATGATGCCCAGTAAAAAATTAAAAGGTAAAAAGTGAAAAATACACCTCACAATCTTAGTAAGAAAGCTGTAGACAAAGAGCTCTTTCTGCAATAAGCTCTGTTCTTTGTGTGCCTGTAGAAACTGTCTGACCACCACTTCCTTTATACGTCAGCCATTTATTGATACCCTATTATCTGTATTTTTCTACCCATATTTCCCCAAAAATAATAGTATTAAAATAACAACCAGACTCTGAGTCTGTAATTGTTTTGCTCTTATCCAGCTGTAGTCTGAATTTTTCCATTTAAAACCCATAACTGTCTCTTTTGGATCACGTCTGATTTCATCCTCCGTGGAATAAATAAATATTTCTTAGCTCGTATTACCAGACACAGGAACTGTTAGATTAGAACCTTCTAGAATCCTTTCAAATTCCAGCTCCCAATGGACACACTGAGCCTATCTATTGACAGTACTTTTTGCACAAGTGTTCCACTAACTTTATAAAAAGGGCCCCTGTTTTGAATTTTGCTGTCTCACATGTCAATCCTTCATTTTTCTATCAAGGCATGGATTTTTGTTGCCTTTTTCCTCTTACGCTAAAAGCTGCCAGCCTCTGATTTTAACCTAGGGATGCAGAGCTCTCGAAATCACACCTGATTCTATTTCCTTGAAAGCCTTCCAGACGTTTATAAATGCTGGGCACACACCATGCGGTGCCTCTGCTTCCTGGTGTGTTAGGCTCTTGAGAGGAGCAGAACGAGGAGGACGTGTGTGGGCACAGAAAGGGATTTACATTAAGGAGTCAACTCATGAGACTACGGGAGATGCCAGGTACAAAACCCACCGGGAGGGATGGCAGGCTGGAGACCTACCCAAGCTCAAGGCCAAAGCTGCCTCCTGCAGGAGCCCCCCTGCTTGGGATGCCAGCCTTCAACCCGTAAGCCCCACCCCCCTGAGGGAGGGCCTTCTGCTTTGCTCACAGCCCACGGATTCAAACATTAGCCTTATCTGCAAACACCCTGGCATAAACCCCAGAACAGTGTCTGACAGCCCCCTGGCACAGAGGCCCAGACACATAAAACTAGCCATCACACCTAGGTGAGGGCTCGTCACTGTCTTCAAATTTGCTGTACAACACATTTCCCAATCTCTCATGACTCTGAGGACTCTCTCCTGGATGCACGCCAATCTGTGCGTTCCTCTTTATATACAGTACCCCAATCTATGAATCCAGTTACAAATTGATCAGCACCCAAAGGACCAGAATGCTCAGCTCTTGACTATTAGGTTTTCTTTTAGCTAATGGGATTTGATATTATTTAACAGAAGCCTACAAAATTTTTCCTCTACCTAGACATGAATCGCTGCATAAAAGCTAAGTTCAAAGGGCCTTTAGTGCCCTTAAGTTATCCCATCCCATGGGTAAGGAACAACGCATGTCTAACACTGCACTAGTCTCCTTAGTTTCTGTTATGGTTGCGATATGAGGTGGCCCCCAAAGCTCACATGTGAGACAATGCAAGGAAGTTCAGAGGGAAATGACTGGGTTTTGAGAGTCTTAACCATTAATTCCCTGACAGGCAATAGCTGGGTGGTAACTGTAGGCAGGTGGGGGGGGGCGGTGGCTGGAGAAGGTGGGACCCTGGTGGCATGCCTTTGGGGTATATACCGCCATATTCTTCCTCACCTTGGACCCAGAACAACAGATTCAGCAGCCATCTGTGGACTGAGACTTCTGAAACCGTGAGCTCCCAAATAAATTGTTCCTCCAAAAATTATTCTTGTCAGGTCTTTTGGTAACAGTGATGGAAAAACTGACTAAAAGAGCTTCTTTTCCCCAACTGTCTTGTACCACGAATCCTACCATGGGCCCCTCTCTGTGGCCTCTCTTTCTATTGCTTTGTTCTTATCAGCTCTTCTAAGTTGTTGGTGATTTGTTGCAGGACTGAACAGAAACTCCTCTCCACTTTCCAAACCTGATGCTGCCCACAGGCTGTTTCCCACATCTGAACCGCAGGCCTCCCGCTGGTCCAGCACATCCCAGTGCCTCTCCTCAGTGAAGTGGAACTCTTTCATAAATTATAGACACCCAAGTTCCACTAAATTTCATTTAAATTAGTCTCTTTTTAAAATCCTCACTGTGATTTCATCTTCTTCAAGAAATAGTCTTAATCATGACAGTTTTGTTTTGCCTTAGATTGATAATTTAGGGGAAGCATCTTCTTGTCTCTTATGTCTTTCTCATAGATATTAGCTTCCAGACACTTTTCTTATGTGTACAATCATCTAAACGTAGATTGAAGTGTCTATGTTGAAATAATAATTCTCTTAATCTACTTTTGCAATGAATACATCAGAACTCGCAATTAAATGAGTAGTTGCATAATTAGTTATAGGCTATTTCTGTCACTAGAGTATTAGCCCCAAGAAGGGTAGGGCTGCCTATTGCTGAGATCTCTCAGGACCCACACCAGAACCCTTGATAAACAGCACATGTACACCTGTAATTCACTCAGTCTTTCGAGAAATTATCAGAGTGAGATTCAAGTGCTCACTGTTACCACCACCCCCCTCTGCCATCTCTCAAACTCGTTAATGGATCATCAGCCCTGGAGGAACCCTGCTTCCACCTCTCCCAGGCCCAGCATACAACATTGAGGCTGCTGAGCACAAGCAAACTGACCCAAGTGTAAGAAACTGAAAGACCATGGAGGAGAAAGCCAAGGATAACCTCATTTTAGCTCTTCAGTGAGCAAAACACCTGCACCAGCAGCCAAGACCCTAGACACCCTCCACCTGTCAGACAGGATGACTGAAAATTTCAAAAAACAGCGAGAAGCCCCACTACCCAGAGTCCTCTCCCTGCATGGTGAGGGCTGGCTTGGCTGCTGATCTCCATGAGAGAGAAAGAGCAGAATACCGAATGCCGCAGTAGCTTAATCCAGCACCTGACTTCAACACCCAGCCAAGGCAGCAGTGGAGGAAAGGTAGATGGCGAAGTAAACTCAAAGCCCTGGCAGGAGAGTGGGACCCGAAGTGTGGGGTGGGCTTCCAAAGTATGACTTCATCTCCTAATAGCATACAGCTTGCTTTCTTGAACAGTGTCACCCTAGTCGGGGACACTCAACACTTGATCCCTTCTCTTAACATGACTGGGTTCTATACTTATGGGTTGGAGACTGGCCTTCTCCCTGTTTCCAAGGTGACCTTGGGCCACCTGCTGATTGAACTTGTTAGAGCTCCATGTGAAAACTGAAGACAGTACCCTTGCATGCAGGGCTATGCAGGGACTTAGGGAGGTACAGCAGGGAACATGCACACCTCCCTGCTTGCCAGACGTCAGACAGCGCCGAAGAAACAGCCATGCTGGGAGAGAAGCGCCTGCTCCCTTTGCCTGCCCTCCCTGTCCCAAGCAACAACTTACACTCCAGCCCAGGACAGGAAAGCCCGGCACCGGGCCCCAAGGATTCCCCTGAGCTCTCCTTGCTCTCGAACCTGTGGGAGGGGAAAGGCCCTTTCGGCACAGCTGCAAGCTGCCTCCTGAGCCTTGGGTTAGGCTGTACCCTGAGGACCCCTCAGACCTCAGCAACCACAAGCCTGGGTGTCTATTGGGTCACTGGCCACTATAGGTCCCTCATATGAATATAGTGGCTTATATGAATGAGTTCAAATTTAAAATAAGAGGCTTAATTCTTCTCATTGAAAATAAGGGAAAAGTATTGTAGCTCAGTGGTAGAGCACTGGCTTACCATGTGGGGGGCACTGGGTACATAAAATAAATAAAATAAAGGTATTGTGTCCATCTACAACTAAAAAGAAGAAGAAGAAAAAGGAGGAGAAAGAGGAAGAAAAATAGTAAGGGAAAAGATGTCTCTCTCCTCCTATGTCTTAGAGAATTTATCTGACAGCGCTGGTAACTGTACTTTTTCATCTCTTTGAAATGGGTCACTGAAGCGTAGGTAGGTAGGGCAGTGCTGGCCTATGACCAGGAGTGTCTTTCCCCAGGACGTGGGAGCCATGTCTTGGAAATGCAGAGGTCAAGGAGAGAGCTCTGGGACCTCCAGCTTCTGGGGGCTGCCGTCCTCCTCAGAGGCCCTGCTCAGGGGTGCTTCTGCCAGGCAGACAGGAGCTTGTTTTTCTCTGGATAAATTCAGTGATCAGCTAGCACAGCTGCCACCCAACTGCCAGGTAGACTGAGGATGGACTGTGCGTGACCCACGATGCCGCCAGTCCTCCTCCTGAAGAACTAGTTGGCGTTGGCTGGAGAACACCTATTTAATGGGCTGCCTCTGCCTGGCTGAGAAGGGCCAGAGCTTCCTCTCTCCTTGCAGTCTTCCGGCTGCAGTCTGGGGTGCATGCCCTCGCCCAGTGCCTGTTCAAATAATGACTGTGTTCTTTCTCTTCTTTCACTTCACGGACAGGATTTCTAGTGTGGGAACGGATTCTGCTTTTAATTATATTCCCCCAACAGGCCTCTACCAAAAAGACTCCATAAGTGTTTCAGTCAGCTTTTTTGCCACTGAGACTATAAGTGTTTGTAGGGACAAACGAGGCAAGGCATTGAAGACAGCAGGAAACAGTTTCATTGGGCTGCAGCCAGGTTCAGAGGGCACAGCTTTTGCTGTAATCAATCAATCCCCTGAACCCCGAGTTCAAGGAGTTTCAGAGTTTTATACCCAGCCTGTGAGGGGAGGGGCTCAGAAGTTCACAGTCTGCAGAAGTTCACTTAAAAGCAGCTTTTTCTCTCATTGTGTGGGCAAGTTAACTCTTCCAGGACAACACCTGAGAGGGGGAGAACTTCTTCTCCCCTCTCTTTCCTCTCCCTGCAGCTGTTACCATGGGCCCATTAGTAACTTATCTTAAAAATGTAGACATCTCTGTGAAGCCCAGCCCAAGGCCAGAGGCCTTGTTTGCACATTTCTTCAAAGTACTCTACTGGATACGTTTGTGAAAACTAGTAAGGGGGTGCCCAGCACCTGGAGTGCTGGTATCTTCTCGGCCAGTGGCCAAGTAAACAGGGCAACACGAAAATAGGAAGTTTATCAACACTGGACTCCTTCACAGAGACTCTTGTGCTGACAGTCCCAAAATCAGCGTGGTGAAGAGGGTGTTTCTGTGGAGAAAGGGGGTGCCCAATTCATAAGTAAGACCTGACCAGAACAATTGAAAGTTTTATTTAGGAGCTCACGGTTTCAGCAGTCTCAGTCTATACATAGCAGGCTCCATTCCTCAGGGTTTGATATGAGGGAGGAGGACATCATGGTGGAAGAGTGTGGCAGAGGGAAGTGGTTCACATGAGATCAGAACGCAGAGAAAAATGTCTCTACTTGCCACATACAAATATATACCCAAAAGCCATGTCCCCAAATTCCCACCTCCTCCAGCCATACCCCAACACTTCAGTTACCACTCATTTAATCCCTATCAGGGGATTAATTCACTGATTGGGGTAGGACTCTCACAACCCAATCATTTCTTCTCTGAACCTTCTTGCATTGTCTCATGTGAGCTCTAGGGGGTCATCTCACATCTAAACCATAAAATTCTGCCCCTGGTCCCCAAAAGCTCACAATGCAAAGCATATTTCATCCATTTCCAAGAGTCCCCATAGTCTCAACAGTTCCAAGATTGCTCAAATTTCCAAGTCCAAAGTCTTCTCTGAGACTCAGGCAATCTTGCATTGTGAGCTCCTGTAAAGTTAAAAGCAATTTACAAATACCTAATATATAAAGTACAGAATAAACATTTCCATTCACAAAAATAGGGGCATAGAAAAAAGGGATGGGACCAAAACAAGACAGGAATCCAGCTGGGCAAACCAGTCCTGAGGTGCGGTCAGCCTCTGCAGCACATGGCATCATGTCCTCTCCAGAGGGCTTATGTAGCTTCACTCCTGTGGCCTTGCTGATTGTGCCCAAGTGGCCTTTCTGTTGGCTTATTGTCTCTGGTCGATTCCTGCCGCTTTCCTAGGATGATGTCCCACACTAGTGGCATTTCTTAATCTTGGGGGTCTCCACTGCAGCTTTGGCTTCCTCCTCACATCTCCATGCACTGCCCTCTCAGGGTCTGCCCACAGGGACTCTGACCCTGGGGCACTTTGCCTGGCCTCCAATGCCTTCCTTTGAAATCTTGGTGGAAACCTCTATGACCCTCCAACCCCAGGATCCTGCAATCCCACAGAATCAGCACCATGTGGTTGATGCCAAGGTCTGCCACCATCTCAGGCAGTAGTCAAACCTCCAACAGCCCTGGCTGCAGCAGCCTCTGAGTCCCAGGGTGGCTGAGAATGTTGGAAAACCTTCCTTGGCCCCAATGTGCCTACTGGTCTCAGGAGAATTTTTACTTTTACTTGCCTGAGTCTGAAATGGGGGTGGTTGCCAGCTCCCGAGATGGTCTTATCGTCTCTGGGCAAAGTCTTCAAGATTTCTCTAGTGGCAATAATGCCTTTAAAAACAGCAACTTCCTTAGAGCCAGTTTTACTCCTGCCTTTCAAGTTCACATTTTCCAATCTTTTTGCTCTGCTTTCTGCTTCTGAATATCACAGTAAACTTGGCTAAAAGCCACCAGCAATACCCATGACACTTCCTGAATGTTTTGCTGCCTAGACATTTCTTCCACCAGATTAAGAAGTCCATCACTTTGAAAATCAGCCTCACAGAAAGCCTCAGGACACAGGCAAAATGCAGACAAGTTTTCAGCCAGAACACAATATGAATAGCCTCTACTCCACATTCCAACAGAGTCATCCTCTGAACTCTCTTGAGCCCTTTCGTCATTGTCCATGGTCCTACTGGCATTCTGGTCTTCTGAGCTCCCACCAGAATCAGTAAGCTTTGCTCACAAAAACTTAAGGATCTGCAGCAGCCACTGCTAAGCATCTCAAAATTCTTCCCATCTATTCCAAAAAGCTCAAAAAGCTTCTGAACCACATGGTCAGGTTAGCCAAAGCAACGACTCTAATTCTTGGTACCAATTTCTGTTTCTGTCAGCTTTTTCACTGCTATGACTAAAAGATCTAATCAGAACAATTTCTGGAGGAAAGGTCTATTTGGAGGCTCACAGTTTGAGAGGTGTCAATCCATACATAGCCAGCTCCTTCCATAAGGCTCAGGGCGAGGCAGGGCATCATGGCGGAAGAGTGTGGTAGAGGGAAACAGCTCACATGATGATTAGGAAGCAGAGAGAGAGGTCTCCACTTGCCAGATACAAATAGATGCCCCAAAGCCACACCCCCAACTCCCATGTCCTCCAACCACACCCACCACTTGAGTTGCCACCCACTGATCCTATCAGGGGATTATTTCACCGATTGGGTTAAGACTCTCACAACCCGGTCATTTCTCCTCTGAACCTGCTTGCACTGTCTCACATGTGATCTTATGGGGGACACCTCACGTCCAAACCCTAACAAGGGGGACATTCCAGAAGGCACCTTTGGGGCTGAGAGCAGCATTCCCACATGTCTGCCTTGGACTTCAGACTGAGAGCCCCTGTGAGCAGCGAAGGCAGAAGAAGGCTTTCCTGAAGTCCCTGTTTGTCTTAAAGATAGGAAGGAGCAAAGAGAACACAGCCACCTTCATCCTCTTCCTGAAGGTCGTCAACCAAGGAAGACTGAACTCACAGCACCAAGGAAGAGCCTGAAAGTCAAGCATACCTAGGGCGCCAAGGCACTCTGTCCCAGGGGCCACGCATTTCCTTAAAAATCATGTTCTTCCCCTTTAAAACTGTCTACAGCTCCCATTTTCCTCTCAACCATCTGGACCTTCTTCAAGTTCCCAATTTTGCCTGGCTCCCGTGCACCTGCACATTAACAGATTTGCATGTTTGACTCCTGTGAATCTATTGCCAGTTTGTTTCAGCAGACTCCACTCAAATGCCAACCCTTCCTGGAAACTTGAACTCCCCCAAACATGCACATGGCCTTGTTTGCTACAACTAAACCCTAATGTAAGTTACACAAGTCCCGGTGTTGTGCTTAATATCAAGGAATTCAAGGAAGAAGGGAGGAAAACAGTACAGATGGATGCTGTCAAGATAGCGTCTAGAAAACAGGCAGTACAGAAGACTCTAGGGCACCCTAAGTCAATCTCAAAGAGAAAAAAAGTTATCTGCAAAGGATATTTATTCTTAAAATACATATTTTGTTTATTCTTAAAACCTGGCTGCACAAAGAACTTCCTGAGTCATGGAAACATTAGGACTTCTCTTCTGATATTGGATTTACAGACATGCTCCTACTATTACATGCTCCTACTATTACATGCTCCTACTATTACAGTTTGAATCTTAAACGTCCCCCAAGGCCACGTGTTGAAGGGTTCACCTGCAGCCTTTGGCACCTTTATGAGGCAGCCTGGAAAGGAGTCAGGTCACTGGAGCCGTGCCCTTAGAGGGGACTCAGCCCCTTCCTGTTTGCTTTCAGGCTGCCATGAGCTGAGAAGCTTCCTGTTCCACAGGCTTCCACCATGATACACTACACCACCAACCGCCAAAAGAAACAGCCAAATGACCATAGACTGAAACCATGAGCTAAAACGAACCTTTCCTCCTTCACCTCATTTATGTCAGATATTTTGTCACAGCAACAGAAAGCTGACACACATGCTAAACAATGATGCCATTCCTACAGCTGCTCAGTGGTCCTGCTGGAGGCAAGGGAGCCTCTTCAGGACCATCAGCTGACCCATCCTAACACCTTGCCCTTCACTGTCTTCTACTGTGCTTTATGAAGGACAGCTTCCCCTTCTGACCAAACTGCAGAGGCCAGCTCAGTGCTGTGCCCACCCTGGCAGTGGCCTGGGAGGAGGGTCTCACCCCTGATTGGAAGAGCCTCTGGGTGCATTACACTGACCTTCCACTCTTCCTCATCTCGTATATCCACCATTTCCAAAGAGCCAATCGCCATGGAAAATCCTATTCCCATATATTTGCAGGGTGGTCCTGAAACATTTCTAAGCACTTTGAATGTTCTGGATCTCACCGAAGCTTTTGGAATGCATTAACTGTCATTAGCATTGTTAATGTAACAGGGAATTTTAAAATTTGCATAAGAGTATCTTAACACTATCTCCTTTCTATGTATTGAAGAAGAAGAAGAAAAGCTTTTGTGGTTGGCTTTAGAATTGGGAGTTTTATCTGCAGTAATTAACATTTCCTAGATGTCTAAAAATTGAACCTGTTTAAATAATCATAGCCAAAAATAAACTTTATAGAGAAAATACCCAGTTCTTCCTTAACAATAAAACTCTGAAAGGAAAGACATCTCTTTGACCCTAGTTCTACCATGTAAGCACTTTATAGTGAACTGAAATTAAAATGGAATAGTTATACTGAGAACATAAAATTGGGGGGGTCATGGCTCACAGGCCTTCCTGCCACCAAAAATCAGCTAAGTAAGATGAGGCTGAAAAGCCTAGCAAAGTCACGGCACCCTCAGGGTTAAAAATAACAGGTGATTCCTCTCAGTTTGAAGCAAGGAAAGAGACACCACACACGGACACACAACCCTGCTTTCCAAGCATCTCTCTGTCCTTTACGAATGTGCACATCAAGGACTGTGGCACCAGCTCTTTGGGCAAAGGGAGACCAACCGAATCCCAGTTTCCTGAAGAAGATGGCCTAACATGTCACCAGACTCCAAACTGCAGAACTCAGCTAGCAGAATGAGCAACATGCTATTTAGAAGCATGGGACTTCAATCTGTCCTTGTGACCTCTCAGGGGTCTGTCTGGGATGGCCCGCGTAGTGCTGAGCAAGGAAACCTTGCCTTCTCTTCTACTTTCCTGGGGAGCTTTACTGGGTGGAAGGACTCCCTTCTTGATGACACATCCTCATCAACAGCTTTGACACATAACAGAAAGGGCTAAAGCAGTCCTCCAGGGGACAGCTGCTCTGAGCATCACCTGCAACCAGCCTGTCCACGTACTGCTGGCCACTGGATGGTTCTCTAAGGGTCAAATAGGAAAATCAAGAGTATGTTATTTAGAACAGTTTAGAGAAATTTGAAGACTAATTTTACATTTCTGGATCTAACAATACAGAACATGTGTTTGTACTTTGTACAACTTTTTTTTTAATTATTTCATTCCAATAATATTCTATGATCTATGATAGAGTGAAAATGTTGAAAACAAGAAGAAAAACCAACCCTATCACCACAGAACAAAATTTTAGCCCGTTTCAGAATAACCTCCCAGCTTCTGAGTTTCTGTAGTAGCTCCAGATGGAGCCCAAGAATGTGTGTCTTTGATGTTCCCAGGTGTATCACGTGCTTTCCATTACTATAACAAAATACTAGAAATTATCAACCTAAAAAGAGGAAAGGTTCACTGTGGATCACAGTTCTAGAGGTTGGTTGCTTTCAGGCCTGTGAGGTGGCACATCATGGTGGGAGTGCAAGGTGGCCTTACCTCACAACAGCCAGGAAACAGAAAGAGAGGAAGAGGATGAGACCCTGGTCCACAAGGCCATACCAACAACTCAACTTCCTCCCTCTAGGCTCACCTCTCACAGGTCCACCACCTCCCAGGGTGCTCCAGGCGGAGGACAGTGCCTTAAGCACATGGCCTTTGGTGGACACTCCCCCAAACCTCAGTGTCAGGTGATGCTGATACTTCTGATCCAAGCACCGCATGCTGATGAGACTGACCTCCAGTGATGGCAGAGAAGCCACGCCTCCACTTACCATCAGAGCCAGCCTGGGGTCCACATCAAGTTGACCCAGATTGGATAATGATGGTCTTCAACCACCGAAAGAAGGTGTTCTAATCAGTTTTTGTTGTTGTTGTTGTTTGTCTGTTTTTGTTTTGTTTTTGCTGCTGTGATTACAAGACCCAACCAGAACAATTTTAGAGAAGGAAAAGTTTATTTGGGGCTCACAGTTTCAGAGGTCTCCATCCATCGACAGCCAGCTCCATTCCTCAGGGCTCAAGGTAAGGCTCAATATCATGGCAGAAGAGTGTGGCCGCAGGAAGCAGCTCACATGACCATCAGGAAGCAGAGAGAGACTCCACTCACCAGAATGTCTACTCCAAAGCCCCCGATGCCCCCTCCAGCCATACCCACCACTTCAGTCACCACTCCATTAATCCCTATCAGGGGATCAATTCACTGGTTAAGTCCTGTATAACCCAATCATTTCTCCTCTGAACCTTCTTACACTGTCTCACACGTGAGCTTTTTGGGGACCCTTGGTATCCCAACCATAATAGGAGGGAAGCAAAATCTATCTTCTTGAGCATGAACAAGCACATGAACACACACAGCACGTTCCTGTCCACTCACGTTCACACTTGACACACACATGCAAACGAGGCCCTCGGCTCTGCTGGTTCCAGCACCTTCGACTTTAATAAAGCCTCGGGCACTCAGAGCGCAACACATTTCTCCAGAGCTAAGCAGCAGCAAGAGACTGGATCACGCTGAAGTGTTCTGCAAAAAATGATTTGCAAGGCACCAGGAGAACTTTAATGATATTCAAAATCCAAGACTAAGATAGGTCCGTTTCTCAAGGAAACCTACATATAAAAATCACATAGGTCACCACAGTGGCCAGGTTGATCAGGGACAAACATGTCACACAAGAAAACAAAACAAACAAACAAGGAAACACGAGTAAGAGAGAAGACCCACTATCTCTTTGCCAGCCACCTCCTGGGCTCTTTTGTGCTAAGTCACTGTTTCTCTCAGTCTGGGATCATGGTTGGATGGCAGATCTGAGGTGATCAAATTGTCCCCAACTGTGGCATGCAATTTCCCATTATGAAAACGGATGTGGGCGGTCCACAATGCTGGGCGGCAGTGTAAGTTTAGTCTAGGGTATGTCGATGTTCCAGGGGAGGAGCAGGGGAGGGAAGAGGACGAGGAAGGGAGCGAAGGAGGGAAAAGCGGCATTTATTTCCATTTGTCCTTGATTTCGTACACAGCTGTGATTCTAAACACTAATAAATGTCCAGAGCCTGCATTCTACCATCTCCCTTCTTATATAATAGCAAATCATTAGCAATAATTCATAAAACCAACTACTCAGAATGCAGGAAACTTCTTTATTAGAGCGACAGATCTGAACGGATTGACAAACTTCACGTTTCCACACCCGGGTCCAGCAGGCTCACTGTGACCCTGCTTCACCACGTGCCTGGCAGGGCTGGGCATGACCCCTGCTCTCAGAGAGGTAAGGAGGTTTCTCTCGTCACTTCTGCTTTCTCTCACCCTGTCCTCCCGCCAACACAGCTTACTTTGGAAGGCCACTGAGCCCGCATGGAGAGAGCAGCTGTCCACCCTCCTCCTTCAGCCAGCATGCCTGTTCCCAAAGACTCCAGTGGCAGCTTGCCGCCTGTCCCAGCCTCCGTGACGTGTCCCCCAGGTTCCTGCCTGGGTATGTCCCCTCTGGGTGCTCCATGGCCCCTGCCTTTGGAGACCCCCCTCCACTGCTGTCCTCTGAGTCCACTCACGGCTCCACACAGCAACTTCTAAATGGCCACTGCCTGTGGGCACACAGCCATGCCTTTAGACACGGAGGCACACTGAACATCATGGCCTCGGCCACCCCGACACTTCAATCTCCCTCCACAGGAATGAGGGACTTATGTCCACCTATGAGTGGCACAGGACATTCATTCAGTAAATATGAACACATTTCAAGATCTTTACACATTGTGAATGCAACAGAGGTACACAGAAGTGCTCCAAACTTGTGCGCATAGACAGAAAACCAGATCATAGGGAGCAGCCTGTGCAGGCGCCACCCACACTGCAGAAGCCCCTGGGTGTGCCTCCCAGCCACAGTCCCCACACCCCACCCCCCTCCACCATGGCCCACCTACTGTAATTCCCCTAATTTTTCTGAAAATGTTATCACTTCTGTTGTGGGCACTACGTCAATATCCATTAGCACAACATTTCGGCTTTGACTAATTTTTTAACTTTATGTAACTAATCACATTAGACATTCTTCCAGGTCTGATGTCCTTTACTCAATGTCACAGTTGAGGAAGTCGAACGGTTTTGAGTGTGAAGTGGAATGACCTCACTACTGCCTGGTACTGTACTTGTACCCACTGTCCAAATACACCAAGGTATCTGTGCATTGCACTGCCGATGGAGATTGGGCTGTTCCAGTTTGACACTGCACAACAAGCCTTCTTGCACGGTCTCTAGGGGACACACATCTATACATTTCTTTTGGGAAATACCCAGGAGTAAAATGGCTGAGTCATAAGCTATGTAGATAGACAACTTCGGCAGTTAGGATGAAAGGTTTTCAAAGTTTAGTGCCTTCCACCCATGTCCAGGGTTTCCATTTCTCCACATTGGTGAAAAAATTAGTGCTAGAAAACATATTAAAGCCTTAGCATTCATTGGGTGTTTTCTCACTGTGATTTCAAGTTGTGTTTTTCTGGTTATGCTAATACATTTCTGTAAAATTCCCCTGACCCAGAGAAATACTGCTCTACAAATCTGGGGTGGAGACTCTGCTGCTGCAGTGGGCATGGGATACTCCAGCCCAGGGTTCTCAGGAAATGTTTTCCACGATGTGGAGGTAGGGGCTCCCAGGAGAACCTCCTCCTATGGTTGAAGTGGCTCACAAGTGCAGGGGGTTCTCGTTTCCTGATACTGCCATTAACTGATCAAGTTCCCTTTTCTTCCCTGCAGAAGGTCCTAACAAATGGAACATTCAGCCACGGTGAAGTTTCCAGGGCCCAGAAGAGGCTAGAGATGCCATAAAGACAGAGCAGAAGAGGCATTGCTCTAGAAGCTTCCACATCCCCATCTCTCAGACCCTAGTCCTTCTAGGAGTGACTGGAGAGTGGAGAACTTCCGAATGAGATGCTGTGGACTGCAAGGACCTGGCAGGACATGGCGTGCACCTGGGTTCCTCCCTGTGGTCATGTCATCGCTCCAAGTCGCCCTTTCAACACAAAACCCAAACACCGTCTGTCCTGCCAACACAATGCGCTGCCCTAAGAAAATGACACCGTGTACAGAAAACTATATTGTGAGCTATAAAAGGCTCTATGCCACTGTGAGCTATTAAATAATGTTGAAATGAAAGGGTGGCATCTTGTGAATGCAGGCACAGTTTACTGAGTCACAGGAAGAAGAACAGCAAAAGAAAAAAATTCCTGTTGTAAAATGTTTACTCAAGGCTTGATTTGGTCTGGTAAACAGAAATATCTGGGGAAAAAATTAGTATTTAACTATAAAACTTTGTCTCTTACAGATAATTATAGCTAGTATATTTAAAATGTGTTTCTTTTGCCTTAGCAGAGAGAAGCCAGCCTATGATCAAATAATTCTGATCTTTCGGCTTGAAGATCATCAATACTTATTTCCCCAAAATACGGAAGACAAAGGTACAGCAAACTTAGGCTGGTTGATCTGAGGCGGGACCAACCCTACATGTTCCATCTGTAGATCAACTGAGGTTGTTAGTTTGCTTTGCTCAAGTTCACGGTTGGGTGCCTATTTGCAGAAGTTTGACTACATGTTGGTCATATAAAACCAAAATCATAAAATGAGAATTAGTTGAAGTAAAATTAAATGTTGCGTTCAGAGGGTCACTACTGTAGCAGGAGGGGGAAATGACAGAAAGGAAGACCTTACAAATCAGTGAGGACAGGGTGATCTGCCAGGCTTCTCCCAGGCGCCCCTATGGCCAGCCCCTGTGGCCAGCCTGGCCAGCCAGCAATTCCCTTCCATCTGCACAGATGAGCAGCAGTGAGCTCGACACCAGGCGCTCGCTCCCACTTTATCAGAGCACCGTGATTTTTATTTAACAGTCAAGAAAGTCAAGCAGTCAAGGCCGCTGTGCCCATGACTGCTCTACTCCGCAGATCCGCAGCTGTGACCAGGAAGGGGGTAGCTGCTCCTATGACACCTGTGTGTGCACCCTGCACGTGTGCCATGTGCTGACTGCACACTCGTACACGCTGTTCACACCTCTGCCCTGGTCTTCTGCGCTGTGGTGGGAGTACTCCAGATCTTGCAATTTAGAGGCTCATAAATTTTTGCCACCTATTTCATTTTACCGGGAGATGGTGACATGTGGGAGACAGACTGATGATGAGCTGGGAGAGGTCAGTGCAGGACAGACCACAACACCAGTAGATTATGTGTTGTGGCAGGGAAGGTGACTTCCACTGCATGCTGTAGGAGTAAGCCTGAGAGAGGGCAATAAGACTACCTGGACAGGGAGGGGACATCGAACAGGACTTCAGGAACAATCTACTCAAATGCCCACATTTCCCAGGGGAGAAAAACAGGCCCCATAGCTGCCCAGAGGCTGCTCCCATCCTGGCCAATCCCAGAACCTCTCTGCTGGCCATGGTCTCCAGCTAGGTGGTCACCTCCTTGCTCCCACTTTGTTTCTTGTGAAATAAATGTTCAGGTGAATCGAAGACAAACAATGTCATCCTTCAAAGAAAACAATCAGTCTTTCAGGGCATGAAAAAGAGAGAAAGAGGCACAGCTTTGCTTCTTCAAACAGTCTTGCTTTTCCCCCTCCATGGGTTACAACGGAGCCCAGAAAACCTAAAGGAAAAACTCAAGCTAGAAGAAAGGATTTCCAAAGTTTTCTCCATAAAAACTGGTGAATGTTTGAGGAGACAGACACATTCACCGGGTGTAAATATCACATAATGCGTCCATCCATCTGTCTTCGTTAGGGAACCGATTTCACTGAGAGTTCAAGAGCAGCGAGATGCTCCTGTGACCCTGTCAACATGCCCTCTATGTTTTTAGGTGTCCACTTAAGATCAATGTTTAGAAGACCTGCGCCTTGGCTCTGTTTTCCTGAGGTGGCCGCTTCCCTCCCGGCTCCCCTCACTGCCTGTCCTCCCTGTCTCTCCTTGGATCTTGCTTCCTCCACAACGGCTGAGACCAGGCCCCACTGCCCACTTTCTAAAGGCCTCCTGCAGTCTCTCCATTACTCCCGAGTCCTTGATGGCAGTGTTTGAAAGTTCACGTCTCATCCTGTGGTTCTGGACCTCGGCGCACCACAGAACCACCATTAAACCCGTTACTGCCCAGTGGCAGCCCAGGGCAGCTAACTCGCATCTCTAGAGTGTGGGGTAGGGGACAGTAGGGAGGCCAGGCAGAGGAGAGTGTGGACAGCACAAGGCAGGGCAGCAGACCTCCATCCCCAACCACTGGTCAACACTATGACTGTGGACGCCCCTGCATTTCTCAAAACCACCCACTCATTGCTAAGAGCCACCGAATCAGTGGAAACCTTTCTCCCACCCTGCCAGCAAGCCACACATAACCAAAGGGGACTTCTGGTTGGTTATGTCTACTCCTGTGTTCTTAGCACACAACACCTACGAAGTCTGGGGGCATGCTCTTGAGTTCTAACACATGGTCTTGTTAGATATAATTGGCTCCCAAAGCAGTTTGCACAATTCTCCTATATTGTTGCATTTACTTTAAACTAATAAATGGAAAAGAAAACCATTGGCCTGGAGTAAATGTATTTACCTCCCCAAATAAAAACTGCATGAAGGCAGCAGTTACCTAATAGTAAACTGGGCATATGGTTCAATGTTATTACAAAAGTGGGGGAAAAAAAAACTGTACGATGGAATTCTCTCTCCTGTTACCTGATTCAGACATGAAGGTGTTCTTGAAATGAAAGACAGTAATGTACAACTGAAGCCTTGGGCCGTTCTCACAAAGGCCAGGCCCAGGCCACACAGTCCTGGGAAAGACCCTCCATCCACTCTTTTAACAGATTCATCCACTTGAGGGCTTACCAGGCAAAACTGTTGTCATTGATCAATGCTAATAATTTAAAATGCACCACATCTCTTGGTAACAACACAGAGGGTTCAAAGAGCAAATGATGCACAGGTTTAAAGCAAAGCAATCAGTAACCAGGATGGGTTATAGAAAGAGGAGAACAAATACCCAGAGCCAGAGGACACAGGCCCTAAAGACCTGCTTGGGGCTCTGCAGAAAACTAGGACAGCCCTCTCCACCCAAGTTTTATTTATTTAAGACATTTTACAAAACATCCTGAGCTGACTGTCTGTTTATCTAAATTTGGGGATTTCTTCCTGCTATTTGATTTTTTACAGACTGCTAACACACTAAGGTCTTCCCACACCTAGGAAGTTGTGGGAAATGGACTAAGGCTTAGACCTTTTCTCTGCACAAACAGGGTTAATCTATATTTCCCAAAGGAGTCTAGTTACAGGGTTGGTGATTCCATGAAGGGATGCTGAACAACCAGGGAAGAGAAAATGCATGCTGAGCATCCATCACTGGGACACATGGTGAGAACTCTCAGAACCCGAGGCCTTGAAGTCATTTCTGCAACCCATTATCAGAAGGCACATTCTCTTCAAAATCCACGCCGTGATGACCACGGTTAGAACCAGCTCCAGACCACCAGTGTGTAAGAAGCAGCAAGAATAGTGTCCAAGTACCTCAGATAGGGGAAATACTGCAGTACCAAAGGCTACCCCCTAAAAATCATCTCATGAGCATAGGCTGATGATCCACGGAAGGGGTCCCCAACAGGAGGCCGTGTCCCCATGAGCCCAGTAACTTTCCTAAAAGAGCCTCTGCTGACCTGCGTCATTACAGGGAGAGCTTCATGGCGGGTGTCAGACTGTGTTCAAGTGGTTGAAAAGAAAACTGTGGACAGTGCAGATCCAGGTGTTTATCCGACATAGGATGGGGAAGATTATAATTCTGAAAAGTTTCCAGGCTCATGGTACCACAGATACATCCAATCAATGACCAAAGGCCTAAGTCAATTCCAGTAAGCAAGAGGAAAAAGTTGCTTTTTCTATACAGGGAATTCCCAGACTGCCACCTTCATTTAAATCCAACACCCATCAATTACAGGATTCTCAAGGTAAATGGCTGGCAGACCCCTGATCCTTCCAAGAACCTCTGATACCACTCTGGTCAGAAAGGCATGTCCAACCCTCACCAATCTCCCAGGAGAGGGAGAGTCACCACTGATCATAGTGCAGTCCCCAAAGACTTTCATTTTTAACCAACCTTTACTCACCAATTCAGTTTCTGGAAGAAGTTCATATGCACAGAGCAGGGGAATTTAGCAGGAAGTGATATCCTTGGGATAACAAAATTTTCCACTGATCTCAGGAATGACTGCAATAGGCTACGCCTCTATTCAATATGCAGGATCTCAACATATTGACAGCCCCCATCCCAAGAATTTTCAAACATATTTCATGAAAATACAGTTACTTTTCAAAATCATTTTTTGTTCCAAGAGATTAGAAAATCCTGTTTCTTTTTCAGTATAGTAAATGGCAGATTGAATGATTAGTCTGTGAGTTCTCACAATATTTATGAAATAGACTCATCCTGAGAATTAAAACAGCAGTTGTGAACTATCCACTGGTAGTATTTCTTTTACACATTGATTAACACCAAACAAGAGCACAGAGTGTACAAATAATCTGTCTTCTCTTAATCATCCAATTGTAATCAGGAAAAAGTTTCCAAAAGCAATGTCTGGAGAATAAAAGACGGAGTAAGATTTTATAATGAATTTCAACCAAGCAACATGGCACAGCCAGTGCCAGCCAGGAGGTTGCTGCCCCAGCCTAGCAGGGCTGGCATGAAGGGCCAGTCTGCAAGCCCAGGACCACCACACAGTGTGAACGCTTCAGAGGTGACACTGGGTGAATGTCCACAGCATCCCCCCAGTCACAAGGGCAGTACCAAGGCTGCATCTGCCTCTCTGTCCCGACCCTCCTTCAACGTCAAGGCTCCTGCGAGTCCAGGCACCTCAAGAAGCGCCGCTCACTCTGAACCCAGCCTTGGCTCTGACAGCTGTGTGCGTGGACACAGTGAAACAGCACAGCAGAAAACACTGGAGGTTTTTATAGCTGTTGAATGTGCAGCAACTCAACTGTCAAGAAACAGGAGTAAATCATCTAATCCACATTGTGAATGTTAAATATCACCCAAATTTCAATCAAGTTGGGAGTACACACAAGTGCCAGTCACCTAATTCAAGACAGGCTATGATTAACTTCCAAAGCAAATGATAAAATATGAAGTCCCGGATTTATGGCTTAAACCTGGAACCATCACTAGATCGAAGCTACACACATTTAGTTGGAAAAGCAAGTTTCAAATAAGTTACAAACGAGACTGCAAAGTCATGACTATCAATCAAAGAATGGATAGGACATTTAAAAGTTGAGCCAGTTCACTTCTCCTTTTGCTCTTGGTCCAATGGATGGCTCTTAACACACTGGTTGCTGTAGAATTCTGCAGGCGCGCTACAACTTGCTCTAATTATACTTATTAGCCTCAGGCTTGGGAGAACATATGTGAGAATGGGCTAGCCTTCCTCAGCAAGTGGCCAGCAGTCCTCTAATTCTTCATTTTCTGAAGTAAAAGGCAGAAAGGGGAGGATGGGAGAGAACACTCTAAAAGTTTTCAAAGAAGATATAATTAAGATGATGCTACACTAGAACATTCCATGTAAGTTATGACTTATTTGGTGATAATCACTGACAGAGATATGTCATCATAATATCAATGTAACTAACCTGTACCCTTATCTTTACCCTCAGTCCTCAATGGGAAGGCTTTTGTAGCACATTATATGAAAAAGAACTTATAGATGTGGGTGGACCTTTAATTAGAAAATATTACTCTACACACGTTTCTGCTCTATTATACAGGAATCATGCCAAATAACACAATGACTAAAACGAGGGTGGAAAAATCAGGAAAACAGTTTGCTTTCACTAATGAGCAATTAGGCCAGCCAGCAGCAGAACCCAGGCTGAAGACAGCCCTTGACTGAGGGCCTGTGGCCATGGGGTGGCCTCTGAGCAGGTGTCACACCCTAGGGTCTTGAGTGGAGCAGGGCATACTTCATTAAAAGTCAAGTTCTGGACCAACCCACCCTGCTGCTCTGTGTCAGGCAACAGGTGCCTTGCTGCTTGTGGGTGTGGTTAAGACAGCCTGTATTTGTTCAATTAAATCAACTCTCATTTCCTTCCTCTCTTTGCTTGAAGGAAGACCTCCAAATGGCCCACTATCTGGGTCTTCCAAACACGTCTCCCCACACTTCTGCCCTGGACGCTGCCCATGCCCACTTTTGTAAACAACTCTAGATCTTGCAGCTGAAACAATTCTTGCATTTCCTGCTGGACCTTCCAAAGGAACACAGCCATCCTATCTCCTTGTCCCAGCCTCACACAGAAAGTACCAGCTAGCAATACAACACCAGGGACCCTCATCTCTCACCAACTTGAAAGGTTAAAACATGGCCCAAATAAACACACGGCAGGCACACCAGAGCAAGATGGCAACCTTCTGGTCCCCACCAGGAGATTCCAGCATCCTACCCAGGTGTCCCATGCCCCACCCCCAACCCTCTCTACAGGAAATGAGGGAGCAGGTGTGCTTAGGTCAAGTGCACCAGCTGGGAGCAGGCAGGGGGTGTCTCACTTGCTGAGAAGGTGAGACTCCAGGTCCTCAAGTCAGCAAAGTTGTCCATGCTGAGAGGCCCCTGGGCCTGCAAACCTGGGCCTCCCCCAGACAAGGGGTGATCCCCTGGTGCTAGGTCATCGCTGGCAGTGATGTGCCATTATTACCCTCTCTGGCACCATCAACCTTTTGGGAATCATCTTTCCTAAACCTGGGGAGTAGGGCCTGGCTGGGGAAGCAGCCCTGGACGCAGTGGCAGCCTTCAGGCACAGTGACTGGCCTGACAGTACCAAAGCCTCAGCAAACCCCAACAGGTCTTGAGCTCTGGGGACTCAACCCCGAGGCCAGCGCAAGCATAAGAGCCCAGTGGCCCTGATCCTGGCTGAAATGACCTCCTCTCTCTGCGTTTCTCCCAGAATAGTCCCTGGGATCTGCTTGGAACTCTGACAGACACGAGGCCAGCAAGGGCTCCATCGCAGTCTGTGCTCAAAGACACAAAGCCACATGCCCAAAGGAGAGCGATCGCGAAGCCATCAAGTTGGTATTTGCAAATAAACGCGTGATCCTCGGCACCCAGGGCGCCACAGGCAAGCGGTGGAAGCGCTGCTGCACGGGTACCAGGTGGACGTCATTCCGTGGAATTAGGGACCGACCAGGAGAGACACCCCTCCATGCCCCTCATTGCGGGTCCCCAGATCCCGCGCGCCCTCCGTCCACACTCACCATCACGTTCCCCTGCATTTTAGCCGTCTTGATCATCGCCTTTTCCTTCATTTTGCCCGGAATCTGAAACCGACTTCTGCCCCAGGAAGAGTAACTTAATCCATTGTCCTGGCGAGGATGAAAGTAGAGGCTGGGCTGGCTGGCGACTGGGCGGAGATGCCTTTCTGAAGACGAGATTCTTCCAGGTCTTGCGTTTCCCCACCTTCACTCCCGCTCCCCAGCGGATCCAATACCAATCAACTCTTTTCAGTGGCCGCCAACGAAGGGAGAAAATCAACAGAGCCGGATGGTGGAAGTGATGCTTTCAACAAAAAGCCGGAGCTGAGGCGGGGAAGGGGCTGGGAGCCCGGCGAGCAGACAGCGTGCGTGTCCGCCGCGCTCGCCGTCAACACAGAGCGAGCGACAGCGGCGCGGCACGCGCGCGGGGCTCACTCGGGGACACTGGGCGGCGCAGCCCCGCCTGGCGGGGCTTCTTGGTTGGCAGCGCTGGGCGCAGCGGTCGCTGCACTAGTCCCTAAGGGCGGGGGCCAGTCAGGCGGCGACGCCACGGCTGTGTGTGTGTGTGTGTGTGTGTGTGTGTGTACACGCGTGCACGCGTGCGCCGGGTGTTCTGCCTGAACCGAGCAGGACCGCGAAGCCTCCGGCTGCAGCAAGGTTAAGGAGCCCAAACTGTTTGGGTAGCGATGGGAGCCCCTCCCCAAACACCCCTCCTCGGTAGACGCCCCCTCCGCGGCGCAGGCGCGCGGCTTTTACAAACAGGCACTAGGGCGATTGCCGCGGGTGGAGCCGCCTCCCGCTGCCCGGTGTTAACTATTGATCCGCTGCGACTACGTCTCGGCGGCGCCCGCGAGGGGAGGGAGAGCCTGGGAGGCCAGGCGCGGGGGTGCGCCGGCCCCAAGTCTAGCTTAGGCGCAGGGGAAGACATGGGAGGCTGGGATGGCGGATTATGAAAAATGTTTCGGTTACTGGAGGACACACGTTGGGTCTCCACGGTTGCACTCTTCCGGCCGCAGCCGCTCCCTAGCGCGCAGCACCTTGCTGGGGGCCACAGCCACCCGCTCCCGGCCGCCTGGAACCGCCGCATCCCCGCCGCGCACCTGGTTTCCCAGGCTGCGCCTCCCTCGGGGCCTCCACCCTGCAGGCCCCTCAAGCCCCGCCGTTTTCTCGGCTCCCTCTCCCCTGCCAGCAAGATCTGATCCGGTCCGCTTCCCACAGCCCAGCCCAGCACCTAGGGCTCTGCGGGATGCTGTCACCACCCTCGGGGCTCAGATTCCAGTGCCCATTTCTCTGATATCTGCCGGAAGAGGCGGGTTGCCCAGTAGCCACGCCCTGGGTTCCCCTATCGCCACCCCTGGGCACTCGGACAAATCTTTCTCAAACGCGATTTCGTTGCCTGGACCCCACTGACGCGCGCTCTCGAGAGCGCGCAAGCGGATGGTGGCCAAATTCCCGTGCAGAATCGCCCAGGCTGCTCCAATCCAACAGGCATTCCGGCTGGAACTCGCAGCCCAAGGGGTGGGTACGGCGGGGGAGCATGCCCGCGTCTGGGAGGGAGGGGCAGTGGCGGGAGTGGCAGTCTGGTAGAGATTTGAGAAGCCTTTCCTTTTTTTACATTCATAAAAATTCTTCTGTGTAAAAAGGAATCAGACCAGTTTTAACTCACGGAAGCAGAAAATCTGAAGTAACTGCAACAGCAGTTACATGTCAATTAAGCCTGCTTATATTATACATTACATATGTATTTTATATATATACACACACAAATATATATAAGCACATAAGCAGTACAGGTATAAACTAATGATTTGGGCTTGAGAAATAAGCAGACTTTAATAAAGAAGACTTTAATCCAAAGTCCTGTGGTTGAAAAGTAGCTTTTAAAGGAATGGGGATTATGTTTTGCCTACCTAGTAGGCATATATTAGGTTCTAGAAGTACTCTTCCCTGGTTAGGATTATCTTGGTTTCTGTTGGATGCTGAAGCAAAATCTCACAGTGGGTGGCTTATAAACAACAGAAACTTAGTCCTCACAGTGGTGGAGGCTACAAGTCCAAGATGCAGGCACCAGCAGATTTCCTGTCTGGCTGGTTCACACTTACAGCTCTGGCTGTGTCCTCAAACCACTGGAGGAGAGGCCTCTTTGGGGGGTCTCTTATAAGGATATTGATTGACCCCATACTTGAGGTTTCCTCCCTCATGACCTTACCACCCCCTAAAGGCCCCACTTCCAAATACTGTCACCTGGGGTGTCAGGACTTCAGTTCATGAGTGGGGGGCATACAAAACATTCAGACCACAGGCTTCTCATCACCACTGTTCTCTAGAATGAACTCTCGAGCACCAATCATCTGTGCACAGTTGAATTTCAGTCTAACCCAGTACAGTCTGTTTAAGCAGCATTAAAATGACGGTTTTTCTGCTTTCTTTGAAGTAACATTAATTCATCTGGAGTCTTCCTCTTTCCCACCCAGAATTAGGAAAAAGACTCCAAAGAGCACACAGTTTTCAAGTATCTTCAAAGAAGGGGTTTTCTCCCATCCCTCGGCCACCTGATGGCCAAAAGCCTCAGGAAAGACAGGGCTAAGAAGCTCAAAGAGGAACAGTGGAAGGCACGGAAGAGGAAAGAAATTCAAGTATGTTCCTTTTCATTCTTTGCAACTCATTGGCTTTTAGCTATCGCCAGGTGGAATGCTGGGAAGGCAAGAATGATGGAAAAGAGGTCTCCGTGAGAAAGGAGAATAGGAATTTAAGGGGGAAAGGCTTAAAACAGGTGAGTCTCCTCTATACTGACTGTGGATAATAAATTATCCTATGAGAAAATTAGAGTAGGAACTACATGAAAATGGCATCTCTCCCCCCCTCCCACCCTGAGTAACTCTCCTGAGCTGTTGCCTCCATACGTAGGGACACTGTGCTAGTCCATTTTCCATTGCTCAACCTGAACTGCACAGAGAGATGGCTTATAAAGCCCACAGGTTTGTTCAGCTTATGGTTCTAAAGGCTGGGAAGTCCAAGACTGAGCAGCTGGGTCTGACTGGGACCTCCAGAGGATGTCACATGGTGAGACATAGCAGAGCATGCTGACTTGGCCTCTTCTCCTTCTTACAGACCCACTGCCGCAGCAATGGGGGCCTCACCTCATGACCTCCTCTAATCCTGATTACCTCCTGAAGGCTCAACTGGCCCTACCTCTTAATATTTCATAAGGGGGAATGCATTTCAATATTTGGTGGGGACATTCAGACTGTAGCAGACACAACCAAATTATATTGTTCTGTTGTGTGCATGTGCAAATATGTAACAACTATTATACAACTATATGTAATTCCCACTATTTTGTTAAATTATAATGCATCAATAGAAAAGTTAAGAAAAACATTAGCAGACACAAATGTGGTTCTGACATTTACGGGCAGGTATCTACAGAAGAGTATGTTTGTCCTGTAATTTGCACGATGGTGTTTCTGGAGGTTGGGGTATGGGGACCTGCCCCAACCTCCATTTACTTGGCTTCTCGTTGACTCATGGGCATCCATCCCACCCTGGCAGGATCCCTCCAGACCTGCTGTAATGCACCACTGGTTTTGCCTAAGTTTGGCTCCATACTTGATTTATGAATTGCTGGCATCAGCTCTTCTTTGATTACAGTAGCTTTGACTTGAGACTTCCCGAAAAATGTTCAGTTTCACGTTTGCGATCAGGTAATACTTTCAACACAAGAACAGGTTCCTCACAGCCATTATCTCTGTTCTCTTCTTGTTACTTAGTCCTTGAAGTTTATCTGCATGGAAATCTACCTAGGTGAGCACCACGGTAAGGAAACTCAACGTGTGAAATTCCCAGTTTGTCAACATGAAAGTCCAGGTGGCATAGAAAAACAGAGCAGTTATTCTCATCACAGATTACTCTTTGACCCAGATTCATTCTTTGCTGGCATTCTTTAAAATCCCACTGCTCTGTAAACATCATTCACTTTATATAATTTAATTTACTCATCAAATTTCAGGAAGAGATCTATTGGAAAAAATGAGATTGGTCAGCATTTATTTTACCAAATGCACAGGATAGGATGAAAATGGTTTGGAGGCAACGCATAACAAATCATTTTTACCTTCTCTCAATCCACTCAGAAATTAGACAAATAGAATATGTTGTGGCACAAATGATAGGTGATGGGTTGGTTTACTAAACACAGTCCCAGCCTCTGAGGATTTCACAGTGTCTGATGGGAGACATCAAAATTAACAATGGTAACAATAATAGTCTAAACATGACAGAGGAATACAGAGGACAGTGCTGGTGGGGTGTTTGGGCGAGAGTCGTGACAGACAATGCATCAGTAGGACCATTAGAAACGTGGTCATTAGGGATGTGGAGCCAGAACAGGGCAGTGCCTGCAGAGCTTCATGAGTTGCTCAGAACACTCACACAGGGTCACCAGGTGAGTGATGTAAAAGAGGGTGGAAGGAAACACGGGGACCCCAGAAGGGGTTCCGTGAGCCGTTCCATGTGGGAACTGGACTGCCGCAGCCAAGGCCTCCCAGGTGGAGAGTGGTGCAGCCAGAGCCAGTCTGCTAATCTCCCCTCCAAGGACAGAGAGGCAGGAGCCAAGCGGGGCAACTGGGGAGCTCCTGCACTAATTCTGTGTGCGAAGGGTAAGTCCATGGAGTTCTGGGACGAGAGTGGAGGCAACCTTGCCTCACCCACAGAACCAGCTATGCAGCGCCACCTCTGCCCACGCTGTCATGGCTCTCCATCCTCCTGTCCAGCCACACGTGGGGACCCTGTGGAGAGGTGGAAGGGAAACTTCCTGTCTCCCCAGGACAGCGTGACATTAAAACAGCTGAGCTGGCCTTCTCCTCAGCCACCCCTCCTGAGCTACACAGCACTCTTAGCAACCTCACGTGTATTTACACACGTGTCCCAACCTGCCACAGAAGCACCACACACACTGTCCCACGTTTGCACCCTCCAGCTCCAAAATCTGACCGACAAGCAGCAAGCGAACAATTGGTGTTTCTACGATGAATGAAGGGGCACATGTGCCACCACCTCTCTCCTGTGACACTGTCAATCACGAATCGACATTTATAATATTTAAAAATAAATATCCTTTTAAAACCTGGGCATGTTGCCCTATTGATAAAAATTGATTGAAGAAACCACAAGTGTTTACATAAACGTTTCAGTTTTTAAAAGACCTTCCACCTTGACCTGATCTCACTTTGCCAGAGTAAAGCAAGCATCACAGACATTGTTTAAGTCAACCTCCATCTCAGGCCTTGCTTAACATGACACAGTTTTTCCTAAGTTCACTGAAATCATAAACTTTCAGAATGAGATGATTCTGACCAAATCCTCTGGACTGGGTTGGCCCTAGGAGTTTTCTATGTTGGGTAAAAGGCTTCAGTGAACCAAAATACATGGGGATCCAGCTCCCTGTCTCCCTCCCCTTGCTTATCTCTGAATATCAACAAGTGTGTCCTGCTACATACCCACATTTCAAGTGGAAGAACAAATTGCAGGCCGTTTGGGCTCCATATCCCTAGTGGTGCCCCATGTCAGCCCAAGGCCACAGCTACTTCAGCCACTCAGTCTCCTGACTCCAACAGGTTGGATAAGGACTCTCGACTCGAGCAGTAAGATGTCAATATTAGATACTCACAAGGAAGTGTGATAAATATGAAAATGCTGACTATTGATGGGTTCTTTTATACGAAAGAAGACCATCATAAAGAAGCTTTGTAAATAAGCACATTTTGGAAAATAGAAGCAGTTGAATGTTTGAGAATCCTCTTTAGGTAAAGTGAAATTCCTTCACATTATATGTCTATTTTACAGAAACAGCAGGGCAGACTCTCTATTATAGAGTTCCTATGGAATCTTTTATAGGGCAAAAATGGCCAAACAATTATAAACTGAAGCTAATGCACAGAAAATATATTTATGCAAAAGGAGGGGTTTTCATTTGCTTATAATAAAACTTATATGTCACAATCAAATTAGCTTAAATTATAATTTTCAGGCATAAATAGTTTCAGGAAAGAAGCTGAGAGGCACATTCATAAATATGCCTTGTTATTTTCCCAAAAAAGTGGCACAATAATTAATAAATAAGTCAAAATTCTCAGTCTATTTTTTTTCAAAAAAGATGAGAAATTAACAGTGGGTAGTAAATTTTGAAAAATTTATTACTTATGCCCAGCTATTGGGCAGGGACTGTTAGGCCCACCACTATCAAACATATAATAAAACTCTGCTTCGAATGAGATTATAAATAAAACTGGATGGACTAGGAAACCCCTGTTGAAATGGTAAATCCACAAAATAGTATTACTAGGCTAGAATACAAAAGCTCTTAATAACCGGATACAGGCAATTAAGATAAAAGGGTTATGAAACAAGAGAAATACATGCTTACATGATGTTTAAGCATTTTGGAGTCAGGGAGCTCAGCCTGGGATCTGAAGTACAGTGTCACCCCGGTCCCCTGGCTCCGCTCCCTGGGTCCTCACCGGTGCTGGCCCTTTTCCTAACCACTGTGCTGCTCACACCCAGGTATCACATCCTCTCTCTCCTGGCCATTGCTGCCAGCTCTTGGCTCACCCACCCTCACCTACTTGCTCCTTTCCAATGCATTCAGCTGGACACTTGCCAACCCCTGGCTGGCTTCCCTGTGCTGTGAGGGAAGGCTCCCAAGTTCCAGCACCCTGGACAGAGGCAGTGGACACCCTTCTTAGGCCTGTCTGAGCACTCTTTTCTTTCTGGTCTTCTCTTTCTCCTTCTTGCCCTCACTCTCTCCTCCTGTCCCCCTGCTTTCTCTCTCCCCCACCCCTGCACCCCTGCATGTCTCCATCTCTGTACTCCAGGCACAGGGGCTCCATTCCGTCCTTGAACCCAGCTCTCACACTTGCTGCACAAGGCCTTTACTTGTTATTTCCTTTACCTTAAATGCTCTCCCGCTGTTTAAAAATAAAAACAAACCAAAGATTGTGTCCAAGTACAGCATATTCAGAGATGTGTGTTAAGTCCCAAGTCCGCATCTGCGTGAGCCATCTGGAAGGGAGCACAGGACTGCGTAGCACCACTCCAAGCACACGGCACCAGAGCTGGGTCAGCGGCTCTCCCGGTGCTCTCCCCCACTGACCAGGCCACTGACCAGGTGCACTCCCCCACTGACCAGGCTCTCCAACACTGGCGAGCTCTGAACTTCATGTAAAGGGGATTAAACCACGTGTGCCCTTGAGCCTGGCTGTTGGACTCAGGCGTGTGCTGGGGAGACTCATGATGCTTGTCTTCACTGTGATCTGGCTCCCTGCTGTGAGCATGCCCTCATCCATCTTGTCATCATTAGCTGCTCAGTTTAAGTAAGGATGCTGTGACTTGTAGTCCAAGTCTCTCCTTCCACAATCGTGCTGCTGTGAACACTGATGTGGTGTGACCCTGTAGTGTGCCATTTTCCTTTTGTGAGTACTTGTCAGTGTTTTTATCCATTTGTTAACTCTAGTGTCTGAGACTTTTTTTTAATTTATGTTGTAAAATCTTTTAATATGCCTAGGATATAAATCATTTGTCAGTTAATAAGAATTGGAAATATATTCTACTACTCTTTGAATTATATTAACATGATGTTCCTGTTTCATCAAGAATGTAGTAAGACTTGATTTCTAAACAAATCAATCTTAAATCTAATCAATTTCCATCAATGTTAAGTTTATCAATTTCATTAGTTGCTTAGAAAACAACTTTTAGTTTGTTGAAGTGTATCACACATTTGTTTCCCACTTAAATAATAAAGATGTTTATGTGTACTATTTTATTATTTTAATTTCTTTGGATTTTTATTTGCTGTTCTGTTGTCTAAATTATTGAGATGTTAAGTTACATAATTGAGATTTTAATTTCCTTTGTAATTTCTTTTGCCAACATGTTGTTAGAAGTGATTTTTAAACATTTAGGGCTATGTTAGCTATATTTTAGGTATTGATTTCTAGCTTAATCTTATCAAGAGAAAATTTATGCTAAGAATAAACTAATTTTATTAAGAGAAAAATTATGCTAAGAATTTCAATAATAATAATTTGTGGTTGAGAGAGAGACTGTGTGTGTGCATGCTTATTTTCAATTTGGCAAAGAATATATTGGAGAGAATGCAATATGTGTTCTGAGATTATATGCAGCATCTGTAAATTTCAGCTAGGTCACAGTTGTTCACATTTGCTTTTCCAATATTCTATATCCTTTTTAACTTTAGTTTGGATGTTCTTTTAGTTACTCAAAGTAGTATGGTAAAACCTCAGATTATAGATATATCTATTGCCCTTTTAATAAGTTCTGTCCATTTTTGCTTTACATGTTTTGAAGCTTTTTTATTAGGTGCATAGTGATTTAAAATAACACATTCTTGTCAGATAGTCTCTTCAGTATGAAACAACCCTACTTATGTTTACTAATTTATCATTTCTTGCCTTTTAGTGTTATATGCAAGACCATATATATCAACTTTATTTTGCCTACTGTTTACTTGTACTGTATTTAATTTACTCTCATTTTATTTTCAGCCACTTTTTGTCTGCATATTTTACACAGGTTATGTTTTTTTTTTTCCTGTGAGCTACATCTATTTGCTAATCCAATCCACCAAATTTTCTCCTTGAATCTGGGCATTCAATCCATTTGCATTGGCACAATTACAGATGTATTAGCATTTTAATCAATCATCTTATTAGTTTTATATTTGTTCTCCTTTTCTTAATTATCTTTGTTGATGACTCTCCTTCCCTCTTGTTACAGACCAATCATCACTATTCTTTCAATTTCTATCCAGGAGGTTCAACATATATTATTAGTAAATATAAGTAGTATAATATATTGAATATTATATTAGTTTAAATGATTAATATTGTTTAATTTATAATTAGATAAATAAATTTTCAATTTTCCAAGTAATAAGGAACTTTGAATAATCAAATGGCATTTAACAAAATCGTGTTTGTCATGAATTATTGATATAGGGTTTTTCTAATTATTTTGCTACACACCCAATATTTATTTGGATTTATTTATATATTTATCCTTTCCATTCTTTTTTTTTTATAGCTTTCCCATTTTTATCTGTGATCATGTTTCTGGGATTCAAAGAAATGCCTTAGTTTTCCCTCTACTGGAAGTTTGCTGGTGACAAGTTTTCTAGGTTTTCATTTTTCAGAAACTGCCCTAATTTGCTTTTGTTTTTGAAGAGAAGTGCAAAGCGCACAGATTCCCAGGTTGGCGCCTGTTCCCTTGCTCCTGTGGCAGTGAGGCACCTCTGACCTCCGACTGCACCATCATCCCGGGGTGGGGGTGCACACTTCATCTCTTCAGGTTTCGAGATCCTCTCTGGTCCTCAGCTCCTGGGAACTTGATTGTCATGTCCTTGGCTGTCTTGTCTTTGTAAATTTATTTATGTAATTATACATTAAACTGGATTTCCTAGTGCTTCTTGATCTGTCGGCTCATTCTGCTGCTCTGGAGATGTTCCCATCTATCATCGAGTTTCTCTTCTATTTCCTCCCTCCTTTCCTTCTGGAACTTCAGCGACAGCCATGTTAGAGGTTTCAACATGTGTCAGGTATATTATGCTCTTTTCTATATTTTTCTCTGACCACAAACTTTTTTTTGCTCACTTACTCTCTCCATCTGTATTGAATCTGCTGTTAAACTCATCCAGTGAGTTCGTAATTTCATACCTTAATTTTTTTGCATTTCTAATATTTCCATTTCATGTTTCTCAACAGATCCCAACATGTGGCATACGTCTCCACCTTACAATTTACTTCTTAAAATGTGCTAATGATGTGTTTACTGAAGTCCACATTTTATGGTTTCTTTCTGGTGTACCACAAGCCTTCGTGTGTGTGCATGCGCGTGCGCACGCACCTGCGCACACTCTATGCTTTATCATTGACTTTGATCTCCCCGGTGATTTCTGACTGGGGTTTGGTTTTCAGTGCCATTTGTAAAGACACTCTGGGGCTCCAGACGCTCTGTCTTCCTCTACAGCGCATCTGGTCTTGCTCCCTGCAGGCAGCTAGGCAGGAGCAGTGGTCTCAATTCAGCGCTCAGCGTTCAGTCTTGAGATCCTTGTGTCCATCTCCACGCTGCGTGGAGCCCAGGGCTCTCCTCACTGGCCAGCCCTGATTCCGAAGAGTCCCACCTGCCAGCTGCCCTGTGCAAATGGCGAGTGTCAGCCCTGCTTCCTCCCCCGTCTGTCCTCCCATTCCTTTTAGACTTAGCTGCTCACAGCCGCCCTTCCATGACAGCCGTGCAATGCCCACCTCTCCTGGCTGGTCTTGAGGGGGCTTGTTCAGCCACCCACCTGCCACTTCAGGGCCAGGGCCATCCCTGGTCCTCCCATCCACACCCTAGGGAGACCCTATCAATCCCTGATCTGGAATAAGCCCCCCCCCCAAAGGCTCCCATAATCCTGTGCAATCCTACTTCGTATTATTTGCCAAATTTGCATATCTGTTTATTTTATGATTATGATATTTTAAATCTCTGAAGCTAAATTTTAAACCTTATGAGTGGGATCAGAATTTTTATTCTTTATTTAAAATTATGTGCGCCTCAAATATAGTTTTAAATGAATGTATTTTTAAATGCCACGGTTATCTATTTACAGAGTTCTGATAAGGCATGATACAAGTTCAGTTATAGCTAATCACTCGCAGGTCTTTGAAACACTGTTCAAATGAAGGGCGGAAGAGACACGGGTTCTTCCTGATAAGAACTGTTCTTTACACATAACCAGTGCTCAACAACAAGCTCCAGTGTGGGTCACCGGCACCACCAAAGCTCTGCCTCTCCTCAGCTGCAAGAGACCAAGCTGCAGTTTTCTCATCTAAAATGGCAAAAGGGCGCACCCGCTGGGCTCTGTGAAATACTCATATAGATGAATTAATTCATGGAAACAGTGCCAGGCTAATAGCAAGCACTCAACATACATTATTGTTTTTAAACTAGAAATAAATATGAGATTTGCTAAATTAGCGAGAATTAGTTATATCTGGCCACCAGTGGAGAACTAGCTACATTTGAACATTGCATATTTTACTAACAATTTAAAAGGGCCTCAACAAACACCACGTGTGCCAATTCCCACCCTCATCAACGTGGGTCTGGAGGAGAAGGAGTGGGCTTCTGCGGCCACGGTGGAGAGCATCCATGCTTGGGCTTGGAGCTGTTGTGGCGTGCCTGTGCGAGTCCCCAGAGCACAGCACCTGACTCGTGTTCATGTGGAGGACCTGATGAGTGTGGGAGCACAGAGGTCCAGCCCTCGGGACGCAGCACGGCTCTTTGCCGCTGGCCTGAGAACCTGCACACGCGCCCAGCCGAAGCTCAGCAAATGGGCTCCCAGAGACCCGGGAGGAAAACTGTTCTTCAGGGCAAAACATCCCCGACAGACATCAGGATCTACTGGGATGAGAGTGAAGGGCGAGTTGGGCAGGTCAACAGCACATCGTACGGATACCAGCAGGCACTGGCCCCCTAGTGTGGACACTGGAAGGGAAACACAGAAGGCTCAAGAGGAGGACCTCTGCAGGGGCAGCCACCATGGGAGGAGGTGCCCACTGCGACAAGACAGGCCACAGAACTGAACAAGAAGTAGTAGATGAGAGATTCCTGGGTGAAAATCATATGGATCATATTATTAGCAAAAAAGTGAGTTAAATAAGAGATGTGCCCCTGATTAGCATGACTTACTTACAGCCATATTTTATCCACTAAAACATCCTCTGTCCCCCAGGTGTCTCCCAGGCTGGAGTTATTAGGTGACAGCTGTGTTATAAAAGGGGTAATAACTTAAGAGTCCCCACTTTCACATTTTGAAGGTTTAGTTTAGGGTTCCCTGACAAAAGAGGGTATCCATAAATCCATCACCCTCCCCAGGATTTAAAAAAGAAGCCAAAACAAGTTCAGCAGCAGCAGCACAAGCCCTGGGGCGGCTCTGAGTAAGCAGCCGGCTTTACCGGATGCTCTGCCATCCCCACTGTCTGCCACTGACACAGTGCAAGTGGCCCAAGGTGCACGTGGGAGCAGGATGTGTGGACACCTCACATCATCAGAACACCAAGTGGGCCACAGCTCATACCCACCCCCATCAGTGTGCTTCATCTTCACACCATGCCCATCAAGTACCAGAGACAAGTTCCTCTCCACTGCAGACGAGGTTGGGCCAGTGGAGCAGAGAGCTAGAGACACCTGGGTCTCCCGACTTCACTCACTTTTTTCCCACTGATCCTGAGATTCTGTACACACAGAAAGGAGCAAAAGCCTGAAGGAGCAAAAGCAATTCCAATCCTCAGCTGGGCACATGTGCAGAGCGCAGGTTCTCAGGCCAGCGGTGAAGAGTGGGATGCAGCACACGGCTGGACCTCTGTGCTCTCACACACATCAGGTCCTCCCCACGAACACGAGTCAGGCGCTGTGTTCTGGGGACTCACACAGTCGACCGTTATCCACCTCAGTAATGAAGAAGAGCTGATTTTACAAGTTCTGGGGTTGCAAGCTCTCTGTAGGGCTAAGGGGAAGTATATGTTCTGCATATGTCATTTCTTCCCTATTAAAAAATGCCCTAACATTATGTTTAAAGTCACAAGTTTGACCCTTTTGCTTTTCTACAAAAAGAATTTTAAACTCAAAGACACAGTGGGTTGCCATTTCACGGCCCCTTAGAATTGCTATGATAAAACAGTCACCTAACAATAAGCACCACAAAGAATTCAGAGTAACCTGAGCCCTCATCCATCTCTGGTGGGAAAGCTGGTGGTACAGCTTCTGTGGAGAACACCTTGTTGGTTACACAGACCTTGACAACAGGGTTCCGATTTGACCCGGCCATTCCAATCCTGAGCATACATCCAAGAGAAATAGAAACTTACACCTCGCACAAACCTGTACGCAAATACTATGGCAGCACTGTTGAGTGTCCACAGACTAACAAGAGATAAAATTGTGTCTAACAAAATGTGTTTAGTGTGTGAATTTTACAATAGAATAGTATTCAGCCACGAAAAGGAATAAAGTACTGATACATGTTACAACACAGATTAACTGTGGAAATGCTTTACCCTAAATGAAAGAGGTCGGTCACAAGAGAGAAAATACTATAGGATCCCATGGATATGAAATGCCCAGAACAGGGAAGTCCAGACAGGCTGAGAGAAATGGCTGCCTAGGACTGGGAAGAGTGGGGATCAGGATGAGGACACCTGGGATGGGTTTAAGGGTGTTTTTTTTTTTTCTTTTTGACTTTCAAAAATGTTCTAAAATTAGATTCAGTTGACAGCTGCACAACTCTGCAAGCATCCTACAAATCACTGAGTTTTAAATGGGTGAACACTATGATGTGATAATTCTACCTCAATAAAACTGATAGAAAATAGGCTGAAGGAAACCTGGAAGCCCCGTGGAGTTAGATGGTTTAAAGTTCTGGGCTTCAAAGAAACTAAGACTGGAAACCTGAGCACTGCAGGATGGAGAGATTCAATAACAAAGAAAGCAAGAAGCCAATTACATCCAAAGACACCTAATGAATGCACATCTATGTGCTTTAAGCAGAAATAAAACATTTAAAACAGAGTATTACTCAACTAATATTACTTACAATAATTGCATCTTCTTATGTATCTTTTTTCCTGTAAACCGTTTGTGATATTTGCCAGTTTTTTTCCCATTGGTCTATTTCTCTTTTTGCATATTGATTTGCATGATTTCTTTTTGCATTAAGAAAATTGACCTTTGATGATGTGTACTTTTAGTAATGCATTACTCATTTATTGTTTGGCTCTAGACTTCTTTAATTGTACAATTTTTATAAATGTATTCCAAATACTCAACGTACTGATTGTTGTTGACAAATGCAGAAAAACAAAGGATAAGAAAACAGCACTGGGGCCACCAAACCTAGCTTGTTTTCCCTTTGAAAACGTCAGCACAGTGTGAATTTGTGTCTGCCATTTTACTTACCAAAAGGTCTGCATGTTAGGAGAATATGTTTTAGTAACTATTTAGATACGACGCCTAAGATCAAAACAGAAGAAAAACCACACCACGAAACTAAACCCAGCATTTAGGGTGAGGATTACCTGGGCTACAGGTGGGACCTCCACACTCTGGGTGAAGGTGACCATCACTGACGTGGCAGAAGGTGCTCTGGAAGAGGACTCGGCAACCAAAATGTGGAGTCTTTGGAGGGGAGCCTCGTGTCCAACCTGACTTTTCCGCTTGGTGAGTGATACACTCTGGTTTCAGTACTTGCCTGGGCTGCGGAACCCCAAATCACCAGTTCGCCCTCGGGTTGTTTCCACGTCTTGGCTGTTAGGAGTCTTGCAGCACGCTGATCCCAACCCCTCTGGATAGCCCCCCAGGAGCAGGGATGCTGGATTATATGGGAATTCTAATTCTTTCTTTTTTGTTGTTCCTGGATGAGCCTCCACACCATTTTCCAAATGGCCACACTAATTGACATTCCCATCAGCAACGTCCCCCTCTCTCCACATCCTCACCAACACTTGTTATCTTTCACATTTTTGATAAAGTCAATCTAACAAACGTGAGTTCCTATCTCATTTTGGTTTTCATTTGCATTTCTCTGAGGAGAGATCTTGGGCACTAGCTCATTTATCGGCTGGCCATTCGTTTGTCTTCTTTTGAGAGACGTCTGTTCAGATCCTGCTATGCATGAATAAATGATTACCACTTATTTATACGGAGCCTGTGGCCAAATAGGTTTTACTCAGAAAGTGCAGCTACTCACAAAGATTGCATTTGGGAACTCAAATTGAGTTGATAATAGACGAGTATTTTTGCAAGCAGGGACTATTTTTTTTAATACAAATGAATTCTAAATATGTCCGTAGCTCACAATAAATATTATTGTTAATAATATTAATCTCATTGCCTTAGATGCATAAAAGGCCTTTCTTCTAATATATAAAATTAATTAACCTAAAAGTTCTAAATGTCTAAATACGATGTTAAAAGAAGCATTATCCATGATAACTACCTAGGAACATTTAGCAAATGGTGAAATTGCAGGAGAGATCATAATTTCCATGCCTGATACAGGGAAGTGTGATAAAAATGCAATTTCAAAACACCTGCTCCATCCTAAGTATCTCAGTGATGCTTTAAACATTAACACATCCTACATAATTAAAGCAGAGGATGCAGGCCCAGACCTGCTTCCTCTCTCCTCTGCCAGGTTTGCGCACTCGGTGCTTGTGACTCTTTGTGACAGAGGCAGTAACAGGAGTCGAATTAGTTGGTGGGCACGGCAGAGAGGAGGCAAAGTGGGCTCTCAACAGCTTTGGAGCCACGGAAGCCACGACGTGGGTGTGATTGTGAGGGCAGCAGTGTGACTGTGTGTGCCCGTGGCAGGAAGACAAAGGCCACTCACATTGAAAAGTGGAGGACCGTTTAGCAGAGGGGCATTGGTTTACGGCAGGAGCAAGATTTGGAAGGAGCACCCAAAGGCAGCACAGTGTGTGGACCGGTCACAGCACAGCCAGCCCAGTCCTGGGTGGGCTTAGAGGAGCCACAGCAAAAAGAGGAGCCAGAACCCTGAGAGGGTGTGGCGGCCACCTGAAGAACCCCTTTCTCCAGCTTGGGGAACCCAGGGGTCAGGAAAAGAGCCCGCTGACCTCACTCTCTTCTGCCAGGGCTCCTACTGATCAAGCCAGTCAGGCTCCTTGGGGGAATGGGCAGGAGGGAGAGGCCCCCAAGGGCAAAAGGAGGTGCTGTACACACAGCGGACACAGGGAGATTCCCTCGGGTGACAGAAGTGTAGACTTTGGGATGAAACAGTAAATACACTAGAATAGATGGTATGACCATCTGTCCTGCAAAAACAATACCGATTTTTATCATTAAAACAACCATAAGGACAGCCTTTCTTCAGCGATAACTGTGTCAGATGCCACCCTGAGCACTTGACAGACAGTAGCCAACGTAACTTTGGCAACAACCCTGTCCATCCTAGTCCATCGTTTGCTACTATAACGCAATACCTGGATAACTTATAAGGAAAAGAAATTGATTTCTTACTGTTCTAGAAACTAAAGTTCGAGATTGGACAGCCACATCTAGTGAGGGCCTCATGCTGGGTCATTGCATGGCGAAGGAGACCAGGTGGGAGTGGGCGCAGGCGGAGGCGGCAGTCAGAGGCGCCTCACGTTAAACAAAACGCTCTCTCAGCAGCCCACCCAGTCCTGCCGGGGTTTGTCCTGCCGTATAAGAGGCTGCCATCGCCTCAGGACCATCATGCCAGCAGTCGAGTTCCTACGCTCTGCAGGGGGCCCCAAACCCAGCGTGGGTGGGGATCACCGTGTCCCCACACTACAGACGTCACTGGGACGGCGCGGACTTCAGTCCTCCCTTCTCACCCAGGCTGTCCTGTGTGATGAAGTCTAGACCGCTGTCATCGACCTCGGACACTGGGCGGTGCTCTTTGGTCCCCTGTGGGGGTCAGCTGCCTCCAGCCTGAGCAGAAGTGGAATGTGAGCCTTGCCTCTGGGTGCACAGTCGGCCCGGGCCCCCATCTCTGCCTCAGATGGCCCTCTCGAGCCTGGGGCCGGGGCCTGTCCACCTCCGCCTCCGCCACCGGGCCTGCCTCTGGGTTCTGGCCCATCACCCCCCCAGCCTCAGGCCTCTTGCCCATGGACCCCGTTCACTTGCCCACGGCTCCGTTCACTGTCGTCACGTTAGCTTTCTGATGTATCTACAGATTCATTCTCACTGGGGACCAGTCTCAATTTAAAAAGCAGCCCAGCAGGGCCACTCGGAGGCACGAGCTGCTGTTGTGCCAGAGTTCTGAACGGTGCCGCAGTGGTGGGCTGTGTGTCCACTTCCCGGCATGTCGTGGACCACAGCACGCTGTCACAACACGGCCTGATGCCACCCTGATCCTGGCAGACAGTGGTCATCAACGCTGCCTCCACCAGAGTGTCCAGCCACCCTCTGCCCCTCGATTCAGCAAGTCCTAAAAATGGAAAAGAACATGAAATCTCACCTTCAATAAACATCCCTGGCTAGGGACACCCGAACGGCCCAGCCGCGTGTGGAGTTCCTGTGCAGGGGCCTGGCTTTCTTCCCACACAGCTGGCTGACAGGGACACTGCAGAGCTTTCAAAGGGAGCAAAGGTTCCTGGGAAGAGCTGACACAACAGGGCTGGGGGAGGAGGACGCCATCACAACTGGGCCAGGAATCACAGAATCTCTGGGTCCAGGGCAACTTCGGGCCAGTGTCCAGGCTGGAGGCAGGTCCAGCCTTTCCCCTGGAGGAAGACGGCATTGACTCTGTTACTACACCTGGAAAATTTTTGTCCATCACCTGCATTACAGCAAATCCAGTGACCTGAGCTGACCTTCCCCAAGGCAGGAGCAAAATCTCACTTCTGGTGGGAAAATCATCAGTGACACGTCTTCCTCAAAGACTCGCCACAGTTCACCATAAATGTCCAACTAATCAGCTCATTCTAACTCAGCTGAGCCTCTTTCAACTGATTGCAAAGGAAATTATCTTGTCATTTTCAAGTAAATAGGGAAGAGTAAAACTAAAGGGGAAAACCACATAATTTAAGTTTGGCTAAAACACTCCTGACACATGCTAAGGACTAATTAGAATGAAATGTAACAAGTGCATCAGTAGGTAAATGGTGTTGGCGAAAGTCCCAACAGCACGACTTTGGAGCTAGAGAGAACTTTGGAGTCTACTGAGAACCAAACTTGTAACATTTGTGTACAATTAATTCACTGCTTTAACCTAATCTTCATTAATACAAAGGTCACTCGGCCACAACCAAGTCAAGCTGTCAAAAAATCCAAATATGTGTCATTGCCCTTAATGAGGTTTCAAAACCATGCAAATCTGATGTGAATTGCATCACAGAAGTCAAACACTACTGACATCTTGACATCTCGGCATCTCGGCAGCCACCTCTTTGTGGAAGCCAGTGTGCTGAGGTGAGCCCTCAGACAGGCGCCACCTGCAGTGTAGGTGCCCTCTGTTCAGCATCCATGTGGCTGAAGGGAGGTCTCAGTTCTGCAGGGACAATGGATGCATCATGGAGGGAGAATAATCATCCTGAACGGTTTAACATTCAAAGGGTATCCCCAGCACTGGCTGGAAGGAGAATCGTGGCTTTGTTCCAAAATCACATGCTAGAAAACTAGTGCAGGGGCTGGGCGGAGAGGACATTTTCCAAGCAGTAGAAATAGTTCCTTTCTGACAGAATCTGAGATTTTGTGTTGAGCTTAGCACTTTAAATATTGACTACAGCAGCCAGCAGCTGCAATTTTACACACACACAGAGGGTGTCTGAGTTCTCAGGAAACAGTAATAAATTAGAATTACACCCAATACTTTCTAAATAACTACTAAGAATTTTTATCAACTTATTTGAAAAGGGAGATGCTCAAAATTTTTAGATGAAGATTTTCATTTAGTTTGTGAACTAAAAATGTGACCTTGTAAAGAAATAAATTATTTCCATTTTTAAGGCTTCTGCGTAGCAGAAAAAGGAATTGATTTGGAGCATTGTTGTAGTCAGCTTTTTCGCTGCTGTGACTAAAAGACCCGACAAGAACAACTTAAGAGGAGGAAAAGTTTATTTGGGGGCTCACAGTGTCAGAGGTCTCAGTCCGTAGACAGGGGGTTCCATGCCTCAGAGCTGGAGGTGAGGCAGAGCATCATGGCAGAAAATGTGGTGGAGGAAAGTGGCTCACATGACGATCAGGGAGCAGATAAGAGTCTCCACTTGTCAGATGCACAATATATACCCCAGGGCCACATCCCCAATGCCCACCTCCTCCAGCCATACCCACCTGCCCTCAGTCACACTCCATTAATCCTGTCAGGGAATCAATTCTCTGACTGGTTCAAGGCTCTATGACCCAATCATTCCACCTCTAAGCCTTTTTGCATTGTTTCACACAATGCTTTTGGGGGACACCTCACATCCAAACCATAATCATGTATCTAATAATTTCCATCAATATTTTGCAAATGTAAATAGACAATAAATGAGGTGACAGGAGGTGCAGTGGTGTTCATAGGCTTTGAATAAGATTATGTTTGGGCATTTTAAATAAAAGAAGATCTAACTGCACACATACTACCTGACCTGTCTGGGAACGTTGTCCTGCTTGGAGCTCCTCTGTGCAGGACAGACTGACCCTCTCACACAGCAGACACTGTGTACATGCTCCCTCCCTTGGATGAAAACACAAAAGCCCTGGGTGACCTTGAAAATGTGACTTGAATGATCACAGAAAGTGCCACTATAGTCATTTACATTAAACACTAATTATCCTCATGAGCTAGCAGAGACCTTGGGAACGGGACACAGGGTATGTGTGTTTGCAGAGGGGCACAAACGTCAGTGAGGACCATGGTCAACTCCTGGTGCAGGGTCCAACTCGAGTCTACAGGAAAGACTGCACCTAAGACTTAATCCTGCTTAGGACTAGCTTTCCCTTGGTCATATCCAAAGTCTCAGATTGATACTAATGCTTTTCATATATGATATTGCAAGTGAAATAAAATTTAGTAGGATATCAATGAAAATGGCAGAGTAAGACCCTCTAAACATTTTCTTTTCTATTAAAGCAATGAGAAAACATACAAAAATTGCCAGAACCAATTTTTCAGATATACAGAAATTAGAAACAAGCTTACTATAAATCTGTGGAGCACTTATCTTGGAGAGTGGCCACTGATGGTGAACTCTGTAGTGCTTCCCCTTCTCCTGTCCCATGCCCACTCCTCACCAGCTCTTCCCAGCTGCAGGGCAACCTCCGCCTGGCAGCACTGCAGGAAGGGCAGGCTCCGAGGCTCCTGCATGGCCTCATTTCCAGAGAACTGACATTCTCTGCCCTGCCTGTGGTGCCCTGGAAGGTGGCTCAGGCCATCTTATTTGATGAGACTTGGTGCGTGCTCTGTCCAGAAAGCTATGATCTTGGGAAAATTATCAAAATGACTGAGTCAATTATTCACCTTCTCGGGTGTCCATGGGGACAACACAGCCACTGGGAGAAACAGCAGGCAACCAAAAAGCAAAAGAGGTGAGGCTGGGAAGGAAAGTCTCAACACACTCCTGAGAATATGGAAGGCCAGACACATACCCTCAGACACAGACATGGACAGAGGAGACGGTGCCGATGTTGTCACCTTGGCTGACCTTGAGGCATGCCTTGAGGCAGGACCTAAACAGGCAGTGAGCACTAAGGCAGGGTTTTCCAATGCCTGACTGGATCTTTAGGTGTGCCCCACATGCACAAAACACACTGAGCAAGACTAGAGACTTACTGACTCCAGACCAACGCCGGGGGTGGGGGGGGTTACCTGTCCAATCATTAACTGACCACTAAGCTGCCTGAGCAAAGCTATTGAGGTCCATACCTAAAACAGACACTTTAAAAAACTAATTAAGAAAATCACAACAACAAAGCACTAAGAAGGGGTGGTCTGAACTTCAGAGTTGCCACATTTTACTATTCCTGATGTCCAATTTTCATGAACAAAAAGGAAAACCAGAAAGGACAATCTCAAAGTCCTCATGGAAACGCAAGGAATACAGAATAGTTGCCATCCAAAACTCTTTTTTTTTTTAATGGTGTTGGGGATTGAACCCAGGGCCTTGGGATCATAAGGTCATAAGGCAAGCATTCTACCAACTGAGCTACATCCCCAGCCTGAAAACTAATTTTTTAAAAGTTAGAACATACTAATAGAATCCATCATTTTATGGGAAATGGCTTAAAACAGAGTTCATCAACATAACAGGATGCATTTTGGTGCACTGAAATCAATAAAGTGCTCAACTAGTGATAAAAGTGACATTGAGAACATACAACACCAGAGTTCATTTCCAAGAGGACAAACACTAAGTTTCCTAGGAAGATGAATCATCAACGGCTTGTTGTTCCATGTGCAAACACGCACTCATTCAGGTGTGTTCCCCACGTCTCACAGCACACACTGCACGTCTTGGTGCATGCTGTGGTCACTCCAGCAGGTCTGCCACTCCTCCCAATGAGGCTGCCCAGGTGTGGAGTCCAACAGAGAAAGCCAGGAGTATGACCAAGACTCATCTGCTGTCAGAGGGAGAAACCTCCATGAAACACGAAGTTCAAAGACCAAATCACTGGTAGCCAAGGAAGAGAAAAATGTAAAGTGAGAGAGAACACGACATGTGCAAATTAAATAGAAATCCTGCAGAATAGAAACCGTATCACTGGAATGATGATGTCGGACATCACAAATACTGGCAGAGCTCCCTAAAATGTAAAGTGCACAGCCATGAACTCACTCTTGGGAATTCTTCAAGAACTTAGCCAAAGAAAGAAAGACCTAGAAGCTGGCTCAGGAGCGTACAGGATCTAGAATTTCCGGAAAAGGGTAATAAAAATAATGTAGGAGACAAATGAAGCATAACCATAGAAATCTTCTTAGACCTGGGAAAAAACACATTGAATCATCCTCCATAAACGAGAGGGCCACAAGGACATGAGCAAGTGAACCAAAATTGATAACTCTGGCTGTCAGGTTTTAGGAAACCAAAGACAAAGAGGAAACTCTTAAAAGCCACTAAAGGACAATAATCTGATTATGTACAGAGAAACAAACATCCAGTTGACACCAGAAGTCTCACTCATAACACTGGAGACAAAGGGAGAACCAAGCAGCAACTTGAACAATCTGGAGGAAAACCAGCCTTGAACCAAGCATGGAGGAGCCAAGGTGCAAGTCAGGAGCCGGAGGAAGACGATATTAGAAATGTCCCAGAAACCTCAGAGGAAGAAATGGGCCTAAAGAAAAGTGGAGAAATGGTTTAATAATGAAAGTGTGTGCAAACAACCACACTGTCTACTTTAACAGTGTGCTACTAAGCTAAATGACTGCTGAACATTCGTACTTGTGTAATTTTTAAATCTCAAGTTGAATTCTGGCTGGTCAGGAGGTGAGCTGACAGCTGGAGGCGTGGGAGGAAGCCCAAGATTGCCCGTGCCAGGCTGACCACATGGGCCCTGCTGGGGAAACTGCAGTGCAGACACCCTCCCAGCTGCCAGAGAAGGTGACGGACAGCGAGGACAACCCAGGCAGCATGGGGACAAGCTGAGGCCTCCTGGTATTCCTGTGCTCTGAACGATCTCTGGATGGGGACAGGACTGAGGTCTCCTCCTGACCCACCCCATGGGCAGGAGCCTGTGGTGTTTGCACCTGCATGTCTGCGGCACCCTGCACGACGTGTCCTCTGTCTGGGTGACAGACTTGTTCCCTTGTGGGTTTTAAGGAAGCATCTGCCACACTTTGAGCTGTCACCAGAGAGGCCTATAAGCCAGGAAGGTGGCCTCCAGCTGACGGCCACAAAAGCAGCCTTCAGCGTGACCTCCAGACAGGAATGCCACGCTGCCAACAGCCATGGGGTCCTGGAAGCAGACCCTCCCAGCTGAGCCTCCGGTGAGACCAGGGCCTGCTGACATCCTGGCAATGGCAGCTAGAGTCCCAAGCCAAGGACCAGCTGTGCAGTGCCAGCACCTGTGCCCCCTGACAATCAGCATAAGGTCCTGAGACCCTGGGGACAGTACTGTGGTTACACAGCAACAGACCACAGTGCCGGAGCAGGCAGCAACTGGAAGGCCACAAAGAAGAAAGCACAAACCACAGCACGAGGAAGTCCTGTTAATGTTCTCAGGAACGACTAATGGGTCCCCATTTATCCACTGGGCACCTGAGGGAGTCCTGTAAACAATGCAAATTTATTTTTATTTTTCAGTGAATGAAACAGATACTTAAAATTGAATGAGGGATGAAAATTAAGGTTTATCAAGAAAATGAATGCTAACAACAAAGAAAAGGAGATGTGGCAAGATTTACATGAGACAGAGGAGAATTCACAAAACCAACAGCATCGCCATACACAAGGAAGGACGTCTCGTGCTGGCGTTGGGATCAATTCTCAAAGACCCCTAAGAAAAGTTAGGACCCTTAGTGTACTTAACAATATTGCCAAAATACATGAAATACAATATAGGAAAATCTCTACTTCCAATGAAATTTTAAAAAAGACTTTTCGGGGGAAAATTGGCTTTTATGGCATTCCAAAGTGTTGGCTAAGATGTTAAACAGTTCTTTAAAAAAAATCACATGGATTAATGGGGGTTAAAATGAAAATTCTATTTAGGGTTTTATGGAGCATTGAAAGGAGCCAAGTCCTGGGCCCAAGCAATAGGCAAAGTTGGATTGAGGTCAAGAGCATAAGACACAGCCAGGAGCAGGTGTAGTGGTGGACTGGGGACACGGCTTTCTCAGTCTTAATGCTCTACAGAGTGTTAGAAGAAAATAAGAAAAAGAAATGTGTGTGTGTGTGTGTGTGTGTGTGTGTGTGTGTGCGTGCATGCTAATAATTGTAACCACCTCTGGGTTCAGGGCCCCCATTCACTGTACTACTGATAACACAATATGGCTTATAAAATATCAAGTCAAACATTAAGGCAATCTGGTAGTGGTTATGTCTCCATATTTTGGTAGAAGAGAATAAAACAAACTCTTCTCTGTAGAAATGCATTTTAATGTCCATGCTCAATGGATTGCCACAGTTAATATACTACAGGGAAAACCTGTGATAAAAATACCTCAGTAAGCATAAGGAAACGAGCCATTGTAAATTAAAGCCAGAAGGGACAACCTCCCCCCACATACCTACTCCTAAGATAAGGCAGAGGACAGGTTATTGAATGAAATGAGTATTTAAATGTGTTTAAAGAGAAAAGAGACGATTGAAAGGACACTTGAGCGAGAACCAATCAAGACTGACACCCCCTTTAGAAAAACAACTGAGTGGTAGGTAGAAGTAAAATGGTGAAAGGCAAACCAAGACTAAGGGAAGGTAGGATGCCACAGAACAGCTCCAGAGATCCACGAGCTCAGTGTCCACCTGGATAGTTCTGATCCAGTAGTGACAAAGTAGATAAATTGATGGTTCTAGAGAGTTCCTTAAAGTAGATTAGGTGAACCAAGAAAGAACTGCACCGTGTGAGACCCCACTGCAGTCAGTAGCCCCCAGGAGTCCAACCAGCACCGATCACCCAGGAGGGTCAGCCAGAAAGCTGACAGCCACAGGCTCATGTCTCTGGGTGTCAGTGTAAGACCGCCAGAGTAGCTAAACGGAGGTGAGAAATCCCACCCGTGAAGAGCTCCTCGAGGAAGGGCTGCACTGTGGTGGCAGGTGTGCATGAAAGACACCAGGAGGAGCCCCGTAGGAGCGTGGAGTGCAGATGCTGCTTTGGGGGAAGACAGAGTACAAAGTTCAACTCCCTCCAAATTAGAGAGGCTCGGCAAACCCTTCAGAGAGACTATTAAAATGGCAGAATTCATACCCGAGGCCTACACTCATGAAGCACTGAATCAAACCTCCATCCGGCCAAGCAGATGCCTGCATGTAACTTCCTGCCGAAACAAAGGCCCAGGATCTTCATTGCAGCGTTCACAGCGTATCCTCTCCAAAATCACTGAGCAGCAAGGAAACAGGGAAGGTCATGCATAGTCCAGATACAGGTGCAACAGAGACATCTGAGATGGTCAACATAGGATTAGCAAAGGTTCAAACAGCAACCATAAACAAGGTGGAGGGCTTCAAGGGTAAAGTTGTCAGAGAAAATGACAGGGGAGGAGGTAAAAACAACTGGAAATTCTAAGGCTGAAAATCATCTGAAATTTAAAAAAGAATTGCAGAATGTTCTTAACACCAGATTTGACATGGCCTTAAACTAGGTCAACAGTAACTGTCCAATCTGGAAAACAGAAAGGGAACAGGGCATGTGGCTCTCTGGGGCAATATCAAGTGGTATGATGCAGACAATGGGAAGTCCATAAGGAGAGACACTGGACGGCAGAAAAGGGAATGCACGTGAACTTTCACTAGGTTGAAGCATAGGCTGGACCACAAAATAGATTCAAATATCTTTCTCAGAAGTAAACACAAAAGAAAAAGCTGATAAACTGAGCTTCCTCAATGTGAAAAACTTTTGTTTGTCAAGAGCAACATTCAGCGTTCAAAGGCAAGGGGCATACTGGGAGAATACCTGTGCTTACATCTGACATCAGACATATATCCAGAACACATAAAGAGTTCCTGCCAATCAACAACCAAAAGACAAACCACCCAGTGCTAAAACAATAAAAAGGGCTTGAATACATACTTCAAAGAATTAATTTGAGACGCCAATAAGAATAGGAGAAAAAGAAGTTTCTCAACATTGTAAGTTATCAGGGAGAAAAATTAAAACCTGATAGAATTGCTCAAATTAAAACAGACGACGAAAAATGTTGATGAGGACCTGGAGCAACGGAAACTTGTATTGTTGAGCTACAGCTACGGGGGTGAAACGTTGACTAACGCGAAAAGATGCTTGGCAGGGCATTATAGAGTAAAACGTTCACTATCATAGGAGCAAGGATTCTACTCTTACATATTTACCCAAGAGAAAGAAAACAGCAAATCATTGGATAAAAATTTAAACAATCAAAATAATTAAGACAATTAAAATGAACAAAGGTGTGAGTAAAAGAAAGTACCACAAAACCTGGGCAGTAAGAGGAATATAATCAGGGCAATGGGGAAGGAGAGGCAGATTCAAGTTAAATTGCTTTGAAGTCTTGGTTTAGAATAAGAAATTAAGTTTCAGCTTTCTATATTGAATGTGCATGTCCCAACACCACCAAAGAACAGAAATACAGTGTTTCACTTTCATACTTCTGGAGCAAAAAAATGTTTTGTTTTGTTTTATTCCAAATAAAGCATGTCTAGGAACAACCCAGCCAAGGATGGCAGATAAATGGAACGCAGAACAGGGGATTCCAGTGTATCCGTAATTATCATCAGAGTTAAGGCTAAAATGGAAAGAGTGAGATCGCCAGACAGAAAACTAAAGCCCTGGTTTGTGCTATTTGGGAGAGGTAGATCCACAATCCAGATAGATGGAGATTGAAGGTACAGAAGTACGTGATACACACCTCAACAGAGATCTGCGCAACGTGTCAGCAACAGACAAGGCAGGCATTAAGACCACAAGCCTTATTAAAGTCATAAAGGTAAAAGGAATGCACTTCTTTAAACCTAATAGCCTAACTTAAAATATATTCCTCAAAAGAAGAATGGAGGAAACTAGTGTAGTCACTAAGGAATGGATTTTAGCTATGGAAAAATGAGGTTCAACTACATAGATTCCTAATACAGGATCTCAAATTTAGCTTATTTTTAAAAAAAGTTGTACAATAAAAAATTTGTGATAGGGGCTGGGGATGTGGCTCAAGCAGTAGCATGCTCGCCTGGCATGCGTGGGGCGCTGGGTTCGATCCTCAGCACCACATAAAAATAAAATAAAGATGTTGTGCCCACCGAAAACTAAAAAATAAATATTAAAAATTCTCTCTCTCTCTCTCTCTCTCTCTTTTAAAAAAATTTGTGATACATTATCTATTACATAGATAAATATCTCCTAAAGAGACTCCATCTGCTAAAACCAAATTTGTCTTAAAAATTTCCTGGTACTAAATTGTATTTCTTCTGATGAATTGCCTACTTCTTTAATTCAAAAATGAAAGCTAAACACTTCATTATATTGCTCATTATGTCTTGACTTCCAGAAACTTCATAGCAAAATTTAATGATGTGTTAATTCATCTAAATCTGGGACATACATTCTTATTTTTTTCATTTTGATCATACTTACAAGTTTATATTTGCTTATATAATTTTTCATGGAAATTCACCTCAAATAATATATACCTATGTCAATTCAAAGCATTATAAAGTGTATTAATTACTAACGAGAAGTATTTGAAGTGCTACCACAGAGAGAAGGGTGGAAAACCATGTCCCGTGGGCCCTATTTGGTCCATCTCTTGTATGAACCGAGAGATAAAAGTATCCGCTAAATTTTCAAAGTGTTGAAATAAGAATCGGAAAAGAATATTCTTCTGACATGTGAAAAATCATGCACGATTCTAATCTCATCCATCCAGAAAGTCTCTTGGGGGGTGGGGGGTGCAGGGGGGGTGCAGGGGGTCCTCTTCTCTATCACTGTCATTGTTGTGCAAGAGTGAGCGGACCTGTGTGGTTCTGACCAAGATGCCATCTGAGCCATGTGAGAGTGCCTCTTGTGCCCCAGAGTCTCTTCCAATATTCAGGTCCATTTCTCAATCATAGCTACAAATATTCAGAAAAACTTACTGCACGATAAATGTGGATTTCCTGTCAACCAGAGAAAAAAATCATTATTTCAAAAGGTTTTGTGACAGCTTGTTAATTTTTTGGAAAGAAAATTAAGGCCTATCCCTTCCTTATTGACTAGTGTAAAATAAAATAGATGATTTAAAGATTTAAATGTAAAAGAGAGAATTCATGAAAGGATGATAAGACAATTAAGGTAAACACATAGTTTGGGAATATTGATGTAGTTTTAAACAGGATTTAATAGGCAAACACCATAAAGGAAAATATGAATGCAAAACAGAAAAATAAAGACCTGTGTGTCTCAAAAGAGGAGGAGGGAGGGAAGGGGAACGAGAGTGAGGGAAAGGAGAAGCTACCAGGTAAAAAAATGAGAGTATTAACCCCAGAATATCTAACCACAAAAGTAACATATTCATTACTGATCCATTTTCTTAGGCAAAATGATTGGCAAGAACAAAGAATGGTAAATTGGAAGAAAAAACATATAACCAGACAACACATACTGAAAATGAAGGCACATGCAGACTGACTCACTGGAGGCACTTCTTAGAGCAGAACCCAGTGTGCCGTGTGGGGTCAGGTTTGGTGGCACTTCTGCACCTTCCTGGGGGCAAACATGCACACTGATGAGAGGCGCTGACTCTAGGTCTCTCTCACCTCCAGGAGCCATGCACTTAATGTGAGGAGCTCCTGTTTTGTCTGCCCATGTCCTACAGCTGGTTCCATCCAGGTCTCATTGTCCTCCTGTCCATCAGTTGTCGATGACAAGCCCAGAGAAACACAGATACATCTTAAACTAGTGACTCATACAGGATCATGTAGCTACCAATAGGTTGTACTGGGAAGCATATACATCAGGCAAGACAAACATATTGCACAGGAGGAAAAAGTATGGTGCCAGCTGATTGCAGCCTGCTCTTTTCTCCAGGTGTTAGAGGCGCAGCTTATCAGCTCTCGATACTCATTTCAGTACTCTCCCCAATCTTCCTCAGCCTACTTTCTCAAATATCTTTTGTTCGTGGTGAATGCTTAGAATGTTTCTTTTTTCAGCTGACTCTAGTTGCTTTAAGATTTATGCATTTGTGTGGAATATATAAGTGAAATGTGAAAAGATTTTAAAACATGGGCAAAGCCAATTTGGTTCGAGTAGTTGTTGCAAACTCATTCGACTCCAACCATCTTATTTTATAACAAGATACAAATCTTCCTGGTAATGCAGATACCCTTAATTTGTATTTAGAGAATTTAATTCGATGCCTCATTCAGCACAAGAAAAATGAATTTCAGCAGCCCAAACGCAGCCCTTGGGATGGGATGAAAAGTGGGCTGTCAGCAGGCTAGATGGCTGAGATCCACAAGAAGGGGGCCTGGGTGTTCACGCTATTTGTCTCCGGGGAGTATAGACCTCCATGTTACTCAACCAAGTGATATCCTGACTCTCAGAGTGCATCTCTGTGTAAGAGCAATGTAATATGTCTGAGGGCTGGCAATTCATTCTCCAAAATCCTGGTGCCATGCCCAAGCACTCCCACCATTATGTATCATCAGGGCAACATTTGATGTTATTGGTGAGGAGGCAATCGGCTCCGTGTACCTCATTATATCATGAGGGACCTCCCACCCTCTTTGTGGCTCAGCCTGCAGCCCACTGAGGAAGCTCAGGGTGGGGCTCTCGGCTGTCTCTGGAGCTATGGTTTCCCTCCCAAGAACAGGTCCTTATTTTGCTGTCTCCATGGTTATTTCGCCAACGGTGGGCACTGTTCATGTTTACTGTCCCCAGGAAAGCCTTTGGCCTCTTGTTTTATAGGCCCAGCTCAAATGAGAAAAGCTGCCCAGAGCTTCCTGTCCCACGAAGTAAGAACGGAGGGCAGGGTCCATCATTGGTAGAGGCAAACATGATCCCACTCCACTTTCGGTAATCCTGTATTGAGTCCTTGGCAGAAATGTCTGCTCTTTTTCCATGAGCAGCTGGGTGTGAGGATTCAATTCTACAGCCACAGATGGGGCTGGTTCTCCCGCCGGCCATTCCCAGAGCCTGCAGAACTCTCAGCACCAGGTTTCTCTACAGGGTCTCAGAGTCTCCCATCTACAGTTCTGCATGTCATCTCCAAGCCACTTCCTTATACGAAGGGACAGGGCTAAAACTCTGATTTAATGAATAAATACCGTTACGATTGGCACATGTCAGAACATGTAAGTTGTTTTAAGAAAAGTATAATAATTTGTACTAGACAGCTCAAAACCTTTAATTTGATGCTCTAATTTCTAAGCTTGAACTTACAAACTGACAAGATAGGAGGAGCTGTATACACCTGCACTCTTGCCTGAGCTGGGCTTTTCTGGGCAGTACACTCTTCTCAGATATTTTTATGCAATTAGTACTTGGGATTAGTGACATTACTGAAATCCTATCTGTTTTGCAACAAGTGAGCAAGCTGGGATGAACTACATGCTGAGGTCTAGAGCTGGTCTTCGTTGAAACTGGCATCCTGTGTAGGCTTTGTCCTTGTACAGAGTTGAAGTAGTATAAATTTCTGCATTTGACGAAACTGCTTTCCCAGAAGACTCGGGGACATGACGGTTTGTAAGAGAGCTGCCATAGTTGGTCCAAGACAAGCACACACCGGTGTCTCACTGAGTTGCTTAGGGCCTTGCTAAGTTGCTGAGGCTGCCTTTGAACTAGCATCCTCCTGCCTCAGCCTCCTGAGCCACTGGGATTACAGGCGTGCACCACCATGCCTGGCTTGATGCATCTTTGATAAAAACCCTTGGTTCTCACAGTATGACCAGCAGGAACCACCTGAGCTGCAAAATAGAAGTGCAAACACGAGGTCCAGAATCGGTGCTGGGCCTCACCCCCCATCAGAAGGCAGGCAGCGGGCACCGCAATCTGCTCAGAACAGGTCCTCCAAGGGGTGCTGGTGCTTGCTGCGGGGGGAGACCCACTGGTCCCTCCCGACCACTGAGTGTAAAGACTCCACTTGTGTCAATGTGGGGCCCTGTGGGTTTCTACCCCATGGAGGGTGGAGTGTGCAGGGCAGGAATCTGCAGGAGCAGCTGTGATCACAGAGAGCAAAAGCCTGCACCAGCGGGAAGTGTCCTCACTGCTGGGCTTCTCAGGGATTGGACCATCCGTGGAGGGGTAGGCGCTGGCGGGTGGGTGCAAGCTGGCCTTGGGGCTGGTCCCCAGGCTCCACCCACTGAGCCTGACACCCTGCGTTCCTCATCACTCCCTTGCTGATCCTCTGGCAAGTGAGCGTGCTCAGGGCTCCGCAGAGGGAGATGGTGCACCCTGCCCCCCTCAGAGAGGGGCCTCCCCACAAGGGCTCTGCGCTCTGCTTCAACCTGCCAGGACAACAGCCTGACTGTGGGATCCACATTATCCGCTCTGTCTGGTCAGTGGCACCAGACAAAGAACCCAACTCTTTCTCTTGGTCCGTCACCTCCACGGGGACACGGAAAAGCAGTCAGGCAGCATGGCAAGCTTGTCACGGCTCACCAGGTTTCCTGTGTGACAGTGTTGGCCAGGTTCTCTGGTCTGGTGAGTTTGGACCCTGGGTCCTGCACCCTAAATGCTTCACTCTCCAGTTGAGGTTCCACTGGGTTGTGATGTCGGGGTTTCTCCCGGGTTCACCCTCAACACCCATGAGCAGCCCCTGGAAGCCCAGAATGAGGGCTGTAGATCAGCATGGGGATACCTCTCCGTGCCGACCCTCTTGGGAACTGCCACCACCCTGTTTATTCTCTTCCAATGATGGCTCCAGCCTTTCTTTCCCTGAGTAGCTTCTTCCCCAATACTAGCTTTCATGATAGCCCCCAGGACACAGTGTTAGGACCTCCAGAGGACTCCAGAGCTATCAAAGCTACAGTTATTTGAAGAGAGTATCCCTGACCATTTATGCCCAAGAAGGTGCCAGAAAACAGGTCCCGCATCAGTGCTATGATGTATCCATTCTGGGTGGACAAGGGGCTTTAAGTTAATAGGCTTCCTGGAGAGCTGGAGACCCGACAAACCCGAGTCCAACTCCAGGGACTGCTGTGTGTGAGCCAAGTGAGTTTAGTCAAGCCACTTCAGTGGTCTCAGCCTCTATTTCTTTGACCAAACCTTGAGTTAATGATATGTGCCGTGGGGTTGGTGGCAACACTAACTTAGTTAATTAATGCATGTGGCACACAGTTGATGGCCAATGACTGACAGACATCGAGTAGCCTGGATTAATAACAAGAATCCCCCACTTTCTTTTAGAGATAAGTGTGTACCATCTCACTGACCTGGACAGATGCTAAACTCAGAGTGAAAACACCTCAGATATTCTCATTTCCTTGAGTTCTGGCCGGTGCTGAAGTCATGGCCAACACATAAGTTATAAAAAAACTATTGAGAAAAAACTCAAATGTTTATAAAATTTGATCCTCTATTTTTTCTGCAAACTTGGAAAAAAGCTATTATTCCACTTTTGCAATGGACCACCTTGGTGTACCAAACAGCAAAAGGTTTCTAGCAATGTAGGAAACCAGAAAGACATGTTGTATGATGTTCTTTATGGAAACACATGTGAATGGTTCAAACCCACTTTGCTCTGTTTCAAAATTAGAGCAAACTACCATTTTGGATACTGAAGTCTACACAGCATGGTGATGACTAGGTCTAGAATATGCTATTCTTCACCCCCTTCAAACACTTACTCTATATCAGGTAGATAATTATTGATTCTATTTTCCCTCTGAACCTTTGGCCAAATGCAATAAAATGTGAAAAAGATTGTAGCCAGGGAGATGTACGAGATGATTTCATGGGCCATGATTTCATTAGCCTCCTTCCTAGGTTCCAGTTTCTGGACTCTCTTCACCAGTGAGGGTATGCATGCCAATGTTCATGCCATGACAAAATGAGGCTCCAGCTAGCTGGTGGTTTTGGAGAGAGATAAGAGGGACCTGCAAGTTGTCTAGCTAGAAGGACAGGACACCTCAGGGCTACGCTCCCTGTGCCTAGAGCCAAGTTTAGGAACAGTGCTTTGCAGCTGATGGTTCTTGTGATCCATTTTTTATCTTCCCCAACGTCTCCAAGCCTGCATCCCTCACTGGCACTGGTCCAGAGGCTGTGTCCCCAGTACCTCCACCCAATCGGTTGTGCCAGGAATGCCCAGCACTCAGGTACTGGGAACGCAGTTCATACCAAGGTTATGAGCAACTTTCTGCCTCACCATCGCCTTCCCTCTGTCACTTAGGTCTCCACTCAGAGCACTCTGTGATGGGGTCCTACACTCTGGCATGGTTTTGTTTCTGGGTAGACTAAGTACCTATCAGCAACCCCAAATGACCAGGGCTCCCAAGGGTATGTTAGTCGATTCCTCACATTTTGCAATTAACAAGAAGATACAAATCACAGCTATGATTCTATTGGAGAACACCTGACCCTCACTCCTCAAAGCCACCTTCCATGGAAGCATTTGGTTCTTGAATCTGATCTATGTCTAGAACCAAACAAAAGTGTAACAACTAATATGGTAAAAGGAGCCTAACATTTTTAATGTGTGAAGAAAAATTATACAGATCGTTTCCTCGCCATACGTATGAAACCCCAGTGGTGTAATTCTGAACTCCAGCAGAGGGCAAACTTAGTCTTTTAGTTTCTAGGTATTTTTAACTCCACCAGGAAGATGGCCCGTTAGAGTGTTCCTCCAACAGCTCACCGCTACTTAGAAGCCATATCAGCAGCAATCACACCTGTCACCAAATTACTTGTCAGGCATTTTGTTTAAAAATTATATTACAAAGGAATGAAACTGACAAGCATCCCAGTGTTAAAAATCAATTAGGCTTCCTTGCATTAGGTCACCTCTGGACTCATGACCATCATGCTGACTGACATTGTTTCCTGCCTGTCTAAGAATGAAGGGCACCTTGTGTCACCTGGGCCAAGAGATGCAAATCCTTGCCTTGTCAGTTTTGCTTGCTTTTCTCTCAATCCTAATGCCATTGCACAAGTGTGGCCTTGCCCTGCGGCGGGCTGCCTGGACACTGCAGAGTGCTCACTGGGGGTCATGGCAGTACGGAAACACAAATCTACCTACACAATCAAGCCTGAAAATTTTTAAATATTTTTAGTTGTAGACGAACATGATACCTTTATTTCATCTATTTATTTTTATGTGGTGCTGAGGATGGAACCCAGTGCCTCACCGTGGTAGGCAAGCGCTCTACACTGAGCCCCAGCCCCAGCCCCTCCAACCTGAAATCTAGCATTACAATGTACTTACTTACTCTACCTGGATTATGTTTTTTTGCCACATTGTCTTCGGGGTATGAACAGATACACTCTTTTTTCTTGTCTCGATTGATTATTTATTCAACAATTATTTAATAGGCAAGATACTGAAGTATGATTAAAATCCTGACGTTCCAGTACAAGCAGCTCGCTAGCAGGTCATCCCATGAACAGTTCTCATCCTGCTGAGCTTCTGTTTACTCAACTGAGAGACAGAGGTAAAAACATGAAGGTTTCTAGAATCGAGGGAGAGAGTATTGGTGAAGCACCACCTCAACCCAAGGGTGATCTGCACCCACACCAACTTATTCTGGGAGAAACGTGGCTGGCCCTTTGGTTTTCATATTTAGGGGCACTAAACAAAGCAGATGCTCTTGTCCTCATTTTCCATGTGAATAAACCGTGACTCAGGGAACTGGGGCTCAGGAAGCCCAGCCCAGAAGGGTTAAGTGCGTTGGTGGAGATCTGTGATGCTGCTGCATTATAATCCCAGAGGAAAGAAGAGCGCAGCTATTTCCTGAATACCTCTAGTCTTTCTGGGTTAGTCACACACCCATTACTAACCAACGGTCAGGAGTTTGAAGCACATGGCAAAGTACAACAGCTGTGCCAAGAACGAGTGGCTCACAGGTCTGCGATGAGCAGGGTCAACTGTGTCCTAGGGATGCCCCAGGAAAGAACAGACCCCACAGTCCAACTGCAAGAAACACAGGAGCCCAGATGTGAGGTGGACTCTGCAGGTGGACTCTTCGGTGAGCGGGCATTTCAGCCTTAGGGAGACCATCTGGGACTGTGTGCACAGCGACAGGAGTGGAACCCCAAGCAGGCAGCACCCAGAGCCAGGCCAGCGAGTGCCGCTCACCCTACCTCCTGGACATCTAAGTCCTGAGTGTCTGTCTACACCCCGTGCTCCTGCCTACACAGGGATTTAGAGCAACAGGAGTAGAGTCAGGTGACCAAGGTCTGGAGACAGGAACTAACTGGGGACTATTCACATCAACAGCTCTGGTAAGCTCCTGTGAACCCCTGTCCCAATGCAGTGCACTCCCACTGAAGCACCTGGGAGAACTTCAGGAGACCTGCATATCAACACTAACCCACTCCAACAGATGCCACGTCTCAGCAAAGGAACCATGCAGCCCAAAGCCCTCACCAAGTGCCAAAGGCAAGTCCCAAGTGTCCCAGACAGAGGAAGACGAAAGGCCTCTTAGCTGTATCTCACTGAGAAGTGAGCAAATACCTCCCTCGAAAGTCATCCTGTATCCAGGAATGTCAGGAGGTGCTTTGGGATGTGACAACACTACAGTGGACCATCACTCTTGCCCCATGTCATGTGAAGACTGTAATCATTCAAAAAGACAACAGACTGAAATCAAGTCACTTATGCTCAGAAACTTATGTTTATAGCCATATGCATATAGAAAAAGCCCAATCTCTGCTAAATATTCAACAGTGCAATATATAACTACGTGTACCCCATATTTTTTATGGCATCTCATTGGCCAACATTAATATTGCACTTAGGCCATGGATTCTTGACATATTTATGTACCCCCAGGCCCTGCTCAAATTCTCCCCAAGGCAAGTGGTACCACCAAGTGCATGGGATCAGGAAAACCGCGCAGGGAAAACTAGCCTACGTGAGCACCTTCTGAAAAGGGGTCGCTGTCCCTAAACTCTATTAGGAGTTTGTTCTTAGAAAATGCAAACACCCTCGCCATCAGATTCACTTCCACAGTAAAAGAGAGCGGCCATGAAGCATCTAACGTGCATATGACACATCAAAATCAGATGTGGTCACAAGGGAGGCCAAGGCCTCTCGTGCTGGAGGCCTCCCAACACAGAGCGAGTGCTTCTGTCTGCTCCTCTGTTACCAGCAGAGGGTCAGCATTCGTGGGTGGGTAACAGAGGAGAGAGCAGGAGCTGGCTAGTTGTACTGGAACATCTGTGAGTCTGAGCTGCTGGCAGATTGCAACCTGAAGACTGCAGAGGCCACACAGCTTCATGCACTGGTGTTTGCACACACACCTGCACTTCTCTCGAGTCAGTTAAAACCCCCACTGCTAGGAGCCACAGCAAAAGTATTATGATACATGGCACTTTTGGTTTAGGTGACTGCCAGCTCGCCATTGAGATGATATGATTATGTTAAGCTTTACATTTCATATGGAAATTGGACTCCTGCTGTTCACCTTGGCCTGTTACGGAACTCATGTTACTCATGTTACTCATGTAATGGGAGAGTTCCCATTGGTTGGGGAAGGATAGTAGGAGGGAACTTCCGGGGGCGCCCGGTTCCGGTGACACATGTGGGTCGACCGGCTTGCTAGCAGGGCACACGGGACGCTGGAGGCTTTTTTAAATAAAGCTTTGTTTCCCGCTTGAGCGGCTTGTGTTTTTGTGCCCAGCTGGGTTGCGGCACCCCACCAGTCTGCACCTGCAGCCCCCTAACTAGCCTTCTTGCTTCCACACTGCCCACTGTAACCCTTAGCCAAACAGTAACCAGGAGGGCCTTTGTGACGCCATGAATCAACCCATGCTGCTTCCTCTGCTGAATTCCCTCCTGCCCACCTCTGGTCTCTCTCTAGTTTTGGGCCCAAGGGTTGGGAAAAACCCATCACAAGGGCCGAGCCCAGAACTCTGCCTGCTTTGAATAGTCTCTGAGATAAGAATGGTATTTACATTTTTCAATGGTTGAAAAAAAAATTCAAAGAACACTATTTTGTGACCCATGAAAAGTATGTAAAATGTTCATCCTGAAGCCCATGGAAGAGTCTCACTGGAACAGGCCACACTTGCTGGTTTACACACTGCCTCTGGGTGCTCTGGCCTTGCCAAAGCCACTTCATGAAGTCATGGCGTGTGGGTCACAGAGATAAAACCACTCCTGTGTTGACCTTTACAGAGAACACCTGTGCACCCTGCTCTACCCTAACTGGCAGCCCCTCGTTCCTCGCCCTGCCTCGGCTTCTCCATGCCACTTCAGGAGGCCTCTGCCGGCCGCCCCTCAACTCAGCCGTGTGCGTGGCTCTGCCGTCTCCCTTGTGACCATCCTGAAACATGGCGCTGCCCTTGGAAAAGTTCTGTCCTCCCCCTGCTAGAATCAGTCTCCAGGAGGAGGGTTTGTTTGACACTGTTTGGGGTCCGCCTTGAATTCACACAGTGCTGCGCATGGAGCTGAGCTTCAGGGCCATCTGCTGGACACCCCGTGTGTGAAATTAGTCACGTGATACACGGGAGGCAATATGTGAGAGCACTGGTCAAAGGTTCGTAAATACTGGTTGTGTTAATGTTTCTCACTTTAAAGTTAATTCATTCCTGGAAAATTTTCCTCTTCTCCAATTTGACTTGTAAAAATGTAAAAAGAATATTACATCTAAATAAAAATGTGTATGGACGCTTGGTGAGTCAAACAAATGCCAAACAGCTTGCTTACAAAATGCTCATCAACCTTTTATTTCCTGAAAGTGAAAGTTGATATTTAATAAAGTGACTTACATTTTCTCTCTTGCCTAATTAAGCTCTTGGGCCAAAATACCTGAAAGACATCCTGAGATATTGTTCTCTCTGGGCATGATGCTGTTTAAGTCGTCAGGACATTAGGCTGGGAAGGAGCTAAAATGCTAGCCATGATGGAGATGTTTAATAGGACAACCTCTAGGTCCCCAAGCTGGTGCCCCTGAACACAAACACAAGAATGACCACCGGTGGCCAACCGTGAAATGGATACAGGGAGAAGAGCGAGCCCCTGCCAACACTCTGTGTGGCCTGCTCTTCCCTGCTCTTCCTGTCAGTTGGCCTTCGCCAGCTTCCCTCCGTGTTTCCTAAGTGTCAGGGAGTGGATTTGAGGGTCCCCAGAAACTCATATATGAGCATGCAAAATGTTCAGAGATGAAATGGTTAGATGATGAGAGCTGTAACCCAATCAGTGGATGCATCCACTCATATGGATCAGCTGTGTGGTAATGGTGGGCAGGTAGGACGTGGCTAGAGGAGGTCCTCATTACGGGGTGTACCTTTGGGGTTTGCATTTTGTCCCTGGTGAGCAGAGCTCTCTGCTTCCTGGTTACCAGGTCCTGAACAGCCTTCCTCTACCAAGCCCTGCCACCATGATGTTCTGCCTCCCCTGGGGCCCACAGCTATGGAGTCATAAAAGCACCTCTGAAACCACGGGCCAAATAAACTTTTCCTTCTCTAAGTTATGTTTTGGGAGGTCTGCTGGTCACAGAGATGAAAGGCTGACTATCACACTAAGAAAAACAGTCTACCAAAGGTTGCCAGATGTAGGCTAGCTCTGAGCAAGTCCAGAAGACATATGAGATTCTCAAGATCGTCAGGGACCAGTGTGAGCCCATCACGGTTTCATTTCTTAAAATGAACACAGATTCATGTTATCATAGCAAACAATTTGGCATGAGAAGTTCCTTTAGCAAGTTGAATATGGAAGATGTTATTTTGGAACCCTTCCAAGCTCATCTGAGAAGAGTGAGAAACTTCTTCCTGAGCTGTTTACTTCACTGCAGGCTCCTGGTGAACTGCTGAAACCGACCAAGTTCCCAACCAGTCCCCTGCCTCTGATGGAGAGCTAAATTAATATAATTGGAAAGGGCTTATACAATTTAACACATGATTGAAGCCGTAACCAGGAGGCGAATGCATTATTGTCAAGCCCAAATCTATTTGCCTTGTTCTATTTCAGTTTCCTATAAACACGTAATGAAGTGAATCCCAAGTTCCAAGACAACTCTGTGCCTGAATCACCATCTCGGATGAAGTATCTGCCTCCCTGCCTTGGATGCCTACAGTGCAGCACACAGTGGTGCCCCCTGACATTTGGTCCTACTGGGAGAGGAAAGGTGCTCCTCCACCCCGAGAGGTGGCTTCACTGTCTGTGTCCAAAACTGCACACGACGGGCACCCCGGACTCGGTCAGTGCGCTCTAGCTGCTCCGTTTTGCTCCATGCTAGCAGTGACCCTGGTTTCTGCACAGCTGTACTCAACGTGAAAACTGCTGAAATTATAACTAGATGTAACGTCGGCTGACACAGAGAAGATACTCACTCCATGATTGGCGGAAAGAGTGTGGACAGAAATCTGGACATAACAAATATCAGAGAAGAGGCTGGGGGTCAGCAAGGGAGAGAGGGACAAAAAGGAGGACAGGCAATTATATACACTAGGGGGAAACAAGAGAAAACATGGTCTCTAAAAGACTGAGGGCTTTTTATAATGCTCTGCTGTGAGGAACCCCCTGCCACCAAAGTTGCCAACTCTTGCTTCCACTACTGTTTATAGTCCTGCATTTTTGCTTCACCAACCATGTGGCCATGGAGATAACCCAGAAACAAGACAACGCACCACCATAATGTATCTCTCTAACTGCACCTCACCCCGGGGATGACTGGAAAGAAACTGTAAAATTTTGACATAAATACATCCAAAGGTTCCAGGGACCTTGTGTTGGAATTATCCCAAATCCAGATTTCTATGGTTTACATTCAATTTAGTTTTAATATTATTTCCAACAAGGCCTTTTAAATATTATATGTTTTCAAGATCATCTTCCTTTATAGCCTTAAGGTAGTGCATTTCAATTATGGAAGTGATAAATTCTCATAGTAAAATTTGCAAATAACACAGAAAGGCAGAAATGAAAAGTGAATTCCCAGCTCCGTCTCAGGTGTCAGCCCCAGTACCCAGAGTCTCTGTGTAACCTTTTGGAAGCTTCTCATGCATATGCAAGTATCCATTCATATTCATTTTTGCACGTAAATGTACTCTCAAATTGAATGTAATTCTTTCCTACTTGATAAAATATATTGCTGAGAGCCATAGCCGAGTCCGAATGACGCATGGCATTTTTGCCAGAACGGAGTGGTTGGGAGGTGACGCCAGCAAACCATTGAGATGATTATTTGAGTTAGGCTGTGTACAGTTGCTGTGATGCTGGGTTGGTTGTATTGTATATTTGACCTTTGCTGTTGGGCAGTGGGGCGGCTCTTGCAGCCTCGGGCACCCTGCTTTGGAGTTCTCTCGGGGATTCCCGGAGAGTTCCCATTGGTTGGGGAAGTTCCAGAGGAGGGATTGCCGGTTGGTGGTTCCTGGAGGAGCCGCGTGGGCATTGGGGAGAGTTCCCAGAGAGTGAGTGTGCGTGGAATGCTGTTGGAGTTCAGGCAATAAAGTTTCCTGTTTGTAGATACAAGTGCTTTGTGGTGGCTCGGTGATTCGTGCCCAGCCAGACTGTGGCAATATATCATAATTATATATTAATAATAATATATATTGATAGTGGTATATAAGAACAATATATATTATTGATAATGATGTATAATAATATATATCATTATCAATACATACTATTATTGATAATGATATATGTTATATATTATACACACAATATAATATATATTATACTATATATATATATATATATATATATATATATATATAATACACTCACATATATACACATATGAGTGGATCAATCCACTGATTGGGTTATAGCTTTCATAATCTGAACATTTCATCTCTGAACATTTTGCATTGTCTCATATATGAGCTTCTGGGGACACCTCATATCCAGACCCTAACACTTAGAAAACACCCAAGGGAAGCTGGAGAGGAGCCAACTGACAGGAAGAACAGGGAATAATATATATTAATAATAACAATAACAATTATAACGTCATCTCTGATTTCTTTATGGGTATTTTGACAGATTAAATGTTCTTCAGAAAACTGCTAAAATTATAACTAGATGTAACTTATACCTCAGTGTTGTTACCTTCTAAAACATGAGAAAGTCATATTTTCATATTATCAACTTATCATGAAAATGTCTTCATAATATTTGATCATTAAATGATTTAATGTTTTCATCTATGAATCCTAATTTTTTTATTTTCAAACTCAGTCTTTAACAGTTGATTCTCATAAATTTTCCAGTAAACATCATGAAAGTTATTTTAGTTCTATTTTTAGCTTTCTATTACATTTAAACATTTGAACAATGTTACATTTTTATCAAAATCCATATTTGTACATAATCTTTATGCATATATTATATGGTTATGCTTATATATGTTGAAAATAATGTTTAAGCAAAGGTCAACACAGATCACAAATTGCATGCCCCAGGTTCACATCTTGGCTTCTTAACCTCTTTATCTTCCTGGGAGCCAAATAGATATTTTGTACGCAGAATAGGGACATAAGAGCTTGGAGGCAAATTTTTAATGAGGGTGATGATACTTGGACCCTTGAAAAAAAAATACAAAAATCAATTTGTAGCAGGTGAAGTATATTAGCAGAAATGTTTTATATCTAACTATTGATAGCAATACATTTTTTCAGAATCTCTATTGTAAGCAAAGGAAACTGAAAGCCTTTAAAAATGTCTGAGACCCAACTGAGCAAACCAAAGAAGTCCAAGGACACGGAGATGAGTAGTTGTAGTTCACTAAGACCGGAGGCTGCATACACAGAATCATAGAAAAGGTAGCCTCAGTTTCCATGTCTAGAAAAATCCACAGGAATTCAGGCAACCTAATTCCATCCCAGAACGTAAGATCACTTTGGTGGGCAGGTTGCTTTACTATCTCCCAGCCTACAGGGCTCATTCCTAAAGCCGTCTCTTCCGCTTTTCCTCTAGTTTGACACGTCCAGCATCCAGCTCCCATCTATGCAAACCCCACACACTTTGAAGCTCTGTCCTTGAGTGAAGACAACCCTGCTGCTCGATTCCCAGGAGTTACTGTTTTCAGATGGACTGTGTGAGGCACATAGTGAGGCAGATGTGTGCTGCTGTGTCCTGGCTCCTTCACGGGTTTACGTCTTTATAAATAAACACTGTGCAGGGTTACACCCCAGGTCTCCACAGGAGCAGGCACGCATGCTCAGCAATCCACACACAGTGGCCAAGTTTTCCTTTATTTTTTTTTAATGAAGACAATTTCATGTGGCAAACAAGTACTGGGGGTCTACTATGACCCTAAAAGTGAACTAGAGGAGACAGGAAAATGAGCAAGATACACTGTGCATGTCCCTAAGGGGCATTGTGTGGGAGCATCAGGGGAGGATAGCAGAATCAACTGGGTGAGATACAAATGCTGTGCTAATACTCTGGCAGCTGGGCTCCCCAGATTCCTGAGAACATCTGGAGAAGTCAGAGAAGACCTGGAAGACAGCATGAAGTGGATGAAGGAGGGAAATGGTGTTTAGATCATAGCAAAGTCTTCTGGACATTTCCCATGAACAGTCCCCTTCAAAGGGGTCCCTCTCCTATGAGAAAGCAGGACCATTTTCCTACCACAAAACAGAATAGGACGTAGCTGGGTCCAGGGGAAAGGAAGACAGTGTGCTGATGAGATGCAGGAAGGACAGAGTGGGACATGGAGGTCAGGAAAAGCTGGCTGCTTCCTGAACACAAGCAGGAAGAGCTGGAGTGCAGAAAGCTTCACCAGGAAGGACCCGTGGGGGTCTGCAATGTGCCCTGGGCCACGGGCCTGACCAAAGGGGCTGCCTCACCTGCACTGTTCTTGACCGTCTCAGGCCAGCTGCTGTAGAGTGACAGAGAGCCAGGGAATGACAATCTTGAGATGCAGGTGCTGTCACTAGAATTGAGGGGACATTAGCTTAAGTTTTGGGGGCTCACTGTACAAAGAAATCTGTATCCTGAATAGTTGAGCCTTCAGACTCCACAAGTAGGAATTTGGTAGTGAAGCTGCCCAGTTACCAAGGAAGACACAAACCCCAACACCCACCCCAGATATGATCAAGGAGGAAACTGGAAGACACTGGCCACCGCATGACCTTCTCCACGAACACATGTGGTCCAGTCTCTCCCTGCACAATCGAGATAAGGAGGGATGGTGACACCTGTGGAAACACTAGTGTCCTGACAGAAACACCGGATACACAGCCAGGCTCCCGGGTTCCCTCTGCAGAGAGGGCGACGGACTGCAGTTAAACACACAATCACTACTTCTGCTCTTCTCACCGTGGCTGGCTTTCTGGAAGTACAATTCACATGCAATAAATTTCACTCTATCTGGTCTACTGTTTGAGGATGTGGTCATGTGGTTACAATTCACATGCAATAAATTTCACTCTATCTGGTCTACTGTTTGAGGATGTGGTCATGTGGTGGCTACCACAGTCGAGGTACTGGACATCCTCATCTCTCCCAGGAAGTCCCTCCTGTTCCCTTCTAAGTCCTGTCTCCATCCCCGGAGTGGAATCTCCCGATTCCATCTGTGTGTCATCCTGGAAAAGGTGGAACTAGAGGAGCAGTAGGCAAATCAGTGGGCTCTGGGTTGGGGATTTTGTCCTGCGTTTGGCTGTCCTGTTGCTGCAGGAAAGGCCACCCACCTTACGGGCGCACTGAGAAGGGCCGTCACCACATCGGCCCACCTCCCTGACCCAGCCTCTTCACCCCTCCCCTGGGGTCTCCCACCATGGCTCCCACTGACTGGACTCAGGCCAGAAGTCCCTGTGAGGGTGTAGGTGGGATGAAGCTGGGAGAGCTGCCGGATGAGACGGGAATCGAGCTCTTCACTGGGCAAGATTCACAGATGCCCGTCCGGCTTCTGGTGTTCATCAAGAATTAAGCAGAACAAGGCAAAGGCCAGAGTTTACAAATTAATGCATACCTTTTTGCTGAAATACAAGTTGTCATTTCTGCAAGGGTGGAGAGTAGCCTTCGAGGAAGAGAGTGGTTATGACAGAATTAGGAAAGGCAGCTGAGTGGAAAAGGAATGGATTTCAGTTGATTGCTAAGAATTATTAAATTCAGCAATAATACATGAGGCCCTCTCTGAATATTTCACTTTGAAAAACCTTTGAAAAAGCACTTGAATGAAGCTCCCCTAAAGACCAGGAAAAATATCATGCTGAAGATATATTTAAGTCAGTCCTGCTAAGATGGTGTTAAAGTCCTTAGAAAGCCTGATGTTATTTAAGTGATACATAAGAGGTAATTTCTTTGAAATGTTAAGAGGAGAAAAGGATGTAGTCTCTCCATAGCATTATAATTTATATTTTACTACTTGGAAATATCCCTGGCTGGGCTCCTACAAATGTAATTTTTGTTAGATCAGCTAAACGCATACAAACAAAAATGACGACCATTTCTGTCCTCCATGGTAGGAAGCTGAATCATTCTCATGCTGCTGGGTATCGACGTACTGATTTTATTTCTGCAATACTTTCTAATTATTAGATGTTTAAAAATCACATCTACATGGCATGTAGAGACTGTCACCTGCTTGTACATGGGAAGGGAGCACTATGGCATCTTCCACCTAGGTTTTATTGTTTTAAATTTTTAACAATAAAAGGCATTACTTTTTTTTCTAATTTTCTCCTGCAAACAGCTTACCTGGACAAATCACCAAGGCGAAGATCAGAGTTTGGGGGACATATAAAATAGAACATTTCAAGGGCACTAACTGGGCCATAAGCCCCAGTTCAGAGATGAAATGAGGATGGGGAGTCCCACGGGGAGGAGACATTGGGATGTCTGGAGAAGAGAGGGGCTGGAGTGCTCCCCCGGAGAGGCTGGTTTTCTGTGAATACAGCCCATGGATGAAAGCCACAGGCAGCAGATTCCTGCTGAATTACAAAGGCTTTCTTATCACCTGAGATGGAATGAAACAGTGCTCTCCTACCGCAGGGCCTTGTGATCTTTAATCTGCTGTGTATTACAGCCGCATTAAATTGTCCAGGTTGTAGGTGGTGAAAATACAAACGTTACTTGGCAAATAAAAAACTGAGGACCTGATAAAGTGACGTGGATGGGGCGATGCGCTCAGCTAGCCACCTACCATTCCAGCACTGGACATCCTCACCCCACCACCTCCGTCCTGCTTCCCTCAAGCCCTGGGGTCCCCCTCAGAGCCCATCTTTTGACAACAAAGTTGATATCAATTTTCTAGATGCAAAAGTATGGATATTAATATAATTTATCATAAGGAAAGATAGCAATTAAAGACAAAATGTAAACAAAAATAACGACGGCAATATAATCTATTATTAGTAAATTCAGAAAAATAACACTGGTTCCCTCCTAGTCTTTTATATGGACATTTATGTAAAAATATTTGTCTACAATTTCTACCTACATCTCCCCCTTAACAGTGCGATTTGTTAATATAATAATAAAATTATGAAAAAATATCATTTCTCAATCCTTGAGTATGGATGCTTATTATCAAAGTGGATCTGCTCTTGGATTTAATTTTATAGCTTATATTTACCACTATTTCCATCATCAATCAAGTAATTATAAAAGTTACCCATGTACAAGAAAGTCAAAATTCAAAACAGTGCTAAAAAATAATGGTAAATTATCACTCGTGAGCCCCAAAGCCAACACGACCACTGTTCTCAGCCCACATTCTCAAAGAAAACCACTTCACATGATGTTGACTCAAGTTCTTCTGGTGACTCCCTCCACACACCTGGGGAACACACACACGTTCACTTCTTGATTCATTAACCTCAAGTAGAATCTACTGACTACCACCTCTAGAAATGAAGAATAAAACTTTTTTCCACTATTCAATTCTTTCCTCCATTTCTTACCAACTTTTCATGCACAATCTTCTCAGATTTTTCATTGCCTATAGTACTAATTGAAAAGCTGCGGGGGATCCAACATGGCGGCCGGCGAGGAAGCAGCGATTCCAACGTCTCCACTTTAACGGGATAAGAAAGACCCACCTGAACAGATGCAGCCTACCTACGGAGGAACTTCTAGCATAATTCCCTTAAGAGGAGAGCAGCCGTGAACTGGTAGGTTTATTGGAAGTGACAGTTCGTCCCAGAGAAGTGGATCTTGGACAGCCACTCGGGCACAGAGGTCTAGTCCCGCAGACATCAGCCTCTCGGGAGGCATAGAGCTCGCTCTGGGAGCAGCCACTTCACCTGCCCGGTTCCTAACCATGCGACCACAGCTACCCGGCTCCACAGGTGGCCCCGTGGCGGGTGCAGAAGTCGAGTCCTGAGGCCAGCGGCCACTTTTGCAAGCGGCTGACACCCGAGCGGTTTGGCCCGCCCCGCCCGAACCGGCAGTCGGCCTCCGCCATCAGGGCTCCCCTGGGAGGCATAGAGCTCGCTCTGGGAGCAGCAGCCTCACCCGCCCAGTTCCTAACCACGCGGCCGGTACCTAACCACGCGGCCACAGCTACCCGGCTCCACGGGTGGCCCCGTGGCGGGTGCAGAAGTCGAGTCCTGAAACCAGCGGACACTTTTGCAAGCGGCTGACACCCGAGCGGCTTGGACCGCCCCACCCGAACCGGCAGTCGGCCTCCGCCATCAGGGCTCTCCTGGGATCTCAGCTCATTCAGCTACGGAACAGGTGATTTCAGGCTGGTATTTGCCTGTGTCTAGCAGTCAGATTTCTTGCTCAGGCTCGGGACTGGGGATCTTGTGGAGAATACTCCTAGAGGCTTGTGCGTGGCAAGGCGTGCGCCGGGAACTGAGCAGCTGGATTCTGGTTCCCGGGGCTAACCTGGACCAGGTCTGAGGAAACTGCGGAGTCTGCCGGTGGAGGCCAGCTCCAAGTGGAGGGTGCGCTGAGCTTGGGGCGACTGGGTTCTGACTCCCGGAACAGTTTTGGCCTGGGGGCAGGGGAACCCGTGGGGGTCGCTCGCTGGAGCCAGCTCCCAGCGGAGAGTGTATCGGGATCCGAGAGGCGGGGTTCTGACTACCGAAGCTGCTTCGGCCCAAGGATAGGGAACCAGCGGTGTCTGCTTCTCAGTCAGGCTCCTGCTGGGTGCAGTGGGGCAGAGTGGAGCTTCCTCCTGCACCCAGAGCAGGCCAAGTGACCCGCCGGTGTGGTATCATGACACACCAAACGCAGCTGGGGCTGAAGAGAGGAGCCGCCCACGCCTAGAATAGGACCAGCGACCCCGAGGCGCGGTAGCCAAGTAACCTCATTTGGAGAAGGGGCTGTGCAGAGCTGCCATCTGAGCAAGCAGGGCAGGCAGACCTGCGGCCCACTGGAAAGACAGGCCAGGTAGCTTGCCAGCGTGGTGGACACGCAACACCGAGGCAGTCGCGTCACACTGGTTTGAGTGGGGGTGGAGCAGGGTCGCCGCCCGGGTCCGGAGGGGGCTCAGGTACCCGTTGGAGAGGTAGTCAGGTACCCCCATTGGGAGTGGGGGCTGTGCAGAACTGCGACCCACCGGCCTAGAGGCCTGCCAGCGCGGTAGACACGTCACACCAATTGGAGTGGGGGCCCAGCAGAGCCGCCACCCACATCCAGATCAGGACCAACGACCCCAGGGCGTGGTAGTTACGTTACCACAATTGGAGTGGGGGCAGAGCAGAGCCGCCACCCGTGCCCGCAGGGGGGGCAGACCTGCGACCGATCAGCGGGGTAGACAGATCACCCTAATTAGAGGAGGAGCAGAGCCACTACCCGCCCTGCAAGGGAGACTTCCCAACTATTCAAGAGCAATATAAATAAATAGGGGGTAAATTTCAAAAACACAACAGTTGCACCAAGCAGAAAGAAACGCGAGCAGTATGAAAAGACAAGGAAAGAAAGGACCACAAGCAATGCAGGTCAACTCAACTTTAGAAGAGGTAATAGCTGCAACAGATGGAATGTCAGATAGAGTTGAGGATATATAGCTTCAGATGATCTGGAGTCTCAAGGAAGACATGAGACAGCAAAATCAGACAATGAAAGATCACATTGACAAGCAAATCCAGGAAGTAAAAGATCAATTTCACAGGGAGATAGAGGTAATAAAAAACAAACAAATAGAAATCCTAGAAATGCAGGAAACAGTAAACCAACTTAAAAACTCAGTTGAGAATACTACCAGCAGAGTAGATCACTTAGAAGAGAGAACATCAGACAATGAAGACAAAGTATTTCAACTGGAAAAGAACATAGACAGCTCAGCAAGACTGCTAAGAAACCATGAGCAGAACATCCAAGAATTATGGGACAATATCAAAAGACCAAATTTAAGAGTCATTGGTATACAGGAAGGCACAGAGCTCCATACCAAAGGAATAAATAGTCTATTCAGTGAAATAATATGAGAAAACTTCCCAGACTTGAAGAATGAGACAGAATCCCAAATCCTAGAAGCCTACAGGATACCAAATGTGCAAAATCATAAGAGATCCACACCTAGACACATTATAATGAAGATGTCCAACATACAGAATAAGGAGAGAATTTTAAAAGCTGCAAGAGAAAGAAAGCAGATTACATTTAGGGGTAAACCAATCAGGATAACAGCTGATCTCTCAACACAGACTCTGAAAGCTAGAAGATCCTGGAATAACATATTTCAAACTCTGAAAGAAAATGGGTTCCAACCAAGAATCGTGTATCTGGCGAAATTAAGCTTCAGGATAGAAGATGAAATTAAAACCTTCCATGATAAACAAAAGTTAAAAGAATTCACAGCTAGAAAACCATATCTTCAAAAAATCCTTGGCAAAACATTACAGGAAGAGGAAATGGAAAATAACATTGAAAACCAACAATGGGAGGTAGGACAGTAAAGGGCGGAAAGTAGTCAAAGTGGATAACAAATCAGGTTTAGTAACATCAATAAACAAATATGGCTAGAAGAACAAACCATATCTCAATAATAACCCTAAATGTTAATGGCTTAAACTCACCAATCAAGAGACACAGGCTAGTAGAATGGATCACAAAACAAGACCCAACAATATGCTGCCTACAGGAGACGCATCTGATAGGAAAAGATATTCATAGACTGAAGGTGAAAGGTTGGGAAAAATCATACCACTCATATGGACTGCGGAAACAAGCAGGAGTGGCCATACTCATATCTAATAAAATAGATTTCAAGCCAAAGTTAATCAAAAGGGATAAAGAAGGACACTTCATACTGCTCAAGGGAACCATACACCAACAAGACATAACAATCATAAATATATATGCCCCAAATAATGGTGCAGCTTTGTTCATCAAGCAAACTCTTCTCAAGTTCAAGAGTCTAATAGACCACCATACAATAATCATGGGAGACTTCAACACACCTCTCTCACCACTGGACAGATCTTCCAAACAAAAGTTAAATAAGGAAACTATAGAACTCAATAACACAATTAACAACCTAGACCTAATTGACATATATAGACTATACCACCCAACATCAAGTAGTTACAATTTTTTCTCAGCAGCACATGGAACCTTCTCAAAAATAGACCATATATTATGTCACAGGGCAACTCTTAGACAATATAAAGGGGTAGAGATAATACCATGCATCTTATCTGACCACAATGGAATGAAACTGAAAATCAATGATAAAAGAAGGAAGGAAAAATCAAGCATCACTTGGAGAGAGAATGAACAATAGGTTGCTGAATGATCAATGGGTTTTAGAAGACATCAAGGAGGAAATTAAAAACTTCCTAGAGTTAAATGAAAACACAGACACAACATATAGGAATCTATGGGACACATTGAAAGCAGTTCTAAGAGGAAAATTCATTGCTTGGAGTTCATTCCTCAAAAAAAGAAAAAACCAACAAATAAATGATCTCATACTTCATCTCAAAATCCTAGAAAAAGAAGAGCAAAACAACAGCAAAAGAAGTAGAAGGCAAGAAATAATTAAAATCAGAGCTCAAATTAATGAAATTGAAACAAAAGAAACAATTGAAAAAATCGACAAAACTAAAAGTTGGTTCTTTGAAAAAATAAATAAAATTGACAGACCCTTAGCCATGCTAACAAAGAGAAGAAGAGAGAGAACCCAAATTACTAGCATACGGGATGAAAAAGGCAATATCACAACAGACACTTCAGAAATACAGAAGATAATCAGAAATTATTTTGAATCCTTATACTCCAATAAAATAGAAGATAGTGAAGGCATCGATAAATTTCTTAAGTCATATAATCTGCCCAGATTGAGGCAGGAGGATATAGACAATCTAAACAGACCAATAACAATAGAGGAAATAGAAGAAACCATCAAAAGATTACCAACTAAGAAAAGCCCAGGACCGGATGGGTATACAGCAGAGTTTTACAAAACCTTTAAAGAGGAACTAACACCAATACTTTTCAAGCTATTTCAGGAAATAGAAAAAGAGGGAGAACTTCCAAATTCATTCTACGAGGCCAACATCACCCTGATTCCGAAACCAGACAAAGACACTTCAAAGAAAGAAAACTACAGACCAATATCTCTAATGAACATTGACGCTAAAATCCTCAATAAAATCCTGGCGAATCGGATTCAAATACATATAAAAAAAATTATACACCATGATCAAGTAGGATTCATCCCTGGGATGCAAGGCTGGTTCAATATACGGAAATCAATAAATGTTATTCACCACATCAATAGACTTAAAAATAAGAACCATATGATCATCTTGATAGATGCAGAAAGAGCATTCGACAAAGTACAGCATCCCTTTATGTTCAAAACTCTAGAAAAATTAGGGATAACTGGATCATACCTCAACATTGTAAAAGCAATCTATGATAAGCCACAGGCCAGCATCATTCTGAATGGAGAAAAATTGAAGGCATTCCCTCTAAGATCTGGAACAAGACAGGGATGCCCTCTCTCACCACTTCTGTTCAACATAGTCCTCGAAACACTGGCCAGAGCAATTAGGCAGACGAAAGAAATTAAAGGCATAAAAATAGGAAAAGAAGAACTTAAATTATCACTATTTGCAGATGATATGATCCTATACCTAGCAGACCCAAAAGGGTCTACAAAGAAACTATTAGAGCTAATAAATGAATTCAGCAAAGTGGCAGGATATAAGATCAACACGCATAAATCAAAGGCATTCCTGTATATCAGCGACAAATCCTCTGAAACGGAAATGAGGACAACTACTCCATTCACAATATCCCCCCAAAAAATAAAATACTTGGGAATCAACCTAACAAAAGAGGTGAAAGATTTATACAATGAAAATTACAGAACCCTAAGGAAAGATATAGAAGAAGACCTTAGAAGATGGAAAAATATACCCTGCTCATGGATAGGCAGAACTAACATCATCAAAATGGCGATATTACCAAAAGTTCTCTATAAGTTCAATGCAATGCCAATCAAAATCCCAGCTGCATTTCTTGTAGAAATTGATAAAAAAATTATGAAATTCATATGGAATAATAAAAGACCCAGAATAGCAAAAACAATGCTAAGCAGGAAGTGTGAATCAGGCGGTATAGCGATACCAGACTTCAAACTATACTACAGAGCAATAGTAACAAAAACAGCATGGTACTGGTACCAAAACAGGCGGGTGGACCAATGGTACAGAATAGAGGACACAGTAACCAATCCACAATACTACAACTATCTTATATTTGATAAATGGGCTAAAAGCATGCAATGGAGGAAGGATAGCATCTTCAACAAATGGTGCTGGGAAAACTGGAAATCCATTTGCATCAAAATGAATCTGAATCCCTATCTCTTGCCATGCACAAAAGTTAACTCAAAATGGATCAAGGAGCTTGATATTAAATCAGAGACACGGCATCTGATAGAAGAAAAAGTTGGTTATGATCTACATGCTGTGGGATCGGGCTCCAAATTCCTCAATAGGACACCCATAGCGCAAGAGTTAACAACTAGAATCAACAAATGGGACTTACTCAAACTAAAAAGTTTTTTCTCAGCAAAAGAAACAATAAGAGAGATAAACAGGGAGCCTACATCCTGGGAACAAATCTTTACTCCACACACTTCAGATAGAGCCCTAATAACCAGAATATACAAAGAACTCAAAAAATTAGACAATAAGATAACAAATAACCCAATCAATAAATGGGCCAAGGACCTGAACAGACACTTCTCAGAGAAGGACATACAATCAATCAATAAATACATGAAAAAATGCTCACCATCGCTAGCAGTCAGAGAAATGCAAATCAAAACCACCCTAAGATATCATCTCACTCCAGTAAGATTGGCAGCCATTAGGAAGTCAAACAACAATAAGTGCTGGAGAGGATGCGGGGAAAAGGGCACTCTTGTTCATTGCTGGTGGGACTGCAAACTGGTGCAGCCAATTTGGAAAGCAGTATGGAGATTTCTTGGAAAGCTGGGAATGGAACCACCATTTGACCCAGCTATTCCCCTTTTCGGTCTATTCCCTAAAGACCTAATAAGAGCATGCTACAGGGACACTGCTACATCGATGTTCATAGCAGCTCAATTCACAATAGCAAGACTGTGGAATCAGCCTAGATGCCCTTCAATAGATGAATGGATAAAAAAAATGTGGCATTTATACACAATGGAGTATTACTCTGCATTAAAAAATGACAAAATCATAGAATTTGGAGGGAAATGGATGGCATTAGAGCAGATTATGCTAAGTGAAGCTAGTCAATCTTTAAAAAACAAATACCAAATGACTCCTTTGATATAAGGGGAGTAAACAAGGACAGGGTAGGGACGAAGAGCTTGAGAAGAAGATTTACATTAAACAGGGATGAGAGGTGGGAGGGAAAGGGAGTGAGAAGGGGAATCGCATGGAAATGGAAGGCGATCCTCAGGGTTATACAAAATGACATATAAGAGGAAAGGAGGGGTAAGACAAGATAATACAAATGGAAGAAATGATTTACAGTAGAAGGGGTAGAGAGAGAAAAGGGGAGGGGAGGTGAGGGGAGGGGGGATAGTAGAGAATAGGACAGACAGCAGAATACATCAGACACTAGAAAGGCAATATGTCAATCAATGGAAGGGTAACTGATGTGATACAGCAATCTGTATACGGGGTAAAAGTGGGAGTTCATAACCCACTTGAATCAAACCGTGTAATATGATGTATTAAGAACTATGTAATATTTTGAAAGACCAATAATAAAAAAAAAGAAAAGCTGCATATATTAAGATGTAATATTTGCATATTGCATACATTGTGAAATGTTTAAATCAGGTTAAACTATCTCTGCAAACACCTATCATTTCTTGTTGGTAAAAACCTTCAATATGCTTTCTGCTCGTTTTTGCAGCAGAGTTCATAGCTGTTGTCTATTGTCGCCCTGCTTCACCAGCACCCAAACTTCTTGCTCCTGTTTTAATACCAGGGAGCAGCCTTTCCACTCACCCCTCCCCACTCCCCATGCTCCAGTCGCTGCCCTTCCTCTCTCACACAGTGATGCTGTGCACCTTCTCCAGCCCATTTCTGGATGGACATTAGCTCTGGCACAGTTCATACCCAGGGCTGGAACTGCTCCCTCCACAGCTCCCCGCTGTCCTGCAGGGCAGCAGCCCAGCCCTTTGCTCCAGCACGTCATAGTGTCAGGGAGCTACTTCTGCCGTGAGGATGGTGTGAAGTGATGTCTGAGGCCAGCTTAGTTGGCAAGTTCCTGATTATGAATAAAGTCTGGAATCACATACCCATCTTCATTAGCCTTTTGCATCTTTCTCTTTGAATTGCTGGATTGTGTCACTCATCTGTTTTTCTATTTAGTTCTTTTTTTACTCATGGAATTGTAGGTATATTTCAGATAAGCTGGCCGGATGAACCTGAGAATGTGATCTACACCTGTGTGTGCATGACACATAGCTCTGCATCTAGGCCAAACCAGTGGCCTAAGTTTCACCTGGTATCTCTGTGCTCCACTGGGAGGGTGGCTAGGGGACAGAGAGCCTCCCAGGGAATGGGTCTCACCTGTTGGAACCCCTCTGTCTGCACTGAGCCTGGTTTCCTTCACTTGCATGCCTGTGTTAACTGACCCCATTGACTGTCCTTCTTACAGAAACTTGTCAAAATCTTGGCCAGCTGCGTCCTCTTTTGCTTTTCAGTATCTCATAAACAAAGGCTCTTTCACAACTATTTAGTCTTCTTTCAATAGCTTTGGGAAGAGTCAGGATTTCATTATGTAAGTTTTATTTTCCAATTTAAATATTATGTAAATATATCATAATTTGCATGCTGTTGTGAATATTTCACCTTAGGGGAATGGTTTATTTACAATTTTTCACTGCTATAAGCAGCAATAATAATTATTGAGTTCAAATTTGTTTCTTTTTATTTTTTAGAATATCTTTGCTATCTTACCTGATTTTTCTAATAAATGTTTGATCTCTTAATATGTTAAATATGGTGACATTTGGAATTCGTTGCAAAATATTTCATTAGATTTTTGAAAAACTTCTGCTTGATGATTAAATACAGGACATGTCTATTAGTAAAATTCTAAGAATACTTTTGTTTGTGATCATTTTATTCCGAGAGTAAAATATTCTATACTGAGAAATAATATTTACTTTTTACTTTAATTTTTGTCTTTATAGTATCTTTTTTTCTATTGATTGACTTAAGTATATCTGAAATCAAGTTTGGGGTATGATGTTTTATGAGAATATTAACTTATATAATAATTGACACTGACACTGAAAACTTAGCTAGGCCTTCAAAAATACTGGCCATTCCTTAGTCTGCTAATTCATGACACTGTCTTAATTCATGTTAATTTCTCTCAGTAGGCATCTTGTATTAAAATATGTGGAATACTGAGCAGTAATTGGAGATGCCAGTTTATGAACGTCAGCTCGAGTTACAAGTGGGAGGTAAGTCAGTGCGGAGATGAGAGATGAGCAGGCTGACACAGAAGACTCCACTGACTGGCTCTGCCTCAGGAGAGGAGCAGAGTTCCACCTTCTCTGACTGAGGCTCAGCTCCCTGGGTTTAGGTAGCCTTTGTTGCTGCAGTATTGCTGGGGTTTCCATGTCAGGCTAACCTGGGGTAATTCTGATTTAAAATCGTGTTCATTCAGCATTTGATCTAGAATCCAGCATTTAAGAGTCTCCAGGACTCATCTTCATTAGCATTAACACTTGGTGACACACAGGAGGGTCTGTTCCTCTCTGCCTGGAGCAGTCTTTGTTCTGGCTGCAGTATTCTGTGCCCTCCACAGGTACCAGGCTTTCTTGAGACACCAGCAGGCTGGGAAGATGGCTGAGGGGGTCCTTAGTCAAGCTGCCAGGCGCCCAGGTCAAGGGCAGGAATCGCCCTCCCCCCGCCTCCAAGCCCTGATTTCAGTCCTTCTCTCTGTAGAGTCACACCTCTTGGTTTTGGGTCCAGGAGGCAAATATCACAGAGCTGAGACTCTTTTTGTTCTAAAAACCACACTTTGAGTGGCTCTTCTCGCTCCTGCAGAGCCTGTTAACATCACCCCTCAGGCTGCTCTCTTGTCCCCAGCAGCCCCTCCCAGTCACAGCCTCCAGCAGCCTGGGCCGCACAGGCCCAGACCCCCACTCTAGAGCTCTGGCTGGGTGGGAAAGGTGTCAAATGAATCCTTAGGTCTATGAAGGCCCACTCAAACTTTCTCAGGTGTGGAAACAGGTGGCGCGTTGGAAGGATCCTCTTTTCCCCAGGACCCCGTGCCCCAGAGGGCCGGGTTTGAGGCCTGGGGACAGCTGAGAACCACGAAGCAGTGCAGGGACACTGGGCCCTGACCCCCAGTGGCCTGCTCTGCCTCCTGCTTTCCATAGGCAGCATGCTTGCCAAAATACCACCAGCAGCAGAGTCCAAGGCTGGGATGAGGAAGACCCACAAGGACACGGCACTCACACGCCACCATCATGCCGTCCTGCTCCTCAGCAGAACTCGGGCACGCACACGACCGTGGTGCGATTTTTTCTTTTTTTAAAGAGAGAGTAAGAGAGGAGAGAGAGAGAGAGAGAGAGAGAGAGAGAGAGAGAGAGAGAGAGAGAGAGAGAGAGAGAGAATTTTTAATATTTTATTTTATTTTTTTTTAGTTCTCGGCGGACACAACATCTTTGTTGGTATGTGGTGCTGAGGATGGAACCCGGGCCGCAGGCATGCCAGGCGAGCGCGCTACCGCCTGAGCCACATTCCCAGCCCCCGTGGTGCGATTTTAAGAGACCAGCTGTGAAATCTACAGCTGCCTCAGCTGACTTGGCCTCTCTATCTTGGGGGTGTCACTCCCACCATGGGCAGCTTCTCAGGGGCAGCTTCTAGAGGATGGAAACACTGCCTTCCACTAGTAGAGGGTCCCAAAGAAATGACGGGCAAACCCCAAATCAAAACCATTCAGCAGGTGGCAGGTTTTGGAGGGTGGAGCACTCTCAGCATTTTCCTGGAACCCAGTTCCTTCTGGGCTGCCTGGCTTCCTAATTGATGGAGGAATGTCTCTGCCAGTAACTCACACCCTGAGCCACACCCCAGAAGAGCTGGAGTTCTAAATAGGTACTGGAGGGAAGTCCACCCACCAAGATGGCACTGAAGAACAAAAGCTCATGCACTGATGAGCCTGCTAAGCCTCCTTCAACCGACCTTGAAGAAGGTCCCGGGCCAGGGGACCCTGGCAGGGCACTTTCCTGTGGTGCTGGCCAAGACAATCCAGCCAGCATCCCAGAATCAGCAGCAGGAGCTACCTGCACCTGAAGGCCTCTCCTCTGAGTCACCGCTTCTTCTCTGCAGGGTAAGCAGCCTGTCACATCTTGGCAACAGTCTGGACTATGGGAAGCACAACGTCTGTTCAAGCTGTGTGTTAAGTCCTAGCCTGGTAGAAGCCAGGCAGACGATGGGCCCCAGCCACACACACAGATGCATTCCAGGAAAGATCAACTTGGGGGCCATGGGAACATTAAGTCGGGGCTTCGTTCTGGGGCTGCAGGGCCTATTTCCTAATCTTATGTCCTTATCACTAACATAATTTTTAAGCTCTCAATGAAGTAATAAGAGAGTGAATTAGAACTTGAGCCTTCAGACTTTCAGTCAAAAGTATCCAGTGCAGCTGGGTGCAGTGGCGCACGCCTGTAATCCCAGTGGCTCCAAAGGCTGAGGCAGGAGGATCCTGAGTTCAAAGCCAGCCTCAGCACCTCAACAAGGCTCTAAACAACTCAGCGAGACCCTGTCTCTAAATAAAATATAAAAAGGGCTGGGATGTGGCTCAGTGGTTAAGTGCCCTTGGGTTCAATCCCTGGTACCAAAAAAAGTGCCCATTGCGGCCCAAGGACAGATGTTGTGATGTTTGTTGAGGGGGAGGTATTAGGGTTAATTTGGAGAGAAAATAGATAGGAGAAAAGGGATATTGTGGAAAAGACAGGCCATTCCATTTAAATTTCTGTTGTTTCTGAGAAAAGCACTAGAGAGACGGATGCTCTTCCTTCCCCCGACTCTCCTTCTCTACTGCCTCCTCCTGTCACTCTGACACCAATGGCACCGCCTTCCCTTCAGCCCCAGCATTTGGGTCAGGTGTTCAGGTTCTTCTCTAGAATGTGGCAGTATTTCTGTTGATACTGAAATAAAAATGCAGGACAATAGGCACATCCCTGTCCATGTGTCTTATGTGACATGGAAACTTCCCAGCTCATGGTGGCTTGGTTTACTGTCCCTCTTGCAGTCTTACCACCTCTGACTTCTCTTGCCACTCTGAAGTCCCAGGAGCCATGCACTGGTCCCAGAAATGAGCTGCTGTAAAGCAACGATGACTGTGCAGCGAGCCAAGGGCAGACAAGCCTCAAAGCTCTGAGAAGCCGCACAGCACCTGCCCAGCTGAATCAGAGCCACTTTCCCAGAATCTCGTCAGAGCACCTGCCTGGAGCATCAGCCTGGGGTGACCACACAGGTGCCCTGGGGCCTGGGCAGGACACCCAAGTGTCTTCCTCAGTAGTGTGCCTGCTCTTCTAATGGGAACTCCACTAAGGCCCTGGGGACCTCTGCACACATGTTCCCTGGGACAGAACAGCTCAACAGTGATGACCCCTGACACATGAATACTGCTAGAGCTCATGTGGAGGCTTTCAAGTCAGGCAACTTGGTGACCCTTATAACAGCCCTGGGCAGACAGGAAGAGCCACCGCTCCGTCAAACAGGAGAACGCAGTCCAGTCGAGGGCCAGGGTGAGTGGGCCCCGCTGCATCCCGCAGGGAGCAGACCCCAGACGGCAGGTTTTCCGGTGCCATCCGCTGCTCCCTCCCAGCTGCTCCCACCCAGCTGCTCCCACCCAGCAGCACATCATTCATAGGGCTTCTCTCACTGTCTCTGGAACTGAATTCCTGGGCAGAAAGGCAAGTCACCACCCCTACCTTGAGTGAGGGGCTGCCAGACCCTTCCAACTGGACAGTCTAAGTGGGGTCCACAGAAGAGCAGAGAAAGGACAGGAATTCCAGGGAGGTGGCACTACAGAGAGCCTGCAAGCTCATGGCCATCCCAGGGGAAGGATCAAGGCCCATGACTGACCCTCCAGTCACCCGTCTTCTTGTGGGCTCAGGGATGAACTGAAGTGTGCAGAGCGTGGTGCAGGGCAAGGTGCAAGGGAGGAACAGAGAGATGCCGGGTCCACCAGGAAGCACAGAGCACCCCAAAGGAATAAGGAACTTGTGCAACTCAACTGCAAACTGCCAATTAGCAAACAAGTGAAGGACTTGGATACAAAGCTATTCGAAGACGACAGCAACATGGCCCACAGTCATATGAAGAGGTGCTGACGGTCACTAATCACAAGTCAAGCCATGTCAGTGTCTGCTGACCCATGAGTCAGTATCCAATCATGGGCATGAAATGTGCTTCAGCCTGGAGAGAGAGGTGGAGCCACCGTGCGCAGGAAGCAGGCACAAGCCAGGGGACATGAGAGGAAACCTAGACACAGAGAGAAGAACACATCAAGATTTCCAGGTACGTGGAACATAAAAGCCCAACTCTTAGGAACAGAGTAGAGGCCCAGGACATGGGCAGGATACAATCTTGGTGGGAGGCTACAAACTTGAAGAGGCAGGAGAAATAAGCTCTGAAGAAATAAAGCACAGCAGCGAACCACAGCCAAGGACACCAGGGTGTGCTTGAAAGTGCTGAGGCCCTCGGAGCATTCTGTCCCCACCCCCACACACAGAATGACAGCAAGGTAGGGACATAAACCTCAGCTCAACTGAGGTGACACCTGACAGCGCATACACACATCACAATGTCTCCTGGTACACCTCAACACAGGTAGTTCTCATTTGTCCACTGTTTCTCGATACAGCTGGAGGAAGTACCCAGCGGGCAGCAGGAGGAAGCGCAGGAGAGGCCTGTTGGGCCGCTGCTGGAGTCCTGGGTGCTGCGCCTGCAGGCATTCCTCACTCAGTGTTTCTGTTCCAGGCCTCCCTGCTGCTGGGCAGGTCAGCTGACCTTCCTCTCTCTCTCATCCCCCCCCCCCCCACAGCTTCCAGGCACAGGCTGCTTCTTTCAAGCCGCAGTGTGGACTGGAGTCGTGGGTGGAATCAATCTGGGTATTTGGAAATGAAACGTGGGCAGGGAGAGAAGGTGTTTAGCTTTGATGCACAACAAAGTCTCCATCTGGATTTCCCTTTCCTCCTGCGACCACGCTGGCAGCAGCCAGATTAGAGCACGCACCGGGTCTCAGAGCATTGAAGGAATAATTCATCACACAACTCCACCCACACCCAGCCAAAACCCCACCTAACAATGCTTCCTGCACTTTGAACTTGAGGAGAGAGTGGCGAGCTCACAGGAAGCAGGCTGCTTTCAGGGTCTTAACCTGGACACGGTCTACTCTCACAGCCAGTGCATGTCCTGCCAGATCCCTTGGACTTTGAACCCACTTGTCGTCTTTAAGTCAAGAGATTTCCATACATTCTAATTTCTAATAATTTTTTTAACTTTATAAATGTTGATTTATGACTTGACGTTTACATGCCAGGACAGGGGACAGAGATTTTACATTGTGACACAGACTTCTGGTAAGACAGAGGGAGCTGAGAGGGCACTAGCAGGCTCCCGATAAATCATTTTTAATAGCCCAAAGTCTGATTCCCAGTTCGTTTTGGTGAATCAGATTTCCATGCTAGTGTTTACGTATATTCAAAAGAAACATTCTCCATTCTCTATTCTGTTTCCCCCTGCTTCTTCCTACCTCTGCTCCCTAGAGCTAGGTCAGTTTCCATCCACCCGGCACCCCCACTACTGTAACAAAGAGAAATGCTCACTCTTAAAGGCCCTCAAGGGTCAAATGCATGACAGTTCACAAAGGAGCCAGAATTAGGAATCACACTTCATAAGCAAAAAAGGGGATTCAGTGGCACTTTAATTTTTATTTTTGCTATACAGTACAGAGCCTGATGAGACAGGCAACAAAAACCGGGCCCATCATCCTCACAGGCGTCACTGAAGGCACTGCACAGGGGTGAAGTGTGATCTCCTTGTCTTGGAGTTCAGGCCAGGTTGTGGCTGGAAAGCAAGCAACATCCACAAACTCCTCTGCAGTCACCTGTGTTCCCAGGTGGTGAACAATGCCTGATGTGTAAACATGGACCGGTATTCGTCAAATAAATAAATGGATGAATGAAAAAAGCGACTTACACATTCAGTGGCACGAGGTTAAAGGGCTGGGAATTCAGAGAAGACAGAGATTAGGTTTGAGTAGGGCACTTCCAGGAAGGACTCCCCAGGGACGTTTAAATCTGAAGGATCTAAAAGGGCAAAGTGGGTGGGCAAGGAATGGAGCCAGGGCCTGGGCGGGGTTCTAGGTGGGGGCCCGGAAGGACGAAGGTGAGGTGGGGCTGAGCACCTGCAGAGACTTCAAATAAACAAACTGATGATATTCACCAAAACCGAGAGAAGCAAAAAGAAACCAAACTCAAGATAGTTTAAGGAAAGAAACGAAGATCAGAACAGCAATAAATGCCAGAGACTGAAAAGATTAATGAAAGAGTTGGCTCTTCAACAGATAAACAAACTTGACAAACCTTTGGCTTCACCCATCAAGAAAACAGAGAGAAGACCCACACTGATAAAAATGGAGATGTTACAACTGCTTCCACAAAATACAAAGGAGTACAGAGAGTTTAAAAAAATGTTTTAAATGCTAACAAATTAGAAAATCTAGAAGAAATGGAAAAATTTCTGGACACAAATGACTTAGCAAAACTGAACCAAGAAGATATAAAAAGTCAGAACAGACCAATATCAAGTAATAAGATTGAATCACTAATAAAAAGTCTCCCAACTGAGAAAAGCCCAGGGCTGGATGGATCCATGGCTGAATCTTACCAAACTTTAAATCAGAACTAACACCAATGCTTCTTAACTATTCCCACAAATTGAAAGAGAGGGACCCCTTCCAAACTCAGTCTATGCATGACCAGCATCACTCGGTTACCAAAACCCAAGGTCATGCCCACGACCCATGTAGATGAGACGAACTGGGTTTAAAAGAGCTGGACAGCTCTTAGCTGCAACACTAAACTAAGAAAGTGGTGAAAAATCACGCAACACAGAGAGTAGTTTTTAAAGCGACGGAAGGATGGCTCTGTGACCTTACGGGTCAGCTTCCACGCTGGAAAGAGCGCTGGAAAAGGGAGCATGAGCTCGGAATCCCTTTATTTTATAGCAGAAGCATCAGAGGGGGATAAGGTTTTCCAAGGGTGGAGTCTTGCTCTGAGATGTCTCCGGTCAACAGATTGATTGACATCTTGGTGAGTCACACCCATCTCAAGTGCTGGATGGGTCTTGGGCAGAGCTAGAGGTGAATACACACCTGCATCACATGTTCAATCCCTAACAGGGAGTTCACAGAGCTAGGCCTGTCCCCTCAAGAGGCTACTATGTGCATCACAATCCACACACAGCCCACAGATGGCTTGTGACATCAAGGAGGACACAACAAAAATTGAAAACTACAGGTTAATATCCCTGATGAACATAGGTGCAAAAATAATAAAACACCAGCAAATCAAATTCAACAGCGCATCAAACAAAGCAAACACTGTCATCAATCAAGTTGGTGTACCTCCAGGGATGAAAGGATGGGTCATGATGCGTAAATCAATAAGTGTGACACAAAGCAACAGAATGAAGGAGAAAAACAATGTGGTCATCTCAATAGGTACTGTTTTATTCAGTTTTTTCATTGCTACAACCAAAAGATCTGAGAGGCACAGTTTTAGGAGAGGAAAAGCTTATTTGGGGCTCACAGTTTCAGAGGCTTCCATTCTGGGCCCAAGGTGAGACAGAACATCAGGGTGGAAGAGTGTGGTGAAGGAAAATAGTTTAGGACATGGCCCACGATGCAGAAAGAGACTTCCATCACCACTGACAAAACATCCCCGAACGCACACCACCAACTACCCCCTCCTCTGGCCACACCCTCCCTGCCTACGGTGACCACCCAGCTAGTCCCCATCAGGAATTTAATGCGCTGATTAGACTAAGGTGCTCATAACCCAATAGCGTCACCTCTAAACTGTCTTCACTTCTTCACTGTCTCTCATATGACCTTTTGGGGGACAACAATACCTACACTATAACAGATGCGGCAAAGCATGTGATGAAGGCCATCATGCCTTCAGGATAAAGGCCGTGGAGAGATTAGGATCATATACACGCTGCCTCGTTAAAGCACTCTTGCACCCCTGGAATGGCAACTGCAGGAAGCAATCCTAAGACCTGTGGAGGAGCACCACAGCCAAGGCCATCCTGAGAGAGGAGGGCAAATCTGGAGCACCGCAGCACCTGACTTCAGGACACACTACCAAGCTACAGTGACACACAGACCAATGGAGAGCACACACACCAGAAAAAGCCTTTCCAACAAGTAAGTGGTGCTGGGAAAACTGGGTCTCCACGTGCAGAAGAGTCCAACCTGCCACATCTTACCCTATTAAAAAAAAAATCAACCTAAAGTCAAAGACTTCAATATAAGACTGGAAACTCTGAAACCACTGAATAAAGCAGCCTGGATGTCTGGCCGAACAAGCCAGATGCAAAGACAAGAACCACACGTGCTCCTTGAACACGTGGAAAGTAAAATGGGTCGACCTGAAGGTAGGAGGGGATTAGCAGGGTGTGGAAGGCTGCAGTCCCGTTGACAGTGACTGTGCAGGAAGGGCACATGTGGAGACACCACACCATTAACATGGACCAGGTACATGTGCTGGCAGAAAGCCACACTGTGAGCCTCCTATGTATACCTGTCCTTCCTCTATGTCAACGTCAGCCTGCCCTCAGCCAGACGGAGGGCAGTCAGGACCACAATGGGCGAGTCCCGTGACCCACAGCAGTGGTGCTGCTGGTCCTCCCCGAGGCTTCCCACATGGATAGCGTGGGCAAGACCTCAGCGCACTGGACGCTGCATTTTACCAAGTCCCAGAGGCCTCCGGTTGTGCTGGACTCCTACTCTGTGCACCATGGGAAAGAGGCTCCATCTTGACACTTTAAATTCATGTAAATATTTATTAGAGGAGCACATCTGTTTGTATTTTATTGTCACATATCATCCTTGTCAATAATTAGAAAGGAAAACATAAACAAGACGGGTTTGTTGCTGCATTTCTAGAACACCTTCACCCTCGGGGCCGCCTCTTCCAAATCACTCCTCCCTGCAGACCAAGGGAGAGTACACGCCAACTTCAGCAGCATCACCACTGTGGGTGTTCCCACCAGCCTCTGACACCCATGCTGCAGGTGTTGATGCAAATCTACAACAACAGCAACAGTATCGCCACTTCCCCTGATGCATCCCAATTTCAGAGAGACTAAAATTTGGAAAAAAATCTTTGCATTACAATTAATGAACTTTGGTGTTGTAACAAAGAACACAAGTGGAGACAGATAAGAGTTCTCAAGAGCCTTAGGGAGCATGGAGCAACTGTGAGCAGGTGCAGGAAAGATCTTTAAGAGTGAACATCTGAGCAAAGAACTGACCTTGCTGGGAAAAAGGCACGCAGGCTCTTGAAGGAAGGGAGGGTCTGTCAGCCTGGTTCTCGAGAGAAAAAGAGCCAAAGAAGTTATACATATGTCCCTTTATCACACACATGTGCATAGGTTTATGTCTAAATTAGTATATACATAGCTTTACATACATATATACATATACATTAAATGTACATTCACATATATGCTTTATACACATACAGCCTTTTAAAGCTATATAAATTCTTTTTACATACATATATAATTATATACTTTATGTATGAAATATATAATAAATTAATATAAGTTTATACATAAACTTATATTAATAAGTTTATGTATTAATAAATTCATATAAGTTTATACATAAACTATCTTCTTATTTTAAGAATCTGCTTTTACATAAATTACATATATTTATGTATATATTAATTTATAGGAAAGGAGATTATTTTATGTAATGTATAATATAGAAAAGGAGATACTTGTCTCTCTCTAGCTAGGTATCTTCATCTACATATGTGCACACACACTGATCTTTCACTCATGCATGTGAGATTTGTTGTGAGGAACTGGATGGTATGATCATGGAGGCTATGAGGTCCCATGACCTGCTGTCTGCAAGCTGGAGACCTAAAACCTCTGGAGGTGTCATTCAGTGCAAGTTCAAAGACCTGAGCACTAGGTGGCCATTGGTTAAAATCCTAGTCTGGGGTCCAGAGAAGATAAGACTCATCCTAGCTGAGGCCGGCAGGCAGTGAAGGGTCACATTCCTCTTCCTCTACCTTTTGTTCCACTTAGGCCCTCGGTGGACTGGGGGTGCCCACTCACACTTGACTGCATCCCAAGATGCAAATGGTCATCTCATCTAGAAACACTCAAACACACTCAGACGTGGGGTTCAACCTGGGTACTCCGGGGACTAAGCTGACAAATTAAGTTAACCATCAGTTTATCTGGGCTGGGAACAAACACTGTGGGTTGGGCAGTCCAGCATTGGAGAGGAGTCCAGGGGTGTGGAACATGCAGGCTGGTGGGGACAGGTAGGAGATGTGGCCAAGGGGGTCCCTGAGGCTGACAGGCTATGGGTAGGGATGGCTTTATCCCCCATGGGCAAGGTGCCTGTGTAGGACTTGGAGAGGGGAGTGACGGATCCCATGTATGCTTTTCCATGACCACATGTCTGCTGCACTCAGGGGAGGTGAACGAGGAAGGAAGGAGGCCATGATGAGGCCCTGACAGCTGTCCAGGCAAGGGACCATGGTGGCTCAGAACTGTGGTAAGCCTGGTAATGCAAATGGTCAGATTCTGGTACACCTGAAGCAGAGCCAGCAGGACTTCCTGATGCACTTCTTTCCAGAGTATTTATAAGAATAAGGGAGCTTGATCTATGATTAATGCAATTTTATAACTTTGAAACCTAGTTTTATCTTCAGAAACAAGAATTAAGATCTCCTTTTCCCATGGATTTTCTGAACAGGCCTGGAAACGGGAGGCAGCACCATCACAGAGATGAAAATTCAGTGCACTTGAAGCATCAATAATTTAGTGAAGGAGTGTAATAACTTGTACTGAAAGAGGGGTAATCAGATGCCATGCTTCAGGCAGTGCATGAGCCAACTTCAGATATCATCAAGAAGCCAATATTTGTGTCTTTACTTTCTTATCTTCTGTCAAATTTCTGCAATAGAATTTTTGTTTGGAAATACTAACTGGATCAGAGCCTCAGTATGAGTTTCACATTTCAGCAACAAAGCCCCTCAGGAAAGCTCGAGGCCACTCATGATGGGACCAGTTCTCCACCGGCAGGCACAGGCGAGCCCTGGACCTGGGGCTGGAGCTTCTGTTACTTCTTTCAACCTCACTGAACCCTCGAAGGAACCTCAGTGCTGGGGATCTTTGTTCCCATGTCACAGGCGAGGAAGCAGAGCAGCTGGGGGTTAGAGAAGGTGTGGCAGTGTCATGTGGAGTTAGGTGTGTGCTCTCCAAAGATGGCTAACGGGGCTGCACAGAATTCCAGCAGCAGGTGGAAGCTTTCCGAGCTCCAGCTCTGAGCAATTCAAGGACTCAGCCTTGCCGCCCCCTGACCATGGTCCTGAACTAGTCACTGAACTTCCTGTGTGCTTCCCCACCTGTGGTAGAGATAAGATCCATATCTGCCCTTCTTCCTGAACAGAACTTGTTTGAAAATACAGTGACATGCTAGATGTGTGAAGACTTCAGAGAGAGAGGAGTAAGGGTGGAAAAGGAGAGCCGGGTTTAATGAACCACCACCAACAGGACGGAAGGCAGAAGGGGCCTCAAGGAACCTCTGAATTTTAATGCATGGTTTTCTGTTTACATACCTGCTGGGGAGAGTTCCCACAGTTTTCTACGTCCTCCGAAAGAGTTTCCAAACTCTGCCATGAGACCACTTTCAGTTTCTTTCTTTCCCTTTCTTTGTTCCCAGCATAGGGTCCCCAGGCTCCTGCGCTGCCCTCAAAAGCCCAGGGATGCGTCAGCTTCAGTAGTGCCCCTGCACGGCAGGTCCTGCAGCCCTTTCCTGCCACCCTCCCCCTGGTCCTACTCCGAGGAACCCTTCATGCAGGACACAAAACTCATGACCCAGTACTGTTCCTTTCCTCTACAACTGCAAGCCTGCTGCCTTTGGTGTATGGTGTGGGGATCAGAGGGGACTGGAGGGACAGTGCTAGACAGAGCACTTAGAAAGAGATTTGATGGGTGGCTTATGCCCAGCATTGTCTTGAGCCATTCTGAGTTTTCAAACTTGGCTTTCTTGGTTGCTCTTTGTGAGTACTAGATATATCTCTTAATGTTGAAACTGAAAAATAAAATATGCTTTGTTTTTGCAATTTGAAAACAAAATGCTCTTTAAAAGAATATAGTTTTCCACCCAGACATTAAGGTGATATGAAGAAGCGTCAGGGCTCTAGTTCAGAAGTGCTGCACACTCTCCTCCCACCACCAACTGCTTGCCACACAAGCAAAGTATCACAAACAACTTTAACGATAAAAAGAATATTCTACAGTATTCATACAAGATGACTTGCTACTATCACTTTTAGTCTCTGGGATACAGTTTATGGTCAAATTGAATTGATAATTCCCTTCTTATCTAAAATTACAAATGCACCATTATTAGAAGAATAGAGAGAGTTAATCCAGTCTCAATGGTGCAAATCCATCTTAATATAATTAATGATCACTGAAGAAAATGTCCTTTTAATGGAATGGGCAAATTTCAAACATTTCTACAAGGAGGAGCTTGCCATACTAAGATGAGCATGGTAGACAAGCTTCAGTGGATTCACGAGGAAATTTTAGGGGCTATAAAATGTGGAATCTGAAAATCACTTCTTGGAAATCCAGGAAGGGACAGAAATGTTCGGTGCACTGCATAGGGACGTGTGTGAGCCCCGAGGGCCAGGTTGCGTCCACTATGTCCAGCACAGAAGCCAGTGCAGCACATATACACACTTAAGAAATATTCCTTCAAAGAAAAATGGAAAACAAGAGCCAGCTGCCAACACCTATCCCAATGTTACTTAGGTCCCCTCCATATCTCACAGCCCAGGAAGGACCTCAGAGGAAGCAGCTCCACCCAGCCCCACAAAAGTCTTAATAACCCTGTGCCTTTGCCAGTGATGGCTGCTGCATCTGACCGAGAAACGTGTGATGAGACAAGAAGAAAATTCTGAACGCTTTGGTTTTGCCCCTAAGTCTCTCCCTCGTGGAAAAGGTGCCCCAGGTCAGTGCCTCCCTCCCGAGAGCCCTGAGCAGTGCCTGTCCATTCAGATAGGAGTGTCTTTGAGCTCCGACTGTAGAGAGGGGTGTGCAGAGATGAGCAAAGCACAGAGGGTCTCCGTCTGATGGAGCCTGCAGCAGGTCAGAAGGACAATGAAGGAGCACAGAATTGCATAAGGTGATGGCGACCAACTGAAAAGACACAAAATACCAGAGGCAAGAGGCGCCTGCAGAACAGGAGAAGTCAGACTCCGAGCAGGTCAGGTCTGAACAAGAAGACACAGAACACACACGGCTTTCTAACAAGTTCAAATTATGAAAATGACTCTAATATATGATTACACCCAAAATGAACAGTTTGGAAAAAGCTCAAAGATAACTTCTAGAAATGGAAAAGTGATTCAAATAAACCAATAGATTAAACAGAACTGATTGTGAGTTTTAAAAAAGAATATAAATACTAAAATTCAGACCCGTAAAAAATGTAAGTTATAAAGCAGAGGAAGAAACATGGAGAAGACTGCGAAGATATAAAAGACTTCTTGAGGGAGGCCACGGGGAAGGCGTGCAGAAGCATTAGAACAGGAAGGTGGGGTTTTTCAGGAACTGGCTATTGCCACCAGGCCTCATATTCAGGAAGCAATATGAACTCTACTCAAGTCACAGCAAAAATTAGAAAAATTAGCCAGGTGACAATTCACACCTAAACTATAGAAGTTCAAAATTAAAGGACAAAAACAAACTCCCAGAAGAAAGAAGTCAGATAACCAAGCATTGAAAATCCGATCAGCAGAACCCTTTGCAAGAGCCACTTGGAAGTCAGAAGACAGTGGAATACCGGGAAGACTAACAGCTGTCAAAGCATCACAAGAACCGCTGGCTGTGGGCACCAGCATTGTCCACTGATAGGTTCAAGAGACCAGTCACAGAAAAGAACAACAGGGCATCAGGTCTTGGCAAAGAGAAAGGGCTTTATTAGAAAATGAGAGGTGAAGAAATGCCTCCTCAGAGAACAGGGGCCATCTGGAGGGGGAGAAGGGCTCCTGGGGCCTCAGGATCTTCCTTTAAAGGCGACTTGGTGAGGGGGCGCTGGGAAGGCACGTGGGCACGAGGTGGGCCTGGTGAGCTCAGCTCTCTGATCCTGGGCACTGAGGGAGCTCCGGTCCCCTCCAGGGTCTTCAGGTTCACACCACCTCCTCCGTCTAGACAGGCTTTGGAATGTGCCTCGATGACAGGTTTCTTAAAGCACATCTTTGCTTTATCTAATCTGAAAATACATCCTCACAGTACTCTAAAATTTTAATCAAAATGAGAGAATTTTCATAGATGGGTGGGTAGAGTAAGTCCCAAGATTTGTAGTTTTCTCAGAAATTTGAAAGTGACAGGCCTGGAGGAAAAAACAGATAAGTCTGATGAGGGTTTTAGATCTGCAGCTACGGGGTCTTTTCCCTTCCATTCTGTGGTCTTTCTACCTGTCTCCCTTCCCTCTTTCCTGCCCATCGTAACTTCCTGTGTGGACATGTAGCAGCCCACGCAGCTTCTGCCAACCAGGAGGCTCAGCAGGGGTTTCCTGAGGCTTCACTGTGTGGGCCTGGTGGCTCCCTTTCACTCCCGGCTCCCTGAGCCATCATCTCCAGCTTACCCAGAGGCCATATGTGACATTCTCAGCATAGATCACACAGTCAGCATGGAAGATCAGCTGTGGTCCCCAGACCCAGTGTAAATGACAAAGATCCTCCATGACTCAGGAAATCTCAGGAATCTTGAGGTTCCCAGAGACAAAGGCCAGCCTTCCATTGGGATAAAATCATATGCTTCCCCAAATACCATATTAACATTGGTCAAAGAAATGCTGGAGCAGCTGCACCAACATCAGATAAAGTAGATTACAAAACAAAGCATATTACGAGAAAACAGGTCATGTTGTAATGACAAAGTTGTCAGGAGTCCACAACCCTAAACATTTATGCAAATGATAGCACAGTTTCAAATACAGCGGCCCACAGAGAGAAACTGGCAAATCTATAACAGCAGCTACAGAACCTCTCTCTCAACAATGGTGAGAACAAGTAAATGGGGATGTGGAGCCCTGGAGCTTCGGCGTCACCCAACACCGTCTCTTTCATGACGAGCACCCACCACAGGAGAATGTGCCACCTGGTCAACTGCACCCAGAACACTCCCCGGGACAGACCCTATTCTGGGCCATCAAACCAGTCTTGTAACTTATTTAAAAGAAGTCCAGTCACAGAGGCGTGTGATCTGGCTCCAGTGGAATAAATCAGAACCCAGTGACAGCAAGGTCTCCAGAAAAGGTCTCAATATTTGGAAAGTAAACCAGATGCTGGGTGCAGTGGCGCATGCCTATAATCCCAGCAGCTTGGGATGCTGAGACAGGAGGATCGCGAGTTCAAAGTCATGGCAGTGGTGAGGCACTAAGCAACTCAGTGAGACCCTCTCTCTAAATACAATACAAAATAGGGCTTGGGATGTGGCTCAGTGGTTTAGTATCTCTGAGTTCAATCTCCGTTACCAAAAAGAAAGAAAGAAAGTAAACTAAACTTCTTCAAATAATACAGAAATCAAAAAAGAAGTGAAAAAATTATGAATGATTTTGAAAGGAATGAAAACGATATTTGTGTTATTCTTTTAGAGAAATTCTTAAAAGGAAATTTATTGGGGCTGGGGTTAGGGCTCAGTGGTAGAGTTCTTACCTGGCATGCGTGAGGCACTGGGTTTGATCCTCAGCACCACATAAAAATAAAATAAAGGCACTGTGTCCACCTACAACTAAAATATGTGTGTGTGTGTGTATGTCTGAGTGTGTGTATATACACACACACACACACATATTTTTAAAAAGGAAAGTTATTGCCTTCAAAGTCTGTTTCAAAATATGATGCAATCATGAAAGAATTGACTGTTAATGCCATCTGAGATATAAACACCTAAACGACTCCCATTTAGGTAGTAAATATGCCTGAAAACACGCTGCTGCTGGGAAAGGCAGGCGTCAAAAGAAAGAACAGAGGGGGTTTCCATTATCTCTCTCCCCTTAATAAAAGGATCCAAAGAATTTTTAAGAAGTCTATGTTAGAATAGAACAAATGTTTCCAATTAACAACTCGGTTTCTATCTTAAGAAGCTAGAAAAAGAAAAGTAAATAAAATCAAAGGAAACAGAAGAACAGGAATAATAAAAGTTCAGAGTAGAAATCAATGAAATAGAAACTGGGAAAACAGTGCAGAAAATAGATAAGACCAGAGCTCATTCTTTGAGAAGATCAATAAAAATAAAGTTCTAGCCAAAATAATCAGGAAAAAAATACAAAAGACACCACCTACAAACAAAACAAATGAAAGTGGTGGCATCACGGTAGATACGTGAGGATAATATGAATGTCAAGAGTAACTGCAGGAAACACTGCGTGACAACGTCAATGAAATGGTCTCATTATTGGAAAGAACATACATTACAAAAATCCACCCAAGAAGAAATCTGCAGTCTAACCAGTCTTACGTCTACCAGAGGAACTGAATTTGTTCCTGAGCACCTTTTCACCAGGAAAACTACAGGCCCAAAGGACCTCTAGGGTGAATCTAGCAAGCCTTCAAGAAGTGAATATTACCAGTTTCACAGTCTCCCAGACGAGACTCTTCTGAAATTAACAGGCCATATAAGTATTACTGGTTCGGCGGAATACTGATAAGGTGTTGATTCTCCCTGAATTTCTACAGATTCACCTAATTTCAATCTAAATCCCAAAATAGTGTTTGTAGATATTCACAAGTTGATTCTAAAATTCATACAGAAATGAAAATTCAAAGGATATAGGAAAACAGAATACATCAGCACACTTGTACCTCACAAAGAGGAAAGGAAAAGTAATGAAAGAATTCACGCTGAACGATTCCAGCAAAATGAAGCTGATGAACAAGGAAAGGGTATGTGCCTTACAAACAGGAGGAACTCATTACCAGGAAGTCGAGGTGAGTCCCTCCCTGAGAAGAGATGGAACAGCACCCTGCCTTACTCACAGTCAAGCCTGCAGCGCATGAGCCCTGGTCGTCCGCTGTGGGGTGTGTGCCCACCTGGCACTGGGGTGAAACCCAGGCCCACACGTGCTCCACCACGGGCCACACCCCAGCCCTCTATCATGCTCTCACTTACGTTATGGGTTCAGGCAGGTTGCTGCCATCATAGGAACATGATCATGATTTAGACTACTTGAAAACTGGCTTTTGGACTCATCTGGAGGAGTGAGTGGGCAGAACCTGTACACTGAGCTGCAAACTCTGTAATCCTGAGTACCCTTGTCACAAACCTGTGTTTAGGTGATACTGCTTCACCCTCAGGGACACTGAAACATAGCACAGGCTCCTCAGGCCTGTCTTCTAGCTTACTGATGAGGACCCTTGGTTAAGAATATTGATGAAACCCCCAAATTGGTGGTAAAACACATTTCTCCAAATGTTTCTGAGACTTTTACATCAAATTAATTTAGCCCAGATTTAAACAAGAGAATGACTATACTTAACAGATCTACGTTTAGCTGCATCACCAAATGGAAGATCACATGATGCCCCCTAAGCTTCACCAAGGTGGCCAACCAGGTTCTTGAAGACACACGACCCTCACCCTGTCTTCATTTCCCTTGTCCTGGGAGCATGCTGACCAGGCCCCAGACCTCACACCTGGAGGGAGGAAGAAGCTGGGTGTGATGTGGTGAGGGAAAGACTCTCTCCCAATAAGCCTTGGCAAGGCAAGCATCCAAGAGTCACCGAAACGGGGTATGTCATCATTTGATGGCTCCTTCAACTTTTCACTGTGAGGGCACAGGGACAAAAACAGGAAGATCTCTTTCAAAAGTTTAAGCTAACATAAAATGTGAAGTGAAATTACATTGAAGCACAAATATTGCAAAACAACTTAGACCTGGCGAGGGTTAATATAGATATTTTTAAGTGTTATGTTCCAGGCACAGTGAACACACATGAAGAGCACAAGTCTCAGGCATGTCCCCAGGAGCACAGGGCTTTCCAGGGTCCCGCAAAGGCCTTCCATCTCCCTGCTAACCCTGTGCTAGGGCTGGGGACTGCCACACTGTCACCTAGGTCAGCAGGTATCTTGGGCCTGTTGTCTCCCATCTCTGTTCAGGCAGAACATGGGCACTGAGGCTTCCTGGGACTTGGAAGCCTCGTTAGGGCAGTTGGAGCGCACTCTCAAGAATGTGGAGTGAGTGAGCCAGGGAGGCCAAGAACGTGACCCGTTTGTCCATTTGTGTGGAAGGCAGGAGGCTGGCTGTTTCCTCTGATAATTTGACAAGTCTCAGCTGCAGTCTATTGGAGGAATCCTTTGTGGAGGAAGATGGTGGAGAAGGTGGCTGAAGAGCATCTTAAGGTGTTGGGGGTACAGTAATGAGGACAGGTGGACAAGCCTGTGGGCTCCTTTCTGCAGAATAGCTGCTCATCATCGTGAAGAAACTGTGTCTCTGGCTAAACATCAGGTCCTAATTTGCAGTGAGGGATCTCCCAAGTTAAAATCTGGTTTCCTAATCTCCTGAGCAGACATATGGAAGGATCCAATCTGAGGAACAAACTCTTGGCCTACTAGAGTACATAAGTAACACCCTGTATGACAGAGGTGTTCAACTAGAGCCCGGGGAGTGGACTTAGGTTTCCTCTTTTACTTGCTTTCTACTCCAAGCTTCAAGGCTAGGGATTGCAGCCACTCTCATGGGTGCAACACCAGCCCAGAGAGGAGTGTTTTAAAAACTTGAGTGTTCTTGGTCAGGGTGCTGCTGGCACTCTGCAGATCAGGGGGTGTTTTAACTATTCTTCAATGAACAGGTCAATGCTGCAGAACAAAACTGCCTCTCATCTCTTCATGAGCTTTGAATGTCTCAGTTGATGAAATCCTGGTGTGTAAGCTATCTTACTAACATATGGGGACACAATAACCCTGGAAATGCCTTACCATAACCTTCATAAAAGTACAAGTGTTTCAAAATATTGTTATGGAGAAGAGTGCTCACATGAATTAAAGATACTGTCTTGAATAATGGAATAATTTGGCCACTTCATACATCCACTCAATGTATGACGAAGCTTCCAATTTCACTTTCAGCAGAAAAGAGCAATCACAAAAGCTCTGCAGGAGCATATGGATCCAACGGCAATGATGTAGAGAGGAGACTGGAGACTCCTTTTAGGAGACTCAAACCAAACACCATTACATGAGCAGCCACATGAGACTCAGGGATCTTTTTGAACATCACTAATAAAGATGGCTTCTTAAAAATATTTTGTATTATTGCCAGTTCCTACATTTAAATAATTATAGAGCACAACGATACAACTTCATTTTATGAAAGTTAGCTGCTGAAATTATTTATTCACTTGCAGTGAACTGTGATGCCCATCTCTGCACTCTGATAACATCCCCAGAGGTCCACATGCAAATTCTCTGCACGCTCCGATTTCATGGTGCTCCTGGTGGACCTCTGGAGAACGCTGCGTGTTATTTCCAAAGTCTAAGGTCTGGGGAGCAGAATGCACACCTGGACTTCTATCAGGACCCCCTAACGAAAAGCATGTTTTCCATGCTGTTTGTCACTAACCCGTCCCATGTCATAACAAAGACAATTATGTTGATATTATATTTGTAAATGAGTCCCAGCTCCTCTGTGAAAGCACTTCCTCATTATTTCCCCTTCAACAGTTTATAATTTTTCAAATGTATTATCTTCACTTCAATTAAGGTTATTTTATTTTTTTGCTGATCAATACAAATAAATCTCACCTGCCATTCTTTATCACAGCTTTCCTTTTTCACTCCAGCATCCATCTGTGCCCGTGCCTTCCATTTTCCTGGGCTTCTCCTTTGAGAATAGCTTCTGATTGTCTTGTTTCTCCTAAATCTGATGCTATTCACCATAGGTAGAAACGACACCTGACAGCTTCATTCTGTATTCAGGTATGGCACTGCCAAGTCCTTTTCATGGTGAATACACACTGATATCCTTTCATTCATCTGTATTGTGGAAGGAGGCAATTACATCTATTCTCAAAAATTACATAAGTAGGTAGTTTTACTATTTGTGAATTTTATTTCGGGTTCAAAGGGCAAGTCACAATTATGTTCTTTATTAGACTGACTCCAAGACTTCATCAGTTGTAAGGCACAACCTATTGTATATTAAGACATTCAGAGAAAACACAGTGCAGTTAAAGCATAGCCTAACCCTCATGTTCTCTTGTGGGCCATGAAGACCTTGAGTGACGGCTTCTCATATGGGCTGCTATTGACACCTGGATTTTTTCCCATGGGACAGCAGTGATGTTAACGATTTCTTGGTGTTACACGAAGTGTGAACTGAACTTCACAGCACTCAGTGTTGATAGTGGAACTCTGAGCTGGTGCTTGCAGGTGCTGGCAATGACAGCTGAACCATGCTGGCTAGCTCCCACTGGGGTGCATCCACTGGAAAGCACATATGGTTCCTGGGGACTGAAATGTCGGCTATGGCAGTGCCAGAGTGGGCCCTGAGCTGATGAGCTCCGGAACCAATGAGCTAATGGCACCATGTCATCTGGCTCTTTCTCCCAGCATGACTACAGACCTTTATCCAGGAACTCCTCAGATCACCTAATCGTGAACAGGTCATTAACTGGCAGCACAAATTATAGCTCATCAAATGTTACAAATGCCAGTGGATCCACACTTCCAGATTCAGACACGTTCTCCCAGAGACAGTTCTGACAAGTGGTTGGGCATGTCACAAAACGTAAGGGAGAAAAAGAATACCCTCAAAGCCATGACCCAAAACTAATGCATTCAGATAGCTTTGAGGTTCTCAGAGTTAATGTCTGCAAATATGATTTTTCTCCAAGTCTTAAAGAATTTGAATTCATTTTCCCTGTCATTAGAGAAAAACTGGGGCAAGTAGAGGTGGGTGGCTCAGCACTGGTGCCCCTAGGCTGGCTAGCTGAGGGCAGTGTTGAGCCACCAAGACAGGAGGCCCCAGGTTTCTCCTTCCTCATGCCTGCTCCCAACATGCACCTCTGGGTCCCACGAAGAGGGCACTTCCAGCTCACAGCTCATGAGAGACAGCAGACAAGGCCGATAAGTTCAAGGCTAACAAGTGCAAATCACTCAAACGCAAGGGCTCAACCAACCACAGCATGCCTGCTTTTAAAACTTTACATACCAATACCTGATCTTTAAAAACAAACAGTGCTTTCCTCAATTATGCTGCATGTGCAAGAAACAAGACTTCAGAGATGTTCTTCAGTTTGGATATTACATCACTTCCTTTGCACTCTATTCCAATAAACATCTCTCTACAAATGTTTTTGTGTATTTTTCCAATTACTTTTTCAACACCCATTTCTTAAAAGAGATTTGCACCCACACCCCCACACCCGGATTTTTACACTCAGTGCCAATGCAGGCCTGGAGTGCGCCCACCCCTTGCTCCTGGCCAGCAAGTATTTGCCACACTGACAGACTGGAAAGGATAAAAGCAACGATTTGCCCAAGTGGACAGACCAATGTAGCACTTTCATTTTAATTTCTATTGTTTTAACTACTACGGTTGTGAGCATGTTTATGGTGTTTGTCATCTGAGACATGCTGTGTGACAGTTCACACTATTTTCACTGTGCTCACACCTGTATTGATAGTGTAATCCCTTATTTGCTAATGAGATCACTACTTTGAACAGATATTTCTAGTCATGTATCATTAATAACACTAAAGGGTTAATATAAGAATACTGAAGTATAAATATTGCAAATGAGAAGGGAAAGGGCTGTGAATGTCTGGCAAGAATACTCAAGACCTAAGTAGCCACCTGTTAGTCCAAGTTCAGCACATGGCCAAGTACAAAATAAATGCACCAAGTCAATGCTGTCTTGGAAACTACATTCAGTTAGGGTCCTCAATGGATAAAACATTACACTCAAAAGCATAAGCTCTGAAGTTCTCGAATTCTACTTGCTTTTCATTCCTATAGGAAGAAGGCAAGCACCACTAAAGATACAAAAGAACACTTGTAAAAATAAAGACAGCATCCACTTGTCAGTGAGAGAACTCAAAATGAAGTTATTTCGAATTATAAGTTAATTTGCAAGACACTGCCATGACTTTAAAAATGAAACATTTCAAAAATTAAAAAATGAAGCATATTAAAATTTGAAAAGAAAAGAAAAAATGAGGAGACCTGGGAAATGTGTGAAGAGATTCATAAAGGGAAAAGGTGGGAGGGGGACAAAACTGGTCCTCCCAAATATAAACTGTGTGTCATTAATTCAGTCAACAAACGTGCACTAAACCCTACCTGCCAGGCTTTGTGACAGTCTGGCTGCACCATGAGGAAAGCAGGAGTCTCCCTCGGGAGCTCAGTCTGCAGACAGCACTGCTTGCTGTTTCGGGAGAGTGGACACCACGAAGGAGCAGTGTAGAGGGTGCAGGAACAGGCAGTGGAATGGACAGGTGGGTCTGTGAGTCCACAGCGGCCAGCTCCTGTCTCTCAGGCTTCTCTCTGACACCCCTGAAGATCTGAACTGAGTCCGGGTCCCAGTTGTCATTATCCACACATTAAAACCAACAAACAAACCAAGAATGATGCAACAAGAAAAGCTGCCGTCCACCGTCCACTCGGTGGGCCCACTACCCAGGCGTATGGGTGACCACGAGCTGGAGGCAGTTTCAGCCTCCTTTTCCCCCAGTACCCTGGCTACCTGGGAATCTGTTAGCTGCTACAGAAAATTTTACCTCGAAACGATTAAGGTGCTTACTCAGCTTCAACTTTGATCTGATATTTAAGGATTTAAGAGTTTCCTTATTTCATTCAAATCTAGTAAACACGAATAAAATTGATATCTACTTCATAACTTTATCCATGTGCCTGTTCCCTATAAAATTTAGGATTCGGGGGAAAAATAACAGAAACACTGACCTTATTTTGGTGACCTATTAGTAACGGACCACTAGGTCCTTTCCGACTCCTAAGCATATCACTAAAAGTCCAATGTCCCATCAATTAGAGACAATGATTTTTATGAGCTTCACTGCAATTTAACTCTGTGGGAGGTGAAGATTTAAAACGGAAGTCATTCTCATGCCTTCATCTGAGATGAAGCTGTTTTTATCACAATATATCCTGCAAAGCTAATTCTTCAAAACAGTAACTGAAACCTTCAGGATTATCAAATGTCTATCTTTCAAACAATTTGGTTCTTCTCAGTGATATAAGTTATTACAGGCTGAATGCCAGCTAAATATTAATAAGCAAGATAGAATCCATCAGCAGACAATGTTCTCTATCATTTTTACCATCACGTAATTGAAATTCAGAAACTCTGAGTGCTACAATTAAGTTTGTGCTAAGTACATCAAACACATATTTTGCTTCCAGGTTGATGAGTTAGGATTTACAAGATGGGCTAGATGACATCAGTGTTCCTCCCAAGTGCTGATGACAGGTTCACAATGTTTGTTGGTGCACCTTGATTACATGTGCCACGTTCCACCTGGAGAGAAGGAGGGAGTCATTTAGTTTATTCATTGAGCACTAACTGCACTGAGCACAAACTACATCTATAGAGTGACTGTTGTTCCAGGCACCATAGGAGGTGTTAGCATAGAAGTTATGAATTTGTTCCCTTAAAAATGTGAGATGATGGAACCAACCTAGATGTTCCTCAATAGGTGAATGAATAAAGAAAATGTGGTATATATACTCAATGGAATATTACTCAGCTTTAAAGAAGAGTGAAATTATGGCATTTGCCAGTAAATGGATAGAGTTGGAGAATATCATGCTAAACAAAATAAGCCAATCCCACAAAACCAAAGGCCAAATGTTTTCTCTAATATGTGGATGCTAATTCACAATGTGGCAGGAGGCACTAGGGAAGAATAGCGTTACCTTAGATCAGATAGAGGAAAGTGAATGGAAGGGAAGGGAGGGGAAGTGGGGATGGGAAAGATAGTAGAATGAAGCAGACATTACTCTTTTATGTATGTATGTGATTACCTGACCAATATGATTCTGCAACATGTACTCTCATAAAAACGAGAAATTATACCCCATCTGTGCATGATATATCAAAGTGCATAAATGCATTCTACTGTCATGTATAACTAATTAAAGCAAATTTAAAAAATACTTTAAAAAGTGAGATGAACCACATTCTAGTATATTAAAAATACTACAGTGTATTTATCCCACCACCTTTATGGACATGGAAGTTGTTTTCAGTGGGGGCTCCTGGGACAATGGTTCTGTGAATGCTCCGTGGAGCCCTGGGAAGGAGCGTGTGGGCAAGCTCTCCAGCACCGGGGTATCAAGCTCCTCCCCTCATTTTACCAGAGCTGGGAGGAAAAGGTATCAAACACGTGTATTTTCAGCTTCCATATCTTTATAACTAATACAGATTTTAGGACATGCCCCAAATGAGAGGTGACAGTGACAGTCAGGGACACCTGACCCAGTGCCAGCACGCCTGGCCATGTCCTGCGATGTGTCTGGGATGTGCCTGGTACAGTACTCCAAGCTGGCTCTGAAGGTTTGCTGGTTCCCCGCTTCTCCTTCATGAAGTGAAGCAGGTGACGCCTCACAGGGCTGCCAGCCTGTCACCTGCAGGAGTGGTCAACCTCCCAGGGGATGCCCCAGAGCCGGGGACAGCTGGATGTCTGTTCAGGTGCAGCAGCTGGTATTGGTGCAGCCAGGCTGCAGGTGGCCTGGTCCTTCACTCAGCCGGTCCCTCTCTCCTGGGCTGCTGGATGTGACCAGGTCCTGGCACTCACTCACTAAGACTGATGACAAGAGGGGAGCAGGGCCTGGGGCTGGCTGCCTTCCTGAGAAACATGGCATGGCTCTGGGTGTGTGACAGCTCTGTGCATGCACAGGACAGCCTTCCACAGCACCACAGCCAGCCCTTCCTTCAGCTCCCCACCTGCCTCACCACCTAACTAGCACTTCTGTAACTGTCACTTAGGACTCTGCGTTTCCAGGAACAGACACCAGCACCCACAAGCACCCATAGGCTGAAGGGGGTGAGCTCACATAAGGAACTGGCTGTGTTCCCAATCCAGGGGCCTGCAGTCTCATCCCCTGTAACCCCCTTCACTGTGCCTGCCTCTGACGGCTCCATCAGCATGCACCAGGGTGAGCCTCCTCCGTAGCAAACACTGGAACTCTGTTATTCTCAGCTTCCCACCAGCCACGGGAAGGACAGCAGCTGTGTCTTGGATATCCAGCAAATAGCCTGCCGTTTAAGATCTTTGGGCCATGCCTGAGCCATGCTTGGGGAATGTCAGGACTAACTGCCTAACTTCCTGGAACTAACGGGTCACTGTGGTGTGGGTAAGGGAAGATGTTATTGGTCTGGAGGACACAGAGTCCAGCCCAAAGATGGGACTGGATGAAACCCTTCCAAACAAACTGGAGCCCATACAGAAGGTGCAGTGTCCAGTGGTGGACTGTTCCCTGTAGATGGAACAGTTATGAGAAGTGTAAGACACTCACATCCAACAGGTATGCACGTCCTCTGGGGAAGGGCCTATAACTTTCTCCAGATTCTGCTTTATGACTTGACGGATTCAATATACAAAAAAATCTTCAGTAACATCTCATAATAGGCTAAGTTTCAATCATCCTTACGATGGTTGAATTTGTTATTTTCGCCAGGTGTCATCTATTTCTCCATAAAGGAGTGACAGACTGTGATGCTGACGCAGATTCACAGGGAAATGACTTAACCCCGCCAAGGCCTTTTATGGTGCCTGGAAACTGCTTCACATCTCCATGCATCTCAGCGTCATGAGGGGTGGCTTATGTGAGGAACACAGAGTGACAAGAAACCAATCGGCCTTCCTCCCTCTTCCCTAGGAGATCCGCAGGGAAGAACGCAGACGCTTTCATGGACAAACTGTGCCTGTCTTCCCTCAAGGGGGCTGACGAGCAGCAAGGAGTGTGTGTGTGTGGGGGTGATGTGAGCAGCACACACCCCCAACCGCTCCCCATGCCCCGAGGAGAACCACAGGAGATGCTTCCTCACCGCACCCAGCCAGATAAAAGGCCAGTGTGCCCCCTCCAGAACATCTTCCCTGCCAACCACTCCCTGCCAAGCTGCCTCTCTGCAGGAATGGCTTCCCCTGCAGTCCCCAGGGATTCCGATCCAGGATTAATAAGGGATTTAAGCAAACTGCTGGGCTATTTTTCATCTTGGACTAAAACAACAGGCAAGGAATACAATGGGCAGCTAACTCGGAACCGGTGAAAGACTTCAGTGTGCCCAGGCAAGATGTGCAATGGACCCAGAAAAAATCATGGCGCTTCCTTATCCTGACTTGCATGGGTAATTTATTAATCTGCATTTGAAACTCCCTCTTTTAAAATGATTCAGGGAGCACACCTAAGTGTGTGAAATGGTCCGGTCCTCATCAACGTCTCCTTGACAAATGTTTCAGGAAAGAATGATACTAAATATGCCAGGGAAATTTATCATGGCAATCATTTTTCAGTTTTCTTTTTTATTCCTTCTTTAGCAGTTTGAAGTGATATTTATTTGCTTTCTTCCAAGTCCAGGTTATGAGAAGACAGCAAGGGTTGATCCCCCTCACAGGAAGACAACCCGTTCAAAGCCTACAGCCACTGCTTCGTAATCTAGGTGGAAACCTGAACCAGAAAAATCATGTCCTGGCCACTCCAACAACTCTTTCTTGACAACTCACCCGAACTCTCTCTTCATTTTTCTCAAGAGCAGCTGAGGAGAGAACTGCTCCTTACTACCTCCACAGCCTCCGAGTTATTTTCAAAGCCACCGTGGCCTCTCAGTCACAATAATCTGCCCATCCTAGGGCCTGCTGGAGCTGTGGAGTGCACTGACCTCAGAAGACTGGCTGACCCTGGACCCATTTCTGCATTCACAGGAGAAGGCTCTGCAAGAAGGCTCCTCCAGAGATCCTAGCCTCCACCTCAGTGTGCATGAGACACACCCCTCCTGGGGCTCTGCTCCTGCCCTGAGCCTTCCCTCTGTCTCCAGGAGGGCACCTTCCTCTGCTCTTCCCCTAATGTCCCCCAAGTTCATTAGGGGAACTAATGAACTAACTTCTTACATGCTGTAAGCCATTAACATACTATCCTTTAACTCTATTTTGAAATAATTTTAGCTATATTAAAGAGTTCTGAATATTTCTTATTTTTTTGAGAATCTCCATATGGTTCTTCACAATGGCTTTATTAACTTATATCCCCCCTTCTCCATATCCTCATCAGAACTTGATACTTCTTGTGTTTCTGATAATATTGCTTTTTTAAAATTTTTGATTTGTTTCTATGTAATTATTTGCTTCTATTCTTTATTCTTTCTTTCTTTTTTATATAAGTTCCATTTCATCTTTTAAAAATTTTTTTATTTGTTATAATTAGTTGTACATGACAGTAGAATGCATTTCACTGCACATAAATGGAGTCTAATGTCTCATTCTTCTAGTTGTACATGATGTAGAACCACACTGTCATGTAATCACATATGTACACAGGGTAATGTCGGATTCACTCTACTATCCTTACCCCCATACCCCTCCCCTCCCATCACTCCCCTCTACCTAATCCAAAGTACCTGTATTCTTCCTTAGCCCCGCCCCTTTTTGTGAATTAGTATCTACATATCTGAGAAAATATTCTGCCTTTGGTTTTTGGGATTGGCTTATCTCACTTAGCATGATACTCTCCAGCTCCATCCATTTACCAGTAAATGCCATAATTTCATTTCTCTTTAAGGCTGAGTAATATCACTGTGTGTGTGTGTGTGTATGTGTATGTATATATGTATATATATACATACACATACACACACACACACACCACATTTTCTTTATCCATTCATCCCTTCATCCTAGGTTGTTTTTATAATTTAGCTGTTGTGAATTGAGCTGCTACAAACATTGATGTGGTTGTGTCACTGTAGTATGCTGATTTTAAGTCCTTTGGTTATAAAGTGAGGAGAGGGATAGCTGGGTCAAATGGTGGTTCCATTCCCAGTTTTCCAAGGAATCTCCAAACTGCTTTCCATGTTGGCTGTGCTAATTTGCAGTCCCACCAGCAATGTATGAGTGTGCCCTTTTCCCCACATCCTAGCCAACATTTATTGTTGCTTGTATTCTTGATAATTGCCATTCTGTCTTTTCTTTGCCTGGTTTCTGGATTTTTTTTTTCAACAAAAGCCTTCAATAGATTACCTTTGACTCTGAGCATGGTTTTCACAAAAATTTTCACATACTGTATTTTCATTTACTTCATTTTTTTCAGTACGAGGGGTTGAAGACTACTGACCTACACCCTCTTCACCTCCTCCCCCTTTCTTTTTTGGAGACTGGGTCTTGCTAAATTGCTAAGGCTGGCCTCCAAGTCGTGTCCCCTCTGCCTCAGCCTCTTGAGAGGCTGGCATTACAGGCTAGTGTCACCACATATTTCAAATTTTAAAAAAATTTCTTTGAAGCTTTCTTACTGATGCATGGGCAATTTAGAAATGTGTTATTTAATTTCCACAACTCTGAGGATTTTCCAAATACTTGTTATTAATTTCTAGTTCAAATCCCTAATAGTTTGACATCATATTTTACATGTTTTCTATTCTTTTAAATTTGATAAAGTTCATTTTATGGTCCAGGACATGTTCCAGGTGCCCTTAAAACATGATGTTTAATTTGCTCTAGTGTGTGATGTTCTATAAATGTCATTAGTTAAACTGCATGAGTAATGTTCAGTTCCTATAAATTCTTACTAATTTCATGCCTATATATATATGCACATATATATTATTTAAAATCTATATGTTGTGAGCATGTGTATTATTGTGAGAAAGTAAATTCATTATGCAATCACTCTGCTTTATGTGTTATGAGGCTCTGTTGTCGGTGCACACATACCTAGGACAGTGCCAACCTGGAGAACTCCCCTGTACCATTGTGCAATGTTCCTTATCACTTCTGATATTAAAATTATCTTAAAATTCATCTAGATACTCCATTTTTCTTTTAGTTAATGATTGCATGACACATTTTACACTATTTTTTTTTTGACCTATTTGAATCTTTATATTACAATTGGATTTCTTGAAGAAAGTTATAATGTGGTTTTCTTTTTTAATCCAAATTGAACATCTTTGTCCTCTGTAGAAACCATTTTATATTTAGTAAATGCTAATAATTTTTGCTCTGGAAAGATCAGTTATCTTTTTGAGCAATTAAATGTAAGAAGTATTTTACTCTTTCTCAAACATTTCTTATTTCACTGTTCCAGGTTTCTTATTCCTTCTGTCGGAAGATATCCCTTTAATATCCTCTTTTAAAAAAAAAAACAAACTTCTTTCAATGTAGGTCAACTGGAAAAAAATTCTTCTCCCTCTTTTAGTTTGTCTGATGATATTCCCAGTTTGTTGACTTTTTTCAGCATTTAAAACCGACACCTTGTGGTCTTCTGCCTTGCACGTTCTCACAAAAAGTCAAGAAGTCTGCCGCCATCTCACTTGTGTCCTTGGTGCCTTTCTTTTCCCTGGATGCCTGGGGCTTCCTTCCTCCCTGTCTCCAGCATCATACATGGTGCTAGAGGGTCTGTCTGTGCCCTTGTACAGGTGATACCATTTATCGGATATTCGTTGTTGTCTGGGATGGGCTGTCTTGGAGAGGGTGATTCTCAGCTAACATTTTTCAAACATTTCTTCTCCTCTCTCTCTCTCTCTCTTTCCCGTTCAGGGTTCCAATAATGCCTGTGTTAGACCACTCTGTGCTATTCCACTTCTCACTGATGCTGACTCCGTTTTGTTTTTCTTGTCTCTTGTGTTTCACTTTTTGTAACTGCTATTATTCTACCTTCATATCTAGTGATGGCTACCTTGGTTATGAGCAATTGAGGAGTACCAACTACATCCTATGAAGGTGCCCTGGGTTTAATTTCAGAATATCCATTTGACTCTTCTTCACTGACAGTTACCTAGGTGACCAGATCTGGTCACCTTTTCTACTCACGCCTCAGCGTGATGTTTCTCAGGTTCTGCTGGATGGCCCTACATGCATTTTATCTGAGCCTGGTTCTTTGCATGGCTCTGTCTCTTGTCTTCTTGTTCCTCACACTCTCTCCTTGTTGAGAGCTGGGTTATTAGTGTTTTGCTTATAAATTGGCATTTCTTTCCTTCTCCCAGGCCTTTGGGTGGGGGTTTGTTTTAATCTAGTGAGGACTGGCACTGGGTTTTGAGATTTGTTTTATAGCAAGGAGCAGTGAAATTAGGAAGGAGAAGTGTCATTTAATTAGGCCTTTTCAGTTGCTATTCTACCTTTATCAAACTGCCAGCTTCAAACTCACGCATCAACACGGAATGTTCAGGATATCCTTCTTTGGTCTAACTTGCCTCAACTTGATGGCTTGACCTGGGTCCTGTGTCCTTTGCTCCTGGCAGTATGGCTACCCCCCTCAGCTCAGCAGTAAGTGCTCCTCCCCTCTCAGCTGCAGCTTGCCACCCTGCACGCATCCTGTCCACTCCCTGCAGTGGGTGTCTTTCCCATGTCCATGCCCAGTTGCAAAGGCAGGCAGCAGGGCAAAGGGCAGCAGTTCCCTTGGTAGGTCTGAGGGAGAAGAGTCCAGGCAGGATTCAGGGATTCAATGCCTCTCCCACAGCTGCCTTCCCCTCCCTCAAGCCTGCAAGGAAGTTCCTCTGCACTCTTCCCAGTCTTTCCTGTGAATGGTGGACTTACAGAAAGACCACGACTTCCAGAGAACATGAGCCCAGTTCTTCCCCCACACAAGCAGGCCCAAGGGCCTGTGCCTGACCACCTCCAATCACCTGCTCTTTCAACTCAAATTCCCTGGCTAAGGTCTGACGATACATGAGTCAGGTCTGCCAAAAGTGTCCATGTCCCATGTCAGCCTGTGGACGGGTTAGCTAGCTGACCTATGACCTCTTCTCTCTTTCTACCTTGTCATAAGGTTATGTAGATTTCCCCATTTCTCAATCCCCTGAGAAAAACCGCAAAGCGACCTCACAGCTTAATACCTGTAAGCTGATGATGTCTAAATGTCCTAAGATTACCTCCTTCCAGAGCTAGAGACAGACCTCCATGGCCAAGTCTCCATGGACACATCCAGGGATGACAATATCTGCCTCTAGACTGTCCTCCCTCATCTTCCCTGTAGTAAATGAAGCCACCGTGACTCTGATCATGGCAGAATGTGACTGACTCTCTCGAGATGCACTACTGCTTCACAAGCACCAGAGGCTGACTGAGACTGCATGGGACAAGGGATACAGTAATCAGCCTGTTTTAACCATTCTGGTGCCTACATATCTTACCCAGGGCAACTTAAATATATACAACAACAAAGACATTAAGAAAAGAGAAACGGGAACGATAAGGCATGGCAATTAAGATATGCAACTATCATAGTTTGTAGGTAGTCCGATCAACTATGCAGAATCGGCAAAATTAATTGCTAGAGCTAATGAGAGAGTTGTGAGATGAAGGTACAAGATCAGCTAATGAAAACCAGCGGCTTTTCAACCAACAGAGCAGAGCCAGGATTTCTAACAGGACCATGAGGCTGGCCAGGGCTGCTCCAACAGGGTGGGAGGAACTTTCACACAGGAGCCACTTTAACTAACACCCATGCGACTCTGTCGTGTTAATTGATTTACTTTTTCTACCATTTATCAGGCACCTAGTGCTATGATGAAGCTGTTAGTCTCAGAATCTGGGCATGAAGCCAGGATCTGCACCTCCGAAGATGGTTAACTGCAGGCAACTGACTTGGGACCCCGAGTGCTCTTGACACAGCACAGTCCCACGGGGACCCAGAGGCTAAGCGAAAGCACACATGTCCTGGCACACAGGGCCCCATCCTTCTCTCGCCCTTTTCTTCCCCGATTACTGTCAAGGACTGCATTGTCCTCTCCCAGGTCATCGCACTTAACCAAAGACAGTTAAAATTCCTTTTCCACAGACTTACACATTATTTACTTTAAACTCCATTCTCCCATTGTCTAAATACTGTGTTAATGATCCTGTACTAAGTTTCTAGCTCATTCCCCATAATACCAGACACACATCCAAGTAACGCTTTCTTCCTGCAACCCTCACCCTTCCAATGCTGAGCCTCCTGCTTCAGGCACTAAGGTAGGTTTGCCGCTGTGAAGAGCTGTATTGGTCCCAATTTCCTCAGCCCCACGCTCCTCACCGAGGCCTTCCCACGCATCCTCCGTGCACCTGTTTAGTATTCACTTCATAACGTGAACAACAAACACAAACATGGGGGGCTCTCCAAACAATAGTGCTGCCAAGGAATTGCAATTTAGAGTGACTTCAACTTAAAAACTCATGGCATGTTTGTCCAGAACAAGATCTTGAAGTTTCCCTAATATCAAATACAGATATTTAAATGCCAACTGATGTTTCTGGAAGTTGGGTAAGCTGTAAGTTCAGCACTTGAATGTTCTGTCCCTATCTTCAAAGTGCATTAAGTACAAACTTTATTCTTTAAAGCAATAGCTATAATTGTACAGGTAGAAGAAAAGTGAGTGTTCTTCTCCTGCTCTGCTCAAAAATGGGAACAGTCACCTCTTTGGCATCGCTTAGACTTATCAAGTAGGTACTTCTGAACATCACCCACTTCCTGCTTCTCTCCCCTTCTCCTCCTCCTTCCCGAGCTGGTAAATGTCATAGTGACATCTCCTCATTTGTAATAACACATGGTTCCAAGACCACAACAGGCCATTTGGCCTTCCCCACTCATCTGTCTCTCAAGTCTCCTTGAGTTATGGATCCCACACCCAATAAATCACAGTGACAGTTCATAGCTCCATCACTGACTTTTAAAATTATTGTGTGGAATCTGATGCGGATTGGATCAAAATAGATGCATTAAAACAGTCGTAGGTTATAGTAGCCACCCAGAAAGATTAAGTGGTTGTCATGATGTCTTGGTGAATCATGTTCTAAAGCTAGAGATCTCACTGAGGAAGAATCACTGAAACGTGTGGGCTAGGAAATACAGCTTTTTAGTCTTTTCCTTCAACAAATTATTGTTTTGATCTTGTTTTAACTCTACTGTTACTAGTAGATTTTGGAGGAGCTGTCTCTATTGACCCAAGTCAAACTCAGAAAAAAGAAACTCACCATACATGAACATGATGAGATTAATTCTTTTCATTTTAGTAAGTTGACGTCATTAAGCAATAAAGATTTCTAAAGAGAAGTTTCTAAAAGCCTGTGGGTTCCTCGTTGTCTAGATTTGCTCTCAGGGCTCCAGTGTTCAAAGTTCTTCTGCATCAACATCCGTGAATGTCTGATGAGCAGCCTCTAATGGCAAAGTTCTCTCTTTTGTTCCAGGAAGAAATATATATATATAAAACTACAGACTTAGCTGCCAAGGTTTTAATGATGTCGCTGGGCAGATGAGCAGAAAGCGTATTTGGAAATAGGATGCTCGTGTTGGCAGACCTCTGGAGACACCTCGGACACAAACGCCTGGTCCACTGGGAGAGGCGGGGGATGCAGGTGCTTGTCCACAGCCAAAAAGCCAGTAGTTAGCCCAGCTGACGGGAAACCTAAGCTGCTTCTCCCTACTTCACTCTTCCTTTCCTCATAAATGCCACCTGATCGTTCACGGAAATAAAAGCCGTCTTAACAAACTAACACAAGGATCATTTCCACAAAATAAAAAATTCTACCAATTTGTCATTCATATATGACCCAATGCAGTGTATAGTACTCAGAAAAGCAATGGGACCCTACACTCAAAGAGTGGACAGAGGGCCCGCAGCAGCCACAGATAAGAGAGCTTTTTAAGAAATGCAGACTCTGGGGCTCCCCGCTGGACCAACTCATATGTCTCTGAACAAGAAAACCCAGGTGACTTGTGTGAACAAAGACATCTGGGAAGCAGATGGGGGGCTGGCAGCAGGGAAGCGAGCCATCCAGAAGCTCCCCTTCCCCTGTGCCTGGGCACAGGGCAACTGCACACAGTCAGCCCCTTCTCCATCGGGACAGCTCCAAGGCTCCGGCACATCCTGGAACCAAGGGCAGGGGGGCACTCCCATGAGTTACATTTTTCCTATAAAATTTGTTTATAGAGTAGGAACAATAGGAGATGAACAACAGACCATAATAAAGTCACGCTATGAGGGAAAGCAGCTGTCACTCGAGCAGGAGCACGGTGACAGCTGAGAGGGCCACAAGGGACTAGCGGGTGGGGAATGAGCGTACCGCACTCATTAAGGGATGACTCACACCTGGGCAAGCAGGAGTGGAACTGCAGGAGACTGCACCCTGCTACTAGACTGGAAGGCAACCTAAAACTCAAGAATTGTTTATTCTGGAATTTTCCATTTCATATTTTTGTTTCATGGTTGACTGTGAGTCACTAGGATTGTGGAAGGTGAAACCAAAGGTCAGGGTGGATCACCGTCCTCAGTGTGTAAAGAAAACGGAAAGCTTCCACTTTGGAGAGGCTGCAAGTGTTTTCCAGAACCTGGTGGGTCTCAGGTGTAACGCAGGGTCCTCCACCACCCAGCAGAAGCCCCATCCCTGCCATGAATCCTTTTCCATCACTTGAGACTGAACACACACACACTGATCTTAGCTCTATCCCTCTGCACACACAACTGGCTGGCATTGCTAGAAATAAAGGATAACCAGATCACCACGCTCACCCACATCTTCCTATCTCAGCTTCAGCCAAGGCACAACAGTGAAGCACTGTAGAGATGGCTGCCAGGTGTCCTACAGCCTGAGTGGTCTCTAGGACTATCAATAAGGGAAACGGCAAACAGGTACAAATTGGTCAGCACGCATTACAGCACCCACCAGAGAAGGAGCTTCCAGCACGGTGAGGGGTGGGCTTCTCTGGCCTCCCCATCTCTGGCAGAGGAGGGGATGGGCAACCACTGTCTCTGGGCACAAGCCAGGAGGAGGGTGTCACAGGACCACTCACAGGGCTTGCAGCGTCCTCCTGCGCTCTGGGGGACAGGGTGCCTTGCGAGCATGAGCAGCGGCATCTTGACCCATGGAAAGTGCCCGTGGAGGAGCTGAGGGGGAGCTGGGAGCAAGATGTGTCTGTCGCACTGGTGACAGTGGGACACGGGCTGTTCTCACGGACCCCAAGAGGACAAGGCCACTCTGGAAGGCACTCCACCAAGGCAGCGACAAGCAGAAGTGACAACAGGGAGCAGAGGATGAGTGGCAGTGGTAACGCAGCAGGAGCAGTGGCTATGCCATCTTAGTGTCTGGTCTGAGCATCTGAAAAGTCCCCCAAGGTCCCCATGAGGAAAGTGTCAGCTGAGAGCACTCATCCCGTCCACTGACACCCGCCACCAGAGTAAACGGTAAGTCACGTTACACTAGCTCCTGGACTCCTGCTCCCGCTGACCGCAGACTTGGAGAAGTGAGAAACTAAGGCGAGCACTGGGAAGGCCAGGAGAAGCCTCTGTCCTTCCGCAGGACAGGGGTCCAGGCCCAGAGCAGGCCCAGCACAGCCTCCCCCTGGAGAGAACATGGAGTTAGGGACACTGCACGGCGGGACTGGGCATTACCAATTTGTAATGCAAAAGCACCAGGAAACGCAATAATGTCTTAAAAAGCCAAGGTAGTTCTGGCTAAAACTAGTCAAAGGCTTGTTTTGAAGAGAGAGCTGGAGAAAGAAAAATCAAGTTGTTTCATGATTGTCCCCGAGGCCACCGCAGTCGGTCTAACACTGATGAATCTGCTGAAGGGTGCAGGTCGTGTCCAGTGCTTACTGAAGCCTTCAATGTGCTCGGTACATAATACATCATTTTTGTTAGAGCTCGTTTGATTGCAAAAGAAAAAAATCGATACCCATACAAAGTAGCTCAAAGAAAAAGTGAAAGTTAAAAAGCAAGCAAGAAAGCAAACACCAGACAGACACATTGTGGAGGTGACCTGGATTTTCTGAGCCCCTCTGGGCAGTCTAGGCTCTTGCCATACTCCCACCCTGGACCTCTACTTAATGTCACATAAAACTGCCAAACCTACTTGTCACAAAAGCCCCAGGTCCAGATGTAAACCACATTAGTGAATCCAAAAGATTTCTACGGACGCTTTTCTGAAAAACAAGCTATAACACAGCAACCTTTCTATTCTGCTCCCAAGTGCATCTCCAGGGTGCCGGCAGCTTTTTGTTGCTATTCTCTTTATCTCCTGCCATGAAGGCTACAGACACCCTCCACTTGTCTGATAATTTCAGTTTCCGTGAGCTCTGTGCAATAATAACCAGTAAAGCAACCGTCATCTCCAATCCTGCTTACAAAGCGATTCATAATTCAGTAATTTATTTACTTGTTTTTGTGGACAAAAATCAGGCACTGGTTCTGCCTTACCTGGGAATTCATTTAGTGCTCCCTGTGGCCCCACAGCACACCCTCAGGCCCTACCCACAGAGGAGACACATCCCAACCGTGCATTCCTCCTGAGAGTATCTGGCTGTCCACTTTGAACCACTTAACCTAATGGCTCCTGCACCTGTCCAACTGCTGCACTCAACAAGCAGTACCTTGTGGTCAGGGAACACATCTGTAGCCAGCTGGGTCCCAAGAGATGGCAGAGTCTTTCCTGAGCTCAGCCTGGCTGCAGAGCTCGGTCAGTGGTCTCACTGGGTAGCAGGGCCCAGACAAATGCTCAGTCATCTACAGAACCCGAAAATAAGCTCTGTCTGCTGAGGGTCAATATCTACTAGCCTGTCCAGAATCACAGGCCAGACTCAACAGTGACTGTGGGCTACCAAAGAATACCTGAAAAAGCCAAAAATGTGGCCGTTTCCATACATACACAAACACTAGTGCAAGGACCCTGGGACTGCAAAGACGCAGGAAATCAAAGAAATTATGAAGTCTCCAACAGTGGACCCCAAAGAAAGAGAAACCAATGAAATGACAGAAAAATAATTCAGAACAATCCTCTTAAAAATGTTTTGTGAAGTTTAAACTGGGTGTAATGGTGCACACCTATAACCTCAGAGACATGGGAGGCTAAGGCAGGAAGATCACAAGTTTAAGCCCAGGCTGGGTAACTTAGGGAGACCTTGCCTCAAAATAATAACAACAATAATAAGAAGAAGGGCTAAGGAGGTAGCTCAGTGGTAAATAGCCCCTTGGTTCAATCCTAAGTACCATACAAAACCACAAAACACACACGCACACATACACACAAGATGTGTAATAAAGAACTAGTTAAAATAAACAATCAAAATCCTAGAGGCAAACAATACAATGACTAAATGATAAAATGCAATAGAAAGCTTCAGTGGCTTTTTATGATCAAAGATAGAGCATTTGAATGACTAATAATTAGGAACATCTACAGGAATCAAGGTACATCATTAAAAGACTCAAGTTATGCATAACAGTAACTCAAGGAGAAAAAAATCAGAAAAAAGGTCCAGAAATAGTATTTAAAGAAATAATGGATAAAAGCTTTCTTGGTCTGAAGAAAAAATGTACTATCTAGGAACAGGACAAGATCCCATCAAATTCAAAATCCCATTGGATCCTTCACAACACATAATATTCAAAAGCAAAGAAAAACTTCTGAGAGCATCATGAGAAAAGAAATATACCACATAGAGTCCCATGACAGCCATGAACAGGTTCCTTGGCAGAGACCCTGCAGACTGGGAGACAGCGCAATAACACATTCAGAGCACTGAAGAAAACACTGCCGAGTGCACCTGACCGTCCGTCAAAGCTGAGTCTCAGAAATGAGGTAGAAACACAACTTTCTCAGAAAAACAAAAGCCACATGAGCTCATCACCACTAGACTTGTATTATAGAAACTGCTCCAGAGAGTTCTTTAAACTACATGAAAAGGCTTCTAGTTAATACACATGAAACTCAGGAAAGCACAAAACACAATGGTATAAGTAATAACAATCAATATTCAGAACATTGCAGGACAACAAAAGTAATATATTGTTTTATGCATAGCATGAGGTTAAAAAATCAAAACTATTAGTGAACTCTACAGCTAAAGTAAATCTTCAAGAGAGACATACCATAAAATGATGTCAATTCAGGTATAACAAAGATAAAACATGGAGGGAGAGTCAAGTGTCCAGTTATTGTATAAAAAGTTCTTATTATCTTGAAAAAGGCCATAGTAAGTATATTATAAGCATAATATGTTCTATTTTAGCCTCATAGTGATCAAAACCAAAAATCTATAGTAGATACACAAAACAACAACAAAAAGATTCAAAATATAACAATGTAGGAGATCACTAACCATGAAGGAATCCAGCAAAACAGAAAGAAAGAATCTACAAAGAGAAATTTTTTAAATGGCAGTAGTGAAGTCTTTACCTCAAAAAATCTCAATAGTGAGCAGTGGTTACAGTTCAGTGGTGGAGCCCTTGTCTAGCATGTGTGAGGCCCTGGGTTCGATCCTCAGCACCACATAAAAATAAACAAAATAAAGATATAAAAAATACAATAACATTTTTAAAATTACACTAAATGTAAATGGGTTAAATTATTGAATGAAAGACAAAGTAGATCAATGGATTTAAATAAAGATCCAACTATATGTTGCCTGGAAGAGACTCACTTTACCATTCAGGACAAACAGAGAGCAAAAGTGAAGGGCTGAAAAAGTTATTCCACGTAAATGGAGACCAAAACAGAGGGGACAGCTGTGACTTCACCAGGCAAAATAGACTTAGGTCAAAACTGTAGAAAGCAACAAAGAACGCTAGGGTGTGATGATAAAGGAGTGCACTCAGCAAGAAGATATGACAGCTGTGAATACATATGCAACGGGGGACGAACCTCAGTATACACAGGATCTGAAGGAGGAGGGACTGCAGTGAGGCAACTGTAGGGGAATGTATACACCAGCTTCACTAACACAGGTCATGGAGACAGATAATCAATCATGGAACACTGGATATGAGCAGTACGTTGAACAAAGCAGGCCTAACAGACATAAAAAAAAAAAAAAGTCTGACAGCAACACGTTCTTCTCAAATGCATACAGAACATTCCTCAGGACAGAGCCCATGTCAGGCAAGATCAGCCTTAGCAAATTTAAGACTAAAATCATATCAAGCACATTGCAACGGCATGAAACTAGAATTCAGTAGGAGGAGGTACTTCTGAGAACTTACAAGGCACAGGTTTTCAGGGCAATTAATTGGCTAATTAAAAACTAAAAGAGAAGGGTCTGGGGTTATGGCTCAGTGCTAGAGCGTTCACTTAACATGTGTGAGGCACTGGGTTCGATCCTCAGCACTACATAAATATAATATAAAGATGTTGTGTCCACCTATAACTAAAAAATAAATATTAAAAAAACTAAAAGAGAAATTTAAAACATGTGGAGACAAATGAAAATGGATGCACAACACAATTTATAGGCTGCAGCAAGAGGCAGTCCAAGAAGAAAGCTTTTCGCAATAAACGCCTACATCAAAAAAAGAAGAAAAATCACAAATAACATGCCCCTCGAGGCAATAGAAAAAGAGAAACAAATTAAGGCCAATGTCAGAAATTAAGAAATTGACACTAGAAAAACAACGCAAAAGACTAACAAAACTGAGAGTTTAAAAAGATAGAATCAAAGCTTTTAGTTACACTAACCAAGAAAAAGATTAAAAAAAAAAAATCTTAAGTAGCATGTTACAACTGACACAACAGACAGTGGAATCACAAAAAAATCAGGAGACTATTGTGTAAAATAATGCACACAAAACCACATAACCCAGAAGAAGAGCATTGATTCTTAGACACATACAACCTACAAAGACTGAATCAAGAAAACATAAATCGGAACAAACCAAGAACGAGTGAGGAGAAAGCCCAGGGCTTGATGGCTCTCCAGCTGGCGTCGAGAGGGACTAACACCAATGCTCCACACACTATTCCAAGAACTAAGCAGCAGGACCTGCTTTTAAAATCTTTTAATGAGGCCACCACTCCCCCCATATAAAACTCAGCCAGGACAACCCACTCCAACCAAAGGACCCGAAAAGAACAATTAGAGGAGAAAAGGTTTACTTGGGGGCTAACTGTTTCAGACTTCTCAGTCCACAGAAGGCTGGCTCCATTCCTGGGGCTCAAGGTGAGACAGAACATCACGGGGGCGAGTGAGCTGGGGACGAGCAGGGGGAGCGGCACCCAGGAAGCAGCAAGAGTCCACTTTCAGATACATGCCACCCCCGTGACCCGCCTCCTCCAGCCATCCCTCCCTGCCCACAGTCACAGCCCCGGGGTCCCTAATGAGCAGAACTCGCTCTCTGCTTCCTGATGTGATGTCTTGAGCCACCTTCCTTCACCACATTCTTCCACCATCATGTCTGCTTCATCTCAAGGGATCTGACCCTGGGATGGCTCAACATTCACATCCCAATAAATGTCACTCATTGCATCTGCAGGACATGGACAGAGAATCCCACAAATGTTTTATCAACTGCAAAAAAAAGCATATGACAAAATCAACATCCGTTCATGAAAAAATACAACAACATCACATATAAATGAATGTAATTTAACAAAAAAGTCACATATAATAAGCCTACAGCTCACGTTATACTCCTTTCTTCTGAGATCAGTAATAAGACAAGGATGTCACTCTCATTTCTTAAATCTAAATTAAATTTAATATACATGAAATTGCCATGTGATGTTTTAAAATGTATACACTGTGTAAAGATTAAGACAAATTATGCACATCTATCTGCTCAAATATGCACTTTTAGGGTGTAAACATTCCCACCTTTTCTTCTTTCTGAGACACACAGGGCGAAATCCTCACCTGGAGTCTCCCGGGGGCAACAGGCAGAGCGTCTTGTTCTAATCTGACTCAGCTCTCACTGATGGACCTCTCTCCACCCCTCTGTAGCCCACCCTCCTACTCTCCACTTCCATAGGATCAGATTTCTCAGGTTTCATGTGAGTGTGACTGCACAGTCTTTCTGTGCCTGGCTTATCTCACAAAACTCAAGGACCCCCAGTTCCATCTGCACTGGTGCTAATGATAGTGTGTTAACACAGTGCTGGGTTAGGATTAGGGTTAGGAGGTCCTTGATAGAAAGCAAAAGAAAGAAAGGAAAGGAAACAAATGAAAAAGAAGCCATGAAACTTCTGCTGCTGGATGGCAACAGGGCCTCACATCCACAAAGCCCCAAAGGGTCTCCCAAACAGTTACAATTGATTTTTAAAATTCAATAGAGTTGCAGGATACAAAGTCAACCTGCACAAACGAGGATCATTTCTCTACACTTATAAGAACTTTCTGCAAAGAAGACCAAGAGAACAACCCCATTGACAGCAGCTAGAAAAAAAGAAACCATTTAGAAATACACTCAACCCAGGAGGTGAGGCCTGTGCCCTGTAAACTGTAAAACTCTAATGAAAGAAATGGAAGAAGACACAAGTAGATGGAAAGACAACCTGCGTTCAAGGACTGGCAGAATTCACTGTTCAAGTGTCCGTGCTACTCAAAATAACCTAGAATCAAGGCAACCGTATCAAAATCCCAGTGTTATTTTTCATAGATACAGTAAAACTGTAGCAGAACAAAGGAACCCTTGACACTCAGGAGCTGACAGGCCATGGCTCTGCAGGCTGCCACACAGCAGCTCTGCTCACTGACACTTCAACCCAGAGGCCTGCAGCAGCTGCGGGTACTGTGACAGATAACCACGGGAGCAGAAGCTGAAACAAAGCACCAGGGACAGAAGAACCCCCTTTCAGCTTGGTGCAATGGAAGTCCCTCAGCTGTTGACAAGCTTGTACCTGTGTAAGGAATGTAAGATGCACCCTCCAGTAGAACTGCACCAATTCCCTGGCCTTGATGGACCCCAAACTGGCTCAAGTATTAAAGTAAAAGCCTGCTACCCTCGGGGCTCAGACTTTGGGAATTATCCCTCTGGGCCTTGGCACTGCTGATAAAGTGTTGTGTCCAGATCTTGTGTCCTGACCCTCATTCCATGCTACTAAACAATCCTACAAGAACAGGAAAAACCCTGAATAGCCAAGGCAATCATGAGCAGAAAGAAGAACACTGCAGGCATCACACTACCTAATTTTAAATTATGCTGCAAAGCAACAGTAATTAAAACAGCATGGTAATGACATAAAAATAGACACATCACCAATGGAAGATAAAAGAGAGCTCAGAAATGAACCCCCACACTTGCAGCCAACTGATTTTCTACAATGGGAAAAGGACTGTCTCTTCAATAAACAATGTCAGTAATTGTTGAACATCCATATGCAAGAGAACAAAAAGCCCAACTCAAATGGATGAAAGACTTAAAACTCAAGAGCTGCAGCTGTACATAAACTATCTGGAGAAAACATAGGAGAAAAAACAGCCTAACATTGGTCTGGGCGATGATTTCTTAGATCCTTTGATCCCAGAAGCTGCTGATAAAGATCATGATTTACACATTTTCAGTTGGAGCCATAGAGACCTGCACAGGATCATCCCGTTTCCTTAGTCAAAGAGAAAAAGGACAGGAGAGATAAGAGCTCATCTGTCTCAGGGGTCACTGTGAGGACCAAGGAAGACAAAGAAGACCAAGAGAACAATCCCATTGACAGCAGCTAGAAAAAAAGAAACCACTTTGAAATACACTCAAAGAAGAAAAGTCACAAATAGTGGGAGGCTGGAGGCTGGAGGCTGGAGAGGGGACTCAGGCTGCCTCTCCACCTCAGCGCCAAGCAACACGTGCTGGGGCCAGGCCGCTCAGCAGGGCAGGCTTCCTTACCACGCGCCTTCTCTCCTATGTCTACTGTGAGTTACATCAGGACTTCCGAATCGAAAGGGAGATAGAAAAGATTTCCTTAGTGACTTCCATTTCTGGCCAAAATGGCTAAGTGGGGACAGACTGATTCTCCCTCCTGAAAAGTGTCATGCAAATCCGGAAACACGCCGAGACACAGCCTCCAGGAAAGAAGGCCCCGGGTTTCTGACAGATGGGAAATGAAAGAGAGGAGCCGGCCTCAGCTTGCTGCCGTGAAGTCTCCAGGCCACGTGAATGACGGGAACCCAGAGGGGCCCAGGTGATTCCTGAACTGAAGAGAAGGAGCAGGAGTGTGGGCAGAAGGATGCAGTTTACAGTCCTCAGCTCAAGCAAGGGGGTGCAGGAGGGGACACAGCAGGAAGGACAGGCACTCTGGAGACCTGCCAGGGGTCCCATGGGAACGTCAGCTCCACTCACAAAGCCACACCTGTGGGAAACTGTGGAAGAGAGGGAAGGAACTAGAGAGCAAGGACCCTGACACATAGGCAGAGAACAGTGCCTTCCACACACAGCTGGTCTACACAATGGTAGGACCCAGGGACACAAGGTACACAGAAGGGGCCTACGTCCTGTAGGGGGACAATGGGTCCTAGAGAGAGCACATTATTGGTTCCATGTAATAAATCTTAAAAGTAAGATGTGAAGGCCGAGTGTGCCTGATTTAAAGTGCTTAGGACCACAAGTGTTTCAGATTTGGGGTTTTGGATTGTGCAATATTTGCATAGACTTTACCAGTTGAGCATCCTAATGTGTAGATTTGAACCCTAAATGTCCTGACATCTAAACATTTTGATTACTATATCTGTGCTAAAAACATTCCAGATTTTGGAACATTTTAGATTTCAGATTTTTTTAGATTAGGGGCACTCAACCTGTATTTTCAAGTGACTTAACTGAGTTCCAGAAACCATTCCTTGGAATATGCACAGGAAGAGAAATATCCAGCATTTGCAAGGTAAAATTCACCACCAAACTGGAATCTGAGCAAACACCACCAGGCCTGAGAGGAGGAGGGACGCATAGTTAGTCAACGGGGAAACTATCTATTGAAGCTGAGCCAAAACTGACCCAGCTTTTAAAATCAGCAAATATGAACATAAGAGTCACGACAGCTGTCCTTCGTACAGACAGATTAAGTGAAAACATGAACCATACTAAGACCCAAATTGAAATTCTACACAGAAAAAGAATTACATGCAAGATAAAAAAGATGCTGGCTAGGATCAACAACAAATCAGTCATTACAGAGGAAAATGCTAGTGAACTTGAAGAAATAAGAAGATAAATAATTCAAAACAAAACAGAGGAAATGGAATTGCAAGAAAACAACAAAACATCGGTGACATTTGTGAAACTCCAGCAGCTTAATATGTAAGCACTTGGAACCCTGGGAGGAGAGGAAGATGACTATGCAGAAAAATATTTGAAGAAATGCCCTCAAATTTCCAAATTTGATGAAAAAGATAGACCTACAGTTAGTTATAAAAATCTCATTAAAGCTCATGCACAGGAGAAAGAAAGAAGATCACTCACAAGGCACCCAGCAACCAGATTATCTAAAACCAGTGATAAAGAGAAAATCTCAAAAGCCCCCAGAGAAAAGAAACTTGCTTGTACAAAAAAAGAAAGATAAAGATGGCAGAACACTTATCGTTATTAAGAACATGAGCTGCAAAATCAGTGGAACCACATCTTTAAAGTGCTGAAAGATAAGTCTGTTGACCTAGAATTTTACAGCAAGTAAAGATGTCTCCCAAAAATGAAAGTGAAAGATTCCAGACAATGTGGAGAGAGTATCCTACACCACCTAAAACTACTACTAAATTAGCAAAACAGGATTATAATTAACAAGCAAATGATGGAACTAAAACCAGAAAAAGTTCTTCATACACATGCAGTAGATAAAAAGGAAAGGGGGTTAAATAACAGATGAGACTAACAGAAAACAAAAAGAATTTTTTTTTAAGAACAGAACTGTATAAATAATAACATTAAATGTAAATGATCTAAAATCCCAAACAAAGGCAGAGATTGTCAGATTGAGAAAAAACAACTAAATGCCCTATAAATATACAGACACAAATGAGTTGAAAGTCTAAGGATAGAAAGATATTACCATGTTAATACCAATCAAAAACAGCTGAATGTCTACGTTAATATCACACAAGTTCAATCTCAATGCAAATGATATCACCCCAATAAAGTCATTTTATAATAACAAAGTGATCAATTTACTAAAAGGTAGAAATATTCTAGACATTTATACAAATATTGATGTGGCCTCACCAAAAACAAAAGAAAAAAATCCTTAAAACATAAACTAATAAAGGTGCAGGAGAAAGACAAATTCACAATTCCAGTTACAGATTTTAATAGTTCTCTTTCAATTTACCGAATAAATAGGAAGAAAACTCATATAACTGTAAGAGACTTGAACAATGCTACCGCTCATCTAGATGGGATTAACATTTTGAGGCATGCCAATGAACACCAGTAGAACACATGGTTTTCAAGTGCACTGGAATATTTACCAAGATAGACCATATTCTGAGCCACAAAACAAGTCTTACTAAATTTAAAAATATGCAAGTTGTTCAGCTTGTTTTCTGATTACAAGGGAATTAAATCAACCATAAAAAGTAGCAAGATTTCTGGATATTTCCAATGATTTGGAAACCACTAAATACTTTATGTGACTCATGGGTCAAAAAATAATACACACTCGTGGGTCAAAATAGTAATACAAAGGAAAATCAGAAAATATTTTGAACTGAGTTCAAGTGAAAACACAACATGCAGAATTTGTCACAAAAGGAAAATTTGTCACTAAAGCAACCCACTTACTGTGGAATTTATCATGCTAAATATCCATATTAGAAAGGAAAAGCTTAAATTAATGACTTTTGCTCTTACTTTAAAAGTAGGAAAGAGCAGTAAATTAAATTCAAAGTAAAGTAACAGAAACATTAAAATCAGAGCAGAAATCAATAAAATAGGAAGGAAAAGAAGCATAGAGAAGAGTGAAGTCACAAGTTAATTATCTCAGAACACCCATGAAACACTGATTCTGGCCAGACCAGCCCTGTCCAGGCTCCCTTCGGGAAGTCTTTTCTTTTTTCTTTTTATTTTTTTGTAGTTGTAAATGGATAGATACCTCTATTTGTTTATTTTTATGTGGTGTGGAGGATCAAACCCATGCTAGGCAAGCACTCTGCCACTAAGCCACAGCCCAGCCCCTTCTAGAATTCTTACAGTCTGGTTTAACATTCGTAGTAAAGATCCACTTGAGACACTATTCTCACCCAGTGGCCAGGGTGGAGCAAAGTTGTTTATTTTTCCTGCATGCAGATATCCACAGTGTACCATTCTGCTCTCTAAAAGCCACTATGAAGAGAACTAAGAGATCAAGCCACAGATGAGAAGAAAGCTCTTGTAAATCACAAATATGACAAAGGAATTTACGCAGAACCCTCAACTCCAGAGAATACGAGCAAGCCACTTAATTCGTCACTTTTTTTATGGACTCTTGAGCAAAAAACATGAGGCAAGTGCAAAGATGTAAACCTCATTAGCCACTAGAAGAGTCCAAGGCTACACCGCAACAGGCAAGCCCAAGCCTGCCAAAGTGGCCCCTCCTTGAGACTGAGCCTTTTGAGTGTTGGCAAGGCCTTGGAGGAACCAGTAGCTTTATACACTGTGGGCGACATGGAAGATTCTAACACCTCATGGGAAATAGTTTGACAGATTAAACGTTAAAAAGTTAACCATACCTACCACATGACCCAGATATCCCAGTCCTAGGTATCTACCTGCCTTATGTGAGATGCAAGCTGTGTCCATGAAAGACTGCTGTTACACCACCTCTGAAGGATCCCCGGCTTTGGCTCTATGTGAAGGATAATCTACCATTTAACTGTCTTTGCTCTCTATGCCCAGGCACCCTTGATGGTGTCAACTGCGCTGCTTATGGCTCTTCCTAGGGTTAGAGCACCATGAAGTGAGAGCCCAGTGCATGTCCTCAGATTTCAGGTGTGCAAAGGCTCAGAGAGGCAATGGCTGGCCATCAGGAGGCCCAGCTCAGCGAACGCTGGGTCTAGTGCACTATTTCTTCCTTCCCTGTCTTGACTTCCATGGGTAACCCTCCTGGGGAGCTTTTCCCCATCTGAACATGTACAGTTATGAGGCCTTGCAAGGGCCCAGGCTTCTGAACCCTTTTACTTAAGAAAAATACACGGCTGCTCTGGTGCGGGCATGTGTTGTCAGACGTAACTGCAAGCTGCTGTGATATCTAAATGCCTTGTGATCTCTTAATACCATATTTACATCTCTCATTAGAAAAGGAAGACCCAGATACAGACAGAACCTACACATTCTGCACACTGTATCTCTATGAGATGAAAATGATAAAACTTTTGAAAGCCTCAAAATAGTGGGACAAAGATGAGGGAGGAGTAGCATGACTTCCTGTCTCTGCCTGTTGACTAACCACAGATTTCCAGGGCCAGGATCAGACAGCATCTGATCTGGTGGTCCTGCAAAATCCCAGACAGTCTATCTCCACCACAGAGTAGATGTGAGACCACTCCTTGAAACCCACAGGAGATCTGACACATAAGCCCTGCAAATATAAAAACCCTCAGATGCCGGGTCCCTTCTGTACCCATACTAAAGTGGTGCAGTATTCGCATAGATTCTACACACATCCTCTCACACACTTTAAATTGTGTCTAGATGACTTACATAACACAGTGCAAATACTATGGAAATAGTTGTTTTGAAGTCCTCGGTTCAGGGAACGATGACAGGAAAAAAGCATCTGTAAATGTTCAGATTAGCTGCAATTTTTTTCCAAATAATTTTGATCCACAGTCAGTTAAATCAGTTAAATGAATATAGGGCCAATGAATATGGAAGACTAACTGTGGTGCACTGGAGGTACAGCTTGTTACTTAAAAAAAAGTAATCTAAGAAATAAAACCAGAAAAACAATTACTACTCATTTACTGCTTTCTATTCCTGGAAATTAACTTATGCAGGAGTTTATATTCATTTTATGTATTTTACTCAAAAAACAAGGACAATTAAAAACTTTAAAACCAATAAAATGTAAAGCCAAAATATCATAAATAGATTTTCACTAATATCCTGGAAGTCATTAAAGCAATTTATGTTTTATGCATTGCATTAAACTTTCTAAAAACCTTCATGATGATTTAAGTTCTGGGTAGTAAAATGAATTTACATTTTTTATTTATATGGGTGCCTTTTCCTACTTCTTTTGGAAATAACCGACCAAACAAGTGAGGTTCTCATTTACTATGCAGAACAAGAGTGGGCAAGAGAAACTGAATTGGACACATCCTTCCCGTATGAAGAATTGGTGCAGTGACCTTCGGGCTGGTTCACCAGGCTGCACGAAGCCCAGAGGACGTCAGAAGTGGCCCTTGACACCGTGCTCACATGGAGAAGAGAGCCAGGAAGCAGCCTGGCATAACAGCAAGGGCCAAGAACTGGGCGTCAGAGGATGAGGATTCTCTCACTAACCGGCTCCATTTTTTTGGATCCCAGTTTTTAAGAAAATGAGGAGGTTGAAAGAAATGACCCCTGAGGTTAAACACTGGTTCTAAATGTGGCCTTTAGGGATGAAGGATTCTGTAGCACAGGAGGAACTGGACTCTACCCCAGAAGATGACACTGCAGAACAGGAAGCCGGCGCTCAGAAGAGAAGGCAGCTCAGAGATGGTGCGCAGAGGTATCAGAGCAGATCTCAACTTAAAACCAACCCCCCCCCCCAAGAACTATCCTGTGCCCCTGGGGTGTGGGGGAACCCTCCTAAGGGAACTCTGGCTCCGTGACATCCTGTGGCCGAGGGGCACTGGTTCTGGAGCTGCGTGTGTGAGAAAGGAGACAGAAAGGAGCCCTGCTATGGCATGCCACCATCACTAAAGTCACAAGCCTCAGGGAGCTTGTCTTGGCCAGGGTGGCCTGGGGACCAGTGGAACACTTGGTCATGTGTGGGAAGGACTCCCACAGAAGGGAGCCCGGGCCGAGCTATGTCTGAACATTGAGAAACTGTGGACATCAGAGGGGTGCTGAGCTCTGTGTGGACCTAGGAGAAGTGTGGACGGGGACGCAACGCCCCAGGAAGGCGGAGGTCTGCGTGTGAGGAAGAGGCAGCGGCAGGGACAGGGGTGTAGAAAAGGGAGACAGAGGCTATCTGAAGAGAGGGAGAACCGGGAATCAGATGTTGCTTTTTTAAAAGTATTTTTTAGTTGTAGACAGACACTTTATTTTATTTATTTTTATGTGGTGCTGAGGATCAGACCCAGTGCCTCACACGTCCCAGGCAAGTGGTCTGCCACTGAGCCCCAGCCCCAGCCCAGATGTTGCTCTTAATAAGAGGGAAAAAAAGGAACAAATGAAAACCATTAGATGATCCAACTGATTGAAAAATGTGATTTGGAGACTATGACACCTCAGGAAAATGAAGGTGGGCAGGAGCAGAAGAACTGGCAGAAGAGGAGACGAAACAGAGATCGAGTTCCAATCAAAAGAAAGAAAGGCCCCCAACATGAGGACAAAGTCTTGACGGGAAGACAGTAGATGACAGCAATGTCGGAGGAGGGAAACGGGGAACCATTCTGTCCTGGACGTGGGACAAGGCGAGGAGAGCAGTACTCTTGGTGAAACACTTGGGGTCAGAAGAGCAAGCTGCAGAGCTATATTAGAAACCCACCACCCACCTCTAGACCAAGGAGAGAGCCCACACAACGGTCTGACTCGGCGCTGGACTCACTAGGGAAGGAAGCAGGGAGCTGCAGGCCAGGGAGGTCTGGGTTAAGCTCCTGTCGAACACTTACACAGGCAGGCGACACATGTGGATGTCCCCGAGAGGAGCCCAAGGGTGGCAGATTCTGGGGAGAGGAGCAGCAAGGTCACCACAGCAGCTAGGAAGGGACAGGACCTTTGAAACTGAGAAATTGCAAAGACAGCCTCCCAGTCTATGTACAAGGCTCCCAAGGCCCTGGTTGCACCCAGAGTCACATGGGGCTGGGAGACTCCAAACCACCTCAATAGGGACAAAAGAACAAACTGACATCTGAGTTGCCAATTACTCCCTAAGACAAGCAATCAGCAAAACAGTAAAAGGATCCAGAGTTTCCACAACCACAGTCATCATGTCCAGAATATGTAAAATTATCCAGCCCACAAAGAAATACTAAAATGTGGCCATTACTGAAAAAGAAAATACAGTTGACATAGAACAACTCCAAGATGACTCAGATGTTAGAATTGTCACGCAAAGATTTTAAAGTGGCATCATAATTGGATCCCTTAATTAAAGGAAAAAGAACTGTAATCCCAGAGACTCGGGAGGCTGAGGCAAGAGGATCAAAAATTCAAGGCCAGCCTCAGCAACTTAATGAGATCCTCAGAAACTTAGGGAGACCCTGCCTCAAATTTTTAAAACATAAACTTAAAGGACTGAGGTTGTGGCTTAAATACTTTAAAAATAAAAGGGTTGGGTATGTAGCCAGTGGTAAAGTATCCTGGGTTCAATCCCTAATACCAAAAAAAAAAAAAAAGTAAAAGATCTCATGATGAATAAAAACTAGTAAATTCAAAATAAAAAGTAAAATAAAGAAAATAAAAAGTATAATAAAGAACAAAGTGGAAATTCTAGAATTAACAAAGCAATATCTGAAATAAACCTCTGAATGTGCAAACAGCAGAATGGAGGAGACATAAAAGTCACTGAATGTGAAGATAAAGGATCAGAAATTGTATTCAAAGACTGAAAAATAATTTGCAAAAAATGAGGAGTCTCAGAGGCCAATAGAAGAATAGGAACTTTATATATAACAGATGTATAATTGTCATCCAAACAGATTAAGAATTGGATCAAAAAATAGGCAATGGCTGCAAATCCTCAAATAAGGTACACTTAAAGACTCAGGATGATCTCTGAACCCCTAACAGTATAAATAAGAAGAAAACCACATCCAGGCACATAGCAGTCAACGACCGGAAACCAAAGACAACGAGAAGGTCCTGAAAACAGACTGAGAAAAATGGCACAATGCAGATAGGGAACGACACAGCAAACCACTTCCCTCCCTCCCACAGGAAAACCTGACACCTAAGACTAATGGAACCCCATCCCTGAAGGCGGAGAGGAACAGAATCCTGCCCACTCAGAACTGTTATGGGGGTGGGGGATGCAGGGGGGCTTGCTTGTACTGTTTCATGAAGTGCCTTCCTACTGGCAGAATGACTTCCAATGGTACAGTTTTCCCCTTCATGCCCTCAAGGGAAATGGCAGACAGGCCAGGCACATGGCCCGCAGCCCCCCTCTGCTGCCCTGTCCTGGGGTGAAGTCACGCTAGAAGTACAAAGTGAGAGACTCAGAAAGTTCTCGGAAAGAATGCCCCCAGAGCTGGCAGGAGTCAGCAGGCCTGGGCAGCAAGCTTGGCGCTGTGGAAAATGCCCTTGGTGGTTGGGGTCAGCTTTAAGCCAACACCCGGGGGCTTTTTTACCACATGAACCTGTGAAGGAAGCGCCAGTGTTCTGGCAATTCACGGGCAGAAAGTCATGCTCTGTCCCCACAACAGTGCCAGGTGCTGAGCACTGCCTGACCTCCTGCTCATGCGAGGCTCCCACGGGGGTCACCAAGACACAGTGATTACCAATCTCGCCATTTATAGAGGAGCACCTGGGGACTCCCCCAACCTCCCGGGACTGCAGCAGCTCAGTCAAGACAAAACCCAGCTCGTGGTCTCACGGGTGGTGACAACAGCAAAGGCCTCGCAGCAAACCAGCACAGCCTGGTCTGTTGAGACAAGGGAAGGCTAGGGTGAGAACTAAAGGTGCCATGTTAAACACTCACTTCCACCAACAGAAAGAACAGTCTTTGATCTTTACCCTCAGGCTGCTGTGCCTGGCTGTGCGTTAAACTGACAGGATCTTGGCTGGCTCACCGGGAGTTCTCACTTGAAAAGCTGGCGAGCAAAGGAACCTCAAAAGGAAGAAGGTGCTGAGAGACCTGTTCTAGTGACCATGGTTTCATTGAAGGATCCACCAGTGGGTATTATAAATTTATAAATCAGTAGACAGTAAAATTGTGTGATATGTGTGCAACTGTTTTCTCAAGAGGTGAAGAATGGGGAAGAAAAATATTTAAAGAAATAAGGATGCCAAATCTCCAAATATGGTGAAAGAATTTAAGGTCTCAAGAATTCTACCTCCTGCAGGATAAATAAACCCATGGCTAGGCACATCCTAGTCAAATGTGGAAAACTAAAGGAAGGAGGAAATCTTAAAAGACAGAGAAAAGCGCAAACAGGCATAAAATATCAGTTTTGAAGAACTGAGATAAAATGAGGCCTCTGATTATACGTGATGTAAAGACCTTTTTGTGTTACAAATATATAATATATATTGAACTTTTCCCATATCTCGACAACCTTGTCCATGCTGGGCATCAAGCTCTATCCCATAGTGACCTAGACTCTGCCTGCTAAACAATAATGCAGTGCTGCATAGGTTCTCCCGAGGGTTGGGTAAGATGAGGCCACACTCCAGTCACTTTTTCCAGATCTATAAAGAGAAATTAAATCAGGTCCTTTGTCACTTGCTCCTTGCAGGATCTCTAGCTTATTAACATGTGTCTCTCTACAAAGCCCACATTCTAAGGAGCATACCACCCTGCCCATGTTCTCTGGGACCTGCTCCTCAGGAGCAGACTGTCTAGGAAAGGGGGTGACCATGTAAAAAGTGGCTGGTATCCAAACCTGTGCACTATGTGCCGCAGTAAATGGAAGGGATAAAGTGAAGTCCTCCCATCCCTGATTTGGGGAGTTCCAGAGGAGCGTGATGCCTCTCCCTGTGTGGCAGGTCCTGCTGTCAGCCCCACACGTGGACTGTTTCCTGAACTTCACAGTACGTCTACAGTGAAGGCCCCATGAAACTTGAACACTGAGACTAATTTATCCACGATGACACCAGGTCAGTTGGGTCCCAAGTCCAAGCTCTAGACAGCTAGCTCTAGGTGTCCTGAGGCTGGAGAGACAACCTGACTTATTGCCTAAGGTAATGTGGACCACAAGCTGCCACAGAAGTTTCCTCTTGAAACCTGAGACTGAAGGAAGAGCCTCTGCTCGGGCTGCCATTATCTTTACCTGGGTGCCTTTGCTCTGTCCGGGAAGTAAGTTCAGGCTTCCAGCACTAAAGTTCCAGTCACATGTTCAAACTTCACATTTTTCATAAAACTCAATTTGGTATCCTTTGCTCAAGAATGGATGCCCCCTTTTAAGTTTCCAACTACAACGTAGGAAAGTTATCCATCAGGCTGTGGGCAGTACCCACTGTCAGTCTAGGCTCAGCTATTTGGAGAACAGCCCTGGTGGTTGGCCAGGACGTGATGAACACCAGCCCCTGTGCCCAGCATAAAACACAGCTGGGGTAAGAGCTGGGCTATCTGAACTTACCCACCCCATGTGGCTATAACTCCTGGAGTTTTCTTCTCAGGAGCAGTGACTCCTGCCTATACCAGGGTGACAGTGTGCACAGTTACCCTCTGTGGTCCTTAGCAGACTGCCCCACAGGCAGAAACTAGGAAGCTACAACAAAGGCCTTTTGCTTCTCATTTCTGAGGCTCGGTGTTCAAGGATGGGCAGAGTGGTAACACATCTAAGTGCAGCTAAGGTCAACCATCATGTAACCAGTGGAAAGAGAAAGACAAAAAGTGCTTCTCAAGAAACATCAGCACAAGAACAAATCACAATGACATGGCCAGTTTCAAATGCTTCAGCAGTAATCAGCGGAGGATGAGACAAGACAAAGCGGCCCAGCCAGCACAAGTTCCCGAGAGGTCCCAGCCTTCCCCCAGGGAAGGCTCCAATGCAAACACCAGCTCCCAGCAAACTTGTTTCAAACTCCTAATGAAATAAACCGGCATTATTGAGGTTGATATTTTAATTTAAAATGTTGCATCCTAAATCCCACATGATCTTTCCAGTATTCTCCAATGTAAATTGTCCACCGGCTGCTGCCTTTATGTCCGTCATTCCCCAGAGCACCCAGGGACATCTGTCCCCTGTCATTTCCATCTCCAACAATGCCAATGAACCACAATAACATTCAACACAAACTACAAACTTTGAAAGCAAACTACACATTGTGTGGATTCTTCTTTGAGAAAAGGAATTGGCCTGTGTTCTCTTAGCTAACAAACAGCCATGGTCTCACAGTCAGCAATGGTCAGTCACCATAGATCTTAAAGCACAGCAAAGGGGCAGTGGCTAGAAGTGGGTTAGAACGAAAGTAATGACCAACTTTTCATTTGGGTTCTCAGTTCTTGGAACTTCATAGGGGCTTCTGTTTGCTAAATGAATATTAATGGTGACTGTATTTTGAATTAACATGAGTCCATGGACCAGGTTTTGGTTGGACACTTCATGGATGCACAGGGTAATCACCGACTCTCGATGAACAGGTTCTCCAGTACCTTCTCAGTTGTTGGTGTGTGTTCCAACACTTTCCAGAAAGGTTTATTGGTGTCAATACCCTGCAGTCCAATTCTGCCAAGAAGCCACTTTAACACAGGAGCCAAAGGCAGTTTTTAAAAGAAATTACTGGATGATCTGCTGAACTGCACAGATATCTACACTACATAATCACTGATGTGTGAAACTTTATTATTTTTCATTTAAAATCGGATAATGTCAGCTACTATGTATTAAAAAGACATTTCCTATGGATATTAAATAAAGTAAATGTGAAACATGTAACTACTAGAATCATAGTTAATGAGAACAGAGATCAGAGATATGACTTCCTGATTCAAATATTTCATCGAAATCTAATAGCAGAAGGAAATACTGGATATTACTCAGCTGAAAGTATTCAGCCCTAAATCCTCATCTTACATAACTGTACCAGACCACAAGTTCCTTTATCCCTGGAATGGATCCAACACCATCACTCCAACTCCACCCAAGCCCCAAACCCTAACAAGTAGATATTAATGAGAACATTTCAATAGGCTAATAAACATGCATATAGAATGTATATGCAGAAATAGGTGTAACGTTGGACAAAATTCTAGACATAGATTCAGGTTTCACTTTCTGCCTTTCAGATTTAAAAAGAAAATACAAACACTCTAAAATATTTTAAAAGGACATTGATCCATGTATTGCTGTGTCTTTCCTATGTAAAAAAAAAAAAAAAAAAAAAAACACCAGGTAAGGAATTTCCTTACAATTACGACCTAAATCAAAGCCGAGAAAAGGGAAAAGAGAGGGGGACTGGTGGGCAAGGCCCAGGAAGGCTGGTCCAGGTGCTCAAGGCACGTGGGCGAATTGTGAGCTCTTTTTTTCCCGCCTGGAAGTAGACGTGTCCAGTATTCACGTTCCCTGCACACTCTGGCCCTGGAGAGGTGCCGCAAGGGTTCCTCAGGCATTGCCCTTCCTACTTTCTCTGGACCTCAATAATTTCCTGGAAATAATCCCACGCACGAGTTGGTCCATTAAAGTTAATGAAGCACGTGTCCGCGGTGCGGAAAAGAACTGCCTCCTGGGGGGAGCCCCACGCGCTTCAGGTACGCCTCCTCTGCAAGCTCCCCCCAAGGGATTTGCACCCGCGGACCCTCACCACAGACTTCTCCCCGGCAACTCGTCAACGGGGAAACAGCTGTGTCTTCCAGACCCGCCCAGGGTAGCCAGGGGCAGGTGCCCAGGCAGAGCAGGGCGGCTGGCTGTGGGTCCATTACACATTTCACATCTAGCAAACCCCGGAGGGCTGCCGAACAACCTTCTAGCTGAAGGAGCGCGCCTAGGCTGGGACCCGGCTGGGACCCGCGGGCAGACCCGCGTCTGCTCTGACCTGCAAACTGGACCCTCGACCCGCTCTCCAGACGCGCACAAGCCCCTTCCGTCGCGGATCCCTTACCTTGTGGCCTTTCCCGGGGGGACACCTGATGTTATTGGAGGCTCCAGCTGTTTGATTCATGTCCAGAGGAAGTTGGGGGTTCCGGATTCGCTTGAGAACTTCTCGGCGCGTGGAGGCTGGCGGCACAGGAGCGCACCTCTGATGAGGTGCAAGGTGAGTCCTCCCTCTCCAGGTGGTCGCAGCGAGGGCGAGGGCGAAGGGAGTCTTAACGCTGCGGGTTTCTGTTAGGCTCCTCGCCTAGGGACGACAAAATCCGCAGCCCCGCGCTGGAGGAGAAGCAGCTGCCTGGACCCCGGAGGGAGCCCGGGGCCGGCGCCAGCGGCTCCAAGGGCGCTCTGCCCAGGACTGCCTTCCTGGGAAACAGTCCAGGACTCAAGACCAGAGGCCCGAGCAAACCCAAAGGAGCTCAGAGGAGGGGCGAAGAGGTGTGTTCGGGAGCGGGGTGTGTAGGGCTGAGCTCTTCCCTGCGCAAAGGGAGGGGAAACCCGCGAAAGCCCAGAAAGAGATGCGCGCCCTCACGCGCTCGTGCCACGCTGCGGGGCAGCGCCGCCGCTGTGAGGGACTCCGGGGCTGGCCCTCTGCTCCAGCACGGACCTTTGCAAACCCCTCCACACCCCCAAAGGCTCCAGCGGAGTGTAATCAGAGCGGATCCCGGCACATCCCTCCGCCGTAGGGGTTAACTGAGACCCGAGTTGCCGGCAACTCCGAGGCGCGGGCGCCCACTCCGGCTTGCAGTGCCTGCTCAGGGCTTCAGTCGCTAAACCTTCTCGGGATGGTCGGGAGGTGGCACGCGAGGCCCTGCCAGAGCCACCGCACAGGCGAAGGCGAGAAAGTGGAGGGGGCGGAGGAGGAGCAGGGATCCTACCTGGGATCCTTGGCACAGTCCCTACAAGCTACTGCTGAGGGATATAAGCACCCTGTCCAAGGGCGGACGCTGTGTGCCAGGAACCAGGTCTCCTTTGGGGCGGCCCCACCTGCTGGACTTGGGCCTTATTATTATTTAGTGGAAGGCAGCAGGGTAAATCTCCTCTTTGTGCAAGAGAAGTCTTTGCTGGTCCCCAAGGCTTACCCTGCCTCCCCTGATGCCGGCCCTGCGGTTGGTGGGTTGGTGTTTTGCCTTGTCTTTCTTTTGGCAACTGTGAAGTTATGATCTAATTAGGCAGCATTTGGACACAGGTGGAAGGAATATTGACCTGTGAGGAAGAAGAAAGAAAAATCAGGAAAGAGCAACTGCTTCATGAAGACTGCATTGCAACATTGCAGAATGAGTCTGAATGGTGATCAGGAGCACATATTAATGAGCATAAGGATATTTTTTTTTTTAGATTTTTTTCTCAGGCAGAGAGAGCTGAGTTTAAATATTCTGGATGGAAAATCAAGGCATGTAATTCAACGTCTACTTGCCAGACCCGATTCCTCAATTTTATCATGTGAAAAGTGCATGAAGAAGTTGGGCTCCTGGATGAGGACCCCAGACTCACTCACTGTGCTTCAGGCACATTGACTTGGCGACATAAGCACCCCATGGGATGCCTCTTTAAGAATAAGAGGAGATTAATTTTAATTCTTAAATTATTTGCTGCTGTTCATCATTTCTTGATATTCCCATTTCCAAGTTGGAATAATCCCCACTTTGTGAGACACATTTTCGAGTTTGCTTGCTTCTGCCTACTGAAGTCAAAAGCAGCTCCACATTTCTGCTGGGTGTGGGCAGATGTTGGTTAGAACCCTGGCTTGGCTCTTGCTAATGTGTATCTTTGTGCAAATTATATTTCTCTCAATGATTCTTAACATCTCTGAGGCAGGTGTTATAGCTGTGTTTTCCAAGTGAGAAAACCAAGGCTTAGAAATGTGGATGTATGGAGGGCCGCTGGCATAGTAGCAAAAGCTCATAAATGGCAGACATTGTTATTGCCCACCGTCTGGAATCCACCCACTTCATGCTAATCCACAGACACTATCACTTGACTCCACTCTCTCTCTGGCCGTGTCTGCTCATGTGCAAGGACCCGTGTGGTCACGTGTGCATTTCCCACTCCTCTTCTAGACCAGGCTCTGATGTGGTGGAGGAAATCAGTCCTGGAGAATGATTCAAGGGAGCAGTTGTCAGTGGCCCAGAGAGACTTCCTATGACCTCCAAGCTGGATGGTTCACCTTGTATAGAAAACATATTTTATTAATCAAGCTTGAAAAGTTACAAAGAAAAAGACAGGAAAGCCATTGATGCCTAATTGATTTTGTGTCACTTGTATACAGGTATGTTTGACTTTGACATAGTCGATTGTGCTTTAGAAAGTTTTTTCTCCATGCTGTGAACAGTTTTATTCCAAAAGATTCCAAGACTTTGGGTTTCACTATTTTTCTTTCATTTTTGAATCCCATCTGCTTTTTTATTGTGTTGTAATTTACATGTAATAAAACCAGCGTAACTCAGTAAAGGGGGGGAAAAATAACCAAACAGCAGGTCTGTCTGGACAGATGCATATGTTGATTAGCCCTCACCCTGTGGGATTCATCCTCACCATCCTCAGAGGGGTGCTTCCTGCCACTTCCCAGGAAACCTACCTCACAAGCAGTAACTTCTGATTTTATCACCCAGTTTTGCTTGCTCTAGAATTTCATATAAATTAAATCATACAATTTGAACTCCTTCACTGAACAGCATTGATGAGTTCCATCATGTTTTTGCATATTTCACTAGTTCCTTCCATGGATGCACCATTATTTATCTATTCTCTTACTAATGAGCATATGTGCTGATCCTAGTTTTTGACTCTAAGGAATCAAAATGAACATTTGTGTATAAGTTTTGCTTGTGAACATGTGCTTTCATTTCTCATTAATATCTAGGAGTGGAAATCAGGGATCCTGAGGTAGATGCAGGTATAGCATTTTAAGGAAATTATCATTTTCCAAATGTCTGTACCATTTTAAACTGCTCATTAATATTTAGCAAATAATCTGAAAACAAGAAGGTCCAGACAAAACACGTTTCCTTTCTGAGTCTCTCAGGATCTGGGATCCAGGCACAGCTTGGCTCTGTCTTCCGCTTCAGGCTCTCCCCCTGGGTGGAAATGAAGTGGGCAGCTGGGACTGTGGTCTCATCAGAGAGCTGTGCTGGGAAATACGGCTGTGGGCAAGATTCAGTTCCTCCAAGACTTTGCATGGAGCCCCAGTTCTGTGATGCTCCCTACTTTCCCTTTCTACATGGGTAGGCTTCATCAGGCAAGTACTCAAGAGGAGCCAGAGACAGTGCAGGCAAGATGGAGGTCACAGTCTGACAGCCGCATCGTGGTATGACAGCCTTCCCTGCACTACATTCCTTAAATTAGGAGCAAGTCATTAGGTCCATCCACACTCACAGGGTATGAGCAGCTGGAGGAAGGATCACTGAGAGCCCTGGGAGAAGCAGTCTGTCAGTCTGCCCTCCAGCCCCCACGGATCTGTGTCCCTTCCCACTGCTCATCAGCAGCTCAGAGTCAGATTCCATACCTGGGTCAGAGCTAGGTGTGAATGAGGTTCCCGGGTGGTGCCCCTGGGGCACAGCCGCTCTCCATTGTTAGACCTGAGAAGGTAAGGAGGCAAGGTGGCCAGCTGGGGTGTGGCTCAGAGGTGGAGCACTGGGCTAGCACAGGTGAACCCTGGTTTCCATCCCTAGTACTGATAGGGGTGGGGTAAGGTGGCTCCCCACCCATTCATCCAGCACAGCAGTGGGACGGGCATGGGCACTAGTGGCAGGGATGCCTGTTCAGGGGGAGGAAGGTGGGATTTCTGAACCAGCCTGCACAGGGGGAGAGTCCTGGCCTGAGCGTGCTCCTCAGGTTCTTCACAGTAGAGGTACTACTGACTTTACTGATTTTCAGGCTGTCTTCTGTGGGCACTGGGAAGCTTGTGTGCAGCCCAGGCTTCAAGAGAGGGGAGTGATATGCGCCTCTGGAGGGCGGGTATGAGTCTTTGGTGTTCCTCTCCATGGGAGGCTGTGTCTTCTCACCCATTTATTCAGTAATTTAATAATATGGCCATGGACTTGTGGATATTTTTCACATTGCAATATATAATATCGTGACTGTTTTGTTTGGGGCTGAAAATGATTCTGGCATTGGTCATTGGTGACCTTCAGTAGCTCCTGGGCACCTTCGTCCTACTTCCATCATCATGTATGTCCACGTGTGTGTGGTGGGTCCTTCCTGACTCTGTGGCAGTATGAAGTGTTTCAGACTTATCTTTACATTTTCTGCCACTAGAATCCTCCACTTCTCCAAGGACCCAGGAAGCAGAGAAAGAGCAAGATATAATCCCCAAGGGCACACCCCTACCTCCTCCAGCCACACCCCACCTACAGTTCAACCCATTGTCCCATTCAAATTAGGAATTCATGAGGTGGATTAATCTACTGCATAGGAGCAGCTCTCGACCTCTGCTCATTTCACCCCTGACCGTCCCCGCGTTGTCTCCCACATGAGCTTGTTGGGGGACACCTCGGATCCCAACCCTAACACACTGTAGCACCCTGTTACGGTGTGGCAGCCCTGAGGGTGTGGTGGTGAGGTGTGGAGGGGGGAAGCAGTCTAGAACATCATAATCGCATCTCAGTCTTTCGGAGAGCTGGTGTCCCTCGGATGTAGTCTTCACAAGTGCCTCAATTTTATTCCCCCCCCACACTTAGGAGGGATAGGCAGGGCAGTGTAGTCAGAGTGTGAAAAGTGGCAGGTGTTCCTCTTGAGAGCAGGTCTTTGGAGGAAGCTGGGTCAGGTCGCAGTGATTACTCTTCCTCACCCTCTGCAGAGGCCATGGTGGTATCTTTCTTGCTCCTTGCTGTGAGAACTTGGCGGGGTCTCTGGAGGTGCAACCCACAGTGTGGGGGCCCTAAGAATGTGACCCAGGAGGCCCCACTCTCGCACCCCTCCACTCAGTCTCAGGCAGGTCACCCCATTGCCTCTGAAGTGATCCCAAGGCTTCGTCTCCCAGTGAGCAGAGCACAGCTGTGACTTCCTGAGTTCTCCTGTTTTTGCCTGTTCCTGAGTGACAGCCTGTCTGGAAACTTAATTCTTGACTGTCCAGCAAATGCTGTTGACTTCCAGCTTACCCAGGCTTTTCCTGAAGGTGTGGAGGTGTAACTTCCAAGCCATCCTCTCAAAGCTAAAACAGTGTCAGTTGGTGTCTTTTTTTTTTTTTTATCTTAGCTTCTCCTGTTGTACTTTTGTTTAGTATTTTTTCCCCCAATTTAAGTCTCTTGTCTCATGTTATGCCATCAGCAGCAAGAGAAACCCAGGTGCCACCTTCCTCACTTCCAGGGAAGCTCAGCTGGAACGGAGACTGTTGGGTACCCCTCTTTTCAGCACAGTTCCAGACCACACTATCACCAAGAGTTTGCCATTTCATGAAAAACATCTCCCTTCTGGTGGGGTTGTTGGGAGCCGTTCTAGAAGCAGCCTACTCTAACCGCAATACATATTTTAGTAATTAATGAGGGTTAGAGCATTCAGAGTAGTGTGGCCAACTACAATGATAAATTGTACTTTTTAATAGTAAAATTTGGAACTTATACATGTGGTAATATTCATTAGAGGCCCACTATTCAACCCTCCACACAATAGTTGCACTATATTAGATTTGAAGGGTCCAATTCGGGGGAGATGAGCAGAAACCTCCTCCTGCTTTCCCTTCCCCTCCACACAGCTCTTTCTTGGGACACTGGTGAGCTATGAAATTAATTGCTCCTGCATCCTGTAGGTCCTGTCTTTCAAATCACCTAAGTATCTTTTCAATGACTCTTAAATTAGAGCACACACAGACCACCCCAGGATGAGCATGACAGAGGAACCCTGAGCTCTGGAAAGTACCCTACACCTACCTGCCAGCTCCCTTTCCTACCAAGAATGAGGAAAGCAGGATTTAAAGCAGGTCGAACATTGGTTTTTCAAAGTAAAATGCAGCCACATATCATTGGCTTCATTTGGCTCCATTTTCTTGCTTCATAAGTGTATACTTTGCATTTCACAAAATTTCATCAGGAACGTAGGCAAACACAAGTGCTGATAGTGAGCAGCAGAGGAAAGAATGAATATCTGGGAATAGCGCTTGCTCCAGTGAATAAGCAATGACCATGGACTTTTTTTTTTTTTTTTTGGCTTACTAAAATATTGTCCATTTCACCTTTAGTCCTGAATCTGAGAGAACAGTGAACCAAATTTGTTGCCATCATTCTAGAAGAGGACAAAGAAATGCACCCAGGGTAGAGAAGGTTGTCTTAGGACGAGCACCTACCACTCCCATGATTAATGTACCACTGGAATGTGGTCACATTTATTGAGCACCTGCTAAGCACTCGATGGGTGCTTCATGGAGCTCCTGGTCCTGCAGAACATTCATTTCCAATATGTATCCGTCACACTGGCAACTAGGTAAATTCTGGAATACTCCTAAATCCAATAAGGTCATGAGAAAATTACTAGCAACTGGCTGGACTCATAATCTGAAGGCTTTGTGTTCTCAGGACCTGTGACTGTCGCATGTGTATGGCTTTGATGCTTTGTCACTCTCTGCCATTGTTAGAGCCCAGTTGATTACATTGCTCCAGGCTAACTGTGAAGGAGTCCACATTGCCCTTGGCAAACAGACCCTGAAGTCAGAAGCTGCCCTAAGCACCCTCTTCTCCAGGATCGATTCTTCCCACCCCGCGCCCCATGCCGTCGCACCCCCACCAGGCCCTGGTGCTCCTCGCCTCCCTGGGCTCCTCACTGCACTGCAGCTCTGCTCTCTGGAGGTGACCGTCCTGCACCTGTGTCCTTGCCTCAGGTCTGTTTAGTCTTCTCAATTGACCACCCGACTATTTAACTTTTAGGTAATTTTCTCAAAACCTCCCACGAAGAAAAAAGTGCCCTTAGAACCTTATGGTAGATGGTGACCAGAATAAGTGCAGCCCTCCAACCCAGGGAAGGTCCTGGAGGTGCGCGGTCCCACTGTCCCTCTGAGCTCCCCCGATCAGCCCGCAGCCTGGCTTGGCTCCCTTCCTTTGGGGCCACTGAGGGAGCCAGAGTGCCACTGTGCCCTGGGACCTCGCCTGCTGCTGCCCGCTGGCGCCCCTGCCCCCCCCAGACGTGGCAGGAGTGCCACCGGGCTTCCCTGGGGGTGCGGGCCTTGCTGGCCGCTGACCCTCCGCAGAGCTTCCTCACGCCCCGCAGGACCGGCTTCCTACTGCTTCGGCCGGTGACCTGCGGGCGGCTTCTCCCTTGTCCCTCGGGGTTCTATTCGCTCCTTTCAATCGACCCTCAATATGAATCCCGTGAGCCTCTGTTTCCTGATGAAGGAAGACGAGCACCTCGTCCCGCTGTCCAGTGGCCTCCTGGCCGCACCTCCCCAGCCCTAGGCCACAGTTCTTAACCTGGAGTCCACTTCTGGGGACAGCCCCCAAGCAAGGCCTGTGAGGAGGCACAGCCTCCCGGCCACCGCCCCAACAGCCTCACAGGATGGAGGCGGCGAAGCACTCACGCCTCACCGGGGAGGCGCAGGGCGCGCTCACGTCTCACGGGGTGCGGTGGCACGGCGCGCTCACGTCTCACGGGGTGAGGTGGCAGGGCGCGCTCACGTCTCACGGGGTGAGGTGGCAGGGCGCGCTCACGTCTCACGTGGGAGCCCACTCGGCGCGCTCACGTTTCACGAGGGAGCCCACTCGGTGCGCTCACGTCTCACCTGGGAGCCCACTCGGCGCGCTCACGTCTCACGGGGTGCGGTGGCAGGGCGCGCTCACGTCTCACGGGGTGCGGTGGCAGGGCGCGCTCACGTCTCACGGGGTGAGGTGGCAGGGCGCGCTCACGTCTCACGGGGTGCGGTGGCAGGGCGCGCTCACGTCTCACGGGGTGAGGTGGCAGGGCGCGCTCACGTCTCACGGGGTGAGGTGGCAGGGCGCGCTCACGTCTCACGTGGGAGCCCACTCGGCGCGCTCACGTCTCACGAGGGAGCCCACTCGGTGCGCTCACGTCTCACCTGGGAGCCCACTCGGCGCGCTCACGTCTCACATGGTGAGGCCGCAGGCCGCGCTCACGTCTCACATGGTGAGGCCGCACGGCGCGCTCACGTCTCACGGGAAGCCCACTCGGCGCGCTCATGTCTCTCATGGGGAGGCGCAGGGCGCGCTCACGTCTCACAGGGTGAGGTGGCACGACGCGTTCACGTCTCACGTGGGAACCCACTCGGCGCGCTCACGTCTCACAGGGTGAGGCGGCACGACGCGCTCACGTCTCACGGGGAGCCCACTCGGCACGCTCACGTCTCACAGGGTGAGGCGGCACGACGCGCTCACGTCTCACTCTCACGGGGGAGACGGCGTGCTTACGTCTCACATGGTGAGGCCACACGGCGTGCTTACGTCTCACGGGGAGCCCACTCGGCGCGCTCACGTCTCACGGGGAGGCGCAGGGCGCGCTCACGTCTCACAGGGTGAGGCGGCACGACGCGCTCACGTCTCACTCTTACGGGGGAGACGGCGTGCTTACGTCTCACAGGGTGAGGCGGCACGACGCGCTCACGTCTCACGGGGGAGCCCACTCGGCACGCTCACGTCTCACAGGGTGAGGCGGCACGACACGCTCACGTCTCATAAGAGAGGAGAAAGCAATCTGCAAGCCTCTCCGTCGTGGCCGGGCAGGAGCAGCGGAGGTGACAGTGACATGCGATGACCTACATTTTGACAGAACTCCCTCCAGACGACTAGTACGGAGCGGTCCCCAGGAGCCGCCTGCAGCGGTAGCGCTGTGTGAACCCTGCGCAGCGCCTGGGACCTGCCTGTGCCCTGGGCCGGGAGCGCGGGAGGCCGGGGCGGGATGGGCTCGTTTGTTCACCTGCGCACAACCGGTTCAGGGTGTGATCACGCTGCTGATAGACTTGCCGAGGAGGTAGCATTTTATTAACAAACATCTATAATTCAGTCTGCGTTCTCGGCAGAGCCTGCAAGGTTGCCCTCTCGTTCTTCAGTTACGAGAATTGCTTGGATATTTGCAGAAAGAGCATCATATCAGAAAATGGTATGTATCATATGTATCATATGTATCAGCATCATATCAGAAAATTCTAGAAAATGACCTGTCCTACCTCCCGGTGATGCCACCTGAGTAGGTGGGTCCCTCCCTTCCCAGCTAATAAAATCCCACTCAGCTTTCAGCCCTAGCAGCCAGATTCCAGGGCACTCCTGAAAGCAGGCAGGTGCTGCTGAACCCACCCTAGGTCAATGCAGTGGGCCGAATCATCACTTCTCACACCCCACAAATGCTGATGAGGCAAAGTCCACTTTTGTTCTCTTCCTATTTTAATTAGATGTTAAAATCATCCTGGCAGAACTCAGCAAGTGACAGGGAGAATTGCCACCTTTTCCCTCGTGATTTGTCCTGTCTGCCAGCGCCCACCTTCCCCCGTGCCCCTAATCTATACCCACTCAGGTGTTCCTGTGCCTGGCCGGCGCCCCTCCCATCCTAGGCTGTGTCTCAGGTACCTCTTTCCTGCACATGGGGCCGCCTCCTTCAGCAAACCTGCACTCTGGCCCTGTCCTCTGAATCTCAGTCTCTTACCCAGTTCCTCCATGAGACCTGCATGCTGTGGCAGAGTCAGTTCCACCAACTCCCATGGGCTAACTTCCTTGGAATTGATATTGATGGTCAATATACATACCTCTGTCAAATATGCTCTTCAAAGTTATAGTCTGCTTCTCTTAAAGTCATTGCCACTATGCAGTTGGAAGATCTGGAATATTTTAATGAAGAAACATGAAAAGACTCTGTACATTGTGTACTACATATATTTAATATATATACATGCACTTTAGGAAAATTAAGTGGATTACTATATTTGGAGGGAGGTTTATTACACAGAACCATATTTATTTTAGAATCTGCTGCTTTGCTTTTATATTCTCTTTGAAGAGGAGTTGACTAAGTGGATCAATAGTGTAAATAAAACTCAACCACTTAAGGGAAAAATGGTCTTTAAACAATTTAAACTATCAATTACCTATCAACATAAAGTTTACCATTTTAGCCATTTCCAAATGTAGGATTCAGTGGCATGAAAGTACACTCACACTGTTGTGTAAACAGCCCATTAACTAGTCCCAGAGTTCTTTATCATACCAAATGCAAACTCCATCTCTCTAATTGTAATGACCCTTATTTGAAAGCCTATTACAGCATTGTGTGCAATGATGGGGCTGGTAATAGCTCCTGTGTTCTTTACTAGGAGAGTAGAAAAGGAAAATGTGCAGAATGCCCATGGAGTGCTGTGTGCTAGGTCGACCAATGCAGGGGAATGGAATGCATCCAGGCAACTTGGCCACCAGGTGTTTGCAAGCTTCTGTGGGGAATCCAGCACTCAGTACTCAGGCTATGCAGATGATTTCTGCTGCAACCATTCAGCTCTGCTGATGTGTAAAAGCAGCCATCGACCCTATGTAAACCAAGGGAAGGGGAGCAGATGTGTTCCAATAAAACTTTATTTGTATGGATTGAAATTTGAATTTCATCATGTTTACACATCGTGAAATATTCTTTTGATAATTTTAAAATGAATTAAAAATGTGAACAACACTCTAATCTCACAGTCTATATGAAAACAGGTGGTAGACTGGAGTTAGCCAGTGAGTCAGAATTTGCTAACCCCTAGGAAAAAAATAAAAGTATGTAACATATAATGTAACTCACCAATATTAAAAATATATGCACCAAAGCAATGATGTCGATTTTCTAGTATATATTTAAGGAGTCCATTTTGCACAATAAAATATTTGTCTGTGGAAGGGGGAAAGGAATGGTAATATAGAGTGGCTATAAAAACTTCTGAACAGGCCAGGTGTGGTGGTGCTCACCTGTAATCCCAGAGGCTCCAGAGGCTGAGGCAGGAGGATCATGAGTTCAAAGCCAGCCTCAGCAACAGTGAGGTGCTAAGCAACTCAGTAAGACCCTGTCTCTAAATAGGGCTGGGGATGTGGCTCAAAGGTTGAGTGCCCCTGAGTGCAATCTCAGGTACTCCCTACCACCTAAAAAAGGGACTGAACATGTAAAAAAAGAAGGTGCTTTTATGGCTATTGGCATTTCTACCAAGTATGATACTTGATATCCTGGTCAGATTACTAAGGCAAGCAAAAGAATTAAGAAGCAAAAAGATAAAAATGAAGTAATACTTGTTGTTTATGGAAGATATGAAGTAAAGAAAACCCTATAGAGTTTTAAAATAAAAGACAAGAGTTTAGAAGTGACCTTAGCATCATCGATACACCAGGGCTCCCCCATAGAAAGCTTGGATTCCTCTCTGGGCTCTTCCTGCTTCCTAATGCTGCCTGCAGGTTCTGCGTCCCCAGGCGTGTGGTATTAGTGATAGGGAGGCAGGAGCTGCAGACAAGGGGGCTCCAATGACCCTGTGGAGCAGTGGTGACCCAGAGGATCAGGAGGATCTGGGGAGATAAGGAGAAGGGTTTATGTTCCTCCAGACTGTCCCTGTCGGCTCAGAGAGGAGAGAAGACCTCCCGAAGCCTGTCTGGGTAAACCAGGCAGGTCAGCCTCGCCCTAGGAAAGAAGTGGGCCGTGAAGCCTGGCCTTCCTCTCTCACAGTGAAGAGGCAGAAATGAGTTTGATCGCCCCTTGTTCTTAACAGCAAAGGAGTGTGCTCTTTGGATTTGGCAGGACCAATTTCACTCTCCATTTGTACCTGCAGATTCAGCTGTAAAACCATTTTCTTAAGTTCTAAAAGCTGAGAAGCCAGTGCTCTAGAGGTGGCTGGCTGTGTCTTTCTGCCTTGGGTTTTGTAACACTAACCACCCAGTGAATTCTGGAATTCCCTGTTAATGAGGCTCCTGGGTGGAAGACACAGAAGGGCAAAGGCAGCCTGTCAGGGGCATGGCATGGGGACGGCAATGCCTGCACCAGAGTCACCCAGTCTATTCTCGTGTGGCCCAAGGGACAGATGGACATCACTTTGATTTGCAAGGGTGCACCATCATGTCCAGTAACAACTGTCCATGACAATATGTAAAGCTGAAAATCCACTGAGTGCAATCTTGCTCTGTCCTACAGATGCCAGGTGGGTGCTCACAGTGTGTTCTGCTGGCACCAGAGTCCAGCATTTGCTTTCCTGAGGCAGAGGGTGGGGTGCAATACCAGCTTCCTGCTTTGCCCTCCCCACACCAGGGCAGGGACAGTACCAGGTCGTTTTGCTGGAAGAGAACAGGTATTACCGCAGGATGTTCCTGTTATCAGGCCACACTACTCCAGGCTCTTTGCCAGGGACGAGCAGGAGGGTTGTGGAGCTCCTGGTTGCATTCTGCAGTGCCCTGTCTTGGGCAGCAAAACAGACATCCAGGGAGCTCCCTGTCCTGCCATCCTCCCCCCGGGGTCCTGGTGTCCTAGGCAGTCTACCTTCTTCTTCTCCCTTAAATCTTCTATGCTGTCTGTGGTTCCCAGTAGACACTGGGAGGAAAGCAACAGGAACCACCCTCACACAGCCACCTGTCCTCATGCCACATCTCACAGGGGGAGAGCCCACCCACAATAAAAAGGTCTGAATCTCTTAGTATATTATCCAAAGTGACCTGAAAACCACTCATTATACCAAGAACCAGGAAAATTACAACATAAGTGGGAAAAATGATTCCAATGGCAAGACGGCTCAGACGTTGGAAGAACCTAACAAGAATTTTAAAACAATGACTATAAAATGCTTCAGGAAGCAGTTATGGATTCTCTTAAAACAAACAAGAAAATCCCACAAAGAAAAAGAAGTTAGAATAAAATGTGAAGTGGAATTAGTAGCATCAAATATAAAACTCTGGGTGGCCTCAGTAGGAGAATGGAGAGGACACAGGGTGGCATCAGTGGACTTGAGGGCTGATGGATACAGGTTACCCTGTCTGAACAAGGTAATGAAAGAGCTAAGGTGTATCCTCGCCTTCCAAGAAAAAAGAGACCTCTAAAGCAGGCAGAGAAGTGACACATTGTTCACAGAGGAACACCCACTCAGATGGCAGCAGAGTCTCATCACAGACCACGGAGGCCAAAGGAAGCAAGCCCTTTCCAAGTGCTGAAAGAGAGTAACTGTCAGCTGCAATTCCACATCCACAGAAGTCATCCTCCAGGAACCAAGAGCAACGAAGATGTTGCCAGATAGAAGGAAGCGAGAGGAATCCATTGCCGGCATAGATCTACCCTTAATGAACGGGAGAGGAAAGTTTTATAAATAAAAATAAAATGATAATAGAGGAAAAATACTAACTTCAGAAAGAAGGAGTGTAGGGATGGATAAAAACATTGCTGAACACAATAGACCATCTTACTCCTCATGAGTCTCTAAAAATCGCATTTAATGGTTGAAGCAAAAATTATGATGTCATCTGATGCGATACTCAAAGCCCATGGAGGAGAGACCTGAGACATCTAAAAACACAGAAGGGTCAAGAGATTGGACAGAGGGAGATTTCTGCACATGCCTCAAAGTGGTAAGGCGCTCGTTCTAGTGACTGCAATAAGTGATGTTTGAATATTCTAACACCTAGAACCACCACTGGAAAACTAGATGAAGAAGTGTACTCAAATATGCTGTAAAAACCAAGCTGGACTCTTAAAACCATGTTCATAGAACCCATAGGAAGGTGAGCAAGAGTAAAATGAAAGAGTAAAACAGACAACAATCAAATAATCATAAAACGGCAGACTTAAGTCCTAATACATCAATGACTGCCTTAGGTAAGTGGTCGGCTAATGATTAGAAGGAAGAGATTGGCAGTTTGGGGAAAACAGCTAACCGTGAGAAGTTCAGAGGAAATGTAAGAATGATATTTTGTACGAGGAGACGAGACATCAGAACCAGACTGTGATCCATGATTCTGTACAGGAGCAGTGAGTGTGCCAAGCAAAATATGGAAGCCACCTACAGCTAGAGGACACTCCTGGGAGAGGAGGGTGGGAGAAGCAAGTGGGTAGAGACTGGAGCTCAGATCTCTGATGTAGCTTCCTAAACAGAACCTGCAGCTATAGGCAAAATGTAGGATAAACGTCTCCTGGGACACTTCTGGGAACACCCACACTGCTTCCCTTGTTTGAAATCATTTATAATTAAGTAAAAAGGTTTTAAACAAAGCAATGACTAAATCATTTGTAGTCTTATAGACCAGTATTAGGAGCTTTGAATTATTTTATTTTTTATATTTTTCATTGACTAATAATAATATATCTACTTATGGGATACAACTTAAATACATTTGAAAGAGAAGGGGATAATATGGTTCTAAGGACTGCAATTGTGTTAGCTTTATGTCACTATGACAAAATACCTGAGAAAAGAAACCTACAAGGAGGAAAGGTTTATTATGGTTCATAGTTTCAGAGGTTTCAGTCTCTGTAACTTAGCCCTGTTGATCTGGGCCTGTGATCGCACAGGACATCATGGTGGCAAGAGTGCATGATGAAGGAAGACTTGACCTCATGGCAGCCAGGAAGGAAAGAGAGAGATGGGAAGAGCTTGGGTCCCAGAATCCCCTTCAAGTTCACACCCACATGTCATGACTTCCTCCCAACAGGACACACCTCCTAAAGATCCACCAATCAGCACCACAGGCTGGTGACCTCTAGAATATGGACTTTGGGCAACATTTAAGATCCAAACCATAGAAATCATGCAGGGGATGAAGATATTTATCTTTTCCTTACCCAGAGCTAGGCTCATGGTCAATGCCCCATAACAAAAACAGATTGTCAAGAGAAAAGCCTACCCATTAATTTAACCTAAGTTTTACCTGATGTGGAGCCTTCAGGTATAAAGTCCCAAAGAAGAAGGAAAAGTTGTGCATTTTTGATGCTGGGTTTGGTGGACAGACAATGGCTGGGGAGAAGGACAGGTGCACAGAAGCTGGATGTGCCTGGGTGGTGGCCAGGTGGGAGGGACCCAGCCAGGCCTGCCAGCTCAGTCTCCTGGCTGGTCCCTTTCCTCCCCTGTTGAGGAGGTGCCTCTTGAATGCAGGTCTCAGGAGCTGCTACAGGGAGCAGGCGGAAGGGGAGAGTGAGCTTCCTGCTCCTGCGTTCTCCAGTGCCATGGTGCTGTTTGGGGAGTAGCATATCCTGAACCCTATCAGGAGGTTGTCTGTAGTTAGGAATTATACTTTTAAGCAGCTGCATAGAAAAAAATGTAAGCTCAAGGCACATACATTGAAAATGATATATGTACTCTAAATTTTTTAAAATCAGTCCCATAGAGACTTAATCTTAAATTAAGTCCAGGTGCAGTTCGTAATTCACTTTTTGTTCTTTTAATCAACTTGGTTGCTAGAAATAACCATGTTCCAGTTTCAAAATACAGAACCCATATTGAGCATGTGTATAGAGCACTAGGGTCTCATCCACTCAGTGAGAAGCAACGGAATCTACTTCTGCCTTATCTCACCATCCAGATGGCTGAATGGTGTGCAGGAATGGCATTTTCATGAGCAGACCAGTGCACTTGAGTGTGTCCCCTTCTGCCCCGCATCCCTTAGCCGCTGTGTACAATGCCTCCCCACTGCAGGCAAGGCCAGGTCTCCAAGTGGATCCTTGCTGTCCATGGTAGTATATTCTAACAGCCCTGTGAACACTGAATTTTATCATCATAGACCAGTGTTCCCAAAGGGCGAGGTTGCCCAGAGCCTCTGGTCAGTATTGTCATCAACAATCAATAGAGTACCCACTTGATGCTTGTTCCTATTTAAAACAAATCGTTCAGTCTGCGTTGTCGATGCATTACCATTGACCCCATGTGCGCTGCCTGGTATGGCCGAGAAGAGCAAGGGGCAGACAGGCTGGACTGCAGTGGGTGGGTCAAGGCTGAGAGGCTGGTCAGGAGGTGGCACCTGGAGTCTGGTGCATCTCCGCGTCCACTGGCTACCCTGACTGTGCCCACGGGCTGGCCCCTAGGTGCTCAGCGACCTGAGCAGTGATTACTGGGTCTTGCCCAGCGGTCTTCACCGGTCCTCGCTCTCCTGCCGCATGCAGTTACATTATCTTACTCAGGATAAACACCAGTGTACTTTACATTTTATTTCTAATTCCTTTATTAAAATAAAGTTGGGTTAAGTAATTTTTCCTAAGTTTTTCTTAAATTTACGATGCTTTAAAACTAAAACAGACTGCATTTTCCTCCTGTTTTAAGAGAAAATGAAGACATAGAATAATTTATTGATGAATAAAATTTAAGAAGAGATGAAGAACTTTTTAATTTAATAAAAATGCTTTTTATTCATTTTATTGAATTATAACAATATTCAACCCTTTCAAATCTGGTTGTTACAGATTCTCTCTACATCATAAGGAATTAAAAGCTGTATTTGATGTAAAAGGCTTAAAAACAAAGATTCATGGTGGTGTATGTCAGATACATTTTATAATAAAAGGGAAATGAGTTTAAAGAATGGAATTATAATACAACATGCAATTTCTTGAATATAGATTAAATTAGAGTTAGAATTATATTCATTCCAGACGAACCTTTGGTTAGAGCTATCTTGAATACTTTTCTCCATAGTGTGAGTTACTATGCATATTCAATACTACTCTGTGCCCAAGAGCCTTGGAATTTCCACAAAGACAGGACCTTTTTCTCTAAAGCAGCCCTATGGTCCTACTTACATGTGCCTTGGAGAATGCAGAGACTTCTGTGAAGCCGGTAGACCTGTGAACTAGTTCCTCCCTAACAGAAGACACCAACGTGATAAGTTTTGTTGTGGAAATGTGCCCAGTGAGCGATGGAATAGGGCATCTGTGGAGAGAAGGAAGGGTCTGGTGGTAGGTGATTCAGCAGCTTCCTGTGAAGGGGAGGTACAGAGGGCTGGGACTCTCTGCTGGGACCCTAACCCCCCTGGAGAGACATCTCTTCATGAGATTCAGTTTATTCCTAAGTAGTGTGTGTGTGTGTGTGTGTGTGTGTGTGTGTGTGTGTCTATTGTAAATGGGATTGCTTTCTTGATTTCTTTCTCTGAAAGCTCACTATTGGTGTATAAAACTTCTACTGATTTTTATATGTTGACTCTGTATCCTGTAACTTAACTAACATGTTTTTTTTCAGTTATAATAGGTTTTTTGTTGGATTCTTTAGGTTATTCTGTGTATAAAATCATGTCATGTGCAAAAAGGGATAATTTGACTTCCACCTTTCCCATTTGGATGTCCTTTTGGTCTCTTGTCTAATCGTTCTTGCTGTGACTTCCAATGCTATGTGAAATAAGAGTGGTAAAATGGACATCCTTGTCTTGTCCTTGATCTTCCTGACCCTAGTGAGCATGATGTCAGCGTTTCCCCACTCTGTAGAATGTTGACATACACAGCCTGTATTGTGTTGAGCTACGTTCCTTCTACACCTAATTTTTCTAAGGTTTTTATCATAAAGATTGTTGAATTTTATTGAATTTTCTTCTGTGATGACTGAGATGATCATACATTTGGGGCCCTTGACTGCATTAATTGATATATGACATTTATTAATTTTTGCATGTTAAAACTTCTTTGCATCCTTGGGATAAATCCCACTTGCTCACAGTATATAAACTTTTTGATTAACTCTTGTATTCAATTTGCTAGAATTTTGTTAAAAATTTTGCATCCATGTCCTTCAGGAGTAAGGGTCTCTGGTTTCCTTTTGTTGTTGTGTCTCTGTCTGGCTTTGGTATCAGGGTAATGGTGGCCTCATAGAATGAGTTTGGAAGACTTCCTTCTCTTTCAGTTTGTTGGAATAGTATAAGAATTGGTGCTAGTATTTCTTTTAAAAAATTGGCAAAATTTAGCAGTGAAGTATCCAATTCTGAGATTCTCCTTGTGGGACATTTTTTGTTACTGATTCAATCCTATTATCCATTATTAATGTGCTCAGATTTTCTAGATCTTCGTGGCTCAGATCTGGTGGGTTAGGGTACCAGAGTCGGTCCTGTCTCCTGGGAGTCCCCGTGTGTTAGCCCAGCCATCCCCAACAGCCCGGCCTTCCTGTTTCAGCTCACACTGGAGGCCAGTGTCCTTTTCCTCCTGTTCGGTACCACATCTTTCAGGGCTGTGCTTTTTGCCATGATTTTGCTGCGTTATAGCAAAGTGCTGTCTGAGTCCAAAAGGCCATCGGGACGTGCTTCACAGAGATAGGCTTCGTTCAGGGTGAGCCACGGTGCTCTGGGCAGTTGGGTGTTAGTGAGTCAATATTAACACATCTAGAACGAGCTTGGTTGGCAAAGGTGTGCTGAGGCCAGGCTGCAGAAACCCGACCCTGTGCTCTCCACAGGGACAGGAGTCCAGCACTGCTAATCCCAGTGACGCTATAGAAGTTCACACTTCAAGGAGAATTGACCATACCTCTTTTGAGTGTTTTAAATTCAACATGTCATTTTGGCTTAAAATTTTAACCACAGTGTAACTGTGTGTATGTATGTGTTCGCAATGAAAGAAAATAAATATGCTCAACTCTCCCAAATTCCTGTGTATCAACAAGTATTTCTAAAGCTCCTACACTGTGTCAGCAGTTTCTTAAGTTCTTTGGGAAACACAGACACAACATATTTATTAATGTGGCTACTAGAAATGCAATCTGATACAGTGCACATTGAGAACAAAAATCCAAGGAATATTGTAATAAGCTAATATTGTAATGAGGCTAATAAGGGTTCATCGTTGTTGCAATGGGCAAAAGGTGTGACTTATGCAGTCAAGGGGGAGAAATAAAGGATGTCTACATGCTTCTGCCCTTTTCAATGCTTTATTCACTCAAATCACTCAATAAAATTTCACTCTATAGGTTCTTAATCAAGAAAACGACAATCCTTAATGCCGGGCACTGCAATAGACATAATCAATTCACAGCAAACAATTCTAGATTAATTAATTCACAGCAAGCAGTTCTAGGTTAATCAGTTCTAAGCACTGCAAACACAATCATGACAGGCTCATGACAGAGGTTCCCTCTGTGGCTAAGTTCAAGTGTCAGGTCAAAAAGTCTCAAGCCTTAAGCTTTAAGTCCAGCAGATGCACCCTCACTCTGACCGCAATGATCAGGTCTGGAACCAAGGCAGGTTTCTCCTGGGGTGGAGCTGACACTGGCTGAGGAGGTGATCCTAGGGAGAAGTTGCAGCTCTCACCAGGGTCAACATGTGACTGTAGAATTGGAGGGTGGTGAGGAAGGTGCAGAGGATCAGCAAATGATGACAAGTGGTGGGATGTCAATCCAGGTCCTCATCAGGCTCTCCAGCTTGTGTGCTGGCTGCATATCTATTAATTTGCTCTATTATTTATACTAAATTTGGGGACTTTTGACCCCCCTTTCAATCCTTATCAGCTACCACTGGATTTCTCAGTGGCATCATTTACCCTGGGGTCAGAAACATCTGGTCTGGTGGCCAAGTCCATATGGCCTGGGCCTAGTCCCATATGCATAAAGGAGAGATAAGGGGAAGAGAGCAGGAGAACAAACGAAGTCTGGGATATATAAAAAGGCAAAACTCTCTCCCTTCTTGGGATACCAGGATACCAGCTGTGGCCCACTTCTCCCTCCCAGAAGTAGTTTGTGTCACCCCTTTTTAAATGAACTTTGCTTTATATGCTTGCCTCAAAGTTATACTTCAACATGTGAGGTTATCACCAGGACAGTCAAACAATGGAGGATGCAGAAGCTAAAATGGTCAGGATTTGGTCAGCAAAAGCAGTTCATCTTGGGAAGAGCACAAGATATAAGTGTATCATAGACACTAAGGCAAGTCAGTAAAGAGAAAGTCAACTTATGGAATATTTTAGCATAATACCTTGCAATTTAAAGCTAATGGAGAAAGACTGCTAAGTTATTGCTGTTTCATAACTTTTTTATTGTGATTTAAAAGCTTTGCATGAAATAATATTTGAAATCTTCAGAGTTAATATTTAATTTGAAATGCCTTTATGTTAAACCTTCTATGGACATCTAACAGCATTTTAAAAATAAAATACCAGAAGCAAGATGTGCTCTAGAATTAAATTGGTATCAAATTACACTTAGGTAAAATAATGCCGGCATATTTATTGTTTTTATTAATATGACATGAGTGATATCCAGGTCTGGCAGCTATTGCAATTATGGGTAATATTTTTTTTTAATTTTTTTTTGGTACTGGGTTCTGAACTCAGGGATGCTCTACCACTAGCTATATCCCAAGCCCTTTTAACTTTTTTTTTTTTTTTTTTTTTTTGAGCAGGGTCAGGTTGGCCTAGAACTTGTGATCCTCCTGCTTCAGCATCCTGAGTTACTGGGATGGCAGGTGTGACCCCTGGGCCCTCTGGACTATCCTGTGTTAGGGGCGGAGCATCTGCCCCAGGGCTGGTCCATTTACAGAGGTGCCCACTCAGTTGAGTCGTGGGTTAACAGATGAGCCATGTTAACAGACCAGGTGGATCTCTGCTCACAGCTGAAGAGCGCAGAGCACAGTGAGTGTGTCACTGGCTTGGTGTGTAAAGGTGGTGGCAGAGCCTGTGTGGGAGGTGGAGGCCTGCTGGGTATTGTCCTGAGACCACTCCTGAAATAGAGCAACACTGTGAATTCTCTTTGACCTCTTTGACCTCTAACACGTGAAGTTGCCTTTCTAAGTCTGCAGAGCTTCTTCATCTCAGGCAAGAATGACCTGCCTGTCTTCCGAGTCCCACGGAAGCAGAGTTGTGCTTGCTGACTGTGTTCCAGGACTTTGTCAGTGGCCCAAGCCCAGCTCCAGCCTTTGCCTTCTCGACACACACACTTGGGTCTGGTTGGGCCACATCTGGCTCTCACCTGTGATCTCTGTTCCCTCTCTGGGGGTTGTGCATAATGTAGCTTTGGTCCTTTGTGGGTTGGTCTTAGTGGGACTGTCAGGGCATTGTCTTATTACAGAGAAGCTTGGAACCACCAAATACCAGCCTTAATGTCCAGATGTGGGAATGAATACTTTGGGGTTATAATAAATAGTACAGTTTTACTTACAGTTGGTGCCATTTTCCTTTTTTTAATTTTTTTTTTTTTTAGTTGTAGAAGGACATCATGCCCTTATTTTACTTGCTTATTTTTATGTGGTGCTAAGGGTTGAACCCAGTGCCTCACACATGCTAGGCAGGCGCTCTGCCACTGAGCTACAGCCCTGGCCCAGTTTGTGCCATTTTCTAAATTATGTGTCCATACTTTTTAGAGGCAAGCTGCCAATCAGTGTATTAGTACTAACTGAGACAATATGCAATCCCCGCTGACTCCACAGGCATAATGAGGCGCACCTCTGCCAGGGGAAGTGGCAATATACTGAACCTGGACTTGCTGGCACAGGGTTTCCTCTAAGCCTTTGTCACAGACCCAGAGTTATTAGGGTCCCTAGAAGTTTGAGCTTGAAAACTTGAGAATTAATTTCAACAGATCCTTAAATACCTCCCCACTTGACACCCCCCACTCCAACGTTTACATGGCGTGTAGCACAGATATGCCATAAGTAACCGGTGGTTTGTGATGAGGAGCTGCAGTTCCGGTCCCACCCAGGCCTGGGAGTACATGTGGAGTGTTGAGTATTGGGCAGAGGATGGGTCACCCCTGCTTATGAGCGCCCTTCATAGTGAGAGTGACATGCTGGAGGATGGCTTGCAGAACTGGTGGTGTGTCTGACTGGCATCCTAGTCTACTTCTGCACTCGCAATCTGGTCCTGAGTTATAATTAGAAAGATAAACATGTAAATTTCAGAATCAAGTTTAAAGTAGGGTTTTGAGATGAAACCATTCCCCAGAGAACACAGGTGTCTTCTTCACAGCTCATCTTTTGGGAACATGGCATCAAGTTTGAAAGTAGCCCTGCAGCTTTGATGGGTTGACTTACATGGCGTTGAAATAAACACACTTTGAATCAAATTGCTCACAGGGTGTGTGGTATCCAGGTTGCTGGGTTTCACCCCATCGTTTTCCAAGAATTAATTTGAACTAGATAAAAGAAGTGTAAATGCTCCAAAAGTCACAGCCCACAAACATTGGAATTCTCTGCAGATTGTATGTGTTCCATGGGAGCAAAATGCCGTGACCTCTCTCATGACCCCTGCCACCCAGGAGCCTGTGGATTCCTCCCCAGGGCCAGCTGCTCCTCAGGACCCATCTGTGCAGTGAGTGCTCACCCTGCTCACCCTGCAGCCCCCTTGGCTAGGAGGTCGGCTCCGCCTGGTAGGAGCGTTGAAGCTTCTGTTCACTGCTGTGATGTCAGCAGGCTACAGTCCATGGGATAAATATGGTCCCATTCCTGTTTATAGACACAGTTTCATGGGAACAGTCACCCCATTCAGGGTATGTTCATGTCAGCTTTCACACTGCACTTGGTATTTACGACCTGGTCCTTTACAGAAAGAGTCGCCAACCCTTGGTATAGGAAAGTCCCTGCTGGGGCTGGGGTTGGGGCTCAGTGGCAGAGCTCTTACCTAGCCTATGTGAGGCACTACGTTCAATCCTCAGCACCACATAGAAAATAAGTAAAAGGTATTATGTCCATCTACAACTAGAGAAATTTTAAAAACAAAAGAAAAGTACCTGGCATGCAGTAGGTGCTCAATAAATATCCATTCATTTAATGAAGCTAGCTCAAAATTAGCCCTCAAAGGTGGTGATTTTTTTGTCTCATTTGATTAGCAGTATGGCCCAATCAGAGAATCCAATTCCTAGAAACTGACCCAGAAGAACGTTTGTACAAATGGATCCTGATGAGCTAGGAGGCAGGAGGAGAGGGCGTGTGCTCTCTCCCTTTCTTTTTTCTTTTTTTGGGGGGAAAAGGGAGGTTTCCTTGCCTGGTCCTTCTGTCGCCACTTAATCTCTTCCTTTGCTGGTAAACCTCAACTAACACCAGTCAAAGCAGTCTCCCCCTCAGGAAACGGGGCCCTTGTGTTGCTGAGTAAAAGGTGAGTCTCCAGCCCAGGGGTCCCCACTAGGGTTCTGGGTCTGCGTGAACCTCTGGCAGCACTGACAGGAGTTCTGTTGGGAAGCTGTGCTCGCTGTCATTACCCTGGAATTGATTTTTAAATTGTCCATTAGTGTATTCATAAGGGACCATTGCTTTTTGGCCAAGGGCAACTTCGTGAAGTTGGAGATCTTGATTCACAGAGCCCTGACTTTTCCCTCCTCCTCTGACCTTTGAGCTAGAGGCACTTGACCTTGTTTGAGATTTGGACCCCTGGGCCCAGGGCAAAGTCTGGAGATGCTTCTCAGAAAGGAGCTCTTCATGGCAAAGAGAAGAAGATATAGCAAAAGAAGAACATAGGATGATGGAGGAAATGAATCCTACCGATAATTCATAATTCAAACTTTGTTAAAAGCCAAATTTTGATATGTAACACTTGTGATTATTAAATGTGGCAGTTATAAGGACAATTATAATTTCAAAGTCATGCTGGGAATAAACATTTCAAGATGTTTATAACTACTCTAAAGAAATAGCAAAAGATTTTTATTTCTGATGGAAACAGAGTCATAGGTTTTGCTAATGAAATGGGGTTGTTGTTTATATTCACCATTTTAGTGATTAAATGAAATATGTAATATGCTCCCTATATTCTTTCATGGGCTCTCTTTTTTCTACATCAAGCATTACATTTATCTGGTGCTTTCTACCTAAATTATACCTCACCTTCATCAGTTCAACTGAAGGATAAGTTAACTTCATGACCTTTATCACTCCCCCCGCCCCAGAGAGGAACCCTTTAAGCTGTACCTTTCAGTCACCTGGGAGATATGGTTTTCCTTTTAAAGAAATCTCTATTACTAGCCTCTGACATCACACACCTCAGAAGTAGCCCTGCAGACCTGTACGGTGGACGAGGGTCCTGCTTATGGATGACATTGGCTGGGTAGCCATCACATGGTTTAGCCATAGCTGGCCAATGGTCAGAAAGCTGGTGAGACAGACACAGAGTGTGAGGTTTGCAATAATCTCTTAGGTAATGAGAGTTGGTGGGATGCAAAAATTGATGTAGCATTATGGGATTTCACTTTTGCCTGCACTCTCTTGCCTTTGTGTGCATTTACTACTAGGAAGTTCTACTAATGGAGCATTGTACTATTATTCTTGATAAAATAATAATGACATTTCACTATGCATCTTTCCTTGTTCCCTGACTTTGTTTGCACAGGAAAATTAAAGGGACAAATTGCCAGTTAGTGCTTTTCCACCTCTGGGGTGAAAAATCAGCAGGGAAGCACAGGCTCAGAATTCCTAATCAGCAGATGCGAAGGGTTCTGAAGCTTCGCAGGTCTCAGAACTCCTGAACAGACCGGGAGAGCTGCTGCTCTGTCAACTCACACATGGCTGATGGAACTCAGCGTGGAGGCGGGAAAATGTCTACAATGTAAGGATAGAAATGTCTATGATCCTTTCCTTCTCTAAACCAAGCTATTCGCTGGGGGAGAGGAATTACTAATAGATTGACAAATTTATTGAAGTGTTTCACTGCCCAATGGCCACTCCCTCATCTTTTTATTTTTGTACTGGGGATGGAACCCAGGGTGCTAAACCACTGAGCCACCTCCCCAGCCCTCTTTGTTTTTTATTTATATTTTAAGACAGGGCCTCACTAAGTTGCTGATCCTCCTCCCTCTGCCCCGGAGTTGCTGGGACCACAGGCCCTCTTCTTCCTTTCTTTCCAGCAGATACCCACTTTTCCTTCTGCCCATGATTTGATATTTTGGGCCCACAAACTTACTGGTTTATGAGATGTAAGAGAAAGTGGGGCTGAATTTCCTGACTGATATCAATCCTTAGCACCCAGACAAAATGCACTCTAAATAGAACAACTTCATAGAAGGCAACAGTTATTCTCCAGAGTTTTTTCATGCTGATGTAACTTACAAAATATCATGAGGAACAGGAATCCCCAGAGCAATGGTTGTTTGATGAGAGACGTGGACACTGACAGCTACGGTGTGCCAGGCTTTCTGCTGGGTCAGAGTGTGGCACACAGACACACCCCATGGCAGAAAACCGCCCTGAGCGCGCCACGCGGGGTGAGCACAGGTGCGAAGGCCAGGGGGCTCCACACAGGCTCTTGGAGGACCCAGTGCCCAAGGAGGGCACAGTCCCCCAGGAGGGCGAGGACTGGAAGCACTGTCTGCAGGAACAGAGGCTCGGAGCTCTCTGTTCAGGGAGGATGACAGGAAGTGCCTGAGAGAGGCACAGGAAACAGATGACGATTCAACGTGGTCAGCAGAACCTGAAAACTGTGCCGTGAACACCTGACTCCATGGCACCGCCCCGTGGCTGTCCAGGCTGAGAGGCTCTGTGGGTATTTAAGGCTGCTTTCTGATCCGGAGACCTCCCATCTTCTGTCAGAGGCCAGCCAGCCGTCACCTATCTGTCATCTCTCTATCCTTTATCTGTTGTGGCTTGGATCTTGGGTGTCCCCCAAAGGCCACGTGTTAGAGTTTTGGTCTCCGAGGCCTCGTGGAGATCTTGAGGTCACTGTGGAGGTGTCCCCCAGAGGAGCAGGAAACCCAGCCCTCTCTTTTCCCCTCCTTTGCTTTTGAGGAGGTGAGTGGTTTAGCTCCATCCCACACTCTCATCACGATGCACAAACGGAGATCCAGAGTAATGGGACCGAAATGAGGGACTGAAATGAGCTGTCTCAGTTTTTAGAGGACCAAGCCTCCATAACTTTGAGCCAAAATAAACATTTTCTCTTCATAAGTTGATTGACTCAGGCATTTGTTATAGTGACAGAAAGCTGACTGTTGTCTAGCATCTATTACCTGTCATTTCTCTATAGTCTTTCTATTGTCTATCAATTTCACCTATTTACCTATTGTTTATCTACCTATCACCTTTTTACCTATCAACTATCATATCTGTCTCTGAACTTCACAAGATTCATGGTAGATGATGCTGAAAGAAGACTATTGACCTGGAAGACAGATCTAGAGAAAGTGCTAAGTTAGCACACAGAGAGCTATATCAAAATGCCAGGCAACTAAAGGGACAGAGAGGGTTAATTAAGAAGGTCTGAAATTGATCCCATCAGACTACCATCAAGAGTCACTGAAGAGATAATGGAAAAGAATCCTCTGTGGTTGGTGAAAACCCTACCTTCAGATATAGAAAGCAAATAAGTCCCATGCAGGAGAAATCAGAAGGAATCTCAACCCAGAGGGATGACAGTAAAGATGAAATCTCTCTTAGAAAAAGTTTAGCTGCAATGGAATGATGACTAGACTGAGCACTACTTTCTCAACAGTGCAATCAGAAAATAGAATTTCTCAATTGATAATTACTCATTAACTGTTTTTTTCATAATAAACACAAAATAATAACATTTTGCTTTAAAAAAATCTGAAGGAATTAACACTAGCAGAATTCGGTGTACTTCAGGGCATAGGTAGGTCCAAGACAAGCAAAGAGTTCTCTTCAGAATATAAATGGACGGATCTCTTTGTTCTTTAACAAAGCTTGCTATGAGGAACCTGTCAGGGGCAATAAGTGCAGTTCCTAATGACGTGGTTCATTTGTGTTCTGGATCAAGCTCCTTGTGGGGTGAGCAGTAACTAGCAGTTCGCAGGCTAATGCTAATCTGCAGTCCACATATTGAATATCAGTGTTCGAAGTTCAAGGAAAAAAGTACAGAAAAATTTGAGATGTAAATATAATATGGAGTGAAGCCTACAAAGAAATAAACAAAAATGGCAAGAAATATGCTCACACAAACTGACCTCTTGAAGTTAGAAACAATAGTCCAGTGGTCAAGAAAGGCTGGCCCCAGCTACAGGGATGTAACTCACTTGCATTCCAAGCCTAGGCTGTCCTTTAAACTGGCGAAAGTTAATCAGGAATGCTGAAACCCTTAGGGATGCCAGAATATGTATAACTAAAAGGAACAACAACAACACAAAAAAGAATGTCATCCAAACTAGTACAGGGAAAATGAAATGAAAAACGCAAACAACAAAAATAGACCTCAAATTAGGAAAAATGGGAGCAAGATGGAAAAGTACAGAAAAAGTAGGACAAGTGAAAAGAAAAAAATATGTGGAAGAAACCCATCCAAACAAACTATTCATCACAGAGTTGGCCAGACTTCTCCAACTGAAGACATGAAACATAAGAACGGAAGAAACTTGAGAATCAATGAATGGGAAAACCTTAAACTATACACTGTGGATGTAAACATTTTGTCAATTATACCTCAAAAAAATTGAAAAAATATCTGAAATATTTTAAAAATATACATCAGACAAATATCAATTTGTTTTTTAGGAAAAATTATGAAAATAGTAATATACAGTAAGCTATAAGCTAAACTGAACATAGAGAAAATATAAAGGGGAAGTATTTTTTAAATAATGAAATTAATTACACATTGATGGATTACTTTGCTAAGAAGATACAGCAATTTTAAATGTAGCCACCTAATCCTGTAACATGAACATGTAGAACTGTAAACGTGTACAGTTAGGGGTTCCATGACAGGCCCACCATTGGATGGAGAGCGTCTAACAACTGGTGCTGGAGAGGCAAGGCCTGAGTCTCTGGTGCTGGTACACCAGCCACGTGTGCACACCAAACCCAACAGAGTCTCCCGGAGAAAAGAAACGCGGGGAAGATTACAGCAGTGGAGAGAAGAGAAGCAGGCGGTCTTCCCTGTTCAGAAGGGGCAAGTACAGAACTGGGGTGGAGAAAGGAAGGCCTTGCTCCTGTGGTCACAGGGCTGGTGTAGGAGTGGTCACCTCTTGCAGGGGCACATTGGGCCTGGGAAGGGAGCCCCAGCACTGGTGGGCTTGGGTCTGAATTCCTTTCTTTCTTTTTTGAGGGGGGCAGGAATTGAAACCAGGGCACTGAACCACTGAGCCACATCCCCAGCCCTTTTTATTTTTTGAGACATAGTCTTGCTAAGTTGCTGAAGTTGGTGTGGAACTTGCCATCCTCCTGCCTCAGTCTTCTGAGCTGCTGGTATTACAAGCGTGCACCACCAGGCCTGGTCGTACCTGAATTTCTAAAGCAGCATACCAAATGCAATTTCAGGCACTGCTGGGAGTGGTGTTTATCAGGGGGGTCTCAGGCATCACTGATGGACATAAATGAGTCATATGATGAGAATCATGTTCAGGGCATGGAATTGCAGCAGTCCAGAGAAGGGGCCAGAAAAAACTCAGCTCTTGAAGTCAGGGAGCCATTGAGGTGATCATTGAGGTGATCCTCCCATTTTATAAGCTATCTCTAGAGTTGGTTTTCCTCCTTGGACTCTGCCTTAAAGTAATCAGGACTTACCCATCTTTGAGTACTTGAAGTCTGCTGCACCCATGGATAGAGACCTGAAGACTCCACCCAGGTGTGGCCACCCTGCATCCTCCCTGGGCCGAGAACTGTGCTGGTGTACTCCGATAGGCTCCAGTCCTCACCACCTTCCTCTCTCCAGTTTCAGAGTTGTGCGATTTCAAAGTCAGTTTCAAATTCCACCTCTTCCATGCAGATGTCTGGCTCCGATTTCTCCCTTCGTGGAATCTGCAAACCACTCCCAGGCACACACTGTGCTAGGATCTCCTCCTGGACTCCTCAGCTGAAGTCTTGGGTCCAAGTTGCTGGGCAGGGTTCATTGTTGCTTCACTTACATCAGTCACAGGGAAAAATTGTGGTTGATTGATTCACTTTTGGATTGATGGAGGCCCCAAAATGAATTAGATAATACCTCTTAGATCCTTGTAGCTTAGAAATTCAATGATCTTATGATAAAGGATCTGAATTTCAAAAAGGTGAATTTTGCAATTGATTTTGGAATAATTTAATTCTATAGATGTTTTTAAAACTTCATTACACCCACTGAGTTATATGTAAAAATAGTCTATCTGTGCATTTGTACCAGGTAAGAACCAGTACTAACTTTATAAGAATAGATCTGTTCCCAGGCCTCCCAAGTCATTATTTAGTTTTGTAGATTATTGTTGCAATCAACTTTGAAGTCTCTTCTGTCAAACAATCCAAGCTATTGAAATAAGCACCGAATTGGAAGGAGCTGGGAAACCGTGTCTCTTAAGAATCATCTTTGCTTGCAAGAAACACCTTGGGGTAACTGCTTGAGAAATGTGAGCATTTTGCCATAAAATACCAAGAGATAATACAGAACAAAACACAGATGTCAATTAGATGAACGGAAGGAAGAAACAATAAGAAAAATGTCTCTTAGCTGCAGCCCAATAATGCTTCACAGATATCACTGCAGTAAAATATAAATGAACCCATCAGGAGCTCTGGACTTGTGGTACAATATCAACACCCAGCTGCCCCGGAATCTTGTTAAAAATGAAGACACCTGCAGGAAAAGGGTCTAGAGCATAATTCGGCCTTGTAGGAGCCCAGGGAAGCAGTACAGAATGTGCCCAAGTCATTTTAATGTCCTTACTTTCTCTTTGCTGCTTCCAGGTGCTAATGTCCTCAGGTGGCCCTGTCTCCATAGATACCCAATCCCTGATTATGGATTAACATGACCTTTTGTTCAGCTACAAACAGCTGGTCCAGGGCCCAGCTCAATCCTTATACATTATCTGTCTATCTATTAACGTATCATCTAGCTATCCATTCATCCATCCAGTCTGTCCATCTACCCATCATCTATTTTTCTTTTTCTATTTAGGGTGTCCCCCGACACCTGTCTGTCTGTCTATCTATCTATCTATCTATCTATCTATCTATCTATCTATCTATCCATTCATCCATCCATCTGGTCTATCCATCTGTCCATGATCCATGTACTGGTCTGTCTGTCTACCTATATCTGTCTGTCTGCCCAGGATCCAGTCATCTATCGGAATCGCAAGCATCCTGGCACATACATCTCTCTGTGCAGGGCTTTCCCTACTCTTATGCCACTCACTCTGGGGGAAAAGTTTCCTGTCTTCTCCCATAACAAACCTAGGAAGAGACAACTGACTGACAAGCACATTGAGGGAGTTTGGCCCCTCCACCCCACCATCCTCTCAGCTTTACATAATGGTTCTTAACTGATGGAGGTGCTTTGGGGTGGGCCATGGAGCCTTTCCTACATTTCTCTCAAACGACACCCTATAGATGAGCACTGGGTCTTTCTGCATACGCCTAAGCTCGCACCCTTGTATCGTGAAATCTCAGGGAAGACGCCCAAATCCCTGGGCTCCAGGCTTGACTATGAATATCATAAAAAATTAAGTCACTTTTATCTTCCTTCATTATTAGTTTTCTCATCTGCAGAATGGGGCTCACCATCACTGCTCTAAGTCACAGGGTTCTATGCTAAACTGCTCTTGGGAGGGGCCCTTGCATCCTGGGAGGTGAGACACAGAGCCCTCCTGGGAAAGCCTTCATAGGGAGCCTCAGCCCCCAGCCAGGAAGGAGCCTGGCTTCCTGTGACTGACTCCCCTGTGTCTGTATCTCCCATTCACTCCCACACAGGCATGTCCTTTGTCTCCTGCACACCGCAGGCCCAGACTCTGCACTCACCCACTTGTTGCCTCCCTGATGCCCAGCACTAGTGCCCAGTTTTGCTCCACGGGCCCCTCTCGCACCCTAAGTGGTACTTGCTGGGGGCTGTTTCTCTGAGTGCTCGTGACTCGCTGGGCTAGGATTCACTGTTGCCCACACGGTGGGTGAGGATCAATGGCAGTAATAATTGTGATACTGTTCATTTTACTCACTAGAAAGATTTCTGTCTTCCTGCTGATCATGCATGGGAGAATAACGTAGCAGCCTGAAGCTGTTTATTGCCGATACTGATTTGGTGATGAACGTGCAGCTGTATCCCTGACCTTCCTCTGGCAATGAGGGTACCACACAGAGTAAGCTCAGATGCAAAAGCCAGGCCGCTGACACTGATAAGAAAGAAAACAAGTTTGGTTTGGGTCTGGATTGTTCCTTAGGATTTAAAAATATTGCCTGTGCTTACTGTGGCCAGCACCAGGATAAAGAATATCTGCTGGTGAGAAACTAACGCATTAAGTAACCACAGGTTAGGAAATCGGTTCCAGTGGTAAAGTTAAATACCAACTTGGTACAGGCGTTATTACATGGTCTTGTTCTTAGATTTTTGAGGGTCTTTTCATTTAAAGATAATCCAGAAATAATGAATATAGAGCTTTGATACACTTTAAGAATATTCTCCTGATTATATGGCAACATTATTTAATGCTAATTACACATAATTTATTTGTAAATTTACTTACTGGAGGATTTGTAGTTCAGGATTATGTTGGTTTTTAGTATAATCAGGATTTACCAGGCCAGAGCTCGTCTCAGGTTATTAAACACCTGAATGTTCCTGCCTCTCCTCCCTCCTTCCTGCCCTTCTTCCTCCTCCCCTGCTCCTTCCTGTAACTAATTCACTTCGTCATTAATTGAAATTGAGCTCTGTTAAGTACCCACCACGTCCTTGCGTGTCTGGTTTGGATCTAGGGTGTCCCCCCAGAGCTCATGTGCTGAGAGCATGATCCCCAATGCAGCAAGGTTCAGAAGTGGGGCTTTTAGAAAAGACCAGGCCTCAGTCCTCACTGAGCATTCACCCACTTGCTGGACGAATCTGTGGAGAGCTGAAAGGACCTGCTGGAGGGCCTGCTGGAGCAAGTGGACCCTGGGGCGTGGCTTTTACTCTGTCCCGGCCTCTCCTCTCTCTGCCTCTCAGCTGCCATGAGCTGACAGCTTTCCTCCACATGTGCTTCCTTCCGCCATGGTGTTTCTGCAATGAAGTTGGCCAGCCAGAGTGAGACCTCTGACACCAGGAGCCAGACAAACCTTCCCTCCTCTCGTGGCTTGTCAGGTATTTTAGTCACAGTTGTGAAACTGACTGACTCGGTGACCACAGGATATGCTTATGCAGGGCACAAACCCAGCCCTGGGTGGGGGGAGAAAGTCTCCTGAGGAGGGAAATTAGAATCAACCAGAGAAAGTGACAGTGGGAAGGAGATGGTCACACCCTCCACAGGCCTTCACCTAGTTAGCAACAGTACAAATCTTAGACCTAAACACTGTGCGTTTCAGGCCATTGTCATCGCTATCCACTGATGCTCAGCTGCTCCACTTTTGGTCCATGGGAGCCCCATGTGGGATGGCTCCTGTGTCCTTGGCCAGGACCTGGGGGTCTTGGTGATCCTCCTCGCTTTCTGGTGTTTCAAGACGTTGCAGGCTCACCTGGTATATTTTCTGCTACAAATGTGGAATCTGTTTTTCTCCAAAGAGCCCTGGTTTTTAGTAGGCAATTGCTGGAGGTCACACTCCAGGCACTAGGGGAGCTCTGTGCTCTGGGGTTTGCCAGTGTCTAAAAACATGCAGACATTTTCTGCAGATGGAGTTAGGGAATCATTCAAAGGTACAACACATCATGAGTTCACATTAGTATTTCTAGTTAAAATTCGGTAGTATACATGGTTTTCTTTCTGTTTGTTTTATTAATTTTACATCTTCACTTCTTTTTTCCCTTACTGAAAAAATCCTAGTCTCAGTGACATGAACAAAGGAATGCTTTGCTTTGTCCCACAGCAGGAACCACAGCACCATCGCCACCCCAGGCCACCAACAAGATGACAGAAAAGAGTTCAGCGTTTCCCACTCTTCGTCTTGTCCTCGGGAACTACTGTGATCTAGGGTCGCTGGCAGAGAGCGTCTGGGATCATCTGTCAGTTGGGTCCACACGTGAATTCATTTGTTGCTTTTCACCATTAATTTGTAAGTATTTTACAACTTTCAAAATCTTAATTGTGTTTTTATGTTTTTCTAAATGATCTTCCTGGTTTCAAAGCCATCTCCACAAACCTGGGTGTCTTTGAAGCCTTGTTTTACCCCCCTCCTATGCACAGAGTCCCTTCCTCTCTCCTGCCAGCAGCCGTTCTTGCTGTTGTGATTTGTCGACGTGTTGCTGGCACAAGCCACCAGTGTGGGGTCGTGTTCCCAACCTTAGACACCAGCTTAGTGCCCGTGGCCTCCTTCCTCGCCTTCCTGGCTGGACGCCATGTCCAGGAGGCACATCTGTAGCAGTGTTCGTAGTGACTCACGGGGATGTCTGGGGTGGGGTGACAGTGCAGCGGGCTTTACCTTCTGGGGATATGGGCTGTGCCTGAGGTGAGTGCGGGAGGAGGGGGCAGTGAGGAGTGGGAGTGGAGCGTGACCTTCCAGAGCTGATGGGCAGGGAAGAAGGGGGCACAATGTCCCGACCTTGGGAAACCATTTATTTTTTTCCACTTTGCCTCCTGGGTCCCTGTGGACTCGGCGCCCTAGCACCACATCCAGGGGAGTGGCACAGCCAAGGGCACTCTGGGCTCGCTGTCCCCTGGCTGCTTGTCTGCTGCCAGACTCTTCCCTGCTGCAGTTCTTGTTCCCAAGAAGATATTTTTGGTTCACGGATGGAAATATTACATTTCAAATAGCATTTGAGTTGACTTCAATATATTCTTGGTGCTTTGATCTAGATTTTGATTTTCTTTATTGTCTGGCCAATTTTTATAGGAAATAGGGAAATTTTAACTTGTTCATCAACTTTAAGTGCATCAAAACTTAAAAAACCCAGAACTTCCTTGGAAAACTTTCTCTTTCTTCCTCTGTCTTCCTCCGTCCATTCTCCACTTCTGCTGCCCCCCCTTCTCCCTCCTTCCGTCCCTCTTCCCCACTCCCTCTCTTTTTCTTCCTCTCATCACTCAGCAACACACAGAGCTGAAGAGGTCGTGTTCAGAATGTGGTCGTTGGTGATGTGCAGAGTCCGATGAGTCCTGGATCCCCCCGCTCCTGTCTTTGCTCTGTGGTCTCATGGCAAAGTGGAAAGAGGAGAGCGGCAGCAGGACCAGGGCGCCAACGTTAGGGATCCCCTTTGTCAAGCAAAGTCACTCGCTCCAGCCTCCTGGGCAAGAGTCCCCACAGCTCTACTGCACTTTGCTATTGATTCCAAGTGGGAGGCAAACCAGGCATGCTGCAGTGTGCCCAGAGCCTCAAGCAGTGCTGGTAAAGAACACAGCATCAATTTAAAAAATCACTCCTTTGGATACATAAGTTCCAGTTTTTTAATCGTCCTTTTTTTTTTTTTTTCTGCCATCTGATCCCTATGGCTGCTTGGTGTGTGGGTAAGAGATTCCACCATGATTTCTGAAACTCCCTAAGTCTCAACCACACTCAGGATGGCAGGCGATGTGCTTGCTTCCTGTGACCTGGGGCAGGGCGGGATCTGTGCCCTGAGAGCAGAAGGGAGGGGGCCAAGAGCCAGGGCAGTCGGGCCATGGAGAAACAGATGCTGCAAGCAGAACCACCGTTGAAGGTGAAGCTACCACTTCCCACCACTCCAGGGACACGGCTCTGAGAAGTTGACAGCCTGACCCTGTGACCCTTTAGTCCCTATGGAAATCAGCACCAGGAATGCAAACAAAAGCTTAAATTAGGATTTGGGGGAGCAGGGAATTTTTCTCTCTCTCTTTTGCTCAGTCCTGAGGATCAGAAGGAAGAGGAAACCCAGGTCAGTGTCTTATCTCCCAAGGCCCCAAGGCCCCGCTTTTTTCTCTTGAAAGTTTCTCAGTGATAAACTACTAGGCTTTGTTTTACTGTTTTATTTGTGAGAAGCTCTTTCATGTAGCTTTTTACCATCTTCAATGTGTTTTAGAAGATGAATTATATGCATTTTACTGACCATAGTTTAATAAGAACAGCATTTCTCTAAATGACTTTGAGAGACTCCCCTTTTGCATTTCCTTGTTGGTGGTCTCTCCTGTTCCATTAGAGAAATTCAGTTGCCTCTGGCAGTTTAGGATTGTCACACCTACACACAAAGACAGAATATCTATCTATCATCTCTCTATATACCTATCATATACCTATCATCTATCTATAAAGCCATCACCATATATCTATATCTATGGTGTTAAGCTTTTGCATGCAGAATGGAATTTTAGAGTCTCAAAACTGACTTGTTTGATCCATAGTGGAGAAAGAGTTTCAAAAGTGAGAATATATGGAGAGAGAAAAAGAGGAAACTCAGAATCTCAAAGCTCTGTTTTTTGCACATTCTGTCTGACAACCAGACTGTTGAGTGACTGTAAGCCAAAGCTATAGAGTGGGGGGAAGCCCAGGTCTGGCCCGTCTCAGCCACTGGCAGAACATGCTCCTGTGGAGGTGATGCCTAACTAGACACTCCAAGTTCTGAGGAACCTCTTCCAGGTACAAAGCAGGATTAACTTTTACACCTACATGTTCACTTTGATATTGAAATAGTAAATTATGGCCTGGAAATACGAACTCTCATCCAGATCCTCTGGGGTAACATAATATGCACAGTCCATGCTTCCAAGCTAGAGGAGAGGGGTAGGTCAGAGACCAGCTTCCTCCATCGGGAGGTGGGGGCCCACCAGTGAGGGGAAGAGTCCCAGGTTGAACTGAAAATGATTTCTAGATATGACAGTGCTTTGTCCTTCATCTTTGTGGCTTCTTTTGGCATCTCTTATATTGACTATCACTTAGTTGCTCAAATAACATGTGCAACTCTTATTCTAGGCTCTGGACCTGGCAATTTCCTTTTACGGGGTATTTCCCAGTACTCAATGCAGACATTGTCCACATGCTTTGCTCTTATCTAGAGGTAAACTGCAGTATCGCTGCTGTGCAGAGGGGCCTCCAGTAGGGTGGGTGTCTGGCCATCAGTAAGTGGGAGAATGTAAAATGTAGTGCCTTTCACATGGGTCACAAAGGATCAGTGTCTACCAGCTCCTTCTCTGAGTGAATAGGGCTCTCTCCAGGCATTCCTATTGGCTAGAGTGCAGGAAGGAGGGGGTGAGACACAGCAGCGTTTTACCTAGAAGTGCTCATCCATGCAGGGTAGGGCTTCATGGGCAAACCGACTCTTACACAGTCTTGGGATTCGGAGAGCAGCAGAGGCTGCCTTTGACATGCAGGGATCCACTTCAGCTGGGGAACCAGATGCAAGGAGGCCATAGGAGCATAGTTCTCACAGGGCTTAAAGGGGCCTCATGCAAGTTTGGTCATCAGGGAAGGATGGAAAAGTGGTTATGGTCTTTGCAGGAAGGCTGGGGCTTGACTCCCAGTGTTGCTCCAAGACTCCCCTCCTCTCTGACTGAGTTCAGGAGCAGGCCAGCCATTTAGGCCCCGTGTTCTGAACTCTTTCTCATGTTATAGGTTTTTGAAATAAGGTTTTCTGACGACACTTTGATAAATGCATCCAATAAACGTCCCCATACCAGGACTTTCATCTTTTCCAATCATGTTGGCTGAGGTTGCTGACTCAGTAGACACGCTGTCGGCTCCCTGATCTGTGGCAAGCAGCAGCTTTAGTAAATGTTTATTGCTGTACATTAATTCTTATGCCAGTTTTCCCCTTGTGCTCAATCATGAAGTTATTGTCCTATATTTTAGATATTCTCTCCCTTCTTAACTTCTTGCCAAACCCCACTCCTGGTTCTAATTTCTATATGGGTCATGATAGCATGATTTCTGGGACTGCTGGCCCCCAGGCTCAGTGGCTTAGAAGAGTGAAAGGCTGGCCGGGTGCAGTGATGCACGCCTGTAATCCCTGTGGCTTGGGAGGCTGAGGTAGGAGTTCAAAGCCAGCCTCATCAATGGTGAGGCACTAAGCAACTCAGTGAGACCCTGTCTCTAAATAAAATACAAAATAGGGCTGGGGATGTGGTTCAGTGGTCAATTGTCCCTGAGCTCAATCCCTGATTACAAAAAAAAAAAAAAAAAAAGAGTGAAAGCCTATTTCTTGTTCTTGCATATTCTTGTGCAGATGTCCCATCAGACAGTCTTCCTGGGCATTTCTCCTCAAAATGGTGACTGGTGGGTCTAGGTGCCTTCACTCTTGTGAGGTCCCAGGAAGCCTCTGGAGACTGTATTGGATCCAGTGAGCAAAGAGAGAGTGCTTTATGGTCTGATGAATTTGTTCTTCTTTGTTTCTTCCAGGAGGGTGACATTTGCTCCAATAGTAAATGCTCAATAGTTGTTGGATGATACTTTTTTGAAATGCATGATATCAGGATCATGATATGCATGATACAGGAGCTAACTATCAATTTTAATTAAAAAGGGGAAGAATGAGGCCAAATGGATCTTGGGAGCCATGGGGAGTATGTGTGGGGGAGATGAGAGTGACAAAAAAATTCAAAGGTTTGGGAACATAAATTGGACTCAAAGTCAAAGACAAATGTGACTCACCAATACTTTCCCCAGAAGGGTAGTATTGACTGCAGAGATTTAGGGAAACAAAGGCAGAAGTCAAGGTGGGAAAGAATGGAAGGTCAAATTCTTTATGAATTTCCTGTTAGTGTTAAATTTCTACTAATTCTAAATCTGATAAAAATCCATAGGTTTGCATGTAGGGCACAGCCACGGGCAAGCTCAGTGTGCAACATGAATGGAGTGTGATCAACAGGTGCTTCACTGACAGCTCTTCTTTGATAGTAGACTCGGTGGTAATGGAATATCTGTTTCGTGAAACACTGTTGGGTCATTGTAATGACGGTCACATAACCTGCATGGTAAGGATTCCCAGTTTCCCCACCATATTGGTTGTATTTACAGAGTGGATACAACTTTTGGCCCATCTGCTGGAAAATCACATAAAGAGGCTATTTTCACTCCCTTAGCTACAGGCTCATATTTAACTTCCTGGGAGTTTTCCCCATAGAAGTAGAGAACCTAAATAAGTGCGGTGTGGGGCTCATTCCTTGAGTGGCTCATTTCTGTGCAGAAGATGTGTCCCACTGTTAGAATTGTTGTTGTTTTTACACAACTCAATGTGGTGCCACCTTTCCAATACCAGGCAGGACCCAGGTCCCCACATCCGGACTGTCTAGGTGCTGGTGTAGGGCTGGTTTGTGGAGTTCAGTGAATCATCGTGTGCACACACACAAAATGTGGAGCTACACTGTTACAGGCCTTCCTGGGTCCCAAACACCTCTCCTCCCTCAGGAGTGGAGGAAACGACAGTGGAATTGGTTCCATGAGACTTGTGCTGCTTAGATGTCTGGGGAATTGGCAGCATGGACATGTTCTGGATATTCTAAACAGGCTTCATGTTGTGGTTTCCAAAGCCCATAGAAGGCTTACTCTAATAAAATGTTGGATCATACTGCAACCTTTAAAAATGTTTTGGAAAGTAAAAACAAATAAATCTATGTAGCCCAGACTCCATTATACAACTGCTCACCAAACTAAAACTCTCAACTTCTGTGAGAACATGGACTTACTGTTTCTATAAACAGATGCACATTCTGACAAATTCATTCTTTTCAATAACCCTGGTGCAATTTCTTTATAGCAATCAGATAATTCCAAAGTGAAATCCCAGTCAAGGGTTATATCCATAGCTGAATTTCACCCCTTTGTAACAGTAAACGCTTTCTCCTCTCACCTGTCCATTCAGATAGCCCCCATCTTCACCAGTGAAAAAGAAAATTGCCACCTCTTTACATATATTAATAGTGTAAATGTAACCAGTAAGAAAATATACAGCAAAATCCAACAATGTAACGCTTTTCCTTCCAGTTTGCCCTTTGGTATTTCACAGTTGGGAATTCCTCATACATACAGCTACAAACATCACTTTGAAAGTTATTTCTCTTCTTTTAACTTTTAAAAACTGTCTTCCCAACTTAAAAAAAAAAAAAGCCTCTATAGAGCCCAGCATGCTCAGCACTTTTCAGCTCTCTGTGTAGAGAAGGGCTCTGGAGGCACGCACTGGGACAGTGGGGGACATGGAGGGTACGTGGGTGAAGCTGCATCCTCGTGGAGATGGTGCACTGATGGGCAGCAAAACCAGCCCCTCAGACCTCTGCTGTGGGGCAGCTGACCAATGGCTCCGCTGCTGCCCTGGTCCATCACCCTAAGCACCGAAGCCATGTCTTCCATGGGCTGCCCCAGACATGGGCTGAGCAGATGTGGGCAGGAAGGGCAGGCCCACTTGGGCAAAGGGTGGGATTCTTCTGGAGGAGGACCTGGGCTTGAGGCCCCCTCAGCCCAGCACAGCTGCCCTTGGCGCTGCACTGCCGTCTAAGACCCAGGGTCCAGTGTTTCTTTCCCTCTCCCCCACGGACGTGCCCACCTCCTCTGCACCTCCCTCTGCACCCTCCCTACCAGCACCCCCAGTCTCATCTTGGTGTCTGCTTCTCAGTTTACCGGAACCAAGGCAGGAGGCAACGTGACCATGAGGACCCCTGGCTCCTCGTGCCCTTCAGGCTCCAGGGGTAAAGAGAAGGTACCGCAAGCCAGAACTTGAAGAGGATTTGAAGACGTGGCTGCTTCAGCTGGGTGAGCAGTCTTCGGGAACCAGCAGACAGGTCGAACCCTCTGGGGCCAGCGGGAGGCCTGGAGGGGATATGGCCCTCGAGGGGTGCGAGCCCTGGAAGAAGGCCTGCCCAAGAGGGGTGAAGTGACTCAGCCGCTGTCGGAGCAAGGGGGTGGGAGGAAGGTGCCCCCTGCGTGACCTCTCCTGTCTTCCTTCCCCTGGCAGCGACATCCATGGTCAAACCCAGAAGCCGGCATGCAGGGGAGCCCAGCGGAGCCCTTCAGGGTGTCCTCCTGGGGAGCATTCCAGAAAAGGACGGAGGATAGATCTGGGCTGGGGATTAAAAAGAGAATATCTGACGTGGTGTCCCCCTTGATTTAGTCACCATTTCAGAGGAAGAGAAGGACACAAGTATGCTACAAGGTTCGCTCATGTTTTGGTCAGCTTTTTCCCTGCTGTGACTTACAAACCCCATCAGAACAACTTTAGAGGAGGAGAAGTTGATTTGGGGGCTCACAGTTTCAGAGGACTCAGTCCATCGACAGCAGGCTCCATTCCTCGGGGCTGGAGGTGAAGCCAAACATCATGGCATAAGAGTGTGGCGGAGGGAGGAAGCTCACGTGATGATCAGAAAGCCCAGACAGAGAGATCTTTACTAGCCAGATACAAATATGTGCCCCCAAGCCACGTCTCAATACCCCACCTTCTTCAGCCTCAGGCCACCTGCCTCCTGCAGTTACCATTCAGTTAATCCCACCAGGGGATAATTCACTGATTGGCTTAAGGCTCTACCCAATCATTTCTCCTCTGAACCCTCTTGCGTTATCTCACACGTGAGATTTTGGGGGACACCTCACATCCCGACCACAACAGCTTATCTGAAGAGCCAGAGTTTGCCTAAAGACATTGCTTAAATTATTGCATCCAAGTAAATTTACCAGATTAGACTAAAATTTTGAGTCTCCTTTCCCACCCACCTCTGCAGTATTCTTGGAGGAGATTAAATCCTTTAAAAATTCAGTCTTTATTTAACAAATATTTTTTGAGGCGATTTTGTATGCTAGACTCTTCCAGTGCTGGACTACAGACTGAGGTGACCAGGAAGGACCGGGTGGTGTAGGAGCCGACGGTCAACAGCTGAATATGCCACGTGGCAGCAGGTCACACAGGGCCAGGGGCGACAGGCTTTGAGGAATACCTCGAGGCCAGGGGTGGGAGTGGTGGCTGTTCTCATTTCTGAGAAGGTTGTTACAGAATCTCTGCAGGGACACAGTGCTGAAGTCCCCAGGGGTCTTCACTGCACAGGGCTCAGTGAGGCAGGATCAATGCTTAATTTTTAAAATTTTATTCCCAGATTTGGCAAATTCAAAATGGATCACTTAAGTGATAATTATCTTAAGGCTAAAGCATGCCTAATGGAGCATTTGCTAAAATTTGTGAGTCTCTTACTAATTTGGATAGTGAATGATTGAGACAATCTCTTCTTGAGTGTGAAGGGTCTGCTGGATGTTTTCCTCTGGACAAGTCACAACACCACAAACCAAGACACGCTGGCTAACGTCAGAGTGAAGGAAGTACATTTTCTTCTCTGAACTAATCATAAAATTGTGATAAATTGCAATTTCATATCCTGCTTTTTTAGGTCTCAAAAAATGTGATCTTAAACATGTGAAAAACAACCACAAAAAATTAACAACTTTTGAATAGTATAAGGGCTAGAGGGAAATACAATAAAATAATTATAATAATTATCAAGCTGAGGGATGGGCTCAGTGGTGGAGAATTTGCCTGGCATGCATGAGGCCCTCAGTCTATCCCCAGAATTGAAAAATGAATGGATGAATGAACGAACAAATAAATATTATTTGGTGATAGGAGTAATCTTTTTCCTCCTCACTCCCTGTTCTGTTTCCTGGGTGTGTGCAGTTAGCATACACTGCTGGGACAATAGCGTGTACAGATACAAAAGTGTATGTGAGCCCCTTGCGAAATTCTAGGCTCCATATAGCACCTGATCTTCCCACTCCTTTTTTATTTCCTGGCCCTGTTACTGCATCATCTCTGCAAGGTAGAAATTCCTGGCTCAAATCTAATAGCTGTAAAATTGCCACAGTGGGTAGATGTATTTTTCGGTTGAATGAAGAAAAAAATTCCACCTGAAGGCAGGGAAGCGTCCCGCAGCCTCACTGCGGAGCCTGGATCTCCCTCCTGCCCACGAGGCTGCTCAGCCACCTTTGCCCACCTGCCGCTTCCCATCCATGCTCGGCCCCCACAATGCCTACGCCCCTCCCGGCTGATCCTCGGGGACCATTGTTTCCCCCAGGGCTCCGACTCAGGAGCGCACACAGGGAGAGCTCCCTGGGAAACAGAGAAGGGGAGACCCCCGCTTTACCCCCGCAGGCTTGCACAGAGCCGGCCCCTCCACCCCGGTCTTTGAGGGAGAGGTGCCTGGAGCCGGCTGGAGGTTGTGGAAGAGGCTGCTCTTCAGCTTCCTAACGGTGGCTTGGCTGCGGTTGACAGAGCCACGTGTCTGTGACAGACAGGGATGAAGGCTGCGGCAATCCCATGGGATGAGAGGAGGGCCCCCAGGGAGCCAGCTCGCTGCCAGGAACACAGCCACGCCAGCCCACTGGACACCTGCTTTACCCTTAGATGTGCGTTCTGGTGACGTGGGGCTTGGTGGGTGTCTGTGTGAATGCCGGGAGGTAATTTCTACTATGGGGGTCCCATGGTACTCTTTCTCTTCTTAGGCACACCTAGGGGAAGGGGGGTCTGTGAAGGGTATCTGGAGGGCTGACAGCAAGATGGACGTGCCAGGAAGGACCTGAGTCCTGACAGCCAACTCCCCACCCTGCTGCCCCCCAGAATGTCTCGTTTTTGTCCCCTAGAGTCAGGAATTTTGTAATCCACACCGAAAGGCTTTGGCGTTTGAAAACTGCAAGCCTCCGCTGGTGCTTGGGAGGGTGGAGACCTACCTCCTAAGTGAATATTGATAGTGGTTCCAGTGTCAGTGACAGATAGAGAAGCCTAGAGAATCGGAATGGACCCAAGGCAGGGAAGGCATTCGGCACAACTCTGTCAGGGCCAGGCCCGGAACTCATGCCTGGGGACCACAATGACCCACAGTCTTTAGGCCCAGTAATTCTCAGAAAGCCCCATCTGCCGAGCCCCACAGTGTCCAGAGCCAGCCCTGACTGGAAGACGCTCTCCTCCCGTCCTGACCCAGCAAGCTGTCTTTGCAGAACTCTCGGGTTCTGACATTGGTTCACTTGCTCTTTTACTGCAAGATCAGCTGAGCCTTCCAGAGGAGAGCTGTTGTGGTCCCAGCCGCCCAGGTGGCTGCCATCCATTTCACTTTGTCCTGGAAACCCCTGTGTGCTGGAGTTCCGCAGTGACCGTCCTTCCCTCAGCTCTGTTCCTGGGATGAAATAAAGCTGACCTCCATCAGCACCAAGGATTGGCCCGCGGGTTGTAGCCAGCATCCCTTGGTTCTGGAGGTTTTTAGGGGAAAATGGATACGTTTTCCAGTTTAAGCCAATAAATGTTAGTTTAATATTAGGAGAGAGAAAGTTGATTTTCTTAGTGGAGGTGAAGCTGAGGAGACGCAAGGCCTGGAGCTCACACTGGTTTTGTCATCAGGGTGGTGACACGGGCGGAAGAGGGCTGAGGATAAAACCAGGACCCAGGGGAGAGTAAAATGGGAATGCTGAGTGGGGCTTCCAGGGCCCAGGTGACGTCATTTCACATGCTCAGACCTGACCTGGCTGGAGACTTGGAGTCCCCTGTGATCTGAGTCAAACCTTTCTGTTTAAAACCTGCTGGGCTGGGCTCTTAAAGTGTGGACCTTGGGTCAGCAGTATTAGTGTCACTGAACCTTGTTGGAGCTAACTTCTTTGTCTTTATTTTTTGGGTGCTGATTGAACTCTGAGTTGCTGAGGTGGGCCTCAAAATTTTCATCCTCCTACTTCAGCCTCCTGAATCATTGGGATTCAAGGTTTGTACCAGTGCACCCAGCTGCGGCCTAACTTGTTAAAGAGTCCCACTGCAGCATAGTCAGAACTCAGGAGCAGGACCTAGCTGTCGGTGTCTAACAAGCCTTCCGTTGAACATTTGGTATATTCTGAAGCTTGAAAACACCACATTCTTTCTCTCTCTTACCTCCTTCTTTCCTTTCTTTCTTTTGCACATCAATTTATTTGATTTGCAGAATACCTGCTAGTTATCTGGCCCTTGCATAAGGGTGGATCTTTCCACCTACCCACCCACAACAGCATTCTAGGTTTGTTTGGACAGTGTGGTGCCCGGGACACACCTGATGAAGTCTGTGTGAGGTGCCGTCCTCCTCTTCGGGCTGAAATCAGCCCGGCCCCACAGCTCCCAGAAAGGATGCTCAGCCAGGCTGAGTGCCAGGACCACCAGCCCAACACTGGGTGGGGGCTTTGTCCTCCAGGACTTCCCTTGACCTTGACACAAAGCCCAGTCCTCTCAATGTGGCCACTCAGTCTCAGACTCTCCCAGAACAACTCCCATGGGGACGGGAGCTCAGGCCCTCGACAACCAGAGGTCGGTCCGTCACTTCACCCCAAGACTTCACCCTCAGGAAGCAGGGCGATCTGCAGAAAGTCACTAAGAAAAACTAAGGGTTGTTTTTTGGCTGAGATGTGTGATGCCAAACAGGAGGCCGCATGAGGAATCATCACGCAGAACCGCGCAGACAATGCAACCCAATTGTATTCACTCCAATATTTTTCTTTTCTACACTAAATTAGAATGATTTTACAGTCAGGACAAGCAACTCAGATGAAAGGAAACGTCTTTTGTTTTGACATATCAAAAACAATAAGTACAGCATGTGTTCACACATATCAAACTCCTCAAAAGAAAATGCAGAGAGGAGATGCCAAAGACAGATTGTGTATCCAGGTTTCCTCTCAGAGCATGGGAGTCCAGACGTTGTCCCCATGTCCCCAGAACAGTGCCCTCTGGGTGGGAGACAAAGGGTGGTCTTGAAGCCTCTCTCCTCCTCTGCTAAGCTGACTCGGGTCAGCCCACTGCGAGGCCAGATTCCTGCTCCCCTGGGCACACTCCCCTCCCACCTGGCTCTGGGCATCAGTCTGGTGACCGCAGGGGCTCATCAGCCCTTAGGTGACGGCTCTTCTAATGGCTGCCGCTCATGTCTCTCCTTCCGCTTTCAGAACGTCTATGGAGCATGTCCTCCCAAAGCCCAGGCCTCAGGGAGGCTGCCATGGAGGAAAGTGGGCCCCAAAGAGACAAATGTGGACAAACTCAGACATTTACACTGTTAGCTCCTTAGAGGTAAACAGAAGATTTCCTGGGGCTGGGGATGTAGCTCGGTGGTGGAGCGCTTGCCTAGCACAGGGGGGGCACTGGGTTTGATTCTCAGCACCACATAAACAGATAAAAATACAGTTCCACCAACAACTGCCTTCCCCTCTGACCACCCCCACCCCTCGCCACAGGGCTGATGTGGACCCTGTTGATGGGACCCAAGCCCCTCCCCATGCACACTGAGTTCCCTTCTCTGCTGGGCCCATCAGGGTGTGGGACTCACCTGTACAGACCGGAACCTAGTGGGCAGCTCCTTCTGACCCAGCTGCCACCACTGGGAGCCCCCTGCAGCTGAGGTGCCAGAGCTGGAAAGGGGCCCGAGGAGGCCTTGCTCCTGTACAGCTGTCAGAGCCAGGGACAGGGGTTAATCACGCTGCACGGACTGCCCCGGAGGAGCCGGCATCTGAAGGAAGCTCTCTGTCATGGCTCCTCTGAGGAACCTTCCACTGCTCTCTGCTCAGACAGCCATGGGCTCCCTCGTCAGCCAGGGCTCCCAAGTCTCCCAGGATTCTCCCCTGTTATCCCTAAAGAATCATACGGTGTTTCCTTCTCTGTGTATCCTACCTGGAATCAATGACCAAATATTCTGATAAAAATGGATATTTATCATAGGCAATTAAAATCTAGAGCCTTAGAAACTTCTAGCTTAATAATAATTTTGGCATTCATACTCTAAAAAACTTGAATTTAAATTTATCTTAACTGATATATAAAAATGTAAAAATTAGACCTATTTATGAGATACCACGTGATATTCTAATACATTCATATGTTACGTAATGTTTGCTCCTCATTTATTATTTCTTCATGCGAAAACATCCAAACTCTTTTCTTCTGGCTTTTTGAAACAGTCAGTCATTGCTGTCTGCTCCAGTTTGCTGTGCACTCGTGTCCCAGAGCTCCTCCCTCCTCTAACTGTGCCTAGCACCCAGGGCCAGCCTCCCCCACTCAGGTGCCTCCAGCCTCCCCCACCTCCCCTGCCTCCAGTCTCCCCCACTCCCCTGCCTCCAGTGTCCCCCACTCCCCTGCCTCCAGCCTCCCCCACTCCCTTGCCTTCAGTCTCCCCCACTCCCCTGCCTCCAGCCTCCCCCACTCTCCTGCCTCCAGCCTCCCCCACTCCCTTGCCTCCAGTCTCCCCCACTCCCCTGCCTCCAGCCTCCCCCACTCCCCTGCCTCCAGTCTCCCCCACTCCCCTGCCTCCAGTCTCCCCCACTCCACTGCCTCCAGCCTCCCACCTCCCCTGCCTCCAGCCTCCCCACCTCCCCTGCCTCCAGTCTCCCCCACTCCACTGCCTCCAGTGTCCCCCACTCCACTGCCTCCAGCCTTCCCCACTCCCCTGCCTCCAGCCTCCCCCACTCCCCTGCCTCCAGCCTCCCCCACTCCCCTGCCTCCAGTCTCCCCCACTCCTCTGCCTCTAGCCTCCCCATTCCCCTGCCTCCAGTGTCCCCCACTCCCTTGCCTCCAGCCTCCCCCACTCCCCTGCCTCCAGTGTCCCCCACTTCCTCTGCCTCCAGCCTCCCCCACTTCCCCTGCCTCCAGCCTCCCCCACTCCCCTGCCTCCAGCCTCCCCCACTCCCCTACCTCCAGCCTCCCCCACTCCCCTGCCTCCAGCGTCCCCCACCTCCCCTGCCTCCAGTGTCCCCCACCTCCCCTGCCTCCAGCCTCCCCCACTCCCCTGCCCCCAGCCTCCCCCACTCCCCTGCCTCAATGTATGTAAGGTTTTATTATGTAATAGCAGAAGTAAAACAGAGGACAAGAATGGCAACGTGGGTGGGAAGTGGCAATGTGCTGATAGAAATGCCCTGTGCTCTGAGTAGTACACTATCAGTGAAAACGAGGCTAAGAGCCTGGCCCAGTGGCACACACCTGTAATCTGAGCAGTTCAGGAGCCTGAGGCAGGAGGACCACAAGTTCAAAGCCAGCCTCGGCAAGTAAGTGAGGCCCTGAGAAACTTAGCCAGGCCCTGTCTCTAAATAAAAAAATAAAAAGCGCTGGGGATGTGGCTCAGTGGTTAAGCACCACCAGGTTTAATCCCTGGTACAAAACACAAATAAAGAAACAGACTGTGGTGGTACAAATATGTGCTGTACACCTTGTGGTAACTACTGCACTAACCCAACCACGGAGAATCAATGAAGCTATGAAATATACCTGATCCCAAAGAAGGCAAACAGAGAGGGGAAATGAGACAAAGAACAAACGGGAAAAATATTTTAAAAAGTAAAACAATGTGTTTAGATTTAACAATAGAAACCATCTCATTAACTGTAAATGTCCTAAATGACCTCACTACAAGGCAGAGATAAGCAAGCCCCAACTACAATCTACTTATTGTAAAGCCACATTAAATATAAAAATAAAAATCGACTAAAAGTAAAAAGATGGAAAATATTCAATGGTGGAAATTATGAAATCAAAAGAAAGGTGCAGTGGCCATATTAGTATCTGATGGAATAGATTTCAGATCAAGAACGTGATGAGGGGAAGTGAGCCATGCCTTACTGATAAAGGTGGTCCAGAGGACGTTCCAAGCCTTTCTGTACCGAATAGCGTAATTTCAGGGCTGGGCTTGTGGCTCAGTGGTAGAAGGCTGACCCAGCCTGTGTGAGGCACTGGGTTAATTCTTAGCATCACACAGAAATAAATGAATAAACAACTGAAAAAATATTAAAAAACACAATTTCAATATATATGAAACACAAACTAGAACAATTCAAGAATTAAAAGCCTTATCCACAAATACAGGTCAAGAGGATTTAAACATTCATCTTTAAACAAGACAAAGGAGACAGAGTGCTGTGGCCTGGACCCGCAGTGGCCCCAGAAGGCACAGGTTAAAGGCAAGGGGGAGGCCTCGGGACATGAGTTTGGAGGAGGAGGTCCGGTCACTGGGGACCGTGAAGGGACTCTGGGATCCCAGCCCTCTTCTCTCCTTGCTTCCTAACTGCTGTGTGCTCGGCAGCTCCTTCTCCCCGATCTTCCCATAGGATGCTCTCCTGTGCCACAGGCCAAAGCCAGGGGCCAAGGGAGTGTGGACAGAAACCTCTGAAACCCTGAGCCATGTTGAATCTTTTCTCCTTACAGGTTTCCAATCAGGAGCAGAAAGCTAACAGATGTAGTCACTAAAGCAGGGAGGTATGGAAGACGTGGGTCATTCTAGCACTGAAAACATAGGTGTTACCTTCAAGTCACGCAGAATGTTGACCGTGATGGGTCTTATTAATCTGTATTGAAGGATTCAATAATCCTTAATCTGTATTGAAGGACTCAAGCCATGGAAATGAGATCCATGACCACATAGAATTAAATTAGAAATTAATAAGGAATAAACTTTGGGGCAATTCATAAGTATTTTGAAGCAAACAACACACTCCTAAATAACAAGTGGTGTCAGAAGAAATCGAAAGGTGTACTGGCAAAAACCAATTAAACTATTGTGTTTTCATAATCTATCAAAGTTTGGGGGCTACAGTGGAAAAGGTGCTTAGAAAACATTGGTGATAACCACCTATGTTAACTAGACTTTAATTCAATTACCTTAGCAACTGGGATAAAAGTCAAAAAGGAAATATAGAATCAACAAAACAATCCATGAAATCAAGAGCTCATTCTTTGGGAAGAGGTGTGAAATTGATAAATCTCTAGTTAGACTGAATAGAAAAAATAAAGGATGGAGAAAATACAGATTGCCAAAGTCAGGAATGAAACAGTCACGTGGACAGATCTGTGGTCATTAGAAAGGAGAGCCAGGGCACATGATGGACAGTTGTATGGATGAATCCATTAAATGTCACTTCAAAAGAACAGGCCATCTGAACAGCTCTAGATCTGTTCAAGAAATCACACCTGCTGTTTAGGAAACCTTCTACAGTGGAAATCCCAGACGCGGATGGCTTCAAAATTTTGCAAACATTTAAGGAAGATGTAAGATCCACTTCCCAGGTATCAGAATTAGATAAAGACACTGCTCAGCATCCCTCATACACAGAGCAAGGCCTGGTCCCTGAGCTTCGGCAGAGAAAGCCCACAGTGTACAGCAGGCCAGTGTGTCCTGAGCAAGTGCATCTCAGCCCAGGAAGACAAAGCTAATTCAGCCTTCAAAAACCAACTGATGCGACTGGACGACTGATGGAAAGGAGGATTACGGTGAATAGGAAAAGAAGGGAGTGTCTTTTGAGGCTCACAGATGAAGAAATCTGTGCAAAAGGAGAGTGCACAGCCTGTGCTCGCACCTGCCTGGAGCTCTGGAAGCCAGACACGAGTTTGCAATGACAGAGAGCGGAGGGAGGTCACCTCGGCAGCTGGGGTGGGCCAGGGGAAGAGGAGCAGGGCTGGGGAGGGCAGCGGTGTTCCTGTGTGGCTTGTGGACACAGAGTCACGGGAGCAGAGCTACAGCAACATTTACGGAGCTGCACAAAGCAATTATGTCACTTATATCTCAACAAAACTGTTTAAATATTTTTGAATGTATACATTAAATGATCAATGTAAGGAGCTTAAGATTGTTTTTTCTTATATTGGCACCACCAGGAGCTCCTAAATCCAAGAGCCCCTTTCCGATATTCTCCATCTTCTTCTCCGTCTCCTTTTATGACACCACCACCTACCTGCCTGGTCACCTTAGGAAGTGCCAAGTCTTTCTCCACAGCTTCCTCACTCTTATCTACTGCTGTTGATTCATGAATGTCCTGGGTGGATTACATCTACCCAGTTTCCGCTCTCCCTGACTTGACTGAGTGCCTCGCCATCCCTTCCGGAGACCTTTCCTGTGTTCTTATTCTTCACATTGCAAAAAGAGTCATGTTTCTGCAAAGCCGAGCTTCTCGAACATCTCCAAGGCTTCTGAAACACCTGCAAGGTGAAATGCAAGCTCCGCGGTGTGACTTGTAAAGCCGTTCCCAACACGGCTCCAGCCCAGCTCGCTGGTTTCATCTCCTTTTGTTCCTTAGGCATTACTGACCCACACCAGGTATGTCGATCATTTCAGCCTGAAGTTACCTGCCACCGCCAGCATGTCTCACCCACGGCAAACCGCAAAGGCTCAAGGAAAGGTCTTTCCCGGTGGAGGGATGTTCTGGCCATTGTCTGTGTAGGGCGACATAGGCAGTCCCCGCCCTGGTTGGTTCAGAAGACTGGTCCTGGGAAAAGACCACCTCCGGGCATCGGGCAGGGTCCTATCAGAACTGGTAATATTAATAAAACACATCGATTCAAAAGACATGCACAAATAATATCTAGAATCCAGGCAAATATGGATAAACACAAGAGTTGCATGAATAAAATATTTATAAAAGGGCTTATTATGTTATTCTAATATGGACACCCACATATTTTTTTCATAGGAAAGAAAGAAAAGAGTCTTAGTTATTGTGAATTCTTTTGCCTCAGATAAAAATAAGAAGCTACATCAATATTTAAGCAGGTTTCCTAATGATATGGCTAATGTTCTTCAGCGCGAGCCTCTTGGCAGTATATTTTGTGTACTTACTTGCAACTTTGATTCTTGTCCCCATTAGTATCTACGTTCTTTCCGAGTAACTGGAAGAGAACAGAGTCCTCTTGATGGACCTGCTGCCAACTGGAGCTGTATTTTACAAGGGCTTCGTCTGAGCACAGGGGCAGTGTGGCGTGATGGTCCGCACCTCTCGGGAAGGCAGAGAAGCCCCCCTTTCCCACTCCTCCCAGCACTCTGATCTCCATGTTTGGGTAAAATCACACCAGTTCAACTTGGATCCAGGACAGTGACCGTTTCACAGTAGGACTCCTAGCCAGGCTTAAAATCCGTGTAATTGTCCAACAAACGTGTATTGTGCAACTGACCTGTGGGCAGCACTGAGACCCAGAACTCAGCAATGCGGGGGGGGGTGGGTGGGTAAGAGGGAAAAGGTGAAGGACAGGGAGGAGACAGGCACAGGAGGGCCGTGGCCATGGCTGCTTGTGGGAAGTGGCAGGTGTCGGGCACCCAGGGTGGGTGACGGCACAGCCAAGGCTTGGCCTGGAGGCAAGGGCGGAACTGCCCATATGAAACTGGAGATCAGAAGACCAGAATTAGCATCCCTTCAGTTCACATGTCACCCCAAACATGCAATGACCAAGAAGTGTCAAACACACAACTCCTCCTCTGATGTCGGGAGGTCTTAACACACCACATGGACATCTTGTGATGGGTGGCTGCCCATCTGGGTGAATTGCTGCTGAAGTCCCCACCTTCCTCTTCCCCTCCCAGGTCCCCTGTCTCCCACAGCCCGAGCCTGTCTTCTGCAGTTCCGTGCAACATACTAAGCACCACTAGAAGGCAGGCTTCAGTCAACCATCCAGACCTGGGGTGTTACCACTCACTGGACGCCAGCAAGGTCACCGCAGGTGACTCCAGGGCAGTGTGAACCCACACCGACCCCTCCTCCATGCCGTTTACTCCTCCTGAACTACCCCTTATCTTGGAAAAAGACCTTCCATTTCCCGTGGGCTACTAGCACCCACACTCTTCTTCCTCTAGAGACCTGAGTAGTCCAACTACCACATTTAATTTAACCTCTTAAGGTTATTTCCTTTAACCTTAAGAGAAGATTTCTCTCCAAATTCTTCATTACCTTTTCTCTTTCCACATATTTCATGGGTGCATTCCAGTTATACATAATGATGGGATTTGATGTTACATAGTCACCCATGCACACAATATGACAGTACAATCTGGCCAATATCTCTCCCCTGCACCTCCGACTTCTACCCCTGGTTCCTTTCCTCTATTGATCTCCTTTGAAAATCTTCATTATTTAAAACACTCCATTTTAATGATCATGACCCTCATTCATTCCCTTTAAGGTGCCTGCATTATTCCAAAATCTTTCTGCTTGAAGGTTTTTTCCACTGCCTGATGATACTCTAGTCACCATCATAAAATATTTTGAGTTATGAAATATCTGACATATAAAAATGTATAAAAGTAACACATTCCACTGCTTTCCACTGCCCATCTATCCTTAGAAGACTTTTCCAATACAAAACACAAATTCTGTTATGCAAATTCAAATGTCTCTGGGATTCTAAGAGAAGGGCAATGCCCCTATGAAATGGGAACAAGCTGAAGAGAGACCCCCAGGGGCAGAAGAGGCACCAGGAACGCTGTATCTGGCTGTGACGTAGTCGGTCCTATCAGACCAAATCTCTGACCAAGAATATTCACAAACTCTCAATAAAGGATAAAAGAAACTGCCAGCCATTGAAGATGTTGGAGATGAGTTGCGGCAGCAAGGTCTCAGGGTCGAGGCTAGAGAGGAGGTTGCTGAGGCAGGGCTGACTCCTAGGGGGTCTGGCTTACACCTCTGGCGAGGGGCCCTGAAGTCAGGGTGCCGGAGACACCCTAGACTCCATCACACCAGGAGGCGAGGACCCAGCAGGAAGGACGAATCATCCCCCCAGAGGTGGAAATCAAGCTGGAGACTCTAAGTGCATTATTGGATCAAGTAGACCTGCTATTAATGCCTGCTGGAAGGAAGTCCTCTCAGACCATCTGGAATTTTCCATCAAAGTCTGGCATGCAGGGATACTAACTAGGACATGGGGGAGAGGGGGAGAGAGAGAGAGACAGACAGACAGACAGAAGGGCAGGCTGTGGAGACAGCCCCCACAGTGGTCCATTTGTGAAGTGGTCCAGAATGTGAAGTTGCTGGTTACTGTATTGAACAAAAAAAGATGCAAAGTACAGAATTTCACCAGCATTCTGATCTGCAAAACAAAACCAAATTTAGAACTTATCTCTAAAATTACTGAAATTGATTATTAGGTCTTAAATATTTAGATATTTAGTTTTATCATATGCCAGAATCAGAATTCCAGAATTTCCTTCTAAAACAGAGACTGTGTCCTATCGCTCCCTAATTTGAACCTTTCAGAGACTGTCCAAGTCCAAACTCCTCTTCAGAGCATCTCGAGTCTTTCTCCCCTCTCCCCTCCAGTCTCCAAGAAGTCTCTAGGGGAGGCCGGGGGCTGGGGTGGAAACTCAAGGGCAGTTGTGGGGACTGCTCCCTTCACTCCCTACTCGGCCTCAGACACTCTCCCGTGCTGTCTGGGCTGGGAGATGCTCTCTGCCCCTGAGAATCTTCTCCCTGAGGCGAAGCACACATCCTTCACAGTGCAGCTAAAGGTGTCCCCTGAGCCTCTCTTCCTGCTTCCCTTCCTGAGATGTGCCTGTCACTCAGCACCCACCCGGCTCCCAGGGGCTCAGGGGCTGCGCTCCCAAAGGGAAAGGCCCAGAGGCAGTGTGAGATCCCAGTTGGAGGGGGATGGCCTGCTACTGTCCCTCAAATGCTACAACTGGTTGGTGTGTTATTTTAACTCTTCTGGAAAGAAGGCCACTGCTGGTCATCTGTGGACAAGTCCCTCCCCCCATTACCTTGTGGAGGTAGAGTTGACAGTTAACGAGTCCCATGGCTTCAGGTGGACAGTTGCCGACAGGACGGTGCACGTGCGTACTGGGCACCACCCACCCCGCTCCTGGCAGGCTCTGGCTCCTGGTAAACGGCTTCATCCTCTCACCGCTTTGCAGAGGACTCACTTGTTCTACCAAATCCCGGCTTGAGCCCCTTCGCTTAAAGCGCCTTCTCTCCCCACTAGACTGTGGTCACTTCTGGCCCTCTAGCAAGGTCCGGTTCAAGCCAGTCAACCAATCAATCATCAATCAGTTCCTATGTAAACGCACAGCACTCCAGTTTCACCCCCTCAGTGCCGCTGGCTCAGGTGAAGATGATCCTCCTTAATCTCATCGGCATCTAAGGCCATCACTGCACGAGTTCATGTGCGTCATCTTATAATTTTAGTGCAAAAATTGTCAAACAACTTTTATTCACGGCTAGTTGATGGTTAGCAGGAATAGGAGGACTTCACAGAAGAGCAAGTCCAGAGCCAACTTTATGTGAGAAAATACAGTGACATACCACTGTACCCAAATGATTCATGGGTCACTTATCATTAGTACTAACATGAGAGTGACTGACGTCTTCAGGTACAATTCAGAAGCCCATAAGGGTTGGTTATCGTAGAACTGCAGGCATAAACACTCCTAAGGTGCACATTCCCTTCTCCTCATTTTAGGTTGATCAAGTGCTATTTATGGCTTGAAAGTAAAAAGAAAAAAAATACAGCCCTCGGAATCTTAACTCCAGGCTGGTGTCACTTGACTGGAGTCCCCCTGCCCACAGGTGAGCACGCTTGCAAGGAGCGTCAAGGTGCTAGACCACCTTTCACTGTCACCAGACTCCTGTATTGAATGCCCACAGGGCCTCAGGAAGCCCCACCACTGTGAGAACTTACACTCAGGTACGTTGACTTTAAAAATCCTGTTACGGTCATGCACGAACTTCTCTTCAGTCCTGTGTAAAAACGGAACTGCATGGAATTACTTATTTCCATGGTTAATCCAGATAATATTTGCACAGTTTTGAAAAATCCAAGGCCCATCACAGAAGCCACAGATGTGAATCACTATTCTAAGTTCATGTGGGTTAATCTTGTTTTCCTAATTAGATGGAAAATAGCTCAAGGAGAGCTACTCTACCACCTGTTTTATTTCTTAGCTATTTCACATGTAGGATTAGTGCAGTTCCTTCAAAAGGGCAGGTACTGGCACGTTCTGCTCTTGATGTCACCTCAGTTATGTGGACAGTTCTTGAGTCTTGCATATGTGTGGCACACACCTGCAGGCCGATTCCAAGAAGGACCAAGGTTGAATTGCACCTTGTGACTCACTCCTTAGGGGACCTGCCTGAGCCACTTGAACTTCGGGGCCTTGGTTTATTAATCTGTAAAATGGTGGAAGTGCTGTCAGAGCTAGTGTCTGGGGTGTAGACTGCGGCTGTGGTCCTTGGAACCACATGCAGCTTGACCTTGGTGCCTTCGAGGTGAGTGGAAAGGAAGGAGGGGGTGAGGCAAGAGGGTCTGGAATACATGCCTCTGCCTGAGGTGTCTGCTAACACCATCCCTGAAGCCCAGCCAGGGGCTCAGGATCTTTTCTTCCTTCTAAAAGGCCTTTTCTTCTCCGCCAAGGAATCCGTTCTCTGTCGGAACCAAGCCGTGTCTGGTTTGCTGATTTCTGATAGAGCCATGTCTGGAAGGCCAAGTCTTCCTTTGGGTACCACACCCTACAGGGGGCTCCATCCTCAAGGCATGCTTCTAGAACAGCGTGGTTTTAATCCAAGAGGAAAAGCTTGATCGCGGGGTCTGGGCCTTGTGGGCAGCCTCTGGAGCTCTGGGTGTTCGTGTGTGTGTGCAAACACGGAAATTTTAAAGAGACAATCTGCAACTTTCACCAGATACCATCATCCTAAAAAGTGTAAAGAACTCAGTATTGAATGGGAACATTTCAGAAAATGTGCCGGGACTGGTGTGGGGGACATCCCATGTGGGGCAGACAATGTCCCCAATCATCCATCATCAATGCTCCTACCTGTGAATGCTGGAGCACCCTAGGAAGAAGTTAGACTCAGGTGGGACCTTTTCCAGCCGACATGGGTAACAAGGCCTCTGCACAGATTCCAGCTGAGAACCTTGTGAACCAAGCGGGGCCTGAGGGCCATGAAGCTTCCTCGAGGAAGCCCAGGATTCTGTTCCCTGAAAACAGGTCGTCTCTTAAGACACATCTGCCCCGACTCCGGCAGGCCCTGCTCCCCTCTCCTGTGGGGGCCAGCTGATTCTTCCAGTTGTGCCTCTGACCCCGGGGAATGTTCCTGGGAGCCTTGGCCAGGCGGAGGGGACCCAGAAGGGCTCGATCCTCTGTGGACACAGAGTGATGCTGAAGTGAGAGCACGTGCCCCAGGCTGGAGGTAGGAGGGCTGAGACGCCACAGGGTCAGCGCCAGCTGTTGACAACGAGATCCACACACGAGATCTCTGGTGGACGATGACAATTGTAGATTCCTCCGATGAGGCTAAGGAGCAGCCCCTGGCAGCTGGACCAGAAAATTGTTTTGTAATCAAACAGAAAAAGGCCGGGCCACCTTGAAAGGCCCTGGCTAAGATTTGAGCAGTGATCTGAGTGAGCCGAGTGGCGGCTCCGGAGACAGACTTCCTGGGTTTCAATCCTGGCTCCTGTTGAGACGTGGGAAAGATGTTTCTCTGCACACTGTTCTCCAACAGGTTGTGATGATTCCACGAGTTTATTTTATAGAGCACTTAGCACAGCACAAAGTAAGTGCTCAACACACACACACTCTTTTACTACTGCCACAATTGCAACAGACACATCTTTTTCTTTACTTAGTAGCTGTATTTCTAAAGGAATCACTAATGCAAATATAAAAGTGTCACATGCCAAGGCAGCCACCAAGGGGCCCATGCAGATACTGCTGCAGGCTGAGCGCCCTGAGCACACTCGGGGGAGGAGTGTCCTTGTCAACCTTCATGAGATGATGCCAGCCCATCTCATTTCCATTCTCCTTTGGGAGCGTTAGGGCTCAGTCCCTGTGTAGATTGGCAACAAGGCACAGGCCCTGATCAGTCAGGTGGAAAGCTAGCTCTGCTTGACCCCTCGTAACCTAACAAGATACTTTTCTGCATTATCTGCATCCACCTTGTTTGGCTTTTGGAGGTCACCTACAATTCCATCATCAAACTTAATTGGGGTCATAGAACCTTAGGGCACACTCTTCCTGGAGCCTCCTCGTCATGCTCCACCTCTCTGCCCTGTGGGACCCTGGGCACAGCCCCCTCAGAGCTGCCTCTCATCACAGTGCACACAAGCCTCTCCTCGTGGGTCCGGATCAGCTGCTAGGGAATGACTATCACTGATTTCAGTCCTCTCAGCTCTCCTTTCTAATGTGCAAAGCCTTCTGGGAACTCAACAGTGGGCAGACAGCCATCACTGAGGCCTGGGGACAGTGGACTAGAGGAAGCTTGGCCCCTGAGCACCAGCAAGGGCACAGCAGGCCTCAGGGGGCCTCCTTCCTCTTCCCCCTGCTCATGCTGTGCCACGTCAGGACCCGAGGCTGCGCTCTACTGTGGAAGGACCCCCAGAGTGTGCAGCGTGGAAGACAGTGGGCCTCTCCCTCCACGCGTGCCTCGGGATGGAAAGGAGGGAGTGGGAGGGAAATGCCTCGAGCGCTTGCCAGGAGATAAAGGCTCCATAGCTTCTCGTCCTGGGCCCACTGAGTGAGAACGGTAGGAGGACGCCAGCACTCCAGCTACTTCACTTTGCATTTTTAATGTTGTCCAGAGCAAGAGAGCAAGAAGGGACATTTGTTTTATTTGTTTCTTACTCACTCAAGTCAGTGAGGTGAACCTCTCTCTGCCCACGTCTCGCTGGGGCCGTGTTCAGTGTCATGACAGGGCAGGCGGTCTCTCAGAGTGCTCACAAGTCAGCTCCCTCCCATCTCTGCTTCCCCACCCCTGGAAACCACACCCCTCTGAGTTTCCTGTTAGATTCATCTCATGAACAGATCATGTAAGGTTGGTCCTTCTGCGTCTGGCTCCGTTGCCAGCATAACCTTCTCCAGGTTCACAGTGTGGGTGTAAATGGGAACGTTTTCTTTCTCTTTTCCTTTAAAGGCTGAATCGCACTCCATCACATGCAGGCACCCCGTTCTACTTGCCCTCATCGGCTGGTGGCACTTGCTTTGTTCGTTGTCTTGGCTGCTGTGAAGGGTGTGGCAATGAACATGGGCAGGCAGGAGACTCCTCAAGACCCTGATTTTAAAAGTGGTAAGAGTAGACTTTATGTTGATGTTCTCATCACAATAATGATCATAAATGGAGAGAGGGAGGGGAAGAGACTTTGGGAGGTGACGTATAAGCATGGATTGTTGTTTTGGGTTTATGGATGTGTATTCATCTCCAAATTCATCAAGCTGTATATTTTCAATTATGTATGACTTTTTGTATGTCAACCTCAACTAACAAAAGAAAAAAGAAAACTAACACACTTGAATGAGCAAATGTGGAACAGAAAGCCAAACACAGCCCTGACTTTTATTGGTGAATATCACAGGTGTCCATAAAAATTCTGGCTTTGATTTTTCTGGGCATTACAATAGAATTGGGTTTCCCAGCTCTGTTTCCAATCAGTCAAGCCGATGTTGATTCTTTTTTTTTTTTTAATTACTCAGTTGATGAATCTACTCATATATTTATTTGTTCATCCAATAGTTGGATGATGAGTTAGGCATTTTAAAGTTAGTATTTTAAGGACAAGTGATGCATCCGATGTTGGTTCTTTTGGCCAGTAACACCCAAGTGGAAGTGACGTGTCACTCACTCCCAGTGCAGACTCTAGCTGTCAGTGCTTAGATTTCCATGTTCCTCTGTTTGATTGTGTGACACAGGTGGAAATGCAGCCTCCGGTGAGCATGGCCGTCACTGGACACGTAACAGGAGTAATAAAGCAACTCGCAATCTGTCAAGCTATAGAGATTTGTAGGTTAGCCTTTCACAATAGGCCTAGCCTGCCTTGACCAAGTGAAGCCATTATGATGTAGAGAAAAGCATATTATGCCAGACGTTGAGAGATTAGTGTCACAGACTAATCATGATAGTGATCAAGAGAAAATAATTTCCCATTTGAAAAGCCCCCTCCTCAGGCTAGAGTGATCCATATGGAAATGTATTAGAATTGGAGACACAAGTACAAACTCCTGCTTAGCTTACTGTAGAATGACTGTTACATGTAGAAACATTTATCTGCATAGGTATGAAAATGCCCACAAGTATCCCCTTGCCCTGTGAACCGAAGAGCCTAAGAACCACTGTCTCCCCACCCAGCAGCAGTAAGTACCCCTGGTGCCCAGCTCTCAAGGCCCAACACCTCTGCAATAACAGAAACCAGGATCCTGGGAGAAATGGATGAGTTTAGGTGGGGGCAGAAAGTATCCAAGAGAATACTGAAGCATCTTGCAGTTCCAGAAAGTAAGGAAATGGACCAAAAAAAAAAAAAAACCAGTAACAATAACTCCACAAGGCTTGGGGGTAGGTCACAGGGACACAGGAACCAATCAACTGAAAGACATCTCAACAGATGGCCAATTGTGAGCAAGCAATACATAAAGTAATATGTGATTATAACTCAAATAAATAAGTATGGAAAAAGAGACAAATCTACCTTGCAGAAGAATTCTAAATGATTCCCACAGACACTTCACCCTCAAGGAAAAGGGGTGGAATTCCCACACCGCAGGTGCCAACAGCACATACCGACTTCCTTCTGAAGAGTGTAAATATGAAAAAGGGGGGAAAACCAGTAACTTTACAGTGGAGAAAACGGATAGGCACTATCTCAAGTCAGGTGGTCAAGGTCAGCGTCATCCATGGTGACCTGATGATAGAAGCAGCCTTGGTGTGACAGTAAGAGAAGGGCACTTTACCTCTGTGCCTCCTCCAAACACCTCGCTTTGGTCAAATCATGAGGAAAATGTCAGACAAATCCCAAGAGAGGGACATTCTACAAAATACATAATCACTATACCTCCACCCTCCCAAGGGCATCAACAATCAATGAAAGTGTGAGAAGCTGTCACAGCCAAGAGGACTCCCAGGAGATATGACCACTAAATGGCATGTGTCCTCCTGGATGGGAGTCTAGAACAGAAAAAGGACGGAGGCATCTAAGGAAATCTAAATGAAGTGTGAACTTAAGCAGAACCCCCAGTTCTAGTGGGGTTCCTTACCAATGTGAGATACGAATAGGTACCTGCTGAGGAGTGTATTAGAACCCCCCAATGCTACCTGTTCAGTCTTTTTGCAAATCTAAAGTTGTTTTAAAATAAAAAGCTCATATTAAAAATACTGCCTACAATGCCAGAAAAGCATGAACTACGTAGGCAGGCAGGTACTCACATCTCCCAGGTATTCAGACTCTCTGAAAACACTGCATTGACAACCAAAAACCTCACTGATAGGAAGTAGAGACTTAAATAGACTGAGTTATGCCATGTTTGTGGTTTGTAAAACTCAATGGCTTAGATGACAATTCTTCTCAAACTGTTCTATGGATTCATTGCAAACTCAATTGATATTCCAGCAGAAGTCTTGCAGAAATGGGCAAGCTGTTTTTAAATTCATATGGAAATTCAAATGACCTAGAATATTTAACATATCTTCAAAAGAGAACAGTTGTAAGACCAAGACTACCTTATTTTTAGATTTATTATAAAGCTATTGTACTCTAGAATTATTTTAAAGACAGAGAAATAGAAAAAAAACACAAAAAAGTGAGTTAAAAATAGAGCCACTCATATATGGTGAATTTATTTTTGACAAAGGTGAAAAGAAATTTTTACATATATTGTATTCTCAACAATCAGCCTAAAACAAGTGGATAAACAAATGCAAAAATTGAATTTCGTGCCTCACATCATATATAACAGTAATTCAAAGAGTGTCATGTTCCTGAATAAAACCTAAATCTATAAAACAATAGTAGTAACAGCAAAGAGAGAAAGAGGAGGAGAAGAGATGCCAAAGCAGTCAAGCTGGGGGCCACTTTCAGAGCAGCAGCCAGGGGATCATGTAAATGCCATGCTTGTGCATGCTCCAGATACCACTGAAGGATTGCTAAAAGCAAATGTGGTTGTCCTTGTGTGTCAAGTGCAATTAAAGTCAGAGAAAATTTATTTGCTGAGTTGTACAAGCAGAAAGCACACAGCAAGGACCATCTGGCCTTCAAGGGACCCAGGGCTGCACCGGGCAATCTCTTGCTCTATCTCTCAGGGAATATCCTTGCTCCTCCTCAACCACTGAGCAAATGCCAAATCAAAACCTGTCAGCCGCAGGTTGTTGACAGCATGGGGAAGCTGGCATGTGGAAACCGGGGGAGCTGCAGCTTGTCTTCATTCATTTTACTTCCTACCGCTCCATGTAGGTGTCATGCTCAATATTTCATACAGTGTGCAGGTGTGAGACAGACCCAACTGCTCACCAATCAGTTCTGCCACTAACCTGTTCCTTGACCTTGGTAATCTACTTAATGCTTTGGTGGCTGTTGCTGAATGTGGAAGTGATAATGACTTCTGCCTAGAATTTGAATCATTGTAGTAACTAATAAAACAAGATTTACAGCAACCAGTATAGCAATGTTTGCTTAATAGACCCTCAATAATTGGAACATTTTTTGTTATTATCCAAGACATTTCTGAAATCCAGAGGATCATTAGGGACTATTTCAAAAATTTATATTGCAATAAATTGGAAAATCTACATGATATTGACAAATTTCTAGACACATATGACCTTCTAAATTTGAACCAAACAGATATAGAAAATCTAAACAGACAAATATCAAACAATGAGACTGAAGCAGTAATAAAAAGGCTTCCAACAAAGAAAAGCTCCGGACCAGATGGATTCTCAGCAGAGTTGTAACAGACCTTTAAAGAAGACCTAATACCAATCCTCCCCAAATTATTTCATGAACTAGAAGGGGAGGGAACACTCACAAACTCATAATATGGATCTCTATCACCTCGATACAAAACCATATAAAGACACACCAAGGAATGAACACTACAGACAGATATCTCTGATGAACATAGTTATGAAAAAAACTTAATAAAATATTAGCAAACCATATTTTAGAACACATTAAGAAGTTTGTATGCCATAATCAAGTTGGATTCACACTCAGGATGTGAGATTGGTTCGATATACATAAATCAATGAATGTAAATCATCACAAAATCGAATCAAGGACAAAACTCACATGATCATCTCAATTGATGCAGAAAAAGTCTTTGACAAAATTTATCACCCGTTTATGTTAAAAACACTGAAGGAACTATGAATTGAGGAAATTAACTTAACAACAGAAAGGCTACCTGTGACAAAGCCAAACCAGCATCATTCTGAATTGGGAAAAAACAAACAAACATTCCCCCTAAAATCAGGAAAAAGACAAGTATGTCCATTCTCACTGCTTCTATTCAATATAGTTCTTGAAACTTCAACCAGAGCAATAAGGCAAGAGAATGAAATTAATGGGATCCATGCAAGAAAAGAAGAAGTCCAACTACCTCTGTTTGCTGAAGATGTTATTCTATACCAGAGGACCCAAATACTCCACCAGAAGACTTTGAAAGCTGATAGACAAATCCCAAGCAAAGTAACAGGATACAGGATAAACATACAAAAATCAATAGCTTTCTTATAATCTGGTAATGAATCTGCTGAGAAAGAAATCAAGAAAACTGCTGCATTCATGATAGCTTCAAATAAGGTCTGAATAGATTTAATTAGAAAGGTGAAAGACCTCTAAAATGAAAATTATAAAACACTGAAGAAAGAAATTGAAGAATAACTTTGAAGATAAAAAGATGTACCATGTTCATGGATAATTAGAATAAATATTGTCAAAATGGCCATAAAACCCACGTGATCTACAGTTTCAATGCAAACCCCATCAAAATACCAAAGACATTTTCCACATAACTAGGAAAAAAGTTATGAAATTTATGTGGAAGAATAAAAGACTCAGAATAGCCAAAGCAATCCTGATCAGCAAGAGTGAGACTGGAGACATCACACTATCTGATTTCAAGTTAACTGCAGAGCTATAGTAATAAAAACAGCATGTTATTGGCATCAAAATAGATATGAAGACCAACAGAATAGACAAGAAGACACAGAGACAAATTCACAAAAATACAGTCATATGATTCTTCACAAAGTTTCCAAGAGCACACAATGGAGAAAAGGTAGCCTTTTAGACAAATGATGTGTGGGAAACTGGATTTGCATACATAGAAAACTGGAACTAGATCCCTGTCTTTCATTCTGCACAAAAATCAACTCAAAGTGGATCAAAGATCTAGGAATTATACCAGAAACATTGAAAATGCTTTGGTGTAGGCCTCATCTTCCTTAATAAGACTCCAAAAGTTTAAAAAATAAAACCAAGAATCAATAAGTGGGATGGCATTAAATTAAAAGGCTTCTACACAGAAAGGGAAACAATAAAAAGTGCAAGATGAGAAAGCCTATAGAATTAAAGAAAATGTTTGCCTGCTACTCTTCCAACAGGGGATTAAAAACCAGATTACATAAAGAACTCAAAATTACAACACCAAAAAATTATCAACCCACTCACTACAGGCAAAAAATCTAAAGAGATATTTCTAAAAAGAAGAAATACAAAATTCTAACAAATATATGAAGAATGTTCAACATTTTTAGCAATTAGAGAGATGCTAATAAAAATTACACTGAGAGTTCATCTCATCCCATAGGATGACAAATCATCAATACAAGAAACAATAATTGCTGGCAAGGATGATGAGAGAGAACCGTACACGCATATTTTGTTGGTGGGACTGAAAATTAGTATAATCATTTTGGAAATAAGTATGGAGATTCCTCAAAAAACTAGGAATGGAAACCCAAATGACCCAATTATCCCATTCATTGTATTTATCCAAAAGAACTAAAGAGCAGCATAGTATCGTGATACATGCATATCAATGTTTATAGCAGCACAATTCAAATAGCCAAGTTGTGGAACCAGCCTAGGTGCCCACTGAATAGATAAATGAATAAAGAAAATGTGGTACATTTACCCAACAGAGTTCTACTCAATAATAAAAAAGAATGAAACCATATCCTTTGCTGTTAAGTGGATGGGATCAGAGAATATCATGGTAAGTGAAATAAGACAGACTCACGATAAGCCACAGGCCAGCATCATTCTGATTGGAGAAAAATTGAAGGCATTCCCTCTAAAATCTGGAACAAGACAGGGATGCCCTCTCTCTCCACTTCTGTTCAACATAGTTCTCGAAACACTGGCCAGAGCAATTAGACAGACGAAAGAAATTAAAGGCATAAAAATAGGAAAAGAAGAACTTAAATTATCACTATTTGCAGATGACATGATTCTATACCTAGCAGACCCAAAAGGGTCTACAAAGAAACTATTAGAGCTAATAAATGAATTCAGCAAAGTGGCAGGATATAAAATCAACACGCATAAATCAAAGGCATTCCTGTATATCAGCTACAAATCCTCTGAAATGGAAACGAGGAAAACCACTCCGTTCACAATATCCTCAAAAAAAAATAAAATACTTGGGAATTAACCTAACAAAAGAGGTGAAAGACTTATACAATGAAAACTACAGAACCCTAAAGAGAGATATAGAAGAAGATCTTAGAAGATGGAAAAATATACCCTGTTCATGGATAGGCTGAACAAACATCATCAAAATGGCGATATTACCAAAAGTTCTCTATAAGTTCAATGCAATGCCAATCAAAATCCCAACGGCATTTCTTGTAGAAATAGAGAAAGCAATCATGAAATTCATATGGAAAAATAAAAGACCCAGAATAGCAAAAACAATGCTAAGCAGGAAGTGTGAATCAGGCGGTATAGCGATACCAGACTTCAAACTATACTACAGAGCAATAGTAACAAAAACAGCATGGTACTGGTACCAAAACAGGAGGGTGGACCAATGGTACAGAATAGAGGACACAGAAACCAATCCACAAAACTACAACTATCTTATATTTGATAAAGGGGCTAAAAGCATGCAATGGAGGAAGGATAGCATCTTCAACAAATGGTGCTGGGAAAACTGGAAATCCATTTGCAACAAAATGAAACTGAATCCCTTTCTCTCGCCATGCACAAAAGTTAACTCAAAATGGATAAAGGAGCTTGATATCAAATCAGAGACACGGCATCTGATAGAAGAAAAAGTTGGCTATGATTTATATACTGTGGGGTCGGGCTCCAAATTCCTCAATAGGACACCCATAGCGCAAGAGTTAACAACTAGAATCAACAAATGGGACTTACTCAAACTAAAAAGTTTTTTCTCAGCAAAAGAAACAATAAGAGAGGTTAACAGGGAGCCTACATCATGGGAACAAATCTTTACTCCTCACACTTCAGATAGAGCCCTAATATCCAGAGTATACAAAGAACTCAAAAAATTAGACAATAAGATAACAAATAACCCAATCAACAAATGGGCCAAGGACCTAAACAGACACTTCTCAGAGGAGGACATACAATCAATCAATAAGTACATGAAAAAATGCTCAACATCGCTAGCAGTCAGAGAAATGCAAATCAAAACCACCCTAAGATACCATCTCAATCCAGTAAGATTGGCAGCCATTATGAAGTCAAACAACAATAAGTGCTGGAGAGGATGCGGGGAAAAGGGTACACTGGTTCATTGTTGGTGGGACTGCAAATTGGTGCAGCCAATTTGGAAAGCAGTATGGAGATTTCTTGGAAAGCTGGGAATGGAACCACCATTTGACCCAGCTATTCCCCTTCTCGGGCTATTCCCTAAAGACCTAATAAGAGCATGCTACAGGGACACTGCTACATTGATGTTCATAGCAGCACAATTCACGATAGCAAGACTGTGGAACCAACCTAGATGCCCTTCAATAGATGAATGGATAAAAAAAATGTGGCATTTATACACAATGGAGTATTACTCTGCATTAAGAAATGACAAAATCATAGAATTTGGAGGGAAATGGATGGCATTAGAGCAGATTATGCTAAGTGAAGCTAGCCAATCCTTAAAAAACAAATGCCAAATGTCTTCTTTGATATAAGGGGAGTAACTAAGGACAGAGTAGGGACGAAGAGCAGGAGAAGAAGATTAACATTAAATAGGGATGAGAGGTGGGAGGGAAAGGGAGAGAGAAGGGAAACTGCATGGAAAGGGAAGGTGATCCTCAGGGTTATACAAAATTACATACAAGAGGAAGTGAGGGGTAAGGGAAGAATAATACAAGTGGAATAAATGTTTTACAGTAGAGGGGGTCGATAGAGAAGAGGGGAGGGGAGGGGAGGGGAGGGGGGGATAGTAGAGGATAGGATAGAGAGCAGAATTCATCAGACACTAGAATGGCAATGTGTAAATCAATGGATGTAACTGATGTAACTGATGTGATTCAGCAATCTGTATACGGTGTAAAAATGGAAGTTCATAACCCTTTTGAATCAAATTGTGAAATATGATATATCAAGAAAGATGTAATGTTTTGAATGACCAACAATAAAAAAAAAGACAGACTCAGAAAATTGAGAGTTGACTGCTCTTTCTTATGCAGAAGTTAGAGACAGAAAAGTAATTTAAAAAATGGGATCTTGAGAAAATAGAAGGGAAATCAGTAGTGCAGAAGTGGGGGACCAAATGTGTGAGGAGAGAAGGGAGATGGGTAGAACCAGGGAATTAAGTTGACCAAAATATACTCTGTGCATGTATGGATTGCCGTAATGTATTTCTATTTTATACATAATTCCAACTTCATATAAAACTATTTGCACCAATTCAAAACATAAGCAGAAGGAAGAGTAGAGGAAGGGAACCTGGGAAGGAAGAGGGGAGGAAAAGAAGAAGTACTGAGGACTGAAATGGGACACACTGCATTTATGAATAATTCAGAATAACCCGGCTATTATGCATAATTATATTACACTGATAAACATTAAAAAATGAGTGGGCCCTAGGTCCATTTGTCTGTTGATGTGTATCTAGGCTGAATTCATATTTTGGCTATTGTGAATTGTGCTGCAATAAATATGTGCACACAGGTTTGCATTTGGTACTTTGATTTCATTTGGTTTTGATATATACCTAGAAGAGTAAGATCTGGATCATCTGGTAGACTGGAACCTTCAACTGTTCTCCGTAATTACCACACTAATTTATGTTGCCACCAACAGTGACTGAGACTTGCCTTATCTTCACATCCTGGCCAGCATTTTTTAATTTTTTTTCTTTTGGTGATAGCCATTCTAACTGGGATAGGATGATATGTCAGTGTAGTTTTGATTTGCATTTCCCTGACGGGTATATTCCATATATTTCTTGGTCATTAATATTTCTCATTTTGAGAATTACCTATTTAGGTCATTTGCCCAGTTTTAGTTGGATTGTTTTGTTGTTGTTGTTAGGTTTTTTGAGTTTCTCATATATTCTGGATATTAACTCTCTGTCGGTGATTGAAACTTGACTCCTATTTCTCACCGTGTAATAAAATAAATCCAAAAGGTGTAAAAAAAATCATTGTAATACCTGAAATCCTGAAACAAGTAGAAAAGAACATGGGGGAACCCTTCAAGAGATGGAGGCAGGCAGTGATTTTCTGGATAGGACCCCAAATCATGGGGAACAAAAGCATAAATTGACAAATGGGATCACATCAAACCAAAACCGTTCTGCACAGTAAAAGCAACAACAGAGTGACCATCGCAGCTGCAGAGTGGGACAAAGTACTGGCCTACCATGCTTCTGTCACCAACTTTTGAAAATTTGGTTGTGATGTACCTTGGGATGGATTTCTTTGAGTGCACCTGATTTAGGATCCTTTAGGCTTCCTGGATCTGGCTGCCCATTTTCCCCCAAGATCTAATAAGCCTTCTGCCACTCTGGTTTGAATAAACTTTGGGGTCCTCTCTCTCATCCCTTGCAGACTCCCACAATGTGTGGATTGCTGTGCTTGGTGGTGTACCTTTGACCCCCCAGACTTTCTTCACTCCTTTTCGAGTTTTGGTTGTTGTTATGCTTCTCTGGTTATAATAATTTCCAGTGGCCTATCTTCCAGCTTACTGATTCTTAACTTTGTCTTCTCTAGACTCTCTCAAGCCCTTTTATTGATTTTGCAATTCAGTGATTTTATTTCTTTGATGCTAAGATTTCTATTTTTAAGATTTTCTGATGGTGAATTCTCACTTTGTTACATTTCTATCCTGGGGCCATTTCCACTTTTACAATGGCTAGCTGTCAGTAACTCACATCTCTGTTTCACTGTGGTCGATTTTAGAGTTTTTTCTTGTTCCTTCATTTAAATTGTTTCCCCATCTCTTCATTTTCTTTGATCCTAGAGCATCTATCTATATACTAAGGAAAAAGTCGTATCCCCCTCTTCATGCATTTCACCCATTCAGGAGAAAACCTTAATTATTCTGGCTAGAGCTTCTGAAACTTTCATGCTAGTCCAGACCGCCATCTTTGTTCTCAGTGGCTCCCAAGAGCCTAGAGTATGCCAGGACCAGTCAGCACTTCCAGACAGGAGGCAGGAGCCAATTCCTTGGAGAGCCTGGAGAAATCAGAGCACTGGATGCATGATCTCACTCTTTCCCATGGCAGCCAGAAAGGGGTAGCAGAAGATTTTGACTTCTGGCCTTCAGCTGAGCCTGCAGAGGACTGGGTGTGTTGGTTCAAACAGTGGGTCCAAATTCCCATCAGTGTCAGTGTGGCTGGCTTCACACTTGCCAGGGACAGACGCCTCTCAGTTACCTTCTGCCTTTCTTACAAAGGGGACCCATCTGGGCATTGCTGCTTAACTACTGCCTCCATGGGGGCAGGCAGGTCTGCGGCTTCCTGTTCTGCCCTCTTGATGACATCTTTCCTAGATTTTTGTAAGGTTAAAAAAAGTACAGAATCTCCTTATTTAAGCAACCATGTATCTGGGTTTGCTACCTGATTTATTCATTTCCCCATCTCTTCCCATCACTGCCTGCCTCACAGCTCCCCAGTCTGTTCACGTTCAGCTTTGAGGTCACGATGCATTTCCCCCTTTTCTTACATTCCTTCATCAGGTCACATCAAACTGTGGTCACTGAGAGAGGACTGTTTTAAATATTTCAAGTTGTCATCTGACTATTCGTGATTCTAAGGATCATATTGAAGAGGCCTTATCCTCTGAATCAAAAACTAGAGTACATAATAATCATTGGCATGGTAGGGGAAAACTCAGAACTCTATGCACAGTTAACATCTGCTGGACATTCTAGGAGACAGCTTCACATCCATATCAAAGCTCTCTATCAAAACATGTGGTTGCTTCACTTAGCATTATCTTCTCCCATTCCATCCATTTACCTGCAAATGCCATGATTTTATTCTCTTTTGTTGCTGAGTAATATTCCATTGTGTATATATGCCACATTTTTTTTTATCCATTCATCCACTGAAGGGCATCTAGGTTGACGCCACAGTTTAGCTATTGTGAGTTGTGCTGTGTAAACATTGATGTGGCTGTATCCCTGTAGTATGCTGTTTTTAAGTCTTTGGGGTATAAACCAAGGAGAGGGATAGCTGGGTCAAATGGTGGTTCCATTCCCAGATTTCCAAGGAATCTCCATACTGCTTTCCATACTGGCTGCACCAATTTGCAGTTCCACCAGCAGTGTATGAGTGTGCCTTTTCCCCCACATCCTCACCAATATTTATTGGAGAAGATAATGCTAAGTGAAGTCAGCCAATCCCCCCAAAAACAAATGCCGAATGTTTTCTCTGATATAATGAGGCTGACTCATAGTGGGGTAGGGAGGGGGAGCATGGGAGGAATAGATGAATTATAGATAGGGCAGAGGGGTGGGAGGGAAAGGGAGGGGGCAGGGGATTAGCAAGGATGGTGGAATGTGATGGACATCATTTTCCAAAGTACATGTATGAAGACTTGAATTGTCAACATACTTTATATACAACCAGAGATATGAAAAATTGTTCTGTATACATGTAATAAGAATTGTAATGCATTCCACTGTCATTTACTTAAAAAAAAAACCACAAATAAGTGGTGAGGATGCCCACAGAAGCCCAGGGTGGAAGAGCACATACCCTTGCATGTTCATTGCACCTGAGACGGTGTGAGGGGCTCTCTTTCATTTCTCATCTGGTCCCACAACTGGAGGATGCAAGATTATTTCAGGCCACAGAAGTGAGATCTGGGGAGGCCGTGTGCATCTGGGCATCACATGGTACCCTCGGGAGAGGACTATGCCCTGCCTTTTTCCAGAGCCCATGCTTGGGCACAGACCTGAGACAATGCTTTTCCAGAAACTTCCTTTCTGTTGAGACGTGATATGGAAGGGATCGGATGCAGCTAGACAAGATTTCCCATACTTCTATTACCTTTTCTTAAGACTATTGGAACAAAAATAAAATTTGAATGCATGCAGTCTGGCCAGAGAGCCAGGGAAAGCACCATTTTCTACCACTACTGATTATCCCAGTAGAAAACCACTCAGCTCTGAGAGCCTCCCCAGAGCAAACCGGTGGCAAGAAGAATCCCTCCCCTGCATGTCGCCCTCACATGGCCCAGCACAGGGCACACATCTGTGGTGAAGCTGAGCTCAGGGCGAGGCTGAGCCATTTTAGTCTGGCCTCTTTCCTCCTGTGCCTCCAATCAAGAGGGCTGGGAGTCCAATTCCAAGGCGGCCCTTGAAGCCAGCTGTGCTCTGGGTCGGGGGTTAGCGGTGCAGGTCCCCTGTGAGCCAGTTCAGGGCTTTACATTTCTAATAATATGTTTTTAATGAAGACTGTGTTTCACCAAGACATTCTTAAGCAGTTCTGCTCTTCTGAGAGGAAGGAAAGACAGCTCTAGAGAAATCCAGTTGAACTAATTTTCAGGGTAAAGCTTTGGATAAAATAATTTTGCATTTATCATTTAAGTTAATTGTAATGCGCCTGAGTCTAATGAGCCTTACCTCTAAACTCCATTTAAGACAATAGTTAATTGCTTTATTTTAATAAATGTTGTCAGGATAGTGAACATAACAATGACGGAGCACTCAATTACCACTGAGGCTAGAAAATGAAGATACACAGAGCTTAATGAGATTCCTAATCTGAAGAGGCAATTAGCATCCAGAGGTGGAATAGGACTTCTTTCAAGAGCTATGTAAACGAAAGCCATTTGTTTGAATAAACCCAGAGATTCAGACTACGCAGGCATTGCCACGTGCTCATGACGTGCCCAGCGCACACTAGGTGAACCCGCGGCCGTTCTCCAACCCTTATTGGCTCCGACCGGGAAGGTGAGGCTTCGGATGCTGCGCAAAGCCACATCCAGCAGATCCTCAGTGGAGCTTCCCACGCAAAGGCTTTCTTCTGGAATCAGCTGTTAGGACACCGTCCTGTCAATCCTGGCTTACAGTTGGGTGAATGGAGGTAGAGGCTCAGACAGTCAACAGAGCAGGGAGAAGAGAAAGAAATAACAAGAGGAACAGTTCCACCCCCTGGAAGAACACTGTTTGGATTTTCCCATACCGTGATCATTCTGGACCTCGCAAGGGAGGATCTATAAGTGCACTGGTTTTCTTTTTTTTGCTTGTTTGTTTGGCAATTTTTATTTTATTTATTTTTATTTGTTTTAATTAGTTATACATGACAGTAGAATGCATTTATGCACTTTAATATATCATACATAGATGGCCTACAACTTCTCATTTTTATGCATCTTACTTATAAGACCAGATGTTTGCCACTGGTATTGAGAGTAACCCAGTCATTTTTTATTCCCTTCCCTCCCAGTGCATAACTTGAACTGCATGATACAGATTGTGTTAACATAGTTTTTCTCATTTTTATGAGTATTCATGTTGCAGAATCATATTGGTCTTGCAGTCACACATATACATACAGTAATAATGTCTGTGTCATTCCTCTATCTTTCCTATCCCCACATTCCCTCACCTCCTTCCCATCACTTCCCTCTCTCTAATCTAAGGTAATGCTATTCTTCCCTAGTGCTCCCCCCTTGCCTTATTGTGAATTAGCACCTGCATATTAGAGAAAACATTCAGCCTTTGCTTTTGTGGGATTTGCTTATTTCACTTGATAGTCTCCAACTCCAACTATTTACTGGTGAATGCCATAGTGTCACTCTTCTTTAAAGCTGACTAATATTCCACTGAATATATATACCACATTTTCTTTATCCATTCATCTATTGAGGGACACCTAGGTTGGTTCCATAGTTTAGTTATTGTGAATTGAGCTGCTATAAACATTGATGTGGCTGTGTCACTATAGTGAACTGATTTTAAATCCTTTGGGTATAAACCAAGGAGTGGGATAGCTGGGTCAAATGGTGGTTTCATTCCAAGTTTTCTGAGGAATCTCTATACTGTTTTCTGTAGTGGTTGCACCAATTTGCAGTCCCACCAGCAATGTAGGAATATACCTTTTTCAATGCATCCTTGCCAACATTTATTATTAACTATATTCTTGATGATTGCCATTCTGGGTTTTCTTATATAGAGAAGAGAAATGCTTTTTCCACAGGAATGGTTGAAATGGCTCTTGGAAATTAAACTGCATCTGACTTATAAGACCAGATATTTGCCAGTGGTATTGAGAGTAACCCAGTCATTTTTTATTCCCTTCTCTCCCAGTGCATAACTTGAACTGCATGATACAGATTGCATTAATATAGTTCTTCCAGAAACCAGACCCAGAAGCAAAACTAACTAGCAAGGCTTTGTTTTTATGGAATCCAAGAGTGAGAGAAAAGGGAGACAGGAAAGGACATGAAGCCCCGTATGCGATGCTTCCCCAAGCTCACCGCCATCTGCAGCGCCCAGGAAGAGGCACATGTGGCCAGTTGTTCTGCAGGAGGTCCCACAGAAAGCAAGTGCATCTCTTAAGGCAGGAGAACCCGTCTCTCCAAAACCCCCTGGAAGGAGGGAGAGGGTGTGCCACCTGCCTGCTCCCTCGTGTTGACTGAAGTTTTGCTTCAATGGGATTTAACACACTCGTGCTCCCACTCGCCATTTCAGCAGCCACCCAGAAGCTGTCTCCCTGTTCTGCAGCCCTGGGCGTGCTGTGGGTCAGCCGCGTGCCACCCATGGGAGCCAATGCTCACCGCGGGGAGAAGGAAGAAAGCAGGTCACCTCGCCTGCACCACAAGGAACAGGGGGAGAGGACGAGCGATGGGGAATGGGGTCTGACTTCCTCACGGGCTGCACAGCCACAGTCAGTGCCAATCAGCAAAGAAAGCAGAGAGGGATGAGGGTGGCGAGGGTGAGAAACTACAGAATGTTCCAGTTGCCTTTTCAACCAAATTCCACTAATCATCTATGTATCTGTCTGTCTGTCTATCTATGTATCTCTCATATCTACCTGTGTATCTATGTATCTGTCTGTGTATCTATGTATGTATCTATCCACAGACACACTAGGGATAGAGTTTCTGAGATCCAGTTTAGCTAATCTCCCATGTGTGGTCATGGTATCTACGGGAACAATGGAAGAAGAGGCTTTTTTTTTTTTTGACACTATAGAAAGACTGGCTCTGTCAGTACTGATTGTTTGAAAACTTGAGAAGAGGTGTTGGGGGATTGAGAGATTCAGAGTGGTCCATTGAGTGATGTAGTGATAATTCCCCGTGAGATGAGGACCTGGGTTTGTCTGAGCTAGGCATAGTACCAGCCCCGGAGAAGCAGGGGATTCTCAGAAAAGCCCATCTCTGTGTCTATTTGTCCAAGTTTTGTCAAATCTGAAATTGTCACCGGCTTAGCCATACTTGGTGTTTTAATCTGCTTTTCTGTCACTGTGACCAAAGACCCAACAAGATCAATTTTAGGGGAGGAACGTTTATTTGGGGCTCATGGTTTCGGAGATCTCAGTCCACTGCCAGCCAACTCCACTGCTCTGGGCCCTAGAGGAGGCAGAACATCACGGCAGAAGAGTGTGGAGGAGGAGAGCATCCCAGAGAGTGATCACCAGAGAGCAGAGAGGGCTCCACTCACAAGGGACAAAATACGAACCCCAAGGTCATACCCCAGGGACCTACCTCTTCCAGCCACACCCCACGTGTCTACAGTCACCACCTGGTTAGTCCCTCTCAGAGGGTAGTGCACTGACTAGGTTGAGGCTCTCATACCCAACTGTTCCATCTCGGAACTTTCTTGCATTGTCTCACACATGACCTTTTGGGGACACTTCACATTTAAACCAAAACAGTTGGTAATCACCAAGAGACTTTGGGTAAATCCCAGCCAGTTGAAGCCTCAGTTTCATCTATAAAATAAGAGATTTTGATCAAACGTTTTTTTCTGGGAGTGCTGTAAGAGTTTATTTTATTGTATTTTTGTCCTTGTTGGGAAGGAGTCGTGGCCCACACAGCTGTACCTCATCATGTCTGCTCCCTGAAGTCGCATCTGGAGTTCCTTCCAGGATGGCTCCTCAGGACCTGATTGCCACCTCTTGGTCGACGTAACACGAGTTAGTATCATTTACTGGGCTGAAAAGCTGCGCTTTCCATGTCATTCTTCACCTCCGTAACCTCAACAGAAACAGCATGCCATCGTGCAGAGACTCCTGCAGAACCGAGAGGAAATCTGTGTTATTGAGAGAGAAGAAAAATCCCCCAGGGCACACGTCTTCTCTAGTCTGGCTGCTCCTAGGGAGGATGAGAATCACATTCTGGGGAACTGTTGACTGTAAAATCTGGGGAAGGGCCCGGAGTCTTGAAGACCTTTCCAGATCTGGGACACCCTGCCTCTGGGTCTGCGGCTGGTTCTGTGCCGTTGGCAGCATTACTGAATTGCTTGCTCTTGGCTCATATTGCTTGCTCTGTCCCCTGAATGAAGTTGAACTCAACACAAGGAAACTTTGTGATAAAGCAGTATGGATGACCCACTGCTGTGGTGTGGGCACATTGCAGTTGCTTTGATTAAGTGAAGTAAAATTCAGAGACTCCTTAACAAGCTGGTGAAGCATAACCCTTTCCTCATGAAATCACACTGGTGATTGCAATGAAGTGTCTAGAATTCATTTTCAACTCTCCACAGACTGATTAATAAATCGTACCAAATTCTGCTTTAACATAAAGACTAAGAAAATGTAGAACTTATCTGTCCACCCTCATCTCTATACCATCTTGAGCCAAAGAGCAGTGTTTCCTCAAAAAAGGATCTAAATAGAAGGCAAGTTGCTCTTTTCCCAGGTTATCAGTTAATTGCCTCAAGGTCTCCTAGAAGGTATATTCACCCATGGGCTTACCTGGCATGCTCATGATTGTGGGTGGAGCCACAGGGAAGACCAGAACAATACATGTTCTTATTAATATGGTCTCCTGTCAGAACAACGTGGCGCCCACGTGCATGACAGGAAGGTTTGACCTGCTCCACCTGGTTTCTCTTCTGTCCATTCCTGAGGCATATTTGGGCATATTCCATGCACAAGATACCTGTGTTCATGGGACAGGTGGATGGTGTAGTTGATGATGCATTGTGGATGGAGGACTGCCCTGCCAAAGGATCTGTCTTCACAGCCTGGCTCAGGCGCCGACATTTCTACCGTGAAGGGCACTAAACACGATTTTCCTGGAATGGAGAACAAAGGAGCTGGCGGACGGCTTATTCTGGAACCCACAGCTAAGTAACAGTTCTGCCATATTTTCAGTTTCAACGTAGCCTGGTAAGTGGACTTGGAACAGGGTCTGGAGAGCCTGGACATTCGTTTGAAGAGGAGGAAGTGGGGCCTCAGGGAGCTAAAACTGTTTCCAAAGCTGCAAAGAAGGGTGAACACTGAACTGAACAAACCTATGACTACTTCACCAAGGACATGCAGGCTGTGTTATTTATACAAACCATAGGAGATGGAAATGCAGGATGTCAGTGTTCAAGTTCATACGTGTGAACAAGTCACTTGTATTTCTGTCATCTATGAAAACGGGAAATTTGAAAAGAAGAGCTGAACTCTCTGTTCACATCACCTGTCACTGGTTCTCGCCTTGTGTACTCTGCAGATCAGGAGACGGCACCAGGCAGACACAATGGACGATAAACACTGCCAAGCAGTGGTCAGTATTGATTGCTTTACACAAACTGGTAAAAAAATGCCCAGGCAAGATGTAGTGTGCATGACCTGTGGTCATGCACTCAGTGTTGAAAAGGGCTGGGAGGCCCACATGGGCCTGGCCCCGTGGGCACAGAAGAGCACAGAGGGGGTTGCCTGTGTACTGTGTGCTCCGTGGTGCTGTAGTGAGTCGGTGGGCCTGGGGCAGAGGACTGACTGCAGGATGCAGAGCCGACAGAGAGGACGGGAGGACAAACAGTCCTTATGCCCAGATGGTAAAGGGCGTGATGCAGATCAGGTGGGTTGGGGAGAGTCAGCCTGGTGGGTGGGGATTGGGCAGAAAGTGACAAGAAGATGGGGTCCAAAGACAGGGACGCAGAGGCCACAGGGCCACAGCACCTGAACACAGGCAGTGCAGCAGGGATGAGAGGGCCACCTCCTGGACACAGGCAGCAGAGGCCATGGGGCCACAGCACCTGCACATGCACAGGCAGCAGGGACCACAGCACCTGGACGTGTGCAGGAAGAAGGGGCCATGGGGCCATGGCACCTGGTTATATGCAAGCAACAGAGGCCACAGGGCCATGACACCTGGACACATTCAGGCAGCAGAGGCCACAGCACCTGGACACACACAGGGCAGCACCACGTGGAGACAGCATCTCTGAGCAGAAGGCCAGTCTGTGGCAGGTCCTAGTCAGTGTCAGTGAGACGTCAGCCATTCTCCATGGGATTGACTCTCCGACCTGGCCCCTGTGGATCTTCCCAGAGTGGGCTGCACAGGTGACCAGGTGTAGGATTTCAGGGGTGGAATGGATGAGTGCCCCAAACAGAAGGGATTAGCAGAGCAAAGAAGGAACAAAAAGTATTTAGAACAACTTTACATTTGATGACTCAAGAAAGTGTCAGAGTCACGACTTTATTGGTCTGCCTATATTTATTACTGTTTTCATGTTGAATTGACCTTGGTGAGGGATGGCATATCATAATCTTCCCAGGGCTTAGGTTTCTGTCCATAAGCTCATAAGAGATCCTTTAATGAATCATGGTTGAAGCAATGGAGACCCATTGAGGTTGCCTAGGGCTACACCTTGAGTTTCTAACCCTGCACCAGGATTCAGAAGTGCTGAATTGGGGACGCCTCATCTCTTCCAAACTCTGCTTCCCTAATGGTAACAGCAGAGCTGCAGTTGTCAGATTTATCAGAGAGCAGAACCAAGTGTCACTGTTTGTCATGGTGGCTTTGCGCTCCAGGGTCCACAGCAGGGGAGCTGAACAAGGGAGGGGAGAGAGAGATGTCTCACGCCCCAACACCTTGGCTTTACTCCCTGCCACGGAAAATGGATTTCCTCTGCGTGCCCGGCTCTTGCCTTGCTTCCTTGTCTCCAGTCTACAGATTTAATAAGACAGTGCTTTTAGGCATCATCGAAGAAATTGCAGCTCTGCCCTTTACCAGCCACGTAACCTTGGAGAAATCATTTGATTTCCTAAACTTCAATTTCCTCCCCATTAAATCAGGGACTGAAGCAATTTCTGAAATATTACAGAGCAGACAAAAAATAATGCATGTCTGGCAGACATTTGACAATTAGTAAACTGCAGGTGATGTTGTCAGGGGAGGTGAAGTGGCAATCTGCCGTCGGTGTCCGTCAAGGATGTCTGTGTCACCTCTTCCTCAAGAACATGTCCATGATCATAGAGCAGCAACCTGCCTACTCAGTGTCCACGATTCGTGGTTACATCCCAACGTCGGTTCTCTGGCCCCAGGGTCGATGCTAAAGGAAAAGACAGAAGGAAGACAGCCAAAGCTGACACTTTGGACAGGGTGCGGGGACATCTGATGGCACAGAGATGGGAAGTGCCACCGCTGAGGTCCCCATGTTAGGGAAAGCTCTCTCTCTTGGGAGGAGCAAAAAAGCTCTGGCCGATCTTCTGAAATATGTGATCTCAGATACCCACTAAGTCCAAAGGACAGGACAAACGGGGAACTCGCAGTTAGCACTTGGTTCTGCTCTCTGATAATTTAGAATACCTGTCACGGTCTGCTGTGCCCAGGGACCATCAGGCACCTGGCGTGATGAGGATAAAGTGCCCAGTAAAGACTGGGTGGGACCCGGAAATCATCATAAACTCCCAGCAGGCCCCTGGTGTCCTATTAACTGTAATGCTGCTTCTCGACCGACCAGTAATAGGATTACAGATGGGCTGGGCTGACAAAGGACATTTTTTTTTGGGGGGGGGGGTAAGTGAATCTAATCTTTTCCCCTGGGGCTTACAATATAAAATTTGGGAGGTGACCAAAAGGAAGTCTTTGGTCTTTTCTGGCAGGTGAGAGCAGCCTGCTTCTCATTGCCCTCGGAAAATAACATGGAGGGAAAAGAATCAGCCACGTCCACAGATGCACACCAGATGCTGGGGAGTGTGCTGACGTCTCCCAGGAAAGGTCTACATCAGGAGCAGCAGTGGGAGTGGAGTCACCACGCCATTCCACCAGGAGGATCCGGAGATATTCCCCAGGGCCTCCAACCACCCCACACCTGCACGGGGAGCAGGCTTGTGTCCTGATTTGGTAAATATATTTTTGCTATATCAATGAATTTAAGTAAATTAATTGGAAAGTTTAAAAAAATAAAAGTTAAAGGGTGACACAGTGAGCACTAAGAAGGTCGGCCTCTCCTGCCGTGGCTTTTGTGCTGAGTCTGGATTCCGGGTGTAAAGAAGGCAGGGAGCTGCTCCCAGGGCGGGCTCTCTCCTCAGGAGAGCAAGCACAGGTGCCTCTGAATGGCTTGAGGAGCCACGGGCTCCCGGATGGGTGGCATGGTGGTCAGGGGACACGTGGGGTAGGAGCTGATCAGTGTTGGTGGGTGCAGAGCCCAGGCTCCACCTGTGGCCGTTTCCCCAGGTCCCGAATGTCCATCTGGAATGAATGTGTTCAGTAACTGGCAGAATCCCCTCATTAGACCTCCGACCAGGGGTGAGGGCCACTGTGCTAGGAAGGGCCATGGAGCAGCCTCAGGAAGCTTCCCTCCCTGCCACGCTGGTTAGCCAGCCGTCCACCACCACAGACACAGCGGCTGATCCTGTCTTGCCTCCCCTGCTCCCCGTGCAGGTGTGGGGAGGTTGGAGGCCCTTGGGGATACCTCTGGATCCTCCTGGTGGAGTGGCGTGGTGACTCCACTCCCACTGCAGCTCCTGATGTAGACCTTTCCTAGGAGACATCAGCACACTCCCCAGCATCTGGTGTGCATCTGTGGACGTGGCTGATTCTTTTCCCTCCATGTTATTTTTCGAGGGCAATGAGAAGCAGGCTGCTCTCGCCTGCCAGGGGAGCTCGACTTCACAATCTTGCTTCAGGACTCTGACGGTGGTGAAGTCGTTCCTGATCCGGGCTTTGTCTTGACATTCCACAGAATGACACTGTATCCACAAACCAGCCTGCCTAGTTCTGATGAGTGGCAGGTACTTTCATGTGACACCTGCAACCTGGAGAGCGGGCGACAGAGCCTATGAAAGGTCAGGGCCTCCCACCTCAGGGATGATTCTGGGCATTTTGGTGACTTCCAAGTTGAAAGACAGGCTGCTGCCACTTGTGCCTATCACCAAAAAGGATAAAGAGCGTGCCTCCTGGTGCACCTCCTGCCCTGTGACAGCAGCATTTAGAACACTTGATGCTGCTTCAAACTCATCTGATTTTAGGAGAACTTGGCTATCCTCAGAACTTTGGAAAGGAAGGCTAAACCTGCCTCCTGTTTCTTCTTCTACAACTGCTTAGACATAGCAATCATTTTATATTTCACCTCTGGACCTCCCAGAATACCTATGATGATCTACATTCAGCATTATTTACGAAATTAAGTCTGAGCTTCAGAAAGGTCTGTGAAACTCTATGTCTAGCCGCACCCTCGGATCTCAGAATCCCTACAGAGTGGTTCATGGAGGGACTCCTCTGGAGTCTGCTTAACCCCAGTGGTGGGAAGTTCACAAGACAGCCAGCTTGCTGGGACGTTCACAATTAGGATGAGCTGGTCCGACTCCTTGTCATTACCCCATGCTTGTTCCAGTTCTTTTCCCAAGGGAAAGGGTGGGAAAACTGTGGCCCTTATGCAGACCTGGACTTCTTGCCCCTGTGTTTGTAAAACAACTCAAAACAAACTTATTATTGGTGCACATCCTTCACTTAAAAATTGTCTGTGGTACTTCTGTGTTGAATATCTGCTAAGGAGGCTTCAATGGCCTGCAAGCCTGAGGATGCTGCCTATCTGACCCTTTATGGAAAAAGGTGCTGGTCCCTGATACGGAAAGATGATGTTCCGACTAGTGCATGCACCCCAGGGAGTTCACAACCATGTATTGTGGGGCTAGAGGAAAACGTAAATTTTGTTTACATTAAGTTTATCTTACCCTTTAAAAGTCTCTGCTTGTGTGTGTGTGTGTGTGTTTCTTAAATACATGGCACGTAATTAGTGCTATAGAATTTAGCAGTTGCTAGAACTGCCTTAACATATTTCACATATATTTTATATTAGTTACAATTAAATATATTACAATGATTAATTAAAATGACATTATATAATTATAGAAAGTTGATTATAGTGCATTAATTAATGTTACATATTAACAAAGTTGTAATAATTGCTAAAAATCTATAGCACTCATTATGGGCCAGGCACTGTTCAAAGATGTATTAACTAGTTTAATTCTCACAGCAACTATTAGCATAATTATTATTACCATTCTCACTTGATACATGAGGAAGCCAAGGAGGCACCAAGGTGCATGACAACCAAGTGTCAAAGGTTTTGAACCTGTTGTAGCCTTGCACGCCCAGAGCACGTCACCCTTAGCCGCACAACCCTGAAGGAGGGCGCAGGCGAAGGTGCTTGCTGGGCAGGCTGTGCTCTGGGGACAGCAGGCCTGCTCTTGTGCAGGTGACGCAGATGGGCAGGAAGCCCCTGGGGTCCCACTAACTCCTGTGCAGACCTCTGCTGGCTTCCTTCTCCTCGGCCCTCCTGCTGGAGCCAGGCTCCTCTGTGACCTTGTCACATTCTGTTGTTGTTAAAATCTGAATCATGTCTCTGCACCAAGCAGGCTGGGTCCCTTCCCCGCTGGCTTTCACCACCTTGGTTTTAATGAAAGGGGGTAGAAACGCTCCTCCCATAGGAACATTCGCTAAGTGGGTGGGTGAGAGAGGGAGCGGATCCCCGATAGGCTTTGGCACAAAGTTGGCCTTTGCACCCTCGGGGCTCCCTGAAGACACAGGCCCTCACTTTCAAAGTGAGGGAAGTAACAGGACCTTGGAGAGGCAGGCTCAATGGCAGGTTCTAAGGTCATGGGGTGTCATATCTGGGGGGGTACGAGGTTTGGGTTTGGATACCAGTGGGTTTAGAAACAGTGTTAACTAGCTCTGGCCAGGGTCTAGTTCATGCCAATAGTTAATATTGAAATAGTTACTTGAGATCCTGCCTTAAGTGTTATCTTTCCAGAGAGCACTTGCTCCCAAACTCCGTGCCCTCCGCTGCAATCTCCCTGTGAATTGCTTTAACAGCTCATGCCAGTCATCCAAGAAAACTTTTGATTAGGACAAAAGGACGGCTTTCCCTTCCAGAGAGATGTGCTTAATCGCTTCCCTTTGCTCTTGATTCCAGCTTTCTCTAATGAGCAGATATTTCCCTGGTGAAATGTGTTTGAAGCACCTGACTGAGGCAGAATATCCACTTCAGTATTGAATTGTGCCTCGGTCTCCTCCATCTGTGAAACAATTAAACTGGTACCTACGTGGGTCACTCTTTCATGCCTGTGAAGATGGTGTATGGACGGTGACCAGCACAGCGTCTGGTGTGAGATAAAGCCTTCATAGTAAGCTCATCATTCTTTTTTTTTAATACTTTATTTTCTGGTTATAGTTGGACACACACTTTTATTTTACTTATTTATTTATATGTGATCCTGAGGATTGAACCCAGGGCCTCGCATGTGCTAGGCGAGTGCTCTACTGCCGAGCCACAACCCCAGCCCCAAGCTCATCAACCTTATTGGTGTTTCTCAGTATTTTGGTAAGTAGCAGCTATATGAACTCCGTCTGCTCTCCAAGTTTTAATCTGCTGAAAGTCCTTGTTTAGGTGTTGGACCAAAAGCAGGTTGAAAGAAAACTGGCGCAGGATGATCACACAGGCACGCTCCAAGGACAGAGGCTTAAGAAGATTTGTTGTCAGGACTCTGACAGGCTGCTCTGGGCAGAGAGGGGGAGAGAGAAGGGGTGGGGGGAGAGAAGCAAGTGAGGGGGCGGCGGGAGAGGGGGCAGCGGCAGCTCCCTGTCGAGCATTACCTTTTATAGGCCAGACCCATGGCTGCCCATGAGGGGTGGTTCTAGTCCTTGTGACTGGCATAGCCAGCATCCCTGATGTTTCAGAAGGCAAGTTTCTGTTCTTGGAAACAGAGACGGGCAAGTCTTCCTATCTCTCAAGGAGAATCAAGGAGAGAATGGAGACCAACAGCCTCTTATCTCTCTAGGAGAGAACATGAGACCGGCCGGTCTCTCCATCTCAGGGACGGGTAGGTGTTTATCTCGGGAAAGTTTCTATTTCTTGAGAATAAGAACAATCTTCATAAAGTGGGGTGGGAAAGGAAGGTGGCCGTAGTTGGGCCAGCCCGGGTGTTCTTTGTGCTTCTCAGAGATGTGATTGGGTCGAGGGAGAGATGCCTAGAGACTGAGGCCCTGCAGAGGGACAAGTTTGTGCAATGTCCGTCTGTGAGCTTCCTGGACATTCGGGGAAGAGTACAGGAACGCCAAGAAGCACGCAGTAGACAGGCGAAGCCCAGCATCACCAAGAGGCGCTCTGATGTCTCTGAATGTGCTTCTCATAAAAACAAAGAAGGTTCACGTCAAGTTTTAAAGACAAGACGAGTGTGTTTTCTTCCTCATTGTTCTTGGTGCTGTGGTCAAAGGCAGAACCCAGGGGTCGGGCCTCCTGCCTGGCCCACTGCTCACCATGGAACCTTGTGGTCTGCTGAGGCTTTCATTTATTATGTAAACCTGAAGCTTTATGGGCCACCGTGAGAGTCAGGTTCCCATCATCTCACAAACACCTGAGGCGGTCAGCTCAGGAAGAGAAAAGCTGGTTGGCCCCGCTGTGTTTGGGCCTGTGGTCAGGCAGCACGTCACAGCTGAGCAACACCAGTCCCCTCATGGCCAGGAGGCAGAGAGGAAAGGAGGCCTGGGTGCCGTCACCCCTCCCAGGGTGTACCCCAACAACCTGAGGGCCCCGCCTCTTCCAACAGCACCACAGTGGGGACCAGCCTTGACCAGAGGGACACCGATACCCAAATCTAGAACCCACAGGGCCAGAACAGAGTCGCCCCACCACAGGCACCATTGCGGTCCGGTTCTGGAAGCCGTCCGAGGCTGACCTGGGTTTAGAGGCAGCAGGTATGGGAGCGCTTAAGGAGGTGCCTCTCAGTTTTCTTTTCTGCTTTGCCTCCTGACCGGCTTGATTCTTTTCTCTGACTTTCTTTTTCTTTTTTAACCACAAATCCAAACCCCCTTTTTCCCATGTGGGCCAAGGCAGAATGAAGTGATTGCATTTCTTTGCCTAAGGACTTCCGTGCTAAAAGAATCGGCACAAAGGAACTTCTGCCCTGGACCTCAGGCTGGACAGCCCACTCTGGGCACACAGAGTTTCCTGCAGAAAGGCTAAAGGAAGGGGTCAGACCCAGCCTGGAGCCCAGAGCAGAAAGCCAGCTCCTCACGGGCAAATCGGCACCCCAGCGCTCCCGTTGAAGCCCTCCTACAGAGAACATTCTGGCTGGCGATGCATCCCAGGGAATCCTGTCTCAGACAGAACAGCTGTCAATTTCAGGGCTGCCTAGTCACAGTCTGCCTCGTTTGAAACCCCCAACATATTTAATTAATGATTTCCCAGTGAAGGTCTTAGATTATACAGAAGATGGCGTGTGTTGTGTCTGAGTACCTGTGTTCGCCTGAACTACATTTCAAGTTTCCTTTGTCAGAATCCTTTTTGATGTACAATTGATAAACAAAGAACGCCGTGTATTTAACATGCGTGGTTTGATGAGTTTGGACGTGTGCCAACCCCTGTGATAGCTTCACCCTAATCAAAGCAGCAGACCTAACTGGCACCTCCCAGGGTCTCCTCATGCTCTCTTGGGATTTTGTGTAGTGAGAATGCTTACCCCAGATCTATCCACCTGATTAAGCTCTATGTGCACCTAGAGCTAACTATAGGCTCTGTTTGCAGAGGCTCTAGAACTAATCCATCTCCTGTCACTGATGCTCACAACATCTCAGCAGCCAATTTACACACTTCTGTTGCATCTGCCAGAGTGACCGTCATGGTGGAAGGTGCATGGCAAATACTCGGTCATGGATTCTGGGAAGGGTCCTCAGCAATGTACCTGTATCCAGCTGGGCTTCATTAAGTGTGGCCCCTCTTAGTTGAACTACGCATATGAGACCTCTGATAACTTGCCAGCAATTTACTCTTAATTGCCAGAAGAATATGTAGCATGGAACCAATTCCTTCAGTACCAAATTGACATTTGTAAACATGGAAAAAACAGCATCAGTTAGTTTGTGCAGATAGAAGCTTAACTTTTTAATATTGTCTATTCTGTCAGGCATGAAAATTATCTGAATTTTGCAGAGTTCCAAGGCCTTATGGTTGTCAAAAACATTTATGAAATATGAACTTATACACAAAAAACATATTGAGGAAATCCCCTTAATTAGCCCTGGGATGCTGTTTTTAATTGGACTTGCCATTGGGAGAAGATACCTACAGTTCTGGTTTTGGTTGTGGTTATCAGAGGGTAGAGCAGCTGGTGACCTGTTTGCCTTTGAACCCCTCGTAGCTGTGATTCCACTTTCCCCGACCCCAGCCCCATGGTGAGAACAGCCGACGTGGCAGATGCTACCCACCACGGTAGGTGACAGGCTCACTGTCCACTTCTTAGAGCCATTGCAAGGTTGTCCTTGGAAAAACTGGCTTCCACTCCAAGGAGGCCTGGTTGTTCCCCCTTCCTTACATGATGGTCTGCTCCAGTCTTCATCTAGAATGTCCCCCATGGGCCAAAGGCCAAAGGCCTGCTCCCTTGTGTGATGCTTCAGGGAAGTAGCAGAACCTTTCAGAGGCAGGGTCAATGGCAGGTCCTTAAGGTCAAGGGGCGTGCCCTTGAAGGGAATTTGGAACCCCAGCTCTTTCCTCTTCCTGAAAACAGTGAGCAGTTTTGCTCTGTTGGATCTCCTGTGATGCCTCACTACAGCCCAAAGCAATCGGGCCAACCCACAAGGACTGGAACCTCCAAAACGCTGAGCCAAATCAACCTTTTCTCTTTATAAGTTGATTATCTGTCATATTTTGTTATGGTAACAGAAAGCTGACTAATATACTACTGACCTCTCATTGTTCATGGATGGAACAGTTCTCTAGAGAATTCAGCTGAATACTAAAAAGGACATATAGATTTAATATAAGAATTGAAATGCTCTGATGCATTCCTGACTTCTTGGGGAAAAAAAAAAAGCTATTTTGTTAAAGGATCTTGAAGTTTTAATTTTTTTTTTCCTGATAGAATAACTCAACTAATGTCTTCAGTGTTTTGCAGGCATGGAGGGTGGGAGCAAGGGAAGAGGTAGCTATTTAGAACATCAGGGTATTTGGTCCAAAAACAGGATACCAGAGAGCAAGCTGGCAGCTGCAGGGGCTGGGATGCAGGGGGTCTGCCCTGCCCCTCCCTCTCTTGAGCTGGCCTGGTCTCAAGGCACTCCTCCATTTGAGATCTGGCTCAACACACTCCCCTCAGGATACAGGAGCTCGCTCCCCCGCAGCTCACCCAAGCTGCTCTACAGGACGCCACCCGATCTTTTTTCAACCCTTGGAAGCACCTTACCTAAGTGTTAAGTACTGAGTTTATTCTGTCTTGTCACAATAACATGCAAAGTTTTAAAAATTAAAGGGTTCATGTATATTAAAAATAAAATAAATATATTTGTATTTGACTTGCTTCTTCTCAAAGTCAGTGAAAAAAATCATAGACAGACTCAAACCCTCTCAAAAAGCATGTTTTGAAGTCCTGACCCTGGGCCTCAGGAGGAGCTGCCCTTGGAGGTGGGGTCTTCAGAGAAGCCATGGCATTCAACTGAAGTCCTCAGGATGGGCCCTGATCCAGTCGGACAGGTGTCCCTGAAAGGGAGAGGTTCAGACACAGTACACACAGAGGGACAGCCACGGGACGACTGCAGCCCAGGAGGTCTGAGAGGGGGGTGAGAGCCCTCGAGCCTGGACCTCTGGCTCCACTTCTGTGGTCAGATAACCGTCCAGGTGCCTGGTTGGGGCAGCCTCAGGAGACTCCTGCAAGCTCCTGGGAGTGTGGATGTGTCCCTTAATTGAGCTTCTGCTTCTCTACGAGGACAGTTATGCCATTGTCACCAATTTGTCCCCAACAGAGACATGGGCCAGAATGGAGACACCAGAATAAGGATCCACTGGCCAGGACACTCTGAAACACAGAGCCAGCATCATTCATGTTCCAAGGAGCCTCGTCGTCCTCAGTTTTCTTTGTTCTGGTAAAGACGGGTCTTCCCTAGAGATGCCAAAGGGTGGCAGACATGACCAGAGGACCACAGTGCTGTAAGGCAGATGGGAGCGTGGACTCACGTCCTGCCCCCCTCCCCTGCCTTGCATCTCAACTCTATCCACGACATCGCTCATGCTGGACAGGGCTTTACTCCTCACCACTGTGGGTGGGCGGGGCCTGCGGGGATATGCCGGTGCCCCAACCATGAAGGCACAGCTGGACCTGGCAAGGGTGCAGCCCCACAGGGCTTGTCTGCAACTGCGATGCTCATAGGACCGGTCTGCCGGACACAGTGAAGCCCCTCCAGCTAAGGGCCACAGTGCCACGGTGGCCAGTCCTTCTTGGTAGCTAGTGGCTCTGGTCCTACCTGGAGCACAGCCCCTTCCTTTGGACTGGACTGGGCAGTCTTGCTGTCCTCTGAGGAAAAGGGCTAAAATTAAGCACTTCTGCCATGGAAACCTCACAGGAGGGTGACCAGAGGAAGTGGCCAGACCCCAGGGCAAGTCTGCCTGCAGGTGGAGTGGAGGGAAGAGCCCTAGATCACCATGCGAGCGAGGCCCTAGGGAGTCCATGGGCCACCGTCATCCATGGGACTCCTAGGTCTCCCAGGAGGGAACCAGGCCCAGCGAGCCAGCCACTCAGTCACTGGGGGCGCCCTCAAGTGATGCAGGATGTCAAGCAGCTCCACTCACTGGTCAGCTGGCTTCTCATGGCCACCACTGTCCAGCCCTTGCCCTGAGCAGATCCACATCGCTAAGCAGGAGTGGCCTCGGTTCTCCCCAGGCCTTCTCTTCCTGAGGAGCTCAGAAGGAGATTAGTAGGGGACCCCAGGAGCAGGGGTCGCAGGCCACAGGGTCATCTCTGCCCTCAGCTGTCTGTGCTAGAGATTGTCCTTCCTCACCCTCAGAAATCACTCCAGCAGGCATTGGTGGCTCTGCCTGGCTTTTATGATCCAGTCCTGAGGGTCCGACACTTAGGAGTCACACCCTTCAGTCCAGAATGCCCCACGAGTCCACTCATGTCGTGGGACAGGGCAGGGGCTGAGGTGGCCGTCCGGGCTCTTCTTGCAGCCCTCCCTGCCTGCATTCGGTGGAGCCGCCTGGCTTTCTCCTGGGGCTCAGGGTCAGCTGTTGTGAGCACTGTGACCTCATGCTGTGTTTGCTGGACACCAGGAAGGCGAGTCCCTGGAGGCAGCCAGGCAGCCCACGCCGGCCACACAGGTGGACACTTGCTGTAGCCCCTGGTATGTTCGAGCCCCACAGGGACCAGGACACCCAGCCCAGAGTCCAGAGCTGAGGGTTTGCAAATCCAGATGCTGCAGTGAATCAGCCTTGGGGGCACTTCCGTGTTTGCTGCTTCCTGCTGCCCGGGTGAGCACACCATCTGGACCTGGTGTACAGGCTTTCACCCCCCACGTCCCCAGCTCTGTGCCTGCCACCCCCGCACCCACTCCTGGCTTTCAAAGGAGAGACCTCAGCATGTTTCTTGGTGCTGCTAGGAGCCCTCTCGTCACACACTCCTGGTGGCTTTGGGTGCACCTTCGGCCCTCATGCATCCTCGGGTCCCGGCATGGCTGCTTCCGCCCACCTCGTCACTCTCTCCTCCACCTTCATCCTGACAGAGTCATTTTACTTCCCCGAGAGTTGCCTACCACTGTCCCCCTGACCTTGAAAGGCCATTCCCAGGGTCCTTGCTGGGGAGTGCGGTCCTGTGTCCTGGTAAAGTGCTATCAAGAGCAAACACCGTCAGATCCAGTCCCCGTGTTTCCCTGGCTCCCCCTGACAAACGCCTCCTAAGGCTGGCGGTTCCGTAAGTGCACAGCTTCTTTTTTGTCCATCAGGAAGGACCCTGTCCAGCTCAGTTATGCTGAGAGTTAACCTGCCTGGCGTCCCCTCAGCCTGAAGGGTCAGGCAGCCAGCCTCTGGGATTCCTGTGGTCTTGAGGGAGAGGGGCTTCTGCAAACTCCCTCAGGGGTGGGAGGAGCGACTCTTGCTAGGGGCAGGTGGGTCCTCTGCAAGCCCAGAGGAGCCCAGGGGAATTGCAGAGTCAACATCACCATGTCCATCCACAGGTGCTGCCCCTGGCTTCCGGGTTTTCCCTACCAGGTCCTGGCCATGGGTTCACGTGACCTGTGATTCATAAACTCTTAGGATCTCTGGCCTGCTGTTTGGCCGTCCTTCCTCTCTTTTTAAATGACTTTGTATTTCCACTGAGCCATTGACTTCTTGCTCATATCCCAGCCTCTCATCCTTCTGCAGCAGGCCAGGACAACTGCGAGACCAGCCAACTCCTCTGTCTCTTGGGCAAGTTTTCAATTGCATGTGCCCTGCTGGGACTTTTTCCTCCACCAGGACATTTTTCCAGGTCACAGCCAATGACATGTTTGGAAACTTTGTCTGCAACCTGAGCCAGAGACTCTCCCTGACAAGTCCACAAGCAGGTGATGTTTGCTTGCCAAGAGAGGAGGCCTCCTGTCCTCAAGAGGTTTTCACCACCGTGACCCACAGACCCGAGAAGAACTATTTTAGGAGGAAAATTTATGCAGTGCTCATGGTTTCAGAGTCTCAACCCATAGACAGCCAGCTCCGTTGTTCTGGGCTCAGGTGAGGCCGAGCATCACGGCAGAGGAGTGTGGTGGAGGGAAGTGGGTCTGGACATGGCTGCCAGGAAGCAGAGAGAGGGAGGGAAGGACAGAGACTTAGAAAGAGAGGAGAGAGAGAGAGAGAGAGAGAGAGAAAGAGAGAGAGAGAGAGAGAGAGAGAGAGAGAGAGAGAGAGAGAGAGAGAGAGAGAGAGACACACTAAGCTCAGCTACTGGGGACAAAACATACAGGGTCAAAGCACACGGGGGGGGGGGGCACCTCTCCAGCCACACCCTCGCTGCCCACAGTTGCCATCCAGTTAACCCCTATCCGTGACTAATGCACCCATCAGATTAGGGCTCGTGACTCAGTCCTCTCACTCTGAACTTCCTCGTGTTGTCTCACACTTGAGTTTTTGGGGGACACCTCAGATATGAACCACACCACCCTCCCCAACCCTCTCTTACCATCTCAGGCCACTCTTGGTACCATGTGCATAAGTCGGGCTCCTCCAAGAGGCAAATGCAAAAATGTGAACAAGCCTTCTGATATTTTATTAGAGAAAACTCCCAGGATACAAGAGGAAGAAGCCAGCGAGGCAGGAGGGACAAAGACTCAGGGCAGGTGTGGCCCCCGGTGAAGAGAGGGAGGGAGGATGGAGGTGGCATATGAGACCACGGAGCAGGGAAGTCCGAGCGCAAGGAAATCCTGTGAAAGCTATCCACCCCAGGCCCCCCTCGTTCTCAGTGGAGAAACACTGAAAACATTTACTCTAAAAACTGTAAAAAGACACCATTTCATTCAACACAGTCCTTGGAACTCTAGCCAGAACAATGAGGCGAAAGAGAGAAATAAAGAGATATGAAAAGAAGAGCTCAAACTATCCCTATCTCCAGACGACATGGTTTTTGTATTTAGAAGACCCCAAAAAATCCACCAGAAAACTTCTATAACTCATAAACAAATTCAGCAAAGTAGCAGGATATAAAATTAACACCCATGAGTCAATTGCATTCCTGTAGACCAATGACAAATCAACTAAAAGAGAAATTAGGAAAACTACCCCATTCACAATAGCCTCCAAAAAATAAAATACTTGGAAATCAATCTAACAAAAAAGGTGAAAGACCTCTACAATGAAAACTATAGAACACTAAAGAAAGCTATCGATCAAAACCTTTGAAGATGGAAAGATCTCCCGTGTTCTTGGATAAAGCAGAATTAATATTGTTAAAATGGCCATAACTATCCAAAGTTCTATACAGATTGAATTCAATTCCCATTAAAATTCCAATGATGTTTTTTCATGGAACTAGAAAAAGCAATCATGAAATTCATTTGGAAAAATAAGAGGCTCAGAATAGCCAAAGCAATCCTTAGTGAGGAAAGTGAAGCAGGATGCATTACGATACCGGAACTTGAATTATATTACAGAGCAATAGTAACAAAACAGCATGGTATTGGCATCAAATCAGACATGAAGACCAATAGAGCAGAATAGAAGATACAGAGACAAACCCACATAAATACATTATCTCATACTAGACAAAGGCACCATAAACATACTTTGCAGAAAAGATAGCCTCTTCAACAAATGGTGATGGGAAAACTGGAAATCCATATGTAGCAGAATTAACATTAACCCCCATCTCTCACCATGCACAAAACTCAACTCAAAGTGAATCAAGGAGCTAAGCATTAAACCAGACACCCTGAACCTACTAGAGGAAAATATAGGCCCCAATCTCCATCACACAGGCCTAGGAACTGACTTCCTCAACAAGACTCCTAAAGCGTACGAAGTAAAATCAAGAATCACGGTATTGTGGGACTGTCTGTCTTTCTTGAAATGCCTTCTTCACGGTGGCTGAGGGGGCACTTTCTCTTGCTTCTCCTGTGGCCTCTGCGTCTGTGTGCCGCAGTCTGGCTGGGCACAAGATCATGAGCCATTCACAGCTTTGTAGATTCAAACAGCAATTCTTTATTTCCGAACTCACACCAGCCTCTACACACGTTCTGGGGAAATCCAAGTTCTGCCTGCCAAATTCACCTACTCCACCAGGCTTTCCATCCCAAAATACTTTTTTGAATCCCAGGAGAACTCTAGGGGAACTCAAGGATCGGGCGTGCCTGAGGCAGCAGGATACGCCCTATTCCTAGCAGGAATAACCTTAAACCTGGAACCGCCCTAAACCCAAGGACAGGATACTCCCTAAAACCTGATCAGCTCTAAACCCGGATCCGCCCTGGTCCTTGAGCAAGATCACCTTACTAAAGCATACATGCAATGTCACAGCGAATGTCCAAGGCAAGTCCATTTCCACGAGTCCTTCCTCTAAGCAACATGGGGTACACTGGCAAGGAAATTTTGATGCGTCATACCTACTTGGCAATGGCCCTCAGCAGATATGCTTCTTTGCGGCTGGCCTGTCTTGCTCTGTGGCTTGTGGGCACAGCTGAGCGCCCCACAGCTCCAGCCCTCCGAGTGGCTGCAAGGCTCGCGTCTTGCTCCTCTGCTCAGGAAGGGCAGCTTGCCCCTCCAGCCGCCAGGCCAACAGCCTGCAGCCTCCCTTCACTCCTCGCTCGTGGCGCAGTGCCACACCCTGGTTCCGCCTTCTGGTGTCACCCCTGGGAGGGTAGCTTCTCACTCCACTGCTGCGTCCCATGCTGACCTTGTGTTGGGTCTTCTTAGCTCCTATTCAAATAGCTTCTCCTCTGTCTCCCCAGTTCCCACTCTGGGCACCAAAGGCATGTTCTCTTCTTAACTGCAGGTGACCCTTTATGGACAACTAGCTGCTTCCTTTTGGGCCCAGAGAAAGAGCCCGATGGAACTTTATTTTTTTTTATTTTTTTTTAAAGAGAGTGAGAGAGGGGGGAGAGAGGGAGAGAGAGAGAGAGAGAGAGAGAGAGAGAGAGAGAGAGAGAGAGAATTTTTTTAATATTTATTTTTTAGTTTTTGGCGGACACAACATCTTTGTTGGTATGTGGTGCTGAGGATCGAACCCGGGCCGCACGCATGCCAGGCGAGCGCACCACCGCCCAAGCCACATCCCCAGCCTGGAACTTTATTTTTATTCATTTATTTACATGTGGTGCTGAGAATCCAACCCAGTGCCTCACACATGCGAGGCAAGTGCTCTGCCACGGAGCCCCAGCCCCAGTCCAGAGTCTTTCTTATGGTCCTAGGACTCTATTTCGCCTACCCTCGATCTCGCTCCCTTATAGACAGACCTGTCTCCTCCGTCCTCTCCCCGCTCCCTGGGCTCCGGCAAGGTGGCCCTCCTGCCTTCTCCACAGACCAGCCACTTCCTCTGAGCTCCCAGCACCTGCTTTGCCTGCCACCTGCATCCTGTTTCCCCAAGTTCCTGCTATTCCTTCCTGTATTTCCTTTAGGTGTTGCTAAAGAATCCTCTTCTTCCCAGTCACCATGGCTGAATTCCAAATCCACGTCCACCTCAGCACTGCCTACACTGCACCCAGTCACATCGTTCTCAGCGCCATTCCCACCACCATGTCTCCCATGTTCATATCAGCTGTCTCCCCACGCTGCAGTGTTGCCTGGGCTCAGAGCTTCTTACACCCCACTAATGCTGCCTTTCCAGCACCTTGGACAGCACCAGTTGCAGCCGGGTCCACAGGGGTTGCCCTGCACTGAATGCAATGGTTGAGCTAGAAGATGGTGCTGTCTGCTTAAATTAAACCAAAGGAAAGGGGCAACCTCCAAAAATGAAAGATAAAAACAGATAGATGGACAAGCAAGACCTCAGACTATATTCTTAAGTGCAGAGCTTATATACGTACAGTGTATTAAACAAGTCACCTGAAGAAAAATTCACTAAGGTAAAAACTTTTCATCCATGACATGTTTATGAAAGTACATATCCAGTACTGCCCAATTTCAGTGTGACAGAATATTTTGCCCAATTTCTTAAACTGAGCTGGTTTCTGCATTTCTGTACAAGGTATGAAGCCCTGAGCAGAAGTGACAGTTTGAAGAGCAATGAACAAAGCAAAAATTGCTTGTTGTGCTGCCAAATGTCTATTCTTAAACAATTAGGGTTTCCAGATTTAGGGAATAAAGATATGGGACACTCAGTCAAAACTATATTTCAGAAGAATAACAAGTTGTGTTTTCAACCTAAGTGTAGCACATGCAATGTTACATAGTTACATAAAATAAAGTATTTGTCATCTGTCTGAAATTCACATTTCTCAGGGCCTTCTATGTGTGATCTGGAGCCCTCTAAGAACCAGGGTCACATGCAGCATAGAGGCCAACGAGATGTCCCCACACAGGGGGTCATTGTCCTACCCTTCATCTTTCCAGCGGTCACTAGTGTTGTGGAGAGACCACTTGGACCTCTATCCCACTATACAAGGAATTCACAGGCGATTTTCATTTTGGGAAAAATTCATGTATTTGTGTTCATTGAGCTGGAAAAGCAAAGAGCTGAGGAGGGGGCAGGGCTGTGCCGCTGACCTGGTGGGACGTGATTCTAACAAAGGAGCCGGTCTGCCTGCCACCAGACACTGCTGATCCAGGTGGGGTTCAAAACCACACCTCCCTCCTGAAGGGAGTCTGCTGGTGTGTTTCTGGGGCATCTGCACACCCCAGAGCACCTCGGTACCTACTCCCCTGGGTCCAGACACTTGCCTGCTTTGCAATTCTCTTTTTCAGTAATTCTCAAAGTTTTTGTCCCATGACCTCTCTGTACTCTTAAATTAAGATGTCTGAGGACAAAAAAGAGTTTGGCTTAGGTGGGCTGTGTCATTTGCTAGTCACCAGATCAGAATTAAAATAAGAGCATTTAAAAGCATGTCTATTAGTTCATTTAAAATGATAAAAGGTGATTAGCCATTCCATGTTGATACAGATGAATTATCTTATGACAAGTAGCTGTATTTGTAAAACAGAAGAAAACAGTGCAGGGGTTGGGGTTGTTTAGTTTTTCAAATCTCTCAGCATCTGGACTAGGAGAAGACAGCTGGGCCTCACCTCGGCTTCTGTGCTCAGCCCGGAAATGCCTGGTTCAACGGCGACCGGGGAGGGAAGGCTTCACAGAGATGTGAAATGAGAGAGGGAAGCGGAGTTTAACAAGCTCTTAAGAAAATGTGAACACTCCTCCTAGACCCAGCACCAACAAGAAGAAAGTGGTGATTCCGTAAAGTGGGAGTGGAAATCGACAATGAGAAGAAAGAAAGCCAATGACATCGGTGTCGGTGTCTGGTGAAGTAAAGCTGGCCCTGTGGGCCTCCCTGAAGCAGGGGTCTGGACGCGTCATCCTGGCAGCTCTCAAGAGTGGACGAGATGGAGAACCAGCACATGGTCAGCGGCTTCCTCTTTTGCAGAGCTCGGAGACCCACCCTGGGGCTCGCATCCAGTCTTCTCCTGCCAAATCCTCTGCCCCCTTCCTGTGCCTCAGGATCCTCCTTTCGTTTATCATGGCCTGTGCTGATGCTATGCTGTTTCTGGAACATTCCTTATGAACACCGAGCACTCCACCAGCACCTCACATGAACACCTGTGCAAGTTCTCGCCTGCACGTTCGGAATGGTCCCTGGGTCTTCTGTGCCTCCAGCCTGGACTCTCTGGAATTTCTGTCATGAGTAAACCCCTTTTGAGATACATGTTACCTATTCTACTTACTTATTTGCTTTTCACTTTTAAATGGGTTCTCCTAGAAGTTAATTTTGCCACCGAGAGACCCTGAGCTGCGTGACACAGGGTCGAGCTGGCTTTCTCCACTCGGCATCCGGGGTCCTTACCACAGCCCCAGCACCAGGAGGCACCGACCAAGACTGTGACATGAGTGAGCCATGATTTAATTTTAAAAAGTCTAGAAGTTCACGATATCAAAATGAAGGAAAAGTGCACGATTTGATTCAGTTCTCCACTCAAACTTTCTCATCTCTCCCTCCAGGACCTTTTAAAGGAATTAATTAAAACAAAAAATTAACACCCCCTCCCCCCCAAGAAAACACACTTTGATATCAACCCCAGATTACTTTTTCTTTCCTGATATTTTCTTGGAATACAAATCAAGGCTGTGCTCAACTCTTCAGAAGTGGCTGAGAGCTTTGAGTCATTTCCCTCGTCTTGGTACAGCACAGAGCGATCCCCTCCACGTGCTTCTGAGCTGTGATTTTAGAAGAGCTTCTCAAATACAAGCTGCTCTAGCCCCGCCTCCTGCCCAGGGCTCGGGCGATGTCTGAGGGGTGGCCTGGGGAGCTGGCCTGGGTGGACGCAGCCCCCCGCCCTCCCCAGGAGGAGGACCCTGCCGCTGCTCCAGCTCTGGGCCACCTCAGTGCTGGTGCGAGGACAGGGAGGACAGCAAAGCACCCGGCCCACTCCCCTCTTGCCCTTGTCTTCCAGTCTCACTGTTCCATTTTAAATGCCCCCACAGGGACTTTTCCCAGGGGACAGGGACAGCAGTGAGCAGCGTGTGCAGTTCCCTGGGCTTCCCAGTCGCCTTTGACCCTGGGCTTTCACGGCTAAGCGGGGAAGCCCTCCACAGCTCCTGCTTCCACTCTGCGGGCATGAGGCCACCTCCTGCCAGGAAGCCATGGTCCCAGGCTGCTGTGCCAACCCCCAGGGGCGAAGCGCCACCCTCCCCCATGAGCACCCGGGGGACCCGGAATCGCTTGCTTTCCACTGGGGTGCTTTACGGCTCTGAGTCAGCCTGGCCTGTAGAGGAGAAGAGTGAATGCCCCCAGCCAGCGCCATGGGACCGACCGTCTCCTCCGTCCAGGTCTCCCATCTGCCTCACATTTCCCCCACTCAGCGGCACCTGCCTCCTGCCCGCACGTGGGACTCTCATTATAGAAGAAGGTTTGTGAAATGTGGTGCCCGGGCCTGCGGCACACCTGAGAACCTCTGAGGGGCTGATCCTGGACTTCCCCCAGAAGCACAGCCTGCATGGGCAGAGTCTGAAATCGGGTTGGAAGAAAGAGTCTGAAATCGGGTTGGAAGAAGCCTTGGGCGACTCTGATGCAGGAGGGTGCTTGACAGCGGCTGCTGCAGGCACTGAAACCGCTGAATTAAAATAGGAGCAAATAAGACTCAGAAGAAAGCCGCCCAGAGAAGATGAGCCACTGAGCCTCGCCTGCCCCCCACCCTCGGGTGCTGTTGGCTTCTCGGGGTCTGTGGCCCAGGTGCACCAGGGAAGCGGCCTCACCGTTGCTGGGGTGGGCTGTGACTGGAGGCTGCGCTGAGTCCTGGCCTCCCCTTGGATGGGCCTGGAGGCGGGTTTCTAGCCCCGTGGCCAGGCCCTCTTCTCTCCGTCGTCCGTGGATTCTGGACATTGTGCACGTTCCTGGCAGGGGCTGCTCCTCCTGTTCACTGTTCTCCAAAGGGCTCGAGCCTGTGCTCTTCTGGGGAGAAACTGGGGCCAGAGGGACATGAAAGTCCCTCTCCAGACATGTCTGGATTTGAGCCCAGGGAATGTTGGCACAGGGCATCAGGAAGTGGGGACCACTCCAACTGCACCTGTAGGACAAAGATGACCTGGGGGGCACTAAGATCCAGATACCAAAGGACACTGAGCTGGATGCTCCTGTCCGTTCTCTGTTCAGCTTTGAAAATTCAGACTTGGTATTAGAAACCACCTCCCGCTCTGGCCTATTGCTTCCTGAGGTGTGGCTTGCCAGAAAACCCTGGAGGGGCAGACATGTCTCCTGGGTACAAAGCACAGTTCTCTCTGGACAACAGGTAAGGTCACACTTATGGGGGCTCTGCCCTGGCTTGTCCTGGTCACTCCCCAGGGGCCAGGCTCACAGCTCCTCTTGCCAGCAAGAGCTGCGTCACTTGACTGCTAACATCTTTGGTGGAAAGTTTAAGGGAGGCTGTGAGTCAAGGACTGGGAGGACCTCACTCGCTCCTCGATGCAAGACAGAGACCACAGGAAAGTGCAGCCATTTCCAGCAAGCGCTGTTCATTACCATCCAGTACACCTCCGTTTGAAGGGATGGCATCCTAGTCACCAGGTAACACCCTCCCGGGAATGCAGGCACAGGACTCAGTGGGGTCAGAGTGAAGTGGGGTGCTGATAGAGAGGGGGAAGGGGGTGGAGGGAGTCTACAGGTCTGCGGGCTGAAGGGCAGCTGAGGATCTGCATGGACTGGATGGTGGCCTGCTGCGCTCAGACTGCCCCTTACTTTGGTGACACTCCAGCTGGTGACATTGTGTCTGACAAGGAGAATCTGAAACAGAACATCCAGTGGTTACCAACCTGTGCCTCTGCACTCCCCCACACTAGTTACCTTGTATGGTAGGCATTTTGAATTGACAGAGGAATGGCATTTCAGATCTCAAAAACAGCTTTAAAACATGAGTTTCTGACCACTGTGCAAACAGTCAATCATCCAGAGTATTTACTGAACAACCACTGTGCTGGGGCTGAGAGTACTGTAGAGCGGTCTCGCCTTTAGCTATGGGGCAATTTGCTGGGGACCTGCCCAGTGATAAGCAGTGACAGCCAGAGTGGAAGTGAGTGGACTGAGCCCATTGGATCAGAGGGGCCTCACCAAGCGTAATGTACTCTCCCCTCCTCCAGAGCACCTCCTGCACCATGCACTGGCCCCTCTCAGGCTGCCTTGCACTTTGCTGTCACCCAGAGTAGGATCTGGAGGTGCAGAAACTCAAGAGACCCTTCAGGAGGCTGCGTGGGGGGCTGTGCAGGGGGCAGTCACTTCCAGACCGACTGTTGGTTTTACTGGTGATCGCGGTGGAGAGGGGTGGGTGGGCGCAGGCACTGCTAACTTGGCAAAAGACTACAGATGAGAAAAGAGACTCTAAACCCTCAGGTGACCTCCCACTGGGGCTTGGGTGGGAGAGGCCAGCAGGTCCACACAGTGTTTGGCTTTGCGTATTTTACCTCTTAGAACGGACACACTTAGCACTGTCTCTGAGGACAAGTCCAAGCTATGGGACTCTCTTAGGGGCAAGAAGTGAGCACGGAGACTCTCCTACTTTGTAAATCAGGAAATGCAGAAATCCAGACTGGATTTCTGCATTTCCTGATTTACAAAGTAGGAGAGTCTGGTGAGCGTAACTGTGAGATTGGTGAATGTAACTGTGCCCAGGACTCATCAAAGCCATGATGAATCAGAAGCCCTCAAATGACATGCCACCTTATCTTCCAACAGGACCAAAGCTCCTAAGGTCCTCATAAGGAAATCGTTGAACTTGACTGAAAACTCACAACATTGAGATATTTTTATTGCCTGAGAAGCATTTTGGTGTATGAGGGGTTTGGTGTAGACACGGTTACTCTGGTTTCTGATATGTGCGGAACAGTACAAATTTCCCCATTTACTTCAAATTTTATTTCTCTTTGTTGATTGAAAGGAGTGTTTGGAGGTGGCTTCCTGGGCAATTCCTCTGAGCACCATCAATGTTGTCTATCATCACAGGAACGCAGGAACTAAGGCCTTCCTCTTACAGGGGGAGCTAGAGGCTTGACAGGCCCATGACTTAAAAGAAAATAGTCATTTATCCAATTTCTCCTTTGTTTATAGTTCTACAGTCCTCTGTCTCAAGAGGGGTAAAATTTGGAGTGAAGAAAGATCTTTAAAGATTAACTGAAGCTGGGCACAGTGATGTTCACCTGCAATTCCAATGACTCAGGAGGCTGAGGCAGGAGGATCACAAGTTCAAAGTCAGCCTCAACAACTTAGTGAAGCCTAAAAAACTTAGCGAGACCCTGTCTCAAAATAAAACATGAAAAAGGGCTGGGGCCGGGGATGTGGCTCAGTGGTCAAGTGCCCCTTGGTTCAAAATCCCTGATACCAAAAAAATAAAGAAATAAAAAGGAAAAGAAAGGGCCCCAGTAACTGTTGTAGGACCAGGACTTTATTTGCTAAACAGTTTTTTTTTTCCTCCTCTATTATTCTGTTCAAATGTTCAGCGAGATGAGGAAACTCTGGAAGAGGGGGGAGTTTCCATTCTGATTTATAGTTTATTTAGTAAGTTAGTTTTCTGGGTGAAGCTCATCAACAAAACTGGCAGAAGGGAAATGTGCCTCCCAGATCCATGGGGCCAGCGTGCAGTCTGCCTGCCTTCTCAATGACGTGAGAGGTCTGCCTGCCTTCTGAATGACATCAGAGGTCTGCCTGCCTTCTCAATGACGTGAGAGGTCTGCCTGCCTTCTCAATGACGTCAGAGGTCTGCCTGCCTTCTCAATGACATCAGAGGTCTGCCTGCCTTCTCAATGACATCAGAGGTCTGCCTGCCTTCTCAATGACGTGAGAGGTCTGCCTGCCTTCTCAATGACATCAGGGGTCTGCCTGCCTTCTCAATGACATCAGAGGTCTGCCTGCCTTCTCAGTGACGTCAGAGGTCTGCCTGCCTTCTGAATGACATCAGAGGTCTGCCTGCCTTCTCAATGACATCAGAGGTCTGCCTGCCTTCTCAATGACATCAGAGGTCTGCCTGCCTTCTGAATGACATCAGGGGTCTGCCTGCCTTCTCAATGACATCAGGGGTCTGCCTGCCTTCTCAATGACATCAGAGGTCTGCCTGCCTTCTCAATGACATCAGAGGTCTGCCTGCCTTCTCAATGACATCAGGGGTCTGCCTGCCTTCTCAATGACATCAGAGGTCTGCCTGCCTTCTCAATGACATCAGAGGTCTGCCTGCCTTCTCAATGACATCAGAGGTCTGCCTGCCTTCTCAATGACATCAGGGGTCTGCCTGCCTTCTCAATGACATCAGAGGTCTGCCTGCCTTCTCAGTGACGTCAGAGGTCTGCCTGCCTTCTGAATGACATCAGAGGTCTGCCTGCCTTCTCAATGACATCAGAGGTCTGCCTGCCTTCTCAATGACATCAGAGGTCTGCCTGCCTTCTGAATGACATCAGAGGTCTGCCTGCCTTCTCAATGACATCAGGGGTCTGCCTGCCTTCTCAATGACATCAGAGGTCTGCCTGCCTTCTGAATGACATCAGAGGTCTGCCTGCCTTCTCAATGACATCAGGGGTCTGCCTGCCTTCTCAATGACATCAGAGGTCTGCCTGTCTTCTCAATGACATCAGAGGTCTGCCTGCCTTCTCAATGACATCAGAGGTCTGCCTGTCTTCTCAATGACATCAGAGGTCTGCCTCTGCTTCATGCTTTTGCCTTTCACAAGACTGTGCAGGGCCTAATTCACTTCCCTAGGCACAACTTTGGCTGATTTTCTGTTTCATTCCATCTCTGGAGGCATATTTGGAGCTCAAGATCCTTTTCATGGTCTCCCCGTGAAGTACATAAAACCATTTGGGGCCCTAGCTGTATAAATCATTATAAATCAGGGCTTGCAGGATCATAGGCACCAAGAGGACTTTTTAATTCTCCTATAGATTTTGTTTGGGCTTTGGGGGCTGGAAACTTTTTGACAGTGGCTTAACTTGATGCAGGTTTAGTTGCTCTGAGGCAAGGTCCTTGGATCACTGGAAGATACTTTCTTAAAGAAAATCTGGTGTTGAGGGGTGTTCAGGAAGAAAGGGCCAGGGATCAAGGGGATCAGTGGCTCATGTTCAGGGTGGTTAGCCAGTGAGAAGAGGGGCACGCGTCATCAGGGGCTGATCCTGTCATGTCAAGCCTTTGAGAAGTTTAGCCTGTGCCTCTCATTGGCAGGCTTCCAGAATCCTGCAGAGAAGCCATCTCAGAGCCATTTCATCCTTCAGAAATCCCTGCCTGCCAATCCAAAGATGCGTTCCAGTGTTTTTGAGAGGTTATAGGACCTCCTTTCCAAGGGCACCTCTAATTTTTTAGCTGAGTTTCTTTCGTTGAGGCGGGCATTACCACTCCAAATTACCCTTAGTGTCCATTATCCTCATCTATTTTTCTAGAGGAGCATGAGAGTCTTAAACACTCAGAAAGCCAGAGATTTAGAAGAAAGATTTTTCATTGCTTTGAGTGACCTTCAGTTCCCCCAGCCAGCCAACAACTGGACCACAATTTCTGAAAAGCCTCAGCCACAAACTAGTGGAGCTGCTCCAATCCTGAGTCGCCCATCCCGGGGTAACAAGTGTAATGAAACAATGGGCTTTAAGCCACTGAGTTTTGTTGTAGGACAAGTGATACCCGGGGAACTAACTCCCCAGCGAGCATTCATGGAGGTAGACTTCGACTTACTGATTAAAGTGGGAAAGGGACCTGCCTAGTGTAAAAGGGAGAAGACCCAGCTCACATTGGGGACAAAGCCAATCCCAGTGCAGTCTCACCCAATACTGTGACATGGTGGTCACAGACAAACATTCTGCAGCCCGGGGGCCACGCCTGACTCACAGGAGTGCAGATGGAGCTTGGGATTGTCCCTTCCAGTCCCCCTTTGCCAGAAGCACTGTGCCCTTCTGCCATTGTGTCCAGATGTCACAGCACACTGGGTGTGGTCGGGAATCTAGAGATATTTAATCTACCACAGAAACTCGTGGCAACGAGGGAAGTAATAGCAGTCTTCATCTCTTAACGGCCAAACGCAGACATGAATCGACCATGTTCTGCACCCCAGAAAGGAAAAGAAAGAAAGGCAAAACCCGGGAGTGCTGTGGGGAGGGGTGGCTAAGCCAGGCTCCCCTGAGAGCAGAGAGCGGCCAATGACCTGGCGAAGCTCGGGCCACCCATCCGCATCAGGCTTCCCGGGCAGCGTCCTTGTTCTGCATTTCAAGTGTGGTGCCGCAGTTTCTGTGGGTGTGAAAATCACGGGACCTGGTCTATGTGAACACAGGGCAGGTCACAAAGCCTTCCCAGGCACAGGGACATGTGGTTCCCTCCGTCCCTCTTCTAAAGCCGCCTTCTCAGAGCGCAGAGCTCAACATCTGAACCCGACATACACAACATGCAACATGAAAGTGATGAGACTACACCCTGTATGATTGTAACAAAATAATTATGAACTTCTAATTAAGTAATCGTAAAATTGTAATGCATTTTTACATGAAATCAGTTATAAATTAACTAAATAATTATGAGATAATAGGATATAAAATCATAATATATATTATATAACATAAAAATTCATTTGTGAAATATGGACTTTTCATAATTTTGCTTATTTGGTAATCATTAATGTAAAGCAATAGTGATTTTAGGAAAGTTTGTCATGCCACAGGTTTTAAAGGCAGTTTTAGATTCGGACCAGGTTGTGGGGAGAGTGCAGACAGCACCTGCGTCTTGACCCACGTGCACAGCCTCCCACACCTCAGCGCTGCTCACAGAGGTGCTGGGGTCCCGCAGGGCGCCTACGGCACAGTGTGTCACCCTCACCTGGACTTCACTTTCTGTGTCAAACATCCTGTGTTTTTGACAAATATGTAAGGACATGTATCCACTTCATCATACAGAAAAGTTTCATTAGCCTAAAACTCCTCTGTACTCCATCTATTCACTCCCTGCAGAGGTGATCTTAATAGTGATAAACGAAGCCTTTTGCACTTATGTCACACACGTTCAATTGCAGACAAGTAGGATTAGGCTGGTTTCTGTGACACAGACCTGACTCCTGAGGCTAACTGTAGGCTTAATAGACCCAGCCATGTTACATGAACGTTAGAAACAGGGTTCTGATCTCATGCAGACCTTTAAATGAAACAAACTAACAAACAACGAAGTCTTGCACTCTCAAAGTAGAATTAACACCCCTCAAAGTATTCCATGAAATAAAAAAGGAGGGAACCCTTCCAAACTCATTTTATGAGGCTATTATAACCCTGATACCAAAACCAGACAAAGACACATCAAGGAAAGAAAACCTCAGACCAATATCCCTGATGAACATAGATGCAAAATCCTCAATAAAATTCTGGCAAATCGCATACAAAAACATTAAAAAGATAGTGCCTCATGATCAAATGGGGTTCATCCCAGGGATGCAGGGTTGGTTCAATACATGGAAATCAATAATCATAATTCATCATATTAGTAGACTTAAAAACAAGAGTCATATGATCATATCAATAGATGCAGAAAAGCACTTGACAAAATACAGCACAAATTCATGTTCAAAACACTAGAAAAACTAGGGATAGTAGGAACATACCTCAACATTGTAAAAGCTATCTATGCTAAACCCAAGGCCAGCATCCTTCTAAATGGAGAAAAATTAAAAGCATTCCTGCTAAAAACTGGAACAAGATAAGGATGTCCTCTTTCACCACTTCTATTAAACATCATCCTTAAAACTCTAGCCAGAGCAATTAGACAAAAGAAAGAAATAAAAGTGATAAAATAGGTAAAGAAGAACTCAAGCTATCACTATTTGCTGATGACATGATTCTATATCTAGAAGATTCAAAAAATTCCACCAGAAAATTTCTAGAACTAATGAATTCATCAAAGTAGCAGGATATAAAATCAACACCCATAAATCAAATGCATTCCTATACATCAGTGATGAATCCACTGAAAGAGGAATTAGAAAAACCACCCAATTCATAATAGCCTCAAAATAATAAAATACCTGGGAATCAATCTAACAGAAGAGGTGAAAGTTCTCTACAATGAAAACTAAAGAACACTAAAGAAAGAAATTGAAGAAAACCTCAGAATATGGAAAGATCTCCCATGCTCCTGGATAGGCAGAATTAGTATTGTCAAAATGGCCATACTACCAAAAGCATTACAGACAATGCAATTCCTAATAAAATCCCAATGACATTCTTTATAGAAATAGAAAAAGCAATCATGAAATTTATTTGGAAAAAAAGAGACCCAGAATAGCCAAAGCAATCCTTAGCAAGAAAAGTGAAGCAGGAGGCATCACAATACCAGACCTTAAACTATACTACAGAGCAATAGTAACAAAAATTGCATGGTATTGGCACCAACATAGGCTTGTAGACCAATGGTACAAAATAGAAGACACAGAGACAAACCTACATAAATATGGTTATGACTTACTAGAGAAAGATGCCAAAAACATTCACTGGAGAAAAGACAGCCTATTCTACAAATGGTGCTGGCAAAACTGGAAATCCATATGTAGCAAAATGAAATTAAACTTCTCTCACTCTGCACAAAAATCAACTCAAAGTGGATCAAAGACTCAAAGTAGAACAGAGACCTGCACCTAACAAAAGAAAAAAATAGGCCCAAATCTTCACCATGTTGGCCTAGGATCTGACTTCCTCAGCAAACTCCTAAAGAGCAAGAAGTAAAATCAAGAATCATCAAATGGGAAGGATTTAAATTAAAAAGGTTCTTCTCAGCAAGGGAAACAATCAATACCATGAGGAGAGCACCTACAGATTGGGAGAAACCTTTACCACATGAACCTCTGATAGAGCATTAATCTCTAGGATACATAAAGAACTAAAAAATGTCCTTAACATCAAAAAAACAAATAACACAATAAGTGGGCTAAGAAACTGAACAGATACTTCACAGTAGAAGAAACACAATTGATCATCAAATATATTAAAAAGTGTTCAACATCTCTAGTAATTAGAGAAATGCAAATCAAAACTACACTAAGATATCATCTCACTCCAGTCAGAATGGCAATCATCAAGAATACAGGCAACAATAAATGTTGGAGAGGATGTGGAGAAAATGGCACACTCATACATTGCTGGTGGGACTGCAAATTAGTGCAACCACTCTGGAAAGCAGTCTGGAGATTCCTCAGAAAACATGGAATGGAACCACCATCTGACCCAGCTATCCCACTCCTAGGTTTATACCCAAAGGGCTTTAAAATCAGCATATTACAGTAATGCAGCCATTTCAGTGTTTATAGCAGCTCAATTCACAATAGCTAAACTGTGGAACCAACCTAGGTGTCCCTCAATAGATAAATGGATAAAGAAAAGGTGGTATATATACTCTATGGAATATTACTCAGCTTTAAAGAAGAGTGAAATTATGGCATTTGCTGGTAAATGGATGGAGCTGGAGAATATCAAGCTAAGTGAAATAAGACAATCCCAATCACAATAAGGCAGGAGCACCAGAGAAGAATAGCATTAGCTTAGATTAGGTAGAAGAAAGTGATGGGGGTGGATGAGAGGGGATGTGGGAATAGGAAAGATAGTAGAATGAAACAGACTTTATTACTGTATGTATAATGTGACTGCATGACCAATATGATTCTGCAATATGTACACTAAGAGAAATGAGAAATTATATCCCATTTGTGTATGATATATCAAAGTGCATGAATGCATTCTACTGTCATGTATAACTAATTAAAACAAATTTAAATTTTTTAACGAGTCTTGCAATAGGGCTGGGGTTGTGGCTCAGTGTTTGAGCACACAGGTATGCATGAGGCACTGGATTTGATTCTCAGCATCACATAAAAATAAATAAATAAATAAATAAAGATATATTTTTTAAAAGTCTTGCAATAATTTTAAGCAGACAAGATCTCCAAGGCAGTACAAATGTCCTGGACATGCTTCCCTCAGCCTCCCCTGCCGACGACTCCCCTCACTAAGGTACAATTGTCTAGATGGGAAACTAGCACTCACCTCATTAAGTCAGCTACGGGCTTCATTCAGGGGTTTTCTGTTTTCTGCTGAATGTTTCCAGGAGGGACTGTGGGGCTTTAGGTAGCAATTATTCCTCTCCATGGCCTCCTCCAACCTGCGACAGTTCCTCAACCTTTGCTGGTCCTTCCTGCCCTTGACTCTTTTTAATAATAATCATCAAGTGTTTTATAGATTGCCCTTCAATTTGGATTTTTCTGATTTTTTTCATGATTATATTGAGGTTATAGATCTTGGGAGGAATTGTTGCAAGATGAAACACTATTATCATCACGTGCTTGAATTGTGCATATTAGGGATTCAAGATCCTGAGGTGTCTCATTACTAAGTCAGCGACCAAAGCCATCTCTTGGTTAGGGGGCTACCTTCAAGGTCACTCTCCTATGGAGGTATTATTTTCCCCTCTGCAAGTGATAAATATTTTATGGGAGTTACTTCAAAGCTATGCAGATATCCTTTTCACCTTAATCTTCTGCTCACTAAGTTCAGCAATCATCAGAGGACCTTGCAGCAACTATCACTCCAGGGTTCTAGTGTGGATTCTGTATCCTGCCACTCCCTCCTTGTTCATTGTGATTCTACAGGGAAGCCTTCTCCTTTCTCCTCCAGTCGCTTATTTATTCAGTCACTTGGATCTGACAGCGGAGTCACCTGTGTTTATTTATACCTGGACTCACAATCGAGCACCGTCAAGGGGGACGACCTCTTTCTTTGATAGACAGGTAAGGGAAGGCCTTGTCTGTCTGGAAGAGGAAAGAATCACAGAGCGAATGAAGGTGTCCATGAGGAGTCATGGTCTTGGCCTGCCAGGAGAGCTGGTTTCTTTCTTTCTCAGGTTCCCCTGGGTGGTCACTAGGGGCTCTTGCAAGGTGGCTCCTGTCATCTGTGTACAGCTCCTGTCTGCCGTCCTCCACTTCCCTCCCTTCTGACCTCATGAGATACTTCAGAGCCATCCTCGGGTTTCTGGTAGACAGTCCAACGCCGACACCCACGTCCCCCATTCCCGTCTCAGGAAGAACACCACACATGGTGGCAGATAAAAGAGTATTAGAGGTTTTAAAAATGCCCTGAATGCTTGGTATTTTCATTTGAAAGTTTTGTTTCAAAATGGAAATTGGTTTCTATTTAGATGGGGGGAGGTGAATTACCAGTAGGTCACCTACGTCACTGTCATGATGGCTTAACAGCTGACATGCCATGTGGCGGTAAGAAAAGCCTGGAGAGGGCCAACAGGGTATTTGGAAGGGACGGCCACCAAAGCCTTCTGTACTGATGGGGTATGTCCCTGGTCATGAGCAGTGATTGGGGTGGAGGCTCTGGGTGTAGGGAACGGCAGAGGATCCTGCGGTGGGACGTCTCAAGGTCGCCAAAGGGAACCCTCCAAACTTCCTTCCCAAGAGGTGACTCAGAAGATGAGTCCCAGCCCAGCACCATGCTGGCATCTCTCAAAGGCAAGAGACACAAGCCGTCCTCACCAAGCTGTTCTCCTCGGGAAAGGATCTTGGTGATGGAGCAACTTCTTTTAAAATATGCAGAATGCCACATCTGCTCATGCATTTTTCAGGACGTCTTCTATCCTTGCATTAAAGAAGCAAAGGCCTTGTTGCAGGGAGGGGCCGGTGTGCCTCAGTCGCTGCACTCTGTCCAGGAACATGGAAGAGTGTTAGGTTCTCTAACGGCACTCGCTTGCTGTGGTTTTATTCATGTTCTCTAAATGTGGTAAACCCTCCTTTACAGGGCATTCTGTGAAATGGGAGCCACGTGGGGCAGTTTATTGCTCTGTAGTCCCAGCAGCGATTGAAACAGAGCACACACACGTGAGACTTGGATTTCACGGCCGGCCTCCTCATGAACCTTGACGTTCACACTAGAACCATGAGGGGAGCATCTCCTTGCAGCCCTAGGTTGAGTGCTTTCTCTTGGTCCTGATTTTTATTTAAAACTGATCATTACCAGAGCGTGCCCCAGTGAAACACCCGGTCACCTGACTCTGCCACAGCGCCTGCTCTTCAGACCAAAGGCTGGGATCCTTGGGACCTCGGCGAAGCAGCCCCACCGTGACACTGCATAGCTAATGTGTAGCTTCTCGGAGGCAGTGATTCTCCATCTACATCCAAGGAGGTCTTCTGCCTGCAGCACAACCAGCTCTCCTGGCAAGCCAAGACCAGGAGCTTCATCGGGGAAGCATTCCTTTGCTTTGTGACTCTTTCCTCTTCCCATACAGATGAGGTGTTCCCTCGCCGGTCTATCAAAGAAAGAGGTCGTCCCCCTTGCTCTAGGGAGTAACCGGTGACCTGTCGGTTAATGACCTTCTTCACATGCTCTTTCCCCATGTCTACCCAACTGCAAGTCCCAATGCCATTGTTTATCTGTCTGTCCTTCACAATATCGTCCTCCCCTGGCCTGCAGCCACCGCTCGGAACCGTCCTGAAGTCTTGTGTCTGGCTGCACTTGGATGGTACCCTGGCCTGAGGCACAGGCTCCTCGGTTCTGTGGCTCTGGGGTGACGTGTCCTGGCTCCTCACCTCCCCCTGACTCTCCTGTCCAGGTGAGTGTTTCTTCATTCTTCCAGCCTCCGCCCAGAGGAAACTGACCAGCTTGGTTACAACGCCACCGTCTGTTACCAGGGCACCCTGTCCACACATCTGCAAGACCAGCTGTGAATTTCCATTGCTGTTGATGGTATGCAGGAGGGTGAGCCCCGAGGCCGGGACGGTGCCCATCCACCCTGTGACCTCATGAGCTGCAGGCCTGATGTCAGAGCCCGAGACAACCAGTGCAAACTGGGCTCTGGGGTCACATGCAGATCGTGACAAAGTGAAGCCAAGACCATGCTTTACACAGAAAGGTCTTTCAAAATTGGGTGTGTGGGTACCCAAGTCATCAGTGTCTTCAGTTACGTTCTCTCTATTTTACTTAAAGGTTTCTGAGGTCTAAAGTCGGCAGAATTCCACATTGACCAGCTGTTCCTGTGCCTCCCAGATCCCACCACTCCCATGTTGTCATCTTGTCTGACCCTTATCCACTCAATTATTCCCCGGTCCATTCAGCCCTTCATCTTAATTTATTGCTGCATTTAAAAACAGACGTTGGATATAAGCAAACCTCCTCAAGGATATACTTATTACTAAGTAGAATTCAGTATTTGTTTATTTTTCCCATTAGGGCAAAGTGAGCACATACAACCTGGTATTGATTCACTCTGTGTTTTCAGAAGTACAAGCCCATATGAAATAGAGTGCCCCTAACAAATGCAGAACCTTGCTACGACCTTGCCCTTCCCAGCCGATGCTTGCCAACACAAGGGCATCCACTGCTCTGATTATTTTGCCCACCATGGATTGGTCTGGTCCACTGGGGGAGAACACATGCCTTGTGTTCTCCGCAGGCAGGGTTCCTGTCCTCGGCACAGGGTGTCTGGGTTTGGTGGCCTCTCTGTGCACCTGCCGCCAGTTTCTCTTTATTGTCGAGTAGCATCCCATTGTGTGACAGGGCTCTACTTGCTTGTCCATTCTCCTGCTGATGGACCCCTGGGCTCTGCTGGACACAGGTGCTCTGAACATTCTTCTGCAAGTCTTTTAGTAGACACATGTTTCCCTTTTTCTTGGATAAACACTAGGATGGAAGTTCTGTATCGTTGAGTAGGAATATATTTAAGTGCATAAGAGACTTCTGATCTTTCAAAATGACCATACCATTCCTATCCTCATCAGAAATATTTAAGAATTCCAATTGTTCCATGGTCTTATTCGATTTTGGAATTAATCATTCTTTTAAATTTTTGTCCTACTAGTGGGTGTTCAATTGCTTGGCATCTCTTACACTGTCTGGAAAATCCACAATTCTACATATGACTAATTTCAAAACTTGAAAGATTGATTATGAGTTTTAATAAAATAATTTCAATAAAATAGTTTCATAAAATAATTTTATTGACCAATTATCTTCTCAAAAAGGAAATTTTATGTCAGGATAGCTCAGATTAATTAGAAATACTGAGAATGTCCTAAGTTTTCAAGGAGTGAACTCTCAGGTGCACACCCAGGTAGAAGCTGCAGGATGCACAGGGGCCAGGCCTTGGGGACAGGCCTGGAGGACCTTCTGTGGCAGAGTTGCCGTGTGCTATGGCTTTGCCGGATGGACTTAATAACCGGCCAAAGGAGGCACTGTACTCTGTCCCAGACCTGGGCACTGGGGTGGGCACTGGGGCCTCCCTCCCAGCTCTGTGACCTGGAACCAGTTACTAACGCTGCCAGCACGTCAGCTTCTTCACCCGTGAGCTAATGACAGGGTCCCCAGCCCAGGGTGGTCGGGGATAGAGCAACCACAGTGCGCCAACCACACAGGACAAGCCCTGAGCAGTCCCGGCCTCCATGGCTGCAGCTGCTGCACAGACCCCAGCCCTCAGCAGCTGCCGGGAGTATTTCTCCAGAAGGGAAGAGGCAGAGACCTCTGAGCACCTGAGTGTGGCCACAGAAGGCCGCCTGCCCGGGTGCTCCTCCTCCGGGTGGGGGCTCCAAAGCTGACCGGAGCAGCTGTGAGGCCTGGTACCTGGCCTCCTCCTGCCCCTCTCTGCAGGCCCTCAAGCACCAGCGCTCCCCTCTGGATCACCTGAGGTCTCCGTCGGGGCTGCGGCTAAGATTAGCAGCTCCCTCTGACCAGTCCAGCCCCACAAGCCCATCTCCACCTCCCTCAGGGCTCAGGGCCTGTTTCCTGGGGAACCGATGGGAGGTGACATCCGGGCTCTCTGGGGATCCTGGCAGCTCGCCTTCTGCCCCCCTCAGGTCCTGCTTGGGGCCCGACTGGTCTCCCTGCTGTGGTCACCGCCCCCTTTGGTCTATCCTCAGCACAGGTCCATGGTGCCCTGTTAAAATAAGTCACCGCCCCCTTCAGACCAAGTCTAGCACCTCCCCCTGGACTGAGCCCCGCCCTGGCCCTGTGACCTCTCCACCCTGGCCTCCCGCCAGCCCCTCTGGGCCTCTGGCCGTGTCTGAGCCACGCGCGTCCTTCCTCCTTCTGGAATGTTCTGCTCTCTCCCTCCTGAAGTGTCCTCGGATCTCGCTGTCTCCCTGCGGCCTTTGTGGCCATGGAAGCCTTCTGCGCTGCTGTCCACGGCACGCTCAGTAACTGTGGCTGTCTTACAACTCAGTCGAGTAGAAAGGGCTTATCCTCTCCCTCTTCAAAAGCCCTCTCCGTCTCGAATCACCTCCGGCCACCGGGCAGCCCTGGGAGGTTTATGGTCCAAGCCCCTCCCTTTATGTGCTGTCCGCCATCCCCTCACCACTCACTGCTCTCCCATTTCCAACTCGACTCTATCGTCAAATCTGCTGTCCAGGCCCTCGGCGACTCCCTTTGTGCTAACTGTCGAAGCTTCCCTCCTCCCTAACGTGTTCTGTGCACTCATGGGGGAGCTCTGTCTTCCTGGCCCGCACAGGACACCCCCTGTCATATGCAGCACAGGCTGTCACGTGCGGCACAGGCCACCCGGCAGCCAACATAACGGACAGGGGAGGACCCGAAGAGCTGACACTAGGGGGGCTGTGGGAAGGAGTCTCAGGAGGTGACAAGTAGACCCCTCGGGGAATAAGAAGTCTCAGGGCAGAGAGTCTGCCCTGTCCCACCCTACAATCCCTTATTCCACCTTCCCACCTGCGGGTCCAGCTCACCCTCAATCAGCTCCTGCCTGGGTTGATTGAAAAGCCTCTGAGATCATTCTTTGTCCCCAAGTCTGACCCTTCTAACCCAGGAGCTGCCTTCCTAGAGCGCCAGCTAGTGGCTTCACCTGCCTGCTTGAAATCCTTCACAGATCCTCACCGCCTCCGCCTCTGGAGTGCAGTGGAGTTCTTAGGAGAGTGCACTGTCCCTCCTGTGCATGTCCACCACTTCTGTGACCTTTGAGGGGGCCTTGCCCAGAGCATGGCACACACTGGTTTATCATGGTCCCTGTGGTGGGGGGGTCTTTTCGATCCTTGGTGCACAGGACCGACAGAATGCCTGCTGGTGTGGAATGCTGTACGTTTAGTGAATACACCTTGAAATGCCATTTTTACATAAAGTGAATCCACTTAAAACCCTCATGTTTAAACAGATCTCAGCATTGAAAGGGGATTTTTACCAAAGTGAGGCTGCATTGTGAATGGTCCTGGGGTCCCATGGACATCCTGGGTGACCGTCTTTGGCAATGCAGAGCTGTGCAATTTGACGGAAGTGGCTTAAGTTTTCTGTTTATCTATCCTCTTTTCCGAAACAGTGATGAAATACTTAAGTGTCAAACAGTTTACAGATGGAGGCGTTAAATAATCCTCAGAGAGCCAATGATCGACGACTGCTGGTGAGGACTCATGGCTTGGGCGTGGCGCCTCGGCCACCGGGGCAGGAGGCGAGGATGGAGGACGAAGCTGCGTCCTAGTCACTGGGGAATCTCACACTATTCCTTTTCCAGGGGTTCTCAAAGCCTCAGCCGACTGAAGTTTGAATATCACCTGCGTTATTTTACAGGTGACGAAGCTGAGACTTGGAAGGCTGACATCTGGCTACCCAGTACGTGACGGTGTTCAGCTTCTGCCTTTTTATTCTCCACCTCCTTTTCAATTCCCCAGTTTCCTCTCCCATATCCACCAGATTCTCCTCTCATAAAGGAGACCTCATCTACGATGCAGGTCCGTCAACTTAGTTTGTTCCAGTGCCTCCGCGCTCATCTCTCGCCCTTGAACTTTGCTCCTGTACTTGGTGTGCTGGTGGCTAGCGCTCACCAGTTCTCTCGTCTGTCTCTGTGCTGTTTATATAGGAGTCATGGCCTCAGGGAGCTCAGGCTTCCTAGGAGGGCTTCCTAGGAGGGCTGCGCTCACGTGCTGCTCCCAGCCGCGGGGCCCAGGGTCACGCCACTCTGCTCTGCATACTGCAAAGACATTTTGCTCTAAGAGACGGAGCTCTTAAGAGGCATGGCTTCCGCTCTGATCCTCGGTTGGAGCTGATGCTTTCTACTTGCTGCGTCCCCTTACCTCTCCTGAGGTCGTCTCCCAGTCTGAAGATGGGACTTTGGCTGCTTTGCCCCTGCGTCTCAACGGCTGTTCGACCCTGTTCCAGGTTTAGTGTACTCACTCTGGCTCACAGGAGGGGGAAGCTCACCTGAAGTGGGAGGCTTTCCCCTGAGGCCTTTTCTATGTTTTTCTGTGGTGACCTATGAAGGAGAGCAATGTGAATACCGAATATCACCTGTTTGCTCATGAAGATGTCTACACCAGGCTTCGTGTGATTATTCACCAAATTGCTCACCTACTCCTGCCCCTGGGATATGGGGAAAAATAAAAACTGACTGAGGAAGAGGGTTGGACTTTCACATCAGCCGAAGAGTTCTATTTTCCTAATGAATTTGGTAGGGGCGGTGAACGGTGCCACGGGACCCTCTGAGAACCCCAGGCAGCCAGGTGGGACCTCAGTGCCGAGACACGTCCACCCTGCGACAGGGCCAGGCAACATCCCAAATCAAGCTGCTCTCAGGCAGGCTTGACCAGAGACTCGCTCAGCCAGCACCTCAGGATTTCACCCAAGACCCCAAGGCCCAGCTTTGAAAAATGTCTTTCAGGTGCACAGGTTTTTTTTCTTAGTAATGTAGGTTAAAGAATAAGAAAACACTATCAAAATCTGAATTAGAGAAATGCAAATTAAAATACACTGAGATTCCATCTCACTCCAGTTGGAATGGCAATCATCAAGAATACAGGCAACAATAAGTGTTGGTGAGGACGTGGGGAAAAGGCACACTCATACACTGCTGGTGGGACTGCAAATTGGTGCAACCACCATGGAAAGCAGTATGGAGATTCCTCAGAAAACATGGAATGGAACCACCATTTGACCCAGCTATCTCACTCCTTGGTTTATACCCAAAGGACTTAAAATCAGTATACCATAGTGACACAGCCACATCCATGTTTATAGCAGCTTAATTCCCAATAGCTAAGCTATAAAACCAACCTAGGTGCCCCTCAACAGTTGAATGAATAAAGAAAATGTGGTACATATATACAATGGCATATTACTCAGGCAAAAAGAATGAAATGATGACATTTGCCAATGAACAGATAGAACTAGAGACTATCAAGCTAAGTGAAATAAGCCAACCCCCCCAAACCAAAGGCCAAATGTTCTCTCTGATATGTGGATGCTTACACGGAACAAGGGGTGGGGGAAGAATAGAAGTTCAGTGGATTAGAAGAAGGGGAATAAAGGGAAGAGAATGGGGATGGGAATAGGAAAGACAGTAGAATGCATGGTACATCACTTTCTTGGGCTCATATATGAATACAGGATCAGTGTAACTCCACATCATGTACAACCACAAGAATGGGAAGTAATACTCCATGTATGTATGGTATGTCAAAATACACTCTACTGTCTCATATATCTAAAAAGCACAACAACAAAAAAGAATCCTGCTTGATTCATGAGTAAATTAATTCCCTGAAAAAGTAAACTCAACACTCTTTAAAGGAAAATAACAAAACCCAGAGTGTCACAAGGTGATCTTCATAGTACCTAACACAAAATTTTAAAAAATATAGACATGGAAGAAAGATTAAAATGTGGTCTTTAATCAGGAAAAAATTCAATGAATACAAATAGGACCAGAAATCTAAAAAATAAAATTTGTAGAAAGGTATTTTTAAGTCAACTAAAAATATACTCAGTGATTTCAAGTCATAATAATGAGAGAAATGGACACTGTTAACATATTGTATATTGGAGCTGAAAGACATTATATTTAAATGTAAAACATGATCAGAGGGGATTAATAGCCAATTAGCAATAGCAGAAGAAAAACCATCAGTAATCTTGAAAACAGAAATTAAACTTCCCAGACGGAGTCACAGGAACACAGCAGTGGGGACAAAGTGAGCAGACTTCAGTGAGCCCGTCCGGGTGCCTGGGTAAGGTCTCCACTCGCCGTCCCCCCAGCAGCTGCACCAGGGACCTGTGGACGCTGCAGCCCGGGTGTGTGGCTGGCCAGGGTGTCTGAGGAGCAGGATGTTCACAGAACTGACCCGAAACTGAAGGACCTGGAACAGACATGTTGACTCTGAAGAAGAAGAGAAAGCGGAGGATGCTTCCTGACCAGGGCTGCGAGCCTGGGCGGGCACAGATTCACACGGGTCCTCACCGCGCGCGGCCAGCTCTCGGCCAAGGGCCGAGTCCGTCAGGGTGAGAGGAGAGGGAGCGGGGGACCCGGTGGACCTGGGCCTGAGGGGTCTCGGTCCCCAGGTGAGGGGGGTGAGGAGCCAGCCCGCCTCAGGACAGCCCGCCAGACGTGGCTCCAAAGAGAGGGTCACTGCTCAGACGGCCCGAGGGGGAGCGCCCAGCCCCCTCCTGACCTTCCCTAATGAAACCCTGGCTGACCACAGGACAGAGCGCCCAGCTCCTGGCTCCCTCCAGGGCGACAGGGAGGGAGGGAGGGAGGGAGCAACGGGGGATTCAAGTGGGACTCTCTGAGGTTCTGCCTCCCCAGCCGAGCCCCCTGACCTCGCTGTCCTGGCCTCCCCGTCCTGGCCCTGCCCTCCTGATCTCACTGTCCTGGCCTCCCTGTCCTGGCCCTGCCCTCCTGGCCTCACTATCTTGGCCTCCCCGTCCTGGCCCTGCCCTCCTGACCTCACTGTCCTGGCCTCCCCGTCCTGTCCCTACCCTCCTGTTCTCACTGTCCTGGCCTCCCTGTCCTGGCCCTGCCCTCCTGGCCTCACTATCTTGGCCTCCCCGTCCTGGCCCTGCTCTCCTGGCCTTGCTGTCCAGGCCTCACCCTCTCTCGGGCTGCTCCATCGGGGCCAGCCTGGTTTTGCTCTGGCTCCGGCAGGACGCTCCCTTGGCTCTGTGGTCTGGTAGTAAAAGGCAAAGGGAGAGGAGGGGAGGGAGGTCCAGACACAGGAGAGGCGCCGTCAGGGAGCAGCGCAGAGCGGAGGCTGCGGTCTCCAGGGTGGGCTTTGAGGTCTCCGGGGGTGTGCAGGCAGCCTCGGGGGCCGAGAGCAGCAGGAGGAGAGCGTGCACAAGTGGAGGGGTGAGGAGAGCCCCCGGGGCTGGCGAGGGGCACGGCTCCCCAGGACCGCGGAGTGGGGGAAAGCTGAGGAGGGCCAGGTCCGCCTGCCTGGTGCTGAGGATGGGGCAGGGGGCCTCTTGGCCATGGTCCCCAGAGGGACAGAACCAGGAGGACTGGCACGTGTGTGTGAGGGGCAGGGGACAGAGGGAGACTGACTGCAAGGAGTTCACTCACCTGACTCCAAGTCCTGCCAGGTGAGTCTGCAAGAGGCATACCCAGGAGCCTGCAGGTAGGGTCCGTCCAGAGACCAGCCGGCTGCAGATCCAGGAGCCGACATTTCAGCTCAAGTGTGGAGGCAGGAGAAAGTTAGTGTCCCCTTTAAAGGCCATCGGGCAGGAAAATTCCCTTACTCAAGGGAGGTCAGCCTGTCTTGTTCTCCTCAGGCCTCAGCCGATTGGACAAGGCCCACCACTTTGGGAGGGCCACTGCTTTGTGCAGTTTACCAGCTTAAATGTTAGCTGCATCCAAGAACATCTTCATAAACAAATCTGGAATAACGTTGGCCCAAATATCTAAGGCCCCACCGTCCACCAAGCTGAAACAAAGCTGACCATGGGCCGTCACACATTCGTTTGGGATGTGAGCCCTCACCGAGTATTCTGAAATAGAGCCGGGTGGGTGGGCACCTTAAAGGGAGAGAGCCCTGGTTACGGATTTTACACAACATTGCTGGACGCTTCAGTGAGAAGAGGACCCTCTTTGGAAGGGATTCTCAGGTCCCCAAACCAGGAAGGAAGCCGCCCAAGTGTCCGGTCACTTCTGGACCCTGTCAGGGGCCTGCTGATCACACGGGCACCTGGTAAGTGAGGCCAGGAACCGCTCACCCGCGAAGGGGAGAGAAAACGGTTGTTTGAAGAGTGTTTAAGCACCTGCAGCTCATGACGCTCTTTCTTCATCTGCCTCCAAAATTCAATCACCTCCATGGGTGGGAAATCCTGTCTGCCTTAACGAGACTCCCTGGTCTGCCCTGACTCCCGGGCACTGGATGGCGGCAGCCGTCAGCAGCACGTTGGGTTCCGGGGGCTTTCCTCCCTAACATGGTGGAACTGCTCCTCTCCTTGAAGGTCGACATGGTTCTGCGGCTGGTCTTCCACTTCTCCACCCTTTTCCTGGCTGCCTAACCTGCCATTTAGGCCCCCTCAGAGGGTTTTTTTCATTTCAGATGTTAGAGTTTTTGTCTCTGGAAATTTGACTTCTGTCTATTTCTTCAACTTTTATGCCTCTACTTAGCTTTTTGAGGACATGGAATAGAGCTACACAGTGATTTTAATGTCTCCCTCTGTTAGTTCTAACACTGAGTTTTTTTCCATATTTTAATTGACTGATCACTATTCTTATTGAGGGTGGTTCCCTACTGCTCTGCCTGTTTAGCAGTCTCTGATTAGAGGCCGGTGGTGGAGTTTAGCTTGCTGGGTGCTGCATTTTCTATTCTTATACACAGGCTGGAGCGCCACCCCATGCTGTGGAATGCATTTCGGTCACTGGAAAGCTGGTTTGGAAAGCTGCTGGGCATGATGAGAACAGGCAAGTCACCCACACTTCAGAGGAGTGCCCCTTCTGAGCCTCGTGCCCAGCGCCCCGTAAACCGACGAGCTCAGCCTCCTGGCCGGGCAGCACTGTGGCGGTGCCTGTGTGAGCGCTGGGCACCGTCAGCTGCTGTCACAGACACGGCTTCCAGGCCTGGCCCTGGAGCTGCCTCACACACGGGTACTGGACAGTTCTACGGAAGGTCCTCTCTGCCCAGCTCTCGTGTCTGTTCTTCTACCAGGCGAGCACTAAGCTCCTGGTGACCCTGTGCTCAGCACCCTCTGTGTGTGTCCCGCACTCTGTCCCCTCCTCAGTCCAGGAAGTCAGCTGCCCCTGCGCCAGCTCTCTCAGTGGGACTCTCGGCTTTGCCTCGCTCCTCTGATCACCACTGCCTGATGTCCAGTACTTACAACCTTGTCTTGCAGTATGTTTTCTGCTTTTTGTTTTGTTTCTCAGGAAGGACCACAGACTCAGTCTCTATGAAACCATCTTGGCCAAAAGCAGAGATCCTTGACTCGCTCCAGGTTACCCACTCAGCCTTTTACATTGAGATAGAAACAACCATGACATTCACTCTAGTCCCCAGGCATGGGTGTGTTCTCCTACCCCATTAATTCCAGGACATTTCCATCACTCCCCAAAGCAACTCCACGCCCTCTGGCAGTCACCTCCATCCACCCTCCCTGCAGAGCCTGGGCACCATCACGGACTTCGGCTGCACGTTTTCGCCTATCCTGGACCTGCTGTGTACACTGGATCTTATAACCTGTGGACTTCTGTGTCTGGCTGATTTCAGCAGGAAGTAAGGCTAAGGCAGAGCTGGCACAGTCTGGTGAAGTGTCCACGGATTGTGCACGCGCAGACACGCACACAGGAGCACTCAGCAAACACTGGGACACTTAATAGTTCCAAGCTTTTAAGGAAATCTTCTCCCAATCATCAGATGTCCAAAAGCTAACCAAAAAGGACTCTCTGGTGGCTACTCGTGGAAAAGACTCCCGACTTGACGGAAAGGTGACTGAGCAAACAACAGCAGAACAACTGTAGCCAGTGACAGCGAACCCCGGAGACTGGGAGACGGTGTTCCCACACTGGTCATTACAAAATTTAAAGACTCAGTTTTCAACAAGAAACCATAGGTCATGCAAAGAAAAAGGATTGGGAGAGCCCAGGGTCAGCCAGATGGAGAGCTTAGGGCTCCTCAGTGTGCACACTGCTGTCTACATGTCCAGTCCCAAGCATGTGTGTCCAGGTGCTCAGGGATACCTTCTGCACCCTCTGTGTTTCTCAGTCTCTGGGTTTTCTTTCAAGGGTCTGGTTAGCCCACTGTTTGTGCCCCTGGCCCCACCGTCTCAGGCAGCTGCGTAGGTAGAGCTCCCTGTCAACGTCTCTGAGGGAACCTGTGGGTAAAGGATTCTTGCACTAGGTCTAAGTCAGCTCCAATAAAAGCAGCCGCCCAGTGCTGTCTTTCAGAGGCCACTGTGAGTGGTCAATAATGGCCGTTCCCTGGGAATGAGGCTCTGAAGGGACGTCCCGTGCCATCTTGCCCAGGCTGTGGCTGCCAGGCTGCCGTTCACACCAGGATTGGGGACTTCTGGTTTTCAGGACCCTCCCAGAGCTGCGAAGAGGGAACCGAGGAGAGAGGCTGCAATAGCACAGAGCTGGCTGGCGTGCTGCGGGCTCAGCCATTTTTCTTGAATAAATGCTCCTGGGATTGCTGTGTGGCTGCGGTTACCAGGGAGAGTTCTAGAAAAGTGAATCCTGACACTTTTGCCAGTTTTCTCATCATCTTTATGAAGAAGAGAATTTCTAACACCCTCACTCCACCATTTCTATGCCATTTCTCTTATGTAGCTTTTTGAGAAGCAATTCAAAGAAGAACCAGCAGTGAAAGTGTCATGATGATGAAATTTACAAAGTAGATATCTAGAATAATGAGTCAGAACGACCAAAATCAAAATTAAAATCTGCCGTTTGCTGGTTAATCGCTTTCCTGCCTTTCAGGACCTGGTCCAAACGTGGTCCGCATTCTGAGATCTCTTCCCTCTGTTCGGCACTCCCACCCCAGTGCACGTCAGTGTGACTTGGATAAAACAGAGGCCAGTTCTTACTCGCTGACTGGATGGATGGATGAGTGGACAAGAGCAGGTTTTGCATGGGGACAGAGAGCACCACCCCCACCTATACCCAGAGTGTTCCTGAGCAACAGACCGGCCCTGGGCAAGCTCTACCCAGCCTTCATATGAAGACACAGGCGGCTCTCAGCACTCTGGGTGACCAGGTGCTACGGCAGGCCTCACACCGCGGCTCATGCTCCCGAATCCCAGCACGAGGTCTTCAGAGTTAGGGTGTCAGATCAGAGTGCACGTTCACAGGGGACTGTCAGCCTGCAGGTTATACAGGTATTTGCTAAAGAACCACTGCTTACCTTCGAGAGCCGCCTTTAGAATCGAGGATGGGCCTCTTGGTCCTCGTGAGACGGGGGCTTGGCTTAGCATCAGGTTCCTGGTTGCTAAGCCGCATCCTCCTCATGTTCCTCATGTTGAGTTGACAAATCACAGGCTCGACACAAACCATGTGTCCCAACCCTCACCCCGGTGACGACCCTGACCTCCTTTCCCAGGACTTCCCCATTCTCCCAGAGAGAAACTAGGCTTTTATTCTCTTGTTTACTAGGAACCAGAAATCTGCAGGGGAGAGGGCAACAGGACTTTGAGGCTGAAATCACCGTGTTCTGTGGAGCCTGGCTCTGCCAGGGAGGCAAACCTGTCCATGCATGGACTGTCCATCAACACATCCCAGGTTGGCTGAAGTCTGTTCCATTTAACTTGCTGTTGCCCTTGAGAGAATGAGCTAGAGTGTCCGCGTAGGCATGAGCTCTGGTGGCTGGTCTGAGTGGTGTCATTCTAAATCCACGGCTGCAAACGCTGTCAAGGGTGGAAATGAGCCCCGCATCTGAAGCCATCAGAACTGGGGCCTGTGGCTAGCCGTTAAGTGCCTTCCAATCTCCTGGATTTATTTGCAGAGGTTTGTGTGTTTGTTTATGTCAAGATGGGGTCTGTAGCTTTCCTCACATCTCAAAGGGGCCCAGTATCCAAAAGGAGTTAAGAACTTCTGGTTTAAATAATTTAAAGTGGTCAATTATTTATTTAGCTTTTTAAGCTTGCTTCCCGGAATTGAAATAGCTCACAACACTTCTACATCCTCCCTGGGCATCTAAATCGAGCTTCAGGAAGAAATTCATTTGCTGCTTCTCCCCCGTATAAAAGCCATTTGGGCCTCTTATTGAAACCAGATCCTCTGCGTTGTCAGGAGAAGGAAGACCCAGACGAGCCGCGCTCTGAGAGGGGTTGGGGGAGAGGGCTGCTCCTGCCGGGGCAGGCGGGGGCACTGGAAGGTGCTCTGTGGACCACAGCCTGGTCTGCGCCCCTGGCTCTCCACAGCCCCAGTCCACAGAGAGGACACGGGTCCTGCCCTCAGGAAGTCCCCAGCCCAGCTCCTCCTCGGCGGCTCCTGACGTGGAGAGATGCTGTGCCTGTGCAGATGTGCAGAGCATGAGCCACTTGCTGCTGCATGGCCCAGAGCAAGCTCCGGGGAGGGAGGAAGGGCAGGCTGTGATGGACGCTCCAACAGTCGAGGGCCAACTGTTACTCACCAGCTTTTCCCCCAGAGCAGGAAAAGACACAAAAAGAGTGTTTCTAGTACCTTGCGGTGCAGGAGCAGTAAAGTCACATGACGGGTGGGAGCAAGGGAGCAGAGCCTGGGAGTGTCCTCACAGGGCCATCTGCTTGTGGGTGCAGACCCCCCCCCACTTACTTAACTCAGGAAGGGGCAGCTGTGCTACCTTGAGAGCCATTGGCCCCACGCCACTCCATGTTGATGATTCTGCTCTGGGCCACAGAGAGGAAGTGGACAGTCAGCTGACAGGCAGGTACCGGGAAGCAGACGCCTGCTCTCACCAGACAGCACCGCCTGGTCGGCCTCCCTGTCACCACTAGCCACTCCTCTGGACCACCTGAGGTCCTTGTTAAAACATAAATGAATACCCGAGAAGAGCAGAAAAGCCCGTTCTGAAGTTAATGTCAGTGAAAGTTTTACCAGATTTTTACCTGTAGTCAGAATTCAGACTCCGCCCCGAGCAGGTGGCGCTCTGGCTGCGTCCTGCGTCCGCGTGCCGGCTGGGGCAGGAGGACTGTGTGAGCCCAGGAGTCAGGGCCGCCTGCATCGCCCAGGGAGACCCGGCTCAGAACCAGGACGGACCCGGAGTCCTGTGGAAGTGGTGGGGGTGCTGCCCTCAGAGGCTGGGGCAGACAGGCCCAAGTGGGCATCACGATGGGAGGTGACACCAAGCACCAAAGGGACGAAAGATCGTTGGAGGAGTGACAGGGGTCTGGAAAGACCCTTCCTGTGCCTCGCGGTGCCCCTCACACTGGTCCTGGGTGTGCTCCGCACTGTGGCGTCCAGCCCTGAAGAAGAACCCAGGGTTTACTGGGGAAAACAAGGCACAGTTCAGGTTTTCTAACTCTAGTGAGCTGATCCCATTACCAGGGAGGCGTTTGAGGGCAGCTCAGTACTCACCCACGGACGTGAACACAGAAGCCGACATAACGCTGTCAGAGAGAATCAAATCACTGAGAAGGCTGACTTGCAGACCCACTGACGGAACCACAGACTCTTCCTGACTGCAGCTGCCCGCCTGTCTCCGGGACCCAGGTTCTCCAAGCGCGGGGCCAGATGGGCTTCAAACCTCGCCTCTTCTCGAGCCTTGTACTCTGATCTGCACCTTCATAACCCCCCCTGGCATATCCTGGGAAGCTTTCCCTGGCTAATGAGCTCTGCTGTGAGTAGCTCAATGTTTGTATTTTTATTCAGCCAATCAGCAAACAGTAAAAGACAACAGGCATGAACATCTCAATGTAAATGGACATCAACTGGCCCCGTGTTTGTCTGTTCTGGGAGACCATCCACAGGGAGATTGTACAGCTCAGTCTAAAACCACGACACGGCACAGACGGGATAACTGCTAGCTGGTAGAGTTACTAGGGCAGTCTATGGCCAGCAAGTGGGGACTGTCCCTGATCCCCTGATGCTGCTTCCCTATGGGAGGGCTACAGTTAACAGGCTAATCACAGTGGGCTCTGCAAAGTCCCTTCCTTCAGAGCCATCGTCTTCACCGGGGAATTTTAGACTAGAGCAATGTAGGACTTAACCCTTTTCAGGATTTGTATCACTCTCCGCCAGATCTTCAGGAAAGTGGTCTTTGCTCTGTGACTCCACAGGGGACTTCTAATGAGACTTTGGTGGCCAGCAGCTTGAGGTGGTGATTGCTCTACAGACATGGAAGGTAAGACCTGTCTCTTCTTTCACAACTTCCTCAGCTCTCAAGTAGGGGCAGGTTGATCCTGGCCAACTGGGAGGAAGCCCCAAGAGCCATCAGGAGTGGACCCGATGGCTCTGGAAACCACTGGGGAGGAAAAGGTGACCAGGCTTGGCTTCATGGAACACTGACCCTGTGCCAGGGTCTGCGTCACAAATGCATTGAGTCTTGCAGGATCACAGCACATGTCCCTTCCTTCAGTGACGATGGCCATTCATAGACCGGTGTTTTCAGTAACCTGCAGAAGACGACACTGGTTACTTGTGGAAGAGACGTGTGGGAAGCAGAAGCGAGCTAGATAAAGCCGGTCCTTTCATTGTCCCCACAGTCCCAGCTCAGAGAAGGTGGTGCCAAAAGACCTCAAGCCAGTTATTAAGGAACATCAAAGAATGAAGCCGCAAAGCCGGCCTCTGTTTCCTCACCTGGACATTGGCTTAGTGAAAGCCGTTCTCATGGAGTCTAATTGTAAAAGCATCATTAGATTATGGTTAGAAGCTCTGTCTTTATGTGCCAGTAAAACGGAGACAGCTCAGCAAGTCAACCATGACATAAGCTCTCTGCTCAGCTAGAATCTTGATTTTTTAGATTTTAAAGAGCTCCTTCAAACTTAGTGATATTTATCATACATCACTGCTGTGCATTAATAAAAAGGAAAATGTAAGTGAAATTCATAGTTTGGGGAGTTCCTAAAATTGTATCACATCCCAGGTTTGACTTTTCCCTTTCACAATGTTCCTGTTTCTCTACAACTGGGAGAAGGAGTGGTGCCTTGTGTCATGAGAGAGTGCTGGTCAGCAACGCCTGGGGTGTGCCTGCCCCAGCCAGCAGCCCTCATAGTCATGTGAATTTCAGCACTGCTAAAATTGAAAAAAAAAAAAAAAAAGCATCCTTTTAGAATTAGTGGAAAGGACATCTACCTCACAGGCATGTTATAAGGATTGACTATAATAAAGAGGCAGGGGAGAAAATAAGCATCAGGCACTCAGCAAACGTCAGTCAGGATCTGGAGAGGGCCTGCAGACTTGGACCACGACCCTACTCACTGTGGGGCTTTACCTTCTCACTTCCCCCACGGAAAAACCCACAGCAGCATTTAAACCAGCCACCACCGGAACAAACAGGTGGTAGACAGTGTGATACCCCAGAGATTCTTTATCCCTCCCTCTCCCCCACGGCCCTCAAATTCCTACTTTCTATATATAGAGAAAGAGAGAGAGAGAGAGAGAGAGAGAGAGAGAGAGAGAGATTAAGATAATTAATGCAAATAAGTAATGGGTAAATACATTGTTTCTCAAAAATAAAACATTTGTATTTTAATGGTAGCTGTCAGCAAAGATAAGGACTTAATTCCAAGCTATAGGGTTGTGGTGACAGAGTCAAACCAGGGGACAGGTATCTCGGATCCCAACCAGGAAGAGGACCACACAGTCTACTCCACTCGGCACCTGTAACCTTGGGTGCTCTCTGTCATCCCCCTGTAAGGCCAAGTCACATGACTTGACAATGAAATTAGAGCAGGTGTGATATGCCCCTGTCCCTGCTCAAGAGTAACTGTGTGGGCTGGAGCCCACCGTCAATCTTTTTCCTCTTTTGGGATCAACATGTTCTAGAGCAGGGCTGCTCTTCAGTCTGGGAAAGAAGATGTGCACCGAGCTACCAAAATCCATCTGTAGCCGATGCGCAACATCAGCAGGAGGTAGCCTTTGTTATCACAGCAAAACTGGCAGTATAAAATACTTTTGCATAAAAGCTCCTAAAATGAAATCCCATACTGTGAGATCAAAAGGTGTTGAGCAGGACACTTTAAGAAATCCAATCTCTGTTCACGCCCCACAGTGGCGGTGGGCTGAGGGTGTGTGGACGGCTCCATCCAGGCCTGGTGGGAGGGGCAGAGTCTGCGCAGCTGGATGCTGGAGGAGAAGATGGAACGACTTAGATATAAATCAGGATCCTAAGAGAATAGGCTAAGAAATGTTCGAAAATGGTTTCACTCACCGACTTTTGCTGCTGAAGCTTCTTGGGTGTGGACTTAGGCTCTGTCCCTTGGGGAGCAGGAAAAATAGATGATGCAGAGGGAGAACGTGGATTGAGTCATGTTGGCTCCCGTAGTGGCCACCAACCCGCAGGGGAGCACTAGATCACAGAAGACCCCTCAGAGATGTCACCCACGTTGGAGGAAAGAGGACAGGCCACAACTGTGTCACCCTCATCTACACGCTGCACATCAGGGAGACGTGCCTGCCGTGTGCCTGGCCCGGCCACATTGAGTCTTTGGGTCCCCTGGAGACTAGAAGTGAGCCTAGCACAGGTGTGTCCACACACAGCAGGCTTAGAATCGATGGATCTGTGCTGGTGCTCTCTGGGTAAACCGAATACTAGTTATAAATATGCTACGATTTCTAATAATAGTGTAACTGTGACCCTCAAGCACCACTGGAATAACAGAGAGCGGGGTGTTGGGAGCCCCTATGCTCTTGAGGTGGGGTCGGTTGGTTTGATGTTGGCAAAGTCCCTTTTGAGGAGGGAACCAGCTGTCCCTTCTTCAGAGGAGTGAACCTAGTTGTGACCTTCCAGGACAGATCCACCAATCACATGACAGTCTCAAAAGGGTAAATGCAGGGTGGGCAGGGAGCTAGGGACATGTGGAAGTGGGATAAATTCTCAGCCTTAAGAATTCACTCCCCCAAAAGACCTAGAACAGAAGTTTACATGGGAAGAGATGTTCTGCCTGCGCTTGACCTTAAGTCACCCTTGGACTTCTTCAGCTGTCCGAGGTCGAGGGCCAGGGCAGATGAGAACTCTGGAGAGCCTGCCCGTGGACCAAATGCATCTCAGGGTTTCCACCCCTCGCCCACTCCCCACCAACCTCTGTGAAGTGGGATGGACTCAGCTGATGGAGATCAAAGCAAACCCGCAGCTCTGAACAGCAGGGGCAGCTCTGTGCTTGTCTCCTCCCAGGTGGACCCACGGCTGGAAGGCCCCTGCTCGGGAGCCCTCCCTGGCCTCTGTTTTGTTATCAGTTTTCACTTCCTCCTGCTGCAAAGGGAAAGAGAAAGAAAATGGTTTCTCTTAAGAAGCCTCAATCAGAGGGGGTGACCCCACATGTGACTGCCATATATAAGACTAGAGCTAAAGAGGGCCCTGTCACCTGTTGAGTTGCACTCTCGGTTCTTCCCTCAAGCCACTTTCAAGACACCCCTGGAGGCCTGAAATATCAATAACACAAGAACAGAGGAATAGTGAGTCATCTTTCTGTTTCTGCATCTAGGAAAATATAAACATGGAAACCTCACTGATTCAGACAAACTGGGACATATGGTCTAAATTCCACAAGACTCCAGTCAGGACAGTTCAGTGCCTCCTGCTCTGTTACAGGAGAACCTCTAACAAAATTCTACCCATTAAAAAAGTTTAACAAGCTTGGAGAGAATGTTCTCTAATTAGCATGTTAATAAATATTTATGCAAATAAATTTCCTATAGTGATTGAGGATATTCTGCCTATCCTAAGCAGATATGCATCACTTTATTTTGAGTGTTGATTTATTTGTGGGATGCTGTGTTTTTTCATGAAAACTCTGAAACAGTTTGTGATCTAGTTTATATCATACACAACTAGTAGCATCTTATTTAATGAGGTTTTTTTTTAGGCTGAGAATTCAATTTGTTCAGAAAGGTAATATGTATAGGGAATTAAATTTGTTCAGAATACGGATATATAGAGAGAGGGATATATAGAGAGAGACATATGAAAAACACTGATGGGGAATGGCTTTAAAGGAAAGATCTCTTCTCGTGTTTGGGTAGCCATATGATTCCCACTAAAGCCCGGACTTGGGGGCCAATGGAAGACTTGGAAGTCACCCTTCTGAGGCTTTGGAGTAATTAGCTACAATCTAAATAGACCCAGAGGATAGTAGGATTAGAAGGACGCTATCAGAAATTCCGGATGCAATTCCTCCTCCCACCCTTCCCAGGGACACACAGAGATGACAACTCAGGGAAGGAGACATGGGCCTGCTGGATCCAGGAGGCACAGACGTCAGTCAGGATTTGGCGCACACAGAAGACAGCGCGGGTCACAGTGCCGAGGGGCGAGACCCCCTGCCACACTGCTGTGACGCCCCTTCCTCTCCACAGCCACCCCTCAGCTAGTGCACATTGTATTCCTACTTTGCAGACAAGGAAACCGAGACAGAATTACAAATTATCAGTTTAAAGTTGTTTTAGTCAACTTTTCTGTTGCCGAGACCCAAAGACCTAAAGAACTTAGAGGAGGAAAGGTGGGTTTGGGCTCAACAGGCTCAGAGGTTCAGTCCTGGTCCGCGGCTCCGTTGCTCTGGGCCACGGTGAGGCCACGTTAGGGCACAGCGCGTTAGGGCACAGCGCGTGGTAGAGGGAGGTGGCTCCCGTCATGACAGCAAGGAGCGAGAGAGAGGGGGACAGAGAGACAGAGGAGGGAGGGACCCCAGAAAGAACAACGCTTCCAGGGCAGCCTCGGTGACCCACCTCCTCCAGCCTGGCCCACCTGCCTGCAACTACCACCGGTCAGTCGGTCAGTCGGTCAGTCGGTCAGTCCATTCAAACTCGATGGTCTGACCAGGCTACCCCCACAATGCAATCACTTCACCGCTGAACGTTCCGGCGTTAACAGGAGCTTACAGGGACACCTCACAGTCAAACCATGACAAAGGTGGGCCCTGTTGTCATATAGTCCTCCAAGAAAGCAGAGCAGGGCACTGTAGGGGCCTCCCCAATGGCCTCTGGGGATCTCCGCCTCTGGTCTCTATGGCATTGGGCACTCTTCTCCCATATAACTTCCACTCAACCAATAGGGTGACTCTGCTTTGAGGGGACAGTTAGCTGCTCTCGACAGCCAATTGATGGCTACATTCATGACTTGCCGCAGGCCTGCTGCAGCAAAATAGCGGGGGTGGGGGTGACGAACAACTTGTGTACATTGATACAGCAGGAGTGGGAGCCGTTTATTGTAGGACAGGAGGGGTATTTATACATTCCACACAGCTTATCTTAATTAGCATAAACTAGATACAGCAGTCAACCAATAAGGAATCTCCACACTTCATGGCTCCCTGGCGCTACTTCACAAACCACTCCCTCTGGCAATATGCCAGGCGCCATCCTGACTTGTTTACAGACTCTAACAATGACTAGATTACAAAACGTTCAGCCCAGTCTTACTTGGTGATTCTCTCCCTTCCAGGTTGGGTGAAGCCGGTTGCCATTTTGGTAAGGTCCACGTGACACAGAACCTGTGACACAGGGCCACGGGTAACATCTCCTAGAAGAGATACCCTCGGCCCAATAGCCCCAAAGGAACCAACTCCTGTGGAACACTGAGGAAGTGTGGAGAGGGGATCCTGCCCCAGAGGAGTCCAGCCCAGCCAATGCCTGGCCAGAGACGCTGATGAGGAAAGGCACCCAGCTGGCCAGTCCTGACCCTCGGGAACTGTGAGGGCGTACTGTGTGTGGTTTAAGACACTAGGTTCGTGAGGGTTTGTTGTGCGGAAGTGAAGCCAGATTTAAAGTCAGGTAGTCAGTGTAGTTAGGTAAATCGGGTCTAATATCAAGTAAGATCTAAAATGGAGGCCATGCTGAGAATGAATTCCAGGAAACGCAGGACAACTCATGGAATGTTAATGAAGTCCCGAGAAAAGCCCTAGGCCCAAAGTCCACCCCAAAGAAATGTTTACGGAACCCAAGAAACAGCCCCCAACAGATTTAGAGATAGCCCATCCCAAGAAGTGATAATGAAGTCCTTCCTACCCAGATTACTTCTTTGGCCCACCTGTGTCCCACCCCTGGGCCTTCCCACCTACATTCCATCACTGAAAGAACTATAAAAAGGGGAGACAACCGCATTTCCATGGATTCCACCTCTTGGTCCCCTTCTTCCTCCGGGAGAAGTCTTTTCTGCTGTCCTTTAATAAACTTCTAATTTCTGCTCTGACCTGGCCTCAGCGTGCTTCTTTGGTGTTATTCTTCAACATTGGTAAGCAAGGACTCGTCACCGGTCAACAGCGGTAACAGAAGGAGGTAATAATACACATGTATCTTTTAGAAAGACTCAAAAAAAACCCCAAAAACCCGAAACCAAAGGAAGCATGCAGTAGAAATAAAATTAACTTTACCACCAATAAAGAAAAGAGAAACTGCACTGGCATTAAGTTAAGAATGTTTTATAATTTGTCAGAAAAAGCAGAGTGAATGAGGTGAGCAGCTTTGGAGAGGGCTTGAGGAAATGGAACTGCTAGTTTGAGTGTGAACCTGTACAGTCTTTCTGGAAAGCAATTTTGCCAAATGTGTTAAAAGGCTTAAAAATATACTTTCTCTTTAACCCAGCAATTCCACTTGTGAGAATTTCATCTAAAGAAATAATTGTGTTCACATGAAGAAATGTACCATAGAGCTTCTTGGTAATTGCTTTTAATTATATTATTTAAAACAATCTAAAATTAAAACTACCTAAATATTTAATAATATATTGTTGATTAAATAAGCTCGAATAGCTCCAAAGGTTAAATCCTACGTATTGTTTAAAATGTTTAAAATTATCAAATGATGTGGAAAAGTAGTTGTATGATTTATTAAGTTACAAAGTACATCATAAAACAGAATGGTATGTCTCTATGTAAGTCACGTGTTCATGTGTGCATGTGCACAGCCTGCCTAGAGAAGACAAGCAGTTTACATTAGGGTGGTTCCAATTGTTGTCTCTGTTGCTAGAATTGTAATATTCTAAATAAATGTTATTTTCACATTATTATTATTTCCCATATTTACAAAATGATTTATAGATTGTTCTTATAACTCTGGGAAATAATGAATTATTTTTTTAATGTTACAATGAAAGAGTAAAAGAAACTGAAGTTAAAATTTAAAGGACCAGGTATTGTAAACTTTCTAAGCTTCAAAGCCTGAGTTAAAATGTAAAGGACCCCGTATTGTTAAGTTTCTAAGCTACACTCAAAGCCCGAAATTCCTGTAGCAGTTAACACAATTCCCGGGACTTCCCATTAGATATGTGTAGGAATCCCCCCTGACCACTTAGTTGCTTAACAACTTGGACCCAGTGCAGCTCAGCATGTAGGCACCTCAGGGCCTAAACCAATCAGTTTGAATGTATACCCCGCTTTAGGACTGACCTATCACCCCGCCCAACCTGTTCCCGCCAATGAATGTGCTAATCATGTTTGAGAGTTGTTGTTCGATTTTCCCGTGCCTCATGATGATTTGCTCTGATGTATGCAAAGTCCCCGCCCTCCCCAAAAAGTGTACTTAAGCACTGCTTAACCCCTGCTCGGGGCTCTTGGCCGCTCTCCCTTCTTGAGTGAGCATGGAGCCTCAGCGCGCTGGATCTGCAATAAACCCCCTTTTGCTGTTGCACGAGTCGGTCTCTTGGTGGTCTCTTCCTCCATCGTTCGCTGGTCCCTTACATTAACTCATTTCTTTAAGACACCTGGCAGTAATGGTATAGTTTGCCCATTTACAAAAGTTTCTTAGGAACAACACCTAGACAAATACATTAACTCAAGAGAATGATGATGAAGTACTGTCCCTGGTAAGTGATGGAGTCAACGTTTCATTCTGCTCTTGATGGTGTTGATGGTTATTCTGCATTGCCTGGGCACCGTGGCCACTGGAAGCAGAGGGAATTTTTCCAGTGTTGGCTACAGGTAAGAACTGCGGAACTATTCAGTATGAAGAGTAGAGCATGGTCAAAGGCATCCTATTCTGGAATATTGAGCACATAGGACTTCTAGGAGAAGAAAAATCTACAATATATGGGGTGAACTGCTTCCCGAGAGTCTCCCAGAATACACCATTTATGGTTCACTGGAGTTAAATGTGGTCTCTGTTTAAAATTAGCCAGTTGACATACTAATCAACATGTGTCTCTGTCTTGTGTTTTCATCAACTCTTACATTATTAAATTAAGAGTGCCATTTATCCTTTTTATTTTCAGTGAGAAACTTTTGTCTCAGTACATCAGCAGAGTGTGGACGTAATTAATTAATGATTCCTTATCACACCAGCGCCTCCTTGATAACTGCTGATTTTCTCAGTCTGTCGACACATATGGAATGAGTACATCATTATTAGGAGCTAAGTTGGAGCTGGATGACAATGACAAAAATGGTTGATTGCTGCTTAATGACAGATTGGAGAAAACACTATATTAGATTCTGCATAAAATAACTGCTCCGAATAAGCTCTGTATGAAATGGAATGTCCCCACGTTGAGGAATAACATCTTGTCTAAGAACCAACACAGTCACAGGCTCATCTGCAAAACACATCCCTATGTGAGAGAGAAACAGGAAAGAGAGGCCCAGAGGGACAGTCAAGGGTTCCCGAGGCCATTGCCAACCAGGGCCCAGTCGCACAGCTTCTGTTCTGCGGGGGCACGTCAGTCCTACATGGTTGGCTTTCCCTCACACTGTACTGCTGCTCACACACTTTCCTAAGAGCAATCCCAAACCCTGGGTGGCACAGCCGTGGAGGAGAGGGTCTCTAGAAGCTGTGACTCATGTTGGTGGAGCGCGTGTTGCCCTCTGCTTGGATTTAGGGATCCCGTTTCTGGCACACATGCTCAGTCACCACCAACAGGTATGGGTGACATTGGGATGCCAATCCTTCCTCTTTGAGAAACAACATATTCTTTTAAAGAATAGGCAGACCCCTGAGGCTCAGGATAAAGGGACAGATCTAAAGGAAAAGCAAGAAATGGTATAGGGTGACACTCACGGTTCCAATTGTCATGGACGTGCATGTCCATCCATCACCCAATGGGCAGATATCAAATTCCAGTCCCCAGGCGAGGTGAGCAGAGTAAACATGCAGGGAGGGTGAGTGGCGGTCTCTCCAGGCCTGCGCTGCAAGCAACCTTTTGGTAATACCATTGTGAGTAAGAGCACACCTAGAGTCAAATTCAGCCGTGAAGCTTCAATAGCTTGGTAACCCTGAACAAGTTACTCTCTCCCAGAGCTGGTGCATCCAGCCCTAACTGCACGACCAAGCCCATACTGAACAAGTCAGAAGATGATACAGCACATGTGGTCGTTACTACTAACACCATTTCCTTAACCTTCTGGGAACATCAAATGGATGCTGACCTGCTATTGGGTTGCTGATGGTGCAAGAGTCATGATCTAGAATTAGAATCTAGAAATCTGCAGCTGCTACACCATGAGTGCTTAGAATGAAATGTTACCCTAAGTTAGACCATGAGATTCTGCCACAGCAAGTCTAGCCACTGAGCCCTGAGGTTGGTAGAAGTATTTCCTTGGTAGTCGATATGCCCCGTGTGTCTCCTGGCTTAGAGGGTGTGGTCCAAAGCCACGATATCTATGTCCACCTGTCTGTTCTCTGACACCACTTAGAATCTCAGAGCTAGAGTTTTCAGGAGCTGAATGAAGAAGAAAGTGAGTCATTTTAGCAAGACCACTTGGTCTACCATAAAGACCATGAGGGACATGCAGTCTCATGCAAAAGAAGGACCAGGAGAGGGCCCAACAGAACTGGATGTCCTTTCTGAAGTTAGTAACTAGGAATTACTGCAGGCTGTATTTAGGAAGCTCCAATGGTCACCAGTGCTTGGTAAGGAAAGCAGTGGGTCTCAGGTTTCTGCAGGGTCATAAGTCCCAGACTCCCTATCACGTACAGCTGGCCTTATTATGCATTCACCTTCCAGGGTTTGTGGCTCTCACAGTCTCATCTGCATCCAAGGCAGAGAGTGGACAATGGAATTCCAGACACATTTGACAGAAGAGATGGACTTTCTGGCTTTGGTGTCTCTAATGTCATCACCACAGTCCAGCATGGTGACCATGCATCTGTGCAGAGGACAAACAGCTCAGACCCTGGACCAGACAGCCTGGCTTCAGATATGGATCTGTCATGTTGGAACCTCTCTCAACCTCAGTCTCCCCCTTACAAATTGAACAGAACAGGGGCCACCATTCTGCAAAGTGACTCTAAGGAATTAATATACATTATAAGGAGCTAATATAATTTTGAGCAATAACAACTATATTATAAACTCTTAATAAATGTTAGCTCTTATTTTCAGACCATGGAATTGGGAACAGTTTGAACAATTAAATACTCTGTGGCATCAATTATCAGGAGTCCCTGGTCCAGTGACCCAACTGGACCAATACACCTCTCTCTTTCCAAAAGAGCCGACCTCTGGGCCATGTCTCCACCAGCCAGAGTGGGAACAGGGCTCTGGGGAAGGAGACGCAGCTCTGAGTGGGAACCGGCAGTGATTTGCGTCTCCTGTGGTTTGGACAATGGTTCCTGAGTGCTTCCTGGGCTTGGGTCCGTGGTCAAGCACAGAAGATGCAAGGACATCGAGAGTGGCAAGTTCTGCCCTGTTTGGAAGTGGTCGCTGTGGCCCACCTTGAATTCTTTCTCAAAAGAAGAGAGTTCCAAGACGGTGGGGTCGAGGAGAACCCATTACTGGAGTGACTCTGAGTGAGCGTTTCCCCCCCCCAGGGGCTCAATCCCGAATCCTCTTTGCCGACCAGCAGTGCGGACCTGGACCACCGCAGCCAGGCGGTTGAGCTCTGGGAGTTCTGGCCGCCCAGAGACGAAGGGTTCCTGATCCCCCGGGGCTGGAGCGCCAGTCTGCAACCTGTCACCACAGGACACCAGACCGAGGACCGAATTCTGGACATAGCTAGGAACAGCCCAGCTGCCTCCACCTCACTGGACACCCAGGCATGGAAACAGGAGGTCACCGTCCTGGAAAATCTACAACTTTTGGCGGGTGCAGCAGACAGTGCCATGGGCCACGGAACAGGTGTGTGGTTCCCAGCGCTCCCCAGCTGTGATAACCCCAAACCATTCCCACCAGCTCTCAGGGGGCGTGGCTATCAGAGGGAATATGACAGAACAGGTTCCGGTTTCCAACGCACCCTCCCCCAGCTGTGACGACGTGGTGGCCACCCAGCACAGAGGTGGCCCTCAGTTGATCAGGAGAGTGGGCGGCCAGGGAGCCACATACCCAGAGTGAACCCAGGGCTGAGGACAAGGGATTCATCAATTAGGGCCTGGAGGGCAGGAGAGGGGAGGGGGATAGAGACTGGGAGCAACCCAAAGAGACCAGGATTGCAGAGGCACCCAGTGTGGGGGGAGCCACCCCACGCGGATTGCTTCCCCCACCCTGAGGGCAAAGGCCCAACCTGGAATGCACAGAGCCACCTACTGGAGGAGAAGAAAACAGAATTCTGAGAGCGCATTTTTCCCCTTCTTTCCTTTTTTCTTTTATCTTTTTCTGCTCTTTTTTCTTTCTTTTTTTCATTCCTTTCTCTCTATCTCTTTTCCCCCTTTTTTCTTCTTCTTTTCATTTTACTTTTCTTCCTCCTTCTGTCCCTCTCTCAACCTCTCAAGTGTTACTATTTCTACTTGGTGTAATTTACTAAATGCAAATAGGTGTTTGTTTTCTATGCTTCTTATTGTCCTCCCACGTACTTAAGTACCCTAAAATACCTCCTGTCTACTCTCCTGCTAATAACCCCCTTCATGAGAGTCCTCCTCCAAAGTAGCTCAGATCTCAGAACCACACAAGAGAAATACAGGTCTATAGGGGAAAAACAATAACACAACAGTCTCACAGAGCTGGAAAGAAACTGAGCAACATGAAAAGACAAGGAAAGAAAGGACCACAAACAACGCGGGGTAATACAACATTAGAAGAGGTAACAGCTACAGCAGAAAGAATGCCAGATAAAGATTTCAGGATATACATGGTCAGATGATCTGGAGTCTCAAGGAAGACATTAGACAGAAAATGCAGACAATGAAAGATCACTTTGGCAATGAATTACATAAATAAATCCAAGAAGCAAAATATCTACTCTACAGGTAGATAAAGGTTATACCCCCCAAAACAAACAGAAATCCTGGAAATGAAGGAAATAATAAATCAAATTAAAAACTCAAATGAGAGTATCACTTAGAAGACAGAATATCAGACACTGAAGACAAAGTGTATCATCTCAGAAAGTGTGTAGACAGTACAGGGAGACTGATAAGAGACCACAAGCAGAACATCCAAGAAATGTGGGATAGCATAAAGAGACCAAATTTAAGAGTTATTGGGATAGAGGAAGGTAGATAGAAGTCCAAACCAAAGGAATGAGCAATCTGTTCAATGAAATCATATTAGAAAACTTTCCAGACATGAAGAATGAAATGGAAACCAAATCCTAGAAGCCTACAGGACACCGAATGTACAAAATCACAAGAGATCCACACCAAGACACATTATAATGAAAATGTCCAACATACAGAACAAGGAGAGAATTTTAAAAGCCAGAAGAGAAAGGAAGCAGATTACATTTAGAGGTAAACCAATTAAGTTAACGGCTGATCTTTCAACACAGACTCTGAAAGCTAGAAGATCCTGGAACAACATATTTCAAATGCTGAAAGATAAGGTGTTCCAACCAAGAATCTTGTATCCAGCAAGATTAAGCTTCAGGTTTGAAGATGAAATAAAACCTTCCATGATAAACAAAAGTTAAAAGAATTTGCAGCTAGAAAACTGGCACTTCAAAACATCCTTGGTAAAATATTACATGAAGAGAAAATGAAAAATAACAATGAAAACCAACAGTGGGAGTTAGTACAGTAAAGGGAAAACTAATCAAAGAGGAAAAGAAAATCAAGTTAAATAACAAAAATAAATAAATATGGCTGGGAATATAAACCATATCTCAATAGTAACCCTAAATTTTATTGGCTTAAACTCACCAATCAAAAGACACAGGCTAGTAGACTGGATTTAAAAATAGATCCAAAAATATGCTGCCTACAGGAGACTCATCTGATAGGAAAAGACATACACAGACTGAAGGTGAAATGTTGGGAAAAATCATACCACTCACATGGACTGTGGAAACAAGTAGGGGTGGCCATACTCATATCAAATAAAATAGCCAAAGTTAATCAAAAGGGATAAAGAAGGACACTACATACTGCTCAAGGGAACTATACACCAACAAGACTTAACGATCATTAATATATATGCCCCAAACAATGGTGCAGCTACGTTAATCAAACAAACTCTTCTTAAGTTCAAGAGTCAAAGTGACCTCAACACAATAATCCTGGGTGACTTTAACACACCTCTATCACCACTGGATAGATCTTCCAAACAAAAGTTGAATAAAGAAACTATAGAACTCAATAACAAAATTAATAACTTAGACTTAATTGATATATATATATATATATACAATATATCAACCAACATCAAGAGGATATACTTTTTTCTCAGAAGCACATGGATCCTTCTCAAACATAGACCATATATTATGCCACAAAGTAACTCTTAGAAAATACAAAGGAGTAGAGATACTACCATGCATTTTATCAGATCACAATGGAATGAAATTGGAGATCGATGATAAAATAAGGAAGAAAAATTCCTACATCACAGGGAGAATGACCAATATGCTATTGAATGAACAATGGGTCACAGAAGAAATCAAGGAGGAAATTAAAAAATTCTAAGAAGTAAATGAGAACACAGATATAACATATTGAAATCTCTGGGACACTATGAAGGCAGTACTAAGAGAGAAGTTCATTGCATGGAGTTCATTCTTTAAAAGAAGAAAAATCCAACAAATAAATGATCTCACACTTCATCTCAAAGTCCTAGAAAAAGAAGAACAAGCCATCAGCAGCAAATGCAGTAGAAGGCAAGAAATAATTAAAATCAGAGCTGAAATCAATGAAATTGAAACAAAAGAAACAATTAAAAAATTGACAAAACTAAAAGTTGGTTCTTTGAAAAAATAAATAAGATTGACAGACCCTTAGCCACGTTAATGAAGAGAAGAAGAGAGAGAATCTAAATTACTAACATATTTGGGATGAAAAAGACAACATCACAACAGACACTACAGAAATACAGGAGATAATTAGAAATTATTCTGAAATCTTATACTCCAATAAAATAGAAGACATTGAAGGCACACATTTCTTAAGACAAACTTCTTAAGTTATATGATTTGCCCAGATTTAGTCAGGAAGATACCCACAACTTAAACAGACCAATATCAAGTGAAAAATAGAAGAAGCCATCTGAAGCATAGCAACCAAGTAAAACCCAGGACCAGACGGATATACAGTTGAGTTCTACAAACCTTTAAAGAAGAACTCATACCAATACTCTACAATCTATTTCAGGAAATAGAAAAAGAGGAAGCACTTCCAAATTCATTCTATGAGGCCAATATCACCCTGATTTCAAAACCAGATAAAGACATCTCAAAGAAAGAAAACTTCAGAACAATATCTCTAATAAATATAGATGCAAAATTCCTCAATAAACTTCTGGCAAATCAGATACAAAAACATATCAAAAAGATCGTGCACCATGATCAAGTGGGCTTCATCAAAGGGATGCAAGTTTGGTTCAACATACGGAAATCAATAAATATAATTCATCACATCAATAGACTTAAAGAACCATATGATCATCTGGATAGACGCAGGAAAAAGCATTTGACAAAATACAGCACCCCTTTATGTTCAAAGCACTAGAAAAACTAGGTAAAACAGGAACTTATCTCAACATTGTAAAAGCTGTCTACATTAAGCCTCAGGCCAGCATCATTCTAAATGGAGAAAAATTGAAAGCATTCCCTCTAAAATCTGGAACAAGACAGGAATGCCCTCTCTCACCACTTCTATTCAACATAGTTCTTTAAACACTGGCCAGAGCAATTAGACAGATGAAAGAAATTAAAGGGATATGTATAGCAAAAGAAGAACTTAAACTAGCACTATATACCTAGAAGTCTCAAAAAACTCTACCAAAAAACTCTAGAACTAGTAAATGAATTCAGCAATGTGGCAGGATATAAAATCAACACCCATAAATCAAAGGAATTCCTGTATATCAGTGACAAATCCTCTGAAATGTAAATGAGGAAAACTACCCCATTCACAATATCCTCAAAAAAAATAAAATACTTGGGAATCAACTTAACAAGAGAGGTGAAAGATCTATACAATGAAAACTACAGAACCCTAAAGAGAGAAATAGAAGAAGACCTTAGAAGATGGAAAGATCTACCTTGCTCTTGGATAGGCAGATTTAATATTATCAAAATGACCAAATGACCATACTATCAAAAGCACTATACAGGTTCAATGCAATACTGATCAAAATCCCAATGGCATTCCTCATAGAAATAGAAAAAGCAATCATTAAATTCATCTCAACATAAGAGAAATAAGAAAAATAAGAGACCCAGAATAGCTAAAGCAATTCTAAGCAGGAAGAGTGAAGCAAGTAGCATCACAATACCAGACCTTAAACTATACTACAGAGCAATAGTAACAAAAACAGCATGGTATTGGCACCAAAACAGGCTGGTAGACCAATGGTACAGAATAGAGGACACAGAGACAAACCCACAAAATTACAATACCTTATATTAGAAAAGGTGCCAAAAGTATGCACTGGAGAAAGGATAGCATCTTCAACAAATGATGCTGGGAAATCTGGAAATCCATATGCAACAAAATGAAATTGAATCTCTATCTCTCACCATGCACAAAACTTAACTCAAAATGGATCAAGGACCTAGGAATTAAACCAGAAACTCTGCGTCTAATAGAAGAAAAAGTAGGCCCTAATCTCCATCACATGGGGCTAGGCTCCAACTTCCTTAATAAGATACCTATAGCATAAGAATTAAAACCAAGAATCAACAAATGGTATGGATTCAAACTAAAAAGTTTTTTCTCAGCAAAAGAAATAAGGGGATGACTCAAAATGGGGTAGGGAGGGAGAGCATGGGAGAAAGATCACCTCTAGATAGGGAATAGGGATGGGAGGGAAAGGGAGGGAGAAGAGGAATAGCATGGATTATACAAAGTACATGTATGACGATGTGAATTTGGTGTCAACATACCTTATATACAAACAGAGATATGATAAATTGTGGCCTAAAGGTGTATTAAGAATTGTAATGCAAAATAAATAATAATAAGAGAGCTCATGTATGATGGCATAATTTATATACAGTTACGAAAAATTGTGCTGTGAGTGGATAATTATGAATGTATTGCACTCCATTATTGTCATGTATGTAAGAAATAAAAAAAAATAAAATAAGAGAGTGAAAGTACAGTAAGCCCCTGCTAGAAAGAAATTCATAAAAAATATAAGCAGTGATCATTTGGGGACTTTGAAAGTGATCTTCAGGTCCTCTTTGCACTCAGGTGCACGTTCCAGATCTCCGTAGACTGTGTTGTTCTGAAGAAAGCCTGACGGCATGTTTTTCTTACTTTTATGAGAAACCAATTTGCACCTTTCTGAAAATGCAAGTTGAGACTTGAAAGTGCCTGGTCATGATCTAAGGACCGTGCTCTGTGCAGGGTGAAGGGAGGGAGGTAAGACATTGGCAAAGTCACAGAAGCAGGCTGATGGTGACAAACGGCTGAGAAGGCTGAGCTCCCATGGTGAGCCTGGCTGGAGGGCAGATGGCCACACAGTGGCTGTCCCTTTCTAAGCAGCAACGTGGACTTTATTCTCTTCTCCCACCCGGTCCCCGCCCTGAGAGGGGTGGCGTCGGCTGCACCCACAGCCCCCACACCTGCCTCGGTGCCTGCAGCACCTGGCAGTGCCCAGCCTTGGTGAAGGAGTCCAGGGCCCCCCCCACTGTAGCCAACCAGGCCTGACCTCTCAGTTCCAGGAGCCGCTCCCTGTCCTGCAGGTCAAGAGGGATGTGCCTCAGTTTCCCTGAGGCTGGGGCCCTGGGGGGTGTGGCATCCTCTGCTCTTAGAATTGGCCTGGCCCAGCGTCCCAGGTCTGAGCTGTGGCTTTGCCCCGAGCACAGAGATCTCTCCGGTGAGCTGCACCTGCTGGGTCCATCTCTAAACAGGGTTCCTAGTGCGAGCACGTCAGGAGAAGTGGTCTCGCTGCCTGTTTGTTTGGAAGGAACCTAAAAAGGGGACATCAACCCACTTGCAGGACTTTTGAAGATTTTTTATTCCAGGGCAGCTAGATTGCAAGGGTGGTGGGCAGTGCTGCCCTTTGAGCTGCCTTGGGGGTGCGATGGCTGCAAAGACAGTTCCACTGGTGGACTTCCTAGGAAGGGGCACTGGCTTCCAGTGGACGGCTCGGTGAGTTTTGACAAATGTGTACACCCACAACCGTCGCCACTTCCAAGACAGGGAGTGGCTTTGTCCCCCACCCACAGTCCTTGTGCCCTTTACCGTCAGTGTTCCCAGCCGTGAGGAGGCAGAAACTTAGGAGCTTCCTGCCACTGTAAATTAGCTCTGCCTCCAAGGAACTGAGCCTCACATGTGTGCTGTTATTATGGCCTGGACGTGATGGGTCCCCCAAGGCTACGGTGTGGATGCAGGGGGTGAGGTGACTAGGTCCTGAGAGCCGTCACCCACTCAGTGGATTCATGAGTTTGCTGGGCTAATAGTTTGGGTGTACCTTTGGGGGTCACTAGCTGGGGTGTAACTGGAGGACGCTAGGGCACTGGGCTGCGTTGGGGTCTCTGTTTTGTCCCTGGCCCTCTCTGCTGCCTGGCCGCCATGTCCAGAGCTGCTGTCCTCTGCCAGGCCCTTCTGCCGTGACATTCTGCCACACCTTGGCCCAGAGCCCTGGGGTGGGCTGCTCACGGAGCCTTTCATGGACTGAGCCTCTGAACCCAGGACCAAAATAAACTTTTCCTCTTCCACCTTGTTCTCAGCAGGCACTTTGTTCACAGTCCCAAGAAGCCGACTAACACAACTGTCCTGAAGGGAGATGCTTTAAACCTGTGCAAATCTTAGTTTCTCATTTTATGTTTTCTATGAATTTTCGCATCAATCCATCACTCTTACAATCTCAGCTGGGGTGTTTGCCCTGGTATGCTGATTTTCATTTCCAACATTCCTCTGTCACTGTTCATTAAGATCCAGTGTCGGGACAGCCTGCCCTTTCTCCCACTCATCTGAAGTCACAGGTGTTGTCCTGGGGCTCATTATCTGTCACCATTGATGCTCTTCTTCAAGTTGTCCCAGACTTGGTCGCTGTGACCATGAAGCTCATTCTCTAACGCCTTCTTCAGGAAAGGCTCAGGGCGCAGAAGTCCCTTCATTTTTGCAAGTTGGACACTGTTTGTGATAGTCCTGATCCTCCTTTAAGACACGGCTTCATTTTCATCTTCCTTTGTGTCCTCCTTTTGGAAAAGAATCAGATGGAGCCTTGTTCTTTATCGTTGTTAATGATTTGGTCTTTTGCTTGAGGCCTTTAGCATTTTCTCTTCATCTTTGAGATCTCCCACTTCTATATGAAGCTTCTCAGAGCTGGTCATCCTGAGTTAACAGGCAGGTACCTGATAGGTCCTTTCAAAGTACAGGACTTTCAGTAACTCTGGTTTACTGGAAGTTTTCTTGAGTTATATTTTAAAAATTAGTCTTACATGAATATTTTGTTTACTTTCAAGGGAACCCCAAAATATAGGTATCATTCCTTGTTTATCTTCCATTTCTGCTGGGTTTCCTTTAATTTCAACCTCACTTTCAAGTTATTCATCATTTTATTTTCTTGCCTTTCTTCATGATTCTCATTTTTTATTTTTTAGTTGAATGCTGTGACCTGTGGTTGAAGCTGGAGGAATTCTGCTGCTCCCTCTTACTTCTTACCTGACTCTGCAGACCCCTGTTCCTTCCCAGGCTATTCATGCTTCTTGTTGATTTCTGGTTTGGGATCATTGAGTTTTTGAAACTTATTTTTAATTGGAAAATAATAATTTTCCAATTAACATATCCATCACCTCTCATGGTCATCACTTTTCCCAGTTGCAGACATCTAAAACCTCCTTTTACAACTCTGAACTACACATGACATGGTCCCTCCTGCAGGCCTCCCTGTGGCACCCTAGATGCTTGAGCTCGTTCCTCTGATGTAACGGGGACTTCAGCTCTCTTGTCCAGTATCCACCCAACACCCTCCTCCCCTGTGCCTGCTGACCACCACTGTCCTCAGTTTCTGTGAGATGGACCTTTTCAGATTCCGCCTGTGACTGAGGTCAGGCAGCACCTTGTACTGTAGTGTCCGCCAGGTGTGTCCCTGTGGTCACAAATGACAGGACTTCCTTCTCTCCGAAGACTGAATAATCCTCCAGTGGACATGTCCCACGTTCCCTTCTCCATCCATCCATCCACGGCTGGACACCTAGGTCACCTCCACGTCTGGGCTACCGTGAGTCACAGTGACATGGGGGACAGGGGTCTCTGACACATGGGTCTCCTTTCCTTGGATCTGCACACAGAGGAGGGACTGCTGGGTCAGTGGTGGCTCTGGTGTTGGTTTTCGGAGGACCCTCCCACTGCTCCCGTCATGACATTCTGATTTACATGTCCACCAACACATCCTGGCCAGCACTGGCTCTTGGTCTTTTGGATGACATCCTTTCTGACAGATGTGGGGTGACAGCTCATTGTGGCTTACAAGATTCCCAGCTGAACAATGCCTTTTAATTAAGTCCTGATATTTAGTCCCATTCTTTAGTGTGAGTACTTACAGTGTGTATCTCTTTTGTTTTGTGGGACCTGAAATTTCCACCTCTCTTCTTTTTCCCGTGACCACCAAGTTGCCCAGTGCCCTGTTTTCCTTGCTTTTCTTTTCTGCCTCCAGGTTGTGACTGTGCAGACAGCCCTGCGTTTGCACAGACTTGTGAGTCTCTTGTGGGCAATCCAGACATGCATTGGTGTTTTCAGAGTTAGGGAAGATCAAGTTTCCTGAGAATGCTTCTGGGTCAGCTGTAGGCCCAGGCTACCTCCAGAGCTCTCCCTGCTTCCCGGCGCCATGTTCCCGGCTCTTCTCCTCCCCGCACCCTCTCCCGGGTCGTCTTTGCTCCTCACAAAGCCCTAAGCATGGTGTGGTGGAGAATGGAGAGGTTGGTACTGGGACTCGGGGTCTTTTCCCCTTCCTGTATTTACTGTCATGGTCTGGACCTGAATGTCCTCTAGAACCTCCAGGGCAGAATCCTTGGTCCCCAGTGCAGCAGTGTTGGGGTGGGCCTTTGGGAGGTGACCAGGTCATCAGGGCTCTGAGCTCAGCAGCGGCTCGATCCAGCGATGACTTCATGACTCATGGGATATTGGGAGGGGACGGGAACACGGGGCATAGGTGCAGGAGGCAGGTCCTTGTGGGTCACTGTTGGTGTGTCTTCCCAGGCTCTGCTGATATGAGGAGTCCCCCAAAGCTCGAGTCTGAGACAATGCAAGAAGTTTTAGAGGAGAAATGACTGGGATTTGAGAGCCTTAACCCAATCAGTGAACCAATCCCCTGGTGGGATTAACTGGTGGCAACTGCAGACAGACACGGTGGGGCATAGATTTTGTCCTCGCCGAGTGGAGCTTTCTCTCTGCTTTCTGGCGCCGTGTTCCCAGGTGCTTCCCTCCACCACACTCTTCTGCCATGATGTCCTGCCTCCCCTCAAGCCCCCAGGAAGAAGTCGACCATCCATGGGCTGAGACCTCTGAAACCATGAGCCCACAAATGAACTTTTCTCCCTTAAAGTTGCTCTTCTTGGTCTTTGTGTCACAGCAGTAAAAAGCTGAGTAAAACAGGCTCCTTCCCCTTGTCCTCTTCCCCGCCACCATGGGTTGAGCTGCTTTGCTCCACCACACACTCCCTGCTGCGATGTTCAGCCTCAGCAGGCCCAGAAACAACGGACCAAGTGACCACAAGCTGACACCTCTGAATCCACGAGCCAAAGTAAATAAAGTCCTCTGGTCCTTCGTCACAGGGATGGAAAGCTGACTAGCACACTTTACTATTTTGAAGTTTGCTCTTTGTCTATCATCTTCAATTCCTATTCTTGTTCTATTTCAATTCCATGGGATTCAGGTGTATATTTTGTGTGGTTGCATTCATGTAAGGATCCTGGGGCAGTGTGTAGGCCCTGGAGCATGGTGCTCTTTGGTGAATGTCTCCTGTGCTTGGTTTAGTGCCTGCTTCCCGGCCACCAGGAGGACCTGCACCCACACCACACTGCTCACGTTGAAGTGACGGACTTGCCAATCTTCTGTGTCCTGGTTCCATCGATCACTGAGTCACCGATCCTAGACTTTCTGCCTACAACTGCAGACTTTTCCATCTCTGATGCCAGTTCCCCAGGTTTTTGCTAGTGTACTCTGAAGCTCCGTCATGAGCACGTGTCTGTGAGTCACTTTGCCCCTGGGTCGTCACGGAGGGCCCTTCTTTCCCATGTTGGCATCCCTTGTCCCGATGTCGACTTGGTGTCATATAATTAACTATGACCACTCCAGCTTTGCTCTGATGAGTGCTTACACAGTGTTTTTTCATTCTTTTATTAACTTCTATCTATATCTTTATACCTAACGCACGTCTTGTAGAGGATATATAATTGGTATTGTTTTTACTGACCTAATGTCCCAGCTTTCTGCCTTTGAGTGGAGGATCCAGAGCACTGACATGCCATGTGAGTAACGCTGGATTTAACCTACCATCTCTTTGTTCATTGTCCATTTACCCTTTTCCTTAATCTTGGATTAAGCCTATTTATAAACCTGTTTTATTGTCACCATAAACCTATTAGGAAGAGTGATATCTGTTCTGTAGTTTACAAGTGTGTCTCTTACTTGTCAGCTAAGAGCAAGGGACCACTTGAATTTAATGGAAATAACTTATGGATGGCTATAGACCTCAGTTTCCTCCCTCTCATCTCATCTTTTCATGCAAACGACTGCTACATAAATTATAAAGGACTATTTTGTGTTAAACCCTAAATTATTGTTTATAGAATATTTACATGAGGAAAAAAGTCTCTGCTCTTTTTGTGTTTCTCCTGCACGCTCACCAGCTCTCATTCGGTTTCATTGGGTGGACCTCCTTCCCATCTCCTGTCACTTCCTTCCCACTGGAGAAGTTCCTCTGACACTTTCAGGATAAGGACAACCACTCTTCATACCAGCTCAGTATCATGCTTATAGTGTTTAAGTTAGCACCTACTGTGCTTATCCAATTTGGATTTAATCTGCTCTTAGGATCTCTGTACCTTTAGTCCTTCTACTTTAAAAATTATATGTGGTTAGAACCCATAAAGACTCTTTGAGAGTCTCCTCCCTAAAACTGTGCCCTGGATTCTGTGGTACAACCCTCAGGTCTCACTCCTCCGCTTTGAGGCTGAATAATGGATTAATCCAGGTTGGGAAATGGGGGTTGCTGACACTCTCAGCAGGATGCCTGGCTGGAAATTGCTGTCACATGAAGAGTCTCCTCAATTAAGGTCATGCCTTTTCCCGGAGGCAGGGTACATGCAATGACAGCTGCTGGTCTATCCTTAGTTCACGACATCTCTGAAGAGCAATCCTCTCCCCAAAGCTCCCGTGGAATCTGTGAGGCTGCTGGTGACTGTTAGACCAGGACGCAAGAAAAGACCACTGACTCCAATTAAAATCAAATTAAAGCAAGCTTATTATTTCTACCGGCCGGGCTGCCTTTTCCTCCCCAAACGGTGGGAACAAGACAGCAGCAGCACCACCTTTCCTACAGCCCAGCTTTATAGCCCAGAAAGTTACACCAAGGGGGGTTACAGATAACAGAACTCTGACAAGCATCACACTAATGGTAGTTTACATTTTTTTTTTTTTTTGCTGGCCCAAACATCAGAATTTATGAAGACCATTAGAGCCTCAGAGAGGGTCGTTGTCTGGCCAGGGAAGGCCAATATTTATGAGGTGTCACTAAGGTTTCAGAGAGGGCTGCTATCTGGTCAGAGAGCCAGACATGGGTGAGTTCAAGGCACAGGCAGGCATTCCAAGCAGGTTCAGAATTTGCAGTAATTTATAGTAAAGCCGAAATTAGCTTTTCATGGCTTTGTGGCAAGATGGCCCCCAATTTTAATAAAAGATCATGTTGGGTCTATCAGTGACTGAATCCTAGTTCACCTTCTGCTCGTACCATTCCCACAGCAATGCTGCCCCATGGATGCTCATCTCAAGGGTAAAACCCGCCAGATTCCCTGCATAAGATCTCCATCTCGTGGTCCTTTCATGGTTAAGGTTACCTATGAGACAGTTAATGTCAGGAGTCATCTGAGAAGACACACTCTGAGGTGAAATTTGAGCACTGGATGGTCCACCAGTGGGCTGATAATCAGCACCTCGTCATTGGTGACAGAAAAGCACAGGAAGCCCGGGTCTCGGCAGCAGTACAATAGCTAAGCCTTTGTGCCGCAGTCTGGCTGGGCACCAATAACTGAGCCACCACAAAGCACTTGTAGGTTCACACAGGAACTCTTTATTCCCGAACTCTCACCAGCACTCCACACATGCTCCCCGGGAACACTCTCACCCTCCACCAGGCTCTGCGCACACTCTCTTGGAACCCCATGAGAACTCAAGGGGAACTCCAAAGTAGTGGGGGCCCCAGGCAGCAAGAGCCGCCCTATTGCCGGACAACAAAGGTATATATACAACTGAACACACAGCTTAACTTAACCATCATCATCTCAATGGCTTGCTGGCATCACCTCTCAACCACTCCCTTCTGGCAAAAATGCCATGTCATCCGACTCGGCTGTGGCCCTCAACACCTTTGCCCAGAGGTGAAATGGGATGAGGAGCCAGAGGAAGAAATTCCCTGGTTGGGCCACATGCCATTCCTCTGTGATTGGAGACATCGGAGGGAAATGACCATGGCAAAGATCACGGGATCAGATGACATGCATGGGAGAAAAACAGCGAAAGGCATGAGGTCACAAATGGTCAACCAAAGGCCCAGAGTGAGGAGCAAAAGACTTCTTTCTCAGTATCTAAGGAGATTCTTGTGTTCTGAGGCCAAAGGAAAAAGAGATGGAGAAAAACCCTTGGCCATCAGGTCAGAACTTAACTATAGACAAGTAGAGATCCAGAAAAGGCTGAGTTCTCAACCCAGCAGGAAAGCTGGGCCAGAGTCAAGCCATGACCAAGACTGAACCGGACTTGGGGAATCTGGAAATATGTACGATGGAAGATCTTGACTTTCAAACCTTTGGGTCTGTAAAAGGAAAATCTTCAGTTTCTTCATTTGCTTAAGATGATGTTGTGGAGTCTGTCTTGCAAAATATGTTCTTTGTCCCCACTGCCACTACCCCAGATTTACACATACTTACCCTCCTGGTCACTGGACCAATAACTAGAGATAAAGCAGAACGAAGCATTGCTGGACAAGTTCTGGTCTTCCCACAGAGAAAGAGACTATACCCTGCAGAGCTGTAGGGGTTAATTGGTAGGTTCTAGAAAGTGCCAGGAGAGTATTATAGGACAAGATCTTGAGAGGGCTGAGTCAGTGCCTCCAGAATATGGAGCTAGACCATGAAATTCTGCGCATATGGGAGCATTTGGCCATGACCAAAGACTGAGCATCCTGGCAGCAACTCCAAGAGTGAGAGCTAACGGGATAATGAGCAGTTCTTGGAAGCTTGGATGGCAATGCCAGTGCTAAGTTAAGTGCTGTAATGTTGATTTGAATTGTCAACTTGATTGGATTAAGACATTTTTAAGATTAAGAGGCTTCTGGGTGTGTCCAGGAGTGACTGGCATGTAGGATAGCCAACTGAAATGGAGACCTCCTTTAGCAAGGGCAGCACCGTCCAATAGGATGGTGGCTTGGATGGAATAAAATTTGGAAGAACAAGGAAGCAGCAGAAGATACAAGCTCAACACTTCTTGAATGAGCTCTTGATTGCAGCTGCCATTGCCTCTTCCAAAGTGGACTCTGCCAGAGATTCTCCAGGGAGCTTTCAGGAGCCTTCGGTCTGGAACTGGACAGCATCGTTGAACCACTGAGACCTGAGCATCTTGGTACTGTAGAAGGTGAATGTGGCCATAAAGGGCCAACTGAGATGGTAAGTAATGAGCAGAGCACACACTCTGGCAGGAGCTGTCATCCTCTGTGGTTAGAGCTGAGGGAGAAGATGCTTCTACAGAACTGGACTCTGTTATGGATGGGGATTCTAGAATCTCTACACAATAGAAGCCAGATGGCAATGTTTAAACACCAGGACCAACGTGAGGACAATCATGAATGAACAGCAGTGTCAGAGTGAGTCATCCTTTCTGATGCCTGAGGGCTGGGGTGTGTCAACAGAATACAGCATCCCAGAGCCAAGACTGATGCATGTCCAGCTAGGGATTATCCATGTCTCAACCGAGGATAAGTGTCCAGAAGTCAGAGGCAAGCCACTCTAATAGAAACCACGGTCCAGGTCCCATCTCCAGACCTGACCCCTTTCCAGACCCAGAGCCCATGTCTAGAGGGGAGGGCTGGCACCAGGGGGGGAAGGAGCTTGCAGCGCCTCAACAGCGGGCTGCAGTGCCAGGCCACCCCATACTCTCCCCGAGGGCTGTGGCATTTTTATAGGTAACACACCACGGGAAGAGAGAAGACTTCTGTTGAGGACTGTTGGGCAGAGGGTCTTGGATCTGTACGTGTCATCATCGCCCCACCCCACCCATGACTGGTGGTATGTGGAGGGAAGAAGATAAAAACAGGAGCCCTGAGTGCAGTCTGGGATGCTGTCTGTCACATGGATCCTCCTGGTGGCCTTCCATGGCACTGAACGTGTAATCAGGAGACGCGGGGATGAGAGGTACCACAGTGCAGAGGGCCCAGTGGCGGTCTCTGAGGTTGTCTCTCTCCTGCCTGCAGGGGGAGTGAATTTGAACGGCACTGCCTCTTAGGGGTGCTGGGGAGTCAGAGGAGCCCGGGGCAGAGCCCCTCAGACCTCCACTGGCTTCACCAGTCTGGACCTGCCCCCAGTTCACTGTGTTAGAGCTGCAACCTCAGCTTCTGTGCAGTTGTGACATTTCCCCAGAGCAGACCAGCATGGCCTCAGGTAGTGGTGACCAGGGATGGGGGAAGCACGTTCTCTTCCACACCTATTGAAAAAGAAAAACCAAGATGATTCTCCATCACTTGGCCAAGATAACAGTGCCCATTCAGGCCTGTCTCCTGATCTCTGCTCACGCTCTGCTCCAAGAGACCTGGACTCTCTGGTATTCCACGGGGCATCCTATGTCCCCACGTTGATGCATCATGTCAACTGGGACAGAAGCTCAAGTACCCCCGAGACCTTGTTAACACGGGTGCAGTCCAGTGGTTCACAGGTAAAGATTAAGAGCTGACCATATCACTGAGCTGGGGAGTTTGGTGCGCCCGACGTCCTCTCTGAATGAAGGAGACGTGAATACCTCCCACGGCTCTCACCACTGAGACGGTAGTGCCACACCTGGGGTTGGAAGGCTGCGTATTCCACTCTCGGAAAGGCTGCTCTGACCCACACACCAGCTGGTACCGGGGCAGGTCCAGAATAGCGTGAGCCTCCTTGCCACTCAGGCCACAGAACCAGGAGTCTGTGCATGATTAGAGGCCTCTGTGGCGGGCAAGTGTGTTGTGTGGGGTTTCTGCAAACCCCAAAGGAGGATCACAGCTTCTGTTCCTAGGGTTCTGGAGCAAAGCCTTCACAGATGGGGCAGAGAAGCATGTGGATTTCAGAGGACGCACACAGAGGGCAACTGTTCCTGAGCCGAAATGGAGCTCCTGGGCATGGGACGTCCGTGGGCCATACAGCCACCAATCAGGAATCGGCCCTGGTAGACCACTGCATCACCAGTTTTCATGTGCTCTCACGTGTCCCTAAGTGTTCGGTTCTCTGATACCACATGTATATGTTTTGTAACCACCAAAGCAAGTTAAAGGTACTACAAAATCATACCTGCACCAACAGATACCCCTGAATACCCCTTAGCAGTGATGTTTCTGCCCCAGCCTAGTCTTGGGTCACCATTGGCAACCACCAATCTGTCCTCCATCACCAGGGTCGAACCCAGGATTGGTACAGGGATGAGGGCCACAGTGTGTGCAGAGTGGACCCCACTCGGCAATAAAGAAAGGGCAGCATGGCTGCCTGCACTAGGGTCTGGGCTTTTCTTTTTATATTTGAAGGGAAATTCACGTAACTATTCCAAGGCAAAAGAGGCAGTGATGTTCATCCCAATCACAACGTGTCCAACTCTCCCCTCTGTACCGTCAAAACACCATCAAAGGAAAATCTCTTCCACTAAGGAGCTGCTCCCCATCCCCTGTCTCCTAGCCCCTGGCAGTGAATAAGCTACTTCTGCCTCTGTGGACTGGCCAATTTACCAGCGTATTTCATGGAAGCGGAATCATAAAATGAGCAACCCCTGGGGCTTGGCTTCTTTCGCTTGGGATAATGTTTCTGAGGGTAGCACACTCTAGTGTGTATCAGTCCCTGTTCCTTTCTAAGATTTATAGAGACATTGCCCAATGCGTCCAGCTCCCGGTCTGTTGGTGGACATGGCAGCTATTCAACTGGCTCTTTGCTGCTGTAAAAACCAAGGTCCCTGTGTCTGCACCACACAGGAGTGCAGGCCTGCACCCACAGCTACCACCTCTGGGGAAACAGGGAGGGGGTGGTGGCCAAGATGAGCAACCTCCTGCCATTTGTTGGTTCTGGTGGAGGGACCCATTCCTCAGGGGCACCCTGCTGGGCCATGTTGAGCTGTCACCTGATACATGAGTTTTCAACTGGAAAAAAAAATCTTAAAGACGGAAATATCTGAAGAAAGAAAATGACACTTTTAAAAGTTTGATTATGTTGTAATATATGAAAGATCAATTTAAAGCCATTTACTTTTTAATTATAGTGACGTTTACTAATGCTACATGGGAAATAAATGATTATAAGAAAATAAAGTGCATATTCAGAGTGCTTATTTCCAGGAGAAAGAGCTGAAGGTCGTATTTACTTTTTATTTTCTCTTGTGTACTCTCTGTATTTAAAGAATGCTCCAGAATAATTGTGCATAGCTTTTAGAATCAGCAAATGTATGCACCTCATTTGGGCCCATTATGGTAGATTGCTTTTTTAACCCAGAATCAATGGTGATTAAACTGGGTAATCCTAAATGTAGTTTAATATTAGAGGTTTTTAATTTCAGTTTTTAAATTCTTTATTTTTAAATGATTCATTTATAAAGCTTTCCAAAAATGAACTCTTTTTCTTCTTCCATTTCTTTTCTTTGAAATGACATTTATCCTATGGAATGTTACCGATCCTTTCAGAAGAGACCAAGGGATAAAAGCACATCCTTGAATTCTGCCTCTGAGTATTTGAGATTCAATCAATTTTTGGAGGTTATATAGCAGTACATTATTCAAATCCCATTAGAGGGTGAGCGTCGGGTGAGATAGCATTTTGATAGACCCAGAGAATTCCGGCTAGGTTAACTCCATTAAGAAAGGAAAATAGAAACCTATTTAACCATAACCTCGACTGCGGAATGCCTGATGCACTCTGAAGAAAGTCCGGGAAACAGCAATCGGCAAGGAGCCCCACGGTTTGAAACGCGGCCCACCGGCCACTCTCACGGAGTCGGGTCAGCTTTTGACAAACGCCTTACCCAAGGAAGGGCAGGTCCGAGGAAGCACAGATGATGCAATGGGTTCGTGGCATTAAGCAAAAATGTTTGCTGCCATTTTAAAATTAGTCTACAAATATTAGAGACCTACTATCTGGTAATTGCAAGGGTTCAGACAATTTGGAGTGTTTTCACACTGAGTTTTGTGTTTTCATATCCTGGGTGCTCATGTGGAAACAAGTCTAAAGGGCACCGTGAACAACCGGTGAGGAGGACATTACAGGGACAAACATGGCTGCTTCTGACATCCTGCAGACTCACCCTCCTCTCACCCTGCCAGGTGCTGCCTCCACCTGAACCCTCGTCTTTTATGGAAACAGTCTTTCTCAGGTGGAGGCTGAGTTGGGTTCATCCATAGACTCCTTAGAAGCAGAGCTGGAGACAAGGATTTCTCTCCGTGTGATTCGCTGATGCGTCTTCTCAGAAAAGGGGAGTTCAGGGAAGCACAACAGGACAGGGGAATAGCTAAGTGGGCAGTCCTGTGTGGTCTCAGCTGGAAACCAGCAGGCCCGGCTGCTCTCCTGAGGCACAGTCAACCTCTGCACCTCTGATGAAGTCGGTCCTTGGCCTCCTCCTGCCAGGTGTGAGGGATGGGGCTCCTGAGCTAGGTGGGTGCATCCAGAGAATTCTCTGTCTGACAGAGAGTCATGTGACATTGACAACACAACTCCATGTGGGCTTGTGGCCTTGGCAAAGGAGGCCTGGGTGGAGTGCCATGGCACACACTACAGTCAGTGTGTCTCAAAATGTGATCGTCAATCACCTGTGCCAGAATTACCTGGAGCTTGTTAAAACTCAGACCCCTGGATCTACTCTAGTCCAACCAAGTCAAACTCCCCAGGTGTGGGGCCCAGGCCAGCCTCTCCATTCAACAAGCTCTTGTAAGATCCACTCGCACATCATCATTTTTGAACCTAGTCCGGTACCAAGAAGCGTTAAGTGTGGCCACAGAGTAACAGTTGTTCATGATCGAATGTGACCTGAGTTCAACGGTGTAGAGGAGAATCTCAACTGTGCACTCCTGTTAGACAGCAAGCAGAATCAAAAGGTGCTGCTGCTGATTTTTATATTCGAGCACAAGTCAACATAGTGCTGCATAGAAGAGTTGCAAGGAACCAGCCAAGTCACCTGGCGGCCCTGACTCATTCTTTTAGGCAACCTAGAGTGAACCTGGCTCATTCTAATACTGACCTGAGAGTGCCAGAAGCTCACGTGTCTGTCATCTTTCCTCTTGGAACATGTGATCCATGACCCGACCTGAGCAGGCCGGAAGGGCACCTCCCCTGCATGCGTTTTCCTACGTGAATGTGTGTAAGTTCCCCAATCCCCATGCCCCCACATTTGGGCAGATCCTTACTTTGCACATAGCCCCAGTTCTCTCCTTACTCACTCAATAAATCTCTCTGCTCATTTTGATCTCTGTTGTGCTCATTAGCTCTCCACAGGAGGGAACCCGCTGTTTGAGTGACACCATGTTACCAGGACCCCCAAGCAGCCCAGTGGGGACAACCTGGGAGCAAAGAACTGCCTACAAGAAACAGGTTTCCACCAACAGCTCATCTTAGAAGTGACCTTGCAGCCAGCACAGCCTTCAGATGACTGCAGCAGCATTGTGATGGCCACATCGTGAGACAGCTTGAGTCTGAAGCTCTCACACAGACGATCTGCCCCAAGCTGACGACCCTGGGAAGTGGTAGGACAACAGATATTGTGTTGGCACAAAGTTGTGGAGCAACTTCTGTGCATCCAACTGCAACATATCACTTCTCTCTCTCTCTCTCTCAGGAGTGCTTCTTTATAATGATTATGTCCTCCTATAAATATGTGAAAACTTCTGAGTTTTTTTTTTAATTAAATTTTTTTTTTTAGTTGTAGAAGGACACAATACCTTTATTTTGTTTATTTATTTTTATGTGGTGCTGAGGATGGAACCCAGTGCCTCACACATGCAAGGCGAGCACTCTACCACTGAGCCACACTCCCAGCCCCATAAAAGCCTCTGAGTTTTTTAAGGTCATTAACTCAGGGTGTCTATCAGTTATCATTATCCTAGTACAAAGAGCAAAGTCAATGATTTTCTTTCTTGCTACTACCTGAAAGAGAGCATCGAGTTCTACTGAGGAGAGAGGGGGGACCCTGTCTGTCCACCTTGTGCAGAAGATGACAGAAGGGCAGGTGGGGTGGGAGGGGAAGGAGGGGCAGTGGCCCCGGACAGAAGCTCTGCTGAGGGTTCTCCCAAGGCCTGGGGAAGCCCGGTGGTGAGCATGGGGAAGACAAAATGGCCCACACCTGTCTTGTGTGTTTCTTGAACCCAGTGCAGGGGCCACTTCCCAAAACGAAACACAAAACTCCTGGAAAACGCGACCCCATAGCTGGGGTGCAGAGTGGAGCTGGGACAGGCGGAACGAGAGGCTGTCTGAGCGGAGCTGGGAGCCTGACAGCACCAGTGACCCGCAAGCCACGCATGCTCAACGCTGCGGAGGACCCCACGTTGACCAGCGTAGGTAGGATGAGTCAGAGCCAGAGCCCAGGAGGGGAGAGGGGACAGGCTACAAAGAAACCTGGACCTTACTCCAAGCTTTATGGGGAGACGCTGGAGGGGGCAGACGTGGGGACGGGGACGTTGGGCTTCTGTTTGAAACGGGATTATCTTTAAGCTGGACAGTGGGAAGAAACTTATTAAAGAGACAGGTGCTTGTGTCAGGCTACATAACAGTCGCAGGAGTGTGAGCTAGCTCCTGTGGTGGTGGACAGGAGGGGACAGGTCAAGATGTGTCCTGCTGAAAGCTTCAGGACATCTTAGCTGAGTGGACAGAGGCGCCAGCCCTGAATGACTTGCTGGAGTGGGTGACCAGGAATGAGAGAGGGCTTGTGGATGAGTCAGCTGGAGGCTGTGGGCTCGGACCTGAGGCCCAGCCAAGTTAGTGGACAAGCGTCCAAGCCATAGGCTTTGCTAGTTCAGGGTTGGAGCCTCCTGTGGACCCCTGGCAGGACTTAGAGGCCTGATCCCCCACCGCACTTGGGCCTGGAGCATGTTACCCCTCCTGCTGGACCCTGTTCTGGTCCCAGACGCAGCACACCCTGGGCCTCGGTCTTCGCCCGAGGTGCCTGGCGTCTGCTCTGCCCGGCCCTGGCTGGTGCCTGGCATCCTCGATACCTCGTTCCCACTTCCCTGGAAATTGCACTTGAGCAGTCTCTCAGCCTTACAGCTGGTACCTTGGCTTGGACAGCTACATGGCACAGATGTCATGAAAGATTTGCAGCAACTCAGAGGCTGCCACACACGGTGGCTCATAAGGAGAAGCCACCTGGAAGCAGCCAGGGGCACCTTGACTCTCAGGGAAATAGGAGGACATTCCTTTTCTCTCCCTTCCTCCCTCCCTTTCTTACTCCCATGGTCCTGGGGTTGGAGCCTCACACATGCCAGGCAAGCCTTCTGCCCCTGAGCCACATGCCCTCCTTTGAAGTTTTATTTTATTTTGAGACAGGGTCTTGCTAAGTTCCAGAGGCTGACCTTGAACTTGTGATCCTCCTGCCTCAGCCTCGTGAGTTATTGGGATTACAATGTGTCACTGTGCCCAGCCTCTATTTTTATTTTGACCTCACCAATGTCAAGTGCCAGGCCAAGCTGAACAGGTCAGGGAGACTTTCCACAAGGCTGGGACACTAGAGGAGACAGGCCAGAGCAGGGTCTGAGCTCAGCTCTGCGGAAGCTATAGCAGGAGTTCTTACAGAGCGGGGAGGGCCGGGGATGGCAGGGGATGGCAGAGACCCTTGCTTGCTGAGTGGCTTCACCAGAGGACAGGCACACTTCGGAATCCTCAGCAGGAGGTAAGCTTCCCGTGGAGCAGGGGTCCCAGAGCCAGGCTGCCTCCCACACAGGTGGGTCGGAGGCTGAGCTGTCTTCCTTGGAGATCACAGGCAAAGAGCCGGCTCCAGCCCCGGGAGGGAAGTTTCTGGGTTATTCAACTGGCAAGAAGCTTTTGAAGGGGTTTACAACTGAACAGGGCAGAGAAAGAACCCACAGTCACAACTTCCCTAGGGAAGGTGCTCCTGGAGGGGAGGGAGGCTGGAGGCACTGTTAGCCCTCGGTCAGGCTGAGGGGACCCCATGGTCAACCTGTCCTGCAGGAGTGACGCTGACACGGGGCAGGAGAACCAAGGGGACAGGACCAGGAAGACACAACACGATTGGCTTTGGATCCCACAACAAGCTCTGGAGCAAACATCTTCGCCCCTGGTGCCCAAATTCCATCTTGGTAAAATGTGAGAATAGTGATGAATTGGGCTACTTGTTTACTCTGGAAAGTATAGTCTAACTGACTCTGCGTGTGGGTATAAACTATACTTTATCATTTTAACTTCTGCCCCCATTGAGCTGAGAGTGGTCCCACACGGGGAGGTTGGCTGGGGAGGGTACGTAGCAGTTTGTCAGAATTCAGGTTTCTCTGAGGCTTGTGGTCTGATCCTCAGGGAAGTCAAGGTGCCTGGCTCCTTCCATCCGAGTCCCATCCGGCAGTGAGTGACCTGACCCAGTGGAGCTCTGAGGGCACTGGGGGGACGCTCTTACGGGGGACACAGAGGCCACCACCTCATCTGCATCCACGTGTGTAAGAGGGCTGGGGAAGATGGGGGGACAAGGGGCATGAGTCTGGCTCAGAGCAGCTCTTGGCCTGGGGATGGATGCAGCTCAGAGGAAGAGCATGTGACGCGCATGTGCAAGGCAGGGATTTAATCCCCAGTACGGCTAATAAGTTAATTAATCAGTAAGACGCACCTCTTACCTGCTGGAGGTGTGAGGCCGACCCACTTCCCAGGCGTCACCAGCCACATTCCTGGGAATGAGGAGATCCGCAAGGAGGCAGTGTTCCGGGAAAGGTGTCTCCCTTGGCAACTGTGCCCCATGGTACCTCGGTCACCTCTGGTGCAGTTCTGTGAACCTGACCACCGTGCGTGAGGCACCTGCCACTCTTCTTTGGGTTTGAGAGTCGTGGTGAACACTTAGGACAGGTTGTCACAGCTGTGGACAGTCACCTCATAGAGAGGGCTGTCACCTGCCGTGTGAGTCCAAAAGGCTCACGTGGGCAGAGCATTCAAGTGCGAAGCCTTCCCGACTCACAGGCTTGAAAACTAAAGTAAGTGAGCCTCTCTTCCTGAAGACACCCCTCACACACACACACACCGTCCGTCCTCACCTCTGATTCCCTCGGGGTCTCCTGAGTCCCTCTGGACCAGCTCGGCTCTTCCTGTGAGGACAAGGACCCCTGCAGAGACCAGAGGCCAGCCATAGTGCTCCTGCCACTGTGTGCTCCAGGTGTCTGATGAGGTGCTCCAGGTGTCTGATGAGGTGCTCCAGGTGTCTGATGAGGTGTTCCAGGTGTCTATGAGGTGCTCCAGGTGTCTGATGAGGTGCTCCAGGTGTCTGATGAGGGGCTCCAGGTGTCTGATGAGGTGCTCCAGGTGTCTGATGAGGTGCTCCAGGTGTCTGATGAGGTGCTCCATTCGGAGTCTGACCCATTGCAGACCTTCAAGTGCTCTCTGGGGCGACCCAACCCTATTGTCAAGCCAGACACACGCCACGCTGGGGTGGCTGGTGCACTTGACAGGGACACCAGCTGCCCACAGAGCTGGTAAATGCTATCTCAGGGTGTGTCTGGGTGTTTCTGGAAGAGATCAGCGTCTGAACCTGCAGACTAAAGGGCCACTGTCACCCTGGGTGCGGGCATTCTGCAGTTCACTGAGGAGCCAACAGAGAGAAGGTGGAGAGAGGGAGGAGGCCTCAGACCTCCCTGAGCCGGTTCCTCCACTTCCTCTGTGTCCGCAGAAAGCTCCTGGACGAGGGGCCTTTGGACTTGGAGGCCAGCACAGCAAGGCCCTCCATGCCTCCTCCCCGGAGAGGGCCCCCATCGTATCCCTGCTCTCAGGCCTCAGACTTAGACGGAATCACTCACCTGCTGTCCTGGGACTTCTCAGCCCCCACGGCAGGTGACCATGTGTAGCCTACTTCTCTGTTTCCCCAGAGCCCTGGCTGATACCCCCCCTGCCCCCACCAGCTTTACGCACAAGGACTCAAACCCCTTCCCTCTCTTCCTAGACAAGGAAAGGAGCACTGGTTCCCAATTAGAGGAATCAGTTAAAATGAAAGTATCTCTGAGGTGGACAAAACATTCTTTATTCATGATTCACATTAAATACGCATTAAGTGCCTATCATAAATTACATTAATATATATTAATCTCATTTAGAACTTGCATAGAGTTTGGGAAATAGACCCAGGAAAAATGGAGAAGACATTCAATTCCTATTACTGCTAAAGCAAAGAGAGATATAATGCATCCTCTGACTAATGTCAGGAGGCCAAAGACCTGAAACACTGTACATGATATGAAAAAGCCCGGGGCGGAAGTCCTCATTCTCACACACACATAGTAGGGCCAATTTAGTCCATCCATGTGCATGAACTACCTGTTCCATGCCACCCTCATACAAATGCAGCAGTATCTGAGTTGCTGAAGGAAAAGAAAAACAGACGTTCTAAAATGTTCAGGAAGAAATGAAGCATCCTACAGACGTCAGGCAGCCTCAGCTCTGGCTCGGCCTGAGGAGGGGGGCAGGAAGGTGTGGCCCATGATGCATCGGGACCAATGCCCCACGGAAGGTGCCCTTCCCTCTGGGAGGTCCACCCACGTGAGAGCCTGCAGGAAGGCAGTGGATGGCTTGACTCCTGCTGCTGAAGGCCTCTCTTGTTTTTGGCACCGGGGACTGAAGCCGGGGGCTTTACCACCAAGCCACACAAACACAGAAGCAAAACGGAGACAGGAAGCAGGAGACCTCTGCTCCCACACGGGGTCCCGTTTCCAGACCCGTCTCTCTGTCCAGCTCCCATCTCCTCTTCTGCCGGAGCCGGTTCTCCAGTTCCTCTCAATCGACAGTTGACCTGAAATCTCTCCTTTTCTGAGGCATCTTCCCAGATCCTGGTCATCAGAATAGCCCATTCTCTGAATTCCCAGGAGGCACGTTGAAGATGTGTTTCTATAACCTTCCATGGATCACAGAGGACTTGCCTGAACTCCCAAGACCTTCACAGGCTCCCGACTCAAGGCACAGGTGAGACACACAGTAGGAGCTGACCTTTCCAGGTTGGGCCTCATCCCCTGCCCCTGGAGCCTCTTCCTGACCACTGTCCTGCTCCTGGAAGCTGTGCTCAGGGAGTGGCTTCGTCCTCTGGGGAGGAGCAGGGTGACGGCGCTGAACATGGCCTGTGCCTTTGGAGGCCTTGGGGTCAGGGCAGAAGTCTGCAATGCCAGCAGATCCCTTCAGTCTGACACACTCACCAGACACCCCCTGAAGGAACCTGGGAAATGCACAGAGGAGCACCCTGCCAGGGACCCAATGGCCTGCCATGAGCCCGTGGTTAACTGTGCCGTCACTTCTCACAGGTAACTGCCATCAGGGAAGGAAGGAGGGAGGGAGCATTGTGACAGCAAATGATGAGTCCGCGAGGCAGAGCGCCTCTCTGCTCCTCGGCACTGGAGCAGGCGGCTAAAAGTGGTTCATCCATTCGGCCTCCCACAGGCCCAAAGGGAGTCCAGGGCTGAGGTCAGGGGTCAGCAGAAACCACTGGCCACTGGGGCCCAATCCCTGAGTAGCTCATACGTGATCAAGGGCGGGGTCAGGTGGGGCCTGTGTTCAGGTCCAGGGAGGGAACAGGGTCAATGTGAGCATCAAAGGGGAGCCCCCAGGGACAGGAGCCCCACTATCCAGATCCGCCAGACGTGGCTGCTGCAGGCTGAGCCTCCTGTCTGCCGCTCCTTGTGCAGGAGCTTTGCTGGCGCTCAATATTCTTCTTCTCCTTTTAAAACGAAGCTCCTAGGTTTCAATTATGCAAGACGCCTGTGTTCAGGAGATCAAAGCACACCCTGGTGACAATACTTGACAACACCGAGTTGTGTTCCTGAAATTTGCCACAAAGATAGACCTTAAATGAAATCTCTCTCTCTCTCTCTCTCTCTCTCTCTCTCTCTCTCTCTCTCTCTCTCACACACACACACACACACACACACACACAGAGAGGCAGAGGTGATGCCTGTGTGACGGAGCTCTACCGCTGTCACCCCTCCAGGCCCCACCTGACCCCACTGAGCAGCCTCCCTGGGTAACCGCTGCTACTTTAGCCAATTCCCCAGGGAAGTTTCCAGAAAGCCTTGTCCTGGTACAGTTTCCAGGGGACTTGGATATCAAGTGTACACCAGACACAGGTGGAGTTTTGTGTGTCAGTGAGCTCTCAAGAACCTGATGGACACTCAGGCTAGCTTTCCAATGCCACCAGAAAAGGTATCCATGGAAAAATGCACGACTGATCTTTGTCTCATTGACTCACAGACATTATTTTTTGTTTGTTTTTGTTTTTTTAATGGGTAAAGTACTAAGGCAGGGACAAAGTATTTTCTTCTGAGGTTAGGACTAGAGATCTGCCTGGCCGTCACCCGCCCACACCTTGCCTTTACTCCTGAGCCCCAGGGGCACCAGGGGGCAGGGTGGACAGAGCCGTGGGTCACTGTGGAATGGTGGGTAGAGGGACACCCAGCGACCACCGTCATCACCGATGCTCCCACAGCCTCCCCCAAGCTGGCAGGTGGCTTCCTACGCTAGGGAAAGAGGACAATGACGGAATCCAGCACACTCGTCCTTTGTCACAGAAGGAGGAGTGTGGTGTGGGGTAAACCAGCTCTGAAGAGTCAGAGGAGCGGGCACAGGATTTCATCAAGTCCACATGCACAGAGGCACATGACCATCTTCTCAGGTGTCCCTCTAGCTAAGGCAAAACAACCACGGATAGTGTAGCGCGGCCTGTTTGACAAACCTATGATTCATCATCCACTGGCTTGGGGACCCATTCTTCCCCTCACCTGTGACGGTCAGAAAGGGCAGTAAGATTCGCTGTCAGAAGTGCTCCTGGGCTGTCACCGTGTGACTGCAGGCCTCAGCAGTGGCTCCTTCTCCACCTGAGGACCCTCCACCCTGGGGCTGCTCGCGGGGCCTTGCTGTGGTGTCACCCTTGCATTTTTCTGGCTTACAAACTCCAGCTGATCTGCTGTGAGACCGTAAGGGGGAAAGAAATGAGGCCTTCCCGGTGCGAGCAGGGTGGCAGAGCACCACTCCACTCCGGGACTGCCGGGGAAATGCGCCGTGCCCGCGGCTCCAGGCCCCACTGAGCAGCCTCCCTGGGTAACCGCTGCTACTTTAGCCAATTCTCCAGGGAAGTTTCCAGAAAGCCTTGTCATGGTACAGTTTCCAATTTCGACTAAACCTCTCAGAGATTGAATATTGCTATTCTTACTGTGAGGAAAGATCCGATTTCCTTAGCAAAGACTAGAGAATATTATAAAATTTTCTTAAGCTTGGAGCACTTTAGTTTTTCTGCAAAAAAAAAAAAAAAAGATAAAATAAAATTAGTCTGTTATCTCATTCTGTCCTCAGGATAACTGGGTACCGTGTCAAGTGCAGGCTGTGTCTCCACTCGGGGGAAAGCAAGCAGACGGTGAAGTTTGCCTGGCCAGAGGGCTCAGGACCACACCTGACCCCTGACTCCCACACCCAGTGTTTTCTCCATTCACCATCATCAACAATCCGCTTGGCTCAAGACCATTTCAATCCAAGACAGCAGAAGGGGCCAGCAGACCACAGGATTAATTCCTCCCCACCTTCTCCTACCACTCTTGGTGGCGAGGCTGCTCACAGACAGAGCTGCCACCAGCCCTGTCCCCTCCACGTACCAAGTGAGTTCCCACTCCTGTCCCTTGCTTATGCTGTTGTCACCACTGGGGACATTATCTCTTTCCTGCACCCTTGAAAGTCCCACCCACATTTCAAAGCCAATTCCAGCCTCAGCTCCTCTGAAAATCTCCCTGGGCCTCCAGGGCCTCCAGGGCCTGAGGGATGGGCACTCTTGAGAGCTCCTGAGGCTGCCTGACGCCCGCTCTGCTCTCGGGTTACTTCCTGTCTTTGCAAGGATCTGGTGTCTGAGCACATGCTGTAAAAATCCTGGTCTCTTAAAACGCTGCGATTCCATGAGGGCAGGACCCACAACATCTTCCATAACCCACAGATAGGAACCATGGGAAATAAACTAAGTGCTCACCTGTGGGGCGCCAACAGCGCGTCCCCTAGCAGCCTGCACTGGGGCAGGGGAACTGAGCCTCGAGGGAAGCCTGGTGACGGAGGAAGGTGCACCTCTAGCCGGGGTCCCTTCAGCCTGCGCAAGGAGGACGTGACCCCTCCATGACCCCTTGCTGGTGAGAAGCAAGCAGCCAGAGGCTACCACTCCTCACTCACTCAACCTTCCCAGACGCTGCCGGGGACACTTCATGGGATCATTTTGATGGTTCCAATAACACCATGAAGCAGATAATTACAAAGACATCTTGACCAAAAGAAAACGGAGCACAGAGAGCCCAGCAAATGGGTGAACTCTGAGAACTGGCCATGTCCAGTGATGGAAGACATGGTGTGAAGGTTAGAATCCAGGATAGGACTGGAAATGAGAAGCGCACCCCTCACACACACACGTGACAGAATCCATCTTAAAGGACCAGCTCGTCACACGGACCTGCTCGAGCATTCAGCAAGCGGCGGCCGGTGCTCGGCAACTGCAAGAACGCTGGGAAACGAGGCCGTGCACTGGGCCCCATCCTGCTGCAGGGGACAGAGGCCGCTGGGGGCTAGTGCTGAGTCTTGCCTCTCCGGTGGGTCTGACTCCTTTCAATATTTGGCCTGGTGGGAAACATGACTTTCTGGAGGTGGGTCAACAGAACCAGATGCCCACCTTAGAATGCATCTGGACTCATCCAGTGTCATAAGTCACTATGTAAAACGCTTATCTACAAGATGAGGCAGCTGAGACTCAGAGAGGTAAAGCCATTTACCCTACATCACTCAGTAGCCATCCAGGCCCTGCAGTGGACTCCTCCTACCCTGGCAGACATGGATCACAAATGCACTGGGACCAGCCTCTCAACCCCATGACCAGGTGCACCCATACCTGAGTCACAAGGCTCCATGACAGAGACCCATGGAAAGGCGTGCTGGGTGCCTCCTGAGACCCGGCTCTCCAAAGCCACAGTGGAGAAAGGTGGTCACGGCCAGCACTTGTCTGGAAGCCCTCCCTCACTCCATGGTGACCCATCCTTGCCACGTGACCTCAAGCCAGGCTTTCTGTCCCTTCACTGCCTCTGTTATTGCGCATCTCCTGGGCACGTGTGGAAGATGTTTTTAGCATTGCTCAAGCTACAATGTGAGTTGAAGGATTCCTGGGACACTTCCCTCCTGGCCATTCTTCCTGTGGCTAAGCAGAAGTCAGACCCTGGGTTTTATTTATGCGGGGAGGGGACAACGATAGGTGGGATTTGTTTGAGTCAACTTTTCATCCCTGTGACCAAAAGACCTGACAAGAAAAATGTAGAAGAGGAAAAGTTTGTTTGGGTCACAGTTTCAGAGTCCAGGCCAAGGTCATCCTGCTCCATGGCTCTGGGCCCAAGGTGGGTACAGCATCATGGGAAGGGCCGGTGGAGGAAGGCAGCTCAGAACCTGCAGCCCAGGAAGCACAGAGAGCGCTAAAGGCACCCCCCAGGGACCCACCTCCTCCAGTCACACCCCATCTGCCTACAGTTACCACTCAGTGAGTCCCTTCAAGTGGATTAATCCACCTGATAGGTTACACCTCTCATAATCTAATCATCTCACCTCTGAACACTCTTGCACTGTCTTCCACATGAGTTTTGGGGGGACACCTCATATCCAAACCGTAACTGAAGTCTTGGTGGATTTTTGCTCAGGTACCTGCAGGCCTTTGTGGAATGGTGGGTGCAGGAGAGCCGGGCCATCAGGCCGGTTCTCCTCTCAGTCCCCACACTCCACTCCCACGTCTGCTCTGAAACATTGGTGCCTACTGTGCCTAGCATTGGTATTTTGGAAGAGCCTTCACAATAGATCCAATGAGTACTTAGAAATGCATGAGTTTTTGAGATAGATCTTTGCTGTGGATAATAGTCGGCCCTTTCCAGGAAACCTGGGGACAGGCGGCCCTATTTACACATGGCGATTGCCGGGAGCACCTCCTGTACATGGAGAAGGAGGGAATATTCCCTCATTGCTCTGCTCTGCGTGTGTGAGCTTGGCCCAGCTTCGTCGTGCCTGACCCTGGACAGGCAAGTGCCTTTTCAAACGACCCAGGAAGGGAAGCTGCGAAGGGGCCTGTAGGGCACCGTACTCGAGCTCATTAGCGCCTTGTGACCACCCACCTCAGCACCTTCTAGAGTCCCCTCCAGTGAGAGCTGGGGCAGAGGACTCGCTGAGGACAGAGCCACTATGGTAGAACACTCACAGATCATAGCTCCGTGTCCCCCAGGACAGACAGTTCTTGAAGTGAGAGTGCAGACATGGGGGTCCCTCCCCAGGGGACACAGTGCCTGTCACGCTGTCATACCACTAGGTGTGTGTTGAGTGAGCCCACAGACGCGGGGCTGGGACTGTGACGTGGAAGTTCTGCAGGCAGAAGAGAAGCCGAGGCCCGGGTTCCGCTGTATCTGTCCCCTAGGCCACAAATTATTAAAATTTTATTTTTTTAATGATTTAGTGGATTTTCTTTTTAAACTACAAGAGGAAACACATGCCACTTGTTGCAGCAAGATGAATCCACAGGTCACCCCAGGAATCGCAAAGGAAGAGAACTGCTTCTCCAGCCCCTCCGCTACTCAACGCCTGCCCGGGAATCAGCGCTAAAGCTCCAGAATACAGCCTTCTGTGCGGTTTTCTATGCTCAACAAAATGAACACAGCCACACAAACCGAGGCACATCGGACACTCACACACACACACTCAAAATACAGACTTTCAACTCACGTTCAACCAATGCCACCAACACAGTCCTCATAGCTGCCTGCCGTCCTGTAGGTGGACACACTAAGACGCGCTTGTTTTTCACGTATTCACGGTTGATGTGCCAGCTTCTCTGTCTGGTCGCCACCACACTCAAGGCTTCAGTAACATGCTCATCCACACAGTCTTACCCCGATGGTGCGACTTCCACAGGATAACTCCCCCAGGGCGCTCTTCTGTGTCCAGGTGCACGTGTCCTTCTCTTCAGTGGGTTCTGTCAAGTCATTTTCCAGGTCCACTGAGCGATCGGTACTCGTATCAGCGATGCAAGCAGAACGTCCCCCTCCCCATCTCTGACTGCACTAGATATTATCAACTCCTCAAGTTCACTGTTGAGATTCTATAGGTTTCATTGTGACTTTTAGAAAGAACACTTTTTGTGATGTGCAGACAAAGGTCTCTGTCTCTGCTTGGGTGGAATCAGTCTTCGAGGAGACAAGCCGTGGACACTCGGGGTTGAACACCAGCTCTTCCTGCGTGGCAGCTTGGGGTCAGAACAGCAGAGTCCTTGCCCCCCCACCCCGAGCTGGACCAGGCCTTGCCTGGAGGGGGAAGGCAGGCCAGGCCCCTACACTGACTGACCCCTTCTGACTACTTCCTGGGTGGACTGACTCAGAGGCCCATCAGTGTGTGCCACTGTGACAAAAGACCAGAGACGAGGAGGCTTAAACAGCAGATACGGGTCTCTCACAGTCCTGGGAGCCTGCAGCCCAGGTGTCAGCTGGACTCAAGTGTCTTCTCCTCTTTCTTTGAACAGTGATATGTAATTTTCCTTGTAAAGGTCTTTTACCTCCTTGGTTAGATTTATTCCTAACTATTTTCTTTTCCTTTGAGGTTATTATGAATAGGATCGATTTATTTCTGATGCATTAAATACTGACCTTTGTGTGTTGATTTTATATCCTGCCATTTTGCTAAATTAATCAGATATAGAAGTCTCACAAAACCCAATTCAAATTGTACTACAAAGCCAGGATATCAAAACAGCATCAAACATAGACCAATCGTACAGAATAGAAGACACAGAGACAAACCCACCCAGATACAATGATCTGATTCATGACCAAAGGGCCCAAAACATATATCAGAGAAGACATCCTCTTTAGAAAACTTCGGGGAAGCCTTAAGTAGATAGTCAAACTAAATCCATATCTCTTGCCCTGTACAAAAGTCAACTCCAAATGGATCAAAGTCCTGGGTATAAAACCAGAAACTTTGCAACTGCTAGAAGAAACCATAGGATCAACACTCCAACATACAGGCACAAAGACTTTCTGAATAGTTCGTCTATAGCTAAGGAAATAATTCCAAGGATTGATACATGGGATGGCATCAGACTGAAAAGCCTCTGCACAGCAAAAGAAAATAGAGTGTGAAGAGAGAACCTCCAGAATGGGAGAAAATCTTTTCTAGTTTTCTTGCAGCAGAGGATTAGTACCCAGAATATATAAAGAACTAAAATATCAACATCAAAGAAGCAAGTACCCATTCAATAAATGGGCAAATGAACTAAACAGACACTTCTTAAAAGAAGAAATACAAATGGCCCACAATTATCTAAAATAATGTTCAAGACCTTTAGCTATTAGGAGAATGCATATCAAAATCATTCTGAGATTCCTTCTCACTCACAATGACAATCACCAAGAGATCAATTAACAATAAACGCTAGTAAGTAGGTGGGGGAAAGCAACACTTTACACTGTTGGTAGAAATGTACATTTCTACAGTTGCCATGGAAATCAGTATAGAGGTCCTTCAAAATACTAAAAACATAGCTACCATATTATCCAGCTATTCCACTTCTCTGTATTTAACCAAAATAATTAAAGACAGCATGCTTTACAGATGCATGTAAATCCTTGTTTATTGCAGCACAATTCACAATAGCCAAGTTATCAAATCAGAGGAATGGATAAAGAAAATGTGGTGTACATATACACATACATTCAGCTATGAAGAAGAACAAAATTAAGTTACTTGCAGGGAAATGGATGAAACTGGAGAACACTATGCTGAGTGAAATAATAAGCCAGGCTTGGAACCAAGTGTCATATGTTTTGTCTCATATGTGGAAACTAGAGGGTGATAAAGAAAACAAGGGGGTCCTATGAAAGTAGGAAGACCATTGGGTAGAGTAAGAGGATCAGAGATTCAGAGATCCCTCCGTCAGGGTTTTTTTTAAAAAAACATGTCTCATGTCTCGACTTTAAATACGGTTAGGAGCTAAGGGAGACCGGCACCTTTAAGGGCACACTCCCACACTCACAAGGGAGAAAGCACTGCCCCTTTTATAAGACTGTTAACACTTTTAAAGTTGTTCTTTCTTTTTGTGTCAGCGAAAAGTTTTTGGAGAAACTTACAGGAACCAACCACGGTCACCAAGTCGCTCCAACTCTACTTTTAGCGACCCAGAGTGAACTCGGCTCCTTATAATACTGAATTGAGTGTGCCCAGAAGCATGTGTATGAACCCAGGGTCTTAAACTGACCATGCGCGGGTGTGCGCCCGCCCCACCTGAGCGTTCCTCTAGGGCTGTGCACGAGCTCCCCCAAACAATCCCTGAGCTTCCTTTGTTTGGAGAGGGGCTGGGTTTGAAAATAACCCACCGTTCCCCTTACCTGCTGCAGGTAATAACCTTTCTCTGCCCTTTAGCTCTTGGTTGTGCTTTTTGGCTGTGTGAGTATAATGGGGCTCAGGATAGCCCCAGTTTGTGTCCCCATCCCCACCCCCTAGGAAGAGTAACAAGGAAAGAGGAATCAATTCAAATATTCACTCTAGAGAACTTAACTGGGTATAGCCCTTTAACAATTCCAGCATCCAGTTACAGTGTCATCACCCTGGAGATCCGATCTCAGCTCAGGAATTCAGGAGGGGATAGGAACATTCAGACCACAGCCCTCAGGGTGTCTCAGTAAGTGCTCAGTGTACACTAAGTTGCTTAAGAACAAGTAACAAATTTCAGCAGTGAGCACCTTGGCAATATAATGTAATATCGTGCACGTGACAATGCCCACGTGGCACGGTAACCATGGCAGGATGATGCCTGATCACATCATCTCTCTCCCATGAGTACCTAGTAAATAAATACCAATTAAAAATTCAACGAGTAGACAAGAAAGGGGGTGGGACCACATGTACAACGGAAAACCGGAACGTGGTGCCCACATACAAGGGGAGCAACCCAAAACAAAGTGTATAATTGGCTCAGGATAGCCTCGCCTTGTGTCCCCATCCCCACCCCCTAGGAGGAGTGACAAGGAAAGAGGAGTCAATACAAATATCTGCCCTAGAGAATTTAACTGGGTATAGCCCTTTAAAAATTCCAGAGGAAAATTAACAGGAGAAGAGAGGGACTCTCCAGACACGCCACTTGACAGAACTCTATTTTTTTCATTGTGGTAAAAGCCACTTGACATTAAGTTGACCATCATGATGCTCGAAGCATACGGCTGAGAGTGTTGAGTGTATTCAGTGCCATGCACCAAATCCCTGTCTTTTCTATCTTGCACATCTGAAACTCTGTGCCCAAGAAGCCTGGTTTCCAGCCACACCGGCCCTTCTCTGCCTCCTTTCTGCTTTCCATTTATATGACTCTGATAGATTCTTCGCGGGAGTAGACCATGCAGGACTCGTTCTGTGTGGCTGTCTCGGTCCTCTTAGCGTAATCCCCTCACAAGGAATCTAAGTTGCAACCAGTGACGGGATTTCTTTCTTTTTGAAGTCTGCACAATATTCCATTATAAGTGTATTCCAAATTTTCTTTATTCATTCTTCTGCCCACAAGCATTTTGGTGGCTTCTACCTGGATTATATAAAAATTCTATTTTCAGCTTTTTGAGGAACGTCTATACCGTTTTCTTTAGTGGTGGCTTCATGCTACACTCCCACCAACAAGGCACAGGTGTTCCGATTTCTCAGTACCCTCACCAATGCTAACTACTTTCCTTTTTTTGCTAGTGTCCATTCTAATGTGTGTGCAGTGGTGTTGTGGGTTTGTTTCACATCGTTCTTGTGAATGGGGATGTTGAACATCTTTTTCATATGCTTATTGACCATTGTGTATATTTCTTTTGAAAAATATCTGTTCGAGTTCTTGGCCTATTTTTTATTCAGGTTATTTGCAGTTTGGGGGTTGTTGAGTTGTAAAAACCCCCTCATATGCCTTGGATATTAGCCCTTATGGATTTATAATTTGCACATGTGTCTCCCCCATGCCTGTTCACTCTCGTGGTGATGTGCAGACGTTCATAGATGACATGGTCCCTCTCGTCTGTGTGATTTCCCTGCCAGTGCATTCAGTGTCACGTCCAGGAAACCTTTGCCAAGCCCAATGTTACCCTATCATTTTTTTCTAGGGCATTTATTGTTTTAGGACTTATGCTTAGGCCTTTAGTCTACTTTGAGTTAATTTTTATATGTGGCATATACAGAGCTACATTGTTGTGTGTTTAAGTACCCATTTTCCCCAATGCCATTTGTTGAAGAGACTGTCCTCTTCCACGGGTGGCCTTTGCATCCTTGCTGATGGTTATCTGGCTGGACATGCAGGGGTTTATTTCTGGGCTATTCCATTAGTTGATGCATCTGTCTTTAAACTACACCATCTTGTTTACCTCTGCTTTGCAGTAAATTTTGAAGTAATGAATTGTGAAGCCTTTGATTTTCTTCTACTTTTTCAAGATTTTCATGGCTATTTGAGGCCCCTTGAAATTCCATGTGAATTTTTTCTAGAACGAGAAAAAATATTGGGAAATTAATAGGGACTATATTAAATTCATAGATTGTTTTGAGTGTTATGGGTTTTGTAATAATATTTAGTCTTCTAATCTATAAGCATGAAACATCTTACTATTTATTTGTATCTTTTAAATTTTCTTTTAACAAGGTTTTGTAGCTTTTATTGTTCAAGTCTTGGTTAAGTTTATTCCTAAATTCTGTTTGATATCACATTAAATGGGATTGTTCTCTTACAAAGTTACTTTTTATATTGGTCATTGTTATATTATTAAAAGGCAAGTGATTTTTGTATCATGAAACTTTGCTAAAATCACCATTTAGTTTTAAGTTTGTGTGTGTGTGTGTGTGTGTATGCACATGCATGCTTGTGCATGCCTGTGTGTACTAGTGCTCTTTAGGGATACATGCGTGTCCACAGAGGCAAGGTACACAGATGGCTAACTTAAATGCTTGATTCATAGGAATGTGGCTCCAAGAAGCCAATGAACTGCATCTTGAGGACTCCCTGCCTGGGGACTGTGGAGGAAGCAGAAGGTCTACATTGGCACTAGTTTTCCATTAGTCAAGAAATCTCCCCTGGTGTTAGACTCCTCTCCACTTTTGAAACGTGTGTGCTGCACAGAAATCCCCAGGGAAGCCAGAGTGGGGGAGGAATGCACAGAACTGCAGGTTATAAAAGAGGTCTGAGCCAAGGCAAAGTGGCAGCAGGACAGGTAAGGACAAAATATCTGAGCACCGCGGAAGAGTTGTATGATTTTCTTATATTCTCCGGCTTTGAATAAATTCATAGAAACTAGGTTTTTAAAGGGGTAATTATCAGAATCTGAATTCTTCCTTAGTTTTTCCTCTCTGATAAAATCAAGGATTAGTAAGTGTAATACTTTTTAAATTAAAAATTTATGGTCTGAATCTGTGCTTAGATGTTTTCTCTCTTCCTCATTTTCTTTTATTTATGTATCCTTGTAGAGAAATAATATTTATTAAATAAAAGCATTATTATTTTTGAAGACTATAGGTGATTACTTCCTTTATACTTTTCTGAATTGCCAGTCTGTTTCACAGTCACCATGTGTCATTTTTATAAGTGTGATAAAGTTGTCATTCAAATAACTGGCTCCATGGTCTCTGATGTCACTATAAATTAGAATTTGCTAAATTCTTGTCCAACAAGTACCTTCACCCAGATCAAGAGAAACTAGTTTCATATCTACAATAGGCAGCGTTGCAAGCAGTTTACAAAAAATCTAGCAGCGTGCCCAGAATCAAGGCCATGTTTGCATTCAGTCTGCTGGAAACATTGAAAATTGGAAATTCCTATTAAATGAATCAAGTGAATGTCATTCACTTACAGATGAGCAAACTTACGTGTTGGAGTGGTTCTCTCCCTCCTCGCTGTGGCATGGCTCATTAGTGACATAACTAGAGCAACGATTAACTCATCCCATTTCTGGATTGATCTCAGCGGAAGGCAGAATTTTACCTAAAACATGGGTGAAGTACTTCAAGCACGCCCCATCACGTAGGACAAAGAAGAACGTGATACAATGACAGAAGGATCGATTCCCGAGCAAGGATGACACCTTGCTGCTGAGTACACAGGTGATGATACCAGGGGAGGAAGAGAACCAACGCTGTGCCGCCGGAGACCCCAGACCCACTCTGAGCACAGTGGGAGCAGGTGGACAGGAATCAATAAGGAACCCAGCACTGCAAACGGTCCTCGGAGATGTCCTCGGAGCATGCCATCCCACAGCAGTGACCCCTTCTTCCCAAGGGCGCAAGACGCATTCTCCAGGACGGATCACGTGCCAGGCCACTAAATAAGTCTGAGCAGCTTTGAAAACATTGAAATCATCTCAGGTGTCTTCCCCAACCACAGCAGGAGGAGGCTGAAACCAGCCACCGGAGGAAATGGGAAATGCACGCCTTCGAGGGAGCTAAACCACATGTTCTTAGACAGCCAGGAAATCAGAGGAGGACCAGGAACGCCCGAGACGGATGACATGAAAACACAAAATACAGAAACGTGCAGATGTGGCACAAGCAGTGCCCAGAGGCAGGTTTTCGCAGAGCGCCTACGTTTTAGAAAGAAGACAGACCGCAGGTACGCAACCCAAGCTCAAGGTACAACCCAAGAAGAAACTGAGCCCAAAGTCAGCCTTTGTGACTTCAGGACGTCCGTCAGCCCGTGGGTGCCCCTGGGTTTCCTGGCTTCTTGGCCTTGCTCCCTCCTCCTGAGGGATGGCCTCTCCTCGGCACCAGGACAACCACTACCACCGACCAGTGCTCTGACCTCCCTTTCTGCTCGTTTCTGTCTTTGTTCAGGACTCTGTTGCTATCCTTATCACCCACAGAAGTAGGGTGCTCCCTCCTAGGAGGGAGTGGGTTGCCCAAGGTCAGAGGTGGCAGGGGCTGGTCACATGACACATGGGCCTGCTCTGCTCGACAGTCTCCACCTCTCACCTCCTGCCTTTGCTGCTGTGCCCCGTCCTACTGTAGCAAACAAAGTCAGAATGAGCAACCGTGTTCAGCTTCCAATTTAATAAAATATTTAATATTTGGTTTGTTTTTATTTTTAATTTCTGTCTTTTAAAGGGTATGTTTAATAAACGGTGATTTACAAACATACTCTAAAAGAGGATAATTGATTTTATCATGTTTATTTAAAAAGCAGCACATTCAAATGCAAATTAAAATGCCTTACAGCTACAGACCTCACAAAGGAAGAACAGTTCCAAGAATTAAAATATTAATTTCTTATTTTAGGAGCGTTGTCTGAGGCTGCTCCCAACCCTCACTGGCCACCAAGACAGAGAAGGCTTTCTCCCCTAAGAGCCTCCTTCAAAGTCACGGAAAGCCTTCCCCTCAGCACGTGTCCAGGAGGCAGGCCCTTCCCTTCGCCGCCCAGGCTGGCCTTTTTGCTTGGTCCAGGCCACTGGTTCTCATTTCAGCAAAAACAGACAAAATGCTTTCTGACATCAAAATGCTTCACAGTCAGGCTTGGGGGGGACGGGGAGGGGAGTGCCCAGCCACTGTCCGTAGCAGGGCCGGCTGCACCCCAGGCCTTCCAGACAGTGAGGAACAGGGGCTGCTCCCCTCCCAGCACTCACATTCTAGTGCGGAAACAGACGCAAAAGTGTGAGCAAAGAGTTGTGTGTAACAGTGTCAGGGAGAGAGTGTTGCTGAGACAGAGGGGGAAAGGCGACGGAGAGTGCAGGCATGGTGGGCATGAGCGGGGGTGGGCATGAGCGGTGGGCATGAGCGGGGAGCTCTGGTTTTCGGTGTTTCTAGAAAGGCTCACCTTGGTTGAAGTGGACAAATCAAGGTTGGAGGAGTGCTGAGAACACAGATTCGCACCAGGGGAGTGCCCCATGGAGAATTGTGGGTCTTACCATGGCCTTTACTTTACAAAACAGAGCTGAGGCTCCCCAAGAGTCCAGGGCAGGAAGGGGCAGGAAGGGGCTTCCTGGCAGCAGAGCTCCTGTGGCTACTCCACCTCCTGGGCCTCACCACAGTTAACAGTGCTCTCATCAGCAACTCCGTAAGACAGCAGCCGGCTCATATTTGGTGTAGGACAAAAAACATTTGAAAAAAAGATGGTAGAACTCCTGCATCTTAACCTTGGGATCAGATATGTTTTTTGACATTTTAGAATTTCATTGGATTTCTTGAGGTTCAGAAAATGAGACTCCAAAATATGCTGCCTTAGACTTCAGACTGAGAGCCCTGGGGAGCAGCAAATGGCTTTCTCCGAAGTTCTTTTTTTGACCTAAAAATTGGATCCACCAAAGAGGAACACAATTTCCTTTAAATTTTCTTACTGAAACATCCTTAACCAAGGAAGATTAAACTCAAATCACAAAAAAAAAAAAAAAAGAGAGAGAGAGGCTGAAAATCAAACACCTTACCCAGAGCCCACAAGAACTCTCCCAGGTCATTGTTCCCTGGGCACACATCCATTTCCCTAAAACCCACTCGCTACCCTCTGAAATCACCTGCAGCAACCTCCAGTTTCATCCTATGAAGAATGTTGGCAGAGTCCTGGGATGGAGGGAACTGACTTTGGGGACCCCCATAAACCAGGTCTAGCTACTCTTCCCAAAAAGCAAATGGAAAAATGTGATGATGCAAAGCAGGAAAGGAGTTTTATCCAGTACCGCCAGGCTGGGGGACAAGGAGACGCACATGTCAGCCCGCCTTCACTTCTGCTTAAATAGGGCAGGGAACAAAAGCAAGGGCTAGAAGTACACAGGGCTCCACCTGGGGTCTGCTTGACCATTACCAGCAGCTACAAAGTTGCTTTGCCTGAGGAAGGGTGGCTATTAATCTGGTCCCAGGAGGTTCATCCACCAGACCTGTTGCTCCTGGAATCCAAGGAGACCTAGTCGGAAGGCAAGATGGGTTAGGCTTCAGTTCTAGGGCGATGCCTGGGGACTTCTAGGCATGGTTACAGAGGTCTGCAACAGGCTGATGTCAAAGTGGACAGCTGACAGTCTGTTGGTGAGAAGGTCCCCGCAAACCTCAGAAATGCCTTTGTTACTCCTATCTGTGTGCATCCTGGAGGGAGATGAGAGAGTTAGGTGAACTTAGGGCTAGTCAAACTTGTACCTCCAGATTTAAACTGATGCTCCCTAAATGATCACGGAGTCTACGTGCAGAGTGGAGCAGAAATTTGGCCCAAAGTCTAAGGTGGCAAAGGAGACAGGTAAGAAATGAAGGCAGAGATGCCAAGCTTTTCATCCTGCTTTCAGCCACCTGTCAATCTCTGCAGCATGCTCAGAGCCAGGGGTTTTTAGCAAAAGCAGCCTCTAAGTCCCAATTACAAGAGAACATTTAAGCTTCAACAATCTGGCTCCTCTTTGGAGTGTGGCTCCTGTGCATATACATGTCAACAAATTTATACGCCTTTTGTGCTGTTAATCCGTCTATTGTGGGTTCTTTCTAGCAGTCCCAGAAGCAAACCTTCAGAGGGAAAGTTTGAACTTCCCTGCAGATTGCTCCAAGGTTTCAACAGGCCAGTCAAGGACTCATCTATAGTCTCTTGCAGAAGCAACTAAGAAGTGAAAAAAAAAATTAAAAAACCTCCGAGATTTGTGTGCACCTCCACAAATCATCCATCACAGAAGGGTTCAAGTCTCAGACACCTAACACTCTCACAGGGAGCTGCTGGTCCGGGGAGCTCCCTGGGAAAGAGCTTCCCATTGTCCCCCATCCCAGTCTCACATCTCCTGGTGCACATTTCCTCCTGCAGTGCACAGGAAGACCTCTTAAGGAGTGGAGAAAATGCCCAGGTAAAGGTAGTTGTCACCTTAAAATGTAGGCATAAAATTTGAAAATATTAATTTGAAGATAACATTATCAATTTTCAAAAAATTCTTAATTTGGGCTGGGGATGTGGCTCAAGCAGTAGCACGCTCACCTGCCTTGCGCGGGGCGCTGGGTTCGACCCTTAGCACCACATAAAAATAAAAATAAAGATGTTGTGTCTACCAAAAACTAAAAAATAAATATTAAAAAATTCTCTCTCTCTCCTCTCTCTTTAAAAAAATTCTTAATTTTAAATAATTTCAAATGTATAGATTTTGAAACTCGTCTCCAATGTTTCATGTTGTGTTTCTACTATATGTGCTGGTCAGCTGTGGGAGTCAGCTTTTGTGTTGCTGTGACCACAGACCTGACAAGGACAATTTAGAGGAATGAAAGTTTATTTGGGCTCATGGGTCGGAGGTCCAGTCGATGGTCAGTCAACTCCCTAGCGCTGGGTCCAAGAGCAGCAGAACACCGTGATGGAAGGCATGGTGGAGGAAAGCTGCTCGGGACATGGAGGAAGGGGTGGAGGACCCTCTCATCATGGACAAATGTAAACCACAAGGGCGCACCCCACACCCTGCCTCCCTACAGTCACCACAGGGTTAATCCACATCCATGGATTAATCCACTAATTAGGTTACACCTCTCGTCATCTAATCATTCCCCTCTGAAAATTCTTGTGTTGTCTCACACATGAGCTTTTAGGGGACATCTGTATCTAGAATATAACATCAGCTTTCTGTGGTGGTGACAAAAAACCTGAGAAAATCAGCTCAGGGGAGGGAAGACTCAGTCTCAGGTGACATGGCTGACCGGCTCCCCGGTTCCCTCGCTGTGGGCCTGTGGTGAGGGTCATGGCAGAGGGGTGGGGCCAAGCAGAGCTGCTCACCACCTACCTCAGGGCTCTGGAAGCAGAGGGTGAGGGAGAGGGGAGACAGAGGGAGAAATGGGCTTCCAGGACACACCCCCAGTGGGCTGCTTCCTCCAACTGCCCGGCCTCCTTCAGTTCCCACCTCTCCCAGTGGCACCCCAAGGGAACAAGAGCCTCTGGCCTTTGCCGAGGCCAGCCATGACCCTGCAGCTTCCATACTGAACCACGTGGTGGGGAGCTGGTGTACCGGTGGGAGCTCCCGAAGCTGACCAGTGGATTGCACTGTGCCTTAAATTAAATTTAATTTAAAATTTCTAGGACTAATTAAGAAAAAGTTTAGGAAAATTTGCAACAGCTGGCGACTTGCATTTTCTCTGACAATCCTCTCTTATGCTGCTGTCTGTGGTGACTACGTGCAATTTTAAGTTGTGTTAAATTTAGTCAGTTGAATCGTTACAATTTATGTCCCTGAAAATAAACCACAATAATTATGTCAACAAAAAATGCCATTTTTCCTCTATTGCACTGTCCTGTGAGACATGATAATTTCCAGTTAGAACGAGGCTTTGTGGGTGCTGCTACACTCCCACTGTTCAACACCAAAGGCACCTGCCAAGTTCCATCTGGGGGCCCGAGTAGGTGGACTTTCTGGTTCGGAGAGCACTGCGGTTGACTCAGCCTTCAGAAGAGATTCGTCTCCAGGGTTTGAATCTCCTGTGCTGTACATAAGAGCCAACATCCTAGACCTTCTCAGACATTGGAGTCACTGTCTGAAACACAAGCCCTCATGCTATTGGATGAGTGTCCCCAAAGGACGATAGGTCAAAGGCTTGGTCCCAGGGTGTTCTGTGGCTGGATGGTGGAGCACCACCCACGTGGAGCTTACAGGGAGCTCCTTGGTCTCTAAGGGTGTGGCCTCGGAGAGGAGTGTGGGACCCTGGTCTCTTCCTTCCCCTCTGCTTCCTGGCTGGCAAAGTGAGCTGTCACCCCCCGCACACACACACACACACACACACACACACACACACACACACACACACATACTCCCACCATGATGTGTGGCCTCGCCAAAGGATCAAAGCCTAGGACCACCTGATCTTGGATTGGAACCAAAATAACCTTGTTATTTAATTACACCATTTATTTTGTCATAGTAACAGGAAACTGACTAGTACACAGCAGTCGCTCTAGAAGGTGAGGATCATGCTGAATAAATGAATGAAAGCAAGGCACACAGCCTGGAACTTGGTGGTGCCAGCTCATTTGCTTTGTGTAAATGCCTGCCTCCCCTTCATTGCCATATGAAGTGCTTTTCTATTACGAAGGCAATTCCATTTTAGAGGAAGAAAGCTCTGGCTAGACAGCCACTCAGCCAAGCTTTTGTGCTCCCCTTCCTTTCTGGGTGTCCATTATTCCCAGCCTGGAGCTGCCCCACCTTCGAGGATCAAGGGCGGAGTCAGCTGAATCTGGAGGCTGTGGCCAATCTCTTAGCAGCCACACCCTCGGGAGCACCCTAGAAACAAACCAGACCCAGGAGTAGATGTGGGCTCCTAGGGGAGGTGACCAGGGTGGGCAAGGGCTGGAAGAGGAAGCTGGCCACGCCTGAGAAGAGGCCTCTGAGAGGTAATGGGCTCCTCGTAGTGTGCAGGTGTGTATGGGGGGCGGGGAGAGACAGAGAGAGAGAGAAGTATAAAGGAGTGCACTTTCCACTCTACCTGAAAATAGAGCTTTGGATAGGAGAACTTCAGTAACAGAAGCCATAGAACCTTCCACCCGGCAGCTGAACGCTCTGCAGGAAGCCTCCCTACCTACCGCAGGGCAGGTGGCTCCCAGTCAGCGCATCAGGCCCTGCTGACCCGGAGGTGCTCGCTTACCGAGTGGACCTCCACTCGCCCTTGACCAGCCGCCCCCCTCCACCTGGGCACCTGAGTGAAGTCCTTTGTCCAGTGAGCTGAAAGTCACAGCGGGGTTTTCCAGGCTCCTCTTCTTCACTTGGCTCAGATCTTTCCTCTTAAGAAAAGAGCCCGGAAAGAAACGAAAAATGCCCAGTGTCCCTGCCTTGAACAAGCCTGCCCTCGAAGGAAACACTGTGTTAGGCAGACTGGGCCAAGGAATTAAGAAAATGGTTTCTTTTCTAAGTTTTGCAGGAATATGATTAGTCATCAGACCGCTTCTTGGGAGTGCTGGGGTTAGTGTCTTTGCTCAGAGGATTTGGGTTGAAGTCGACCGTTTCACTTGCAGGAGCAGCTTCGGGGATGGATGGGCAGCCCCTTTCCTTGCTCTTGGGTTTGATCAACTAAGGTGACTCACCTGCCATCAGGGAGCTCTGCCTGGAGGATGACAGATCACAAATCAGAAAACGCAGGGAGCTGGTTTGGGGAGTGGGCTTCCTCCACCAGGCCCTTCCGACATGATGTCCTGCCCCACCTCAGGCCCAGAGCAGTACCATCAGCCCACCTTGGGATGAATCTGCACCGTGAGTTCCACACAAACTTTTCCTCCTCTAAGTTGTTCTTGTCTGGTATTTTGGTCACAGCAATGAAAAGCTGACTAATGCACTCCCCTAGTTTTCAAATTCTATAATGGCTTCCTCTCTTCTCCAGGCCTGGTCCTGCAACCTGCCAGAGAACCCAGGCTGGTGATGACAGGTGAGGCCGGGCTGGGGACAGCAGCTCCCTGCGGTTCACGTGTGCATAGCCCTGCAGAGTGTCTGGCGCACCCCAAGTAGAAGAGCCCCTTCCCCGCATGCGTGCTGCAGCCGGTGCCCAGGGATCCCCAGCTTTTCCCTGAGGATGGCAAATGTCCTGGGGTTTGGTGGCTTTGTCCTGGTGCAATGGCAAGCTGTCAGGTCACTCAAGGTAGTTTCCCCCAGTGTAGAGTTTTGGTCAGGAAAGCACGTCTGTGAGAAAGTGCCTTGCTGGTCTGCGTGCATCTCCAGAGATGTCACTAGCTCCTGGTTGATGTGGGATCCGTCTCAGGGCCCACTGGCCACCCCGTCAGCCACGGCAGGCTCCCCTCCTTGCCGCGGCTCCTGCTCCCTCCGTCAGAGCAGCTGCGGTGTCCTGGGTCTTCTCAGAAATGGTTGTTTCTGAGTCTCCCACGTCACCTGGACCCCTTGTGAGCAGGACCGTGCCCTCACTTACATTTCTGTCCCTAACTTCCAGAAGAGCATCTGGTACATCTTTGGTCCCCATCTAGTCTCATGGGGACCAAAGAAATAGTTTTCTATTTCAAACAGATTGACTTGGATAGTGGCTATTAAAAGAATATTTTTAAAGCACTCAAAAGTATATGCAAAAATTGCACTAGAAATAAATTGCATAAAGTACTAATAAATAAGCTAAAAATACCAAATGCCCCGATGATGTGCAGTTTACCCACTTGTAAGAAGATCTCCTGTGTTTTTGAATTAGTCTCCTTTGATATCTCATAAAGGTAGCAATTTTAGGTGTGAAATTCCGGATTATTAGAAAGCTCACAGACAGACACTAAAGTCACTTTAAAATTTCCCAAACAGGCCCTGGAATACGTGAAACCTACAGGAAGTGACGATATCAGGAAAAGCATGATGCCCAGCAGCCTGGGCAGGGCAGGCGTGACACCTGAGGCAGGTGCCATGCTCTCTCCCAAGGCAGCCTGTTTGGGGAGGGTAAGCTCAGGGAGGAGGGTCACCAAGAAATAGCTCCAGAGGTGATGCGTGTGTGCTACCTGAACAATGCAGTGTCCCCTCCTGTGACAGGGAGGGGACAGGGACAGGGGCAGGTTGGTGCTCACCTGAGGCAGGAGTGATGCTCACCTGCAGCAGGAGTGATGCTCTCTCCTGAGGCAGGTATAATGCTCACCTGAGATAGGTGTGGTGCTCTTTCCTGAGGCAGGTGTGGTGCTCTTTCCTGAGGCAGGTGTGGTGCTCTCTCCTGAGGCAGGTGTGGTGCTCTCTCCTGAGGCAAGTGTGGTGCTCTCTCCTGAGGCAGGTGTGGTGCTCTCTCCTGAGGCAGGTGTGGTGCTCTCTCCTGAGGCAGGTGTGGTGCTCTCTCCTGAGGCAGGTGTGGTGCTCTCTCCTGAGGCAGGTGTGGTGCTCTCTCCTGAGGCAGGTGTGGTGCTCTCTCCTGAGGCAGGTGTGGTGCTCTCTCCTGAGGCAGGTGTGGTGCTCTCTCCTGAGGCAGGTGTGGTGCTCTCTCCTGAGGCAGGTGTGGTGCTCTCTCCTGAGGCAGGTGTGGTGCTCTCTCCTGAGGCAGGTGTGGTGCTCTCTCCTGAGGCAGGTGTGGTGCTCTCTCCTGAGGCAGGTGTGGTGCTCTCTCCTGAGGCAGGTGGGATGCTCTCTCCTGAGGCAGGTGGGATGCTCTCTCCTGAGGCAGGTGGGATGCTCTCTCCTGAGGCAGGTGTGGTGCTCTCTCCTGAGGCAGGTGTGGTGCTCTCTCCTGAGGCAGGTGGGATGCTCTCTCCTGAGGCAGGTGTGGTGCTCTCTCCTGAGGCAGGTGTGGTGCTCTCTCCTGAGGCAGGTGTGGTGCTCTCTCCTGAGGCAGGTGTGGTGCTCTCTCCTGAGGCAGGTGTGGTGCTCTCTCCTGAGGCAGGTGGGATGCTGTCTCCTGAGGCAGGTGTGGTGCTCTCTCCTGAGGCAGGTGTGGTGCTCTCTCCTGAGGCAGGTGTGGTGCTCTCTCCTGAGGCAGGTGTGATGCTCTCTCCTGAGGCAGGTGTGGTGCTCTCTCCTGAGGCAGGTGTGGTGCTCTCTCCTGAGGCAGGTGGGATGCTGTCTCCTGAGGCAGGTGGGATGCTGTCTCCTGAGGCAGGTGTGGTGCTCTCTCCTGAGGCAGGTGTGGTGCTTTCTCCTGAGGCAGGTGGGATGCTGTCTCCTGAGGCAGGTGTGATGCTCTCTCCTGAGGCAGGTGTGATGCTCTCTCCTGAGGCAGGTGTGGTGCTCTCTCCTGAGGCAAGTGTGGTGCTCTCTCCTGAGGCAGGTGTGATGCTCTCTCCTGAGGCAGGTGGGATGCTGTCTCCTGAGGCAGGTGTGGTGCTCTCTCCTGAGGCAGGTGTGGTGCTCTCTTTTGATGCAGGTGTGGTGCTCACCTCATTAACTGCACTTGCTGTGGTCTGAATAAGATGCACACGAAGAGACTCTGCAGACTTCAGACCAAGGGTTTGCTAAATATTCATGACTTCCTAGAGACCCATCACTCAACAGGCATGAAGTGTCTCATGTGGATAAAACATTGGGGGGGTGAGATGTCCCTGGTGCTGGGCATGGGTCACCACCGTTGGCGTGTAATGACTATACATAACTTCAGTCAGAGCATAACTAAAGCCAGCTTCTGTCTGCTGTAATGAAAGGCCTTGGAGAGGTGGAAGAGGGAGTGGAGAAGGGAGAGCTTCATGGAGAGGTGGCGCTGGAGTGGAGTCCTGAGCCGAGCAGCCCTGGAAGAGGAAGAGAGTGGGGTGCCTGGGAGCCCCGGGGAAGCAGCCGGGTGAAGCCGAGGGTGGGCCGTGAATCAGACTGACCAGGGTGCTGGGCTGGAGGACCTGAGAGTTAAAAAGGCTTCATCCTGCAGACCCAGGAAGCAAGGCCCTGCTGCAGGGTTTAAGGGGAGAAGGTGCTAAGGGAAGAGCTGCTGGAGAGGTCTAACGTGGAAGCAGAAGACGTGGATGCCAGAACGTCAGTCCTGGTTACACCTGTGTCTGGACGGGTCACTGTGGCTCAAGGCTCAACCTCACTGGTTCAGGCAGCTTCCTCCATACTTCTGTGGATATCACCTCTAAGAGGTCCACTCAGACCACCTGCTCAGAAGGGAAGAGTTGCCAGTCCTTCCAGGAGTGCTAGTGCTGGGAATCCTGCACACTGCTGGTCATAACAGTAGCACTTCCCACTGACTAAGCCTGTTTGGGGAGGGTAAGCTCAGGGAGGAGGGTCACCAGGAAATAGCTCGGCAGGTGATAAGTTTATGCTACCTGAACAACACTGTCTCCCTTCCTGTGATAGTCTCCTTGGAAACATGGTTCTTATTCCAACCCATTGATCTATAAAGACATTTTCCCAGGGGCCTGGGACATCCCCAGGTTTCTGAGCACAGATCTAAATGTTAATGCCCAGGGAGACAGCACCCACAGACCTGGCACCGAACATCACCTAGGGACCTCATGGCCCTCCTAGCAGATGAGAGGATTCTACTGCCTTTAGGACCAGAGCAGGGTCAGCGGCACCAATGGCTGCAGGTCTCATCCCCAGGGGCAGCAGGAGAGTTGGTCTCACAGGGACTCCTAGAGTCTCAGAGGACAGGGCTTCTACAGGTCCCCTGGGGATTCAGGGACATCTATTTCCCCAGGTGTGTGGACGATTTGGGTGACAGCTGGCTTCTCCTGGAGGAAGGTCCTTGCCCCGTCCCTGCCTCTGGCCCCAACACGGCCTCCTCCCAGGGGTGCAGACACGGAGTGTGAGGTGCAGGAGTTCCCCCCACCGCCGTGCAGCCCTGACACCAGAGAGGAGGAGGCGGGTCCAGGACCCTCCCAGGTGGGCAGCGGGAGCGGCTGGGCTTGTGCGGAGGCCCATCGCCAGCTCGTCTCCAGGGCCCTGTGAGGCGCTGCGGGCGCTGAGCCGACACAGCTGTGGTGGTCCCGGGTTCTCGCCTGCTGGCTTTCCTCCAGAGCAGGGTGCTCCTCAGTGGTCACAGACAGGACAGCAGAACTACAAGGAGGAGGCCACCACGCAACACGCCTGGCCCCGCTCGGCTGCAGGTTGAGGTCTGACTCAGCCTCCCTCCCCGGCTGGCAGCTCTGGACACAGGTGGCTCGGGAAACCCATACTGGCCCTACAGTGGACAGATTTGTGTTCCCCAGGCAAATACTAGGTGCTAATCAGTAGATTTTTGTAAAGTACAAAAGACTTGAGAGAAATGTGCTCCAACACTGTGGACGTCGCCTAAGACACAGCACCATGGGGACACAGCACCATGGGGACACACCTCATGGCCACGCTGACCACTGAACCCTTGCCTCACCTGGTCCAGGACTCCTGTCCTCCACTCCCTGGAGAAACCCCTGAAAGGGAGTCAGGGAAGTGATTGGTCAACGTCGGGATTTGGAGGACTCCCTGTCAAACCAAGGAGCCCAGACGAATTTTTTTCTTCCCTTTTTTCAATTGATTCTTTTTAGTTATTCATAATGTTAGGGTTCACTTTGACACGATTATAAAAGCATGGAACACAATTTACTCTACTTCAGCCCCCAGTACTTCCCCTTCCCTCTCCTCCTCCTCCCCCTGTTCTCTTAACACATCTGCATTTTAGTGAAACTGAGTCAACCAATCGGTTTACTTTCTAGCCGTAACCAGAGCAGCTACTGAGCACGGGGTACCCACCTGCCATCATCAGGTACCGAGGTCCAGCTCTGCTGAAACTCAGCGCCTGTCCTCAGAGACTGACAGTGACCTTGAGACTGTCAGCACAGGGTCTTCCCCCTGCACAGGTGCTCCCTAGGGCTGAGCATGAGCTGATACTGAAGCTGGGACCCAGGACCAGGACTCATTGCTGGGATGGGAAGGAGGAAAGACGTGTATATGGTTGAGTCTTGCATTTCTGAATTGGGGGGCAGGTGGCTGGTGCTGTTCTAGGCTGTAAGGAAGTTGCCTTCCTTCCCCGTCTCGTGTAACTGGCAGTGGAAGAGTTGGGGCCCAGTGGGGCTTGGAGGAACTTTTAAGTCATGATGTGAAGGCAAGATTCTCTGTCTGCACTTCTGCCTGGCCCTGAAGAAGGCCCCCTTAGCTGCCTGCCCCAGGTAACCCCAGAATCCTGGTGTGCTCCTCTGGTTAGCAAAAAAAAAAAAAAAAAAAAAAAAAAGTGAGATTGAGTCCAGTTTCTATGCAGCATCCCTAGCAAATAGTTAATTGTTCCAGAAATGGAGGCTTAGACCTCCTCATAACATCATAACAGAGCTTTCAGGTCTGGGAGGAACCGTCCTTGGCAACTGCGCACATGTTTGACTGATCTCAGTGCCACTGCCACTCACAAAGGGAACAGATGCTGAGGCTCGGGGACTCCAGCTCAGCTCTCAACCATCAGTGAGGGCATGGAACCTGCCACCTCACCGTCAGGAAGATAAAAACGCCATCCTACAGGTCACCCAAGAACAAGAAAACTCCAGCAATGAAGAGAAGAATGGCAACACTCATCAGGCACCTAACGTGTGCTGGTGGCTAAATCCAGGCTGTGGATGTGATCTTCAGAACAACAATTTTATAATAGGAAACACAGGGCTCAGGGAGGTTCATTAGCCTCGCTGGGCCCTACAACTACTCAAGGCTTCAAGTCTCATCCTGTCTTTTCTAAAATCCTTCAGTTCCCCACAGCACCACAGAATCAACATGTTGAGTGGAGCTTCCGGGGTGGGAGAGCTGGGCGGTGTCCAGTGGCTTTGGAGAAGCCATTTCCGTTATTCATCCTTGCTGAGCTGGGCCAGAGCTCGGCCTCTAGGACGGAAGCAGGCCCCAGCCTTCCTGGAACTGGAAAAGTCACCCTAAAAATAAGATAGAGTCAGTCCTAAGACTTGACTCTTAGAAACGTAGCAGAAACAGAAGGGCACGCCATCTCACTCGCACCCCTAGGACGCCTCACTTGATTCCAAGACTGGAATAATTTTTTTAGATGATTTTATTTATCTGTAATGGATACCTGAGCCTTTGCTGACAAAATACAGTTCCAGTGTGGAGTGGATTGCAAAGTGGCTGCAGTCATTCACTTCCCGCACTCGTGCCCTGTGCACCATGATTCTGTATTATCTCATCTGAATGTGCATTGAGTTTTTCCCCTCCCCTGAGTCCCAGACGGCCTGTGACTTAGTTTGCCCAGGACAGGGGAGGACAGTGAACTGGTGCTGAGCCTCCTGTCGGGGAGACTCCGATACTTGTGCTCTCTTTCTTGGTCCCTCAATGGCCCTTAACTCTTCCCTACAAGTGCCATCTCCTAGCAAGCAAAGTTGGCCAGAGCCACGCAGCGAAGGCCAGGTGAGACCAGGAGAGCTGCCCGGCTAAGCGTAACCCGCACTCAGCCCACTGGAAAGGAAGCTAGAGACGGCTGGGTTTGAGGTAGGTTTGGAGGTGGACTTCCAGGCAGCAAGAGCTGACTGAGACACACTTCAAGCTAATTGCTGAGTTGTCTTCTGTCCCCCCCCAACAGCCCCCACCAGAGCCGAGCGTACTGCTTCGGGATATTTAGACCAGGGTAAGAGAAGGTGAGGAGCAAGACTGAGTCCTCCCTGAAGTAGCATAAAATCTAGCTAATGATTCAAAAAAGGCACACACCCGATAAATAATGAATCAAGAGGACAGTAGATAATTATGTGATAAACTGCATGTCCTGGAGAGCCCAGAGAAGGCAGAGGTAAGTAAATAGAATAAATCAGCTTATTTTTTTTTACTAGAAGTTTTTCAATTTCTGCTAACATTGATCATGCCAGCAGCTTGCTTTTCCTTTGGGGAAAACCTGGTCAATAATTACATGATGAGTAATGACTGGCTCCGTGGTATCCAGCGGCCTGTGATATCCACCCGGCTTCATTTGCCTAGATCTGGCAAGAACAGATATGCTCTCAGTACCTAGGTTAATCAATATTAATGTCGGGGAATTTTAATCCCTTATTTATTTCACACCATCTGCATAAGACCTTCTCAGGTAAAACTAATAAAAGCTTCATAGGATTTGCGGTTTGAGAAAATCCACACATAGAAATGCTCTGAAAACAGAATAGAGACTAACCAGAGGAGGAACATAGACTCCCTTTTGTAGAAAAATCTCAAAAGAATTTCCATAAAAAGTGATGAAGGCAGCCAGAGCTGGGGATGCCATGGGGCTCAGGGTGCATCCCTGAGAGTAATGCCTGCTCTGAGAGAGGCCCCCCCCCAGCAGTGTGTGGCAAAGACGGGCTGCTGCCCCACCCCCAGCAGATGCACCATTCCAGGGGCCGTGAATAGAAAGATCATCCAAGTCAACAAACCAGGAACCATTAGACCACCTGCCCGTCTCAGGGGGATTTTACTCCAGAATAAACTCACAAAGAAAGCAGGAGGCCCAGGCCCAGAGGTTGTGTGTGTTCTGGGCTCTGATGTGGCCACAGCTCCTGTGAGCACGCAGCGCTCGGTGGGCACTTGGTGAGCAGCAGGCCACCGTCCTCGGCAGCCCTGGGATGACACCCCCTGCTTCTACGAGTTTCTGGAAGTGCAGCGTATTCAGAGGGAGGGTCTCAGATGCACAACCAGCTGGAACATTATTTTAACAACTGTTTTGGTGAAAATGCACCTCTTAACCATCACTGACGCCTGTTTATTCTATGGCAAAGATGGTTTTCTAAATAATGGGGGAAAGATATATTATTAATAAGTAGCCTTAAAAGTGGCTAGCCATTGTCAAAGAAAAATAAATATCTCATTTCGCAAATAAAAATTAAGTATTAAATGATCAAATATCAAACTGTAAAGAAATGTGACCATACAGTACAAACACGGATGATCTGTTCATCAGCTTGGTCATATAACTGAGCCTGAGTTATGTAGTCCAGCTCCTTCTTGTAACAAAATGTCAGAAACATTTTTAAAAAGATGAATAACTCAGAACATAAAAATTTAAATTCCTGTGCAGAAAACTGCAATGAATAAGATTCAAATATGAAAATTTATATTTTACATTTTCTAATACATTGAATACAGTAATATGTCTCATAGAAATAGATTACGGAACAAAAGATGAAGTCACAATATGGAAAACAGGCAAGAAAAAAAAAAACGCCAAAAGAGTAATTCATCAAAGAATCACAAGTGGAGAAGGAACACATCGAATTTATTTCTTTTTTAGTTTTTTGTATGGGGGACTGAACCCAGAGGCATTTAACCACTGAGCCATATCCCATCCCTTTTTATATTTTATTTAGAGACAGGGTCTCACTGAGTTGCTTAGGGCCTCACTGTTGCTAAGGCTGGCCTTAAGCTTACCATCCTCCTGCCTCAGCCTCCTGAGCCAAAGGAATTATAGGTACGCATGTGTGGCTCATATTTCTTTTAATACTGGAAAAACTGAAAATCACCACAATAATACTTTGTCAGATTGGCAAATATTTCAACGTGACTAAATCCAGATTTGAAAAGGGTATAGGGAATGAGCACATATCCATGCTGGTCTGTGGAACATAAATAAAGGTCTTTCTGGTCATTCAGCAGCTAGGAGCACTCTGCCTCAAGGTGGTTTGCAGAACACATATACACAGGTGCCCATCGCACACACCCACTTGTGCCCCAGCCACTCTTAGATCTCTCCTGGACAGCGAGGTCCATGAGGAGAGGAAAGAAACACACGTCTGACTGCCCTGCAGCTGGCCAGGAGCCCCCTGTCCAGAGGTTCAGCGTCCTCACACCAGGCTCCTTCCTGCCCCCGCCACGTCCAGGTTGTCCTGTGGGTCTGGAAAGGAGGCGCATTCTCACGCTGCTCTGTGTCCGCCAGCCCTCTCCCCTCGGCCAAAAGTTGTGTGTGCAGAAAAAAGAAGAGTGTGTGCAGCCCTGAGGTGTCCCTGCGCCAGGGGTCCCAAAACGTGAGCTGCGGTCCTTGCTTCACGGAGAGATTTGAGCCGTTTTAATTTTATGATCCATAAGATGGCTCTTCTATTTTATTTTTATATATGCATCATCATCTTGATTTCCTGGATCTACTATGGTGAGGTGCCACAGCGTGGATGGGGTAAAACAGATGAAATTCACTCTCAGTCTCGGAGGTTGGGAGTCTGAATTCCCGGAGCCAGCAAGGTCTTCCTCTGAGGGTGCAGAACACCTCCCCTCCCAGCTGCTGGCCAGGTCCCGCCGTCCTCTGTGATCCTCGGCTTCCCTGCACCCCTCAGGTCCCACCTCTGTGGCCGCCTGGTGTTCTTCTGAGTGTCTCCGTATAAGGACACCAGTCACACTGGTCAGGTGATCGCCCTGTTCCAGAGACCACCTCTTCACTGCTTACGTCCCAAAACACTATTTCCTAATAAAGGCACGTTATAGGGAACTTAGGACTCGGACCTCAACGAATCTTTGGGGGGACATGATTCCACCCATATAGGTAGTGTTTTAATAATCAGAAGATTAATATCCCCCAATTGCTTGCCTGGGTGCCACAGGCTAGGAGTGGAAGAGGAGAGCAACATAGGAGCTGATGGCAGCCCTTTTAATCCACTCACCACGGGACAAGGCCTGCAGGGAGTATCTGGAAGGAAGGTGGTCCACGGTGGCAGGTTTGATGATTTTCAATGTTCTGTTGGGTGTTGGGCTGAGTGTGGCGCTTGGCTAGTGAGAAGGAAGAGCGGAGCAGCAACCAGGTGAGACGACGAGCCGCCTTCCTCCCCGGGCTGTGGCTGGAGGCCCCCGCAGGTGCTGCCTCTCTCAAGGTGTGGCGCTTTCCCGCGGGGAGCCTGGAGCCAAGGCCAACTGCCTGGAGCTTCATCGTCCGTGGTCCGATGAGGTCCTTCCCAACCTGGCTCAGAGCAGGATTTCTCCAGTCTTCACCAACGTACGGAGTCCACCAGGATAGACCAGGCCGCGGGGCCTGGGGCAGCTCCGTGGACAGACGTGGGGGGTCTGCTGATCACAACACCAGGGGCTCAATGACTCAGCCACCGCAGCTGCTCAAACCTGAAGGTGCCGTGGGAAGATGCTTCGCTGCATCCCCCCAAGAGGACAGACGCGTGGCCAGGGGACCCTGAGGCCAGGTGAGTTGGGGTTCTTCAGGCCACAGACCAGAGGGTGTCACTCATGGACTGTTTCAGTTTTCCCAGAGAGGAGTCGACGCTGGCTGGAATGAACAGCGTGGCTCTTGAGTCAACGGTGGACATTACAGAGTCCCTGGGGATGATTCCTGTGACATTACTTCCCCTGTCATTAGAGAGCTACATCGGAACACCCAGAGTGAGAGCATGAGCTCCAGGAAATGGCCTCTCTGTTGCCACAGCAGTTGCCCCTCCAGGAAAGACCGTCCCACCTGGGCACGGGCCTGCAGCCGTCAGTTCCTGGTCAGGGTTGACGGCAGCTGAGTAGACCACCTGTGGCTGTGGAAAGGACGTGGAGAAGCCGGCTCTCATCTTTCTCATCTTTGCCCACTTTTACAGACTGCAGCACTCTGAGTTCACAGGTGAGACAGGCTTGAAATCTGGGTGAAATGTCCTCACCAGGACGGAGGATCCTGGGGAACATGTGACCGTGATGAGCATGTTCCAGGAGGGAGTGGGTCCTCCTCTCAGGTAGAGTGCAGCTGACTAGAAATACCCAGGCCAAGAGGGCAAGAGGCCACCACGAGCAGAGAGGACACCAAAGGACCCAGGAAGCAGCTGCATTCGTCTGGGATTGCATCTGATTTTGGAAACCTTGAAAAAACCAATCCGTCATTGTATCAGCCTTTGAAACAATATTGAACTAACCCTTGTCCTCAAGTCTATGCCTCTCAACTTCAAAAGCATACGATTTTGGAACATAATTGCAGTAATACGTTTTATTTCTTTGAGTTAAAACAAAAGAGACGGAACTTTCCTCTTAATTCGTCATTTTTTCCTCATTTTATATTACATTTGGGGAAATTTTTCAAAAAGAGTTCTTTCAATAGTTAATCAAAATTTGAATTCATGTCTACTCTAATTGTTTTAATTATCCTTCTGTTATGAGATAAAGACACAAATTTTTGAGATAGTGCTTGAATGTTTCAGCAAACCCAAAGATAGTTTTGGACATAAAAAACCTCAATAGTTTTATTATTCTGGATTTGGGACTGAAATTGTGAAATAGAAAAATTAAGAGTTGTCAGAGGGACAAGTCACTGACACAGTTTCTTTTCTAGGATAAAAAATAGTTAGAAGAAAACTACATGATGAAAAGTAAGGACTATTTTAATGTTTTAAAAATTAAGTGACTTTTAAAAATGATTGCAGAACATGTCATAAGCACAGAGTTAGCAGACTATTATTTTGTTTTGCTTTATTTGGGTACTAGGAATTTAAACCCAGGGGAGGAGTATTACCACTGAGCCACAGCTACAGCTCTGTTTATTTTAATTTTGAGACACAGTCTTGCTAAATTGCATAGGGCCTCTCTAAGTTGCTGAAGTTGGCCTCGAACTTTTAATCCTCTTGCTTCAGCCTCCTCCCTGGAACTACAGGTGTGCACCACCATGCCCAGCAGCAGAACGTTGTTGATCCTTCTCCAAAATATTGTTCCACAAAGCCTCACTGGTCTAGGCATCTAGAGACTAAGTGTTGCAAGTTGATTAAAATATGTATCTTAAGATATGTAGGCTACAGTTTATGCTGCACTTAGAAATACTTAGCTTTAATGTGTATGTTAAAAGAAAGATCCAAAGTGTAAGAGCTGGTCAATCAACCTGAGAAATTTTTTAAGTAAATATAATTATATACAGATAAGAAAAGAAAATAATAAGATAGAACTAAAAGATACAATTGAAAATATCAACAAAGCCAAACATCATGTACTAATACTCAGGGGCACACTCAACAGTGCTTTATCCCGTGAGAGGTGGAGTATGGATGGATGCATTCCCCCAACAAGGCACACAGGTCTTTATCAGCACCTCCTTCCACCTTGTGGCAGTACATCATCCTGACCCTAATTATATTCTACCAGAGAATAGACAGAGTATTTCTTTTTCTGTGTGGGAGGAAACCAGGGATTGAACTCGGGGCACTTGACCTCTGAGCCACATCCCCAGGCCTATTTTGAATTTTATTTAGAGACAGGGTCTCACTGAGTTTCTTAGTTCCTTGCTTTTACTGAGGCTGGCTTTGAACTCGTGATCCTCCTGCCTCAGCCTCTGAGCCACTGGGATTACAGGCATGCACCACTGTGCCTGTCTAGATGGAGTATTTCTGTCCCATGAGGTCACTAAAACTCTGAAACTAAAATAAAGTTTGAGAAAGGAAACATGAGGTCAATCCTTTTCATAATCTTAAATGCTTCCACTTCTCTTGCAGAGTGATACCCAGTGATGTATTACAAAAAATATATATAGTTTATCTCCTTTGATTTCAATTAACAAATATGAATTTAATTAACAAATTAAAGGAGATGAACTATATTAATTTGGAAGGAAAATCCACTTGGTCATGGTGGATTATTGCCATGAATGCCAAAGTGTTAAACCCTTGGCACCCAATCATAATCTCAAAAATCTTAGCCTAAGAGGAATCAAAGAGAACAACACTAATTACAAATAACACCTACCAAAACGCCACATCAGAACTCATCCTTAATGGTGAGATGTTAGTGGAAAGAACTGGCTTTGTTCCTGACCTCATCCCCAAATATTTCCAGCACTGCTTTTATTCAATAGTAAAAGGAGATCCTGGGTAGTAATATAAGACTGGAGAATAATTAAATGATAAGACTTGGAAAAGAAGAAGCTGTCATATAATTACAATTGTCTTCATTTAAAAGCCCAAAGAATCTTTAGACAAACTTTGTAGATGATCAAAAAATTGGGGGCAAGTTGGCTACTATAAGATCAATATAAAAATTATTTGCATGTGTGATAATGTTCTTTGTTTCAATTTGGGTGCCGATTAAATGGATGTTTTCACTTTGTGAAATTCACTCACCAAAATGTCCCCCTAAGAATTGCCTTTTTTTTTTTGTATTTAGTTTATAGTTCAAAAAGTTTGCTTACTTAACTAATACTCCCTAGACAGCTTCATTAGTGGTGAAAGCTCTTGCACAACTTTAGCCAATGATTCAAGATAGATCCCTGACAACAGCACTTCTGTTTGTCTTTTCTTGGAGAACATTCTGGTGAATATTGGAAGAATACAGACGGCTCTCATCCTATGGCAAACTAACCTACCGACAATTAGAGCATATAACAGAAGACGTTGTACCAGCACAGACGGTGGGCGGCTGTGAGACTGCCGGTGTGGTGGGCAGGGCGGGTGTGCAGAGCTGGACTAGTCCTGTAGTCACAGGACTACACCTGCCCAGGAAACCGGGCACAGTGGAGACCAGGGTTGTCACAGAGACTGGCAGGTCCTCTGGGGACCTCTGAGCTGGGCTGGGCCTCCAGCGTCCCTGAGTTAGGACAAGGGTGGGCCCAGCCTCTGAGCCTTGGCCTCCAGCTGGTGGGGTGAACTTGGTAGGGCATCGTCCTTGGGCCAGGGGCAGTTTCTGGGGAAGAGCTGGCCAGCCGAGGTCCCTGGTGCACTGCAGGCTCCCGGGCAAAGCGCCTTGTTTCTGGTGGCTCCTGGGAAACTCGCCGTCCCCTCACTGCGCCCGGGAGTGCTTCCATCCACTTCCCCACCTGTGCACCTCCCTGCTTTCCAGGGGGTGAGGGCTCTGGAAACCAGGTTTCCTTTTGGCCAGCTTTGCCAAGAGGGGTCTGTGCGGAGACAGGGGGAGGAGAAGGAGGACACCTCACACTTCCCATCGGCTTCCTGGCTGCCTGTCACCTGCTTCCTGCTTGAGCCAGGGTCATGTACCTGTTCCTTCTCCCGACAGGAGCGGCGGCTTCAGTAGAAAGCTTTGAGTGTAGTTTCTCCACTGCCTGCCTCATGGCCCCTACAGGACACCAGCTGGCAGGACCCTACCAGAGATTTCAGGTCCTTGGAGTCCCTCTCCAGAGCCTAGAGACCCTGCTCCGGCCTGGTCGGGGCCCTTTCAGGTTGCTTGCTCTCCTTCTGGAACAAATATTTATATACAGTGATAAGCTTCCTACAGTGTTATTGCTAATTTTCTATACAATTAATTTTCATATACTAAAATTATCTTATTTAAAATCATCTTGTGAAGTGTGCAGTCCACGCCATTAGTTACTTAATAATTTAAGGCCCCAATTATCATGTTGCTCAGGTTTTAAACCAATTTCCTTATGAAGATTAATCAAATAACTTAGCAGTCCCTTTCCCTTGCTGAAATTAGGATCCGACAGAAAGCAGCATTGGAGTGGATGCACACATGCTCCGAGATGTGACAGGAACAGTCTCGAGGATGATTCATCATTCTTACAACAATGACGACATGAGCTCAGAATTTCTAAATGCCAGGCTCTCATTAAAAAGTATATTACATTGTAATAACTTCTGACAATTACGGTTTGGCTGACATGTGAATTCCAGTCTGAAGAGCCAATCTAAATACCCATAGAAAGTAAGTGTGGGAAACCTATGTTCTTTCAGTAGCGCGGATAATGTATGCTATCTGTCTAGATAATAGATAATAAAAGGTCTGTTAAAAATCTCCTATGTATCAGAATACTGTTTTAATAAAAATCTGCAGTTATTCTCACAACAATTTTTCTAACCATGAAATTTGATGATTGACATACAAGAAGCTGCACGTACTTAGTGTCTATATCTCGATGAGTTGAGGATAAATCCATGAAGCTAACATCAGCATCAAGGCCATAATCATATCCATCACTCCCAAAGTTTCCTGAAACTCCCCTTACTATTGATAAGAAGATGTAACAGAAGCTCTGCCATCTTGGAAAGTTCTAAGTCTCGTGGCAGTGATGCCAGCCAGGGGCAGTGTGCAGTATCTTGAGGATTTACCCCTTTATATAACTAAAACTTGGGACCGTCAAGCATGGCCTCCCCAGGGCCACCCTGGGCAACCACTCTGCTTCTTTGAGTTTGACTATTTTAGATTCCACGTACAAATGAGATCATTTTGCATCGACTCTCAGCTCAGCCTTTCCTTAAACATATGTCCTCTTGTGATAAATATGAAATGTCATCCCCCACTTTCTCTCCAAGATCTTGTTCTGATCTGTGTTCTCTTGGGAACAGCTAATCAAGTCATGTATACTTGGTAATTTTTAAAAGATAGTTATGTGGTGCACTGAGTGAAAGAATCACTTAGCTGTTTTGACAACATGGACTACTTAAGCTTACAAATAAATCCTAATGGATCCATTCAGACATTAAAAGTCGATGAAACCTCAAGGCTATTACGTCATCTCTGGCCCCTGGGACTCCGCGTCTGATAGGCAAAGGCTTTGACTACATTCTTGGGCTGTAACCACAGTCTGCAAGGGCATTATCATTGTCTCTCAGGTGGGGAATAGACACCAACAGGCAGAGAGTGGGCACAAACCAGAGAGCAGGGCCGGCCCCTCGCCTTCCCCACCCAAGCAGGCGCAGTAGTGGTGAACTCCTGCCTCGTGGTGATCAGGAGACACAGACATGCTCAAATCCAGTGTCCAGGAAACAGTCCCTGCCAGTTCATCCCTGCATGGCCCCCATCATCATGGACAGCAGATGCTCATCCACACGCAGGCCGGTCCACTAGTTGTCATGTCTGGGATCCCTCAAGACCCAGCCCAAGTTCCATTTTGCCCTTGAACTGCCTTGGCCACTGGATATTCCATGTGGATATGATACGTCAAAATACATTCTCCCGTCACGTAGAACTAAAAAGAACAAATAAAAAAAATTTAAAAAATAAAAGAAATGGCCATGAGACAGGGAAACAGGAGAAAAAACAAGTTATTTGAATTAAAAACCCACATAACGATCAGAGTTAAGATAGGCTAGGCTACTTGTCTTCAAGAGACAAAATAGCCGCTGGACTGGCAGGACAATAGAAAGGCCTAGCTAGGTTAATTAAACATAAGTAAATAAAGTGTGAATTAGGACGAGAAAGTCATTGCAGGCAAAGTTCAGTGTCTCTGTGAAGGGACTGAGCCCAGGAGAGGCGAGTCACACACACAATGAATGTTTTGTAGGTGTTTATTGAATGTTTATTCAATTATTGAATGTTCCACAGGTATTTAGACACGTGTATACAATCACATATTGATCATGCAATTTTCTCTTGGTTATTCCACGGACAAAGGTCTGCTTACCCAGTGGGAGATGTCTGAAGTTCCTTTAGTTGAGAAACAGGTTTTAACACACAGTTTTTTTTCAAAGTAGCACTTGAACAAATACGAGAAACCACATAAAGAATTAAGACTTATAACTTCCCTCAGTCCCATATTTACCCACTTGCAGCTTTAATCTTTATTCTGGTTCTTTCCCTGTGGTTAAATAACATGCTTTATCGATATTTCTTGATACCCCCAGTCCTACTAGGAGAGCGAAGGGTTCCGCACACCTATGCCCAATTCTGGTCTGAGTCATCACAAGGGCACCACTGCTCTTCAGCTCCTCTAACTGGTCCCATTTGAAATTGCTTTAAGTCTCTTTTTGTCAGCCTTTATCATCTCTTGAACCCGTGTTTGGAAAGAGCACATTTGAGCCATTTGTTCTCACATTCCATGTACTTTACCCTTATGCTTCGTCAGGCCTCATTCAAAATGGAAAGTCTTGCTTGGTCTGGATGGTTCTTGTCCTTTGGGTTACTAGCTCTTCTATCCCCTTTGGTCTCTCTTTTCAGAACCTGTATTGATTCACACCCGGCTTTCTGAGTTAGACTCTGCCCCTTACCTCTCTGCCTGTCTGCCCAGTGTCTCTTCTGTGCTCTGAATTCTGGATGGTCCCTCAGCCTCTCCTTTGAACCCTTGCATTAATTATTCAGTACTTTGAAAACACAGACTTACTTGAACTCACAGAAGCTGACTCTTGCTGTCTAATTAAATATCAATTCAAATAGTAGTGCCTCCCATGTTTTGTTCAGGTTTGTTTTTGTAAACTGATAAATGATTCCACGTTTTCCCGTGATAAACTCCCTACGGGTCTGTTTCCAGCAGCTGTTCTGTTTACCCCAGTCTTACTTTTTCATGCTTCAGGGTCTCCTCAAGTGGCTCATCTTTGGTCTTTTCCCTTTTGTAGTGAGGCATTTTGAAGGTCCAGACCAAATGAGAAACCACAAAGTGCAGAAGCAAGAGGGAGAAGGGCAGCTATGGAGGACGGTCCTGCCCGTGGATGGCATTTGATGGGAAGGTCTCCAATTAGCCCCACTTCTGCCAGGGGGTGCTGCAGCCTGACTGTGGTAACTAGAGCACAGGATTAGGGGCCTCCAAAGGAGGCTGTCAGCTGTGGGTTCAGGGAGTCCAAAGGCCATCACCTCCTTCCCTCCTTTTCTAGGTACAGTTTCTTCTTCTGCACCCTTCAAAACAATCACCCGTTCCCCAGGAGGACGAGGATCTTGTTTCACACACGTTTACTGCCACACAGCTCCAGCATCATGCTTGCAGGGAGCACGTCTGCAACCCACAGGGGTGAGTGAGTGAGCGAGTGAGTGACCAGGAGGAGCAGGAAGCACCCCACGTTTACTCACCACATGTCTGAGAGTCTGCATGAAAAAAATGTGGTGTCTACACACAAGGAGGTTTTGCTCGCAAAGACCAAGCTCATGCCGCTTGCAGGAAATGGATGGAATTAAAGATCATCATGTTCTATGGAGTCAATTTTCTCTCCTATGTGAAAACTGGAAAGAAGGAGAAGGAGGAGGAGGAGGAGGAGGAGGAGGAGGAGGAGGAGGAGGAGGAGGAGGAGGAAAAGGAGAAGGAGATGAAGACAACCACAGGGGAAGAGGTGCTATCAGAGAAGGGAGGCAGAGGAGTGGGGAACAGGAAGGCAACCCAGGGGGTAGAGGGCGGGTACAATCCAAATGTGACATGCACATGCGTGGACATGTCCCAGCCCAGGCCCCGGTTTGTACAGGGAGTGTGGGTCAGTCAATGAAAACAAAGGACTTGGGGAGCAAAGGCTTCCGTGGGCAGCTTGGTCCTTCACTTGGGAGTCACAGCCTTAGTGAACAAAATCACACATTTTAATTCAGAAGAAACAGAAATTCATGTTCAAAGGCATTACTTTTCATGGAAGATAACGTCTTCAGAAGGAGGGAGGGTGTTCACACAGGGACCACACACATTTCTGTTTACCTTAAATCAGAGAATTGAATTCCCAATTCAATGATTAGGTTCTGGATTCAGTGACTGAATGGTAAAGGCAGAACCAGGTAAAGAGTGGGACGGTGACTTGATTTAAAACAATACAGTCACAAGTAAAACTGAAATAATTTGGTGATTAACCTATTGAGATTGGATTGTGGAGCGTTCTCTGATCTGGACAATGTGAGCAATGAGTCCAGGAGGGAGGACTGTGCAAATATGAAACGCTACTGCCAGCCGTTTTTTAGAGCACATTCCAAGGGATCCCTTCAGAAGCTGGGGACATTTGCAGGGAACACAAAGTGAGGGAAGTCACGTGGTCTGCAACGCCAGTCCTTGCTCCTTGGTGGCAGGCCAGGGAGCTGAGTGCTTGTGCCTTTGAGCTCTGCACCCACCCGTGAAGGCAGGAAAGCCGCCCAGGTGGGCTGGGCAGACCCTGCACTCCTTTCAGCTCCTTAGCTGCCCACTCCTGGCGGTGCCTGGATGCCCACCAGCAGGCGCAGGCGGTGGGCAGCCCCTGGAGGGGCCCTTGCAGGGCCACCCCCACCTTACTTTTAAACAGCAGGACTTGGAGAGGTGGATGGCAGCCGTTTCCACGTAGCCCTATGGGTCTGCTGAGTGGAATTACAACTTCTCTAATGCTTGGGAAATTGAGCAGGGAGGAGAGTTTCATCTGCTGGACTCCAACAGAGGGAAGCACATGGCCAAGACCCAGGTGGGGAGCTCGGTGACCTGGTGAGAAGGCAGCTGAGCCAACCAGGAGCCGGGCCTTGCACAGCCCAGAAGGTGGGCCCTGCAGAGAGAGGCCCAGAAGGACTGTGCTCCGGTCCTGGCTCTCTTCCCCTCATCCATCTGTGCACCCCACAGCCAGGACCCCTGATCTGTGGAGACACAGGCATTTACAAAGCCACATTCTCCAGGACAGGTCCATTTCAGTCATGCTGGCCTGGTCTGCCCCTCATGGTGGCCCTTAGTCTTCAGGTCCCAGCCCCAGGCTTGCCGTCTGATGCCACCACGGGTTCTTGCCTCAGAAGTACAGGTGCTGAAGTCTCTAGCATGCAAGCCTTTCTTTCCTCCTGTCTTGATGCACTGTTGAGAGCCACAGCCAAAGGGGCCCCAGCAAACTTCCAGCTGCCAGCTAACTTCCAGCTGCCGGCTGATGATTGGCTCACAGTGGCCCCAGCAACATCTAGCTGATTGGCTCCTCTGCGGTGATGCTCATTGGGCTGTTTCCCTGCCTTCAGACTACGGAACTGCTCATTGGGGGACTTCTTTGGCTCCGCCCACGCGACCTAGCCAATCGGCCTCAAGAGCAGGAGGATTGTGGGAGGTGGTGGTTGGTGTGTGGGAGAGGCTTGTGGAAGCCGGTGGTGGCAGTTGGGCTCTGAGGGTTTTTCCTGAGGAGCTGTTTTGTTTGGCGTTTGTAGTTCTAAAAATAAAGTTAGTTTCTTTTGACAAGTGGCTCCTGAATTGTGCCCAGCCAGACTGTGGCAACGCACCGTCTCTAGGAGGAGCCTAACCTGCACACACTGTTTGGTTGATGACTCCTGAATATGCCACTCTCCTGGGGGTATAAATTCTCAGTTGGTTATTTACTCAAAGAGACCCCTGGTAATGCCCCACTCCCAGGAGCCACGGGGGTAATAATGGGAGAGGAACCAACACAGTAAGAGAAAGAAGCAAACCCAGTCAGGCGCCATTAGGAAGCACCGTGGGCTGGGGTGCAGGCATGGGGCATCGAGCAGAGGTCTTAACGTAGTGTTTTGTCATCCAGGGCAGGCACCCGGTGGTCTCTAAGGCATTGTCCACAGTTGGAGAAGGACACTGCTGAGCTCCTGTGGAAGGACAGGCAGGGGCCCCAGAGGGATGGTTTCTGGCTGCCGGGTGGTGCCCGAGCTCCTGAAGGTTCAATGAGGAGTGCGGTTTGGAGCGGCCTGCCTCTCGCCACTCTCCAGCTCTGGGATCCAGCAGGTTCGGGCCCTTAATCTGTCCCCAGCAAGCCCTTGTCACAGTGGTGGAGGGATGGCAAGGCCTGCGTGGAGCCACCTCATAACTGCTGCAGGGCGTGCTGGCCCCAACCCAACCCGCAGAGACTCAGCTGCAACAGCTCTTCCCTGCTTGGTCCTGACGGCCCCCGTCTGCGGGGGGCAACTCTTGAAGGATTTCATTGACAGAGTCCATGAGGGTCCTCTGCCTCTCTGCCCACAGAGATGGGCCCACACGGTGGACCTGGACCACACAAGGCCAAACAGAACCTCTGTGAGATTAGGTATCTTAAAGAGAGGAGGGTTGATGTATTGACCTGCCTGGGCCACAGAGCCCTGCCACTTGGCAAACCTTATTCTGGATGCGTCTGGAAGTGTTTGTGTGTGGCTTTGTCCCTGCGGCTTAAGCACTCAGACCTTTTGCCCACCCAGGGTCGACAATTGCCGGGTTTTGTTGGAGACTAAAACACTCAGGGTCACTCCAGGGGAACTGGGCTAACTGGGCTGCGTGAAATAACCACACAAGAGACATAAATACCTTTTTCTTTGGGGGTTCTATGATGGCTCCTCTGACCTTAAGGATCCATAGAAAGAGAGAGAGAGAGAGATACAGAGAGACAGAGACAGAGAGAGAGGGAGAGTACCCGCATGTGCTGACCCCTTTTATTGAGAAGAAGCTATTCAAATGAGGCAAGGGGTCAGGTTTCAGGAGGCTGAGTCTAGCTTTCTGATGTCCACTGTCAGCAGGTTGACTGACATCTAGGAAGGCCACACCCAAGGTCACAGTAAGAGAAGGGGACACACAAAAGGTGTTTTCATGGAACATTCTATCCTAAACAGGGCAAGGGGTGATATTACGAAGGAACAGGTGAGCGTAGCTCCACCCATGGGGCTGCAGGAAGACAGGCCCATGCACGAAGACACTGTCCCTCAGAAGGGTGGGGCATCTAGCAATGTGCTGCTGCCTGACACCTCCATCACCCAGCCAGGGAGCGACTCAGTCACGTGCAAGGTTGGTCTCCCACATTTGTGGGTGAGACAAACATTTTGGTTGATAGAGAGCAAAGCAGATGACCTCCCTTATGTAGGTGGACCTCCTTCAATCAGTTGAAGGCTGGCTAGGACACAGGCGTTACTCCCGGGGAGTGGGAGGAGCTGCCCTGCCTGGTCTTACCTGCAGTCTTCCTTACTTAGACAGAGCTTGGCTCTCCCTGGGCCTTGAGGCTGCTGGCTTGCAGACTGGAACGCCCCAGGCAGCTCTCCTGGAACCGACCATCTTTCCTCCTGGGTCTTTAGCTCACAGAGAGCAGGTCTTGGGACTGCTCAGCCTCCAGAACTGTGAGCCTTCTTGTAACAGTTCTCTTGATGTGTAGGATAGAGCCTGGATCTGCTTCTCCAGGAAGCCCTCCAGCGTCTCCTGTTCAGTTCTGGGCTGTGAGGACACAGGTGTGAGCTCACGAAGGCCACCTTCCTCCATGGGAGGAGAGCATTCGCTCCCAGATTCACACTCGTGAGGGAGAAAACACTGGTCCCGTCACACCACCCAGCCAGCAGCTTGATTCTGCCAAGTACCTTGCACTGACATCCAGGTGACCCATTTCTGAGGAGGAAATTAGTCACGCTGTGTGACAGCTGTGACCCAGCAGATGTGCACAGAGCCTGCCCAGTGACCTCAGTGTCAGCCTCTGAGGGAGCCCAGGGTGCACATAAGGAAATGCCACCTCAGTGGTCTTGATGGTGACATGCCAAGGCTCCAATGCCAGCCGGCCTCTTCATCATGGAGTAGACATTTTGGGGGGAGGCCAGCACGTGGCCCCACCTTCCGCCACAGCAGGAACCTTGGCCTCATGGCCCTGTCTGGTGGCCAGGGTGTTTTCTGGTGGGCAAGTCTTCCGAGGCCCCTCCATCAGCCGCTCGCAGGATGTGTCAGCAAGGCACAGGCAAGAAGGTGTGCAGAAGGCCACTCCTGTGGCAAAATGTGTGAAGTGGTTTGGCTCAAAGAAGAAGGAGGACCCAAAGTGGTTCCCCTGCCGGTTCGCGCGCGGCTGAGAATTCCATCATTAGAAAAGCTCCCCTTTAGATCAAGGCATTACTGGCTTCAAAAATAAAAACTGCTATCGTCATTAAAATTTAACTTGCACTTTCGAGCTGGACTGCCGGAGAGGCTCAGCATCCATTATCTCAGCAGAATTTTGTCGGATCATTCACAGGATTAACTGATGCCACTTGGAAAACAAGGAAAGTCTCCTGAGTTGCCCAAGACCACCCAGGCTGTGAGTGGCAGCATGAAGCTGTGACTTAAGATCTGTCTGCCATGCCACAAGTGCCAGGTGTGGGACCTGTGCCACCACCTGGGCAGCTGGCACGATTCTCCAATGCCTGGCCAAATGTCACAGCACTGGGCATCCTCTCAGCATTTAGCCTGTCACTTACCTCCAGGGGACGTGGCCTCAGTTTGACTCAGCGCTTGGCTGAAAGCAAAGGTGGCCTCCCAGCTACCCCTGCCTGAGTCCCCGCCAAGCTGCCACTTGGAACTGAAAGTAAATAGTAGCCCTTGTGAGCACGGAAAACCTTGTTTAAAATAAGTCACTGTGACCCGGTTAAGGTCTCAGCCACAGAAAGGCTGCTCAGCTAAGCTCTGTCGGGACTCTTGAAACTGCCCCACAGAGAAGCAAGCCGCTGTCTTTGCTCACGTCTCCCCAAGCCACCAAAGTGCTCCTCACCTGCCCCTAGTGCCAGAAACCCTCTGCCCAGACTGGACCTTGGAGCTGGCAACTCCCTTGTCAACCGGGGGTGCTGGGCGCTAGATGTCACATGGCTAACTCTCTGACCCCTGCAAGTGCACGCAGACACTCGATGCAAAACTGCAGTTCACCATAGGCACTTCTGTCACCCAGGCTCTGCCCTAGTTGTTCCCATGGTATTTACAACAGAACATTTCATGTGTGAGCACATATAGGTATATCACATAATTACACAAAATACCTGCACATATGTGTGTATGATCTTTATCATGCCTCTTACTTTGTGCCTCCTGGTAGGACATGGGCTACCAGAGCTATTTTGGAAAGTTTTCATGACTCTGTCCCAGCCCTTGATTTGTTGTCTAAAGCTCAGATAAGCATTCAGCAAAATCTGCTGATAAGATGGCCAAAGGCAGCCCCTAGGTATTTAACTGCCTGTGGCGTGACATGACACCTCTTCCTGTGTTTTTCTGCTTTACCACAACTGTAGCCTCGCAGGGTGATTCCAGTTTTTTTGATTGATAGCTCCTAAGAAATGAATAGAACAGTAACCCTGATGCAGTATCTGGCCATTGTGACTGCCGACTGGTAAGAGGGCCATGGCAAGAACTCAGGAACGAGCTCGTCACCGCAGCCGGGTTGGACAGGTGCTGATGCATGCTTGGTGCATCCCCCCAGCGGTATCTGCACCCCTCCTGCACACGAGGGCAGCTGCAGGGGTGACTCTTCCATAGCAACTGCACATGGCTGCTATCGGCATGGTGAACGTCTCCAACTTTCTATTTAAAAACTTCAGGAAATGAAGAAGTGAGGAAACTTCAGTATGAATTGTCCTTTTCGCTCATTGTCTTTTGTTGATCTCCTGGAAAGGGCACATTTTCAGTCTTCAGAAGGCTCTGGCTCCTGTGCAGAGCCCGGAGCTCAGGAAGGTATCCCAGCACAGCCTCCCAAGTCAGGCCACTCGTAGGCAGGCCGCCGGCCACTCGGGGCAGGTTCCCTGTCCACTGCCCCCTACTAAACTGTCTACTGGAAGTGGGACAGCTAGGAGTTCTTGAAGGACACGTGGGGGGTCAGCCTTCACTGCTGACCATTACCCCTCAGTGCTGAGGGTGAGTGGGGAGCAAGGCTGACCCTCTCTGGTCTCTGGCCTGAGCAGCAGAGGATGACAGTCCTGTGCACTGAGGAGGAGGCCAGAGCCAGAGCAGGATGTGGGTGGGCTTCCCAGAGAAGCAACCAGCCCAGTCTCCAACCCGCAGTTCTGGATTGGCGTGAGCTCACAGTACCCTCCCGAGCGGGCAGCAGATTCTCAGTGTAGACCACCCCCATTCACATCACTTCACCCCTTTGATATTCCCACCAAACGCTGCACGGCAATGACCTTCACAAGGCTCACAGCCCACAGGCCGGTCTTCAGGGGAAGCCAGGCGCTGGGTGCGGATGCGCCCTCCCTAGCTGCTGTGTCCAGGCCTCTCTGATTTCCCCAGTGGTGGCACATTTGAGCAACACCTGCCCCACCAAGATGTCCACGTCCACTCCACAGGGGTGAAGAAGGACCAGGAGCCCAGGCAGCACGGCAGCCCCGATGGACAGGAGACCATGAGGCAACGCCGCGGCCATTGAGAACCAGTGACTTCTCCAACCTGCTTCAGCGACCTGCCCAAGTCCTGCAGAGATCCCCACCCCCGGGAGGGGGACCAGCTCTGCTGCCAGAGCGGCCTGAGGAGCCCCGTTGCAGCAGGTGTGTGTGTGTGTGTGTGTGGTGTCTGTGCCATGTGTTCAGTAAGTGTGTTTGGTGAGTGTGTGGTGTGCCACGTGTGCAGCACCTGCTGGGAGTGGTGTGTGTTGTGTTGTATGTGTAGGTGGGGCGTGTGTGTGTGTGTGTGTGTGTGTGTGTGCGTGCGCCATGTGTGGAATGTGTATTCACGTGTGTGTTGTGTGTGTCAAGTGAGATGTCTGTACACGTAGAGTGTTTTGTGTATCATGTAGTACACATTTTGTCTCCTGTGGTGGGTGTGTTGCGGTGTGTGTGGGATTGCGCATGGTGAGGAGGGTGGGTTGACAGGGACCACGGGGACCTGCCAACCTGGGCCCTTGGCATCTCTGCTCCCAAGCGGAGATTCTGGCACACCCTTGGCAACAGGCTGGGCCTGCACACCTGTGTGTGTGGGGGAGCCGGTGGCAGAGGCCATGGTCTGTGGGCACACAGATGGACTCACAGGTGGTGGTCAGCACAACACTTTGCAAAACAAGCTTGAAAGGAGGCACCTCACTGAGACGTGGCAATCAGAGGGGACCAGCCCTGGCAGCAGGAGCAGCTCCAGCCTGGCCCTGGTCCACTGCGTCCTCACACACCAACCACACATCCGCCCATCTCCGGGACCCTGGGGCAGACCCCACAGTGTCTATCCAACCTTTTCCTTCTCAAGTTGGCCCCGAACCTGCGTGCTCTTCAAGGGCCTGCCTAGATGAGGGGTCTGCTCTCTGCGGCTGAGCAGCACAGGTTTGAGGGGATGAGCAACCTCCCTGGTTGGCCTCCAGGCCTAGAGCCCCCAGCCCAGTGCTGGCCAGTGGGCAGAGGCCGCGGCTCTCCTGCAGCTCGTTCCAGGGCTGGTTCCCTCCCCAGGGAAGGTCACCTTTGGGGTCTTTCAGGACTTCACCATCAGGTGCCCCCAGCCTGGGCCAGAGGCTGGCATCCGTCCACAGGGCTTGGTCCACCTGCCGTGCATGAGGAATGTGCCCCAGGGTGAACACATGTCCAGGAAACCCATTTGCTTCTTTGTCCTGAAAAGATCTGTCCAGAAAAAAGAAAAGGTGTGGATAAAGGGAGAGGAGGCCGTCTCCGACAAACCCCGCTCGCGGGTGGCAGCAGGGGAGGGGCTGTGGGGAGAGAAGGGAAACCCACCGGTGACACCTGGGCCAGGGCCAAGGCCAGTGGTCAGGGACTGCAGGACAAGCTTTGCCGGAATTCCTGCCAATGTGACAGGAGCTACCACATCTGCCCTGCCCTGGGGGGCGCATTCATCAAGACCACAGGCGTGTCCATTCTGGGGGTCTCTGGCCCCGGGGGAGCTTGACCTGGAGACCTGAGGTCAACAGCAGCAGAGACCTGGAGCAGAGCTGGAAACCGGGGCTGGGAAACCCCCTCTGCTTCCTGACCCAGGACCGCCCCTCCACAGCCTCCCGTGCACCAGACACATTCAGTCCGGGGTGTCCAGGGCTCACCTCCAGGCTGAGCCTCAGACTCCTGCTGACCCCGTCCCTTCTAGGAAAGGCCTCTGGGAAGCCGGGGCCTCAGGCAGGGGCACACTCAGGCAAAGCAAGCCCTTGTGGAGGAGGAGAGCGTGGCTGCCACCCCTGGCCTCCCCCCAGGTGGCAGCCCCTGCACGCCTTCCTGGGACCTCTGCTTGCCTGGTCTGTTTCCAGCAGTCTCCATCCCTGGGTCGGCCCAGAATGGAGGGCCTGCAGTGCCCAAGCCTTGAGCTAGGTCCTGGGGATTCAGGGAGCAGCCCAGTGGGCTCCCAGACAAGAGTGCAGGGGGAAGAGGCTGCGGGTCCAGGGCACGAGGAGGGTCACTCTGTTCTGGCTGCTCCTATAGCTCAAGGTCCCCCTTCCTGGCCAAGTAGCAGCTTATTTGCATCTTGAAATCTCGGGGCAAGATTCATCTCCCCATGAGGCCACAGAGAAAGCAGACACCAGTCCCTCTGTCCAGGACTTTCCAAGGTCAGCCCAGGTCCCTGCCCTGCCTCTGGCCTGCAGGAAGCCTCCACCTTGGACAGACTTTCCCTTTGCCCTCTCCCTTTACATTCCAGCTCCACAGCGTCCTGCACCTGCCCCCATCTCTCCACGTGTCATCCCCACCAGCCACTCTTGCCGTCCACAGAGAGCCAAGCCTCAACCTCCCCAGCGTCCTCAGTTCCCCCAGGCACACGGGGCAGGCACAGCCCACCAGTTGTTTTCACCTGAGATGTTGGGGCTGTCATTATTCCCCACATGTAAATCTCACCATCAAAGTGATCACAATCCTGGGGATTGATTTAATTTGTGATTTAAATCCCACAGCAAAAGGAAGATTATTAAGGCATCTTTGAGATGATGAATACCCGAATTCAATGAAAAGCAAAAAAAAAAAAAAAAAAGTATGATAACGAACATTTAGAACAGTAACTCAGTAGCTCATAGTAAGCAGCATAAAGTGCTTTATACCAATTAACCCACTTGGTCCTCTTTGTCCTATGAGATACACACAAATAGGAAAATGGTGGCGGGCTTATAGCTAATGTCACACCACCAGAAAGTGGCAGAGGTAGGCTTTGAACCAAAGCAGCTGACCCCAGAGACCATGTCATTCACTACTTCGTTCTGCTCCTCCGATTTCTTAGGTGCAGCCCAAACATGTATAGTGCATATGTGCTGAGAGCCACGGCCGAGTCTGTATGGCCCCTGGCATTTTGCCAACAGTATTGGTTGACAGGCAAGCATTACTATCCGCCTCGGCAGCTACTTTTGAGTTCTCGCACTACTTTGGAGTTCTCCTGGGGATTCCCGAGGAATTCCCCGAGAGTTCCCATTGGTTGGGGAAGTGCAGGAGGAGGGATTTCCGGAGGAGATATTTCCCATGGCCGGTTCCTGGAGGAGCTGCATGGAGTTCGGGAGAATTCCCCGGGAGCGTGTGTGAAGTGTTTTCTTGCAGTTCAGAAATAAAGTTTGTTCCTGCTTCAGTGGCTCGTGGTTTGTGCCCAGCCAGACTGCGGCACATATGTTTATTGCTGCAGTTTAAGATCAATATTATTTCTTGTTAGAATCTCTCAATGTAAAGTTCCCTTTATTTTCCCATTAATTTTTTTCCTATTATTCTGTGTTAACATTATTCTTGGAAGGAGGCAGGATATGCATATTTCTATGCAACTTTATCTCTAGAGGATATGTTTGTTTATTCATCTATTCAGCCAATATTTGCTGAACATTTACTATGTACCACTCACTGGCTCTGCTAGACGCCAGGGATAACAGCAAAGTCTCACAGTTGTTCTTTTTTTCCTTTAAGGATGAATAAGTTTTCAACATGTCTACCACTGACTGAGCACTTCCATGAGCCAAACACACCTGCCATCTCACGGAATCCTCACAACTCTCCTGGGGCACAGTTACTATTATCATGTCGAGGACTCCAGCTCCTGGGGAACTTGTTCCATGGCACAGGGATCAGAGGTGCACAGCTGGGATGGGACCCCTCAGGTGGCAGATGCCAGGTCCCGACCTCCACCCCCACCCTGCCTGCGGAGGCTGCCAGTGTCTGCACGTGCCTGCTGCACCCAGAGTGAAGAAAGCTGGCTGGGCCCCCTGAGGAGGGAGAGTGATCCCAGGAGGCACACAGAGTCGCTCTGATGTGAGATCACTCTTCAAGGATTCGATGTCTCATTGGTGAAGTGGCAGAGCCAACCCAGGCAAACTGCACTCACGTAGGGTCTTGGTGTGCATGTATGATGTAGCTGCCACTTCCCTTCCCTCCTCCTGCCCCCAAACCCAAGCTCAAGGGGGTCAGTGGACGGCGACGATGGGTAGACAGTGTGATCCTACAGATTGTGACCCAGGAAGGAGGGATCTGCCTGGCTCCACTCAGCTTCCCACCCTGCCCCAGGGAAACCAGCTACTTCTCAAAACAAAGCATTATTAAGCTGCGAACCTCATCTTTTCATTAAATGGAAACCACATTTAACTCAAAGGCATCTTCTGAACCTGCAGAACCGGGCAGACCAGGAACAGATGCACCGGCAGCCCCTGCTCCAGACCACTGTGTCTGGGCGGGCCAGGGAGGCCTGTGTGTCTGCTGCAGCAGGGTCCCTCCACCAGAGTGCGAGCCGGGGCCACACCCGCCAGAGCAGGAGCACTGCAGGCAAGGTCTGAGACTTCCTCCAATGACTCATTTTGTGCCTGACTCTACCACCTTCTAGTGGCACTTTTAGAATTCTTCACTCAACCCAGAAGTGGGCTGCATTAGATGTGATTCTTGCTGTGGCCTCTGCATGGAGATCAATGGCCTCTCCTTCCACTCCTGTCTCTGGTTTGCATGATGAATTATTTGGAGACGTTGTTCTACCTGCTTACACCTAGGCGTGTTCCTGAGTGTCAGAACACCACGTTAACCACACGAATGAATAAATCATCGCACTCCCTTATTCAATACCAACACTTACTTCCTCTTGAGTTGTTTAGGGAATGTGAAACGGGTCGTTAATTACAATATTTATGAAGTATTCTAACCTGCTATTAGATTTACTATTGCGATTGAGTTTCACACAGATCCTCTAAGATCAAGAAGACAAATTCTTCTTCCCTAGATAAAGATTCCTAGACAAGAACATTGGCTTCTTTTTAGAAGTCTTTCAGGGGTCTTGTCTCATGTCACACGGTAGCAGGGCCAGAACTAAAATTTCCCCACATGTTTTGCTGCTGCATTTTAGCTGTACACATGGTGGGGTTTGTTGTTATGTATTCACACAGGCACCCAATATAGCAATATAATTTGGCCAACATCAGTCCCCAGCTCATCCCCCCTCCGTCCTCAGAGCTAAAAATTTTGTTTTCATCACATTTCTGGGTCAGAGTTCAATATTATAATTTTCTTTTTCAGGGTCTGGGTGAGAGGCCGATGGGAGCCACATTTTTCCTACTTGCTTGTTTGTTGTTGAATATCTGAACATGAACGATGGGACCTAAAGGCAGCAGGTCTGGCCCTCATAGGCTCAATGGTGGGAAGAATACTCTCCTCCAGAGAAAAGAAGGAATAGGACACCGGACACTTCTCCCTGGCTGAGCCCGCAGCGTTTCCGGCCCTGCCTCCTGCTTTGCTGCCTGCAGCCTGTGGCTCCTTGGCCCCTGTGCAGAAGAGCTGAGCTCCCCGAGAAGGTACCCGTGTCCTGCAGTTTCCAGTTGCAGAGGGAGGGACAAGGTCAGGTTTACACTGGCTCCGAGCCATGGGATCGCAGCAGGGAGGCCCTAGGACACCACCCCACCTCGGCTCTCCCAGGCAGCCAAGGCTGGGAGAACAGGCAGACGTTGCAGCCTGTGGTGATGGACCAGGAGCGCTCGGGACCGGCGGCCAGCTGGCACGAGAGGCAGCCTCTGACAAGAGTGGTTAATAACAGCCCAAAGAAAGCCGTCTTCAGAATGAGAAACATAATGTTCTAATGAGGTATTTAATACTTACGAACCCAGCTGGAAATGGAACCCCAGAGCTGCCCAGAAATGGTCAGAAGTCTTCAAAAGCAACTCACAGCAGGGAGAAGATGATGGGAGCATGTTGTGACAAGGGGCTGAATCCAACCTGGAGCAACAGATACATGATTCAGCATGTGTGACAGCCTCTGCACTTTTCCCACCAGAAGTGGCAAGCCCATGAGCCAATGGCTCTCAGCAAGTCCATAGGCTTGAGTCCTCCTGACCACAGTTCAGTACATCCGCATTTCCAAAACCCCAGGGACTTCCCACCACCCCCTTGGCCACACGCGATTCTTCCAGCCTCCATCCAGAGCACTTGCTATCTGGAGCTGCAAACTCCCTTTGCATAAGGATTCTTTGTGCCTGGCTACTTTCACCTAGCATCGCTTGGAAATCCTGCACGTCACAGCATGTATCAGTAGTTCATTGCTTTTTATTATTGAATGGGACTGCACTGGATGGATATTTCAATTTCCAATTTCATGAGTTAATTGACACTTGGGTTGTTTCCAATCCTGAAAATGCTACAATGAATATTCCTACAGGATGAATGTTCTTTTTGAGAACATCTATTTTCATTCCTCTTGGTGTAATTTCTAGAAGTGAAATTACAGGGTCTTATGGGAATTTTATTTTACCTTTTTGAGAAACTTCCAGACCATTTTCCAAAGTGATTGTACATTTTACATTGCTACCATTAATGTACAAAGTTATAGTATCTTAGCTGACACTTTGTATTGTCTATAATTTTTTATTACAGATATCTTTAGTAGGTATGGTTTTAATTACATTTCCCTAATGATGAATCATGTTTAACAGCTTTCCATGGACTTAGCAGCCATTCGTATACCCTTTTGATGAAATGTCACTCATGTCCTGCCCATTTTTAAATTGAGTTATTTGTTATTATTTAGTTGTAAGTGCACTTTATATATTCTGCATGCTTATCCTTTATCAGAATATGATTTGCAAATATTTTTGACATCTCTGATGTGTCTTACTATTTCCTCTATGGTGCATTCTGAAGGCAGACTTAAGTTTGTTGAGAACTCAGATTTAAGAGCAACTGCCTGTTGTTGCTAATGTCTGTGGTGTTACCTTTGACTCTCTTTGGTTTCTTAGCTTGTGCTTCAGTAAGCACTTTCACATACAGACTTCCTTCTGGTTGAAGAACAAGAGGTATTTACTGCGTTGCACATTCCTTTGACTGGTTTGTTGAGAGATTTTATCATGAAGGGATGCTGAATTTTGTCGAATGCTTTTCCTGTGTCTATTGAGATGATTATATGGGTTTTGTCCTGGATTCTGTCAATGTGACACATCATATTGATCAGTTTGCATATGTCCAACAATCCTGGCACCTCTGGGTGGCCCCTCTTTGTTATGGTATTTCAATGTGCTGTGGTTGGGTTTGCTAGTGTTTGGGCAGGGTTACACGCCCCTGTCCTCTGGGATGTTGGCCTGGATTCATGGCCTCAGAGATTGTGTTGGGAAGGGTTCCCTCCTTTTCAGTTTTTCTGGGGGTAGTTTGAGAAGAATTGGTGCTGGTTCTTTAAATATTTGGTAGGATTCAGCAGAGAGGACTTCTGGTCCTGGGGTTTTCTTTGATGGGGACTTTTCAGTGCTGATTCAACCTCATTGCTCATTGTTGCTCTGTTGAGGTTTCCCACTTCTTCAATTTTGCTGAATCGTAGGTGGCAGGAACTTATCCCTTTCTTTTTAAACTGTCTAGTTTGTTGAGATCTAGTCCATGTGGCACTTTGTATTTCTGTGGTATCGGTTACAATTTCTGCTTTTCATCTCTTGTATCTCCCCTCTTGATCTAGCTCACATTTGTCTATTTTGTTTTCCTTTTCAAAACACTAGCCAAACAGTGACTCTTCATTTAATCAATCTTTCCTGTTTTTTTAACCTCAATATTGTTTATTTCTGCTCTGGTCATTACTATTTATTTTCTTCTACTAATTTGAGGCTTGGTTCATTCTTGGTTTGCTAGTTGTCTGAGATGTATCATCAGGTTGCTTACTTGAGAGATTTTGTTGTTGTTGTGATGGAGATATTGAGGGAGAGTGGATCCAGAAGAAAAAGACGTCTACCTTCACCACCATTATTCAGCATAGTACAGAAGCCCTAGCAAGAGCAAACAGCCAAGAGGAAGAAGTAAAAGGCACCCAAATTGGAAAGGAAGAAGTGAAATTGTCCTTATTTTCACATGACATGATCTAGTTTATTGAAAACCCTGAAGTTTCCACTAAAAAACAACAAACAAACAATAAGCCTCTTAGAACTAATAAATTCAGTAAGGTTATATGATACAAAATCAATGCACAAAAATCTGTAGCATTGCTATATGCTAATAGTTACCTATCTGAAAAAGAATTCAAGAGGACAATCTATTTACAATAACTATAAGAAAATAAAATACTTAGAAATAAACTTAACCAGGGAGGCAAATATCTCTGCAGTGAAAACTATAAAATGTTAGAGAAATTGAAGAGGATATAAATAAATGGAGAGAGATCCCATGTTCATGGATTGAGAAAACGTTGTTGTTAACATGACTATACAAGTGATCTGTTGATTGAGTGCAATCTTATCAAAATTTCAGTGTCAAAAGATATATATATATATATATATATATATAAAGTTTGTGTGGAATCCCAAAAGACCCTGAGGATCCAAAGCAAACATACAAAGAATCTGGATGGAGGTGTCATGCTGCTTGATTGTAAACATGCTGGCAAACCGATTGCCACAGAGACCAATGGAGCAGATGAGAACCAGGCTGGAATTCCACACTTACAGCCGACTTACATTTGGCAAAGGAGCCAAGAACACACAATGGGGAAAAGAGGGTTCCCTCGATAAATGGTGCTGGGGAAACGGTACATCACACACAGACGTATGAAACCAGATCCCTGTCCCTCGTCAGATACCAAAGTAACTCAAGAGATGAAAGACTTAGATGGAGGACCCCAAACTAGGAAACCACCAAGAGGAGAGAGGGGCAATGCTTCAGACGTGGTCTAAGAAAGAGATTTTCTAATATGACCCCAAAAGCATAGGCAAAAAGGCAAAATTGCCAAGTGGGGTTGCTCTTCCAGAGAGAGCACAGGGTCAAGTGTGAAGTTCGTTGGGACGACATTTGTGAAGAGTAAACTCCCAATGTGGCCTGTGCCTGTCACCAAAGAGGAAAGCTCTTGGACTCTCAAAATTTGTCATCGACCATCTGTCTGCTGACCATTTCCTCAGATGGTGCCATCTTCCCGCCACACAGTAGGAGAGCAGGAAATAGAGGAGAGAAAATGGGAGAGAGATGAAGTCCAGGGCCCGACCAGCCCTGGGTGAACCGGGGAGACCATCAGGCGTGTGGGTGGGGTGGAGTCACAGGGTGATCAGAGAAAGGGGCCCCACAGGGTAGTGGTCGCTCAGGATGGCAGAACGCAGGGGGCAATCCTGCCAGGCGATGGCCGGCCTCCCAGCAGAGGAGCAGAGAGGAATGCCACCCAGCTCCAGCCTCGGCACTCAGGTACCACTGACCACGTGAAGCCACAGGAGCATCCACTGGAACCAAAGCAGCACCCACTTCCCATCTGAAGAGCTAAAAGTCAGAAACTCTCCTTTCATTCCGCCCTGCAAAGCGGTTTTCATGTCCATCAGAGGACTGTTCTTCTAAATGAGTCGAGCTGTGTTCCGCTTTCGTGTGCGTAAGAAAACAAGACTCGGCTGTTTCAACCGCTGAAGGTGGCAAAGAGAAGAATGACAACAGTTTTATGTGTTTACCTATTTTATGTTTATGCATGTGACATAAAATTTAGTTTCGGGGAATTACCAATTCCAATGGAGCAGAGTGACTGTCATGGGTTGGGTGTCCAATGTCCCCTGAAGGCCCCTGTGTCGAAGGCTCTGTCCTCGGCTGATGGCACTGTTGGGAGGAGGTGGGACCGTCAGAGGTGGGGCTGGTGGAGGGAGAGAGGTCGTGGGCAGCGTGCCCTGGAAGGGCCCTGCGTCCTTCTCCCTCTGCCCCTGGCTGCCCTGAGGTGACCAGGCCTCTTGTGCCTCGTGCTCTCCCCCATGATGCACGATCTCTTCACAGGCCCAAGGCAACAGGGCCAAGGACCATGGGCCGAAACCTCGGAGACTATGAGCCTCCTTGTAAGTTGTCTGTCTCAGGTGTTTTGTCAACAGAAAGTTGACTCGCGCCACGACACTGAAAAAACCGTAATTCACTAAATTGAGAGAAGTATAAGCCAGGTTCAATGGCACATTCCTGTAATTCCAGCTACTAAGAAAACGGAGGCAGGAGGATCATAAGTTTGAGACTAGCCTGGGACAACTTAGTGAGACTGCCTCAAAATCAAATGAAAAGAGCTGGAGACGTAGCTCCATGGTAGAACACTTACCTAGCATGCGTCAAGCCCTGGGGTGTGTCCCTAGCATTAAAAAAAAAAAAAAAAAAAAAGCTAGGAAACTCTGGCAACTCTATTTCAACAGGTAAAACATTTCAAGGTTGCAGGGGAGGAGAAACTGAACTAAAAATGCCATGAGAAAACCTAATGCTGAGTCCACTGGACACACCAGCAGGAGCAGGCCCATTCTCTCTAGGAGGCTCCCCCATGGAGCCCAGCCTGAGGGTTTGTCAGGGGGTAAAACCTCTCCTTGAGTAAATTCTTCCTGTAGATGTTGGTTGCATGTTGTGTGGAATCAGATGCAAATGTTTTTAAAATTTTTTATTTGTAACTGACAAACTACTGTGCATATTCTGAAGCACAGGGTGATATTCCACTACATTTACATAATGAAGAGATTGCGTAAGCACCGGTCATCTCACACACTTATCAGTTTGGGGTTATGGACTCTGGAGGCTGGCTGTGGGTGGGTACAAAATTCCAGCTGGATGGGAAGAACAACTCTAGTGAATGGTGACTATAATTCCTCATATCTTTCAAGATTGCTTACATATTATATATTGAACATTTTCAAGTGTAAATATTCTATTTAAAAAATTTAATGCCCAATATGATGAAAATGACTTTAGATTTTACATAGTTGGGTAAACCATAATTATTAAAAACTAAGTATGTGAGGCAACATGAAATTTATTCCTTCAAAAGCAAAATACTTCAAAGACTTTATAAAATTTAATTTTTGAATTTCCATAATCATGTTTTGCAATATTGTGACAATTTTAATTATACATGTATATTATTTAGTGAAATATAACACACTGCAGAAGGTCAGTGATTTTTAGCACCCAAATTGGATAACTTTCCAGTGAATGAGATGTGTTTTGTTTTACAAAATACTTTTGAAAATAGCCTGTATGAGGCTAAAAGAACTGTCTGTGAGCAGGCCTGGGGGCTTTTTGTCATTTTAAAATAAAAGACAAAGAACTAAGGAAATCTTCCAGCCAGCAGAATTTTTTTTCTGTGACGCCTCAGGTCTGAGTATTGAAGAAGAGTTAGGCTTCAAGCAGGACTATTCTGCCTGTGCCAGCCCTTAAATATTTATTCAAGCCACATGAAGGATGTTTATTATTTAGCTTGAATATATGTAGATGTATCACGTGGAAGATGATGTGTTTTTGAAAGGGTTTTGGAATGTAGCTCCTGGACACTGAAGTCGATTTGTCTGACGCTTGACAGGCCCCAGGGCCCCTGTCCATGGGCCTCCCTGCCTTCTCCAACATGAAGTCCCACAGGTCCTTCTCGAGGGGAAAGTGCAGTTACTCTCTGTAGGAACATCTCCAGGAGAGGACCCTGGTGCCAGAGGAGGGAGGAGAGGTCCAGAGAGAGATGGCCCAGGACTGGCCCTCCCTCGGGGGAAGGAGCAGGCTAGGAGAAGCTGCAGCCTGCTCTCCGCAGTCAGCCCAGCTCTCGGGACACACCCAGCTGAAGGCAAGAAAGCACCATCTTCTGAGCAGAGTCGCCTGCCCTCAGCACTGTCTGTGGGCGTCGAAATCCAGCTCCAACTTCTGTGTCATTGAGAAGCTCCATCTTCAACAGTGCCCAGACGCACGCCCGCAGCTGTCCAGGGTTCCCGTCCATCTAGGGTTTAGGAGAATAAAGAGCTTTTTATAAATGTCATGGCCTTGTTCCCCCTTTCAGCTACATGGGGAATAATAATTAATATTTTAAATCCCAAGCCAGAGAGGGTGAGATTAAGCCACACAGCCTCATGCACGGGAAAATTAAATCATTAGGGTTGGAAATACTAAAATACTTAAAAGAATAATACTCTCCCAGGAAAATTTATTAGACTGCTTGGCTATGAATTTTGTAAATCACTCATTCTTATGATCCACCAAAATGTAATTCTATTCAGATTAAGACAGTAGAATCAGTAAACAAATTAATAAGAAGCTGAATCATCCTCTCGAGGGGAAAGTAGAGTTTACTCTTTGTAGGAACATCTCCAGGGCAGGACCCTGGTGCCAGATAATAGAGGAGACGCTGGGCCCCTGTTTGGCAATCTGGGTTCTGTGCCTCCTCACTTTGGTGTGAAATGTAGAGAGTTCACTGCTCTTGACTCCTGTCCTGCAGACACTCCTGCAGGACATCCTTGCTCACCAGAATGTCAGCTCTTGCTTGTGCATGACCAGCATCTAAAACGTGAGACTCTTCTGTTAATGAGCCACAGAAGATTTCTGTGCTGCGGGCACTCTTGGGAGAACTCATATGCAAAGAGACAGCAGCCCAGAGCCTACAGAAGGGCCCCTCTACACACCTGACCTGGGAGAGAGGCTGTCTAATGTGCATCACGGTCAGTGACAGTCTGAGTTTTTAGGTTTTTGTGCTAGATGAAGCCAGAAGGCTTCAGAATGTGCAGTGAGCACAGACCATATTATAAGACAGTAAAAAGCAATATTGTAGGCAACAAAGATAATTTAGGGGTATGCCTTCTTCCATTAGAATAACATCTGCATGTTTCAAAACTTGTATTTGGAAGCATTGTCTATTAAGTTACCCAAATCTATTAAGTTACAAATTTTAGTTGAGATGCATGAAATGAACTGAGGTAATAGGCTTCCCTGCTCTGGTTGTTCTCCATAGTATTCGAGGTTTGAGGGATTGTAGGTAGTATTTCTTTTCTGAATACTTTCTCTTATTCCCATGTTTTCTTTATCCATGTATTTATCTTAGAGTTTTTCTGAAGTGAGAACTGAATTTTATTAATGAATACAGTTTTTCAGGATCCATTTTGAGTTTCAAGATTCCCATAAAAACACTCCATCATCTTGCACCAGCGTTTCTCCTGGTTTGGGACATTACCTAGTAGCTTTCTTTCCTGTATCTCAAATTATGTCACTGGACTGCAGTTTTTATTTCATTTCTATAAGCTTCTTGAGAGTAGGAATTATCTTTTATTTTTCTGCTTGGGCATCTTCTGAAGGCACCAGAAGAGACGAGATGTAGTTGTCACAGAGCTTCGGAAGTGAATTAAGGACGAAGTGTGAACTTCCCTTCAGGCAAGGAGGCCAAGTCCAGGCAGCAGGTCAGGGTCCATGTTTGAGATGCTCCAAATCTTATCCCGAGGACTTCAAAATCGGGCCTGGATTGACCAGTTACAGGTGCCAGACTGAGAGATGGAAAGTCAGATTCTGCAGATGATTTGCAAATATGAATCTTCTCAGGCTCACTTCATGAATATCAGGAAATCATGAGCCCAGTCTCAGCACCAGGAATAATGACACACAGGGACGATGACATTCACCTCGGAAGCCTATTTCCTCTGCACCTTCCCCCCAGAAGCCGAGCTTGGGAGGACAGACAGATGGAGCCCCAGCCTCTGGAAGAAAAGAGGGGAGGCCCTTCATCCCCATTAGGGTCCCTCTGCTCAGGAGGTTGAGGCCGCCTGGGAGCCAGCGTTGGAATCTGCAGCAGGGTCCCTGGCAAAGGGCTGCCATGCCCTGGCTCAGGGCCCAGGACGGCATTTGTGCCTTCTCTCCAGTCACACTGATGTTGGTTGCAATGGAAATAATGAAACTAAAGCACCAAGGGCTGGCCTCGCCATCGCCCCGGGGCCCCACTCGCCACCTCCCAGGGGCTGCAATGGAGACAAGCAGTTATCCTACTCAGACGACAGGAAAAGAAATCCGGCCTGGGCACGTGCCCGCACCCCCCCCCCCCCCCCCGTGACCCGCAGGGTGCTCGTGGGAAATGAAGGGATATCCCAGTTTACTTCTCCTGGCCTCGGCTTTCTCATCTGCAAAAGGAAAAACAGAAATGTCCATCTATTACTTTTCTCTTGCTGCATAATAAATGCCCACAACCTCAGCTGTTCGAGGCCATATCCATTTACCAGCTCACAGCGCTGTAGGACAGAGGCTCAGGCTTGTCACGCTGTCTCACAGGCTCAAGGTCTCACAAGGCCAAAGTCAAGCAGCCACCAGGTTCCATTTTCTTGCTGGCTGTAGGTGGGGTCACCTCCACTGCCCACAGCATCCCCTGACCCTCCAAAGCCAAGGGAAGGGACTTGCCATGCATCCAGTACCCTTTGTGCTTTGAGTCTCATTTTCCAGGGAGAGACCTGTTCCTTTTATGGGTAGTCTTATTAGGACAAACCAACCTTACCTCCGTGTTTTAAGGTCTATTAATCTGGGATGGTGATTGCATCTGCAAAATCCCATCGCAGAAGCACCTAGGTTAGGGCTTCATCAATGAGAGCAAGTGTGTGCTCCCCTTGAGAAGAGCCTTGGAACTCTGCTCCGCACACTCCTCATGGGCCCACTAGACCAAGATGCACCAAATAGGAAACTAAGTCCCCATTATTGAGAAGCAGAGTTGAAATCACTTTCCTTTAAGGTTCAGAACTGAACCAAGCTGCAGGAAGGGGAAGAAAGAAACACAGTAAGGATAGTAAACTTGATGTCTTCTATGGGCCACCTGCTTGGAATAGGTGGCCTCCATGTCTCTTGGTACATGTCTTTCCACTGGTTGTTAATTGGACATGGCAATAAAAAGGAAACTGTGGTCAGATAAGTCTGAGAAACATACTTTTAAAAAGCTAAGTAAAAAACGAGACCAGACACACACAGTTAATGCTCTGAGAATTCCTGCTTATATGTGCACCTTCTAAAGGGGGAATAATAAAGGTGTGATTGTAAAATGCACATTCTCTGCATTTTAATATTTATGGAGCTATTCCATATCAAAGTCGAGGTATGCATTATAGATGTTCTTATGGACCTCATCTATTCCCCAAGGCTCTTTTGAAATCCATGGCACGACTATCAATGAGGTCAGGCCAGAGAGTCCAGGGGGGCAGCCCAGAGGTGAGCAGAGGTACCCAGGCTCAGGACAGAGTGGGCGGTGGTGTGAGGAGCGGGCACCTCCCCTTCCCTGGGTGTGCATTTCTCCTGAGCTGGGGCCCCAGGCCATGGAGAGAGGAGGCAGGTGGTAGCAGGTGGTGGCAGGTGGTAGCAGGTGGTGGCAGGTGGAAGCAGGTGGATGCAGGATCCTGTGGGGGGGGGAAGCTGCCAGAGACACTGCCTGGGACAGAGAACAGGGTGCTCCCTGTGGAGAGCCTGCACCTGTCCAGTCAAGCCACAAACCAGCCAAGGAGCCAGGAAAACTGGTTTCAGAGGAAAGAGCCTCCGAAGATGGAGAGCAGAGCTGCTGGGCAAGGCCTGGGGGGCTGCCTAGGGAAAGGCAGGGGGCCGGCCCTGGAGGGGCTCTGATCAGTGGTTCCTGTGAGAGCAAGGACGGCAGGGGCCAGCCGGGCAGAGGAAGCCTCTTCCCGCCCACAAGCCAGAGGAGCCGGCACGGAGCCCCAGGTGGGGAGCACCCCACCTTGCCCCAAAAGCACAGGGGACTCTACAGGGGAAGACTGGGCTGCGGAGGGTGAGTGGGGTCAGAACAGCCGCCTGGTAAACAGATGAGGGGTGGAAAGAGCACCCGCTGACAGACTTCTCCCTGGGGAAGAAGAGGAGTCCAAGGCGGAATCCGTGGGATGAGGAAGTCCTGTCCCTTTCTGTCTGAAGTTTCCCGGGTTCTGCATTCTTCTCCCTTCTCTTGTTCATTTCCCCTCATCCTGTATAGTGACTGGGGGATGTTGGTGGAGTGGCCATGGGGTGGGTGAGCAGGTGGGTTGGAAGGGCAGAGGTGGGTTGCTAGGCTGGAAGGGAGCAGCAGCCCAGGGGGCTTTGATGAGCAGCTCCCTGTGGCTCAGGAGTTGTTTAATCAGCAACCTTTTTGGGAGGGGGAGTATCAAAGGGCTTTGGAGACATGAACATTCCATTCTCCCAGGGGGCTGTTTCCAATTCTCAAACTTGAATCAGACTCTGTTTTCTCCATCAGACTCAATTTACCTACCTACACTGACTACCTGTCTTTAAATCTGGCTTCACTGTCAAGCACACATAGAGAGCCACCTGGTAGCCGGAGGCCTGGGAAGTTCAGAAGGACAGATCTGCCTGGCCAGGCTGGAGGAGGCATGGCGGCCACCAAGCAGCCACACTGGAACCATCCATTGGATCAACCATGTGAGTTAGGAAATGGAGTTGACTCCGGGAGCCGTCAATGCGGAACACACAGCAAGGGCATGTGCTGCCAGATCCTGCAAGGTTGAGCATTTGGTCCAACCAAACTGGCTCTAGGGAAACCTTCCCAGAGTAGGAGTGTGAGGCAGTGTGGGGGCCTTGTCAGGAGACACCATGAATCCAGAACCAGGACCCAGGCGGGACCAGCCAGCCGTGCTCCACCCTCGGCTGAAGATGGCCCACCAGAGGGACCCGGATCTGCTCTGCTCTGCCAGACCCAGGTTGAGACCCAGAGGCCCGTCTTCAGTGCACCAGAGGGTAAGAGGTGCATGCGCCTGGTTGTCCAGGTTGGAGGGCACAGACACAGCAACAGGCTATGTGACCTAGGCAAGAGAACACACAGTATCACACCTAGAAAGTGAAGGTGACCAGAAGATTCACTCAAGACAAGTCACCCTCTGAGATGCGCATGACTGGGCTGCATCGGCAGCCCCCTGCAGCCCCTAGCAGCCCCCGGCAGCCCCCTGAGTCTTGGTGCTGCTGCGGACCTGGCTGGTGGTCAGGAAGCAGAATCATCGTATCCCACGTCTTTCTCCCACTCCCCTCTGGGCACCCCAGGGCAGGCTTCACGGGGGCCCCCTCCGCCTTTGTCTGCCCGCTGCACCAGGCAGCCATTGGCACGGACATCTGCTCATAAATGCCAATAAGAGGCACCAGGTATTTTCCCATGCATAATTCATTTTCACAATAACTGAATGAAAAGCACACAGTATTTAACTATTAAAGTTTTATGGAATGAGGTGAATACACAATTCTGATTTAAAAAAATATATTCTTTTCATTTCAATTGCTTTTTTATGGTAATAGTTTGAAACACTTGGAGGGATGCCTGATAAATAATATTCAAATGTTCTTTTATTTTTTAATAAACTCAATTATTCAATTGAAAATTTAATTTAAAAAATTTAGACTATGTAATAGGGTTTAATTTGGAGATTCTTTCTCTCTTTCTTTCTTTCTTTTTTACCTTTATTCCACTTATTTATTTTTATGTGGTGCCGAGGGTCGACCCAGGGTCTCTTTCCCTCGGAGCCCCGCCCCAGCCCTGGAGGTCACTTCTCAGTCCCACTGAACTGGAACACACTTGCAGGTACCTGGTGTTTCCAGTAGGTAATTCCTAGGGTCTGAGATGAGGACATTTAAACTTTTTGTGACAACTTTCCAGGAAAGTCTCTGTTTCCAGAAGAAGAGAACAATGACAACTGACATCTACTAATTTGCTCTGGAAATACTTGGTTTCCCCCAAAATGGCCCCACCAAGGAGGCAGGAATGTCTTAGAGCTGCAGTGGCCCACCCCTGCCTGGACCATGTCCATCTCACAGCGGAAGCAACTGAACATGCACAGGACCTATTAGGGCCTTCTGGGCCATCAGTCAAGGAAGGAGCTGATCTGGCCTCTCGTCCAGTGGGCCTGGTCAACCTGGCATGTCTGAATGCCGGGAAAGAAGCCCCCAAGGTGTGGCGTTAGGGGTGGGCCTTTAGGGGGTGATGAGTGACGAGATGGAGACCTTGTGGGGGGTCAGTGTTCTCATAGAAGAGACTCCGGAGAGCTCGCGTGTCCTTCCCACCGTGTGAGGACAGACGGGAGCCATCCTGCACCGGGAACCAGGCTCTCACCAGACACAGACTCTGCCAGCTCTTCATCCGGGACGTCCAGCCTCAGACTGTGAGGATAGAGTTTCTGTGGAGCGTAAGGCACCCAATCTGTGGTGTTTGTGAGAGGAGCAAGAACAGCCAAGGACGACGGCTCAGTCCTGTTGGTGCCTCGGAGAGCTGCACCTCTTGGCCTAATGCATACGGTTAAACCATCACTAGGGTCCTTGCTTGTCCCCAGGACAACGAGCTCAGCTGGCCCCACTGATGGTCAGACAAGCCACCGTAAGCACACCCCCTCCCCAGCCTCTTCCTGTCCTCCCACCTGAGCTGAGAGTGTAGAAGTAGCAGAGAAAACACATTCTAGCTCCACAAGATTGCCCCAGAGGCAAAGCTGCACCAAGAGACAGCAGCATGATTCCACTCTGGACAATGTTGTGTAACTGGGGGCTGGCCCTCGCCAGAGTACGGCCAGGGGTACCTGGCGGGATCCTGGTGGCAGAGTCACCTGGTGCCTATCCACAGCAACTCTGCTTACTGAGCTTAGCCACCTCCAAAACTGTTCAGCTCACCCCAAATGTAAATGACCCTGTGGACAGGTGGCGAGTCAGGAGGTCAGGGCAGGCCAGAACACAGGAGCAGGAGGGGGTCTTCTGATGAGGTCAATTTCCTGCTTGACGAAAGCACTCATGGACACAAGCAGGGGACACTTCCATACTGATGCTCCTAAGTGGGGGATCTAATAGAAAAACTAAAACAGATGCATGAATAGAGGGGACACCAATCAATAATAGTGAGGAGCACGTGGACAGGGAGGGAATAAGGAAAGGAGGAAATTCCAGAGACCATAAAAAGAAAAGGCCCAAACTCCCCCACCGAATTCCCAGCTCTGGGCCCTTCCCTTCAGAGAAGTCTCTCTCCGTACCTTGGTCACTTTGGCAGTAACCTGCTGCTTCCTGGCTGTCTCTGTGTCCTGTCCACCCATTCTTTGCTGAACAAGGACAATGAACACAGCACCTCTAGTTGATAACAGCAAGAAGAGGAAAGGCTGGAACCATAATGTCCCCTTCAAGGGCTCGTCCCCATGGCCCAGCAGCTCCCACCAGTCCCCACCCCTTGAAGATTCCACCTCCCAGTGGCAGCAAACTGAGGACTAAGCCCTTAATGCATTGGCCTTTGGGGACATTTAGGCTCCAAATCATGGCTAGTTCCGTTGCAGAAGCTCACCCGAACATCTACTCCGAGGTGAGATGGATACGTGCTCCGGAAACCAGGCTCTGGAGACAAACAGAATGCTGGTGGGATGAACCCAGAGGTGCACAGGCCACCCCAGGAGCACGTGCCCTCCCCAGCTCCTCCAGGGCCTGCAGTGGCCTTTGACATTCTGTGGACTGGGAGTGATTTTAAGCACGCCCAGGACAGTGGGAAAAGCCCCCACCTTGCCCGGACCCCGTCGTGGGCTCCTTCACAAACCTTTGACCTCGGTTCCCGCCACCCTGTGAGTATGCCGAGAGCAGGGATTTATGGTGTGACTTTAAGCATGACACAACACGGTCACTACTCTGAGTGACGGCTTCAGGATGCCCTCGACTTCTGTCTTTAGCTGGAATGGATGGAATGAATTAGGCACATCAACTGAACCTTCCCAAGTAGGCGTCGAGGACGGAAAAGTGCATACACCAGGCTGAATGAACACATGAACTTTACATTGCACCCTTGTGAGCACGTACACATGTGTGCATACACACCGAGTCCCACTCTGATCACGTGGCACTGGATTTTTCAGTCTTGGTCATTCTACTACATGTTTTTATACTTCCGTGACCTGTTTATTGATTGCAAAGCATTAATGAGTTGAAAACTGATTTTGTGGATCTACTTTACCTGTGGCAGACCAGATCCCCCGGGTGAGACCACTCGATGGGCATTTGCTATGAAGAAGTGGGAAGAAATGTCCAAGCATTCCCTGCAGCAGGCCTGCCTGGCCCCTGTCAGCCTCTCGCTGCAGTGAGGCGATGCAGAAGGGGAAGCTGCTTGCAACATCAGCTCCACTGGGGACATGCATGGGTTTCCTGAGGTCCTTTGGAGTTGGTATTGGGCTTTGAATATACCCCTGGTGTTTCCTTGTGAAACAAAAGTAGCCCTCATCCCTGATGATCCTGTTTTGTGGTCCTCCAAGCTCAGTCCACCACAGAACCTACCAGTGGTCACATGATGGCATGAGAGTATCGAGAAGGACTTTCTATTCCAAAGTTGCTCGTGGAAATAGAGATGGCTCAACTTATGCCCCTGCAGCCTCATCTCGGTGATGAGTCCCTTGGTCCAGCCAGCTCTCTTTCAGGGACTCCAGGAGTGATGGACCTCAGTCTGGTCAGGGGATCAAATATGCCCACAACTGTTCAGTGCTATCAATATGTGTTCATAAGGGATGTACATGCTCAGGGCTGGTGAGTAAGGAGCTTTGCCAGAGAGACATGTGGATGCTGTATAGAAGAGGTGATCTTTGTGCTGGGTCTTAAACGAATAGGAAGGTGATAGGAGAGAAAAATATATTGCTGGGCAGAGAGAATACTATATGATAATTCTCAAAAGAAAACATAAAGCCTAAATGTCACAGTCAGGTTAGGCTGAACCAAGACACAATAACAAACAGAGACCAAGTTTTAATAGACACACACACACACACACACACACACACACACACACACACACACACACAAAGGTTAGCTTATTCTCTTAAGAAGTTTCATACCCATGGGGGAGACCCTCCTCCAACCTGGGCCTACACGGCCTGCACATGAGGGTTCTGGGCTTTCCAGAGAAGAAGAGTGGAGGAAGTGCCTGGACTCTTGACTAAGCCTGGCGATTTGTGCAGCTTTGGATCGAGAATAGCTCACTTAGCTCGGTGAGTCACACAGGCCAACCTTACTGCAGGGAAGCGGGAAGCGGGAAGCGGAGGAAAGCGTGGTGATTAGTAACCGTCTCTGGGCATAGGAAGGGAGAGTAAGGAGATCTGTTGATGGAGAGGCTTGCCCTGAGCAGAGTTGATCAGGAGCGTTGCCCTGGGGGACCTCGGTGGGCCGTGAATAGATCTCAGTAGACCGTGAGTAGACCTCGGTAGACCTCAGATGGTCCCTGTTAGGCCACAGGCTTCCGCGTTGACCCTCAGATTCCGGGAAGGCCCAACGTAGGTCTTAGCCCTGGATAGGGTAAGTCATAACCTCTCTGCTTCACAATGACCTTGCTCGCCGGGGAGGGGGACCCTGTGGGAAGTGGCCACCTAGGAAAGCCGATGACCACCGATGGACAGAGTGGACAGCAATGGACACACAGAATCCTTGCTTGGCTCAGTTTTATGTTGGCAAGGATGCTCTGGACACACCTTGTGGGACATTTGCTCGCCCACTGCATCGTAACTTGGACACTATAATAGGAGCTGGCATGTTCGACTGAACAGAGTAAAATATAAAGCCACCACGGGGCAAGGCAGGGGGCGGCTCTGGCAAAACCGTCACTAACAGGAAGCAACCTCCTCCCTCAGAGGGAGGCACGTGCTGGAGGACAGGCCTGATGTTCCCCGAGGACAGTAGAGCGAGAGGAGCATCATCAAGGAGACGGTGTCTGGGGGTTCTCTGGAATTAGGAGGGCAGACAGATATCAGCAGGCGTTGACCCCGGCTGACTAAAAGGCAGGGTGATGTCCTGTGTTTCAGATGTCACTGCTGATCTTCCTTAAGGGAGGGTGCGAGTCCTAAAGCTTAGTAGATTCAAAGCAACCAAATGGGCTCAATGAACAAATAACTCACGGTTGTTCCGTGAGGGTTCTCAATATCACAGGACAGTGCAGGTGGACTCTCAGGCACAGCGGGTGACCCAGGAGACCAGAGGAGAGGGAGAGGAAGTGGGCTGACCCTCAAGTCCTGCACTTACTCGGCCAGCATGGAAGGGTCCCTTCGGCGTGGTATAGAGTTTTCCATCCACTGGGCCACGCCTTTGCTCAGGAGACATTGATCATTTCCATTCTGCCTGTGAGACATGGTGTGAGTAACGGGAGAAGATGTGAACAAAAATAGAACCCTTTTCCTTCTGTCTAGGGTGGAAGAAAAGCATGATCAAGTAATTACGGAATTAAATGGAAATCTCCAATGTGGAAATGAGCAGGGAAATAGGGAGAGGCGTGGTGCCTTCTGTAGGAGTGGAAGGTCAGTAAGTGAAGGCAGGATGGTGGGAAGAGCCTCCAGGGTGCAGGGCTGGGAGCCAGAGGGATGGAGCCGGGAGGAGGAAAGTGCCAGGGCCAGACCACAGGGAGCCCTGGGCCACATTAAGGAGATGGCTTAGCGGTCTGAAGACCACCAGTCAGTCCCAGCCGCCTTGGATTTCACTGGGACCTCAGACACACAATGTCGTGGAGGGTGTGCAGCCCTGGGAGAGCCACCCACACCTGCCCACAGGTGCCCTTGACCTCAGTGAAGCTGAGGAGTAGCCTCCATGCTGAGCAGGCTCTGGTCACCAGATGTGCAGGCATGTCCCCGCCTCTGGGTCTGAGGGCTTCAGACTTCCAGGGAGGGACTGGAGGCAGCCCATGCATCAAAATCATCAGCCACAGAAATTATTTTAACAAACTGGTGACTTCATGGAGAGTTGGGAATCCGACCCAGAGGGCTGCCAGGGCGACAGGCACACAGGTCAAGTGGGTGTCAGGAACTTGTGGAGAGTGGCAGTGTACCCTGGGGGGGGGGATGTCAGGAACTGGGGCAGAGTGGCAGTGTACCCTGGGGGGGGGGGATGTCAGGAACTCAGTGCAGAGTGGCAGTGTACCCTGGGGGGGATGTCAGGAACTCAGTGCAGAGTGGCAGTGTACCCTGGGGGGGATGTCAGGAACTCAGTGCAGAGTGGCAGTGTACCCTGGGGGGATGTCAGGAACTCAGTGCAGAGTGGCAGTGTACCCTGGGGGGGGGATGTCAGGAACTCAGTGCAGAGTGGCAGTGTACCCTGGGGGGGGATGTCAGGATCTCAGTGCAGAGTGGCAGTGTACCCTGGGGGGGGGATGTCAGGAACTCAGTGCAGAGTGGCAGTGTACCCTGGGGGGGATGTCAGGAACTCAGTGCAGAGTGGCAGTGTACCCTGGGGGGGATGTCAGGAACTCAGTGCAGAGTGGCAGTGTACCCTGGGGGGATGTCAGGAACTCAGTGCAGAGTGGCAGTGTACCCTAGGGGGGATGTCAGGAACTCAGTGCAGAGTGGCAGTGTACCCTGGGGGGGATGTCAGGAACTCAGTGCAGAGTGGCAGTGTACCCTAGGGGGGATGTCAGGAACTCAGTGCAGAGTGGCAGTGTACCCTGGGGGGGATGTCAGGAACTGGTGCAGAGTGGCAGTGTACCCTAGGGGGGGGGATGTCAGGAACTGGTGCAGAGTGGCAGTGTACCCTGGGGGGATGTCAGGAACTCAGTGCAGAGTGGCAGTGTACCCTAGGGGGGATGTCAGGAACTCAGTGCAGAGTGGCAGTGTACCCTAGGGGGGATGTCAGGAACTCAGTGCAGAGTGGCAGTGTACCCTGGGGGGGATGTCAGGAACTCAGTGCAGAGTGGCAGTGTACCCTGGGGGGGGGATGTCAGGAACTCAGTGCAGAGTGGCAGTGTACCCTGGGGGGGATGTCAGGAACTCAGTGCAGAGTGGCAGTGTACCCTGGGGGGGGGGATGTCAGGAACTCAGTGCAGAGTGGCAGTGTACCCTAGGGGGGGATGTCAGGAACTCAGTGCAGAGTGGCAGTGTATCCTGGGGGGATGTCAGGAACTCAGTGCAGAGTGGCAGTGTACCCTGGGGGGGATGTCAGGAACTCAGTGCAGAGTGGCAGTGTACCCTGGGGGGGGGATGTCAGGAAGTCAGTGCAGAGTGGCAGTGTACCCTAGGGGGGGATGTCAGGAACTCAGTGCAGAGTGGCAGTGTTACCTGGGGGGATGTCAGGAACTCAGTGCAGAGTGGCAGTGTACCCTGGGGGGGGGGGATGTCAGGAACTCAGTGCAGAGTGGCAGTGTACCCTGGGGGGGGATGTCAGGAACTCAGTGCAGAGTGGCAGTGTACCCTGGGGGGATGTCACAACTCAGTGCAGAGTGGCAGTGTACCCTAGGGGGGATGTCAGGAACTCAGTGTAGAGTGGCAGTGTACCCTGGGGGGATGTCAGGAACTCAGTGCAGAGTGGCAGTGTACCCTGGGGGGGGGATGTCAGGAACTCAGTGCAGAGTGGCAGTGTACCCTAGGGGGGATGTCAGGAACTCAGTGCAGAGTGGCAGTGTACCCTAGGGGGGATGTCAGGAACTCAGTGCAGAGTGGCAGTGTACCCTGGGGGGATGTCAGGAACTCAGTGCAGAGTGGCAGTGTACCCTAGGGGGGATGTCAGGAACTCAGTGCAGAGTGGCAGTGTACCCTGGGGGGATGTCACAACTCAGTGCAGAGTGGCAGTGTACCCTAGGGGGGATGTCAGGAACTCAGTGTAGAGTGGCAGTGTACCCTAGGGGGGATGTCAGGAACTCAGTGCAGAGTGGCAGTGTACCCTGGGGGGATGTCAGGAACTCAGTGCAGAGTGGCAGTGTACCCTGGGGGGATGTCAGGAACTCAGTGCAGAGTGGCAGTGTACCCTGGGGGGGGGATGTCAGGAACTCAGTGCAGAGTGGCAGTGTACCCTAGGGGGGATGTCAGGAACTCAGTGCAGAGTGGCAGTGTACCCTGGGGGGATGTCAGGAACTCAGTGCAGAGTGGCAGTGTACCCTAGGGGGGATGTCAGGAACTCAGTGCAGAGTGGCAGTGTACCCTAGGGGGGATGTCTGGAACTCAGTGCAGAGTGGCAGTGTACCCTGGGGGGGGGATGTCAGGAACTCAGTGCAGAGTGGCAGTGTACCCTAGGGGGGATGTCAGGAACTCAGTGCAGAGTGGCAGTGTACCCTGGGGGGGGATGTCAGGAACTGGTGCAGAGTGGCAGTGTACCCTGGGGGGGGATGCTGGAACTCAGTGCAGAGTGGCAGTGTACCCTAGGGGGGATGTCAGGAACTCAGTGCAGAGTGGCAGTGTACCCTTGGGGGGGATGTCAGGAACTGGTGCAGAGTGGCAGTGTACCCTGGGGGGGATGTCAGGAACTCAGTGCAGAGTGGCAGTGTACCCTAGGGGGGATGTCAGGAACTCAGTGCAGAGTGGCAGTGTACCCTGGGGGGGATGTCAGGATCTCAGTGCAGAGTGGCAGTGTACCCTGGGGGGGATGTCAGGAACTCAGTGCAGAGTGGCAGTGTACCCTGGGGGGGGGATGTCAGGAACTCAGTGCAGAGTGGCAGTGTACCCTAGGGGGGATGTCAGGAACTCAGTGCAGAGTGGCAGTGTACCCTGGGGGGGATGTCAGGAACTCGTGCAGAGTGGCAGTGTACCCTGGGGGGATGTCAGGAACTCAGTGCAGAGTGGCAGTGTACCCTGGGGGGGGTGTCAGGAACTCAGTGCAGAGTGGCAGTGTACCCTGGGGGGGGGATGTCAGGAACTCAGTGCAGAGTGGCAGTGTACCCTGGGGGGGATGTCAGGATCTCAGTGCAGAGTGGCAGTGTACCCCAGGAGGGGGATGTCTGGAACTTGTGCAGAGTGGCAGTGTACCCTGGGGGGGATGTCAGGAACTCAGTGCAGAGTGGCAGTGTACCCTGGGGGGGGGATGTCAGGAACTCAGTGCAGAGTGGCAGTGTACCCTGGGGGGGATGTCAGGAACTCAGTGCAGAGTGGCAGTGTACCCTGGGGGGGGATGTCAGGAACTCAGTGCAGAGTGGCAGTGTATCCTGGGGGGGATGTCAGGAACTCAGTGCAGAGTGGCAGTGTACCCTGGGGGGGGATGTCAGGAACTTGTGCAGAGTGGCAGTGTACCCTAGGGGGGATGTCAGGAACTCAGTGCAGAGTGGCAGTGTACCCTGGGGGGGGGGGATGTCAGGAACTCAGTGCAGAGTGGCAGTGTACCCTGGGGGGGTGTCAGGAACTCAGTGCAGAGTGGCAGTGTACCCTGGGGGGGATATCAGGAACTCAGTGCAGAGTGGCAGTGTACCCTGGGGGGATGTCAGGAACTCAGTGTAGAGTGGCAGTGTACACTAGGGGGGGATGTCAGGAACTCAGTGCAGAGTGGCAGTGTACCCTGGGGGGGTGTCAGGAACTCAGTGCAGAGTGGCAGTGTACCCTAGGGGGGATGTCAGGATCTCAGTGCAGAGTGGCAGTGTACCCTGGGGGGGGGGATGTCAGGAACTCAGTGCAGAGTGGCAGTGTACCCTAGGGGGGGGATGTCTGGAACTCAGTGCAGAGTGGCAGTGTACCCTGGGGGGGATGTCAGGAACTCAGTGCAGAGTGGCAGTGTACCCTACGGGGGATGTCAGGAACTCAGTGCAGAGTGGCAGTGTACCCTGGGGGGGGGATGTCAGGAACTCAGTGCAGAGTGGCAGTGTACCCTAGGGGGGGGATGTCTGGAACTCAGTGCAGAGTGGCAGTGTACCCTGGGGGGGATGTCTGGAACTCAGTGCAGAGTGGCAGTGTACCCTAGGGGGGATGTCAGGAACTCAGTGCAGAGTGGCAGTGTACCCTGGGGGGGGGATGTCAGGAACTCAGTGCAGAGTGGCAGTGTACCCTAGGGGGGATGTCAGGAACTCAGTGCAGAGTGGCAGTGTACCCTGGGGGGGATGTCAGGAACTCAGTGCAGAGTGGCAGTGTACCCTAGGGGGGATGTCAGGAACTCAGTGCAGAGTGGCAGTGTACCCTGTGGGGGATGTCAGGAACTCAGTGCAGAGTGGCAGTGTACCCTGGGGGGATGTCAGGAACTCAGTGCAGAGTGGCAGTGTACCCTGGGGGGGGATGTCAGGAACTCAGTGCAGAGTGGCAGTGTACCCTGTGGGGGATGTCAGGAACTCAGTGCAGAGTGGCAGTGTACCCTGTGGGGGATGTCAGGAACTCAGTGCAGAGTGGCAGTGTACCCTGGGGGGGGATGTCAGGAACTCAGTGCAGAGTGGCAGTGTACACTGGGGGGGATGTCAGGAACTCAGTGCAGAGTGGCATTGTACCCTGGGGGGGGGATGTCAGGAACTCAGTGCAGAGTGGCAGTGTACCCTAGGGGGGATGTCAGGAACTCAGTGCAGAGTGGCAGTGTACCCTGGGGGGATGTCAGGAACTCAGTGCAGAGTGGCAGTGTACCCTGGGGGGGGGATGTCAGGAACTCAGTGCAGAGTGGCAGTGTACCCTAGGGGGGATGTCAGGAACTCAGTGCAGAGTGGCAGTGTACCCTAGGGGGGATGTCAGGAACTCAGTGCAGAGTGGCAGTGTACCCTGGGGGGATGTCAGGAACTCAGTGCAGAGTGGCAGTGTACCCTAGGGGGGATGTCAGGAACTCAGTGCAGAGTGGCAGTGTACCCTAGGGGGGATGTCAGGAACTCAGTGCAGAGTGGCAGTGTACCCTGGGGGGGATGTCAGGAACTCAGTGCAGAGTGGCAGTGTACCCTAGGGGGGATGTCAGGAACTCAGTGCAGAGTGGCAGTGTACACTGGGGGGATGTCAGGAACTTGTGCAGAGTGGCAGTGTACCCTGGGGGGGGGATGTCAGGAACTCAGTGCAGAGTGGCAGTGTACCCTGGGGGGGATGTCAGGACCTCAGTGCAGAGTGGCAGTGTACCCTGGGGGGGATGTCAGGAACTCAGTGCAGAGTGGCAGTGTACCCTAGGGGGGGGGATGTCAGGAACTCAGTGCAGAGTGGCAGTGTACCCTGGGGGGGATGTCAGGAACTCAGTGCAGAGTGGCAGTGTACCCTGGGGGGGATGTCAGGAACTCAGTGCAGAGTGGCAGTGTACCCTAGGGGGGGGGGATGTCAGGAACTCAGTGCAGAGTGGCAGTGTACCCTGGGGGGATGTCAGGAACTCAGTGCAGAGTGGCAGTGTACCCTGGGGGGGATGTCAGGAACTCAGTGCAGAGTGGCAGTGTACCCTGGGGGGGGGATGTCAGGAACTCAGTGCAGAGTGGCAGTATACCCCAGGAGGGGGATGTCTGGAACTTGTGCAGAGTGGCAGTGTATCCTGGGGGGGATGTCAGGAAGTGGTGCAGAGTGGCAGTGTACCCTGGGGGGATGTCAGGAACTCAGTGCAGAGTGGCATTGTACCCTGGGGGGGGGATGTCAGGAACTCAGTGCAGAGTGGCAGTGTACCCTGGGTGGGGGGGATGTCAGGAACTCAGTGCAGAGTGGCAGTGTACCCTGGGGGGGGATGTCAGGAACTGGTGCAGAGTGGCAGTGTACCCTGGGGGGGATGTCAGGAACTTGGTGCAGAGTGGCAGTGTACCCTGGGGGGATGTCAGGAACTCAGTGCTGAGTGGCAGTGTACCCTGGGGGGGGGATGTCAGGAACTCAGTGCAGAGTGGCAGTGTACCCTGGGTGGGAGGATGTCAGGAACTCGGTGCAGAGTGGCAGTGTACCCTGGGGGGGATGTCAGGAACTCAGTGCAGAGTGGCAGTGTACCCTGGGGGGGATGTCAGCAACTCAGTGCAGAGTGGCAGTGTACCCTGGGGGGATGTCAGGAACTCAGTGCAGAGTGGCAGTGTACCCTGGGGGGGATGTCAGGAACTGGTGCAGAGTGGCAGTGTACCCTGGGGGGGATGTCAGGAACTCGGTGCAGATTGGCAGTGTACCCTGGGGGGGATGTCAGGAACTGGTGCAGAGTGGCAGTGTACCCTAGGGGGCCACATTCCTGCTCCACCTGCAAATGTGGGCCAGTACTTAACTTTTAGGACTAGAGTATTGACAAAACACGCAAAATGCTCAGCGTAGTGTCTGGGTCTCAAAGGCACTGGATACAAGATCACTACACCAAGATCGATGCACACATATGCAGTGCTTCTTATCTGCCCCCAGATATTCCTGACCTAGGGGTAGGATGACTGTCTGTAAAGCTTTCTCCGGTCATTAGTTCCTGTCCTTGAAACACACTGCTGGCCTTTCCCAGTGAGGTGGCCTTCCCCACTGAGGAGCACACGTGCCCAGTGTCCTGAGGTGTGAGTCCTTGCTTGCCTTTGGTTAGCTGCGATCGTCACCCAAGGACAACCTTTCCAGGGCTGATAAGGTTGCTGTCAAGACTTAAATGAGCAAATACTATTAGGCTGTGACCCTTTGTTCCTTGAAAGTGTCTGTCATGGACATGTGAGTGGTTGGGTGCTCTGAAGTGTGAGGCCAACACAAGGGCAGGCATGAGTCGGGCCAGGTTGCAGGTGGAGGTGGTGTCGTGCCCACCCTCATCACGGTGCGTGATCAGGAATGGATCCCCTGGACTGCACCAGTGGCCAGTAGTGTCTGGGGACTCTCAGTGTGAAAGCTGCCACTTTGGTTTCCAGCTGACTTGAGGCCCCAAAGGCAGGGAGGCCTTGGCCAGAGAGGGCCAGGACAAGGTGCTGCGGCCACTGCCATCTGGAACTTGAAGGGTTGTGCTCCCCCGCTGGGTGGGAAAGCCCGATGGCTGCCCCTGCTGCTGGTGCAGTCTACAGGAGCCGAGGACCCCCTGTGAGGGCTTTCCGTGTTCACAGGTGTGAATCCTGAGCTTCACAGCAGAAAGCTAACAACAGCCAGGAATTCGGTTACTTGGAGACAGGTGGACATGTGAGATGGTTCTGCAGCTGTGGAAACATGAAGGTCGTCTCAGAGGGCGTCTCCGTAACATGTAGCACTTCCCGCATGACGGGGTGAGACTCAGCCATCCCCGGCGAGGTGGCAGGGCCATGGCTTGCTCCTCTCATTCACGTCTTCAGACAGAGAGGACGGCACTCAGGATGCCGCCGTGAGGGGCCACCTGAGGACCTGACCTGCGCCCCTCCGAGGGCGAGACTGGGTGCAGCAGGTGAAAACTCGGGGGATCTTGGCAGGAGCGCGTGGAGACAGTGGACGGTGGAGCTCTGACAGGTCTGCAGGTCTTCTACATTCTCCATGGAAAAGGCACCCTGATCCCTCTCCTTGAACACAGCCCCACAGCCGGAAGAAACCGCGAGCGAGGTCCCCGTCAGGTCTGGCCACACAGCCCCTGTCCTGCTGTCCCTCCCTCCAGGGGGGGCTTACACCTGGTGCCTGGTGGTGCTGCAGGGAACGTCCACTGGGGCTCAGGCTCACTGGTCAGGGCTGTCCAGAGAAACCGAGCCCACAGGAGAGAGGGGGCGGCAAGTCCAGACCGCAGCCATGACCAGGTGTCTGAAGGACTGGAGGCCGCTGCAGAGCCAGGAGGAGCCCTGCCCCATTCACAGCTTTGTGGCTTGTGAGTGAATGTCCCCGTGAGTTGGAGGCTTGGTCCCCAGGGTGGTACTGTTGGGGAGCAGTGGAACCTCAGGAGACGGGGCACTTGGGGAAGATCTCAGGTCACTGGGTTGTGCCTCTGACAGGGGTCCTGTGACTGTGGCCCCTCCCTCCTCTTCTTGCTGGCCGGGAAGGGAGCAGTTTGTTCCACCAGGTCCTCCCCCTAGGGCTGTCCCACACCCCCACTGAGGCCCAAAGAGTATGGACCTTCCAGAACAATGAGCTGGATAAACCTTTCTTTTATAAGTTAAATTATCTCAGGTATTTCATGTAATGAAATGTTAAATAATGTTAAGTAAATGTGAATGTTAGTTAACAATGTTAATTAAATGTTAGTGATGTTAAGCTGACAGACACCAAGGCCATCCAACTGGAAGAGCTGTCTGATCCTTTGGGGCAGGTTCAATCGTCAACCGATTGGATGTGGCCCATCCATCTTAGGGATGTTCACTTACAGAGATCCACAGCTTTGTGGTCTTTCTCACCTGGCTGACCAGCTGGGACTTCCAGCCCTCATGGGTGGTCAAAGTACCCTTCAGCTGCCTGCCTTCCACTCAGTCACTTCTGATGAGCAAAGCTTATGCTCAGCACTGTGAGCAGGAAAAATGAGGAGAGGGGAAGGCAAGGGTTGAGAAAACACGGAAGCATCCTGTCCCAAAGACAGTGAGAAGGCTCTTCCCTCCCCTACTGTCATGTACAACCAACAAAAGAGTTTAGGGTCTCGCCAGTCTAGTCAAGGGACTAAACAGGAGCAGGAATGGTGTTTCCCTTACTCTCTGAAGCCTGCATGAGTATCATCTCTGCACTCTTTCCCCCTCATTATGTACTGAGAAGGAAAGAAAAGTCTCTAACATGGAGGAGCCAAAATATGGAAAGAATTTAGGTTTGTGTATCACTGACATGAAGCAGGCAGGAGACCCAGGCAGGAGACCCAAATAGGAGACCCAGATCAGAGACTCATGCAGGAGACCCATGCAGGAGACCCATGCAGGAGACCCAGGTAGGAGACCCAGGTAGGAGACCCAGGTAGGAGAACATGCAGGGGGTCCCGTAGGGAATCCTCTCAACCTACGTAAGAGTGCGCTGTTAACAAGCGACACAGTCTTCACTCAAAGAGTTGAGCTTTCAGGGCTTATTTTCCACTACAGCAAAGCTTAGCTCTTCTAGTGAACATTTTGGGTATCATGGAATGTGGCCCCAAAGAAAGGGGTGAGGAAGGAGGACCTTCTAGAAGAGAGCGTGTGCCAAGAACTCCAAGTTTATTTGGTGCCTGCTTCTGTGGGTTGGAATGTCTGAGAAGACAGAAAAAAACAAGTAGGAGAAGTTTCTCCAGCACTTAGTCTTTAATTACCAGCTGCCACTCTTTCATGAGTATTATTTGTCCTAATTATTCTGTCGTCCACTGTGACATATTTCAAGCATCTCAGCAAATGTCAGAAAATAAAATGTCAAATTCTGACTTACTCTGCTTATTGGAAAGGGCTTCCATGGGCAGGGGGCTGTCAATTCTAATCCCATGCTTGGTCCAAGGTCACTAACATAGGAGGTGGGACACTGCTGAGAACAGTGACGTTGGAAAAGACTATCCTAATGGTCTTCATGGTGGGTCCACTTGAGACTCAGACAAGGTTTAGTATCTCCTAAAGATTGTCACTGGGTTTCCCCAGGGAAGCTTAACGAATCAAACTGGCCAAACATGTCTGAAACTATGTGACAGACACCCCTTGGCGGGGTCTCCATACCATGCGCGTAAGAAGAACATTGAGGTTCCTGACATGGACGTGGGCCTGGCAGGAGCACGGAGTCCACCCCTGGTGGTGGGTCCTCCGTGGAGAGAGGAGGCCCTTTCCGCTGTGCTTGTAAGAAGACCTGGGTCCACCTCCTAAGACCTAGCCCCCCGTTCTGTCTGCGTAAAGATCTTGAGTGTAGTTAAACGCACGGAGTTTTGCACCAAGCACTAATGTGACTTGCCAGCTTTTGGTCTATTTTGGGGCTTCTACAGAAGAATAACCAAGACCAGATTCATAACCCAGAAGTTTATGGGGTGCATGCTTCTGGGGACTGGAATGGCTGAGATCAAGGGGTGCCTAAGGTGAGGGTCTCCTTGCTGCATCACCTCATTGCTAAAGGCTTCACATGGGCAAGAAAGAGTGCGAGAAGTTGAACTCACAGCCTGAGTCCCTTTTCTAACAGTGCTGATCCCTGGACGAGGACAGGGCCCTCATGGCCTGACCGCCCACCTTGTAGAGCAGGTGCACCAGGGATCCAGTTCCCCCCCGCCAGCACCCAGCACCCGCCTGATGGATTTGGACAAGTCACTTAACCTCTCCGGCTATTCCCACACCTCAAGTGGATACACCAGCCCCTACTTTGTGGGACTGTTGTGTCAGATGAAGTACACCTCCAGCGAAGCCCGCCTCACAGAGTGGACTCCTCAGTTTGAGGAACAGATACACGGGTGGGCCGGTGGACGGAGAGATCAAAGCACCTTCCCAAAGCCACACTTAACCACTTACTAAGGAGATGGGGAATGTTCTAGAACATGAAGACACTAGGACTCAAGCAAAGCGTTGCCTGACTGCATCGCCCCTCTGCCATGCCCTAGGGAGCGCGCCTGCTGCCTGCAGTGGGCCTCCGGTGCTCTGTCCTGAGGCAGAGTCTCTGGAGCCACCAGGGGTCCCCGGGTGCTGTTCTTCGCCTCCCCATCCTCCTCAGGACTGATCACACCCGCACGCGGCCTGCTCGTCTGGCTGAAGACTTTTGTTGTTTTTGCTTTATCCTCGTCCAACGGCTCCTGAACCCCTTGATGGCTGACACTTCTCTTCTTTGTCTCATCTCTAGCACAATTGTGTCTTCAGGAAGCCCCGATGGTCAGCTGAACACCACAGAGGACGGGGGAAAGCAGGCAGAGGAAATAGAGTGAGGTCGGAAGAGCCGAGGCCGCTAGTCCCTGGCTGAGGCTCACGCTGGCCCAGCCCTGTGGCCCCAGCCCAGCCTCAGAACTGGGAGCTGCTTGGGCGGCACCAGCCTGGTCTCCCCACACGTGCTCCATGCATCATAAGAACAGCGTGGACCCCCGTTAGATGCATAGACTCCAGGGCCCCTGAGCTGTCCAACACGGTGGCCCTCAGCCCCACGTGGCTGCTGAGCATTGAGATCGTCTAACCTGCTCCTCCATGTGAGAGATCTTTCCCTCTCTCCAAAATTAACATTTTGAAGATTTGATACTAATAGGAGACGACATGCAAGTGGGGGCCCAGCTTAAGGGAATACAAGCGGGCCCACTGTGCGACCTGCACGTGCTTTCTTTTCCTAAGTGGACAGGCTACGTCACATTCCTCTGCAAACCGTCTGCCATCGTGGAGAAATGCAGGCTGAATAATGTCTGTAAGAGGAACTCAGGTCACCCTGAAGGGGGACTTTGGGACCTCTTTCATAGACCAGATTCTGGAACTCAGGGAGATGAAGATAACTCCTCCTAACCGTAAAAACTGGAAGAATTTTTGGTTAAGGATCCAATTAGAACCAGTAAGCGTGGGCCAAGGTGACCTACATTCGTCATGGATGTGGGGACTTGAAAGTCCAATGTCATCCTGCTGTCAGTCAGAAATCAAGAGGGGGACCTGGGGGGGAACTCTCTGGAAACGTCCCTTGGACCCCAATAAAACTGGGGTGCAGGAGAGGCACCCTGTCCCTCTCCTCTTTGAGAGGACTCGCTCTGTCCCTTAGGAGTGCGCCCTTTCCCTTTCCCACCCCTTCAACACGTTCAGCCTGTTACTCCGAGTGACAGCTCTGAGATCTTTCTAACCTGATGGCAAGGATCCTGGTTTGCGGCAGGTGTCTTTGTACTGCCTCCGCTTCTCAGAAGGCCTTGGTTCTGTCACGATACGAAGGAAGAATACACGTGCTATCTCATACCCAATATCTCATTACTACTTCTATATCGGTTACATGTGGAAAGCATATTATTGTGAATCTACTGGATTCAGTAAAGATTAGAATTGCTTCTGCCTCTTTGGCTCACATGCGATTTCTGCAAGTCAAGGCTAGACCTGGGCTCTGAATCCGTCTCTGGGGAGGGGCTGTGACTATGAAGCATTCCAGTGATCCAGGAAAACTCAGGAAACACTGATCACACCAGGAACTCATGTGACAGACGAGGAGACTCAGGGTCAGGGAGTCACACCCCAGTCCAGCAGAGGAGGAAGGGCCAGGAGTCAGATCGCAGCCTCAAAACAGACATGTGAGTGTACAGGTTGCAGAATCACGTTGGTCATGCAGTCGCCTACATACAGACAACAATAATAATGTCTGTTTTATTCTGCTGCCCTTCCTATCCCCCCTTCCCCTCCCCTAATTAAAAAAAAAACAGACATGTGAGCTGCTGCGCTCACAACCGCGTCCCAGGGCCTAGAACGGCACCCACCATGAAGCCAGTCATGAATACCCGTGGGATGCGCGGACGGCTGCGTGGGTGACTGATGTTACCTGACCACCGTGGTCATGTGAGGGAACACAACCCCGAGGGGCTGGCCTGCTTGTTGGGCCCTGAGGTTGCAGATGCCAAGAGCATGGAGCCAGGGGGAGAACGCATCGGAGTCACCTGAAGAGCACAGTGCACGGCTGCTGGCATCCTCTGTGCCTTGGAGTCTGTCTTTCAAGCTCTCCACCCACTACATGCGCTGGGAGCTGTGTGTGCCACGAAGAAACAGAGTCGCCACAGGCTTGTGGGTTTTTAATTTGAATTCCACCTGTCGGAAATGCTGCCTCCTCCCCCAAACATGGAGGAGAGAGGATTTTTCCCAAACTCTCTCCGCTAATCAGCACCTGAAGGGTCTGCCAGGCTCTCTCCAGGGCTAATGGCTTCTATTTTTAATCTCTGCTGTGCAGACAGGAAAACAGCTTTCAAAGAAGTCAGGTTCTTTTTTTTTTTTCTGAGAAACTATAAACATCCTGGGCATCTACATGGGAATGTGACAGACAGGCTACTTCCTAGAAATCAGGAATGACAAGAAAACAGCCACATTTGAATCACCCAACAATAAGCAAAAACAAAACCTAATTATTGTCCAGGTCCTCTGTGCCCTGGGAGCCACTCCGCAGGCTGTGCCAGGGAGGCCGGGGGAGGCCGCTTTCCCAGCATCAGGACCAAGTGGCCCAGCGAAGCTTCCATGTGGGCAAACATTGGTGAGACTGGAGAGTGACTCACAGGCCATCCTGCCCGATGTGGGAACTGGTCCCCACCTGCCTCTCTGCAGGCTGGAATAATCCGTTGTCACGCTGCAGCAGAAACATCTAATTGCAGCCCTGGTCCTCCAGCCCCTCGGGAATTGCCCACCCCCGGGCTCAGCTTTCATTGCATAACACTTGGAGGGAGAAACAGGGGAGAGGAAGCCTGCGTCCAGCTGCCAGGGAAATGGCAGCCGGGCAGGTTCCGCCACATGCCCCACAATCTGGCGCCCAGTGTCACATGGCCTGGAGGGCTCACTGCACGCACACCCTGGGCCCACCCGACTCTCCTATTACCCTGAGCGTACACCCGAGTGTCGTCTCTGCATGAGCTCCCCAAGTGCTATGCCAAAACCAACAGTGGAGGCTGACTTTAAAAGGGGAACTGAATTTTGTGTTGAATAAGTGAGTGTTGTGCAGGGCTCCTTCCTCAGGTACCAGACTCTACCTCTTTGGCTGGCTGGCCACAGCCAGGAGGCAGCGAGTCCCCAGAGTTCAGCCTGACTGCAGGTCCCCCATCCCCACACTCTGATCTGCAGGGACCAGATCCCTGCCGCCGGCACGTGGTCTTTTGCTGCTCCCAAACGTGGCTCCAGTCAAACAGCTCGTGGTGCCATCTGGACCCTGAGGCCCACCTCCCTGGTGGACCTGCACCTTCAAGTCCAGCTTCCCATGGGCAGGCTCCTTGCAACTGCTTGGGTGCCGCCGGGAACCCATCTCTCACAAGTGAGCACTCACCACGGTTGAAGAGTTGTCCAGGAATGGATTCCTATTAGACGTGAGCTTGGCTAGGCTCGGAAAGTGGGGCTGGTGATTAAGGGAGGGACAACAGTAACAGTTGGATGGCCATCAAAATAAAATAAAGTAATGGAAGAGACGAAGTTCCAACTGGGCGCTGCCATTGGCAGGGCAGGCCACGCACCAATGGGAGGTCACTTCTGGCTGAGCTTGGAGTCTGCTCACCCCGACCTGCCGGCTCCTCTCTAGCCCTTGCAACAGCAGTGCAGGGGAGAGCTCTGGAGGGGCAGGTGCTCCATGGTAGGTGCGGCTGCTGCTTAGCAAGGGTCCCGCTGCAGAACACTGAAGAGCTCCCGCCCCCTCTCTTGGCCCTCTGCCTCTGCCAGCCTGTTGGGGGTCCCTGGGAGGCTCCCCAGGAGCTCCGCCCCACCCCTTCCTCTGGAATTGGGCAACTCTCCCTCTTACCCCTGAGTGCAGGAAGCCCACCCCTTTGGGAACCCATCCCCCAAATAGACTGGCATCTCCCACAAGGAGAAAGTTCTGGAAGTGGAAGCTTTGCTGGGCCCTCTGTGGGGACGACTCTTGCTCCTAGACCCTCTTCTCTGGGCTTTGCCACCAGGCTCAGAGCCCCAGCCCAGACTCTTGTGTTGGACTTCCCTGGGGCCTCAGGCACCGTGCTGCACGTTTTGCACCCCCAGGGGGAACGTACGGAACCCCATGTGGTTTCCCTGTTCCCGTCCCCATGGTGCAGAGGAGGAAGAGCAAAGCATCTGCCCCGGCTCTGGAGAGCTCTGTGCAGGATGCTCCTCCTCAGCCTCCTCAGCCTCGCCTCTCCTGGGCCAGAGACGGACCAACAGCTGACACGGCCCAGCCTCAGTGCCCTCCCACCATCCCCAGATAAATCATCTGGCTCCCCTTTAAAATACGGCAGTACTCTGTTTGTGCCTGGCCTTTGGGGCCTGGTCCAAAACTGACAAGAATTCCACTTTATATCCTGCCTCTTGTGCATGATGATAACTCAAGGTGATATTGGCTCTAAGGGAAGTGCACCGATACTGCAATGGATTGATAAGGTGATCTGGGAGGAGAAGGAAGAGGGTGGTGCGTCTGACCTGTCTGGGACGATGAAGTCTGTGGAGGAGGTGATATTCGAGCCGGGCCTGAAGGTTGAACGGGGCACTGGTTCTGGGTAGGCAGGGGCTGGCCCAGGTCTGACACCGCCGAGCTCTGCCCTCCTCGTGACAGTCCTGCGCTTTGGCTCAGATGAGAAGTCAAATGCTGTTTTCAAAGCTGCCCCTGAGGCTGTCAGATCACCTGTGTGGACAGGTCAGGGAGGGGGACGGAAAGGGCTGACCCACGAGTCAGGAGCTACAGCTCCCGGGCCAGCAAGTGCTCTTCACTGACACGTGAGGGTTCAGGACTCTGAGATAACAGAAATGTTCTGTCTGTGAGTGTGTGGGAGCCATGGCCTCTCTATCCAAATCCTTTCCAGACAGTAGTCGTTTAGACAAAGAAGGAAATGTCAATGCAGAAGCCCGGGATGGTCAAAGGAGAGTGTTCGACAGAGCTTTCTGGAAGCTGCCAAAGCAAGAAAACCTTGAGTGGATTCCAGGGACCTGCCGCAGAGCGTGAGGTGACCCTGCAGGTCCGTGGGCACTGCCTCTGGTCTGAGAGGATGCTCCCTGCAGGCTGGACAGAACTTGGCCCCCTGAACCAGGGCGTCCACCACCCTCTGCCCTAAGATTCCGGGCACTGGCCATCTCTGTGAGCTTCTCAGAGGCCGACAGAGGCTGATCAATAGCCCTTCGGCGCTGGGTGGGATCCCGGAGATCAGCTCTCCCGATGACCTTACAGATGAGGAGCCGCAGGCCCGGAGGCCACGTCCTCTCTCCCCGGTTCCCCTGGTGAATCATGGATTTCACAGAACCTGGCTGGGGTTTCAGCCCTGGGTCACACTGAGCATCAAGGACATGCAGAGCTCCTGGGGGAGCCTGGCACCTGAGCCTGCCCCACTGAGGAGAGACTGGCGCATGAGCCTGGACCTGAGCCTGCAAGGACAAAGAGGACTGTTGAGGAGGAGACGCCAGACGAGGTGCCACAGACTCAGAGGAGGCAGAGCCGACGCTCCATGCACCAGGTCAATGATACATCAGAGGGGAGAGAAAGGAAGCAGTCATGGCCGGCGACTCACACCCCTGAGCTCTGAGACTCGCTCAGGAATGGCGCACTCGAGTGCCACGGAGGCGGTTCTGGGGTGCGTAGAACAGGGGTGCTTAGATCCCCAGGTGGCCCAGCCGGGGGCTCAGCCCACCCTCCAAACCCAGATCTTCCTCCATGCCCCTGGCGGCAGGGCCTGAGGGCTGGCAGGTGACTGTTTATTTAGGATGTCACGTAGGAGGTGAAGGAATCGTAGCATGGAAAGGGTGGGAGAGCCACCACCAGGGTCATTGTCACTTGACCAGGGCTGTGGGTGACAAGTGACGCCATCCCTAAGAAGCCTTGTGAAAAAGGGGGCAGAGCATCCAACCCAGGGAAGGAGAGCGTTGTCCAGCACCTCTGGGACCACAGGCCACTGGTGCCAGTTTCCTGTCCCTCCCAACTGCCCAGGGGCCAGCCCCTGCTGGGTTTCCACTCCAAGGCACCAGAGCAGCCCGGGGCCAGGGTCAAGAGCTTCTGAGAAGAGCTGCCAGGGTGCACCTGTGAGGCTGGTCACACCTCCCGGAAGCTGTCACCTCAACAGGTAGCTGGAGGGGATTTCATGTGACGCCAGAGTCTCTGCCCCACTTAATCAGCTGGAGGCTCTGGGCCTGGGAGTTCCAGACACAGTGGAGATGTTCACAGAGGGCAGCAGCAAGGACTTCAGGAAAACCTAACTGTCTAAAAGGACTACCTCTGTCAGCTCTCCTGTTGGGTCTCGGGGCTCTGGTGGCCAGGTCTGCCCCGCAGTCCAGAGGATCTCCCAAGAGAAGCAGATAAAGAACCACACACCGATGTGGCATGGTCTCCACAGCAACATGGCCAGGTGTCAGGCCCCTGCCCCTGGTGGAGCCTGCCACTCTGCCAGCTCAGCCGGCTCACACAGCCGCCAGTGCCTTCGTCCTCACCCTCCAAGAGAATGGCCACCAAAATCAGAGCCAGCGGTGACGTCAAGGTGAGCACGGGCCTTAAGGGCTTCTCTCATGTCGGTTCTCTCTTCCTTGGAGCTCATCCTAATGGCAGATTCCTCGGTTGTTAAAGTAGCCTCAGAGGCACCGAGGACTCTCGCATCCACAAGGCAGCACTGAGATCCAGTGTGCGTGCAAATGCTGGGTTCAAGGTCTGACTCCATGAATGACAGTCGTGTGAAACTGGGAAAGACACTGGACACTGGGCTTCTCTGTTCCTGAGATTCTTCTTCAGTAAAATGAGAAGCAATAAGCCCTGTGAAGAAAGAGCTATTATGGGGGCACCATTACATTAATGAATGTAAACTGCTTCCCCTGGAGTTGTGCAGCACACAACATGCACAGCTGTACCCGGACTTCCTGGTCAGCAAAGCTGCCCGGGCACCCACAGAGCTCTGCACTGCTGCCTGCCAGCAGCTCTCCACTGCCAACAGAATGATGAGACTGGAAAGGTTGGGAATCCTGCTTGCCTCTGAAGGAAGCTTCTCTTCCTGCTGCCAGCATGATCCACCTCAGCAGCCCTATAAGCAAAAGGGTCTTACGTGACCCTTCATCCCTGCAGTCACTGACGCCCAAGCCATTCCTTACAGACCAGAAATTCATCCCGTTGATCGTCTCTGAGTGCCCGGTCTCCGTCCTCCCAGATCCTTCTGTCTGCCTTCTGGAGTCCAGGGTCCCCAACACTGTCCTCTGTTCCAACGCCTTCTCTGACCGTCCCCTCCTTGCCCCTTCCTCTCACTGAAGCCTGGCTGACCGTGTGGACACTGCATCCCCCAAGCCCCCAACAGTGGAGGTGCTTCCCCACACCCCTCCCTGTGGCTGCAGACCATCCCCCCTGGATCTTGGAACGACTCGGTGCTGGGAAGCCCTGGCCACGGGGTAAGTGGTCAGCTACCCTAGCTGCCACAGCCCTCTGTAGCCCCTGGGTCCTTCCCCCTCTTGGAAGACCACTGTTTCCACCGCGTCTGCCTGTCTCCAGGATGGTCCCCTCCGCTGTGCCCTGGTCAGTCCCCTCTGAACTCTGCTCTGCGGGGTGACTCTCCACCTGCTCTCCTCCACAGATTTTCCCTCTCTGTGGCTCATTCCGTGATCATAAAGATGTTTCCATCCTAAAAAGCCACCAAAGAAGAAAAGAACCTCTCTCGAAGTCACACTCCTCTCTGTCTTCCCCAGTTGTCCATGTCCTTTCATATCGAGACTCTCGAGAGGACAGTGTGTGGTCCCCGAGTCCCGTCCCTTCCCACCAGCGTCCTTGACACCGTTCTAACTGGACTGACTCCACAACAAGGCCAAGGTCCCCGTCAAGGTCGGTCCTCGGTCGTCAGATCTAATGCCCTTTCCACAGGTGGGTCCCACTGGCCCAGCTCCTGACGTCACCAGTGCCTCCCATTTCACGAACACCAGCTTCCATGCCTCAGGAGCCACCTGCCTGCCCCCTGCCCTGGCCACGCCACCTCCTCAGACCGTCTCCCTGATCGGGCTTGGAGCTGTGCGAGTCTCAGGCCAGCTCTCCCATCTGCCCCTGCGCCAGCCTGCTAGCCGGTCCACCTTGGCTGCGACGTTCACCATTCATGGTGGTGGCCAACGCTGGCCTGGCCCCTGCCGACCTGGGATCTCAGACGTGACACACTGACATAGGAGCCTGGTTCTCCTCCCCGTCGGCCACCCCATGGTCTTCACAGACCAGTTCACGGTGAGTCCACTCCCCCGTCCACCAGGCCAACATGACTTAACCTCTTTCCCCCAAGATTGATTCCCACGTGCCACGTCCACTCTATTGTATGGGAAATGACAAATGATAGAGGATCAACAGGTGATAGATAAGTGGGTGGATGGACAGATAAGAGAAAAAAGAAAGGAAGGAAGGAAGGAAGACCTATACCTACAAATCTCCTCAGGAAAAGTAAGACTCTCTCTGATCTCTTTTATTCATTGAGTGTTTCTAAGTTTTTTTCCTTTCCGTGAGTCAGGTGTCCCCTCGGGGTAGAGCCTCTGCACCCCATCTTCCAGGGCTTCTGCTTGCTTCTCTAGACACGCAACAGGAGAACAGGCCTGAGGAGTGACCAAAGTCCCCGAGCCCTGGCTTGATCCGCGTGTGCTTGACCCCCGGAGGCCTCTGCTGTCCAGTTGGTGAGGACGGAGTCCTGGGGTTCCTTCCAGGGCAACACTGAAGTCCCCAAGTGCTCAGGGGGGCCCTGGAAGGAGCCAGCAGGAGTCCACTGGTCTGGGCCTCTAATTTCAGGCCAATTCGAGGCTGAAATTGGGCAGCGCCTCTCTCAGACCTCACCTGCACCTGCACTTCATTCAGTAACCGTCTCCCAAGCACAGAGGCCCGCCCTGCTGACCTGCAGGGACCCAGAGTGTCTGGGGGGAGACTGTCTCATGGGTAAGAAACTCCTATTCATTCTCCTTCCCCCTCTGCACTAGCTACTGTCCTGCCCACCCCCAACTCCTAGTGGGTCTTTCCCAGTATCTGAATCAGACCTCTGCCCACTAGCCAGCTACAGGGGACACACGCTGGCTGAACTAATCCATTCTGAGGGCAAAACAATGGGGGGACCCTTAAACCTCCAGATTTTTTTTTAGCATAACAACATTCTCTTTATTAAAACAAGAACCAATGTTTTACAGTTAAAATAAACAAAAAACTTCATATATTCAAAATACGGGCAGTGGGGTAGCTCGGAAGCCGCACTGGGCTCTTCAGGCCTGTAGACCCCTCTTTCCTTCAGCACAGGCCTGGCCTCTCTGCCCTCGCAGCCGGGCTCCATCTGGACCCTGCCCTCTTGCAAGGAGGTTCTGTCCTTTCCCTGGTCTCTTCCTCCCCACCAGGACACTCTGCACGTATCTGCCAAGTGCTCCGTGCGGGCCTTCTTCCTAACTGGGAGTTCTCTCCCTCCCACACCCATAAACCGTGTTTGGGAAACAAGTGGGCACATGTAGGTTTTCCTGGTGCCTTCGTTTCCAGATGCAAATTCTGGAAAACCAGGGAACCTGCCTAGTCAGCAAGCCATCGCTGGTAACTCTGGACGTTTTATTTGAGAACATGCCAAACCGCTGGTCAGAATTCCCTAATGGATTTACTGAAGACCAAAAGTGTCATTGAAAAACAAATAGCACACAGAAGTTGTACTCAGACATTTTTTAAAATATAAGGGCAAGAATACACCCTGGGCAAGACTATCCTCGTTCTCAATAGCCCCCATTTGTTTTTTATCCGGCGTCACGTGTTTATCTTTCAAAATGAACCCCCAACAGAGCCCAGTCAGGCACGTGTCTCCCAGAGGAGCACCAGACTGCCCGCCTGTCCTGCTCGGTCCCCAAACCTGGTCCTCTTCCCCTTCTCCCCATCACTCACCCCCCACCCAGGCCTTCACCAGATCTGTCATGCCTGGCTCCGCGGTGGGGACCTGGATTCTCTCCACTCGCCTCCCTCCTCCCTGCAGCTCCTGTGCCCAGGAGCCTTCATCTTTCACCTGAGCTAAAATGAGGGGCTCCCTCTGTGGTCTGGGCGTCGGTCCTTCCCAAAGCCCACCTTGAACCCTCATGCTTGAGACCCATGTTAATGGGACTGAAGACAGTCGTGAGGATGAGGTGAGGTCCTAGCAAGGGGACCCCAGGGTGGCATTCTGGCTCCACAAGAAGAGACACCTGAGCTGGCAGGCTGGCCCTGTCTCTCCACCCTGTGAAGAAGGCCTTCAACACGGCTCTGGCGCCATGTTCCAGAACCATGGGCTAACCAGACCTCCATTCACTGTGGGAACCCAGCCTGAGTGTTCCACTGGAGCCACAGAGAGGGCCATCACAGCCTGGTGTCCACCCAGGACCACGCCTTCACCTGACAGAGATAGGATTTCATAGGGCAGGTATTGACTTCCTGTTCAAAACCAGCACGGGCTTAAGGTTGCAAAGAGCGTTTCTTGGAGAATCCACATGGAAGCCCTAGAGACCTGGGTGATTTGGCCCCAACCTCCCCCTCCCCTGGCTCACCATGCCACCTCCTTCTCAGTCCAGCTGTTCCAGGACCTTGCACCTACAACTGCCTCTGCCAGATATCACGGTGACACCGGCTCTGCAGATCACGACTGTAATCTGTGGGATGGGAGGAGTGAGTCGGTTACCTGCTAAACCATCTCCTAGTGCAGCCCCTTGAATACATCTAAGTCGTGCTAATCACATAATCATACTTGTTATTTGATCACAAGCCCTGTGCTGGCAGAGACACCTTCTTTTCTTAGAATGCCCCAGAATAAATGATCGCTGCTTACTTAAGAAATATCTGTTAACATTAGTGTTATGTTCTCCACTTAAAATCTGGCCTGCACCTGAGTGGGTGCCCTCAACCCTCCGACCCTGTTATCTTCTTTGCGACCTCCATCCCCTTTTTCTCCCTTTAAGGGGAAAGTGTCTTTGAGGAACAGAGCTGTCTGTCAACACCCTTGTGGCTATGTGATCAGATTCTGCTTGTGTTTGAGCCTTTGCCTGCTCTTGGGTCACGGGCACGACCAGGGTCCACCTGCAAGCCCTGGCCTCCTCCAGAGGACCTCGGCTCCCGATGATACACGCTGCCTGAGGTTGGGCGGGATGAGCCGCCCCAGGACCTGCCTACCGCTGTCGCCTCTGGGCTCTTCCACTCTCCTTCCCCTTCCAACTTGTGATGGAAATACAGCGTGTTTTCCCCTGATGTGAGGGAAATATTTTATTTAAAAATAAATTGTTGATGAAAAATTCTGTCTCCAGAGCCCCGTGTATGCCTTTCCCTGCAAGGAGCTGCGCTGCAGATGTGGAAGCTGTTTAATTTATTGTCATTTCTGAGATATTCTGCACTTTGAAATAAGACTGGTTGCTTTCCCTGGAGTCATGAAATATGAAATGCCGCTCCACGACAGAGCACAGCGAGCCGCGCTGGTCGGCAAGAGCAGGCGAGGAGGCTGCCCTGGGCCCACCGAGTCACACAGGAACGGCCCAGAGACGTCGGAGCCGGCCAGGCATCCCTGGAGGGCCCCAAGGGCCGCAGGGCCTTCTCCCCAGTCCTGAAAGGGACAAACTAGCCCTGCCCTGCAGAAGGTGGCTGGTGACAGCCGCAGGGGCGTGTGCAGGAGGGAAGGAGGGCGAAGGCTCTGGGGACAAGGTCGGCAGGATGAACACACGGCCTGCGGCCTTGGGGCAAAGATGGGGGCTTTGACCTCGGCACCTTTGGTCCTGACCCGTCCTACGCTGCAGGATGAAGGCACAGGGAAGCAGTCCCCCAGGTCAGTGAGCAGACGGCCATGTGAAGGCCACTCCCTAGGGCCCAGCACCCGTCCCCCAGAGGAGCGTCCTGCCTGTCCTTCCACTTGCACCCGATGGCCTGTCCTGGGCCACTTTTCTCCCTTTCCCTTCTCTAGCTCTCGGCAGCTCGTCCCCCACCTCCTCCTCGGTCAGCTGGGCCCTGAGACTCGGGGACCCTGGTGCAGTTCCTTCCGCTGCTGGGCACAGGGGCTGCCCTCCCCCTCACGCCCACGGTGATGAGTCCATCCAGAGACCCTTACCAAGTGCTCAGCAGATGCCACATCCGGGCAGGGCCTGCATCCTGGGACTCACAGCCTTCCAGAGAGTGGCATGGTTGGTGAGCGTGGGTGTCGGGGTGAGTACCCGAAATGTTCCCCCGAAACTCACATGTTGATGACTTGGTCCCCCACGCAGCCACGTCCCTCGGTGGGCTTTCCCCAAAGGATGGGATGGGAGGGCTGTGACCTCGAGGTGGATTAATCCACCTGCTGAATTAGTCAGGCGGATGAATTACTCAGGAGGAGGGACCTGGTTGGGGAAGAGTTTGTCCTATCCCTAGCCCTTTCTTTCCATCTCCGTGTCTGTCTGTCGGTCAGCCGGTCTCTCTCCCCTCCTGGCCTCCGTGAGCTATGCCCTCACTGCCCTGATGTCCTGCCTCGTCTCAAAAACACCTGCGCTGCCCCTGTCAGGTCTTTGGGTGCAGCGACCCAGGCCTGAGCAGCCGCAGGCTTGGCACCCCCACTAGGGCTCCATCCTCAGCTCTGTGGCTTCATGAGGGCCCCTCCTCCCAGCCCAGCTCTCTCAGCTCTGGAGGGCGAACTCCTCCTTTGGGAAGTGCCAGTGAGGATTCACTGAGTGATGTCTATGCAACCCCGTCCCAGTGTGGGCGCCCCGAGCTGGCAGCTGGCACGCAGACTGCACCACCTCCTCACATCAGTGTTGAGCTAGGCGACGACGCCACCGACCCCCTGGCATCCACAGAGCACGTCCTGCAGGCTGGGCAGCCCTTACCCATCACTTCAAGGCTGTCGTCCACGGAGCTAGGGCACCTCCCATCACAACAGCTTCAGGTCTGTGGTTGAGAAAGACTCAGACAACAAGTAACAACTGGCCCCAGCAAGATGCCCCGCAGCCCCGACCCCTAGTGGAGGGTCTGCCTAGATAAGAGCCACAGGGCAGGGTGGCCCACAAGGCGTGGGGCTTAGAAACTGCCTAGAGAGCGGGGAGCTGGAGCCCACAGGCCCAGCCCCGCTTTGCCCAAGTGGCCCTGAGGGTCATGTCCACGTACTGCATGTGGCTCTGCCTGGATTAGGATTTTTATGAGAACCACTTTTTTCAGAGACAAGCACTTGGGGAGAGATGGCTCATTTTATTGTTTTGCCTGGAAACAAGAGATTCCCTTCATGCAGTGATGCAAAGAAGTCTTTGATCTCCCTCCAGGAACGCACATATGCTAGCAAAGCGCCCCGGATCTCCCGTGGGTGCAGCCTGCAAAGCTAACCACGTGGACAGACTCTAGGTCCTAGGGACGCCTTGGTGACCGCTGCCTGGTTTCTCGGGATGCCGCTCATCCGCCCCTACTTCATCCTCAAGCAGAGCTGAGAAGCGAGGCCTGGTACTTCAGTGACCAGGTCACCAGCAGTCCCGTGGGGAAGGAGCTCCCGGGCCCCATCCTAACCTCGCCACGCCTGCCTTCACTCTGCCCTCCACGGTCAGCGAGTGCCAGCCTCAACCAGGCTTCCTTGGGGACATTCCTCTTACTTTTCCTTTTTGTTCTATTGCTACTGCCCCCCGTTAAATCTGACCTCAAATGCTCCCAGTGGCCCTCTTCATTCCCTCTGTCTGCTCCTTCCTGTCACACTGTCCCCACTAACCACAGTCTTGGCCACTCCATCCCCCTCACTCAGCTTGCAAGTCCTGCTCCTTCCCCAGATCACCTCCAGGACGGTGCCTCCCCTCGGCAGCTGGGTCACCCCTGTTCTCACAGCAGCCACAGACTCTGGTCCAAGACTCTGTCCTCACTCCTGACTTCCCGGGAGCAGCTTTCTGTCTTTCTGTCCCATCTCCTGTGGACAGGAGTCCTGCTGGTGCAGCTGGTGACGTCCCTGTCTTCAGACCGCCCACCTCTCGCCCGCCGCCAGCACACTGCCTGGCGCTCCTTCAGCATTTCCCTGTCTCTTCCGCCCACGCGGGACTCCGGGAGCCTTCGGGCAGGGGCTCCTTGACCTTCCACCTGCTGGGGTGGTCCTCTGCTCACTCAGGCAACCGCAAGACCCCAGTGCCCTTACTGAGCCAGACCAAAGCCACGAAGGAGGGTTCTGCCGTGGATGTAGATGATGTAGTCCCCGTGAACTAGAAGAAAAAAGAAAAGGTCAGGGAGCATCTGAACTGCAGCAGGGGAGCGGAAGGTCTCTGCGGAGCCCTTGGAAGGGCTTTTCTCCAAGTCATTGGGTGGTGACAAGTTTACAGAGAGGCTGGCTTCGGAGGAGAGAGTCGGGTAGGGACCCTGTCTAGACTGTCATGGAGAAATGCGTATTTCCTGTAGCTGGTCCCTCCCTAAGCCTCCCAGGCCTCCGGCCTCACGTGGGCCTCTACACCCCTGAGCCTAGGGGACAGCAGCAGCTGCTGGTGCTCCGGAAAAGTAGACTAGGCTTCTGCATTCTTGTGAGGGCAGACAAGGGGGGTGAGCCCTTCCAGTGCACCCCTGGAGTGACAGGCCCAAGTGCAGCCGGGGATGCAGTCCCCACTGGGTGGGACTGGCTGCGTCCTCTCCACGTAGGGCCACTCTCAGTGCAGGATGGCAGGGCTCCCCCAAAGAGCTCCCACTTACTGTGGGCCTTGCGTACCTCTCTCCTGAGGGTCTGGAACAAAGTCTTGGCTTTTACATGGCCACTGGCTGGCATTCTCCCAGAGCCCCTCCTTGCTGAAGGGATCTTCAGGGTCAAGGCTGCATCTCCTACAGTTCCATTCAGGTTACTGAATGTCCCCTGTGGCATTTGATTTGGCAACCTGATCTGCAGGGAAGCTCAGTTCCACTCTCAACGAGGCCCAAGCTGTTTTAGAATAATCATTATTTACATTATGCAGAGGGTGGTGACCAAGGCATCTGGAGATTCTGCTCACACTCACAGGCTCTTTGCCATCTTCCTGGCACTGTGTGAGCACCAGCTCTCCTGGGCAGCAGCATCATTGTACGGTGAAGAAGCACATCACCTCCCTCCCCAAGTGCTAACGGATGCCCACCCTCAAGCCCAAAGCCTTCACACCACATTAAACCCAAAGCACACATCGAGGCCAAAGGGACTTCCGTTTCTCTGCAGGAGACGGATTCCAAGGCTCTGATGCAAGTGGGGGCAGTCTGCAGTTTGAGAGGGAATGTGCGGTCAAGAATCCAAAACGTCCCCAAGGGATGAAGCAGTCTGCACTCTGCACCTGACTCGGCCACTAATCCTGAAGATCAGCCTAGGAAGCTCTCTGGAGCATGGGCAGACGCAGTCAGGCCCCACTGCCCAGGAGAGTTGTGTCCCAAGTGTGCCCTGTGTTCTGGCTCTCAGCGAAGCACCGGGAGCCCTGAGTAGCGTAGGACGTCGTCCTGTTCTCGAACGTCTCAGAGCAGGTACAGAAAGAAGATCATCAAGGGACGGTGGCTTAGGCTCCCAGAGCACTCAGAGAAGGGCTCCGTGGAAGATGGGCCAGAGAGGGGTCTGAAGGCACAGGGACCTGGACCAGTGGGACAAGAGAAAGGAGAGCTGGCTGGGCAGGATGGCCCACCAGGCGCAGGTGGGAGCCGTGGGGCTGAGGAGCACAGAGCATCCCAGGCCCTGGGTGTGAAGAGGCGCAGGGCTCCCGGGGGAGGTTTGAATTAGGGACATGGTGGAAGCCCCCCACCACCCTGCCCGCTGATGCTTGCTAGGGGCGCTCCGCCTCCTGGCCTTTTCCTCAAGCCTCTGCCCAAACCAGGGCTGTCAGCTCTGGCAAGATTTTTTTCTGTGTGATTTATTACGATGCTGATTCCTTCCCAGGTGCACAAGGATCTCCTCCAGAGGACCCTGTCCAGGACATCGCCCGCCACCACCATGGGCCAGCTTTGGAAGAAGCCTCACAGTTGTCCTCCCTGTCTGTGCCCTCCATTCTCCCCCTTTCCTGTCTCTCGGCCTCCAGCTAACACCCCAGGGACCCCTGCTCCGCAGCCTCTGCAGCTCCTCCCTGGGCACCTCTGGGCCTTTCCACCATGTGGTCTCCCTGTCTCTGCCCTTGGGCTTGCCTCTCCCTGGCCCTTGGTCCAGGTGCAGCGGGGGTGGCACCTGCCTCGGGGGAGGCTCCACGCAGAGAGCGGGGCAGGACGGGGCGGCGTCCAGCACACCAGCCAGGCTCCTTCCCGGCCCTGGCAGTGAGTGGGCCTTGGGCTTTGTGGGGAGGGAAACCTCCGCGGTGACTAAAGGCCTTCCAGAATCTAATACACACAGACCCTCCCCAGTCCCATCTCCGCCCCGACAGCAGGTGTGTCTGCCTCCTGGAAGGACAATCCGTGTTAACACTGTGCCCCTCCCGTTCAGCACGGCGCTGGCCACCCTCAGATCCGCTGCTGCAGTGTCCGTTCATGGGCCATCCACTTTCCTGGTGGTTCACGTTGCAGCCCAGAGAAAGGAGCAGACGGCCTCTGCTGGGCTTCTGTGTCAGCACCTTCCCCAGGGGCCGAAGCCCGGGTAGCAGGGTCGCCACTCCGCCCCGCCAGGGTCTTGGGCACGAGGCCTCCTGGGCCGGACCTTCTTTCTGTGGGCAGTTTCTCTCGGTGCTTCCTTCCGCCCACAGTCCCTGCTTCACTGAGTTTCTCTCTGGAATACCCTGATCTCTGGGGCGGCCTGAGGCCACCTGGGCTGCTAGGACACAAGACCAGAGGCTGGTGGCTTATCCACAAGAGACACATTCTCACAGCTCTGGAGCCTGAAGGTCCAAGATCAGGACCCAGCTGGCCTCAGGCCTGGTTCCCAGATGGAGATCTCTCTGGGGTCTCTCCGAAGGGCACCGACTCAGGTCAAGAAGGGCCCCCCCATGGCCAGTCACCTCCCAGAGCTCCACCTCTTCACCCCTCTCCTGGGACTAGGGTCTCAGGGGTGGATGTGGGATACACAGACGTCCACACCTGGCTGTGGGCTGTTACGCTCTCCCTCCTGCCTGGTGCTGGCTGGGCCTTGGAAAACCAGGAAACGTAAACTGGAGGCCTCCCTCGATCATGTCCCCCAAGCCCCCTGTCACGGAGAGGAGCCACTGCCCCGACGGCCTGCCGGGGGCCCTCCTCACATAGGCGCAGGGGGCTGAGCCCTCTCCTCCTGTCCCCAGGCATCTCTGCTGCAGAGGTGAAGCCACCCGGGCACTGCCTCAGAACTGCCCCAGGCCACAGCCAGAAGCCACCTGGGGAAGGTCTGAGGCACCAGCCCCCAGCAGGGCCAGGGAACCTGGGGCAGCTACTGTGGGCACCTCCCCCAGCCAGCCGACTTCCCTGACAGGGCTCAGAACAGGTGAGGCTGCCGTGGCGGCAGTGCCGACCCCATGACCCCGCACTGCTGCTGACGGACCTGGTGCCTCCCTGGAGCCCTGTGTGGACTGAGGAACAGGAAGGACCAAGATGAGCAGCAGGAGCAAGCAGGAGGGGTGGGGGAGGAGGGGCCACAGCTCCAAACACCAACCTCCCTGAATCCCTGCCTCCACCTGCTTCTAGCCCAGAGTGGCACCTCGAAGCCCAGGGGCTGCCTAAGATCCCCCAGCAGAGGCGTCACTGGACCATCACCCAGCAGGCCAAGACGGGTGACTTCATCCCAGTTAGATGGCAGTTAGTCTCAATGGGCCTCACACACACCCCAGCAGAACCCGGGAGAGTGAGTCCAGTGGTCAACTGGTCACCCTGACCACATGTGGAAAGTGCCTGAGGAGTCCGCTGGGCCCTGGGGAGTGCCTGAGTCCTCCCCCACGGAACAGGGTGCTTCACATGGACATTCAGGGGTCACGCAACCCACGGGGACAGGACGAGGAGCGGGGTGCCCAGGTCGTCGCAGCCCGCTGTGGGAAGGTTGGGTTCTCACGGCTGGGGCTGCAGGAACGGCGTCAGACATGCTCAGTTCACTTGAGCAAAGAAGGATTCCCCAGTCGGGCAGCCTCAGGGCCGGACAGGGGCCAGGAACTCTGGCCTGAGCTGTGGTCTGAGCACGAGGCACAGGGACAGCTTGGTGGTGGCAGCTTGGGGTTGGCCTGATTGGAGTTGGGCAGCCGCCCTGATGGGCAAGCTCAGCTGCTGAGAGGCAGGTGTGTCACAGTGTGGGCTCCTGGTTAGGCTGTGAGTCCCCCACTAAGTTAGGTTACGGGTGGTTACAGAAGGACTCAGCGCCGAGGCCACCTCAGGCCAAATGCAGGTTAATACCACAGCTGGAAAGACTCTCAGTCTCCACAGTTCAGCCCTCAATTTAAATCTGAGCACAATCTTGGCTTTTAGAGATTACTTATTATTTCTGAACATCCAACGCCACTGATTTGGAAGTTTATATTATAATTTCCCATGGTATTTCTATCATTTCTATCATATTGTTGTGATCACCATGCTATTTAATGTGTATGTTTAATGCAGGTGTGAGTGTGTTCTCATGTACACCTTGGGAATTTGGAGTAACACAAGAAACATAAAATACTTTGATATTCTGGAAGGTGTCTATTCTTTAATTATTAAGGGACTTACGTTGATTGAAAGCCTCTCCGCCTACATAATTTATCAAAACAAAATTTATCCATCAAACTTGGCCCAGTTGAAATCAGAAGAAATTATTATTTTTTCTATGCTCAATCACCACAAATTCTTTTAGATTTATCTGGCACTGAAAGTTCCCAAGGTTATCCAGCTCAAAACAGAATTTTAAATGGACTTGGAACTTGAAATCTCCCAAACACCATTATGGGATTTGAAAGGAATTCTGCATTTGCATCTGTGTTTCTCCCTGTCTTTAAAGAAGCGGAGGCAGGCAGGGGAAGGGGGGATGGAGGAACTTGGGGGGAGAGGGAAGAGAGAAATTAGCTGTGGCTGGAAAAACACAACCACGAATCCCCAGAGGCAGTGCCAGGAGAATGGACAAGGAGCACCCACACCCTGAGATAAAGTAGGAGGTTTATTAAAAGCATTTTAACCAGACAAGCCTTAGACAGAGCAAAGCACAAAGAACAGCAGGACAAAGGAACGGAACCAGAATTCTAGAAGAGATATCAAAGTAATTAATCTGAAAATAATCTTGTTGGAGACCGGAGAAAGCAAATAAGAAATAGATTAGGAAAGGATCAGGGCTGGGGTTGTGGCTCAGTGGTAAAGCATTGCCTGACACGTGTGAGGCACTGGGTTCAATTCCCAGCACGGCATATAAATGAATGAGTAAAATAAAGGTCCATCAACAACTAAAAAATTATATTTAAAAGGCTGTGGGTCAAGGGAAGTTGCATGGGAAAGAACTGCTCTAGAGCTGAACCCACACCACAGGCACTGACTGATATGTGCTTCTCACTCCTAGAGAGGATTTCCAGAGAGGGCAGGGAGAAGATCCAAAATACCCTAATGTGCTAGATTGGAATTGGAGGTATCAATATGGACTTGTGGCTTTACTTTAATATGTACCCAAACAGGTAAGGACATAAGTACAACTGTGTGCATGCACACCTTGGATACATACAGAGTTCCCACCAAGGGTGCAAAGCACAGAAGCAGCCACGGCCCCTGGAATCAGTAAGCACAACCGTCACTCACACTTGGTCTTGAAATACCGTTCTCAATAACAATCATGAGGGCCGGCTCCTGGGTGAAGTGGCCAGTTCCAGATTTGCAACAAAGAAGCACAAGACCCGCTGGAGCATCCTGCGGAGCCACGAAATGAGAACAGGCTGAAGGAAAGCACAGGTGTCGGACCCAACCCGAAAGATCCCCCGATGCAAGATCAGAACAGCCTGAGCAAGTGAATAAACAAAACACATAACAGCAGCATCGAACCTTCACTCAGAGGATGAAATAAGAATCCATGAGTCCACACGAATAGAAATAAATCACCAACAGACAAAGCAAGCGAGAGCGGCACTTCTTCTTACTGAATTCCAATGATCAAATGTAGAAGTAAAGAGGGGAATATAAACCACGGTTGGAACAGCGGAGGGGCAGGCACCCAGAGCCAAACCTGGGAGCCTGGCAAATACCAAAGTTAGCGGATGAACATTTAAGCAGAGACGGATTATCTTCATCATCTCAAAGATCCTTCCCCGAGTAATGAAAGATCAACTTCACTGAGAACCAGTGCAGACACCACTTTGGCATCAGAAGAGGATACTAAATTGATTTCTTAACATCACCTGATAGAAACCATCTGTCAAAAAAAAATGTCTTCATGAAGGAAAATGAGAAAGGGCAATGCTTTATGAGCTAGACGGCTTCTTGTGCTTAATTAATCTTCCTTGGGCTTGGATCTCCTCCGGCTTTTCCTACCTGGGGCTCTGCTGCCTGCCTCCCTGGCCCCGCTCCTACAGGGTGAGTGAGAACACAGGCCAAACCCTTCCCTCCTCAATTATTTCCAAAAGAGCGAGAGCTACAGCATGATCTGGTCTGAGGGGCTTTTTCTGATATTTAATCATGACTTGAGCGGAACTGAGCCAAATAACTCAGCCTGGTGGGCCCAGGGGGCAGCCGGCAAGGGAGCTGGCTGGATCCTGAAACAATGGAGGAAAGAGGTGGACTCCCTTCCTCAAGCCCAGGAGACCACGAGGGGCGGATCTGACCTGCACAGGCCAGGCTCCAGCTTTGGCTCTGGGCCCAGCAACAGCAGTGCTCTCTCACTCTGAGAACACTCAAGCCCACACGGCAAGACCTTGTGGGGAGGTTAACACCGAAGGGGCAAATTGAGTTCTTTGCGCTCCATCCTTTGTTTTCTGTGCAGGGGTCACAGAGGTCATTGAGGAGAACCGGAAACCCGGGAGCAGGAGTCCTCTCGCCCTGTCCATCCTGGGCATTCATACAGTGTCCCATAGCTAGCACTCCAAAGCCTTTTACAGTGTCTTCTGAGAGCAGCCACACTCAGGAACCCACTCGTGGGTGAGGAGGTTGGCATCAAACCCACAGCAGGCAGGTTTTGGTGGTCTGCTGTACGCTGCTCCCTGCTGGAGACGGATCCGCGCATCAGTGGGCAGATTAGGCACGGCCCCTCCCTCATGATCACCAGGAGCAAGGCCCACCTGACTACAAACCTACAGGCAGGGTTTATGAAATACACCTTGAATCACTTACAAACCCACACACCTGCAAAGTGCGGGGCCTGACTGTGCCCAGTGGCTCAGGCGGCTTTAGGGCATGTGGCCCTGCACAGAGGTGAGAATGGGGTAGGAGTTGGCCAGATGGAGGAGAGGAGAAGGAAGTGTCCAGGAGGAGGTCTGCAGAGGGCTCCTGAAAGAAAACCCCAATACGGAGCACAACAGAGCAGTGGGCCCCGTCATACACCGGAGAGGAGACTGGGAACAAGTGCAGGCCACCTGAGGAGTGGGGCTTGAAGCACTCACTAGGGGGCGCTGCGGAGGGCTTGTGTGGGGCACTGATGGGAACGCAGAGACCCAGAGATGTGGCCTCCGTGGGAGTGACACAGGAAGGCCACCCGGGGCCATTCCTACCCAGGACAGGAGGGAGAAGATTGCACCACAGGTGAGGCAGGAGGACCTGGTGTGCCACACCGAGTCCTTTGTTTGTCATCTGCCTGCCTAAGAGCTCAAATCTTCACAAAACTCTGGCAAAACTTCAGATCAAGCCTGTTGGATTGGCGTGCAGTTATTTTGCTCTGTCCCAGAAATGTCTGCAAAGGAATAAGAACGTAATAAATCTACAGAAGGAAAAAAAAGAAACCTTTTTTTTTTTTTTTTTAATGAGGAGATAAATAACAACGTAGAGTTTTGGATGATAAAAGAGGGTGGAAAAATGGAGACGCACCAGGAAAAAGAGAAGAGGGGAAACTCAGGACCCACGGAGAGGAGGGAAGCCAGAGAGTCGGGCAACGCCCAGAGAACCCAGGCGTGCTTGGAATTGGAGGTAGGGACCTCAGGCGGAAAAGGTGGAACCACAGGAGTCCACGCACAGCGGTTGGATTCCAGGGCGCTCTTCTCCACTGACTCTGAGTCTCTGCAAACCACAGAGAGTGTCGATGGGGGACGAGGCTCCCTCTGAGGACAGCGCGAGAAAAGGGTACGTGTGAGCCCCTGCCACTCCCAAGCAAGGCACAGACAGACTCCTCAATAGAGAAAGCCTGAGGAAGAGCCCCGGATTTGACTTGGAGGGTGGGATTGTCCTGTTGGAGACCCTGAAAACTCTCCATCATTTTGATTTTTCCAATTAGAAGAAAAGCCCCCAGTGGTGAGCAGATTAATGGTCCCCAGAGATGTCCAGGTTCTAATTCCCGGAATCTGTGAATATGTCATCTCATGGGGCAAAAGGGACTTTGTGGTTGTGATTAAATTAAAGGTCTGTGATAAGGGGTTCTCTTGAATTATCCAAGGGGGCCCTGCCAATCACCCGGGTCCTTGAAGTGCAGAATCCTTCCAGCTGTGTTAAGAGGGGCACGCGACCCTGAAGAAGGTCAGAGAGGGCAATCTTGCTGACTTAGAAGATAGAGGAAGGGACCACAAGCTAAGGGGTGTGGGTCACCCATGGAAGTTTGAAAGTGGAGGGACAGGATTGTCCCATGGAGCCCCCAAAGGAACCTGCCCTGCTGGTACCTGGATCTTAGCCCAGCGAGACTCCCTCTGGGAATTCCGAGCTCTGCAACTGCATGGTGATCCATGTCCCAGGACACCAGTGTGGCAGGACTTGTCACAGCGCTAACAGAAGCCAGCAGTGTCTTTCCAAACAGTTACTGAGAGTGGCAAAGAAGGGGGTGTCCCTTCTGGCAGCTGGCAGGAAGCAGCCAGCTCTGGGCAGAGAGCTTGGTTCTGTGTCAGGAAGGGGTTTCGACTCGTGTCTCAGCTCTGTGCCACCGGGACTTAAAAGGGGACAAAGGCTTCCCACGCTGCTCATGCAGCACAGCTGCTCATACAGCACAGCTGTTCTCCACACTGCGCAGGGAGAAGGGCAGTCGCTTCCCTGCGACTCATGGAAGGGATCGTTTGGTGGCCTAGTCCAGAGAAAGAAGGGAAGTTGATTTAGAATGGCTGCCCTCGGGGAGGGACTTGCTCCTGTGGCTTCCACTCGTGTTCTTGTTTCAACTGGCATCGTGTTTATCATCTTCCCAGGGACGGTGCACCATGTGCCGGAAGGAATCCTCCTCAGGGTCTTGCCTTTCTCAGCCTGCCAATCTGTCCTGTGACGTGTCCCCTGCTCTCCTGGTTCCAGGAGTTATGATCATCCCTGGCAGATGACGTAATCGCTCAATGTATCTGCATCAATGACCTATCACTGTGTAACAGATCACCCAGATAAAGCCATCAGCATTGACTACCTCACGGTTTCTGGAGGTCAGAATCAGAGACAGTGCTGCAGGAGGGCTGTGACATGAGGGTCATCAGAAGTCATCAGCAGGACGGAGCACTCACTCGCCTGACAAGACCGCACTGGCTGTCTGCAGGAGGCCTGGGTTCCTCGCCATGGGACCTCTCAACTCTGTGGCTGCTTCTCCTGCAATGAAGCAAGAGAGAGCCGAGTAGAATCCACAAGACCTGTAGGGCCCTGACTTGGAGACCCCACGGCAGGCTCCTGGTGGTGTGACACTGGAGGGAGCCACACAAGGGATGAGATCTGTTGGAAATCATTCTAGAGTTTTGCTGCTCTTTCTACAACCTTAGAAAAGAAAAGAAGGATGAAGTCCAGGACTCCCTGGCTTATCAGTGTCCCACAGCCCTCTATTTGACATCGACTGTCCCAGGGACGTCCTTTTCAATGATCCACAATCAGTGCTCTAGTTTAACTGGTTTCTCTCACCTACCAGGCACTATAGCCTTTCCCCATCCCAGCCCTTCTCCTGCCCATTGTTCAGAGACCACAACCCACGAATTAGGAGCTCATCTTCATGGAGATGGAGGCAATGGAAGGTCATGTTCATGAGGATTTTGAACTAAGGGAATTTCTCTAAGCTTCAAATTTCTTCTAATACGCCAGGTGATGTCACCCCCCTTCAGGCTTTCCAAGAGACCAAGAGAATTCATATGTGGTCCCCACATCAGACTTCAGTGTCACACGAGTGGAAGGACTCCCACCAGTTAGATCTGATGAACCCCCTGGCCCGCACTGCTGAGCTCCCTCATTTGTTGAGCAGGAATGGAAGAGATCAGTGGTTTTTGAACCTGAGTAACTGCCCCATTCTTCTGTGTTAGAAAGAGAGTACCAAGCCCTGTCCACCAGCAGTGTGGTTCAGCAGGCATGAGGCAAGGTTCCAGAATCTACGTCTCACACAGTCCACCTGGGCTGAGCGACAGTTTGGGCATCATTACACCAGCTCAGATTTTTCTCTACTGGAGATGACAGACCCCTCTCACTTTGGGGCAGGAGGAAGAGCAAAAATGTTTTCTCCTTTAAATGAACTTTTGCATTATGTAGAATGGATAAAATCATATGGGAGATGGTCTTTCAGGCATCCATTTCTAATATTTTATGCATCCAGGTAGAAAAAAAATTTGGCTTATGGTGAGGCAAGGTATCATGACAGTGGATTCTGCCTACCTTTGTAGTCACTACCATTTTCCTCTGGGGTAATCAGTTCTTGTATCTAGTGTTGAAAAGGGTCACCTATGACCTGTGTCAAAATGTGAGTTCCTGGCCTCCATGTCAGATACATGATATTCAGCAGGGGCAGACACGTTGGATGAAGGCCAATGCCTGAAGTGACCTCCGGGAGGGACCTGAATTATACACTTAAGAGTTGTATTAACTCACGGTCACACTTGGGAGCCCCAAGACCCTGTTTTCACCTTTCTGAATTATGACCCAAGTATCATCCCCCTGGTCCAGGATTTCCAAAACTTCCCTGGTGATGAAAACTAGTTGATGGTGCTCGGTATCTATACTTATACAATGTGTAGAAGCTACACCTCCTCGTCCCCGATCCTGCCTTGGAATATCTAGGTCGTTTGGTAAACAAGTATTCCAGAGAGGTTCTATTCTTGAGAGCCGTAGGTGGAGGGAATGTGGAGATAATATGCCCTCAACTTGTCCTGGAGCAGACGCAGGCGGGCCACCCACCTGGCCACATCTCAGAGCCGGCTAATTTCCCCTTGGGCTACACAGGTCTTGAAGGTTTTTTGAAGATTTGGTTTCTAGAAGCTGTGTGAGCTTGACAAATTTGGTCAGTCTCATTGGAGACAGATTAAAGCAATAAGACAATGCAAGTTAGGAAGGAAAAACTAATCAGAAAATTCATTTTATGCCCTGTCAAAATGTTTAAAAAGGAAAAAGAAAATCCAATAAAGACTCTTAAAATTTGTTGTTTAACCCTGTGCACCAGACAGCTCCCGGAGTCTGCAAACCTATTAGCTCCATGGCAATTAGAGAAAGACCAATATGCTCTCCAGGGTGTAGACAGGCACCACTGGCTATTTTCTCATGATTCCGAGGGTGACCCGTTCCAGCAATGACCACAGGAATACTTAGTTTGGAGATGATCCCCGGTGAATTATAAATTATGGTTTATTGCAACAGTAGAATCAGGTACTCTCTCGATAGATTCATGAGAACAATAAAGAAGATATTGGGGAGTGTTCATTGAGACCAATGAGGAGGTCAGCTTCCTTGATGCCAGCCCCCCCAGGGGCTTCCTGGTAGGTGACAATCTCTGGGACTCCACATTGCTACTGACATCTGACTGCTCCAAGGGAGCCTGTAAATCCAGGCCAAGCCCAGGCTGAGGGGGAGGGAGTCGGCAGACATCTTAGAGTCTTGAATTACACGGCATTGAGGCCGCAGTCAGGTGTGGGCGGAGGCCCTCAGGAACCGGGGTCTGTTGCCCTCCTCCGCTCACACCAGTGCCTGCCTCACGAGAGGGAAGACTCTGCTCCTCTTTCCACCCTGACCTTCTCTCCATCCCCTCCTGGCCCTCCCCGGGGGAGAGAGTGGCTGATGTGATGGAGCAGGTCCTCACATTTACTGGCCCAGGCTTCTGAAGCCGCAGGCGTGTAGGTGCTGCCTTGGGGCCCAGCACAGGCTCTTCCCTCAGCTCCTGCTCACTCTGCTCCCGCCACCTGACTCAGGGGTAGGGAGGAGGGACGCTTTGCTTGGTCTCCCCCTCACTCTTTTCTGCCTGTCTTCAAATGGGTGAGTGAGGTCCAATTTTTTGTGCATCCAGTGACTGAGAAAGTGAACCTGAACCACTAACCCCGTCCTCTACGCCAACTCTCATAAGCCTGTGCCTAGACCGCTGCAGGGTCTTGCTTGGAATTTCTATTCGCAGATGACGAATGAAACAGGTATATTCACCGTTGCTCAGAACCCAGGTCCTGAGCAAAGAATCAAGGAGTGCCTGCGTCTTTAGTAAGCAGTGTCCAAAGGCTGCATGGACCAGCTCCCTGTGTTTGAATCCTGACATTGTCCCCTACTGGTTGTATGACCTTGAGAATGTTGTTCACCATCCCTGTCCTCAGTTTCCTTATTTGTAAGTCAGGGAAAATGATAACAGCCAACTCTAAAGAGTATTATGTAGATCCTGAGTCAATACGTACAGAGCAAGACATCCAGAGAATAGCTGTCAGCTGGTATTATGGTTTGTCATCACTAACTGCTTTAGCCAATGGAAGCCCAATTAAAGGACAATGTTCAAGATGATGAACATGTGGAAATAAGTCAGAGAAGGGCTACAAGTTCTCGACACTTCTAACTTGAAGACATAGAGCAGTGGTTTCCTTGCCTTCCTGGGCATGTCCCTCATTGTCCTGAGCCCTCTCTGGGGAGGGTGTGATGAAATTGCATCCTGCGTTTCATTCTGAGGTTAGGCACGGCACTCGGCCCTTGCCTAAGACATGGCCATTGCTTCCTTGGCTTCTACAATTGCCTGTGCACAGTGGCACTGGTGTTGCTCCAACCCCTGGGTCATGGCCCAGAGTCCACTAATGAGTGGTACAGCATAGCCCAGAGGGCAGGACGACAGAGATAGTAACTGACCAGCACTTCACTGTAAAACGAAGAAAAACCAGATATACTCCCAAATTTAAAACAGATATTCCAACTCTTCCAGTTTCTCTAGAAGCATTTTCTAATGTTTAAAAATTTTCACCTCAGGAAAATTTACCATGGCAATGCTAGGACTGTTAAGACGGTGGGGACTCTTGGAGATGGACTGATGTGTTTTGCATTCTAAGATGGACATGAGACTTGACCCAGGGGTGGAATATTATGGTTGAAATATGAGGTGTCCCCTCAAAGCTCCTGTGTCCATGCAGGTGTGAAATTATTAGATGAGTGCTGTGAACTAATCAGAGGATCCACCAACGTGATAGATGGATAACTGGAATGGATTACTGGGTGGTGACTAAGCAAGTGGCTGGAGAAAGTAGGTCACTGGGTCATGCCTTGGAGGTCATATTTGGTCCCTGGCTTCTCATGCTCTTTCCCTGCTTCCTGGATGCCGTGATCTGAGTAGGGTCCCCTGCTGTGCCCTTCCACCTGAGGCTCACCTCAGGGCCATGGACTGAGCCTCTGAAACCACAAGCCCCAAGTAAGCTTCTCCCCATAGGCTGTTCTTCTCAGGCCTTTTAGTGACAGCCACGAAACGCTAACTAACAGGTTCCTAGACACCATATTGTGATACAAAGATCACTAGGGATTCTTCACTCTTTCACTGTACCCACCTTGATGGGCATTCTGGAGGATGGCAACTGAGACCGTAAGGTAAAATCTCAAACAGCAACGCAAACTGTGGGGTGATAGCTCCTTGGCACCACACCTGAGCTTTCATAGTCACTCTATTACTGTAAGGTCGGCAACTTCAGGATGGCAGGTGTTGGACAAGATTGAGCTATTTGATAAGATTGGAGATCTTATCAGATAGATTTATTTGGCTCTAAAGAAACTTTCTTATTAAAGACCCAAGTGGCTTGGGATTGGAGGATTGGTGTAAAACAGCAGCCCGTGGATGGTGGAAGAGGTTTAAGAGGTCAAGTTTCCCTCTCCCCAGTTCTTTGGAGATTTAGAGTGCCAAAGCAGCCCACATCTGACAGACACCAATGTCCGTCATCCCAAAACTGGCTTCACTGTATCTTTTTCAGTCCCCATCCCTGAGTGACTTCTCAGAACTCGGGAGTGGGCTGGGGGAGGAGTTGCAGTGTGCAGGACCAGGTGCGCTGTCTGACAGAGGTGCTCTTGCCAGTCGCCTGCACCTTCGATCCTGCTGCAAAGGTGTCCAGATGCCACTGTGCCTCATCACTGGGAGCTTCTGGCAAGCCTGGCCCTTGCCTCAGTGGCTCAGACGCGGCTGGGTTCCTGCAGAGCATGACGGGTCTCCTGATGTCCGTGGTCACTAAGAAGCAAACCAGAGAGCTCTTTCTCTGAAGGAGAACGTCATTTGCTAAAGAAGGCACAGACAGGCACTGTACTCCAGGGTCCCGCCCAGGCTCCACATGGCTTCCCAACATCATCTCAGACATCTGCTGCCTTGACAGCTGGAGAACATATTCCTCGCACTGCAGCCAGGGCTCACTGGACGACTCTCTCTTATTCTGGGCTCTGCTCAAGCAAAGAGCTTTTTCCAGTTGCCTATCAAAGTACTTTGACTATCGAATTTCAAATTCACAAATACTTGCCTGTGTTTTGGTTTTGAGAAGGGGGAATGAGATCGAATAACTCCTTAGATGATTCGCAACAAGCCCCAGAGCAGTGGACTCAGAAACCCCACGAAGGGCAGGTCCCTCATTTTACTAAAGGTGATACTCGACACTGTAAATAAATAAGAAAATTAGTACCTTGAATCAGAAAAATATCCACATTTCTAGGGCTATTCGGTTGACAAAATATAATCATGTGCTTTTCGACTACACGTTCCTGAATCACGTGAACAGCACAGGAATGTAGGTGGGACCTTTGCCAAACCCATCTGGAGAAGCCGCGATCACATTCTCTTCCCCAGTGACTCTTCCCTGCTTTACTTTACCACTGATGGTTTCCTTTGTTTCAAAGGAAGCATTGCATAAAGAAATTAAAATTACTTTACTGATGTTGGGGTTTATTTATCCCAGACACTCTTTTGCATGTTTAATAAATGTTATAAATTGTACGTAATTATTCTATACATTTTGTGCAAATATTTTTCACTCCTTTTGACAGTGCTATGTGTGGGCTCTCAGTCACTCATCTGGGCCGTGGAGTGTGCCGTTAGAACTGGTGGCCCATCCTTCTGCTCATGGGCAATCGAGTGGATCCCAGTGGGATCGCTGCTAACAGTGACCCCCTTGAGTGACTCCTCTTGGTCACAGGTAGGGAGGGTTCTCTACACCAGTCATTATGGATCTTCAACATATATTGCTGTGCTGCTCTCCAAAACGATTGTACTGATTTCTTCCCCACTGCCAGTGAAGGAGCATGAAACGGTGGCATTGCATTCAAATTTTCAAAGGTTCTGAAAACATTAAGAATAAATAAGCCATCATCTCTCTTGCACATTTATACTATTTCAAATGCCCACAAGTTCGTGTGTGTGCACATACGTACCTAAGCACAATAGATTTACCATTTTTTTGATGAATATTGCTACTTGTGCATGCAGCTTTCTTCTTCCAAGTTTGATTTCCTGATGGCAAATATTTACCTCACAGGATTCTTCCAGCCATGGGCTCTAAATGGTCTGTAGGTGCCAAACTCCTGCAGTGGTATCTTTAATAACACGTCTTTATTTTATTCATGATCTGGAAGGATATAGCCACGGTGTTCAGAGAGCTACGTCGACAGTAACCTTCCCTCTGTGCTTTGAAGACACTCTCTTGTCTCTCTGTCTTGACTGGTCTTCTTGATGGGTCTCCTGTCAATCTATTTTCTTATGTTTCCATCTTGTTTTCTGATGGCTTTTCAGGTCTTCTCTTTTGCTGTGGTGTTCATTTTGTGGTCTGGATAGCATGTTTCAGGTGAGGGATTTATGTTCATTTCTCCCATGCTAGACTGTTCTTCAATTGAAGATTTGGGTCTTTCACCAATTCTGGAAAATTCTCCACGTTTACATTTCATAAGATTGATTGTCTGTCTTCCCATCTTCCTGTTCTTTTCCCCTGAAATTCACATTGATATATTGAACAGCCCCTTTTTATCCCCCATGACTGTTTATATTTTCTTTTCCACCTTTCCATGATGTCATCCCCGTAGTTTCCTTGAACTGCTCTTCCAGCTCCAGTCACCAACACACGCACGCGCACACACACACACACACACACACACACACACACACACACACGTTGCTTAATACATTGAGAATCTCAACGGCAATGAAAAGGGTCTGCCCATGTGGTTCTACTTTGTTTATTCCAAATCCCTTTCTGTTTTTCACAGTAGTGTGTGCTTCTGGGCAGGGAGAGTGCCTTACTTTGTGACTCTAATGACTTTTAGGGCACTCGGGTGGTCCAGTTATGCTCTCTGGCTTGGGAAGCTCTATTCCCTGGTGCGTTGTCCCTGGCCCTTGGTGAGGGTTGTGGGTGTCTTCCTGGGTGATGGGAATCACCAGAGCAGTGCCTTGTTGTTATTTTCCTGAGGACTCCTGCGAGGCTGTTTTGGGTTCACTCTCTCCAGGACCCCATGGGCATTCAGGCCTGGGAACATTCTGCTAGTTCTTGCTCATTGTTCTGGATCCTGTGGGTTGTTTAACCTCCAGCTTCTTTTTACCCTCGATACCAGAGGGCGGAATGGTTTCTCGGGAGCATCTTTTCACTGGGGGGTGTGGGGCTTCTGAGCTCTTGCTCTCTGGACCCCAATTTCCTGCCTCCCACTGGTCCCCGGGCCTCACCCCACTCAGCGAGGTCACTGACACCCAGGCCCTAGACTCCACCCATCCTCACCCACCCCGAATCAGAGTTCCTCCATGAGTTTTATATTCTGACTTTCAGTTTGTTCTTCATTTTTGCCTCTTTGGATTTTCTCTTTCTCAAAAGTTCAACTGCGTTTACTTTTTAGAAAACATCCGACCATTTGTAACCAGTCCTTCTAGGTGCGGAAGGTTTTCTGTGCTATTGCTCTACCACATTCCTGAACGGAGCTGGCACTGACTTCCACACCCAGAACTTGGACCTGATTCCAGCGATAGATCAATGGCTTCCTGCATCACTGAGAGCAGACTTCCCAAATGGCCCTCAGGAACGCCATCACTGAGAGGAAATGAACCAGCAGACCCAGGTTCCATTTATATGAAGAAAACAAGCCACTTCCCTTCTCCACCATTTTTCTTATAACTATCCTCTTAACAAATGTTTGTTAGGAATGCAGTAAAACCCCAGCCTCACACTGTGGGCGCAGACAGGATGCCCTCACCCACACTAAGAAACTGATATCCGTGTCGTGGGGGTCGACGATTCAGAGAAGGTGAGCTATGGAGGAGGGAAGAGCAGCGCTGAGTGTGGAGGGGCTGGAGTTTGGGGGACAGATCCCCAAAGTGGGCACAGCTCTTGAGAGCCTTGTTCTTCCCTGGGCACATGGAAGGGGGAACCAGAAAGCCGTCTGAGAGAGGAGACCCGCGGGCTCCCTTTAGCAAGTGCAGGGCGAGGGCAGTGGAGTGTCTTATCTGGGGAGAAACATTGCCTGGGCACGGAGCCCTCGGTTCACGGAGCCTCTGGGGTATTATGTTGCTTTTGTCTCGTGCCAGCCACACACTTAATTGCTCTGCAGCTCCAGGGCTTGACGGATCCTGCCTAACCCACTCACCACCCTCTCCTTCCTCTCTCCTGCAGTCTTGGCTGCTGTCCAAAAGATCCACAGAACACCACAGAGTGCCGGCAGGGTCAGCCCTGCACCATGCCCCGCGAGGAAACCACACACTCACATACACACACACACACTCACACACACACACACACACCGTATTCAAAACCCATCTATCTACAAGTTAACTGAGGACGTAATGTTTATTTTAGCTGAAATGATACTCCTTTTCTTATATGCATCTATATTTGCACATTTCAAATACCTGCCACAGACTTCTATCAGGATGCCTGTTAAAAGTTAACAGAGGACATTTCAAACTGCGGAATTTTAGCCACGCTTGAAAAAACCTTCTCCATCCAACAGCGAGGAGGCGACACCCAAGAGTGTGGATCTGGGGGAGTCGAGGCTGTGCGGGTCTCTAAGGCATACTCTGGCTCCACGGCAGTTCCAGTTGCTCAGCCAAGTGCTACCCCAGCTTTGCTGGGAAGATATCTTTCTAGTCTGACTGCCGTCCACCATCAGCAGACCCCCAAGTAGGGAGAAAGTCCTACATACACCTGGTGGCCTGATTCAGTCAGCTGAGAGGTCTGAGGGACAGTCCAGGTTTCCTGAAGGTGGGATCCTCCTCTGAGCAGCAACTTCACGGAGCCCTCCCCTCCCTGACCAGCTGCCCCACAGGACTTGACTTGTGTGGACAGCCCCTCTTTGTGGAAGTGAATCCGGGGCACCGAGTCTCCTAGTGCAGAGGGCTGCTCTGGTTAGAGCCTGATGCAGGTTTGCTAGTGGCAATGGTGTGAGAGGAGAATGAAGGTGGATGTTTTCAACTGAATATGGGTTGTATGGAATTGGCTCTCTATGATCAGATTTAAAGGCACGAATGATTCTGTGCCGGGGAGAAGAGGGCACTGGTAGATTCTGGCATTAGAGAGAATCAGAATATTGCCAGTGGATGCTCTCCACCAGAGTGCCTAAAGAAGGCAAGGTTCTGAGTGAAACTGCATTCACTGCCTCAGAATATTTTAGACAAACAAAGGAGACTTAGAGGAATTTTTTGGTTATCACTAACTACAGTCAAAAAGTGGGGGAAGAGAAATAGGCTGAACTCAGGGATTTGGATTCCCAAAGGAAACATTACATAAAGACATTAAAATCTGATTTTTTTCCTGAAAAAAAAATCTTATCTCCTTTAGCCACAGAGCTGAGATTTCTGAGAACCATACCCAGAGTTTCCTGCGAGTGACTGAATTATAATGTAAATTTAATTCCCAACCTCACAGAACAGCTTCTGTTACAATGAGAGCATTGATTGGGAGGAAATGGGATTCTGCACACTGGAATGGAGCCATATGGGCAGATCCTGAGGGAACTGGGGACACTGAGCCCCAAACCCTGCTGAGACTCCTTTGCCAGTGGAGAAATAGCCCTTTGGTGCCCGCCGGAAGGCTGGCCTCGTTCCCGGTGCCCTCCCCAGGAGCAGCCTTCCAAGGCGCTGATCCTCCAACCCACCCACTACCCTTGTATGCTTCTGTATCCATAATTAAAGTCCCAGCAGACCCCCAAACTGTGCCCCAGGAGGAGGTTTGCTGTGCTCCCAAAGAACTAAATGATTTTTTCCACTTCATGCAAGCAGACGTCAAGGAACATGGGTGGGATAATGGTCCTGGGGTGTAGCTCAGTGGCAGAAACTTTTTTTTTTTTCAAAACATTGTTCAAAGCACTTCCTATTGATGAGTAGTCCTCCTTTGAGACAGGCGAGTCCTGAGTCCTTCTTGTGTGACCAGCCAATACGCAGGAAAGAGAGTGGGATTCTCAGAACCACGCAGACCCAAACTCAAAGCTCGGTGCCTGTGTCTGTTGCTATGTTCATTCGTCCAACGGTGGACCTGAGGGGAGCATGGCCACCTGCTGACCCCTGCTCAGTGGCAGCCCGAGGACCTGGCCACATTGACCGCTTGCCTTGACTTTGACTTGCCTCCAGGAAACATTGTTGTACAATTAACAACCTTGGCCACTCCCTCTGCCGGCCACAAAATCGGTCTTGGCACTGACTCTCGGCAATTCCGACACACCTGAGGACTTCTGCCAATGTTATGGGCCAGGCTATATAGGCAAGGACCAAACAGACTCCACCTTACCCCGAGACTCCCTGTCATTAAGAAATGCTTCCTCCATGGGAACACCTCTGTGCCTGTCATTAATGGCTTAGTGTAGCATGTTCGTAGCATGTTTGGAGACATTATACAACATAAAATTGTTCTCTCTAGGTTCCTGTTTTTTCTTGGACAATGTACCCTGTCAGAGGAGGATTGTCTGGACGTTGGTAACCATTCTCTAACTAGTACTCAACTAAGGTCATTTTGACCCACTTCCCTTCTGCTTGCTTGCTGCAATGCCAACCTGGAAAGTCCTGTGGGAATACCAAGGTACCCATTGCACTGTCCACTCACTGCCCAATTCTGCTTCTGTACCCCTGTTTGCTTGCAGCTACATCAACCTGGATGTGGTTTTTGCCTTTAAAGAACCTGAAATGCTCAGGCTCGATGATGCTGTTCCCTGCAGAGACACTTATGGGTCCTGTGGGGAGCAGTCACCGGCTGGCCAGCTAAATAAAGACTCTCCAATTCAGACAAAGTGGTCTGCCCCATAACACCAACGCTTGGTCATGGGACGGAGTCTGATGGAGAAACCCTCCTGGGCTCAGGTTGGCGCTGCCACTTCTGAAGCTGAGGCTGTAGATCCGCCTGCTGATTAGGAAGCTGAGTCAAAAGGAAGCCAGCCACAGGAGGGAGGGAGGGAGCCGGAGGTGCCTGGAGAAGCCTCCTCTGCTGACACAGGACACAGGAGCCAGCCGCCATCCTACTGGCCACACACATGGCGAAGTGACCCTGTAAAGAGGGGCGATTCGAGGGTCAGGCCGCACTCCTCCCTGGAAGACCCAGGCCCATGACAGCTGGACAATGCTTCCCTCTCTGGCTCCAGGCTGCAGACCCCTAAAACATCCCAGCAAGCAGGCCAGCACCTCCGGCCTGAGGAACGGTGAAGATCCCCGCCCTCCACCCTCAGTTCAAGGGAAACTGGACAAGAATACTTGAAACAAACCGTCAGGACCTGGATACTGTCAGCACAGGAGCAGGGCCTTCAGAAAAGGAAAGAGATGTGAGCCCAGCGCTTCCGCAGATCCCTGTCCCCAGCAGAGACACGTGGCTCCTCCCTCTGCTGCCCAAGTCACCAACACAGGTTCCCAGTAAATACAGTGGGCGCCCTTCCTCTCAAGCAGACCCACCTGCCCTGGTGCCCATCGCCCCCGTCTTAGAGCACCAGGAGGACTCCAGACGTCCCCTGTCCGACGCCAAGTCTGTGGGCCGGGGAGACAGGCTTCTCTGCAGAAGGATCTGGAGTGAACAGTCTAAGGCGTTTCACAGAGAAAACGCATCGCTGTCCCCGCAGGGATGGACACACTGCCACCTGGGGAGGAGGGAAGGCAGGCGGGCTGCAGGGCTGGAGCCCAGGCAAAGCAGGACGAGGACATCTGACGTCACCCATGGGCCCCGGCCAGTGCCTCTCATCCCTGGCGACCATGTCCGCCCAGTGTCACCTGCGCTCCCCTGATGCTGCCGGAAGGCGAGTGCTCAGATGAGGGACCTGTGGGCTGCAGGGGCAGCGCGGGCCATAGGGCTGCTCACCAGGCCTCGCCGCACTGACGGTGCAGGGGGGTGGACGGCCAGATGAGCCCAAGCGGGGCAGGCAGGTGGGCCAGGGGTGGGGACAGAAGTGAGCTCAATGCAGAGGAATTAAGGGGTGGCCTCCCAGTAACCCTTCACATACAGACCCCAAGTGCCCTGCTCAGGACTGACCTTCAGTGTTGCGTCCAGTGGAATGAGTCTGTGGGGTTTCTTTCCTCTGTTACCCAAGAAAGAGCAGCGCTCAGAGAGGCTTGACTCAACCTGGGGACACACGGTTCAGTGAGAAGCAGGATCAGAGCCACAACTTTGTGTACCCACATGCACAACACACACAGTAAAAACACAAACACAGCACACACACAACATGCACACACACACCCAACACTGCACACACACACAGTAAAAAACACAAACACAGCACACACACAACATGCACACACACACCCAACACTGCACACACACACAGTAAAAAACACAAACACAGCACACACACAACATGCACACACACACCCAACACTGCACACACACACAGTAAAAAACACAAACACAGCACACACACAACACAGCACACACACACAGTAAAAAACACAAACACAGCACACACACAACACAGCACACACACACAGTAAAAAACACAAACACAGCACACACACAACACAGCACACACACACAGTAAAAAACACAAACACAGCACACACACAACATGCACACACACACCCAACACTGCACACACACACAGTAAAAAACACAAACACAGCACACACACAACATGCACACACACACCCAACACTGCACACACACAGAGTAAAAAATACAAACACAGCATACACACAACACAGCACACACACAGAGTAAAAAACACAAACACAGCACACACACAACATGCACACACACACCCAACACTGCACACACACAGAGTAAAAAACACAAACACAGCACACACACAACACAGCACACACACACAGTAAAAAACACAAACACAGCACACACACAACATGCACACACACACCCAACACTGCACACACACAGAGTAAAAAACACAAACACAGCACACACACAACACAGCACACACACACAGTAAAAAAAACACAAACACAGCACACACACAACATGCACACACACACCCAACACTGCACACACACACAGTAAAAAACACAAACACAGCACACACAACATGCACACACACACCCAACACTGCACACACACAGAGTAAAAAATACAAACACAGCATACACACAACACAGCACACACACAGAGTAAAAAACACAAACACAGCACACACACAACACAGCACACACACCAAATCTGATCAAACACACACACCACACCACAAACACATATGGGAAATGCTCAAACAGCAAACACACAAAACACAACACCGCCAGCCTCAAGGTTTGGTCCAGTGGAACTCCGCAGTGGCCACAGCCCTGCATAGTTCTAGGTGAATTAAGGAATCCATGCAGGAAAACCGTACCCATGTACTGTTTCAGTCAGTATCACCTGAGCCCATGATAGGCACGGGAAACACACAGATGACGAGCATAAGCCCCGCCCCCAAGGCACCCCGGGTGTCTCCCAGGCTCTGGGGTAGTTCCTGGGTCCAAGGAAGCAGCGCACAGGGCTACCCGGGTCTTCAAGCCTGCGGATGGGTCTGCCAGGCATTCTGCAGCCTGTGACGTGAGACGTGTTCTGAGCAGGTGGGGCAGGCTGCTGTGGATGGCAGGCTGAGGGACACCAGGGACGAGGGAGGGGTCAGGAGAGGTGGGGAGGCCCTGTCCCCAGAAGGAGTAAGAGGCGGCTATGCACAAAGCAGGCTCCTGGGGGCTCCGGGTGTGTGTGCGGTGGGGACGCCAGGGCACAGGGCACCTCTGAGGATCCACCTGCTGGGAGAAAGGCTGGTTAGGGAGGGTCAGAGCACAGAGGGGCACCGGGCAAGCAGAGGTCATGAAGAGGGAGGACTGGGGTCCATCACGACCTCTCATCCTCTCTTCATTTGCTCAGTTGTTTCTCCTGGAAAATTCCACCAATCAAGGCTTGGGAGAGTGAATCAAGCCAGACCATTTTAACTTTTAATATGAAAAATGCTGAGAGTCACGACAGTAATGACCATCTGCAATTCCATTGTTAAGCTGAATATCCAGACGGGTGTGGAGGACTGCAGAGAGAAACCAAGTCACAATCTATGAGCTTTTAAAGGGAATGTCCAGGACCTGACATTTAAAAGGGTGGAGAGAGAATGAGATACAGAGGGAGGGCAGGAGGAGGGCGAGCAGCAGGATTCCCGGGTGTCGTTACATCATCCCTGCACACTCTGTGACACCATGAACCTGGGCATTGCTCGCGGCCCTGCCCTCTCAGGGCCTCCGTTCCAATGGGAAAAGGCGTGTAATTACGTGAACATAATAAGTTGGCAAAGTACACCGGAGGGTGGAAATGAGAAGCCTTGTGGGAAAAGTAGGGCAATTCAGTGGGAAGGATGGGGCGGGACTGGCCCAGGACAAACAGGACCTGGAACAGGACTTGATGACAGGGAGAGCCGAGGGAGCATGAGGGGCAGGGGGAGCCACGAGCCACGGAGGGCAGCGCTTGTCCAGCAGGGCCCAGAACCAGCACAAGGCCCTGGGACAAGGGCCCGCTGAAGGCCGGAGCAGGACCCCTGGGGTCGGTGCCCCTGGCCACCTGGATGCTCAGGGTCAGTTCTGGGGAGGCAGGAACACAGAGGGCTCTGCTCTCATGTCTGAGTCTCGCAGTGGGCCAGGCAGGAGTGGAGGCCTCGGGGCTCTGGCCCACCAGATTATGGGGAGGGCTACCCAGGCCCGGAAGACCCAGGGTTCCACAGCCCCCCCCCCCATCTGAGAGCAATGACAGCTCCTGAATGCAGACGGAGGGAACAGGGACAGGAGACAAGAGGCACAGCCACTCCCTGGAGGCAGCCCGGGGAGACTTTGGAATTTTGATTAAGAGCCGGGCGTCCACATTCTAGCCTCTGGATCAAGACTATCGGTTGTGAGACGTGGCTCTAGACTTGTGCATTACCTGAGCTGAGCAGGAAAGGAAACCAAGGCCTCCTGGGGCTTTTCTTGAGGGAGGAAGCGGGTGTTGAGGAAAGGACCCTCCACTCGGGAGGGAAGTGCAGACGCCATGTGGACTTCCATCCGCCCCAGCACCGGCCCTGCAGAAATGCACCTGTGGCCGCTACCAGACGTGTGCCTTCCACGGCAAGCAGGAGCTCATGGGGCCTGAGAAAACGCTGTCAGCTGGGCCGCAGAGGCTCTCATGCTCGCTTCCTTTCCATCTCTGGGCTGAGGGAGTCCACCTAAAGCTTTGCTCTCCAGGACTGATGCAGAGATCGGGCTGTAACCTGCAAGACCCAGGGTGGCTCCACGTTTGGGCTTGGCTCTGCCAGTGTTGGCCTGGGTGGAACTTGAACTAATCTCCAAATGGAAGATGCTCTCCACCTGCTCATGTGAAAGGAAACGTTGAACCCATAGATCCCCAAAGGCAGGAAATGTTCCCAATCAACCACTTCTAATTGTTTGATTGGAATTTAATAATGGAGCTAATTGTGGGGCGCAGGAGGACACCCGATTCCTTTTGCCGTAAACACCCACAGAGTGCAGAGGCTGCCCAGGAAGCCCTGGGGTCAGGCAGGTGCTGGCTTCGCACTCGCAGCCTCTGCTCATTCCACCGTTTCCAAGTAGAGCAGCCAGCTCTGCAGGTGGGAGCACTCAGGACTCGTGGGGACTCACGGGTGGGGTGGGGGCCATCTCCAGGCTGGAGGACCCTGGCTGGCATCCTGGCATCCTCGCCCATGGGAACCCTCTTGGACATGATGGCTTCCTGCCACTCCCACACCCTTTCCCTCTTTCCCTCTCCTGCAGAGCACCACAGTGACACGCACCCAAACCACTCGTGGGCTGCCCCAGCGTGGGGCCTGTCATGGTGACCAGGTTCCCGTCTCACAATCAGTCTGTGGCTCTTGTGTACACCTGAACTTGCTTCAGTAGGCAGCATCAAAAGCTCTAAAAATACGTGCACCTTGTATTCAATAAGGGCATTTGTGAGACTCAAACCTGAGATTCTGAGAACATTATAGGGAGTGAGAATGTTGTTTAATTATCACATTTTTCTTAAATAATGGAAACTTGGATGTAATTTAAATATACAACAGTGGGGTAGATGTTTAATAAACTATGATTCATCAATTCTACGGGACTATTATATTATGCAGCCATGAAATGTCAGTTATAATAATTTTTTGCCATGCTTTATCTCAGTATGTGTTTGTATTTCCTTCCCATTAATTCTTCTGGCTTTTCACAAAGTAAATATAAAACTAACTGTAATTAACAACAGTTATTTTTTCTACTAGTCCTAATTTTTATGGTCAATATGAATTTCTCTAACAGGGAAATAACAATCCTTTCTCAGGAATTAAGACCCACAAGGGACAACTTCATGACACGGCACAGGGTCCAGACTGTTAAAGGATGAGCATTGGCTGCTACCTCAAGTCTTCCATTCCAGCTCAGTCACACACAGGGGATCCACCCCCGTGCCAGGACACACCTGGCCTGTGGGCACAAAGAGAAGGCCGAGCAGGAGCCAGTGTGGCTACGTCCCTCCCCTTTGGGGGACAGGAGAAGCAGGAGGGAGGAGAGACAGGTACCAGTCAAGGGGAAGGTGGGCCTGGGCAGAAAACCAGCCCAAGCCGGGAACCTGCTGTGAGTCCCCTGGCCACCTCACTGTCCCCGCATCTGCTGCCTGGGCACCATTGACACAGCTCCCGGTAGCAGAGGAAAATCAGGAGTCCTAACAGAAGGATGCGGCCTCATTTCTTCCCTAGAGGAAAGCACTCTTTGTACCCAGGAGTTTGGAGGTAAGAGAGGCAGGCCTGGGTCGGTATGGCAGGACCCTGTAAGGGTCAGTAGGAAGGCCACTGGCCATCTCACCCAGGACCTCCTTCCTGACGTCTGCAGCTGCCTCCTGCAGCCACCTGGCACCCCCTCTGTCCCCAGCCCTGCCGGCTCTGCCTCCGTCCACCTGTTCCCCAGATCTTCCCATCACTGGGTCCTGATGGTCACAGAGGTCCTGCTTCCAAAGTGCCATCCAGAGTGGCCCTTTCAGACATCCTGCAGAACTCCCCGGCCATCTCCAGTGGCCTCGCCAGCCGGGCCTTCCTCGGCTTGTTTGCCAGCCTCTCGTGTGGTTTGTTTTGAAGCTTCTCCCTGAAAAGTAGGTCCCGGGAGGGAGGGCCTCCCCTGGAACCATGTGGGGCCAGCCTGGGGCCTGACACCTTCCTGCTGAGGCCGTGCCGGGGCTCCTCCACGGTCCTCCACGGTCCTCCAGCCCCTGTGCCTTCCTTCCGCTCTTCCCTGTCTTGAGATCATGAAGCGGCTCAGCCCAGGGATGTCCAGGACCCTGATTCCCCTTGTTTATCCTCCTACCACGTGACATTTCTGCCTCTGGGTCGCCTGTGTTCAGAAGCAATGGCACCTAGTGGGTGAGCGCGAGGTGGATCAGGAGGCTCCTCCAGGGCAGAACCACAGCTTGGCTTCCTGCTTCCCGCTTCCCGCAGGGACGCAGCCCCACCAGAGCGGCCAGAGCCGTCCCTCCTCCTCCTCCGGGTACTTTTCATTCAAGCCACAAAGAGATCTCTATTTTTAGTTCTATTCCCTAAGGAATAGAGGCAGAGTTATTTTTTTACCCCAGCCACCTGGCTCGAGCTTCAGCCCCAGAGACTGCCATCGATCGCAGCCAGTGTGGGAGGCTGGTGCCCGCCCAGCCCTTGCCAGGGGCTCGGCTTCCTGCACAAGTTCAGGAGCAGCCAGCCCTTGGGAAAGCACATGATCCTGACCTTAGTGCCCTGTGATCCCGGGAAGGAAGCCTGCTCGGTCTCTTCACGGCCCACTCCTGCTTCCCTGGACTGGGATCCCTGGTGGTGTGGGTGGGGGCACAGGAGGGTGACGCACAGAGCCTCATTCCCACCCCTGCCAGCACCTCCCCCTCCCTCCCACTCGGTGCCCAGGCCCCCCCCCAGGCAGTGGGGGCTCTGAAAAGGGCAGTGTCTTGTGGGTCACCGTCAGGTTGGACTGGCCCCCACCTTCGAGTTCTGACTCTTGACAGCCATGTGACTTTGAGCAAGTGGCATATGAGCCAAGGTGGCTGCTGGGCAAGTCCCCTTGAGGGATGGAGGTGCTACCCGTTCAGCCTGTCACCCTGAAGCCTCCTGGAGCAGTCACTGATCTCTTGTGGGCTTTGCCCAGCAGCCGTGAGGCTCCCACACCATCTCCAGGGACATTCTCTGGCCTTTCTGCAACCTGCCCAGTGACATAACCCAGGACTGCAGGATGAATGCACTCTCAGGACCGACTCGCAGGCCAGTGCAGAGTGGGCAGCAGGTGGACCTGAGGAAGCTTACTGTAGCCAGAATCCAAGGCTGACTCAGACTACGCTCTCTGGACTGGCCACAGTGTTCCCAGGCAGCCTCCCTGTCCGCTGGCCTCCCCTCTCCTCTCTGCCCACTTCCCCTTCCCTCTCCCGGTCCCTCAGGCTTAGGGAGTGACCGTTGTGACCCTCGTGTGGTCTCCCTGAGCCAGCGCTCGCCCTGTGACATCTTCCTCTCCCCTCTTCAGTGCCAGGAAGCCCAGGGGGACTCGGGGCTCGTGTGGGGAAGCCACGTGGGGTGTGCAAGGCCGGGAGTGTAAGGAACTGCACCACAGGAGACAAAGGGGAAGGACGGGGACCCTAGGAGGGCCGCAGTCAGGGGAGCTGGGGAGGCCAGGAAGGGAGAAGTGAGGCCAGAGGAAGAGGAGAAGGAGCAGCACGGAGCCCTGGGCGCCGGCCAGCTGCCTCCTGAAGCTGCTCCACCCCTGCCCCAAGGGGAAGTGCCACACCCAGCCGCTGGCCCGTGGAGCTGGCCTCAGGCTAGTGTGGTGGAACACTCACTGAGGGTTAGGAATAATCCAACTCGCACTCAAGAAGCAGAGAATTCATGTAGGGAAATGTGGAAATTTCCCTTTTCCAAGTCATAGATCTAGAGTTGAAGATGCTAAATTATACCTTGGTGGTTTTCTATGTTGGAAAATTGGAAAGAATCCTCTTCAGATGACTTTGTTCTTGACAGGAGGCGCTCACATGGGCACAGGTGTTGTCTGCTGCTGTCGACAGGAGAGGGGATAAAGGCATCCTCCAGGACGCAGGGATTAGAAGCTTCACAAAGCTGCCTGGATCCAGGCTGAGTCCCAGATGCTAACGGTGGCATCTCCGGCTTCCCTGAGCCAGGCGTGCCCTCCGCTGCCCTCCCACCTGGCCCCCGTTGCCTGCTCCACCCACCCCGACTCCTCACGCCTCTTTTCTGGCTGCAGGAGGGGTTCTCAGTGAAGGTTCCCGAGTTAAGCGGCTGCTCCTGACCGGCTGTGTCCCCTGCACCTTCTGCTCCCTGGCACGTGCCTGTGTGTCCCCAGCTGGTGCTTGTGTGGAAAAGGAGGAAAGGGCCTCCTCTCCACAGAGGCAAGGAGAGTGGAAGGCTCCAAGTCTCTGCAGCTGAGCTTTGTGCAGCCCAACAGCGGCCTTGGCAAGGATTCCTATTCTGAAATCAAGAGATCAGGAGAGAATGTGAAGAAGTGACTCTTGAAGCTGGGAGAAAACCAGGGCTCATGGAGGTTAAGATGATTAGGAGGAAGCAAGACTCCTAAGTTACACCTTTATGCTTTTTTCTTTAAATCACTATTTTTCTTCCAATAGAGTCATGTTTTATATAAGTACTTTATTTAAATAGATGACAACATCAGTCAGGATCTGGCTGGAAACAGGTCTGTTTGAAAGAGAATCTGGAGAGAATTTGCAGTAAACACCACGTGCAGACTCAGGGCAAGGCTGCCGCAGAGCCCAGGGACCACAAGCAGCGGAGGTGACTCTTCCTAGGCTCAGTGTGAGGACCGTGTTCTGGTCACAGCTGGAGCACAGCGAGGGAGCACCCCACAGAGCAGAAGCTGCCCTACTAGAGCCAGGAATCAAATGGTGAGGGGAGCAGGAGTCAGAGACACACGGGATGGGCATCCGGGAGTACATGTCCATCATCCACAAGACCCATCCTCCCCCACCCAGGCTCTGCCTGCATTCAGCCAACTGGTATACCCCCAAGGCAAGACCACAGGGATTCTGATTTATAATCCAGACCCTTCTCCACAGGAACCCCAGCCCACTATGAGAGAAGGACAGGAAGGCAAACATGATAATGAGTGGCAGGGATGGAAACCAATTAGCAAAATGTTTTCTAGGAAGCATGATTGATAGGAATGCTGCTAATGTGCCCCTATTCTCTTTCTTGATCTGCTGAACTTCTCAAGACCCTCAGCACTCAGGTTAAAGGGACATGTCAGATACACCAATGTTGACTTAGTGGGAGGCAACACCTGTACACAAAAGCAAGCACCAACTTTGGAAACCTATGACCTCTCAGAGCATGCAGTCTACAGATGGGAAGGGTGGTGATGATGGTGGTGGACAGATGGATGGATGATAGACAGATGGGTATATAGAGATTAACTTTACTGCCCCATGCAAGTTGGACGTCAGCTCATCATCAGACCCAAGACACACCTAAGGAACTAGCAGGACCAGGCAGTCATTTCTATGAGTGAGACCCACCCCACCTCTACCTCTGGACTGAGGACAAGGGCAGTGCTATCTGCCTATTAGCGCCTACGTGAGTTAGATGTGAGAAAGCAATGCTGCAGACATTCTGAGACGGGAAACCTTTATTCAACAACATGTAACGTCTGTTACAAGCATACCTCTGTGTCCCCTGCTGGCCTTGATGGAAAGAGGCAGCAGATGAAAAAAATTACTGTAACACAATAGAAGATTGAACACTGTAATAAGGATCATAATGGATGTGCAAACAGATTTCTGCAAGTTCTATTCTAACTTCCTGCAGCCCACACATGCACACAGCAAGGCAGGGTTTTACCCTTCTTCTTTCCAATTTGTCTAATACATTTCACATCAATAGATCAGCAAGAAAATAACAAGACATACCAATATGTTCCTTTGTAAATATAATTATGTAATCTTCTGGCAAACAGATAAACTCCTACCTAATGCAAAGCTTGTTTTCAAAATGTTTTTTCTCTTTTTCTGCCCAGAGCTGGCTTACAAGTAAATATTGAGTGTGCCAGGAAGCTGCTCAATTATTCATGTGCTAAACTTTTTAAGCATAGATGGAAAAGACAACCTCCTTGAATTTACCTACTTGCCCGAAAGCAGCGTGGTATTCATCAGAAGGGAAGAGGCTTCTCCATATTGATTTTGTTTACCTGTCAGCAGATCCGTTTCCAGGTGAAGCATCTCAGAATGCATTTGAAAGCACTTTATTTCACTGGTTAGCACCTGTCTTCCTTAAGCCCCAAATCAAAGGATTCTGCTCCCTCAATTGTGGAGCAGGGATCAGAAGCACATATCCATGAGACCTATCCACCAGCCTCTCACTCCACAGGCCCAAGGCACAGTGGAGGAAGGGCAATGGGCTCGGAGCCCAGAGATACAGCCCCTGGCCATGCACCATCCGTGCTGGCTACGTGACACTGGCTTCCCTCTCCTTGGCTCACTTGTCCCGTCCAGCAGCTGAAACCTTAGGAACGAATTCTTTGCCTACTTATCAGGCTGAGATTATGTCTGTTAAGTCTCTGTTATTCAAGAGAGGGTTCAGTGGAAGCCTGGGTCTAGGTGAAGGCCCAGGACCCTCAGAGTGGTCCTGCCTGCTCCCAGAGAGCAAAGCAGCAGGCACCCGGCTGAGCTGGCTCCCCTGAGTCCAGCCTGACTGTTGGCTCCAGAGCCTGTGAGCAGCCCTTGTCGACTCCTGTCACAGCACACAGGTGCTCTATCTAGCCAGCTTGGTGAGCAGCACTGCCCATACAAAGTTACTTCAATGAGCTCACAGAACTTTGGAGAATCTAGAAGAGAAAGAATGAGGTAAACAGAATGACTTACAAGCTATTCCAACCTTCCAGACCAAAAAGATGAGCTATGAAGTGGTTGAGGCAGTCGCCATGGAGCACAAGGGGGTGTGGGTTTGGAAGCTCCACCTGCGTTTGGGTCCCTGACCTGGGTGGGGCGACTGGCCCAGTGGTGGCTGATGGCATGAGCCACAGGAAAAGGAACAGACTGAGGTCCAAGAAAAAATACAGACCTGAGATTCGTGTTTGGTGGTACAAACCCAAGGATTTCATTGTTCATGGTGAGGTCACCGTGGTGTCCCCACACAGGGACATATCTCTGGGGAGTCATAAACAGGAGGACAGGAATCCTAGGATAGATTGAGCAAGGGGTACTGGACAGGGGAAACGTAGTTCCTACCCTGGGTCTGACTGTCCAGCATTGCAGTGGCCTGAGGGCTCTCCGGGGGAGTCTGCAGTTTCCACATCAAATCCACCGTGCTGCACGCCTGTCCTTCGAGTGGTCAGCAGGCCAGTGTCCTTGTGAGCCCTGAAGGCAGTGTGCAGGGCACAAATCAAGACGCAGCCTCTCCTGTCCTCACGGGAGTTGTTACTCTTTTAACCCTGCTAGAGGCTCAGGAGGCCGGTTTACAAGAAGCTCCACATCTGAAATTTACCCTAAAAAGTCTAAAATAATCAAAGAAGAAACTTTTACTTCTCACTCATGACCATTTTTTCCTTTCAAAAACATCCGGGTCCGTGGCCTGGCATTTGGTGGAATTAGCTTTCACCGCGGTGAGTGATGTCAGATGAGAAGGTCGGAGGACAGACAGAGCGCGGCTTCTCAAGGGCACACGGCGAAGTTGACAGGGCTGACAGGAAAACCGGGGTGAGCCCCTGAATGCAGCGTCTGGACAAGGGACAGTCTGTAAATCATGCACTTGACGAACCTGACACATAATGGGTGGCCGGGAAAAAGACGAAGAGCTAGCCCCTGCCTGTAGGAACTCGTTCAACTAAACTATTGAATATTTAGATATTTTCTAGAAAACCAGCCAAATATCAGCTCTGTGAGAGGGGCCTTCTTTCTTCCTGACAGGTGCTCAGCCGATCTCTGCCAAAATTCTCCTGTAGACTGGAACCCGCTAGTGTAGGAAGTAGCCTATCCCATTACATCAGAACCCCTGCCCGAATCCCTTATTCCACTGACTGTCTACACCTGGCTCAGGTCTGGCCTCACGTCGACCTCTCCCACCTCTGCTCTGCTCTCCTGCTGACAAACTCTAATCCAAGGCTGTACATTGAGTTGGCCAGGCTCTAGAGGTGAGCAACACTGCCTCCTCGTGGCCAACTAGAGGCTCTGCAGGTGCACTGGTGCCAGGCTCTGCATCAGCCCAGAGGGGGAAAGAGAAAACAGTTCCCTCCACTCTTACGGCAATGCAAGTGGAGGAAAGGAAAATCAGCATCAGCAGGTGGTCTGCAGTGTTTGCTGCGGAGTCCACCATCCTGTGCTGAGCCTCACCTATGGCTGGTGGTGTGCTGTGCCTTCCCCTCACCAGAGGTGAGCCCCACTGTCCCCTCTCACACAGAGACCTCGACTAAGTGAGGACCTAGGATCAGGAGCTCAGGGATCGCTGCTGAAGCCACAGCCCAGCTGCTCACACCAGGAGGGCTCTAGTGCACATGATGTCAACAGCATGCTCCAAACAGGAGAAGAATTAATTACAAAGGAATCTCTATCTTTACTGTCAAGCCTCAAAGATAATTAAAGTAATCTAAATTCCTGTCTTTAGCAATATCCCTCACGTCCCCTTTTACCTCCAAATCCATCCTCATTCCTTCCCCTTAATACCATTCTCTTCCACTCTACTCCCATGCTCTAAGGTAAACACAAGAGCATCTTCCCATTGAACTCATTCAGTTCTTCATCCTGAACGTAACTGCACTCCTGAGTACTTTCTGGCTCTTTCCAGCTCCCGTCCTGCCCATCTCTCTCCTTGTCCACCTGTTCTCACAAATGCCCAACACCTACTGAGACTGGCAAATGCTCTTTGCATGTGGGAAGGGGACGGGGCCCCCTGAAAGTGGCAGACCACTTCCCTGGCCAGTCCGGGAGAAGCCTGGCGATTCTCAGAGCCGAGATGTTCCAGGAAGCCCTCTGTCGCCTCTCCCATCCTTGTGCACAGTGCGATCACAGAGGTGTACTGTGAAACCATTCTGAGCCTGACAAATGGAATTCAAACCATCTTACAAAGACGACTACTTATTGACCTGCAGGAAAGACAGAACCTTCGGAAGGTCACGAGATTCCGGCTCTAAACTGACCCTGATTCTCAGATCAGCTAAAATAAGTTCCCTGCCCATTGGGCTCAGGCGGTAGACGACCTCTGCTTGCCTCCGGATCTCAGCGTGTCCTGTGGAATACTGACACACGGAGACTTCATTTCCCAGCCCTGGAGCTCCTATGGAGTGTGGGTTGTGCTTGTCGTAACTGTCAGCCCACGTCAACCTGAGGAGTGAAGACTATTACCGTGGGAAAGCCGAGAGGAAGAACCTCTCCCTCTGCCCAAAGAGTAGCTCACAACGCCCCGCCAAGTTCAAGGACCAGCGATACAGAGTCCGCGGGGTGAAGTTCACTGCACACCCCTTGGCGTCACCTGTTTGAAGGGGGCAGCCCCGGGAGCCTTGGTGAATGACTGGGTTGTGGCACTTGTGGTCAGTGGTGATGTCTGGGTCGCTGCGGTGCCGTGTGTGGCCTCGGGAAGAGCCCTGTGCCACCTCGCAGGCAGCTCTGCACCTGCACTTCACGATTCCCTGCCCTCAGCCCTGGCCCTCAGAGAAGTTTGCCTCCTCAGGTAAAGGCACCAGCACACCCTCTGGGTCCCAGGGCGCGGCTCCGCCAACTCTCCTGCTCTGGTCCTAAGATAGACCAGAGGGAAGGAGAATGTCTCTCACACACACACACACCCAGCAGCAGAGGCAGGAGATCAGCTGAGGGAGAGCAGCTGGTGTGAGAGGAGGCGAGAGATCCACCCCACAGTGTTTGGGGACCTACCACGTTGACAAAGATCCTGGAGATCAGCAATCTGAGACGTGTCAGAGCATGAGAAGAGAGAGAGAGAGAGAGAGAGAGAGAGAGAGAGAGAGAGAGAGAGAGAGAGAGAGAGAGAGAGGGAGGGAGGGAGGGAGGGAGGGAGGGAGGGAGGGAGGGAGGGGGGAGAGGGAGGGAGGGAGGGGGGAGGACCCAGACACAAGTCCCAGTGGAGCGCTTGCGTTTGGGGACTTGCATGAAGACTTCTATAATTGAGCTGTTGAGATGGTCACACAGAACTTTCCAGATTCCTTGGCGTATACCATCAGGTCGCACCACTGCTCAGAAACGTGCAACTATCACACCTGGAAGATGGTGACAAAGCCATTTGGAAAGGAAGTGTGGAGGCAGCGAAGGCTTGGCCTGGGAGGAGGGAACACACTTGTTCCCATACAAACACTTCAGGGGGGTGACTCCTGAAATCCAGGTTCTCGGGGACCAATTGGCGTGTGTCTTGCAGACGGTGGAGAGCACTGCAGGCGTGAGTGTCTGTGATTCTAGGCACAGACAGAGCCCGCAGGTGTCCTTGTCTCTGCTCAGAACTCAGCCGCTTGGTAACTGAACAAGAGGCAAAAGAAGGTAGGAATGGGCAGGAAGGTCCACCCGTTGGGGACACTTTCTCTGTGCCGTCCACTCCGCTCCCTGGCCTCCTAAGCTGCTTGGCCTCTGGCAGGGAGAATCTCATGGGCTCCATCCGCTGTCTGGCCAACTGCACTCCGCTGTCCCTGGGTCCTCCCCTGATGGCAGTAGAGAGAGCCCCTCCTCTAGCAGCAGCGGCCATCTCTGACCTCTGCTGTTTCTCCTTAACCCCTCGAGGGCAGTGCTCCAAACGCAGCAGGTCTTCACCTGTTAGAGTCTGTAAACAAGTCAGGATGGCGCCTGGCAAAAAGCCAGAGGGAGTGGTTTGTGAAGTAACGCCAGCGCCAGAGAGCCATTAAGTGTGGAGATTCCTTATTGGTTGACTGCTGTATCTAGTTTATGTTAATTGAGATAAGCTGTGTGGAATGTATATATACCCCTCCTGTCCTACGATGAACGGCTTCCACTCCTGCTCTATCAATGTACACAAATTGCTCATCACCCCCCGGTTATTTTGCTTCAGCCGGACTGCAGCATTCACCACCTGCCCACCACCCTCCCACCCTCCCCCACTCCTGGCCCGTAGGTGGCCTCTTCCCTAACTTCCCCAGTCACCTGATTTGAACAGGGGGTCTCTTTCCTCCCAGGAGTGCAACTAATGCAGGTTCTTGTGGCAGAACTTAAAGTAACCAGAAGTCAGCAAGGAACACAAACCAAACAACAGACTCTCTTAAGTGCTCATGAGCTAATGTTATTCACATAGAAAACTACGAAATAATAAGAACTGAATGATTTTGTACAGAAAAGCTTATTCATTCCTTTTACAATATTTGCTGGGCACCTGCTCTCCACCACGCTGTGGACAGTACGACCCTCTCTGCCACCCTCGGGCCACCCAGTGCATTCACAGGCAGGCAGTAAGTTGTACTCCGGATGAAAACCTGGCACCATTAGCACACCAAAGAGCAGCGTTGGGGTCTGAGGGGGGTTGGCCGGGACGGGTGACTCAGGAAGGGCCTTCTGAGGATGCAGCATAGAAGCTGAACAAGCTGCACTCTCATTACTTCAATATCACCCCTCCGCCCTGGAGAACCTTTATTTCCAGATGACTCTCCAATCAATGAGTCCATGTCTTCCTCCGTGGAGAGGACTGTTACGCACAGGCGTTTGTCCGACATCCATCAACTGACTCCCAAGCTCTCCACCGCAGAGGGAATAAGAATGTCTCCCCGACCCACAAGCAGAAAAGCACTGGGGTGAGTGACCGAGGCCGCCACGTGAGCAGAGAGTCCATGTGTGACATGATGGTATCCTGACAGGGGCAGCTCACGGGGACATGCAGACCCAGTGTGCTCCAACACCCCCGGAGAAGGCGAGGAAAAGCCCAGCCAACAGGGAGTGGCAACGAGGCCAGAATTCCAAGTGCACGAACCTCAGTGAGAATTACCACGGCGCTTTCAAGGCTGCTGTCCAGTGTTGAGTCACCGAGGCTGAGAGGTTTGGAATAAAATTGCATTTGGGAGAGGTGGCAGCCCACGGTGCACGTCAGGTGGGCGCCGAGATAGGTGGGGTGGCGGCCGGCCAGGGGAGCTTCCTGGGGAAGTCTGTCCCCTTCCGGCCCACCCCAGCTGACTGATGCCCGGAGTGGCCGCCTTCCCCTCCGCTGGGGACTAGCTCCACAGATGGGATCCCTTCACCGTGAGGATCAAGTTAGAGCGTCAGCGCACGGAGCTCGATGAAGCACTGCGCACCGGCCACCGAGCGTCATGTGCTCAGAAGAGGGCCAGCATTTCCCCCTGAAAATGACCGTTTCATAGCTGCTTCTTTCAGAGTTATATAAAATATGTCATTTTATATTACAGTGGATAGTCTCAAGTTTGATGATTGTATATATCCACGTAACCATCAAGAAAACCAAACTGCAGACCCCAACCTCCACCCCTGAGAGATGACCCTCCTCGACATTAACTCCACCTCCAGGTCACCTCAGATCCTGGCCCTCCTGAGAACCTGCTGGGGATGGAATCGGGCATGCATGCCCTCACACCCCTGGCCCCCTGGACTCCGTGCCCTCGCGGTCCTTCATGCTGTTGCTTCCTGTGAGCGCTCTGTGTCCTTATTGCTGACACGGAGACCGCATGCGTGTGGAGGGGCCATGTCACGTCCACTTGGACCCAGCCCCAGCTCCCACCCCAGCCCGCACCTGCTGAGGAATGGTCTGCCGCTGCTGGTCTGCCCCTCGGCTGGTCTGCCCGCGGCTGGGTCACAGCAGTCACACCACACACCAGGTGAAGAGAAACCGTCCAGGGACCCCCAGGAGCCCCGGGCCCTGCCTTGTAGGATGGGCCTGTGTAGCTGGGATGGAATGCACGCCTGTTTCTCCGTTCTCAGTTCTCGATAGCATTTCTAAACACCAGTGGTCATCTACTCTAGCTCCACTGTTCCCCTTTGAGGATGGGACCAGGGGTCTGTGGCTGTGCTTAGTGTCTGGGATTCACATGTGAGTGAATCATCCCTGTGGTCCCCAAGTAGGCTGTGGATTCAAGTGGTCATCTGAACAACTAAAGCTTTGACTTCAATCAGTTTCATAAACTGTTGAAAAGTTGTGATCGTAGGAGAAAATGTGACCCCATTTTGTTTGATGACTCCATCCTGTAAAACAACCGTGCCAAGGAGAAGGGTCATGACTGGGGCAAGATGTTCTCTTCCTTTTGCTATAGAAACCTTTAAGAACACGGAACTACCTAACGGGGCATTGTTTCTGTAACTAGGGTCACGGGGCTCTGTTTCTGTAACTGGGGTGACTGGGCTAACTGTGATGGGTTAGGCTTCCCTCCGCCTGACTGCACTGTCCCGCTTCTGTAACCTGGCTGGCTTGCATTGGCTGGACCCCCTAACATCCCTTTTGCAGTTCTCAGGCTTATAAGGAGCGCCCTTGCTATTGTTCGGAGCTTATTGGGAGAGGGAACAGCTTTATGTCCTTGTCAGCCGCCACCAGTGTGCTTCAATAAAGGCTTGATTCGATGACACATGAGTGGTCTGGACGTCAGTTTAGGAAACCCCGGGACGAAGCTTCAACTATAACAAAGTAAATGGAATTTGTACCAAAACGTCCCCCATTCCTGTGGGCTTCTGCCTAAAGGGATGTGGATGGTGCACCATCCCAGGTTCCCAGGACAAGGGGAGAAACACAGCCTCAGCCTTTTTCCACTTTATGTTCTAAAAGGAGCACCGTTCCCGATTCACACGGCAGTCCCATTATCAGGGGTCTGCAACGGCCCCGGGGCACTGTCCTCTGATGTGAGCCCTTTTCCCGCAACAAATGTGCGAGATAGTTCTCCCTCCCACTGTTTGTGTCTTAGTGACTGTGAAGGTGAACCACGGAGCACACTCAGTGACAAGGTCCACAACACCCTGTCCCAGGCCGGTCTCCCCCCAGGAGACTGCCTCCCTCGGTCACTGAAGTTCCCCAAACTCAGAAATGACAAGGGAGATGCCTAGAACACTCGGGTTTGATTCTTGAAAAATATGGAAGCTTTTTATTCAACACCAATATTTATCTCTTCCTTGAGACATAAATTTGATGCCTGTTTTCTTGATTGTGTTGTACCTTAGTAATTGATTTGCTGAAAAAAGAACCAAACGTGTGAATTAATATTACTTCTGTGAATATGGTCTGACTTGTTCAGAATGCTCCTTGTGGACTAGGGCCAGATGCTGAGCAGAGAAATGGGCAAAGGTAGAGAGGGAACCCGGCCACTGGCCTGTACCTGCTGTCTTCAGGAGGGCGGTCAGCGAGGCAGCGTGCCGTCTGACCCAGGCTGGAGCCAGGCCCTTGGCGGAGACCTGCCCCTCCTGCCCTGGGTTTGGTCCCAGCTCTGCAAAGGATAAACAGCAAGAAGCAGAGCTCTTTTTAAATAAAAATGAGTCACACGGCAGGCTGAATCTTGATAATTACTTTGCAATCTTCATTGCTCTGAGCAAGTGTGGGTCTGTCCCTACTTATATGGCATGAGTCTAAATAAGTATGAAGCAGAAACTGTCCTTGAAGACCTCTGGCCTGGCTGTGCACAAAAGCATTATAGAAAGGCCCATGATTCCTTTATTTGACTGCTGAGATCAACAAATATTTATTGGGTTCTTACAATTTTCTATTTACTATTGTCTCCCCGGCTCCTAAATAACTACAACATGAAATCTCCATTCTCTAGTCCCCTACATTCTACTGAAAATTCATATAAGAGAATTTTTTTAAAAATCAATGGAATTTCTGGAAGTGATCAATATGGTAGTTGTGATTCAGTATTTAAACAGCATCCTTGTGAGAGTAACTAATATTTAAACCTGGAAATGTCGTAGGGACCACAGCCCAGGTCTGGCTTGGAAGTGACAGTAGGTGGGTGGGGGCAGCAGCATTCGACAGAGGCCCAGGAACCCCCAAGAGTCCACACTGGATCCAGACCAGAAGGACCACGGTCACTCATCAAGACAGGGCAAGAGCCACCCAGGAGGGTCCTGAGAAGGACACAACAGAGTGTGTCCCAGAAACAGAAAGGACCAACGAGGCTGCAGTCAAGAGAGAGAGCAGAGGGACAGGGTGACGTTGGAGGAGCAGGCAGAGGGAGGCCCTGCGACGTCCTGCAGGTCTTGCAGGCCGCGGCGAGGAGCCGGACCCCTGAGCAAAATGCAATGTTAGAGCCTGTAAACAAGTCAAAATAACACCTGGCATTTTGCCAGGGGAATGTTAGAGTTCCGTAAACAAGTCTGGATGGTGCCTGGCAAAATGCCAGAGGGAGTGGTTTGAGAAGTAACAAAAGCGAGCCATTAAGTGTGGAGATTCCTTATTGGTTGACTGATGTAGCTAGTTTATGCTAATTAAGATAAGCTGTGTGGAATGTATAAATACCTCTGTTGTCCTACAATACACGGCTCCTACTCCTGCTGTATCAACGTACACAAGTTATTCGTCACCCCCCGGTTATTTTGCTGCAGCTGGATTGTGGCAATGCAAGGCTGAGTGCTGAGGACCTAGTGAGAGCAAAGTGTCCCCCTCCAACCAGAGGAGGGCCCCGCGGAGCCGTGGCAGAGTTGGAGTTCTGAAGTCAATCCCTCCGTAGTGCACACTCGCTGTTCCAGGAAGTGTCGAGGTGAGTGAGTGACTTCCGCTGCACCTTTCTCACACCTCCACGCTCTCTGTGGTGGTTTTGGTGAGTCCTTCTTTGTTACTTTCTCTGTGTGAAGCATGGTACTGGAAGGAGACGGAGCTCTGGAAACTTCCAGGGGGTGTTCAGGTTTTCTAGGTCTTGAGTAAATCCAACCTGAAGTTCTGTGAGGGACTTGAGAGCAGATGTCGTGACAGGTGAGTGGAGCCCAGACCAGTACAAGTGTCACTGGCCCAAAAGCATTTCTCCTGTTCATGGAGAAGCCTGCACTGATTTTTTAAAAACTCAATAGCCAGCCATGGCAGAGGAAGAGCGGCCGACACAGGGTCAACCAAAGCTCCAGCTTTTCTGGCCGCAGGCTCAGAACGTGAGAGCTTGACTCAAAGTTAGTGCAGTCCCCACACAGCCATGGGTACCACATTCCCAGGTGACGGGCCGTGGTGTGGGGGCGGGCTCTGCACTCTATTTTGCTCAGAATACACCTGGAGTCGAGATGTCATGAGAATCCACTCTAAAAGGTGGGATAGAAACGCACCCGTGTCTCACAGGGTTTCTATGCACTTTCCCCAAAACAGACTCACAGCAACGATTCAGAGAGAATCTTCATTTTGCCTTTATTGTCATTCCTGTGTCTATTAATTTTTTAAAAAGCAAAAAAGTTAGTTTCTCTCCTTTTTATTTTAAATGGAAGACATGGAAAGAACTTCAAGATTGAAAATGAGCTCAAGAGACTTTATTAATTGGACACAAAAGGTTGGACTTTAACAAATGTAATGTTTAAAAAAAACTGAAATTTCACTGTCAATTTCTTCCTTTCTTTATTGTCCATTTAGAGAAATGGGGAAATAAGTAAGAGATATTGAGACACAGAAAGATAAACTTTAAGCAAAGGGAGACAAAGCTTTGTTGTGACAGGTCAGCATCGAGGAAGGTGAAGCAGGAAAACACTGGTGAAGAAGTTTAAAAAATGCAAGGGGCCAGAATAATGGGGGCTCTCTTCCTGCCCTGCTCATGCACACTAGCAACGGACCAACCAGGGCACACATGTGGGTGCTTGATGGAAAGAGCATCACTCCTGGCCTCACTATTCCTCCAGTTCGGAGCCTTTCCATGTGCATTTTGAGGACACTGAGACTCTGTGATGGTAGGAATAAGATTCTGGCAAGCTGTAGTGCTAGCACAATAGGCCAAAGTGAATTCCACATTTGAAAATTGCTTAAGGAACGTTTAGCTCACTAAAGATACACAGATAGTGAGAAGGTGTGGGGACAGCAAGTGTCAAAGAAAACAGCCTGCTCTCCTCTAACTGGTTGTGTGCCAAAGAGAAGGGATTTAGGCTGATCACTTATCTACACTGTATGTCTCTGGTCTTTCTCTGTTTCCTGTGTCGACTTTAAAACCTACAGGTGACAACATGAAGTTCTACCTGAGAGGAGAGACATCCCAGAAAATCCACATAAACAGTGACCCAGCTATCCCACTCCTTGGTTTATACCAAAGGACTTTAAATCAGCATGTTACAGTAATGCAGCCATGTCAGTGTATATAGCAGCTCAATTCACAATAGCTAAACTGTGGAACCAACCTAGGTGTCCCTCGATAGATGAATGGATACAGAAAATGTGGTATATATACTCAGTGGAATATTACTCAGCTTTAAAGAAGAGTGAAATTATGGCATTCACCAGTCAATGGATGGAGTTGGAGAACATCAAACTAAGAGAAGTAAGCTAATCCCACAAAAACCAAAGGCTGAATGTTTTCTCTATTATGTGGATGCTAATTCACAATAAGGGGGGCACTAGGGAAGAAGAGCGTTACCTTAGATTAGGCAGAGGGAAGTGATGGGAGGGGAGGGGATGGGATGTGGGGATAGGAAAGATAGTGGAATGACACAGACATTATCACTGCATGTATAGATATATACCTATATATACGACTAAGTGACCAATATGATTCTGCAACTTGTACATTCAGAAAAATGAGAAATTATATCCCTTCTCTCTATGATATATCAAAGTGCATAAATGCATTCTGCTATCATGAATAACTAATTAAAACAAATAAGAAAATTAATTTTAAAGAGTAACCCTAGTAACACAAATATGTTCTGAGTTTCCTCTTGAAAGTAACACATTTGTTTCCTGCATTGCATCTGGCATTATATTTACACTTGCAATCAACACATTCTAATGTACAATTGGTTGGAGAAGATAAGAAAGTAATTTTTTTCAAACCCAACGTATTAAATTTAGCATTTTCTATCTAGTTATCGCAGAGAGAACAATTACTTATAACCATCTCCATCGTATCCAATTAATGGATCCTGCAGCGTCTCCAAATAGGAGGGGTGCTCTGTAGGAAGAGCCGAGGATGAAGCCGGGGGACAGCCGCGGTGGCCGCACTACGGGGGACAGATCTGCGCTGTTCTCAGGGGGCAGGGGCAGACACATTTCCAGGGGGAAGGAGTTGCTTTTCCTCCCACCCACTCTGCAGACACAGGGTCGATCTTCTTTGTCACCTAAGTTCACAAGGCCACATAGCTGGGCCTGGAGAAATGCCCCTGTACGACCCAGGCGGAGTGTCAGTCAGCGGTGTCCTGGGTCCAGCACTTGGTGGCTCTGCTGGGTGGTTTTCCCTGACCTTGACCTTCCTAACACATGGGCCCTTTGCTGTCCGTCATTCCTAGATTACGCCTTTGTTTTCCAGGTCTGAGCTCACTCTTCCTTCATTACCTTCAGCCCCGTGACCTTGTCTAGTCTCTCTGAAGGAGACTGCATGAGTCTGTGTGGGCGAAACACCTTTTAAGACCAACGTCCCTGTCAAACCTGGGAGCCGTGAGCACCAGCCACCCTCAGCTCTCCTGAAGCCAAGTCAGAGGCTCCGCTCCTGGGGCAGATTCCCTCTGGCTCCAGCTACGTGCATGGAAGTAGCACTCAGGTGACTTGACAGGCGGATGCCACTGTGGGCACCACTCCAGTTGAGATTCAGAGTCATCATTAGGCTTTGGAAAGCGGCTCACGGGGGAAAATGTGTAGCAGCTCACAGCCTCCAGAGATAACCCGCTTCTCATACGTGGCCCCAATGGCCTGTTACAAATCTGGGGCTTTATCTAAATCCTATTTCTATGTTTACTTCTTAGCCACACCAGGAGACATGACAGGCCCACTATTGTAAGGTCTGAGATGAAAACATGACCCTCAATCAGACAGGAATCGTGAGTGTGGGGGACAGAAGGACTTCACCACAGGATGCCGGGTGGAAGAGCTGGCTCAGAGACTGCACCCCAGATTCCCAGGTCTCCTCACAGCCCCCCACACACCCCCAGGCTGGCCCTGCCCCTGGCCTTCCACACAGTACAGCCAAGATGAGCACGTCCTGGGCGGAGACATGAGCAGGAAGGCTGTGTGCAGCTTCAGGCAGGGGGCCTGCCTCCTGGTCCCTGCTGTGTCAGGTCTCAGGAAGGCAAAGGAGTCTGACTCTAACTGCCGCTGCTTCCACCACAGGGTGACGAGGCTCGGCCCCACGGCCAGCATGCTGGGACTGTGGAAGCCACTTTAGTAGAGGGTCCTTACCAAGGGCACGCCTCTGGGGGACCTTAGCGGTATGGCCTGGTTTAAGGACCCAGCTGGCTCATTAACTCCTAGAACCACTTGGTGCTCTGAGTCTCTCTTGGTGAGCACAGTCCTTCTTTAACCTGGGATTTCAACTGACCTGCACCACGTGAGCGCATTCTTACGAGCCGCTGAGTTCTCAGGCACAGCCTGCAGGCAGAGAAGGAGACCACCACTCTGGGTACACAGCAGGCATCCACCAGCACCCCTTCCCACAGGCTTCCTTCACAACATGGTTCCCAACTTCCAGGACCTCACAACGTGGGAGGGAAAACAAGTCATTTAAACAAGGGCAGGATATCACCCCCAAAATAAATACCTGGTGATGCTCAGAGAAGGCACAACCTGGTTATTCTTACAGGAACCCAAGAGCTACTCACCAGGGTGTATAGGACACAGGGTGGGATTATGTTAATTTTTAAATGGGATTTTCAGCCCCGTATTACCCCCTAGAATCACTTCAAGTGGTAACTTATGTCCTATGAAATAGTGCTGTTTGTTTTGCTTACTATGTTCCCATAATAAATCTAAATTACAGTTTCCCCTTCATCCAAGTAAGTCTCACTCTATGCACAGGATACACTCTATACATCACGTCTATGAATGAAGCCATCATCATTCAGCACATAGCGTTCCCTCCCCCAACTCCTGTGGCCCTGGGAAAGTGCACATTGCATACTCTACGCAGCAGAGGTCTTTCTGTGGTCCTCTCTTTCTAGGAAGGACTTGGAATCTGGATGAAGTTCCTGGAACACAGTTTCTATTTCACTAATAAGATAAATTGCTTAATCTCTGAACTTCCATTTCTTCCTTTTAGAAATTAGTGATGACAGTTGCTCCTGGAAATAAACATTTGATTGATTTAACCAGTGATCATCATTTAACATGACCTTTTTCCACTCCGCATTCAAGATTCTGAGAACGTCGCCTCCTTCGTTAATGCAGGAAAGTACAGTGGGAAAGCCTTCCAGTTTCTACTCCAGCACGTGAAGCACTTGGAAGTCATCCCTCTGTCCTTACAAACCAAGAAAAACTGAACAAAGTGAAAATCCATTATTGTCCCCCACAGAGAACTGAGGTACCAGAGCCATATGCCACCCCAAGTTCTAGAGAGAGAGGAGCACACAGAGTCACAGCTGAGACTTACCTGGAATGAAAGTCGCTGGAGCCGTAAATCATCCCTAAGTCATCATTTTTAGAAGTCACTTGAATCAAGCCAGGTGCTGAATATGAATAAGGTAACATAACAAACTCCTAGAGACTGCCCTCGTGGAGGTGAGAGACAGCCGCACCTCCCTGAGCTTTACCTCCACGAAGCCCAGAAAGTTCTCGTGGTGACGATCTGAAGAGAACACACTCATAGCTCTGGCGGAAAGGGGAGGGTCACCACTGTGAAACACTCCCAGCATGTTCCCACACACCAGCCTGCTCCCTGGGGGGAGAGACCACCAGGGCCTTATCCAGCACGTGCCAGGGAACCCTTCCCATTCCAACACCCTCTAGCCTTCTTCCTCACCTACCAGGAAAAAGATTCACACCAGGAGGGAAAGAGAACTGAGCTGAAGACATATTTGATTGATGGCAGAGAACTTTCCAAAAATCAAACCACAGCTAATGGAAACTCAAAGAATGCAAAACAGAGTAAACAACATAAACAAACAACAAAAGACTTGAGCATGTAGTATCAGGCTTCAGATCATCAAAGACAGTGCAAATCTTGAAAGAAGTCAGCCTGGAGGGAGCAGGTGACCTACCAGGAACAAGGAGGAGAACCACAGCGGACTTCTCACCAGAAACTATGCAAGCAGAAGAAAATGGAAAGAAGCACTTAAAGGATTGAAAGGGAAAACCACCCACTTAGAATTCTACACTCAGTGAAACTCTCTTCAACATGAAGGTGAGACAAAGCCTCCCACAAGTGAACAGAAACTGAGGGAAATAATCACCTGCCCTGAAAGAAATCATGAGGTCTTTAGACAGAAAATGGTACAGGGCAGAAACTTGGATCTCCGTAAAGAAAATAAAGTAGAATAAAATCATTTATTCTTTTTAATTTACATAAAAGATAGCAGTCTGTTTAAAGCATGAATAATAATGTGGTAGATGATTATAGATTAATGAAATGAATGACAGCAGTATCAGAAGGGATGAGAGGAGAGAACTAAGAATATTCTGCTATATGCCTGTGTGACATGAGGAGCAGCATAGTATTATTTTAAATAGGATGTTTGGCAGTTAAAAATTACATTGTATCCTCTAGGACAATCACTATTAAGATTAAAAGCAGGTGAACAAACATAATGATATGCTAAGGGGTGAAAGAAAATGGAATCATAGGAAAAGCTAAATTAAAAATTAAAAGGCAGAAAAACATGGGGAATAAAATACAAGACAAAAGAAAAATTTTTAGATTTAAAATATGGTAGCTATCAATCCAACTACATCAATAATTAACATGAATGGTCTACACCAATTAATAGCAGCAATAGTCAAAGCAGATTCAAAAAAGCAAAACCAAGTAAATGTTGTACAAGAACCCCATTCCAAAGACAGTGCCGGCAGAGCTCCCACATGCACAGCAGGGAGAGGTCACCTGGCTCTGAAAGGACCCCACACGTCACTGTGGCTCGTCAGCAACTGCCCTCCTCACTCTATTGGAGCAACTTCAAAGGAGCCAGCTAAAGGTTTAAATGAGGCCCAGAACCTCCCAACATGATACCATAATGTCCAAGTTCCAGGTGGACATCACTCCCCACAATGAGAACCAGCATCATTTCAAACCACATGCAAAAAAATATCAGCAATGCCAACCTGCACTACAGAGATGTTGAACTTCTGTGAGAAAGATTTTAAAATGGTGTGATAAAAATGTTTGAAAGAACAGTTGCAAACATGCTTGAAACAAAAAAGAAGCTAAAGAAATAAAAAGCTTCAGCAAAGAAATAGAAGAAGTAAGAAGTAAATAGAAATTTTATTACTGAAAACCACAGTAACAAGATCAAAATGCTCAGTGGATGGGCTCAACAAAAGGATTAGAGGGCAAAGGGGGCAGTCACTGACCTGGAAGGTAGAACAACGCAAGTCATGTGATTTCCATAACAGGTGTAGGAAATAGGAACACAGACTCGGGAGTCTGTATAACGAATGTTGATGTTTATCAGAGTCCTGGAAAGACAGGGAGTACGAGGTGGGTCTGAAAAAGCACTTAACTAATTTAGCAAGTCACATAAACCCACAGATTCAGGAAGCTGAATAAACCCCCAAGTCTGTATTGATACACATCATGATTAAACTTCTGAAAACTAAAGACACACACTATTGTGGTCAGGTCGCTCAGAAAACACACCAAGTCTCAGTTTTGTCCAAACTGAAGAGTCTTTATTTAGCCAGCCAGCAAATGCTCCCCACAGGACCCAACTGTCTCTGCAGGGAACAGCCCAGAGCCTGAGCACTTTAGGATATTTAAAGGCAAAAACTGCAAAAAATTACCCCTGGGCTGACATAGCTGCAAGCAAGCAGGGGTACAGAAGCTGAACTGGGCAGTTAGTGAAACAGTGCAATGGGTACATTGGTATTCCCCACGGGACTTTCCAGGTTGGCACAGCAGCAAGCAAGCAGAGGGAAGTGGGTCAAAATGACCCGAGTTGAGTACAAGTTAGAGAATGGTTACTAACGTCTAGACAATGTCTGTCAAGGTACATTGCCCAAGAAAAATGGGAACCAAAGGGAACGATTTTCCACTGTATGAGAATTGCTATTCTGTGCTGCCAAGTGTGCTCTGCTAGGGAACTGTTAATGGTACAGAGGCAGGGCTTTCCCACGGGAGAAGCATTTCTTACATGATATGGCGTCTCGGGGTAAAATGGAGTCTGTTTGGTCATTGCCCATATAGCCTGGCCCATAACAACACATAACAACAAAACCCTCAAAACACTGGAGAAAAATGATATTTTATCTCTCAGGAAGAAAACAATTAGAATAACAGTAGTTTTTCATAAAAAAAAATTGAACTCCTGGAGCAGAATAATTTTCAGCCACTGAGAGAAAAGAACTGCCAACCCAGACTATTTCACACAGTAAAAATATCCTTCAGGAATTAAGGGAAATGGACATTCTCAGATATAAGAAAACTAAGAGAAGTTCCCACCAGCAAACCTATATTATGAAGACTGGCTAAAACGAATATTCTAAAAAGAAAGAAAACAAAAAGAAAGAACATTGGAAGATTAGAAAAGAAAAAAAAACAAGATAAGCAAAACTTTGGATAAGTACCACAGGTTTTCTTTCCTCTTGAATTTTTGAAATTATGCATGATGGCTGTGGAAAGAATTATAACACCCTCTGATATGGTTTTAGAGGTACCTAGAAGAAATATATTTAACAGTTATATATGGGATGAATAAAGGGGTATAAAAAGGAGTTTCTATGTTTCATTGAGATTGGTAAAATGATAATTCCATGGAACTGAGGTAAGTTAGGTATATATAATATAGCACCTAAAGCAACCACTAAAAACCTGCACAAATAAATACATCTGTATGTGCCATAAGTAAAATGGAATTCAAAAAAAAATGCTCCTGTTATCCATAGAAGGACAACAAAGAACAGAAAAATGAAAAACAAAGAGAACAAATAGGACAATAAAAAAGGTAGACAAGTTGTAACATATAAGTAATTGCCTTAAAATAATCAAAGTAATACAGATTTTGACATTTCAAAGGAAAGAGAATTTGGTAGAGTGTTAAAAAAAATATGACCCAACTACATGCTGTCTACAAGAAACTCAACTTTAGATACAAAGGTGAAGATGCACTGAAAGTAAAAGGATGGTAAAAGGTGTTCTGTGAAAGCAGTAACCAGAGGAAATAGGATGGTTATATTAACATCAAGTAGAGTAGAACTCAGAGCAAAAGCAAATCAGCAGAAACAGATCTTACATTGACAAGCAGTCAGCCACCAGGGACATGTCGATTTTAACTGCATGTGCCTTGAACTTCAGAGTGCAGGATGAGTGGGGCCCAAACTGGCAGAACTAAAGGCAGAACTGGACAAATCCACAATTACAGGCAGAGACTTCAGCAACTTTCACCCAGAGTTGACACAACTTGACAGAAGATCCGCAGGGCTCTGGAGGAACCCACAACAGCACAGAACTACAGACCCCTGCGCATTCGTACGATAGGATACTCAGAGACAGCAGGACGCAGCTTTTCAAGTGCCCACAACATACCCACCAAGTGAGACTCTATCCTGGGGCACGAAACAAGCCTCGGAAAAGTTAGAGTTAAAACAGAGACTGCTCCTGACCACAGTGAACTTAAACAAGGGGGAACCAGAAAGATAACAGGACATGCTTGGAAACTGAACCACATGCTCCTAACCTGATCATGGGTGGAAAATGAGTGTCAGAAAGTTTTTAAATGCACCAACTGAAGAAAGGTGATAACTGAACAAAGCAAAATTTATGGAGCACAACGGAGGCAAGGCTGAAACTCACAATGAGGAAAAGTCTTAAATCAATCATGTGATTCTCCATCTAAAGAACCTATACAACTAAGATTAAAATAGACTCAAAAGTAGAAAATAATAACTGTAAAAGCAGAAAGCAATGCAACAGGAAAGCCATCATGAAATACACACAAAGCTGGCGAAGAGTGGCAGCCCCTCTGGGGCATGGCCAGCAGCGTACACAGTGGTACGCCCACTGGGGGACAGTGCTTACAAGGCTAAGCATCATCTGCTCATATAGTCCAGCTATGACCTCCCCGGGCATTTATCCAACTAATTAAAAAATGCATATCTCCCCTAGAACCTTCACATGATGTTCATTCCTAACACAAAGATCTGAAAGAAACCAAGATGCTCTTCAACCAGCAATCAATAAACAAACTGTGGCCCATTGATACTATTGGTATTATTCACTGATCAAAGATAAAAAAAAATATGAGGGTCAGGCATGGTGGCACACACATGTATTCCCAGCAACTTGGAATGCTGAGGCAAGAGGATCACAAGTTTGAGGACTCTCAGCAACTTATTGACACCCTCAAATTAAAAAAAATTAAATTAAAAGGGTTGGGGTATAGCTCAGTAGTTCAGTCCCATTGCCAAAAAAAAAAAAAAAAAAAGGAAGGTGGAAAGAATGAGTGAATGAATGAGGTCTCAAGCTAGAAAGGGGTGAACTTTGAATGCACATTCCTGAGCCAGGGTGAGGCTAATGTGTTTTAGAATTCCACGTACACGGTATCTAGAAAGACAAAGCTTCTGGCAATGCAGAAGGCTGATTGTCCAGGGAAATGTGAAGCACAGGGCAGTTTTTAAGGTGATGAAACAATTCTTTATGCTAACATAATGATGGACACATAGCAATACTCTTTTGTCCAAACCAGAGATAGTCCAAAGAGCAAAGCAGCATTCAAATTAAAGTCATGTAGGAGGTTGGCTTTCCCAGGATGGGGTGCAGACCATGAACTGATGGGTCTAACTCTATTGTAAACATATGAACCCACTTCCTGAAGGGGTTGAGGGAAGGTGTGGACTTGGGTCACTCCAGAAATGGGTGATGCTGGTAAAATTGAAGCAAAGCGGCTAAACACCAGCACTGCAGCTGACAGAGCTGTCCCTCTGCAGGAGGGACTCACAATTCTGCAAACACAATATATGTATCTGGAGCTGAGTCTTCAAGCAAGTAGGAGTCAGATTTCTCACTGTTGCAGTGGGAGGTCTTGGGTACGAAAAGTGGGTGCCAAAATCCACGTTGTGAGGGTGAGAGTTGGGGAGTCAGTGTGAGTCAGGTTCAGCTTGATCCAGACACCAGTGGCTTCAGGGAGGATGCATGTGTTGGCATAAGCACCACATGTGACACACTTCCATGTGAGAGGGAAGCCCAGGGAGCCCAGGGTGGGCCTAACCAGAACTTAGGCTGAGGCTTTCCCTAACTTACAAATTTGACTATCATTTTTGCAAAATTATGTCATCTTGTTTCAAAAGTAGGAATTGAAAGGACATTTGAATAATCCCAAATTCCAAATCATAGGATGCTTGTAAATATTTCTGCATTGATATATTTATGTTCACATAGTTCCAAGAGGTGGGTGAGCAAATGCAGGCATCTCCTCTTCACACCAGAGTCCCTTCCAGGAAACCCTATGAATGCACAGAACAGGAGGCAGTTTCTCACTGTACAGTGTGCAAATCATATAAGACAAAACATCCTACCAATTTCCTTGGAGGCAACCAAAACTCAGCAAAACACCTACACATAAGTAACAACCCAAGTTGAAATGTGGAATGCTAAAAAAAATAATGCATGTTAATCATCCACACAAAGGTTACTTTGTGTGCAGCAGGTTTGTGGTTAAAGTGGGAACATCTGAGATGCTCAATGTCATTACTCACAATGTGTTTTCACAATATTCAAAAGTAACTTCCGCATTCTACCAATTACATTTGGAATGTAATTTGAGGCCTTTTGCTGCACATTCACATTATTTTGCAAATGTGTGTGTGTGTGTGTGTATTTTTTTTTTCTTGATGTGTTCTCAGGTTCAGCCGGTCTGAGCCCTTTGGGTTGCCTCCTGTATTCCATCATGAAAAGATGTTCCAGACTCATCTTTTGCTTCTCCCTGCCCCAACACTAGATTGAGCCATCTCTCCAAGAAGCCCTGGCTCTTTCGAGGGAAGAATGGTACATAGAAGCCACAATCAGGGTGTCCTGTGTGCTTCTTGGGGGTGATGCATTGCTGCTCTGGTGCCCTCTAGGGGTCACAGCAATTCCTGCAATTCCAGACCACACAATTCCAGACCACACACACACAGGACATAGTCTAGCATTCTGCCTTTCCATGGGCACAATAACCTTCTGTGACAGTGGAAATCCTGGCTCCCAGTGTCCTCTGTGCTTTGACTTATCCAGTTCACTTCTACATGTAGCAGTCTGCCAGCATGGCATCTGCACATGGACCTCCTCACCCCTTTGGGCTCCCTTCCCCCCAAGGGAATGGTGAGAGTAAAGGCACCCAGGTGAACCTGGGCCCTGTTGAGACGGGGCCCTGACAGGGTTTCCAGTGGAGGCATGTCTGCAGCTCAGCTTGCTGTTCTGAGTCTATCCACAGAAGCGAATATTGCTTTGCTGTCCATTCTCATGTAAAATAGATGCCCAATTATTAAAAAAATAATAATCCAGGGGATTTGCATCTGTGCCATTGAGGCTCATCCCATTAATCCATCCTGACAGCTCTCTGGTTCCCTTAGCAAATAAATCACTCCCTTAAAAAGTGGCGAAAGCTGATCCTGCTTATAAATTTACTTTTGTCTTCAATGGAAAATTGCACTTTTAAGAGGCCCCACTTCCTGTTTCTCAGCATAAACCTGATAGGTCTTGCCAGATGGAGGACTTAGGAAGTGCCCTACATGAGAAAATGCAGGACAAACCAGGGGTCAGTAGACTGAACTCTGTGTATCTCCTAAGATGTGGGCCAAAACAGAAAACGCTGTGGAAATGCTTTCCCTGACCAGAAATGCTTTTCCTGTGGTGGGGGGAGCTGAGTACAAGAGGAATAATTAGAGATGATTTAGTCCCTAAATATCCTGATGTGAATTCAGAAGAAATGAGAGAAGACAGAATTCACAGATATTTCCACCCAACTCATCCAGCATTTGTGGAGAGCAAAGGAGCATAGATGTTCTGCCTTTTATACAAATATCTGAACTCCAAAACACGGTAAGTCCACGGTTTTCCCATTGACACAGATAAAAAATTTAGAGGTACAGCAGCCTTATTTTAAAAATATATTCCATGAACAATGGCTCCGATCACTTTTAGAGGGAACCAGGCAGGGAAATTTCAGCTAATTATGATTCTTCTAACTTGTTAATTGAAGTGTGATGCACATAGAAAACATGCATTTGCCCGATGGAGGTCTGAACCTTGGGAAGTGTGCTCATTTATAAAACCAGCATTAACCCAGGAACAGTTTAATGTGCTTCTCTGCCTTGCCTGGAGCTTTCTGTCCCCTCTTCTTGTCATAACTCACCCTAGCATGTGCGACACACCCAGGGACTATTCTCAACAAAAGCAGAGTCTACACATGCACACTGGTTTTTCAAAACAAAAGCAAAGCAAAGCAACATGGGGTCATCAGCGTCCATCAGGCTGTGCCCTGGACAGGAGGCTCTGATTTCCCAGGGAAAATCTTCGTTATCAGGAAGCCTGTCTCAATAAGGAGCTGGGCCATTTCAGTTGCCTCTCCCATCTCTCCTGGCAGGAACCGCCACGCTCTAATTATTTGCAAAATTCCACTTGCCTGGAACTCTGGTTTCTGATAATGGACACGTTCACTTTAGCCAAGTTCAAGGAACACATACACAGAAGCCCTTGTGAACCGTCACCTTCCTGCTGCTCCTACTTCTAACCAAGGTCCACACTTCACCAAGTCTAGGTAGGGTTGGGGGCTCCCCCAGGCACAGAACTAGATGGCAAGGGCAAATAAGACTGGGCACGTGGCCTGTAGCAGACAACTCAGTCCTGCTGAAGGGCAAAGGGAGCCTCCGAGGCGAGCCTGGTGCCTATCAGCCACAGAGCTAAAGAGCCACAGGACAAATGAGTATTCCCAGTAGGAGCCCACCCTTCTCGTAGGAACTCCAGGCTGACGCACGGGGCTCCTGACCACGCAATTGAGATGCACAGGCTCAGGTCACACGAAGGCACCCTTCCAGAGGAACTTGACAATGAACAGCCACCATGCACATTTTACCTGTAGAACATTCAAAGTTTAATTTTTGGCTCAATCTAGTGAGGGGTCACCAAAGCACAAAGTCAAGATGCAATAATTCTGAGCTGGGTACCGCAGATTCTAAAATGTCATGTTTTATATATTTTAATAGCACAACACAAATATTTTTAACAATAAGATACCAACATTCCCGTAGCATAAGGAGCCTTTTTGTGGCATTAGTTAGGTGGGCAATAAAATTAAGGTTAAAGTTAATACTTAGGGTCAATACTCAGGATTAGAGTTAATACTGGGGGTCTTTCCTGAGTTTTCGTACCTGGAATCTTGTCTTTCATGGTGCACAGACCACAGTCAGAGGACTGTGCCTCGGAAGCGCCTTGGATTTCACAGCTTGCATTTCATCCATGCTCCCCATCCATGTTCCTTCAGTGCAGAGCACAAGCTTGTTCCTGGACTGATACCCCACAACGCCATCTTAACTGGGCATGTTCTCCCTGGAGTCTCGGGGAATTCTGGCCCACCCCTCCAATTCATGTGTCAAAGCCCTAACCCTAGGAACCTCAGGAGAGGACTGTGTTAGGGGCCAGGGTCTTTGAAGGATGCTGCTGCTGGCTGGGTCCTGATTCAGTCTGAGGGTGTCCTCATAAGAAAGGCAACGCGAGCCACAGACACCAGGAGAGACTTTGCACAGAGGGAAGACTGTGCAGGTGGTGGGGAAAGGACATGACCTATAAGCCACGGGGAGAAACCTGGGAAGAAACAAAGTGGCTCACACCTGGATCTTGAACTTCCAGCCTCCAGAGTTGCAAGAAAATGTCTGTGGTTGAAGCCCCCCAGGCTGTAGGTTTGGTTACAGCGGCACTGGCCACGCTACTCTGGGGCTTCCCGAGACCGGCCCGTCACACCCTAACGCTCTCCCAGCAGATCTGAGCCTCCTCCACCACCTCTTCAAGAATGAACTCCAGCTCCCAGGTGCGTGGAAAGCACACTGCACGGTCAGAGCCCCATGCCCCCACCACAAGTTTCCCTCTGCAATTCCTTCCTCTGCCCCTCGTCACTCCCTCGTCACCTCCCACATCCCTACTCTGTCCACTGTACTCTTTGTGGTTCAACAAATTCTTCTAAAATAATTTGAGAATTTTTCACAAATTTCTGGAAAGGGTATTTTCATGGATTCGTGAACATCATGAACTGGTTCTGTTCCTGGTTTTTGGTTCCCAGGGCAAATGTCCTGTGGTCTGCTCTTCCGATTTCCACAGGCTGCTGCTGTACTGGAATGACAGCCCTTTCTTCCGCAGGCTGGGGACGGCCTCTGTCCAGGCTGAGCCCAGGTCCATCCCACTCTGTCCTCTGAGAGGCCTGCAGGGGTCCACCCACAGTCCTCTGCCTCATCTGGAAGGGCCATCTGCTTCTCCCCCACACATGTGACCTCACTCAGGTGTCACACAGTTGACCCCACCAACCCTGCGACACGTCATGTTCATCCAGAGTAAGACCAAACAACCTTGACCTTCCCAATACGCCCACCCGAGCGGCAGCCCCGGGGCAAACCAGGTGAGGCCTCAGAAAGATCGTCTGTTCCACTGAGGATTTGCTACCCTTTTCCTTAACAGTGCCTATGGGCTCCTAAAGAACTGGGGGATTCTCCCCTGAATTAAGAGAAAATTTGCCTTCACCCCGAAACAGCATTTCCCATCAGGTGGCTTCTCTCCTTTCCATCACAAAATGGCTGAGATAGCTAAAAACAGGCAAGGCACCTGCCTGCTTCCAATGGCTACCCAGAACCCAGGGTCTCAGCAGGTGTGACAAGATAAAAGTCATCTTTGGGAATAATTATGCTTCTGGGCATCCCTTTTTATATCAAAGGAGAAGAAGAACTCTCCTGACTGAGACAGGCTTCGTAAAGCTTCGAATAATTAAGACACGTGAGATAAATACATTAACACTTCTTCAAGCCCCTGGCCACCAAGAGTAAAAAGGAATGATCATTTTTTGAGATCCTCAAAGGACTTTAAAATTTGAAAGAAAAATATCCCTCAGGAGCAACTTGAGATGTTGTGATTGAGCTAAGATCTGGCTTTCCAGATGAAGGTAGCTAATAAGAGCCAGCACCGATATGCCTGTTGGTAGCATGGAGTGGTGGGGGCACTACAGACGCAGGCTGGGTGGGGGCTGTGGAGACCATCTGCCATGTCTTCATCAGGCACGACCCCCCACGAACTCTGTGACTGTGGCCCAGTTATGTCCTCCTCAGTGACATGGGCAGGATAACAGCACTGACTTCACTAGTGGTGATAACTGTAAAGGGACCTGGCACAAATTTTAATGCCACTTGTGTTCATTTAACCAAATAACTTACAGCATACCGCTTACAGGTCTGACTGTTTCGGCACCTCCTAGAAGTGGACTCACGTGGTGATTGTCCTGCCCCTGGCTTCTTTCATTTGGCACGACCTCCTCCAGGTTCATCCAGGCTGGGACATTTCCCAAAGTAGCCAAATTAGTCCAACTCAGAAACAGAGTGGAACAGTGGTCACCAGACACTAGGAGCAGGGGAGGGGGAGTCTTGCTCAGTGGTGTGAAGTGTCCGTCATGTGGGTGAGTAAGTTGTAGAGATCCACTGCTCAGCCCAGCACCTGGAGCTGACAAGCTTACTGTGCACTTCAAGATACAGCGAAAGGACAGCTCTCGTGCCATGTGTTCTCACCACATACGACCACCACCAAGGGACACAGGGAAATTTTGCAGTGGGTGGATATGTGTAGGACCTTGATAGCCGTGATGGTGTGATGGGTGTATACGTATGTCCAAAGCCATCAAAACACACACCCTAAATATGTAAAATTTTTTACAGTCAATTGTACCTTAGTAAATCTTAAAATAGCACATATGGAAAGGAAGTGTCAGTGATATATTAAGAAGCACTGGATTCTTTCTTCCTCACTTTTCTCATCTGTAGAATGAGGAACTTGAACTACAAACATTTAACAGTTTCTTGTTCATCAGAAGAGGCATTGCCGATGTCTGTAATGGAAGGAGTCACAACCACCTGTAAGGGGCAGGTCTAAGGGATTGCAGGAGGTGATTCAGCTCACAAGCCTTCCAACAGTCTAAGACTTGGACCGAGAGCTGAGAACTAATAAAATACAAATGGATATGGAAAAGCCATTACACTGATGTCATTATTCATTTTTCCTGGCCTTTTGGAAAAAATCCATGAATAAAGAAAGAAAGAGTCGTGTCAGAAGCAACTCTAACTGCCTTCTTGAGCACCAATGTCTTTGCTATCAATCAAAGATGGCGCAGGCTCATCCAGAGTCTGGTGGATGAAGTCTTCCTTGTAGTAACTTTTGCTTTTGGAGAAAGAGAATACCCTATGTCAGCTTTTAACCCTCATGCTCAATCATAGCTCATCTAAACACATTAGACATGTGCTTTGATGGACAGGGAGTCGGGGGCGGGGAAGGGAAGAACTAAGTTGACCATCACATACTCAGAAACTCCAACTCCAAAGAAACAGGGAGCATGGAAAGTGTTTCTTTTGGCATTTCCTTTGGCACTAAGTTAGGAAGCACACTGGGATGTCAGGATATGCTGTCCCGGCCCCCTTCCTGTACTTATAATCCACACCAGCAAACATGACCTAGGCTATGGGTTAGGACCAGAAGGCAGAAGCATGAGAGTCCAGATCATGTTGAGATTTCAAGACATATTGATCACCAATTCCTCGCAACTAAAAGCTCTGGTTCATAAAAGCAAGGACACGTTGACCTTTTATTTCAAGGACCATTGAAATTCCTTGAGAAATAAGTCCTTCAAGGTGAGGGCCACACCCATGGTGGAGAAGCAGTCAGGCGAGGTGGTGCCTCCGGGGCACCCTTATTTTTTCCCACTTCCCCCTTTTGTGGGGAGTGGGAAAAGGCCTCTAGAGTCACACAGGGAAGAGGTAACTGAACCTCCACGACGGGGAGCCCATGCTTCCATCTCCTGTGGTTCTTAGCAATGGAAGACCACTTTTGATAAAAACGAATGAGTGGATTTCCTACTCAGAAGCCACCCTAAGTCATCAGTAAATGAAAAGTAAATATCACTGCTGTAAAAATAAAAGGCCATTAGAGAAAAAGGCAGACACCCTGGTGCAGAGTGAAAGATCACTGAGTGAAAGAACTTGAAGACTGCAGACTCCATGTTCCAAAGACAGCACTTTCTAGAAAAAACAACCATGGAGAGGCAAGAGAGCAGGGGTCAGCAGGGTCAGGAGGTGTGGCCAGTGGGTGGAGCGCTGGGGCCTGGGGGCAGCGAAGCCTTCTGTCCGATGGGCACACACCGTACCCATTTGTCCAAATCCATCACAAGTGCAGTGCCGCTGGGGTGAGGATGACCATCTGTGTGCGTTCCTCAACTGCATCGCACCCGCCTTGGTGCCGTGTAAGCTTCTAGAGTTGTTTGATTTTAAATCTCGAGTTTAAACTTCAAGTCCAACTTTAATTAAACCTATTGAAGAGCAAAAGAAAATAAGCTTTAAAGGTCTTTGGTTTGGCTCATAAAATTTCAGCACAACAATCCAGGAAATATTCAATTATTCCCAGGACGCCATAAACATTTTACGGGCAGTCCTGTGATTACCTTTAAGTCTCTCTGCAGCAGGATGTCTGTCTGCCTCATGCCACTCCTCCTCTCCCCCTCATCTAATCTTTTTTATGGACTTGAAAGATGAGTTTGCTTTTCAATTTACACCCTCTCCCTTCACTCCAGTGCTTGTGGGGAGGTGAGAAAAACTCCAGCTGAAACCATCAGCAGCTGCATTATCTCGTTATCTCGTTATCTTGCAAGGGCCATCTCCAAAGACACCAGTGGCCCCAGGACTCCCTGAGAGATGCCTGCCGTGATGGAGGGACTTGGATCTGCCAGATGGACACAGATGTGCCACCCAGGGGTCAGAAGTGACACTCAAGGGCAAGTGTCCCTCTAAGCAGGGAGTGAGCTTCTCCATCTCCTGACCCTAACACCTTGCAGTCCCTGCCAGCAGCTCCTGAAGCCCAGGCTGACTGTCCACACAGCAGGCAGGAATGGAAACCAGCTGAACAGTCAAGGAATGAGAACAAGTCAACTGGCTGCTTAGTCAGCCTGACCTCGGGCCTAGACTCCAATGGCCGCTGGATGATATTTGCCACACAGGCTTTTACTGCCCATGGAGACGGGGATTATGGATGCCTTCTGAAAGAACAATCAAGGCTTGCCGTCAGAGAAAATGCCCGTTTATTGAGGAACAGCTCTGCATATTTATAGAGCCGAGGGTGGTCTGACAGATGGCATGGGGTGCTTTTTGATTGGTGGGTAAGGATCATGTAAGCCAGCAGGGCTCACCATTGGATGGCTCTTCTTGGGGGATGGGGAAGTTAGTCTTTGGGGCCGGGGCGACTCCCAACATTCCCCCCTCTTTGTTATTAAATGAGAGAGGACGTCGACTCATTCTGGCTGCTTCCTGCTGAGATTGGTCGGTGTGGGAGAAAGAGAGGAGGGAAGTAGGGAGCCCCCACAGGAGGGCAGAGAAGACCGGTATAACTTCAGGAACCAGATCACCAAAGGTTCCTTGCCACCACAGATCCCTGATGATGTCAGTCCATTCAACATAGGTCTCGAATGGAGGTATCATCAGTAGCCAGGAGTTGGTAATTCCTGAGGAGAAGCTGGTTAAAAGCTTGATTAGAAATTTTTTACCCACCTGAGTCTGAATGAACTTTATGATAAAGGGAAGGAACAGGCACAGGGAGTTTTTATAGTCCAAATCTAATTGGGGTCTCTGGGTCTGCAAACTGCCTTGTTGGCCCAAGGGGGGTTAAATGTTCAACCCTGAGTGGGGGCTTGGGTGTTTGTGCTTGAAGCAAACAGGTGATATAGAACCAGACAGAGGGTTTGAGAGGCCAGGTCATCCTGCAGCTAACTTTGTTTGGCATGCCCTGCAGACCAGCCTGTCCTGCACCTAACACCCTCAATTCCAATCTTCATTCCTAGTCCAATCTAGCTCCCTCCCCTCTCTATTAAGGCTGCTCTTCAAACTTTCTCCTACCTGGGTGTACCAGCTTGCTTCTCTCTTTGCCTTTCTCGAAGGTGGCCAAGGAGGACGGTGGCCCATTGTTACCATATTTCCCTTTGAGAGCAGTCAGCGCTCTCCAGGTTTTATGTAAAACAACTCAACTTTAAATACTGATACTTGAAATTCTTACGAAACTGGGAGGGTAAGCAAAACACACATGTTCCTCCTTAGGCCCAGAAGGCAACAGGTAAAGTGCTCTCTTATGGTCACACTTATTCAGGGGTCACCATGCTCTGGACACCTAAGTGGTTTGTCAGAAGGACAACACACAACGGTCCCACTACCAGCCAGATTCAAGCAAGTGGGGGGGTCTGGCTGGAGGGGGTCCTTAGGGTCACTTGCCTTGAATCTTCAGACATAGGGTGAAGAGAGGACCCAAGAGGGGTCAGAAATGAGGGGGGGGCATTGACAAGAGTACTCAATGACAGGTGGCGATCGTTGGCTCTTCTGATGAAGGTGTAGGAGTGCCAGTGCCGGGCTTAAGCCTGGAAATGTGAATCCACGGGGTCAGTGGGTTATTAGGTAGTTTGAGTTTGGCCGCCAAGGGAGTGCACATAATCACCTGAGAAGGACCCTCCCATTTTGGTTTTAGAGGGGGCTTTTCCCCCAGTGGGCAATAGTAAACATTTGACCAGGTGTTAGGAGGTAGAGTTTGGAGAGAGACTGGGGTCAGGAAGGGGCCAGTCTTGATAGTGCCAGAGTTCAGAGCACAGATGGAAGAGGAGGGGCAGGGCACAGGTCTCGGAGATGGGTAGGGGTTCTGTAGGTAATCCAGAGGAACGAGGGGAAGGCCATACATGACTTCGAAAGGTGAGAGATTAGAAGGCTTCTTTGGCAGGGCTCTAATGCGCAATAAAGCCAAGGGGAGCACCTCTACCCAGTCCAGGCTTAATTCCATGGTGAGCTTGGTGAGGGTCTCTTTAAGGGACTGATGGGTCCTTTCAACCTTTCTGGAAGCCTGGGGGTGGTAAGGGCAATGGAAATGCCGAGGGAGTGATAGCGCGTGAGCCAGTCCCTGAGTTGTCTGCGAGGTGAATTCTGGGCCATTGTCTGATTGGATAGAAGTGGGTATCCCGAAATAGGGGGTTTATGAGTCAACTACCATAGAGGCCTGCTTGTTAGAAGTGGGAAAGGCTTGTTTTTTACTCGGGGCATGTTGGTGAAATCAATCTGCCAGTCTGCAGCCGAGGTATGACTGCAGGCCTGATGAGAAGGGAAAGGGTTAGGTTTTAATGGAGTATTGGTGTTGGTTCTCTGGCAGATCTGACAAGCGGAAGTGATCTGTTGTAGGAAGGTCTTATCGTATGGGGAAAGGGTTAAAAAGGAATGAAGAAAAGTAGTGAGACTCTGTGGATTAGAATGGAATAGAGAGTGAAGAAACTGGAAGAGTTGCTGGGGATCTTTGGGCTGATCCCTTGTCGTAACCAAGAGTAGCGGAGAGGAAGTAAAGCTCTGTGGGGCAGCTGATCGAGCGGCTTGATGGGCCTTGGAATTCCCTATAGCAGTAAGGGAGGAGTCAGTTTGGGGCTTTGCAATGGATTATTCCCAGTTGGGAAGGCAGATGGAGGCTTGTAGTAGGCCAGAAATAAGAGTAGAATTAATGACTGCTGTCCCTCTGGTGGTCCATAGCCCGCTTTCTTCCAAATGGCTGCGTGGAGATCAGGATATGGAAGACGTATTTGGAATCTGTATATAGGGAGAGGGATTTTCCCTCCGCTAGCTCGCATGCCCTTGTGGCAGCTCTGAGTTCAGCTTGTCGGTTGGTGGAAGTGGGTGGGAGAGGTTTGGCCTCTATGATGGATGAGAGGGAAGCGACAGCATACCCCGCTACTTTAACCCCTTCGTGTATAAAGGAGCTACCACCTGAGAACCAGAGGAGGTAAGAGGGCAGGGGTCCCTCAGAAATGGTGGCAGGGCAGGGTAACATCGTCTCTAATACCTCCAGGCATTTGTGGACGGAATCTTGTGAGGGAGAAGATGGGAGGAGGGAGGCAGGGTTTAATGGAGAGCAGGGCTGAAAAGAGATGGAGGGATTTTCAAGAAGAGACAAGGAGGGATAGAACCCTGGAAGGAGGAAGTGACCGTAGCCCCCTGTAAGTGAGGAAATCCTCTAGATGGGAGGAGATGAGAAGGTTAGCAGGGAGCTAAAGGTAAGCTTGTGAGCTTCTTTTTGGAGGTTATGGGACACTGCTAGGGCTCTGAGGCATGCGGGGGCAGCCCCTGACGGTGGGGTCGAGCTGTTTGGATAGGTAGGCCACTAGTGCAAATGTGGGGCCATATTCCTGACCCAGAACACCCAGACTTTGTCCCTGTTTTTACATAGAGGGTGAAGGGTCGGGAGAGGTCGGAGAGATGCAGGGCGGGTGCCCAGAGGAGGGCCTCTTTAAAGGGCTTCCCTTCAGCTGAGAGCAGGGGTTCATCTTGGCCAGATTACATTGCGGCCTGGTGAGGGGGGAGAAACTCAATAGTAATCCAGGCCCTGAAGTATGCAGCCAAATCCAAGAAGGAGAGTCATCTTTGGTCTTTGGTGTAGGTATAGACACAATAAGCTGTTTTCTGTCTATTGTAATGGCCTTTTCCCCTTGAGAGATAGAGAACCCTAGATACATGTTATTTGGGCCTTTTGTGGAGAGGCCCAATATCCTTTAAGGCCAAGAAATTAAGTAGGAGAACTGTGTCAACTGTTGAGCGCCCTTTGGATGGGCTAGAAGAATCTGTAGAGGTTTGCAAGGGGTGCAGAGAGCAGGATTGGATCGGAGCAAGAAGAAAACCTGGAAGAGATCCCTTAGAATGGAGGGATCCAGGGACCCAAAGGGGGCCGTCTGCTTTGGTTGTCCAAGGGATAAGAGGGCCAGGCCTGGGTGCTATGTTTGATCCAAGAGGCAGTGTAGGGGAGAGTGGACCGGCAGAGAGGACACCTTACCCATGTAAGGAGGAGGGAAGAGGACACAGAGAAGGAGGAAACTGATTTATTGGCAAAAGGGGCGTCCCCACTAGAGCCAAAAAATCAGGAGTGCCTAAGTGGCAGGTTCGAGCTGCAGAGATTGGTCATCACCAAATCCTGACAGTCGAAGCTCTCGTCCTGGACGGAGCCAGAGCCATGGAAGACCTTGGCCAAATCTTTTCGGGACCCCTCCTGGAGAGGCCGGATACTCCCAGGGCCAGAAAGAGGGGAGAGGAAGAGGAGGGTAAGCATCTCTCTAGCGGCCAAGTCTTAAAGGTGAGAGGACTAGGACTTTCAAATCTGCCCAAGGAAGGAGTCCCTGAGGGCCACTGTAGCCTTAAAGGCTGTGGTGGGGTGCTTTCCTCCCCACAGGTGGGCAAAGAGATTTGCTGGACGATAATCAACATATTGCAAGAGGGTGGATTCGGGGCACTGGGGGTGAAAATATTGGAGGTTGGAGGCCAAGGTTTGTCCAAAGAGGTGTGGACTATCTTGAAATTCCTGAGGAAGGACAGTCCAGGTTAAAGGCAAAAAGATATCCTTTAAATCTATGACCGAGAAGTGGGTGGCAGTGTGGGGGATCTGAGACAGCAGGGTGTATGGGTTGGTAACCAAGGATGTATGGGCCCTACAGAGGTGTTGATGAGTCGTAGGTAGGACCCGTTGGGCTTTTTTACCGCTAGTATGGGAGTATTGTAAGGGGAATGAGCAGGACGGATGTACCCCTTGCTAAGAAGGTCCTGAATAATAGGTTGTAGGCCCAGAAGAGCTTTTGTGGACAGGGGGTATTGAGCCTGATTGGGGAAGGTGTTAGGATCTTTGAGATGAATGTTAACTGGTGGGCAGGAAACGGTGGAGGGGGTGTGGGTATCCCTACAATTGGGTCAACCAGGTTAGTGTGGTGTTTCATGTCAGCCTCACAAGTGGAGCAGAATGGCCAGTCTTCTGCCAAAAGAGCCAGAAAAGATGAACAGGCCGATTCTGGGGCCTGACTGATGCCAGGAGCCCGTATGTTGATTGTTGTATTGAATTTAGAGAGAATATCTCGGTGGAGCAAAGAAACAGGACATTGGAGCATAACTAGGAACATCCGAGAGAATGGGAAGTTGTCTATGGAACAGAGTAACAGGGGAGTCTTTCTTGGATAGATGGTCTTTTCTCCTACCCCAACAATAGGAGAGGTGGACGGCACTGTTTGCCCCCAGAATTCTGTCAGGACAGAGAAGGTAGCCCCAGTGCCAAGGAGAAAGTCAACCTTGCGTAAATCCACCTGAATCCGCACCCTGGGTCCCTGTCTATTGATTGTTACAGCCAGGGACAAGGACCCAAAGCACCGTCAATTGATTGCCATGCCCAGAAGGTAGGAGGGTTCCCTGGCCATAGGCCTCCTAATGGATCTAGGACAGTCAGAGCCCAATGACCTTGTTGTTGACATTTAGGGCATGGAGTAGGCTGAGTATGTGGTGAGGGGCATGCCCTGGCCCAATGTCCCTCCTTGCCACACTTGAAGCAGGCACCCAGGGGGGTTTTCGGTGATGGGTGTCGACCCAAGGAAGCACCCTGCAGGGCCTGGGCGAGCATAAAGATCTTAAAGGCTACTGCCAAGAGCTCAGTCTGGGGGGTGGCAGGGCCTTCTTTTAACTCTTTTTGGTTTGGCCCAGGTGTCGGGGTAGCTCTGCGAGAGGAAATATGTCATAAGGACATGACGGCCATCTGGGGTTTCGGGAGTTTGATCTGGGGCAGCAAGTGGTGTGATTGGGATTAACTTGGTGAGTTTCATCCGCATGGGCTCCGGCAAGTTCCCAGACTCTGGTACGTTCCTCAAGAAGGAGAGTATTATCCAATAACATGTAAGTGAGGCTATAAGCCTGGAGGGCCCGTTGGAACTCTCTTCTGTGGTGAATGAGCCCAACCTTCACTCGAGTTGCATGGGGTCATTCACAGAGAATGGGACATGTACCCAGATAATGCCCTCAGGTCCAGCAACCTCTCTTAAAGGGGCCATGGTTTGTGGGACTAGGGAGCAAGACCTAGTTTGGGGGGAACTAAAGGTGTCAGCCGAGTCAGGGGGAGCACCTGAGGGGCTGGACAGAGCCGAAGGGGGAGGTCGGTAGGGAGGGGGTTCATCTGCCAGATACATCGGGGTGAGAACGAAGAAGAGAAAAAGCCTCAACATAGGGGATCTCCTTCCACTCTTTCGAGCGCTCACAGAAGTTAAACAGATCTCTGAGAATTGCAGGATCTAGGGATCCTCCTGGGGGACATTGACTTTGATTGTCCAATTGACAGTAAGGCCAATCTTGTGTGCAGAATTTAATAAGGGGGAGTCTGCAGGAAGGGAAGAAAGGCCCCCACAGGTCAGGAGAGGGACAAGGGTGGTTAAGAAAGAGGGGGGGGGAGTGCCTGTTCTTCTACCCCTCAGGACCTCCTGCTCATGAACCGGGTTCCAGAGAGTCCACCGTGACCTTGAAGGTCGTGGTGGGGTGCATTCTCTCCTCCAGATTGGGTGTCAGAGGTTTGCCGGACGATCATGGTCAAAGCCCCTGCGTAGCCCGTCTGAAGTTGGATACCCGATAGGGGAACTCACCTACTGAAGAGCTGGTGTTGTGCAAGTAGCAGCAGCGCTCAAAAGAGTGGACGAGGACGGCGAGCCTTGAGAGAGGGGGCCCTCGAGCAGCAAGGCATTCCCCCTCCCGGGTTTCGGCACCAATGAAAGAACAATCAAGGCTTGCCGTCCGGAGAAAATGCCCATTTATTGAGGAATACCTCTGCATATTTATAGAGCCGGGGGTGGTTTGACAGTTATGACAGTTCAATGGTTGAAAAGTTTGACAGTTGGCATGGGGTGCTTTTTGATTGGTGGGTAAGGATCATGTGAGCCAGCAGGGCTAGTCTGAGTGGTGGGTAAGGATCATGTGAGCCAGCAGGGCTAGTCTGAGTGGTGGGTAAGGATCATGTGAGCCAGCAGGGCTAGTCTGAGTGAGTGGTGGGTAAGGATCATGTGAACCAGCAGGGCTAGTCTGAGTGGTGGGTAAGGATCATGTGAGCCAGCAAGGCTAGTCTGAGTGAGTGGTGGGTAAGGATCATGTGAGCCAGCAGGGCTAGTCTGAGTGGTGGGTAAGGATCATGTGAGCCAGCAGGGCTAGTCTGAGTGAGTGGTGGGTAAGGATCATGTGAGCCAGCAGGGCTAGTCTGAGTGGTGGGTAAGGATCATGTGAGCCAGCAGGGCTAGTCTGAGTGGTGGGTAAGGATCATGTGAGCCAGCAGGGCTAGTCTGAGTGGTGGGTAAGGATCATGTGAGCCAGCAGGGCTAGTCTGAGTGAGTGGTAGGTAAGGATCATGTGAACCAGCAGGGCTAGTCTGAGTGGTGGGTAAGGATCATGTGAGCCAGCAGGGCTAGTCTGAGTGGTGGGTAAGGATCATGTGAGCCAGCAGGGCTAGTCTGAGTGGTAGGTAAGGATCATGTGAACCAGCAGGGCTAGTCTGAGTGGTAGGTAAGGATCATGTGAACCAGCAGGGCTAGTCTGAGTGGTGGGTAAGGATCATGTGAGCCAGCAGGGCTAGTCTGAGTGGTGGGTAAGGATCATGTGAGCCAGCAGGGCTAGTCTGAGTGAGTGGTGGGTAAGGATCATGTGAACCAGCAGGGCTAGTCTGAGTGAGTGGTGGGTAAGGATCATGTGAGCCAGCAGGGCTAGTCTGAGTGGTGGGTAAGGATCATGTGAGCCAGCAGGGCTAGTCTGAGTGAGTGGTGGGTAAGGATCATGTGAACCAGCAGGGCTAGTCTGAGTGGTGGGTAAGGATCATGTGAGCCAGCAAGGCTAGTCTGAGTGAGTGGTGGGTAAGGATCATGTGAGCCAGCAGGGCTAGTCTGAGTGGTGGGTAAGGATCATGTGAGCCAGCAGGGCTAGTCTGAGTGAGTGGTGGGTAAGGATCATGTGAGCCAGCAGGGCTAGTCTGAGTGGTGGGTAAGGATCATGTGAGCCAGCAGGGCTAGTCTGAGTGGTGGGTAAGGATCATGTGAGCCAGCAGGGCTAGTCTGAGTGGTGGATAAGGATCATGTGAGCCAGCAGGGCTAGTCTGAGTGAGTGGTAGGTAAGGATCATGTGAACCAGCAGGGCTAGTCTGAGTGGTGGGTAAGGATCATGTGAGCCAGCAGGGCTAGTCTGAGTGGTAGGTAAGGATCATGTGAACCAGCAGGGCTAGTCTGAGTGGTAGGTAAGGATCATGTGAACCAGCAGGGCTAGTCTGAGTGGTGGGTAAGGATCATGTGAGCCAGCAGGGCTAGTCTGAGTGGTGGGTAAGGATCATGTGAGCCAGCAGGGCTAGTCTGAGTGAGTGGTGGGTAAGGATCATGTGAACCAGCAGGGCTAGTCTGAGTGAGTGGTGGGTAAGGATCATGTGAACCAGCAGGGCTAGTCTGAGAGGTGGGTAAGGATCATGTGAGCCAGCAGGGCTAGTCTGAGTGGTGGGTAAGGATCATGTGAGCCAGCAGGGCTAGTCTGAGTGGTGGGTAAGGATCATGTGAGCCAGCAGGGCTAGTCTGAGTGAGTGGTGGGTAAGGATCATGTGAGCCAGCAGGGCTAGTCTGAGTGGTGGGTAAGGATCATGTGAGCCAGCAGGGCTAGTCTGAGTGGTGGGTAAGGATCATGTGAGCCAGCAGGGCTAGTCTGAGTGGTGGGTAAGGATCATGTGAGCCAGCAGGGCTAGTCTGAGTGGTGGGTAAGGATCATGTGAGCCAGCAGGGCTAGTCTGAGTGGTGGGTAAGGATCATGTGAGCCAGCAGGATCATGTGAGCCAGCAGGGCTAGTCTGAGTGGTAGGTAAGGATCATGTGAGCCAGCAGGGCTAGTCTGAGTGAGTGGTGGGTAAGGATCATGTGAGCCAGCAGGGCTAGTCTGAGTGGTGGGTAAGGATCATGTGAGCCAGCAGGGCTAGTCTGAGTGGTGGGTAAGGATCATGTGAGCCAGCAGGATCATGTGAGGCAGCAGGGCTCACCATTGGATGGCAGGATCATGTGAACCAGCAGGGCTCACCATTGGACGGCTCTTCTTGGGGGATGGGGAAGTTAGTCTTTGGAGCCAGGGCGACTCCCAACACCTTCTTCCTTGATGCTCACTTCTCAGAAGGATGGCTACTGGGTCCTTGAGAAAGACAGTCCTAGGCTGTAGAACTGGTGAGAGGCTTTTCAAATACACGTATCTCTAAGGAAAGAGGAAGAACTCACATGCCAAGTCTGCTGAACGTTCTCAGTAAAGGGAGGCCAGGGGTCCTGCCTGACACTCAGCCCTGGTGATAAGGAACAGGGGCAGGGCACCTTGGCCAGCTATGTCTCCACCAGTGCTTCTGTCGCATCCTGTTCTGAAGGCCGTGGACCCCATGGGTGCCCTGGGGTCATGCCTCAGGAGGACATGACAGGGGCAGGAGCGGGGGACAACGTCTGTGGCTGATCCTCAGGTCCTCAGGTCGCTGGGTCTGACACGTGTCTCTGTCTCCCTTGGAAGGCTCAGCAGGGAGTGAGCCTCCGTGCCTCGGGAGGGGCCTCAGCAATGCTGCAAGGGTGACTCCTCCTTTGGGTCCACCCCTCCTGCCCTGCGGGGACCCCACCCCCATGGGTACTTGAACCAAATCTCAGCTCAGCTTTTAAAGACAGCTGTGGCATCCTATGCAAACTTGGTCTTCAAGGCACCCTGGGTCCAGTTGGCCCTGGGCCGAGAGGGTACTGAGAACACATGAGATCAACATTTATTAATAAGCCAGACGAAGACCCGAGAAAAGACAGGAGGCTCTTGTGATGATGAAGGCAAAATTGAAAACGCACAGAATGAGGGTGAGGCACTGAGGAGGAAGGAGGTCAGCAGCCCGGTCCCAGCAGGAACAGAGAGGGGCCACCTTTCGTGGGAGCACCCGGAGCTGGGGTCGCACAGACCAAGTCATATTGCCTTCAGGATGCCGTAACTGCCCCGTCTGTGACCCGTTCTCCCAGGACCAGGCGAAATGCAGCCTGAGTCCTGCTGTTTGACCTGGAGGAGGGTGACTGGAACCCCGGGAGTCGAGGCTGAGTGTGAGCCTCCGTGTGCACAGCCAGCAACTCCCCATTGTCAAGAGGACCCGGGACGCCTTGGCCTTATGTCATGAAACCTGCAGCTGCAGGGGTCCAGCACTTTGTAGGTAACGGCGAGGCCAAGAACTACAGAGGAAGTCAGAAGATCCACAGGGATTGACATTAGAAATAAAAAGAAACGATAGGAAGTAATACACACCTCCAGAATAATATCGAATGTAAAACGGCCTTTATTCTTCACTTAAAAGATACGGACTAGTAGATTAGATTAGAAAAAAGAAACTCAGTTGTGTGTTGTTTCAGAAAAACATATCTCATAGGCAAAGACACTCAGAATGAGAGCGGAAGATTGGAAAATGAGACTTCATGAAATGGAATTCGGAACGGAGCAGGAGTAGCCCCCCTCATATCAGATAAAGCAGACTTTAGGCCCATTTAGTCAGAAGAGTCAAAGAAGACCGTTACATATTGGTAAAGGCCACAACACAACAAAAATATATAACGATTGTAAATATTTTTAATCCAAATATCAGTACACCCAATTTTATAAAATAATGATATAAAGGGACTGATAGATGACAAGACAACAATACTAAGTTCTAAAATATGCCACTCTCACTAACAGACAGGTCATCTAGCAAAAAATCAACAGACACATGTTTAAACTGTACTGGAGATCAACTGGACTTAACAGACATCTACAGAATATTTTCTCCAACAATAGCTGAATATATTTTCTTTTAATCACTCATGGAATTTTCCCCAAAGTTGACCATGTACTCAGCCATAAAGCAAGTCTTAGCAAATACAAAAAAACTTTAAATCATTTTTTGTATTTTTTTTAGATCATAATGGAATGAGATCAGAAATCAACAAGAAAAGCTACAGTAATTATATGAATACATTGAGTTTGAGTAATATACTTCTGAATGATGAAGAGATTAAGGGGGAAATGAAAGCATTCTTAGAAACCAACAAAAATGGAGACACAACATCCCAGAATCTGTATAATACAGCAAAGGCAGTTCTAAGAGGGAAGCTTACAGACTTGAATGACTACACACACACACACACACACACACACAGAGATCTCAAATAATCAACCTAATGATGCTTCTTGAGGTCTGAGAGAAAGGAGAACAAACCAATCATAAAACTAGTAGAAGGAAAGAAGCAATAAGGATTAGCGCTAAAATTAATGAAATAAGAACTAAAAAAAATATAAGGATTCATGAAACAAAGAGTTAGTCCTTTGAAAAAAATAAACAAGATTGATAAACCCCTAGAAAAATAACTAGAAGAGAGAAGAGACTCAAGTCAATAAAATATATACGGAAATGAGAATATTACAACAGAAAAAACTGAAATCCAAAGAATCATTAGGAACTATTTTGAAAACTTATAAAACAATAAATTGGGAAATATAAAAGAAGTGGGTAAACTTCTAAACACATAACTTATCAAAACTAGACTGAAATCAATTTCCATGCAGGTATGAGTTTGTCAGTATGAGCCCACTACTGTGTGTAACCTTAAAGCTCTAATTAAAAATACTGAACCAAAAGGACATAGTAAACCTAAATAGACCTACAACAAGCAATGAGATTGAAGCAGTGATAAAAGCCTCCCAGCAAAGAAAAACCTATGGCCAGATGGAGTTGACCAGATCTTTAAAAGAAGAACTAACTCCAATGTTCCTCAAGTTATTCATGATCTAGAAAGGGAAGAAGTGCTTCCAAACTCATTCTCAAATCCTGTATCACCCTGATACCAAAACCAGAGAAGGACACTTCAGGGGAAAAAACTACAGAGACATGTTCATCATCTGATCAACACAGATGCAGAAATCCTCAACAGAAATCAGCAAATTGAATTCAAGAAACATTAGAAAGATCATGTACCACAATCAAGATGGTTTCTTCCCAGATAGTTCAATACATTGAAATCAATAAACCGTAATTCACCACATAAATAGAACCAAGGACAAAAGAAAATAGTAATCATCTAATAGATACAGAAAAAGCCTTTGGCAAAATTCAGCACCCTTCATGATAAAAATATTAAAGAAATTAGAGATAGAAGGAACATATCTCAGCATCAAAAAGGCTACCCAAGACAAACCCAAGGCCATCATAACACTGAAGGGAAAAACCAAAAGCATTTCCCCCAAATCAGGACAAGACAAGGATGTCCATATTCACCATTCCTAGTCAATGTCATGCCTGGAAATTATGATCTGAGCAATTAACAGGAGAAAGAAATGGAGGCAAAAAGGAAGGGAAGAAATCAAATTATCCCTATTTGAAAATGATATGATCCTATTCTTGGAAGACCCTACAGGTTGCACTTCTAGACCCTACAGGTTGACTTCCAGAGATGATAAATTGGGCAAAGTATCTGGATACAAAATCAACATATAAAATTCAATAGCTTTTCTATGTGGTAATAATGAATTTGCTGAGAAAAATTTCAGGAAAATAATTCCATTCATAGTAGTTTCAAAAAATAAAATATGTAGGAATAAACTTAAACAAAGAGGTGAAAGTCCTCTACAATAAAAATTCTAGGACACCTAAGAAAGAAATTAAAGAAGATACTAGAAGTTGGAAGGATACCCATGCTCATGGTTAGTCAGAATTGATATGGTTTAAATGGCCATACTACCTAAAGTAATCCACAGATTCAAGCATTCCCCATGAAAATACCAATGATCTTCTTCACAGAACTAGAAAAGTTAGACCTAAAATCCATCTGGGAAAAATAAAAGGCCAAGAATAGACAAAGCAATCCAGAGCAAAAAGAGCAATGTTGGAGGTATCACAATACCAGATTTCAAACAATACTACAGAGCTATAGTAACAAAACAGTATGGTACTGCTACAAAAACGGGCAAGTAAACCAATGGAACAAAATAGAAGACAGAGAAACACCCATACAGCTACATCTGGTTCTTGACAGAGCTGTTATAAACATACATTTTAGAAAAAGCAGCCTCTTTAATAAGTGATGCTGGGAAAACTAGATTTCCACATGTTGAAAAACTAGATTCTATTCCCTAGGTCTCACCTGCACAATAGTCAACTCAACCAAAGACCTCAGGATACAACCAGAAACTGCAGCTTTCAGAAAAAAAAAATAGGAGAAAACTTAAACACAGGCACAGGTGCAGTCTTCCTGAAAAGACTCCTATGGTCAGGAAGAAAGAATCAATGAATGGGCTGACACCATATTAGAAACCTTCACACAGCAATGGAAACAGTACAGGGAAAAGCAACCTCCAGAATAGGAGAAAGTCTGTGGAAGTTCATCTTCCAACAGAGAATAATAAGCAGAATACAGAAAGAACTCAAAACACTCAACACGAAAAAACCAAGTAACCTAATCAATAAAAGAGAAAATTAACTGAATAGACAAGGAAAAACAAATAACCTAATCAATAGAAGGGCAAATTAACTGAATAGACAACAAAAAACAACCTAATCAATAAAAGAGCAAATTAACTGAATAGATATTCTCAAGAAATAAAAAGAAATGTAATGATCAACAAATCTATGAAAATGTCCAACATTCCCAACAATCAGGGAAATGCAGATCAAAACCACACTGAGGTTCCACCTCACTCCAGTCAGAATGGCAGCCATCAAGCACACAGACGGCAATCGATGCTGGTGAGAGAGAATAACTCCTACGCACTCTCGACGGGAATGTGAGTTGGTACAACTACTATGGAAATCAGTGTGGAGGGGCCGCAAACATATACCAACATGTGATCTAGCCGTACCACTCACTGGTATTCATCCAAAAGGAACAGAGCCGCCGTGCTTTAGAAATGCAGGCGTACCCAGGGTACCACAGCGTGAGTCACAATAGCCAAGTCACGGAGTCAGCTGGGGGTCCATCAACAGATGAATAGAAAAAGAAAATGGAGTTTTATTTCGCCATCAAAATCACAACATTTGGGGCTGGGGATGTGGCTCAAGCGGTAGCGCGCTTGCCTGGCATGCGTGCGGCCCAGGTTCAATCCTCAGCACCACATACCAACAAAGATGTTGTGTCCGCCGAAAACTAAAAAAAAATAAATATTAAAAATTCTCTCTCTCTCTCTCTAAAGAAAAACACAATGACATCATTTGGAGAAAGGTGGATGGAATTGGAGACCTCAATGTTGAACGAAATAAACCAGAGAAAAGTGCAGCCTGTTTTCTCTCCTGTGTGGAAGCTAGAGGGGAAACCGGGCAAGGGGCTGCCGTGGGAGTAGCAGAGACCATTCGGGAGGAGGAAAGAGGAAGGGGCAGAGCAGGGGTGGGGGGTACTGGGGAACAAAACTGTCCAAATGTCTGTCTTCATGTCTATATCAACAGGCCACGAAGAGACCCAGCACTCTGTGTAAACAACATCCGCTGATAAAGGCATTTTTTAAAGCAGGTTAAATCTCCAGAACCTAAAGCCGAACAGACAAGCAGCAGTTAGTGCAGAGTGTGCTCCTGAGGCAGGGGCTGCAGCCTGCTGCAAGGTGGGAGTGGGGCGGCCCAGGAAGGAACTCATGTGGGCCCAGGGCGGGGTGCTGCTGGGCATGGTTCAGATTCAGGGCACTCAGAGATCTCGTCACTGAGGAAGGGGGAAGTCCGCGAAGGAAAAGGAACAGCTTCCCATGGCTGTGACTGAACACCTGACAAGAGCAACTTCGAGGAGGAAAACCTCACTTTGACTCAGTTTCAGAGTCCAGTCCCTGGCCAGCGAACTCCATGGCTTTGGGCCTGAAGTGAGATGGCGCTTCATGGCGGGAAGACATGGCAAAGGAAAGCTGTTCAGCTCATGATGGATGGGAAGCAGGGAGAGCAAGTCACCGGGGACAGAATATAAACCCCAAAGGCACAGCCTCCTCCCCATGACCCACTTCCTCCTGCCATGTCTCACCTGCCCACAGTCCCTTCCCAGGTGGACTAGTCCTTCCAAATGATTACTCCACTTGATTAGTCACAACTCTCATACTCCAAGTGTTCACCTCTGAACATGCCTGCCCTGTCCAACATGCACTCGGGGACACTGTGCATCCCAACAACACAGGCCCCCCACAAACCCCAGCTTAGAACACGAGGAATTAATGCCAACCCACTGTTTCCAATGAACCAATCAATGGAAGTAAATGTGGGGTGTGTGTGTGTGTGTGTGTGTGTGAGAGAGAGAGAGAGAGAGAGAAATACAGACAGCAGACAGGCAGGCAGGCAGGCAGAGAAGTCCCACTACCAAGGAGCAAAACTTCTGCCCAGATGGTGACTTCTAAATATCATCCTCTGCCATGAGAAGCCCGAGTTCTCTGGAGAGATGACAGATTCCAGGTTTGGGATAGAAAAGCACAATATGACATCTTATTGGGCAGGAAATCAGACAAGCAAAACCCAGACAAACAAACACGATGGACAAGTCAAAAGACAGCAAGCACGTTCAAGAAGTCCCCCTGACCAAATCTGGGACAACTGCTGACATGAAAAGGAACATTAGTGGGAGATTGTAACACACAGAAGGCAAGTGGGAAACCTCAGTCCACATACACTGAAGTCCATCGTACATTGAAAAGTTGATGAAATGAGACATTTTCAGCTTCAAAGTCCCTCACCGCAACCCACTTAGTAGTTATAAAGAGAAGGAGCAACTTCCCAGTGGAGAATCTGGCCACAGTGGTCCAGGTGAGCGTCACCCACGAGACACTCGGAGGAGCCTGCCCCTGACAGAGGCCGATGGGACGAACCGGCATGTCTGCGAGGACACCAGAGGACGGCGCGGATCCACCTGGAGCCAGGAAAACAGGCAGCCCAAACGGAAGGGCGCTCAGTCCACCCCGACCTCAAGACATCCAAAATGCAAAAGTCACGGAAGGAGCGCCCAGCACCTCTGGATCACAGCCCAACTACCAGGCAGTGGAGGGTACAGGATTCTGAACTGGACGCTGGGCTCCAGGAGAAACACGGGAACATTGGTGAGGCTGAGCGAGGGCTTCACTGGGCACGGGGAAGCATGGAAAGCCGCTGTCAGGAGTGGGGGCTGCCTGGTGGGTACAGGGAGCAGGCCGCGCCTCTGCTTGTGTGCAACGCACACTAACGTTCAGAGGCATCACAGCAGTGCTGTCTGCACACCAATCGTGTCTTTTCTGTAAGTATGAGATTGTTTAAGATGTTTTTAAATTGAAAGTTCAGCTTAGCTATTTAATACAATGAGAATAAAATCTAAAACTTCCAAAGCAGCAGAGAGAAAATAAGAACTATAAAAACCTTTTGATTTTAAGAAGATAGTAAAGGGGAGGAGGAAAGCTGAACCACCCAGCAAACGTACAGCAAACAAGGGTATGAAAGGAGGCTGCAGGTGAGGCCCGCACAAACTGCCGTCCCAGGATGCGTCATTGGATCAAACTCCCCAGGTTAAAAATACATCTTCAGTTGATATGAAGCAAATATTTAGCTGCATGATATTGCAAAGAGAGAAACCTGAGGTTGAAAGCAAGGGAAGAGGAAAAGATATGCCAACCCCTGGCCCAGTCAAAGCTGACGCTGCATCCTGGGTGTCAGGCAGGCGGCCCTGATGTAGTGCTTATGCTGCTGAGTAACAAAAGAGAAAAATCACCAGGGGGCTGTGACAATTTGGAACTGGTATGAACCTAATGTAGCTTCAAACTGAATAAATTACAAACTGCAAGAAGAACATAGAAAAATGTGATAAATATAAAATATTGGTGACTTTATGCTTATTTCAATAGCTAATCAATTTAAATTATCAAGTGTGCAGAAGATTTGAACAGTAAGATTGTGAGCTTCTTCTAAAGGCTATATGTAGAATGCTTCGCCTAAAATTTCTTTTCAGTCATGCAGAGAAGGGTTTCAAAATCCATCACGGACACAAAGAAGCAAGTTTTATAAATAGCAAAGAATCAATATAATACAGACCATGAATTTTTAATCCAATGTGTGTTGCCCTTCCCCACAATCCAGGCAGAATAGGAGCCCTAAAATTCATGGAGAAGAACCGCTCCGCTGCAGGTAAACCACACGGACGTGTCTGCCGGGCCCACTCGGACACACCCTCGCTCGTCTCCGTGGTAGAATGAACCCAGCCTCTAAATGCCCTGTCTTCCTGCCACGCCAGCCTGCCTTGCCACCCCAAACCAGTGAGCGCCTTGACAGCAGGACCAAGAGCACAGCACCCGCCACCACCTGAGTCCTTGATCCCCCAGGGCCTCAGTGGCTTCTCGGACCACCACGCTCCAGCTGCTGCCTCTCAAAATGGGGTTTACACGTCACTCAAGCTCAAATACATCCTTCTGGAATCCAGGGATACCCTTCAGCAACTAGGAAACACTCGACCTACCCTGTCCTCCTCATCTCCAGTTTTCATTTTAAGAGAGAAACCAATGATGACTGAGTGATTCCTGAGTTTGGAACAGGAAGCAAGAAAGGACAGGCCAGGGCCCCACAATCCCCTTTAGTCCACGATCCAGAGGACCTCAGGACCTCCCACAAGGCCCTGCCTCCTAGAAGTTGGCTGCCTCAGACCCCCAGCCCGCAGCCCCGGGACTTCCATCTGACGGGGGACAGCAGGTCCCTCGCTGGCTTCCTGTGTCTGCTTCCTCGGGTGTGACAGTGCCCCACAGCTGAACACTAGGCCACCAAGGTCTCAAAGTCCTTAAGAGGAAACATGGCGAATTTGAGTTTGAGAAACTGTGAATGTTTGTCAGCCCAGGCGCGTGGTCTGTGGGTCCCTGGGAGACCTTCCCGTCACTCGGCCTGAGGACGCCCCCCTCTCACAGCTGGCAGAAGCATTCCCATTGTGAGATGCGTTTACTGGAAACTCCTGGGGATCCATGCGGGTTGGCTGGTAAAATAGGGCATAAGGAGGCATTTAGGAGTCAGGGCCAATTTGTTGACTATTTTTAGAAGAAAAACCCCAAGTAGAAATGTTAATTAGATATTTTGTGAATACAGAGATACCTCCTGACAAATGCAGCCTCACTAGACAGAGGCCATGATTTCCCCAAACAACTATTTAGTGCATTCTATCGAACACCAAAAGAATAGAGTTTCCAATTAATCTTCCAAGTACACAGAAGATAACAATTTGATTTTTATCTGTATTGCATTTTCCAGGCAATACAAGCCAATGCTCATTTAATTTGCTCTTGGCGTAGGAAGGAAGATCAATATGATAAATAAATCACATTGAACAAGGACTTTGCTGGTATTTGGCTGAATATTAATAGGCTTATTTGGTCTGCTTTGTCCAGACAGTAGCAGACACCCGACAGAACTCACTGACACACACTGTCGGGCCATGGCCGAGCCCCTTCCACTCAAAGCACTGCCAACCCGGTGCCTGTTGCTATGCCAGATCATGTTCCCCGTGGAGCTTGAGGACAAATGTCATTACCAGTTTTCAATAATGAATGAAGTGCAAACAGAATTTCTTCCGTTTTAATTGGCTAACCGTCCCTATTCCACGCACACGAGTGGATCTCCACCTTTTATCTGGTTGAACATGCTCGGCCATCATGGCTCACAGAGAGTGATTCTCAGGGGAGAGCGTGGGCTGAGTGGGCGACCACAGGAAAAGCACCATCAGAGACCCCTCGTGGCGGTCTGCGTTCCTCCCGAGTTCCCCAAATGGCAGAAGGAGGGAGGAGATGATGCTGACCCCAGTGGCCACAACACGTGTTTCTGTACCAGTTTTAAAGAACATTATTCTCCTTTGAATCAAGATTGTCTTGTTATTTTTTCCTTGACTCTTCGCTCTGTCCTGTAAGAGCAGACAAGACCAGTTAGGCGCGGTGGACAGGACAGTCGTGAGCCATAAGGCACTCGCGTCCCGTCTGGCGCATTCAGGTGCTGGCCTGGGTTGACATGTCACCAGGTCCTGGCGTCCTCACAGGAACCCCAGGCACTGCTGTGTCACTGTTGTGTTAAAGCCTGGGAAACCGAGGCACTGGCTGACTGTGACGTGGTGACGGTCATGTCATGAGCAGCCGACCCAGGATTCGTAGGAGACTTTCTGCATCCATGGACTGGGCTCTGGACACCGGTGATCCTGCACCCTGTTCAGTGACCTGACCGAATGCACGTGGAGTTGGCAGCAGGCCAGGGATCAGAACGCAGCCTCCTGACAGTCCGGAAGTTTCCAAGGTGAGTTCTGTCTCCTTACTGTTCAAACGGGACATTTGGGAACCAACATAAACCGAGTGCCCACCGTGTCTTCAGGTGGGCCTTGAGAGAAGACATCTCGGGTGAGGTGGATTTGTTCTCAGGTCCCTTTCTCCCCAGGGTGTCTGTGTGGTTGGATATGGAGTGTCCCCAGGACACTCACACAGTGGACACTCAGCATGTTCAGAGGTGACATGGTTAGATTTGAGCACGGATCCAACCTGCATCGGTGGACTGACCCATCTGATGGATTAATCATCTGAAAGGACTGTTGTGACCGGCAGGTAACTGGGGCAAGTAGCGTGTGGCTGAAGGAAGTAGGTCACAGGGATGTGCCTTGGGGGTGACATTCTGTCCCTGGTGCCCTGTTCCTCTCTACGTCACTGCTGCTTCCCTCCACCATGCCCTTCCACCGTGCTGCCCAGCCTCCCCTCAGACCCGAGCAATGGGCTCGGCTAGCCGTGGACCGGGCCTGTGAAACCGAGCCGAATCCACCTCCCTTGTCGATTGTTGGACGTGTTGGTCACCGTGAAGAGAAGCTCCTGGAGTGCTCCCGGAGCAAGCTCCGGGGCCACCTGCAGCCTCTCTGGCCGGACACAGGGTGGTGGCCGCGGCTGCCCTGGCTGGCGCCTGCTCCCTTAGCACAGTTGTGCCCAGACTCGGCTCGGCTCCCCCAGGCTTGCTGGACGAGTGAGAGAGAGGGGGAGACTGGAGACGCCCTGAAACGTCCGGAGACCATGCCTACACTGCTGCAGTCTGGCTGGGCACAATTCAGGAGCCACTTGTCAAAAGAAACTAACTTTATTTTTAGAACTACAAACGCCAAGCAAAACAGCTCCTCAGGAAAAACCCTCAGAGCCCAACTGCCACCACCGGCTTCCACACGCCTCTCACCCCCACACCCGCCTCTCCACCTCCCACAATCCTCCTGCTCTTGAGGCCGATTGGCTGGGTCACGTGGGCGGAGCCAAAGAAGTCCCCCAATGAGCAGCTCCGTGGTCTGAAAGGGCAGGGAAACAGCCCAATGAGCATCACCGCAGAGGAGCCAATCAGCTAGATGTTGCTGGGGCCACTGTGAGCCAATCATCAGCTGGCAGTCTGAAGGCAGGGAAACAGCCCAATGAGCATCACTGCAGAGGAGCCAATCAGCTAGATGTTGCTGGGGCCACTGTGAGCCAATCATCAGCCGGCAGCTGGAAGTTTGCTGGCAGCTGGAAGTTTGCTGGCGTCCCTTTGGCTGTGGCTCTCAACACTACACTGCACCCTCCAGGACTCTGCCCACGTTGTCTTGTCCAGTGCTTCTCTGTGCCCCCATCCGCCCCGTCAGGCACGGCACCCGCCCTCCCTGACCCAGAGAATCATCCTCAGCTTATTTGCTACACTTTCTAAATAATCAGCATGGCTTAAATATAGACTGTGATACTTACACCCCCAAAATATAGACTTAGTCTTTTGCTATAAACGTCTTTAAATTTCTAGGAAGTCTGGTGATTACACTTTGCGTGACTCTGGGGTATAATTGGAATTCAATTTCCCTTTGCCCGTCAAGCAGGAGAGACAGCATAGGTGGCAGCATCACAAGCTTGGGTCAGAGAGGCTGGCGGCCCGTGACCAGCGGGGTCCGCGTGGACAAACTTGGTGCCTTTAAACCTCAATTTCTTCATTTGTGAAACGGAAAAAATGGAATAAACATGGGGAAAGATTTCATCCCAGTTTAAGTAGGCACTAAAACTGGGCTGTCACTGGTCACTACCTCCACGAAAATGGCTTCTCTTTCACTGAGCAAAACTGAGACCCTTTCCTACCCACCATGGCCAGCCACGGTCCTGTCTGGGTTTTAGAACTTGGTGCTCAGACATCTAGAGCAATCTGGAAATCAAGCTCTAGCTCCTGCCTTCTGCCAGTAGCGGAGCAGCAGGAGGCTGTGGAGAACCAGGACCCGGGTTCCACACCAACTATGACCGTCATGACCTGGAGCCACTACTGACCTTGAGCCACCGCTCCTCCTGGGGCCTCCTGTCCCCCAACAGTGCGTGAGATCCCCCTGACCATGTGGGGATCAGATGCAAACTGAGATGGGCTTTCCCAGTGTGGTTACAGAGGGCTCCCATAGCATGGACCACCAGGCCCAGAGGTGGGAGGGAGCACGGGGTCAGAAGTGCCTCCCAGGAGGCCACCCAGAACCTGGGGAGAGCTTGGCACCCCTGAGGGGCACTGCACACTGGACAGGCTGGCCTGCCTTGAGCTGTCCTCCTGCTGTCCCTGCAGAGGGCGGAGGGTCCTGATGGGGGCATTCCAACAGGGCAGACAGGGAAGCACTGACTTATTTGCACCATACTAACTATGTTAATGTTGTTGATAATGTCTTTTCTTCACTTTTTCATGTTGTATGTGTTTAAAAAAGAACAAACAACAAGAAAAAGCAGGTATTTTCCCAGAGAAAGGGAAGAAGAGGAGTTCTAAGCCCCGACCACCAGACGGGGACCGGAGTTCACTGAGCTCTGAGAAGGAAGGAGAGGTTTGTGTCTAGAGTCTGCGATGCCCCAGAAGTTGGCTCAGGGGCCTTGACTTTGTTAGGGACTGTCTCTGCCAGACAGAAGATATTGAGGTGAAGAGCCCTCCCTGGGCCAGCCCTTCAGGTCCAAGTGCGTCTGCCCTGCAGCCTCTCAGCACCCTGCCTCCTGACTCCCTGGCCTCTGTTCCTGGGTGACCACCAGCATTATCTGCAGCTCCCCACCTGTGTCCATGTCCAACCTGGGTTGTCCAAGTCCAGAGTGCCACCCTTCGTGACCTGTCTCAGGGCCAGCCTTGGCCTGCATGACATGACCAGATGCCCAGGGCCATCTCTGTCGCACAAAGATCAGACCCAAGGTTTCCTCTGCCCAGGGGCTAAAAAATCCGAGGCAGCAGAACCATCTAGTACAGGACAGTCCCTTTATTCTGGCCTCTGAAGTTCATTGACAGACTTTCAATCTTTTCATTTCTTCTCCATGCTCGGCTTTAAAGAGAGAGTGAGCACATTAATCTCCCATTTTCAATAAGATCCTTCCTGATAGGTCAGGGGAAAGAAACCCAAACGCTACTGAGTAAAACCCAGAAAACAAGATTTATTCACTCCCAATTGTGTTCCTGTTCTATCTCCGACCCAGGATGTGTATGGTGCTGAACTGTAACACAAGGAAGGCTGAAAACCCAGGATATACAGCAAAGTGCCAGGCCTGGCCAAGTGAATTAAGGACGCATAATTTACCAGTTCTACTAAAATCACTTTTATTTATGAGCAAGTACTAATGCGTCCTGATGTGCTCCTGATTTCTATTTTGTTATTTATGAAATAGAAACCTGACAATTCCCTAAATCACCACGAGCAATTCCCTTCAAAACCTGTTCCATGTGCTGGACACAAATTATTTTTTATTTAAAAATCACTGGGTTTTGACAGTTCAAAGTTGGCAATAAGGAGTAACACCCTGTGATTGCTCAGGACATAAACGGAGGAGTCTTCACCCAAAATACAAGCCCACCAGGACTGCCAGGGGCCTGACATCACACTGTCGGCACGGCCGCTCCACCAGGCCACAGGATTTCACACTGAGAGCCTTGAGCCAGCCAGGGTCCCTGTCAAGACCAGAACCCTGCATTTGGGGAAATTCTGGGAGAGTTTATTTGCAGATGGACGAATTACAGAGGTCTGGACAGAGTCTAGGGAAACCACGAGAACGGACCTGGGGCAGCACCCTGCCTGGGAGCTTTTCCTTCTTAGATAAGGAGAGAAAAGTACCCTGGGGGTGGCCACAGCAGACCTGGAGCAAAAGGGAAGGCCCCTGCCCAGAGAGGAGCCGCCCTGGTGGAGAACTACAAGCAGGACCTACCTGGAAGGAGGGCCATCAGCCCTGGACCCAGCCCTGGGGGGCCGCACCTCACAGCTGCAGTTTGCGTTCTGGGGCCTATAAAACGGGGCGGTATTGGGGAAAGCAACTGGATTCTGAATGGGAATTTTCTTGTAGTTATTTGATGGGGAGAAATTTATTGTGATTTTGATCCTTGTCCCTTCTAAGGACAGTAAAAACAGGGGGCATATTTTCCTTTATGTTATCTTCTATTGCTAGCCACGTTAACAGATATAAATAAGTGAAAGGTTTGGTTTCCTCAAAAGTTCTTTAATCTCCTTAAGGACAAACCTTGCTGTACTTCTTTTTATTTCCCAAAGAGCACAGTTTGTACCGAATTTCATTTCAATAAATATTGGCTTGTTGATTAAGGGGTAAAGAACAAGTCACATTCTGAGTGAAAAATAAAGCTATGAATTCTTTTCAACGTGTTTCTTTTTTAATGCATTAGAGGTACACATCTAGTAGGGTTCATTCTGCCATATTCATAAGGTATGGGATTTGCTCCATTTCAATCCCCAGTACTTTCCCTCTCTGTCCCCTCTTCACTCCTCTGATCCCTTTTTTCTACTCTCTCGTCTTCCATTTACTTATTAATAATTAATTAGTTAACTCCGATTGGTGCATTATAGTGGAAGACAGAAGTGGGATTCACGTGATACATTCATACTTGCGCATAGCCATAGTTGGGTCAGTTTCATTCTGCTGTTCCTCCCCTTCCCCATCCCTCCTCCTTCCCTCTCCATCACCTTCCTCCTGCTTTTATGAAAATCCCCCCCCTTCCAATTCCTTATTCCCCTCGAGCTTCCACATGTGAGAGAAAACATTCTTGGTTTTGCAAGTCTGACTTATTTCTCTTACCATGACGTTTTCCAGTTCCATCCACTTGGCAGCTAATGACATGACTCACTGCTGCCGCTGAGAGAGACTCCATGGTGTCGCTGGGGCACATTGTCTTTATCCATGGCTTGGCTACTGTGAATTTTTCTGCCATGGACATTGGCATGCAGGTATCACTACAGCACGCTGATTTCAGTTCTTCCAGATAATACCAAGGAGTGGGGTGGCTGGGTCATTTGGTCCTTTCCTAGTTCGAGGACTACTTTGCAGTCCCACCAACAAGGCCTGAGTGGATTGTTTCCCCGCATCCTCGCCACCATTTGTTGTTATTTGTATTCTTGGTGGTTTTAATTTGCATTTTCCTGATGGCTAAGGATGGTGGACACTTTTCTGCATATATTTGTTGAACATTTGTATTTCTTCTTATAAAACTGTCTATTTAGTTCATTTGCCCATTTATTGATTGATTTGTTGTTCTGTTGTTGAGTTTTTTTGAGTTTGTTGTGTATCTAGACATTAATCCCCTATCAGAGGGGTAGCTGGCAAAGATTTTCTCCCATCTTGTAGTCTCTCTTCACGGTCCTGTTTCCTTTTCTGTGCAGAAGCTTTTTAAGTTGAAAGTATCCGACTTGTTGTTTCTTGGTTTTATTTCCTGAGCTTTGGTAGTCTTAGGGAAGTCAGTGCCTGGGCCAATATGTGAGAGGGTTGACCCTGTGCTTTCTTCTATTCGCTGCAGTGTTTCAGATCTAATTCTCTTTGCTTTAGATACGAGGTGTCCCCCAAAAGGCCGTGTGTGAGACCGTGCAAGGAAGATCCGAGGTGCAGTGCTCACGCTGCGAGAGCCTTACCGTCATCAGTGCATTCATCTGCTCATAGGGTGACCAGGTGGTAACTGCAGGCGGGGAGGCTGGGCTGCAGGAGGTAGGTTACTGGGGAGGACCTCTGGAGTTTATCTTTTGTCCCTCTGCTTCCTGGTGGCCACCTCCTGAGCCGCTTTCTTCTGCCACACCTATGTTCTCCTCACCTCAGGCCCCAGATGATGAGTCAGCAGACCGGGGACTGAACTTCTGAAACCAGGCACCAAAATGAACCTTTCCTTCTCCAAGTTGTTCTGTCGGATCTTTTTGGTCACAGCAACAAAAAAGCTGACTAAACAAGTTCCTAGGTCTTTGATCCACTCTGAGTTGGTTTTGTGCAGTGTGAGAGATGGGGATCTAGTTTCATCCTTTTATATACAAATGGTCAGCTTTCCAGCACCATTTGTTAAAAGGCTGTTTTTCTCCAATGTGTGTTTTTGGCACCTTCGCCAAGGATGGCCATCATCTCTGTGGATTTATCTTGGTCTTCATGTCTGTTTTTGACACTTATCTCTGCAATATAATTTGAGGTCAGATTTTTTGATACCTCTACTATCCCTTTTATTGCTCAGTAATGATGTGACTATTCTGAAGCATTTTTTCTTCCATATGAATTTTAGGACCCGATGGATCAGTTCTCAACTGAATTCTACAAGGTCTCTAAAGAAGAGAAAATGCCAATCCTCTTCAAATTATTCCATGAAATAGAAAAGGAGGAACATTCCCAAACTCCTACTTGAAAGGCAGTATCTCCATGATACCAAAACCAGATAAAGAAAACTATAAATCAATATCCTCAATCAACACAGATGCAAATATCCTTAAGATATTTGTTTGTCAACAGGGACAAAACACTGATTATGGTAAGGCTCTCACAACGTGAGCAACCCGCATTCAAAAATACATTTAAGAAATTGCACGTCGTGATAAAGCTGGGTTCATCCCAGGGAGGCAAGTTTGGCTCAACATACACAAATCAATAAAATGCAATTCGCCACATAAATAGAACTAAGGACAAAAATCACATGATCATCTCAATAAACTCAGGAAAGGCCTTCAAGAAAATTCAGCATCGAGTCATGTTTAAAACACTGAAGGAGCTAGGGATGGAAAGAACTTATCTCAACATCATCAAGGCTATCCATGACAGATCAAGCCTCTCTGTTCATAGTAACCAGAGGAACACTGAATGCATTTCCTCTAAAACCAGGAACAAGACAAGGCTGTCCACTCTCACCACTGCCATTCAAGATAGTTCTTGAAATTTCAGCCTGAGCAATCAGGCAAGAGGAGGAAATTAAGAGTATAAATAGGAAAGAAAGGAGTCAACTTGTCTGTTTGCTGATGACCTGATCCTATATCTAGAGACCCCACAGGTTCCATTGGAAGACTTAAGAGTTAATAAGAAAATTCAGCAAAGTAGCAGGATACAAGATCAATATAAGGTAATCCACAGCTTTCCTGTACTCCACTAACGAATCTTCTGAAAAAGAAACCAGAAAAACAATTCTAGTCACTAGCCTCAAAAACATTGAATACATGGGAGTAAATCTAACCAAGGAAGCGAAAATCAGAGCAGACTGAAGAGAGAAACTGAAGGAGGTGGAAAGCCCGCCCATGTTGTTGGATAGGCAGACGTAACATTGCCGAGGGGCCATATTACCAAACGTCATCTATAGAGTCAATAAAGTCTCCATCAAAAGACCACAAGTTCTTTTTAAAAAGAATAGTTTTGCTTTTTCCCACATGGAATAAGGAAACCCAATATGCAAGACAGCTACAACTTAGAGGATTCTTTGCCTGTTTTTTTGGAGGTTAAGAGTTTGGGGTTCTTCCTGTAACGTGTGGGTATTTTTTGGAGTGACAAAGGAGGACTTGGAGGTATAACACGTACTTCTTGATTTGGCTCATTAGGTAGACCACTCATTTGTGGTCTCACTGTGTGAGTTACTGGTTTTTACACCCCTTCTTCAGAGGGAGCAAAGATAAAACTCAGCCTAGCTCCTTGTGTGTAGGTCACAAAGGGATCCTGAGAAAGGAAGAAGCATGTACAGTCATCTCTGGTGCCCGTGGGGGGGGGGTGCCAAGCCCCCAGGGTACCACATCCACATGCCAGGTGCCTTATGTAAAATGAACCTTATATGAAATGCTGACCTATTGCCTACACTTAGTCTCCCACATACCTTCAATGGTCCCTAGGTTACTGATACCTAACACCATGTAAATGCAAGGTAAATAGTTGCTATACTGTTAGGGACTAATGACAAGAAAGAAGCCCATACATGTTCAGTAAAGAACTTTCTTTTTCCCAAATATTTTCAAACTGCAGTCATTTGAACACATGATGCAGAAGATCAACTGTACTTGCTAACAAAAGGAATTGAAGCATCGAGACTGAATTGATGAGATTTTACTCTAATCTTGGACAAAGGGAATTAAGCCAAACAGTGAAGAATAAAATTTTTGTAATCAGCTTCACTCCAGAAAGATACTGGCAGATGAACTCTGAAATGAAACAAAAGTTGGAATTTGGCAGATCAAGGGAGATTCATAATAATCACTACTACAGGTAAAATTTGCAAAATCCCAGAATCCAAACCTAGTCCCACTCCCAGCCCCACGGGCCTCCCCTCCCCTCCCCTCCCCTCCCCTCCCCTCCCTCGTGTGTTGCCATAGTTACACAGACACTTCTGCTAATTATTTATTTCAGTTCAATCATCATTCCTTCGCTGTAAAATAAGAACATTTCCCAAACTCTGTCTCCTGGTTTTACGTCTCTTTCTCTCCTCCCTGTGGACTAGACAGACTGGGGGTTTGTTCCCATCTCCTGTGGATCTGGTATCAAGCAAGGCCACTGGAAAGCAGGCACGTGGCAGCCGCATTAGGAGAAGCACAGAAAGCTTCCTCCAAACGTCTGTGTGGAGTTATGCAGAGTTAGAGGCCCAGGCATCCTTAGAACCATCTCATTAAACCACACGCCGGAAGCATAAATCAGAGCAAGTCAGACCTTAGGGTCCTGCGATGTCTTCTCTCTCGTTTGTCCCGTGGCTTCATCTCCAGTGCTGTCCTCCCACGGTTCATGGCTCTGTTTCCTTCTAAGTCCAAGTCAATCAGATCTGTGCAAAACTCGGGTCGTTGGGTACTGACCTGAGGGTTCCCTCTCCGCTCTCAGAGCGATCCAGACCCACAATAGTCCCACGTATCCTGGATCAGAGCAGGGACTTCCTGCCCAAGTGTCTGATTCGCAGACCTCAGAGCTGGCTCAGGACCCACCAGGCCACCCCAGGACCCTTCCACAGCTTTCCTCTGCAGCCCCTTCTTTGCTTCAAGATTGATTATTTCAGAGCATCAAGTCTCTATCAGCCTCCCCTCGTTTCCCCTTAGTCACAGAGAAATAAGATGTGAGAAGGCACACAATGGCTGGGACCCCACCTCGGGCTGGGACTCTGGGGGCCTCGGGCGGGCTGAAGGCTGCCGAGGCGGCTCCAGAGGTACTCTCAGGAGGTCTAGGAGATTCCTAGCAAAGGACCCATCTTCGGAAAAATATCAGAATCCCCATGCTGAGCCCAGAGGAAGGCAGCCCCAGGGCAGGGCTGTGAGGCACCAGCCCCCCAACCCCACGGACGTGAAGGACCGGGCACCATGGCTGCGTGAGTTCTGAGTGAGCACTGGAGGAGCAGCATGCTGGGACACAGGGTGCTGAGAAGTGGCCCCAGAGGCTGTGGCAATGACAGTGTGGACCGTGTCGGCATCTGGCACTGCCAGGCTCCTTTGGAGGACGGCAGCACCCCAGCCCCCGGGAGCATTGGTGGCAAAAATGCTGATCTGACGATGGCACCCATGAGAAGCGTTACCACAGCAAGTGGAGCAGGAACAGGAGAGGTAATGACCTGTGACAGCCTCGGAAACCACAGTCATCCCTCTTCATCTATGGGGACCACTCCAGGGTCCCCACAGACACCAGAATGGCAGAAGCTCCAGTTTCTCAGACAAAATGGCACAGTGTCTGCTGTCGTCTGCACACACCCTCCTGCGTACTTCAAATCACCTCTGGATTACTACACCTGATTCAGTGTAAATGATGTGCAAATTGTTGCTATTCTGTATTATTTAGGGAAGAGTGACAAGAAAAATATCTGCATATGTTCAATACAGACGCAATTTTTTTCTGAATATTTTCAGTCCCTTCTTGGTTGAGTCCAAGGGTGCAGAACCCACAGACATGGGGTCTGGCTGCACTTTGTAAAACATGTGGGGATTTTAGAGGTAGATCACTGAGTTCTGATCTTACATTGCCTGGACAGGTGAAACTGGCCTCTTTGGAGAAGTTTCCTCTGTGTCCCTAGACTATATTTTCCAGCTAGAAAAGGCTTTCAAATGATTTCAAAATCACTGTTGTTATTCAGTAAAAGCCAGTAATGTGGGCTGGGGATGCGGCTCGGGGTAGAACACTTGCCCAGCGTGCACAGGCCCTGGGTCCAGCTCCCAGCAGCACACACACACTCACATACACACTCACACACTCACACACACACACACACACACACACACACACACACACACGCTTGTCTCAAATCTTGAACTTTTCATATTCTAGTGACCATTTTCCCCTGGATGGCTGCTGGTTGTGAAGGTTGGGCCAGTCAGCTGTCATTGCACAATGCTGTGTGACCACTGCAGGCCTTGGGTGCTCATAACTGGCACTTGTGCCTTTCCTTGCTCACAGAACAGTGGGGAACAACGTGCAGCAGCTCTGACCTGGGCTGAGTCACGCTTGCTCTGGGCCTCTGCTGAGTTCCATTCTGTCCCACCTCTCTCTGCGTAATCTGGAGTGTGTTTTTGGTGGCAGGTCACAGGAGTGCCAGGGGCCTGTGAAGCACTCAAGCACGCCGGGTTCATGGACATTCTATTGGCCACGAGAGTCACGTGGTCAAGCCCAGCACCATGGGGCAAAGAAGAACTCTCCCCACCCTTGCACACTGCGGGTTCACTTCCCAGGAGAAAGGGGAGGAATCAGGACAGGACAATCTACCACACAAGATTTAACTAATGTGCACTGCTTCAGTGGAAACAGAAACAATCTGCTTCATTATCCCTTCCTCCAAAGCCCTGTTTGCTAACTTGGCCATTAACTCATTCACGTGTGTCTTGCTGGGCGTAGATCCAGCTTAATGAATGTTGGTTGAATGGGCACAGCCATAGAGGAGACCTGTCACTGGTCTTATTTCCTCTAGGGTTCCTTTTTTCTCTTATTTGGTTTTCCTATTTGCATTCTCAAACTTTGATACTTTCCATACTATCTTGGCAGAAAAATAGTGTATTTATAAAGAAAGCCAGCTCCACCTAACCCCGAACTGCATCCAAGGATTGAACCATTTATTCCAGTCGGATGTGCTTCTGCTTTTCAAATCCAAAACACCTTTGAACTTTCTTAATGTTAAGAACTCACCCAAAAGATTCATTTACCTTGGCTGATTCTCAGGGAAGCCCAGCAGCATAGTTGAGTGTGGCTAACCAGGCTGCCAAGAGCCAGGAACACCGTGAAACCTACCGGAGACGGATTGGCCTAGCGCTGGCCCACACGCGGGTCTCCCTGCCTCCACCAAGAAAGGTCATGGAGAAGCACAGCGTCTATAAAGCCAGTGCGGGGTCCCCTCCTCAAGAGCTGCCGAGTCCCTTGATTGTGGAAAAGAAAATGGATTTAGTCCAAGGCAGAAAATCTATACCCGTGATTTTTCTAAATGGCTTATCATATCCAGATGATGCGCCTGTAATATCAGCAGCCTGCACTCTTGTCCTGTTAGTGTCACGCGTGACGGCACTGGCTTTGCTTACCAGGCACCATCAGTAGATGACGGCTTCTGACCCATTTGGGTAAAGAGAGGAGCTAATTTGATTAGGTAGAAAGCTGGAGCTGCCACCCCGGGGGGAAGGAGACGTCACCCGGCTGCTCCTCTGCAGTGAACAGCGTCAGCTGCTCTCCAGGAGGGTGTCCTGGCCTGAAGGACGGAGAGAACCCTGAGCAGGAGGAGAGCAGCCTCGGAAAGCTTTCCCGCAGTGCCGGACTCACAGGGGCTGGGGAGGGAGGCGTGGTCCTTGCACCTGGTGCCGGAGCAGGTGAGAGAAGGAACTGGGCTCAAACCTGGTGGAGGCACGGCCACATGGAACCTTTGCTTCTTGACTACCCACCCAGGGGCTGTTCCTGTGACTGCTGCTGCTGCAGCCCAGCTGGTCATGGCTTTCACCCTGTTTGTGACTATCAGAGACGGCCTTTCCCAGTCTGGCCATTCCTAAAGCTATCAGCTGCAGCAATGGCTGACTTCTGCACCCCTGGCTGGGGGCTCCAGTCCCCCGACCTCCAGATTTTGTTGCCAGTGAGAAAACTCATTTTGCCAGACAAGCCATGAGTGACCCGAGGGGATCTTTTGGTGGGCAGAGACCGTTCTGTGTGACTAGGAAGCGTCCAGTTGACCCGAGGGGATCTTTTGGTGGGCAGAGACTGTTCTGTGTGACTAGGAAGCATCCAGTTGGGAAGTATGAAACACAAGTGGCCTCACAAACGCAATCACCACCCTGAACCCTCCCTGACCACAGTCCAGGAACTCAGAGGACAAGAGTGCCCCCGGGCAGCAGGGGATGTGCCTGAACAGCACTGAAGTCCAACGTCTTGACCTTGTTTCCCACCATCGAGTTTCATTTTAGTGAGGAGCTCCACTGTGCTGAGACGAGGTGAGCCATTCTCCTTCGGCCCTTCTGCCGGGGTGGTTGCTAAGCTCTGGGTCAGATGCAGGGCCAAGGCAGGGGACACCTGTCTAGGTGGTCCACTCCGCAGGCCCCGTGGCCTCTGCTGACAGGGTTCCTCCAGGCCTGTGCACCTGCTCCTGTGTCTACCTGCCTGTGGAGATGGTGACTGACTGGCAAGCCTCAGCCCAGGAGCCCCTCACATCCCTCTTCTGTGAAGGCAGAGTCAGCCGCCAGCCTGGGCTTGGCCCTTGCATCAGGACCCCAGACCTTCCTGTCCCTGTCCTCCCTGTCCCTGTCCTCAGCACCTCCGTGCCTAGTTCTTTCACAGTAGACACTGATGGCTCACAATCCCTGAAAGCGGAGAAAACGAGTGTACATTTCCTCCAAATTACAAAGGGGTTAGGGCTGCACCACCCCATAAGGCCAGGACAGGCACGGTGTCTGCATTCCATTTTATTGCTTCAGCAAAGAAAAGGAAGGGGAAAAAAACCCAAATCATATTATCACATTGTAGACCTTGATATGCGCCATGCATTCTTTTAATAACTCTACTAGGTAGATGTCTCTAAGAACTAATGTTTGGGAGTCAGTGCTTATGTTTCTGTGATCCACAAAGACGACCCACCAGGCCTGGTAGCAGAACATACACCTGGCAAAAGGTGCTGGTCCAGAGGCTCACAGACCAGGGCACAGCTGTGCCAGGGACACACCAATCCCCTGGGAGCTGGTGGACAGGACCAGCAGAAGTGCCTGCTTCCTGCTCTGCCTGTGGGCCAGGGCTCTCTGGCACCACTCCACGGCATCACAGCTGAGTTTGGCTGCTGTTCACTGGATCACCCCGCTGTGTGTGATGGGATTAGACCTATGACTGGGAGAGTCTCCCCTGTCCCCATCCTACTCCACACCAAGTTCTGAGGTCCCAGATCCAACATTTGTGCGTTGGGTTGTATAGTGACCATGCACGAAGATCTCGTGTGCTGACCTACCAGTGGTTCCCTGGGCGTCTCTCACCAGCTGGTACAGAGCAGGAGCTCAAAACAGATTTTATTTTGTTCACTCAGTTGGATTGAGGACTCCTAGTCCCAATACTGAAGTCACTGGCCATTCGTTAGAGGGTTGGACACAAGCAGTTCTGAGTAAGTCTAAGGTGACCCAGTGGCAGAGCGGAACTTGGTGGACCTGCGGCAGGGCACCAGCTCTGAACCACACACAGGGTCTGCCTGCACACGGGCTCAACTTTCCAACTTTTCAAGAGCTTCTCTGCTGAGGTCTGGCTTTTTCATGACGGGAATGTCCTGGAAGCCCCTGGGAGCCATCTGTTGAGCCTGAGGCTCCAACTGTAAGGCCAGGGAGGGTCCTCCAGGATGAGCTGGAGGGGGGGGCATTAGCACCCTCAGCAGCAAGCGAGGAGAGAGTGACAGCACTCAGACAGGCTTCCCGCTTCACAAACCCGTAGGTGCACCGAGGCCAGTCACACCCCACAGCCACCAGTCCCAGGCTCTACCCAGATCACGTGGCCCTGCACGACCCTGGAGCTGACTGATCAACTGGCCCAAGCACTCTGGTGGCTCCAGGGTCACTCATAACTCTATTCACACACGAGTCTCCATGTGGCCTCTCAGGCCAAGCCAAGACTGTGGTCACAGAGAAAGCTGCTCACCACATGCCACGCCCCTGAGCCGCCAGAAGGCACCGTGTCTCTCCCTCTGCCCAGTGTGCCATCTGTGTTGCCTCGTGGTGGAGGAGAAGAGTCCACTCCAGCGTCCTGACTCCCTGCAGAAGCCAGCACCCTGTCCTGTGGTCTGTCTTGTCATTCCTCTGCTTTCAGAGGACACACGACTTCTCTCTTGGGCCCTCCACTGCCAGTCATTTATCACAAGATCAAGTGCATGGGCCCTTTCCACTCCCACGATATGGCATCTGTGTGCATGTATCTCTGCAGTTCCATCAGGGCTATAGGCAAGTGTCCTTTAGGTCCAAAGAAACATTCTTACACTCACAGGAATCCCCAAGTGTGATGAGACTCAAACCTGCAGAAAGGTCACAGTATAAGATTAGCATCCTCCGATCCTCCGCCCTAGACCTCCCTTCCCACCTGACTCCCTTGAAGCAAAGTCCACTGCTCCATTGACTGCTTCCCATTAGGAAGGTCACCACCAGAGGCAGGGCAGCCCCGACCCTCACGATGCCACTGAACAAGTGACCGCGTGTTAGGTAGCTGTGTGTGTTCCCTACAGCACAGGGGCTTACATCAGCCTCACCAGTCCTCATGAAAACCCTCTTAGGCTGCACAACAGTGAGTGGCCGGGGCAGGATGGAGCCCAGGGCATCTGGCCTCGGAGCCTGGCTGTGACCACTCTGCCTGGGGCTCTCCATGTGTGTTCACATACATTTCTGATTTGTGCATTTTAAAGGTCATCTCCTGACTCCCTGCTATTCCCACCTCCCCTTCCTTTTTCTCCTGATTTCTGACATCTTATTACTTTACAGTCTTACTTACTCTAAAGCTTCAAACAACACTTACGTCTCTATCTTTGAATTCCTTGTTTTCACATCTCTTGTATCTTCATTATATAAAAGAGGCCCAAACCCTTCCTGGTTTCTTCTAGCTCCCCTCCTGCATTGTCCCCCCAAAACCACACAGCAATATGACTACTTCAGAGTGTCCTGATTAAAAACTGGCTCGGTCTCCCATGATTTCCCCATAAACTGTTTCTAAAAGTCAACAGAACACTCCTTACAACCCTGATAGCACAAAGCCTAGTCACCAGGGAGCCAACTAGTTGCACCCTATTAAAACGTTGCCACACAAACTGTTTCGATAATCTAGATGAGGCAACTTTTCTTTTCTTCCATGCACGACCTGCTCAAATCTTGTCCCATTTTATGTGCTTCCACCCAGGCTGAATCGTCTGCAGAAGGCTGAATAGACTTCCAACAGCATCAAGAACACAAGAAGTCAGGACGTCACCCTCCAGCTCTCACCCTACCTGCCCCTTGCCCCTCACCTGCCCCGAAGCCTCACTTGGGACCCAGTGTCTGCCAGGTGCCCCCTTTGCTTTACCCTGGGATCTCCCCCACCCCCTGCACACCTGGGTTGGGATGGTTGCTTTTTATTTTTTATTTTATTTTATTTTATTGGTTATTCAAAACATTACAAAGATTGCAGAATCACGTCGGTTACACATCCACAATTTTACATAATGCCCTATTAGTAATTATTGTATTCTGCTGCCTTTCCTATCCTCTACTATCCCCCCTCCCCTTCCCCCCCATCTTCTCTCTCTACCCCACCTACTGTAATTCATTTCTCTCCTTGTTTATTTTCCCATTCCCCTCACAACCTCTTATATGTAATTTTGTATAGCAATGAGGGTCTCCCTCCATTTCCATGCAATTTCCCTTTTCTCTCCCTTTCCCTCCCACCTCATGACTCTGTTTAATGTTAATCTTTTCCTCCTGCTCTTCCTCCCTGCTCTGTTCTTAGTTGCTCTCCTTATATCAAAGAAGACATTTGGCATTTGTTTTTTAGGGATTGGCTAGCTTCACTTAGCATAATCTGCTCTAGTGCCATCCATTTCCCTGCAAATTCCATGATTTTGTCATTTCTTTTTTTTTTTATCCATTCATCTATTGAGGGGCATCGGGGTTGGTTCCACAGTCTAGCTATTGTGAATTGTACTGCTATGAACATCGATGTGGCAGTATCCCTGTAGTATGCTCTTTTAAGGTCTTCAGGGAATAGGCTGGTTGCTTTTTGAATCACTTGCATTTTACTGGACAATTCTTTCTATTTTCCCCAGGAGGTGGGAGGATGGAGATTCATGAGAAACTATTCCTGAGTCTTCATCTACCTGGAAATGCCTTTATTTTGCCTTGTCACTTGCTACTTTGACAATTGAAAGATCCTAGGTTTCAAATCATTTCCATCAGGCATGGAGGTATTTGCCTCTTGTTTTCTCACAACAGTGCTGGTGATTCCCATTCTTCTCAGGAAAGAAAAAGTGTTTTGTGTTATGAGCCAGGCTATAGGGACAATGACCAAACAAACTCCATTTTACCCCGAGACTCCACATCATGTAAGAAATGCTTCTCCCATGGGAAAGCCCGCCTCTGTACCCATTAATAGTTCCCTAGCAGAGCCCACTTGGCAGCACAGAATAGCAATTCTCAAACAGTGGAAAATCGTTCCCTTTGGTTTCTACTTTTCTTGGGCAATGTACCTTGTCAGAGATTGATTGTCTAGACGTTAGTAACCATTCTCTAACTTGTACTCAACTAGAGTCATTTTGATCCACTTCCCTTCTGCTTGCTTGCTGCTGTGCCAACCTGGAAAGTCCCATGGGGAATACCAATGGACCCATTGTTCAGCTCTGTATGCTTCTTTGCACCTACATCAACCTGGAAGTGGTTTTTGCCTTTAAATATCCTAAAACGCTCAGGCTCTGGGCTGCTCCCTGCAGAGACAGTTGGGCCCTGTGGGGAGCAGTCGCCAACTGGCTAAATAAAGAGTCTTCAATTTGGACAAAACTGGGACTTGGTGTGTTTTCATTTTGTTCCACTCTCTCTAAAGCTCTTGGGATTCTTTCTTTATCCCTAACTTCTTTTTTTTAATCTCTTTTTAAAATTTTATTTTTTAAATAGACAACAGAGGAATGCATTACAGTTCTTATTACACATATAGAGCACAATTTTTCATACCTTTGTATAAAGTATGTTCACATCAATTCATGTCTTTATACATGTACTTTTTTGCATTACAATTCTTCTTACACATATATGCTACAATTTTTCATATCTCTGGTTGTATATAAAATATGTTGACACCCAATTCGAGTCTTCATACATGTACTTTGGATAATGTTGTCCATCACATTCCCGTACCCTTGCTAATCCCCTGCCCCCTTTCCCTCCCTCTCCTCTTTCCTATCTAGAATTCATCTATTCCTCCCATGCTTTCCTCCCTACCCCACTGTAAGACAGCCTCCTTATATCAGAGAAAACGTTCGGCATTTGTTTTTTGGGAATTGGCTGACTTCACTTAGCATTATCTTCTCCAACACCATCCATTTACCTGCAAATGCCATGATTTTATTCTCTTTTATTGCTGAGTAAAATGCCATTGTGTATGTATGCCACATTTTTCTTGTCCATTCATCCACTGAAGGGCATCTAGGTTGGCTCCACAGTTTAGATATTATGAATTGCGCTGCTGTAAACATTGATGTGGCTGTGTCCCTGTAGTATATGCTGTTTTTAAGCCCTTTGGGTATAGACCGAAGAGAGGGATATCTGGGTCAAATGGTGGTTCCATTCCCAGATTTCCAAGGAATCTCCATACTGCTTTCCATATTGGCTGCACCAATTTGCAGCCCCACCAGCAGTGTATGAGTGTGCCTTTTCCCCACATCCTCACCAACACTGAGTGTATATCTAACTATTGGATTCTCTTCCATTCATATTGGTTGGTATTCATGAGTCCTTTCAATTGAAGACTTTCATCTTTTCAACTCTGGGAAATTTTCTTCTATCATGTCGTATTTCCTCTCCTCTCTTTCTTTCCCTTCTCTCTCTTGAATTCCATTGACTGATCCAACATGTTGGTGCACCTAGAACTTGTTACCATATCTTCCACCTCTTTGCCTCTTCTGCCCTAAGCTCTGGAAGATTTTCATCACATTTTCTTTAACAACCATCGAGGTTGCTGATTTGGGCAATCATAGTCATAAAATGAAAGAAGCTTCCCCCTTTCCCCAGGGAGTCCTTGGTTATAAATGCAATACTTTCTCAAAGTAAAGTCTTGGTTATGAATGCAGTGTTTTCCCAAAGTAAATTCAGGCAACCGAACACATTCAAAGTATTTTTCAGTAACATCTTTCAAACTATTAATATCATCTGCAGCTAATTGTTTTCTTGGAACAAAATAATCACCATCAAGTAAGTCATAAATGTGCGTGCATGGTGGACACTGTCCCTTCATGGGTGGGCACTGTCTCTGAAGGGAAGAAAGCCAGGAAAGACTCACTAGGGAAGTAAAGAAGTGGACAGGTGCAGAGTGAGCCTGCACAGACTCCAGCACCGGCAGATCTGCTAGCCACTGCCTTCCAGAGCGGGACGTCCTCACATCCTGTGCCTCTCCACCTGTGTTTAAAGGTGACAGTAACCTATTTACAGGTGCTTCACCTGTGCATTTGCTAGCTGTCATTCTCCAGGGATACCACAGAGGACGTCACCTGATAAAACCTCAGTCCTTTCCAAAGACTTGGGAGTAAGTTGAGAATAATTGGGTCAACCAAACAGCTTAGACGAATTAACTGTTCAGTGCTGCAGTTTATATTCCTCAAGAAAAGAACAGAGCTGTGTAAGATAAGACTTAATTAAAATCATGGCCCTGGGTCAGATCCCAGTACGTGTGGGGAGAAAAGGCAAACAGAGACCACTAGGCACGCAGGGGGACTCCACTGCTCGTGCCTGCTCCTGTGCTTATCGAAGGCTCATGCTCCAGGCCTTTCCATGGGAACTCATTGGAAGCCGGCTTGTTTTACACATTCTCTGCACCGTGGCGATTATTTATTCAGATTTTTTATTGCTTTCTGTTACACTGAAGAGGTGAGTGACCCCCAAAAACTCATGTGTGAGACAAGGCAAGAAAGTTTAGAGATGAAATGATTGGGATTTAAGAAGTTGAACCCAACTAGTGCATTAATCGGCTGATAGGGATTCAGTGGGTTGTAACTAGCCAGCAGGGCTGCGGCTGGAGCGGGTGGGTCCCTGGGGCCGGCTTTGGGGTTGATATTTTGTCTTTATTGAGCAAAGCACTTCTCCCCCACCATACACCACCTCCTTGACCATCATGTGGGCTGCTTCCCTCCACCACACTCTTCTGCCATGATGTTCAGCCTCACCTCGAGCCCCAAGGAATGGGGTGAGCTGAGACTTCCGAAAACATGAGCCTCAAATAAATTTTTCCTTCTAAAATTGTTCCTGCCATGTCTTTTGGTCACAGCAGTGAAAAAGCTAATTAAAACACCTTCTATAATGACTTGAAATTGTTCTTCATTTTGAAATTTGATAGAATATCTCACTCTCTTAATTATATGATTTTACACTTTTTGTTAATTAGTAAGAAATCCATAACTCTTACTTGGTAACCATAAAGAATGATTCACATCAATAATTTTATTTTTCTCTGTTTAGGTCTCCTAATATAATTATTCTTAAAACGTGTTTCTTAGGTGATTCTTACATAAATATTAGATTACTTATTACTTAGATTGTTTATTTTGCAGACCAATGGCTTCTTACTATGATGTTTTCACTCCACTCAATTCCATTTACGGAGCACCTCTGTGTATCAGGTGCTGTGTGTGCGATTGCTCGTGCTCAGACAGGAGGATAATGAAGAATTCGTGGCCCAGTAGCCTCCTGTCTCCTGCAGCCACCCCAGGCAGAGTGGGGGCTCCATCTGGGACATCCAACTTCCTCTTCTCACTCTTTCAACCCAGTGGCACCGCCCCCCGGTGCACAGCTCCATGGTGTGAGCAAACTTGGGTTCCCACACACAAGGTCATCATTCACTCGATGACCTTCATCATTTAAAGTCACTCATCAGTCGTTAACATCCATTTTGGCCCTAAAATTGGATACACATGCTTCTAGGTTGGTACCATTTAGAAATGTTACTCGAGGGGATCATCCTTAGTAACTCTTCTTTCCTTGGACTAGAAAATGCTATTTTTCATTTTCAACTTCCTTCTCTAACTCATATCTGTCTTTTTAAATGTCGGAAATCCATCACCAGAGCTCATATTAAAAAAAGATACTAGAGAGTTATACGGAGCCAATCCCTAAAGAGGTCAAAACACTTTATAATGAAACAGCTGGGAATTTGCTTTGATAGACAGGAAACAAAAGCAAAGTACAGAAATTTTTTGGAGTTCACACATTTTGCGATGACAAGAAGAAGGTTATATCTTATCTAAACCATTTTTTTAAAAAACCTTAACTCATTTTAGTATTCAAAGAATTTAGACAAGAGAGGGCTAAGTCGTCTCCAGCTAATCAGAGTACAACAGAGTCTCCCAGGAGACCAACAGAAGTGCGTGTACCTAGAGAGACGTGTAAAAACTCACCCACCCACACTATAAATTAGAAGAATGTGTGTGTCACAATGCCATGTCCCACCCCTGGTTTGCTTGCTGAGGCCATCGGCCCACAACGTGGCCATGTGCCGAGCCTGGTCTAGGGGACCCGGCTGCCAGTGTCCGCACACTGAGCCTCAGGTCTGTCTGGTGTGCAGCAACCCTGCAGTGAAACCAGGTTAATAAGTAGACTATGAGGCTGAAGCTAAAAGCATCAAAACAGGTTCCTGTGCCAGCACACTAGCCCCACAGACCATGTTCTCCTTGCTCCAGTTGACAAACACCCTTTCATACCCAAACTGCGGTCAGGCAGAATCTCAGGGACTTCTCCAGCTCAGAGAAACGGCTCTCCTCCATATGCTGAGATCTGGAGCTGACGTAATAAATGTGTAATTCTGTTTTTTGTCACTGGAACAGAATACCCGAGAAAAGCAACTTAGAAGCCAGATACAGTGGCACATACCTGTAATCCCAGAGACTCAGGAGGTCGAGGCGGGAGGATCACAGGTTTGAAGCCAGCCTCAGCCATCTAGGGAGAGAGACCCTCATCAACTTAGTGAGACTCTGTCTCAAAATAAAAGTAGAAAAAGAGCTGGAGATGTAGCTCAGTGGTAAAGCACCCTGGGTTCAACCCTCAGTACCCAAAGAAAAAGAACTTAGCGGTAGGCATGTTTATTTTGGCTCAGTTTCAGAGGTCTCCGTCCATGGTCAGTGGCTCCATCACTCTGGACCTGAGGTGAGGCAGATCATGGTGGCGGGCATGGCAGGGGACAGTCACTCAGCTCACAGTAAGGGGAAGCAGAGAGAGAAGAAGGGGTCAGAGCTACGACTCAGTACCCCAGGCACACGCCCGAGACCCCCACACCTGCACCTGGCCCACCTCCTACAGCTGCCATCGTCTCCCATAAAGCCACCCAACCATCCATCCAGTAATGAGGTCAGAGCCCTCCTGATCCAATCACCCCCAGAGCCCCCTCTGAACACTGCGGCACCTGAGCCTTCAGGGGACCCTCCAGACCTGAGCCTTCAGGGGACCCTCCAGACCAACATAACGATACAAATAAAAACCAACGTCCAAGATGACAGCACAGTCCCCGCACCAGTGCTTCTGGCTTCTGCTGATTTGGAGCGTGGGGTGGATGAGTCCTCAGCACCGGCTGCAAGAATGGGCGCCAGATAGGACACCTCAGGAAGAGGGGACCCTGTGACGTCCTCTCCTCCCGAGCCCACAGACCCCCACCACTCTCCCTGGGTTGGACACGTGCCCTAAGTGGGGAACTCACTGACAAAGCAGACGTGTGCCTGGCAGGTCCCAGTCAGGAAGCAGAGTGCAAGGGAGGCCTGGAGCTGGGGACGTGGTTTAACACGTGGAGCAGGCAGTGGAGCCCAGCCAGGGACAGCCGCACAGAAGCCCGGCCCCAGCATGGCTGGGATGACATTTTTTGGTAAATTCTGGTAAGATTTTTCTTTTATGTGTTGAGGGAATCACGATGAATGGGATTTTGCAGAATCATTTTAATCTGATTCCTAAAGCATTCAGTAAAGCAAAAAAGGACTTTAATTTAAGCCAAATATTTATATTTTAAAAATATTTTCTGGTGCTAAAATACATAAATGTTACAAGGAAAAATTCTTGACACTATCGAGTTTTTTTTTTATAAAATACTTGCACAGTTGTCCAATCTTTACTTAACTACTTGTCTTTTATTTATTGTAGAAGTGGCCAGAATTCAGCACATAAAGGTAAAAGAAGCACATTCCTACTATCAAAGTGAGATTCTGCATTGCTAGTTATGGAGATTTGCATCCCTGCATCCGGAATAGAAACTCATTTAGTACCTCTGCAAAATATGATTGTCTCAAACTTAAATTATTCTGTTAAGTATTGGTAAAGGTAGTTTCAAACTGATCCTTAATTTCTATTATTTCATTAAGAAATATATAAAGACAACGAAAATCCTATAAAAATCTCATTTTTATAGCAACAGCCAGTCACCTAGCAGCTCAGGTGGTAGGAATAATATAATGAATTTTGAAAGTACAGGCACTTGTAGAGGTCAGGTAGTTTTGCATTCACATAGGAGTGGAAAACACAGGTTCTTACTTGACATTTATCATGCCCTTCCTTTTCTCTAATGCCCAAGTGTGTTTGTATTCAAGCAAAGCAAAGTTTGCAGTCAGACAGAAAAACCACCTGCAGTGTTCCTCTACACAGAATCTTACATGCAAGCGAGTTTTCAGTTTGCCACAATATATATTCAAAGCACATATGTAACAATCAAAAGGGATTCAAGTCCCTTACTACAAATCCTTGGAAGCAGCAGTCTTGAAGCACTTTTCCAGAAAGAACAGGTTCTGGTATTTTCTGAAAACTGTAACATATAGTAAGTGCCGCCTCCAGAGAAACGCAACACAGGGAGAAGAATTCAGTACAGCTGAAGCTTTCAACTCTCCTCCTTTCGCTGGTTCCTCCGAACCTCAGGCAGCAGCAGCTAGAGAACAGGAATCCTCCAGGGGCAGCCCTTGAGCTGAGCCCAGATGAAGAGCTACGTGCAGGGCTGGGGGTCAGCGGGCAATCATCGGGGGACGCTTCATACCCGACTCCCTCCCGCAGAAACCTGGAGGGGAACCACAGACACCAAGGGCAGATGCTGCCGAGAGAGAGTGGGGAGAAGCCAATGAGCACAGGCCTGGGGGTGTAGGCCACACCTACAGGTCAATGTGACATGGCTGTGGCTTAGGAAACTCATATTTAATTTATAGAAGTTGCCATTTCCAGTTCTTTATCAAGCTATCTATAAGTATAGAAATACTAACATTCAATCCTATTTGCAAACTTCAATTAAATACCTTCAGACCTTTAAAACCGCATTCATAAAGTTTAAGTTCTCCAGTTGTCTAACAATCCCTCTAGTTCTTAAGTGATTCTAATAAATTCAATAAAATGAGTTTCAAACCACAATGAACATAATATTCTCCAAATTGTTCTAATGTCATCTGTACTCCTGTGAAACTCCTAGGCCACCTCTCTACAAACCAGCTTCCCCGGAGGAGAACAAGTAAAAAGCAACATTTCAACATGAATATTTCTTAATATAAAACCGTATAACCAGCTCGTAGATCTCAAGTATCATTATGCTTAAATCCAAATCCTCAGGACGATGTGGACCCATGGAGAGTGAGCACAGCCTTCTCTCTTTACAGTGCTGCAAGGACAAGAGAATAGAGTGGTCCTGACAACGCCTCAGAACATTAGTGACCACAAACTCCATCCAGGCACCCATGTTTTCCCAGGGGGGAGATTGGCTCTGGGACTCTCGGGTCACAGATATCAGTTCAACGCTTCCTGCCTGACGTGTTCCCTGTGGTTGACTTTGGCTCCTGCAACTAAAGCATCACAGAATGTAAAGCTTCTTTTGGGGAAGACCATCGTGCAGCCTGCTGGTCCCTGCATGGTCACAAGAGTGTGCCAGGCCTGGGACACACCCTTACGAGGAGGGAAAGACCTTCAGCCCATGTGGGGCAAAGAGCCCTGCCTGGTAGTAGCTTTCCCTGTTCCCAGATGGACATGTGCTTCCTTACTCTGCTTGAACACGTGTGCTGTAGGGCATACGGCCAACCCAGCAGGGAAGAAGGGGCCCTTCCCCTGCGTTGGCTGAGGGCTGAATCCCCATCCAGGGGACCAACACTCATTATGAAAGCCATTCTTGCCCCACACCTTCTCCATGTCAGTAAAACGCTGTTCCATCCAGTGTCGACATGAGTTGTCTTTCCTGGTGACCTCAACACCAGGTCACTGGGCTGGAGTCTTGGGCCTGCTGTTGCCGATGTCAGCATAATGACATGCTCTGCTGGCCTCCTCGCAGTGGGACTCCTGCCCTGGGTGTACCAGTGGGTGCCACTTGATCAGCAGTGTCTCTCAATGAAAGGGTTTGGGGTCTTATTCACACAAGGAACAGCGGTGCACATGTAGTTAAAACTCCAGCAATGTTCTCGTCCAGTGACTTCAATCACACATTCAAGTTCACCCCATGTAGATACACAGCTAGAGGCCAGGCACACAGGCTAATGCTCTGTGGAGCCATGTGCATTTCATATTTTGCTGATACTATGAAAAGTCACAGTAAGCAGCTGTTTGGAAACAATTCTATTAATTGGTATTTTCCATCCTACTATGATAGTTTGTTCCTTATGTATTTTATAAGTGACCCAGTGGTGTGCCATATAGTGGCATGCTATTCATTAGGAACTTATTGCTCATTAGTTAACTATTGCACAGAAACTGATTTTTTTTGAAGGAGAGAGATGCCCATGGGCTCATCTACCCACAGACGTCTGCTATCACCCAAGTTGATCACTTGATTATATTTTTCATTATAACTATGAAAATATCTTTCTATCCTGGTTCCTACCTTGGAACTTGAAGAAAAATCACACACACACACCTCATATATATTAAAGTGAGGCCAATGTACAGCACAGTGACTGTTGTTGCTAATACTTTATTGCACACTTAAAATTTGCTGAAAGAATAGACCTTAAATGTGCTCATGCATTAAAAAATAGCTATGTGAAGTGATGCATATGTTAATTAGCTTGATTGTGGTAATTATTTCACAACGTGTGTATGTATATGTGTGTGTGTGTATACATACCACTTTGATGCCATAAATGCATACAAGTCTTATTTGTCAGTGATACCTCAATAAAACTGAGGTAAAATAGAAATTGAAAAATACATAAAAGGTCTTATGACACACACATAGGACCTGATCAAATGCTCTAACATAACCAAAAACCCAAGAAGAAAATGAAGCAAGAATTGGACAAAGCAATAGCTGAGGAAGCGATGCTCAAGGATTTGAAAAACCAATGAGAGAGATCAAATCATAGATCAAGATTACTTACAAAACCTCCACATTTGGTTATTTATTTTTAATGCATTATCATTATCCACAGAGTGGAGTTCATTTTGACATAATCATGTATACCTGGAATATAACTTGCTCCATTTCAGTCCCCAGCAATTGGGGTCAAAGATAGTTATTGTGTGATCTAGTAACGTTCTTAAGTATGTGATGAAAGAAATGAAAATGCATACAATAGATAGCTTCACAAAAATCTATTTACAAATGATTATCACTGTTTTAAAACAATTGCCCCAAACTGGAACTAGCCTGAGTGTCCATCTGCTGGTGGGTGGATCGATGAATTGCGCAAACCCATAAAATGGAACAGCACTACTCAACAAACAGGAACCGACTACCACACGCCTCACCAGGGGGAACCTCAAACATATAGAACCATACACCTCAAACAGGAGGATTACCCTGTGCGGTGGCACATGCCTGTAATCCCAGAGACTCAGGAGGCAGAGGCAGGAGAATCACAAGTTCAAAGCCGGCCTCAGCAACTTAGTGAGGCCCTCAGCAATTTGGTGAGACCTGTCTCAAAATAAAAAATAAAAAAGGGCTGGGGATGTAGTTCAGTGGCTAAGCACCCCTGGGTTTAACTCCTGGTACCAAAAACAAAACCAGGTGAATTTCACTGTTATAGTTTAATAAGCCTGGCTTGCCAAAATACATACTGGTAAGTGTTATGAGTCTGCACTTTGTCCCAGAAACGCCTGTGTGTCCCTGTGTGGAGAATACCATGTTTGCTGAGAGTAAAATTTAAACTGTACATTTCCTGAATCAGCCAAGTCGGGGTTTGGCAAGTCCACCTTAAAGACATGGACGTAGAGAAAATGGAGGTGATTGAGAAAAGGGACGGAAGGTGCAGCTCTGTTACGTTCCTGGTGGGGCTACCTAGAATCTGAATGGGAGGCAGCTCTCCCTCATCCTCTTGCTGACCTTGAGCCTGGTTCCCTCCCCTTCCAACACTGACTCTCCCCCACGCTCTCTTAGAAACTGCACTGAAGACGGAATTCAGTGACCCAGGAAAAGGTGCCCCAAAGGCTAAGGAGCCAGGGAAAGGGAGTGGGCAGTGGGGGCTGGGCTGCATCATTACGAGTTAATCATCATTGGACACGAGAAACAGTTCTGTGCTAAATGTAAAGTGCTTCAATCACAGTGAAAACCAGAAAAATGCAGCAACCGAATGAGAAGCACTTTCTTTTCTACCTAATTTGAGTACATTCTCCTCAGAGTGATTACCCTACAAAACAAAACTGCATCAGTGTACAGCAACGAGGCTCTCTGTCCCTCAGATGTGCACGTTGGGAAGGTGACATAGGACACGTCCCTCCTCGAGGCACACTGAGGCCAGGCACCGTGCTGTGAGGGGCACAGCAAAGAGCAGAGCAGCACAGGGACAGGAATCAACCATAAAACACAGGGCCCCTGCCTACCCCATGCTGGAACAGGGACCTACAAGGGACACCAGGACCCCCTGGGGGTCAGATGACTCACAGTGTCCAGGTGTGACTTGGCCTATTTTTATAATTTGCAGTTGTAAGCCACACGTAGTTATAGAGTCTTCATTAGTGAGTTTGAACTCAGCCATCTAGACTAAAAAACTTGTCACATCCCTTAAATTTGAACTGCCTTCTCTATGGGGGAGTCTCTGTTTCTCTCTCTGTTCTATCCCCTAAATAAAACTGATCTATGGTCATATTTTAGCAAGAGTAAGAGGACAGGCTTGGCTGAAGGTTTGAGAACCACTTATTTCCAACCCAGGAGGACCATCGTGGGGAGAGACTGCAGTGACTCGGAAGTGTGTGATGAAGGAAGGCCAGGGCAAGTGGTCATCTTGACCAGTGGCCATCAGAAGACCCTCTGAGGCTGCTGCGCTTCACCTCTCTCTGTGTGTGTAGCAGACTGACACCTGGGACTCAGAGGAGATCCAGAAACAGCGCCTGCTGGCCAACGGCTAGGCCGAGTCACCCCCGGCAACGTGTTCACCCTCAGGCAAATCCCAGCTACCCGTCACCCCTCTACCTCACATGCACAATTCCTCAACCCTTTGAAGAATCCTGGCTGGAAGTTCATCTCCTCTGAGTTCAGCAGGTTACATACATGGCCATTCTCAGAGATTCTGAGCCCCTGGGTCCTTTCTAGGTCTATGATTTAAAAACAGGATTCCCACCACAGCTGTCCTTGGAAGGCCATCTGCAAGCAGGGACTGAGACTCACGTCCTTTCCAGCCTGAGTTGTAAGATGGATGTGCAAACGGACAGGGCCAGGCCCTTCTGACCACAGAACTCCAACCTGCCACCTCTGCACAGGCAGACCAGAAGGGTCAGGACGGGACAGGTGACCGCCACCTACCCTGCGTTGGTGGCCTGAAAACTAGCTGTGCCAAAGACCCTGTGCCGCAGGCCAACTCCGGCTTCCCCTGGCCAGCGGCCTCTGGCCAGGGCTGGAGAACCTGGTGCCTCTTGTTTTGTTTTTGTTTTTAACACACCTCTTTCCTACTCTGCTGCTGCCCGTTGAGGACGGGGACAGGACAGTCACTGTGGGCCATGAATGATGAGGTCGGGAAGATGGAGCTGATTCAAAAGGAGATGGAGTGCCAGAACCTCAGAGCACTTCCCCCTCCTCCAGGTGCTGCCAAGGTGACCCGCCTCCAGGAAGTTGTTCCCCAGCAAGAAGTTCCTAGTGAGTAGCCCCAGGGGGACTCACCTCCTGCCTGTACCCCAGGGCGGCTCCCTTCCCACCTCGGATCACTCTACCTTTGGGGTCACCTAGACAGGATGGGAGGAGTGGGCATGAGATCAGAGAAATCTGAACCTATAAAAGGGGCAGGACCCCCCACTCCCTCAGGCACCGGCTTTGAACTCCCTTCTCCAGGGGGGAGTCTGTTTCTCTCTCTGTTCTATCCCCTAAATAAATCTTTTGCTCTTGCCTCAGCATTTCTTGGGTGTTCAGTCTTCAACATCAGGGGAACAGGGACCTGGAATCCTCTCTGGTCTTACTATAAGTCCCAGGCAAATGGAGGTATTGATGGTTGACTCTTCAGCCACACCAAGCTATGTAAATAGCCTTACTCATTCTCATTTCAGGGGGTCTTCATTTGTATCCACAATGGACTAGGCAATTTTGGTAAAAGTCATTCTTTCCTGTTCTGTACTGACACACACTTGCATGAGGAAAAAAGAATTTATCTTCCAGAGGTAAACATGCATTAGTCACCTTTCTATTACTATAACAAGTCCCTGAAATAATCAAGTTATAGAGAGGAAAGGTTGATCTTTGCCTGATGGAATCACACTGTGATCCCACTGCTCTTAAGCCTGTGGCACAGCACACATCAGGGTGGGAGCACAAGGCAGAGCAAAACTGCTCACGTGGTGGCGGGAAGCAAAAGAGGAAGAAGGAGTGAGGGTCCCATTATCCCCTTGGAAGGCATGCCCCTGATGACAAAGACCCACCACTGAGCCCAGCTCCTACAGGTTCCTCCCCGTCCCTGAGCACTGTGGGCTGGGGTCCAACCTTCAGCACACAGACTTTGGGGGAAGATCTATCCAAAATGTAGCAAAGTGGTTCCTGAGAAAGTTCTTGAGGACTGAGCTATTTTGAGCAGCGTACGTACCACACCTCACATCTCACCACAGAGTGCACTGGAGTGCGCTTCGGGACTCCACCTGCTGTGCCCACCTGGCCAAGGCTCGAGGGGCCTTTCTCCAGTGCCCCACAGATTCTCTCCTGCAAGATCCCCTTCAGCCACGGAGCCCAGGCCCCAGCCCGCAGCACGCCCCGCCCGGCCTCTCCCCCGAGCTGCCCCAGGACTCAGAACAAGGTGCTGCGGGCTGAAGGAGCCCACTCAGTCCCGCTCGCCACACTCCTTGGTAGTCTTTTTGGGAAACTGACGCTGGTGGTCCTGGAGATTTCCCCAGGTTCCGCCCTCTCATGGCCAGGGCTCACTGATCGCAACCAGAACAGCACCACTCTGCCGCGGGCTCGCCCACCGGCCCACCCGGCCTGACCTGGCTCTCCTCTGTCCGGCTCCAAACCCCAGTCTCCTCCGTCCTCTGGGATGAGGCACCATCTTCAGGAATCGGAGACTCTGACCTGGTAGAAGCCCATCCTGCTTCTGTGTTCTTGCCACGTTCTCTGGGGTCGTCCCTCTGTCTCTCTGGATGGCTCCTGCTCCGCGGCTGGCACCGAGGCGGCTCGGTCTCACAGATGAACGGGGCCGCGTGATCCGAGTCACCTGTGACGGTCTCCCCTCCTAGAGGGGCTGGTTGCCTGGCTTCTCCGTGATGTCTGCGTCCTGTCCTGCTCTGGGCGGTCCTGGCCCTATTAGAGGATCCGGGGTGGCCCTGCTCTTGTGTTTCTGTTAAGAATTGGTAGGAACTCCATGGATGTAGAGCTCAGGGGACAGACCTTCTTGATAAGAAGCTTTAAATGACAAATTCTATGTTTTTGTTTATTATCAGTCTTTTCAGAATGTTAACTTCTCCTGAGTTAATTTCTACAGTCTGTGTCTTTCTAGATTATTTTTTTCTATTTCATCTAAATTAATTAACTTATTGGGAGACATTTATTCATAGTGCTCCCTGTGTGTTTTCAAATGTCTGTGAAGTCTCCAGTAATGCTTCCTCTTTATTCCCACTTATTTCTTTAACTCTTTCTCTCTCTCTCTCTCTCTCTCTCTCTCTCTCTCTCTCTCTCTCGTGTGTGCTCAACATAGCCTAAAGCTTTGTTAATTTTGTGACCTTTTGAAGTCATATTTGTCATATTTTTCTCTGTTTTGTTCATTTCCTTTGGTCATCATTTCCCTCCTTCTGCTCCGGGGTTCACCTTGCTCTGGGACAGTTGTCTCAGTTGGGCACTCCAGCTCAGGCTGGGTGGGCACTGCAGTTCAGGTTGGGTTGAGCTTCTTACCTACACAGCATCCGGCCTCTGCTCCAGCCGCCCCTGGCTGGCTTTCTGATTTTCCTCCTGATGGTGCTTGGATGATGGTTTTGATTTCTACATATCTGTGAACTTCCCAGGTTTCTCCGGGAAGTTATTTCCTAGTGTTTGGAATACAGCTTGTATGCTGGTTTAACCTTCTGAGCTTACTGGGGCTTCCGCTGTGGCCTAGCATATCAGATCCCCTGGGAGCACTTCACGTGCACGTGAGCAGGATGGGTCCCCGGATATCGCTGGGTGGAGTCTTCTACTTCCTTGTTGACTTCTGCCTAATTGTCCTAGAAAAGACTGAGGCGAGAGGTCTGCAAGTTCACGGCCAGCCTCGGCAACTTAGTAGGACCAGTCTCAAGAAGGGCTGGGGTGTAACTTGGTGGTGGAGCATCCCTGGATGAAAGAAAGAAAGAGAGAAGGGGGGGGAGGGAGGGAGGGGGAGGGAAGTGTCACGAGCGGTCTCTACAGACTCATTCTGAGGCACAGTTAGACTCAATCAAGTCTATTTTATTAATGTTCGTCACACTTCAGACACTTATCCTAATTCTAAGTCCTAACTGAGTCTACACCCAAGGGTCCCAGACACTCACCTGTGATGTGTCTTAAGTCCAGGTCGCTGGAACTCCATCCAGGCCAGCGGAGTCTGGTGCAGGAGGGACAAGAGAGAGGAGGTCTAGGTCTTTCTGTCTGGGTCCTATTAATCCCTCTGGCCCAAAAAAGTCTGGGTTTTTGAGTCCTAGTCCTATGCTTGCGGCTGATACCAGGGGTCCGGGCTACGCCTGGGTGTGACTCTTACATCACTAGCTTATCCAAGTTCTGCAGTTGACCTAAGCCTTGCAGCCCCATTACATCAGGGCATGCTGCTTACAGTCTTACCAACCCTCACACTGGTGGATACAATCAGCCGTCAGTAACCCCGTAGTACTCCCGGTACTCGTGTCAGGAAGACAGGGAAAGAAGGGAGAGGGGAGGGGTCAAGGAAAGACTCAGGTCCCTCACATCCACGGTGCACTTTGGGACATTCTTTATAACAGTCCTAAGGTGGCACAGAGCCTCAAGCAGGAGAGGAAGGAGGAGGGTCTACCCTTTCGGCCCCCTCCCTCTTCTCTTTCCAACAGGAGAAAACTCACCCGATGGGGAGTTGGCGCCCCTGTATACCTGCCCGTCATCGGGCTCTCCCCGCTCCACGCAAGATAGCAGGTGTGACCGTGTGGGCGGCTGGCCTGGCTGCCGCTGCCCTGGGGGTGGGGTAACCGGGCAACACTGAGAGCAGAACCCTGGGGAGCCAGCAGCTGAAGCAGGCAGGCAGCCGTGGACCCAGGAAGCAAAGGAATCTATGCAGGCTCATAGTCTGGTTGCACATATTCTCAAATTACAAAAAACAATATTGTAAAATAATCATCTCGATTAGGGTACGTATCCTTCCTTCCATGGTTTTTGAAGCTCATGAAAATTATTCATGGTGATTTTCTGTGGAGATGGGGGATTTTACTTTATCATGTTTTTATTAGAAAAAAAACAACGTATCCTTTTCTTATTTAAAAAATATTTTGAATCTGTATAAAATAAAAAGTGACTGTGATCCAGTTCTTAGGTTCTGGATACTAAGTTCTGACAAATATAGAATATACCATGATTTTCTGTGAGGACTCTTGCCATTGACCTCTAGCATGGCCAATCCAGAGCCAGAGAGAAAAGGATACGAGACTCCAACTGCTCCCGTGACCTACTGAGACAGCATTCTCTGCTGGGATACAGCAATGTCACTCCTCAGGAGAGACTCTCAGCGATGACAGCACAAACTGCCCTAAACTAGCACAGCATTGGTCTCAATCCCTCATCTGCAAAATGGGTCAGGCCTGAGAGATGGGCAGAAGCCCTCTAAAGTAAAGCAACCAACAACTCGTTAAGAAAGGGCTAATGAGCCAGGACCAGTGGTGCACTCCTGTAATCCCAGTAGCTCCGGAGGCTGAGGCAGGAGGATTACCAGCAAGGCCCTAAGCAGTTTAGTGAGACCCTGTCTCAAAATAAAAATAATAAAAAGGGCTGGGGATATGGCTCAGTATCTAAGCACCCCTGGTTCAATCCCTGGAACCAAAAGGCTGGGAGTGGGGGAGGTAAAAGATGGTTTTCCAGAACATCAAAAAGACCTGCTGAAGATCTACAAGGGGTTTTGTTCTGTTTTCAGAAAGACAGGTGGAAAACACTACTCAATTCATGAGGAGAGCTTGTCGGAAAAAGTCCTGGAGGCGGAAGAAATAGGACCAAACCTTACAAGGCTGGGCTCTTGGCACCTAGTTCCAGGAAGAGCAGAGGGGCCCAGGTCTATGATAGTGGGTCCTGTCAATGACCTTGGGCTGAAGAGACTCAGATGCGTGGACTTAGTGGAGGGGACCAGAAGAAGGCACCATTCCAAAGGACTCATGGCAGTCAAACCGGCCTTCCAGGGGCTTGCTCTGAACTCTGACTCAGGGACCAGACCCCCTGGACAGATGATGGACCTGACAGTAACCCAGGTGTCCTGCTCCTAAAAGGTGACGTCCAGCCCAAGATTTTCCAACGACCAAGTGGAAGATGCCCGTGAAGGAAAATCACATTCTGGTTGCAGGGCGCTCACCGTTGCTAAATGGAAAGACCCGTGCAAGCACTGGGTGGTTGGAGATGCCGCCGTTGCTCCCTCAGAGGGCTCCCAGGCAAAAGGAGCTGCGGCCCGACGGGAGCAGTGCAGGCAGGACCCACAGACGGCACAGGTGGGCAGGTGCCCGGGGGAGTGCTATGCATGCAGAAGACGGAGCCCATGGAGAAGCGGCTTCACGTCTGTGTGGAGGAGCAGCCAGGGACCGCTGGGATGGCGTGTGGTCAGAACCGAGCAAGGCTGGGCCGCCTGAGTCTCATACCTCGAGTCAAGCTTCAGGGCACACGTTAGTCCTGCCTTTTCTCTTGGTACACTGTGTGGAAAACCCCAGGATGTGTTGCTGATGTGCCTCTCGAATCTCCTTCACCCCGACTTCTATCCCATCTCAGGGTCCAGACCCCAGGAGCTGGCCCCTCGCCATGCAGTGGTCTCCAGGCACAGCTGTCTTCTGGGGTTCTCAGCTTTCCTGGAGGTGGCTCAAGACAGAGCTCTTTGCTTATTGAGTATAAAACAACAACGTGCCCTCAGGCTTCCCGAGTGCCAGCCTTGGGAAGGTGACCTCAGCTCCCCTGGCCTCCTGCCAACCCTGCGAAGGTCACCTGTGCACATGCTCAGGAGAGGCCAAGCTCTTTAGAGCCTCAAGGAAGGAAAATGAGTGACGAGTCCTAGGCCACTCCATGTCCCTGAAGACTGGCCAGTGGGAAGTGTCAAGGTTTTCTTAAAAGAACAGGCTTGTTGAAATATGATTTTATGATCTGATGTACGTATACATTGGGAAATGATGGCCACATATAAGCAGATTTCCATATCCATCACCTCATAGGGTCACTCTTTTTTTTCAAGTTTTGATCTTTTGCAAACTCAGAACTGTGTATCCTCAACAGATGGTCTGGGAGAGAGACACAGAGACACCTCTGCCAAAATCAGGGACCAGGCAGAGGTGGAAGAAAGTCACAGCAGCCTTGCAAGGGTAATGAGCCCCCGTGCACAGCCACCCTGGACCCTGGAGCCCACGATGCTGCCCCCACTAGGAGAGAAGGGAGCACACCTCTGAGAGCACAGGGCACTGCTCTTGGTGACGGCTCAAGCCCAAACCTGTCCAGGGCAAATCTGGACACACAACAGCATAGACTAATAATGTCCACGTCCTTTGTGTGGTATTCAAGACCTGCCAACAACTTCACTCTGTGTCCTCAGTTGATCATTTCCTAGCTCTCGGGCTGGTCACCCACAAGCCCTGGCAACTGTCCCCAACCTGCAGAACACATGCTCACACAGGCACACGGACACAGCACAGACACACAGGCACACAGGTACTCTCAGTGCACAGCGCTCCCCCGCCCACGAGCAGGTGCTAGGCGTACCCTTCTGAACCTAGAGGGTCTATCGCTCCTCTAGATTCCACACCCCCATCTGAGCCCCAGCAAATGTCCTCATTCCTCCACGAGTTTCAGGGGCCCCTCAGCCCACTCCTGCGCCTGTGTTCTCCTGCTCTCATGGGGAGAGCTCTGAGAGCTTTCAAAAATGCCCCTCAGCTTCCAAACAAATGAACAGTGTGAGATCAGTCCTCAGGTGGTGGGGACAGTGACCACGTCCCTCCACAAGCTGTCCCCTGGATGCCATCCCAACTCAGAAGACCTTCCCTCCACTGCAGCCGTTCAGAGCAGAGAACAGCACTGAGCCGGCCCCTCTCCACCTGGCCGTCGTGGGAGGTCTCCCTTCCCCAGGCCCCCCTGCCCGGGCATTGCCACCCCCTGAACTGGTGTCAGGGGCGCCCTCCGTCCTCGCTGCTATGGGGCCACGTGGCCACAGACACACCAGCTCAGGCCCTCCCTCCTCTGTAAAATGGACGTTATTGGCCTGTCTGGGACCCTACCTCTACAGGTCGCCAGGACTCACAGGAAGTCTGTCCCTCAGGGTCAAGAGGGCCCTGCCCGGCTCCCTCACAGGCTGCCTTGTTGGCTTCCACCAGTGGGAGGCGCCAGAGGACACCAGGGGGTGGAAGAGGAAGAATCCTCACCTGTCCGCCTCCAGGCTGCCTCCCCGCGCCCCACACACCAGGCAGCGCCAGGCAGCATGGCACCCTCCTGATCCCGGCCCTGCCAGAGGCCCTCCTGGCTCTGGTAGCTGTTTCCCCACTGCCCCCCTGACCCGAGCCCTTGGCACACACCTCTCTGCCATTGGTGCCTCTGACGCCCTCCCTGGGCCTCTGAGTGCAGCCTGTCTCCAGCCAGGGCTCCCGGATGAAGCACCACATGTATACAAAGGGGCATTGTCTGCAGAGCTCAAGGATGAAACAGGAAGAAAGCAAGATCTCAACTCAAAGGGCAGGACTCAGTGTGACTGTGTGTCCCTGACAGTCCCCCAAGGACAGCCCAGTTAACAGCTGTCATCCCAGAAAAACTATTAATAGCGCCCCTTCACTCTTAAATGGGATTTATACCATACGGTAAAGGATAGGAAAGAGGAAAGCACCCCAGACCTCCAGGAGCTGGCCGGGGGGACCTGAGGAGCTGGCCTTGGTGGCCTCAGGAGCTGGCCTTGGTGACCTGAGGAGCTGGCCTTGGTAACCTCAGGTATTGGCCTTGGTGACCTTAGGAGCTGGCCTTGGTGACCTTCTGTTGAACTGTTTTACAGAACATCAACATTAAGCAAGGCCACTTGTGATCCTGAGGGATCAAGACAGCAGGAAGACCACCTGTAAGCCATCTGGACACAGCACAAGTGTTGCAACCAGCCCCCTGGTCTCCAGCCCCCTGGTCTCCAGCCCCCTCATCTCCAGCCCCCTCATCTCCAGCCCCCGGTCTCCAGCCCCCTCATCTCCAGCCCCCTGGTCTCCAGCCCCCGGTCTCCAGCCCCCAGTCTCCAGCCCCCTGGTCTCCAGCCCCCGGTCGCCAGCCCCCAGTCTCCAGCCCCCTGGTCTCCAGCCCCCTGGTCTCCAGCCCCCTCATCTCCAGCCCCCTGGTCTCCAGCCCCCTGGTCTCCAGCCCCCTCATCTCCAGCCCCCTGGTCTCCAGCCCCCTGGTCTCCAGCCCCCTGGTCTCCAGCCCCCGGTCTCCAGCCCCCTGGTCTCCAGCCCCCTCATCTCCAGCCCCCTGGTCTCCAGCCCCCTGGTCTCCAGCCCCCGGTCTCCAGCCCCTGGTCTCCAGCCCCCTGGTCTCCAGCCCCCCGGTCTCCAGCCCCCAGTCTCCAGCCCCCCGGTCTCCAGCCCCCAGTCTCCAGCCCCCGGTCTCCAGCCCCCTCATCTCCAGCCCCCTGGTCTCCAGCCCCCCGTCTCCAGCCCCCTGGTCTCCAGCCCCCTGGTCTCCAGCCCCCGGTCTCCAGCCCCCTGGTCTCCAGCCCCCGGTCGCCAGCCCCCTGGTCTCCAGCCCCCAGTCTCCAGCCCCCGGTCTCCAGCCCCCGGTCTCCAGCCCCCTGGTCTCCAGCCCCCTGGTCTCCAGCCCCCCGGTCTCCAGCCCCCAGTCTCCAGCCCCCTCATCTCCAGCCCCCTGGTCTCCAGCCCCCAGTCTCCAGCCCCCTGGTCTCCAGCCCCCTGGTCTCCAGCCCCCTGGTCTCCAGCCCCCTCATCTCCAGCCCCCTGGTCTCCAGCCCCCCGGTCTCCAGCCCCCAGTCTCCAGCCCCCTCATCTCCAGCCCCCTGGTCTCCAGCCCCCCGGTCTCCAGCCCCCGGTCTCCAGCCCCCGGTCTCCAGCCCCCGGTCTCCAGCCCATGGGAGCTCTGGCACTTCTCTTCCCATTAAAACTACTGGCCTCGGTCCAGCCTTCTCTCTTCTCAATCAGATTTAGTGAGCTCCCCAGTCAGAGGACCATGCCTCCCGACCCCCAACACAGCACAGCCTGCTTCCTCGTGCCATCCCCCAGGTCCCCAGCCCAGCCCACCCACCTCCTGCAGGTCCTTCCACGGCCCCTCCCTGGACGCCCAGGGTGCTCCAGGAGATCCAGCGAACATAAGGAAGGGTTAGACCCATCCTTCCACTAGCTGGGCCCCTGGTGGATTTGGCTACAGGATTCTGAGGAGGCCCAGCCTCACTTGGCACATAGAGAGCAGAGGCCGGGCTTTCCAGACGAACAAGCACCCAGAGTTGGAGAGAAGCAGGACACGTCCCGAGCACTGAGGCCACTTATGCTGCTGACCTGTCCCTTCTTCTCTTCACGCCTCTCTTCTTCCCCAGATGACCAGTCAATGCCGAGTCCCACCATCCTCCCCCTGGTTCTTGAAGGAAGAACCACAGATGGCCAGTCGCGTCCCACAGAACGCACAGAGGCGCTCCTGGATGGCGCCCTCCAAACGCTGCGCTGGGCACCCCACGTGTGGAGATGCGCGTGCAGTGATGTTTGTGCCACCACAATTCCTTCCCATGAGCAAATTAAACTAAAAGACCTATGAAATGCTGATCTCTCCTGATGGCCACCGAGTCCCTGAGGCTGAACTGTGACAGGTTTCCAAATACTTGCCGTACTCAAGTTTTGTTCCGGGAGAAGCTCGGTCATCCACAGGGGTCATTTTGACTCGTCTCCAAGCCAGGGGTCTAAAGGTGGGTGTCTGTTTCTCAGATCATCTTGGTTTCTGGCTGTGGGCCAGTGTAATTGAATCACCTGGCCTGGTTTTCTCCGCCCTGGGCACTGAAGGTCCTGATGTTTCTGGGTTTTAGCGATGGCCTGGGTCCACTGGAGGAAGCCAGTCTAGTCGGCAGTGAACACCTGGTGAAAGGAGCTCTTGCACATGAGATCAGAAGTGAGGTAAATGGACCGGGGGTTTGCCTCCCCCTTCGTCCTGGTCCCCCCAGCCCAGCCACCCACAGCACTCTCAGAGACACACCACCCTCCCGTCCCGCCACAGCCCAAAGACCCCATCTCCACCTGTTCCTGTCTCCTCTTCTCCCCAACCCACTTTCCCAGCGCTAATGACAGATGGGGTCATATGTGCTAATCTCATTCCTCTCAGGTGACCTATTTGCAGTGACTTCAATCTTCTACTTGCATTTTCTGCCCCAAGTCCAGAGTTATGAATTGAGCATTAGAATTCCTGGTGCTCTCGTTCATCCTGGGGCAAAGCGTCGGAGGTGCCCGGAGGCGCAGTGTTAAGAAGAAAAAGGTTTTAATGATGGAACTGAAATGAGGGCAGGGAAAGAAAACCTAGATAAAACCAGGAGTAGACTCAGAAGACAAAAGGGTCCTGAAGATGCTGCTGGAATCCCCAAAGGGTCTTCAGAAATGACCGCTAAGGCCAGGGACATGTGACCCATCTGGATTCCCAGTGAGAGCCCGGCTCCCTCCTGAGAGGGCAAGGAAAGGTGACTGCAGCTGCCCTCAAGTTCTCTGGGTGCCGCCCCCTCTTTCTCCACTCACGTTCCTCGTTCCTGAAGCCCTGGGGTGTGTGACGAAGAGAGGGCTCGGGGATGCAGGGGGACAGTGAGGGGGAAACACAGGTGGCCACCGGGGACTCTGAGTGCAAAGGACACTGGCCTTTGTGGTGGCCAGGGCGCCCGAGCGAGACAAAACCAAGGCAGAGAGACAGAGTCCGAGGCAGGAGCTTTCAGACGTCCCGGCTCACAGCCTCCGGAGGCCCAGGAACACACAGTCCGCACTCTGAAGGCTGAAGACCAAGGAAGGCCTGACAGCCGGAGGGTTGAAGCGTCCGTTCCTGTTCAGGCCCAAAGCACTGAAACCCAGGACCTCCCAGGGCAGGTTCTGGGAGGATTTGATGATGTCCACCTGCGCTGGGTTGGGGAGTGCCCACTCTTACACCAGGTCTGCCAATTCAAGTGCCGATCCTTCTGGAAATACCCCTGCAGACACACCCAGAAAAATGTTCAACTAGCCACCTTGACATCGGATGTCCCCATCAAGTGGACACATAAAATTAACCACCACACATATCAAAGACGGTGATGTAAGCTACAAGATTGCCTGCCAAGAACCACCCCTGGGAGACACGTGGGTCTAACAGCCAAGAAGAGGAAACAGCTGATACTCGGTTGGAGATCCAAGGGCCAATCACAAAATGCCAGAAAACATCTGGAGGATCAGTTCCAATCTTATCTATTTAAGAAAAAATGTACACATGCAGAACCTTACCTGGAGCCAGGCTCGGTGGCACACGCTTGTAATCCCAGCAGCTTGGGAGGCTGAGGCAGGAGGATCATGGTCAAGGCCAGCCTCAGCAACTTAGCAAGGCCCTAACCATTCAGTGAGACCCTGTCTCCAAACAAAATATTAAAAGGGATGGGGATGTTTCTCAGTGGTAAAGTGTCCCTGAGTTCAATCCCTGGTACCTTACTTGGCAAGCTGGAGTGAGACTTTGCCAAGGTCATCCAAGGAAGGGTGCAGATTGAAAGCTGGACTTCTCGAGGCTAGCTCGGTGTAGGCCTCCTGAGACCTTTGCCACATTTTTTCACTTGCTATCTTTTGCATGACTTAAGTCAATCACGACACCAGAAAGTACCAGCATTACCTGTGTAATTTCTCACTTTAGTCTACCCATATTAAAATGTATTTGCTCTCCAACATAAACATGTAATAACTAAATAAACACCTGACCTTGGTTATTTGGTCTTGTCTCCTCATCATAGTGTGTGCTTTTTACTTAATTATTATGTGATCTTCAACACATGAGAAAACGGGGCATGAGCAATTCTGGGTGCCTGCTGTTGAGTTGGGCAGGCGGATTTCCTGTTTGACCATGAGGACAAGCATTTACAAAGGTAAATCTTAATCCACACACAGAGTGAGGGCTGCAAGCCTAGCATGTCACAAACAGACCTGTCACTCACGAGGCACGGCGGGTGCCTCTACTGCAAGAGACATGGCGCCTCTGTCCGTCAGAGGAGTGAGCGTCCTGCATGATGCCCACAGATCAGACAGCCGGTCCTGTCAGGGCCACCCAGAGACCTTCCCAAGGTCGGGGAGAGCCCCCCACCTCTCCCGGCTCCCCTGGGGATCTGGCTCCATTTCTGCTGCAAAGCCAGGGAAGGACGGCAGCAGCTCCCACTTAGGGTTTTCCTTCTCTGCTTTGTGCTTTCCAGCTCTGTGGAGGTATGACTGACAGACAGACATCCAGGGTGTACAGCATGATGTTTGATGCACATGTTCATAGTGAAATCATCCCACCACCAAACCAATGGATGAATTCAACATCTCAGCTTGCCACCAGTTTCCGTGTGACAAGAACACTTGAGAGTGCTGTCTTAGCAGATTTCACAAATACGATAAAGATTATTAATTATAGTTCCCACCCTGTGCATCAGATCCCCAGAACTTATTTATCTTATAACTGAAGGTCTGTACCCTGTGGCCAACATCTCCTGTCTGCCCCCATCCCAGCCCCTGACAATCTCCATTCTGCTGTCCGCTACTGTGCTCCACATATTTTTAAATTCCACATATCAGCAAGGTCATGTGACACTTCTCTTCCTGTGCCTAGCTTATTTCATCTAACATAATGTGCTCCAGGTTTGGCTGTGCCATTGCAAATGGCAAGGTCTCCTTTTTAAGGCTTCATAATATTTCCCTGGAGATGCATACCGTGTTTTCTTTATCCATTCATCTATCAGTGGACACTTAGGTAGTTTCCTTTCCCTGGCTACTGTGAACAGTGCTGCACACAGCTGAGTGCTCATTGTTAGATTAGATGAAGGTCCCAGCAGGAAATGACACCTGCATCCTCAAAGGGATGACTGAATTGAAGAGAGCTAGGTGAAGGCGCCTGTCAGTGCATGAGTGGCACCTGATCATGATGGGAACATGGGGAAAGTCACAGTACAGACACCAGGGCCACGCCGAAGACAAGGGTTGACCAAGGGCTCTGGGTGCCAGGAGACTTGATTTCTTCTTCATTTACTGCGTGTTTATATCTGAGAGCTCATTAATTTTAGACCAAAGACTAAGGTAGCATGATGGAACAGCAGCTGCTAGAGGCGGTGAAGCCCGCCAAGGTTACACCAGGGCCCTTGAACCACTCCTGGGGCTGGGGCAGAGGGGACAGGCTGTCACCAGAGCCTGCAGAGCCAGCCTGGAGCTGGAGAAGGGGAGTGGGCACAGTCACTGCCAACCAAGTTCCAACCTGGAAACAGCCCCTGCTGGAGAACCCTGCGCCCTCCGGGGAGAGTCCCTGCCACGGGGCAAACTGGTGGGACCTTGGAAGTCAGGCACGCCCAGGTCTAATCCTGCTAGGGACTGGCTTGGGGACTGGTCTTGGCTCCGGAAGGTCAGCTCCTGATCAGGATGATGGAGTGATTCGCTCACTTGAAACACCGTGGGACAGTTGAGGTGGACCAATGGAAAGTCCCTCCTTTAGTCTGTTTGGACTGCTTCAGCAAACTTCACAAGCCCAAGGGCTTACAGAAGATGCAGATGCATTTCTCACAGTTCCGCAGGCCGGATGTTCAAGGTCAACGTGAATTTGGTCCTGGTAAGGGTCCATCTTCTCTCAGGTAACCTCACATGATGGAAGGGGTGAACGACCCTCAGACATTTGGGCCTCTTTTACAAGGCACTGATCCCATTTCTGGGCTCAACCCTTGTTGGGAATCGTCACGGCTCCAAAGACTAACTTCCCCATTCCCCAAGAAGAGCCGTCCAACGGTGAGCCCTGCTGGCTCACATGATCCTTACCCACCAATCAGACTAGCCCTGCTGGCTCACATGATCCTTAACCACCAATCATAAAGCACCACAGCCAACTGTCAAACCGTTCAACCATTCAACTGTCATAACTGTCAAACCGTCCCCAGCTCTATAAATAGGCAGAGCTGTTCCTCAATAAACGGGCATCTTCTCCGACAGCAAGCCTTGGTCGTTCTTTCAACCCTCATGACTTGGTCATCTCCCAAAGGCTTTGACTCTTCACTTTGTCACATTGGGGAATAAACTTCCATACATGGATTGTGGGGGACACGAACATGCTGTCTGCAGTGACGTGCTCACCTGAACACTTGACACGTAGTGGCTGTTACTCTGCGGCGCCTGAGTGCACACCATCAGACCTGGTAGGACGTGGGGGACTCTCTCTTGCTTCATGGCAAAGAGCTGAGGCTGGTCACGTGACTTAAACAGACTGTTGCGTCACTGTCTCTCTGCCAGCCTCGGGGCACTTACACGACATCAGTGGTATAGGGTTCTAGGTCTGCAAGCCCAAGGATCCTGATTCTTTCTTCACTCAGGATGGAGACCCTGAGCGAATGTACTCAGCATGCCAAGGGGCTAGATCAGCATCTCCAAGGAGGAATGGCGGAAGTGAGTCATCTCCCCCAAGTATGCATACCCCTCCACGGCCCGTAGGCAGGGTCTCAAGCAGCAGGTAGATGATTTTGAGCCCCAAGGAATATTTGGAAGGGAAGCCTGTAAACATTTTTGCTTGTTTGTGTCTTGGTTTTTATTACACATGTTTATTGGATACAACGTGATGTGTGGGTACATACATTCATATAATGAGAAACGATGAAGTTGAACTAACCAACATATTCATCACGTCAATTATTCATCATTCTCTTTGATGAGACATTTGAAACTTACATTCGTCAATTTTGAAATATATTATTACTGACTAAGGGGTTAGTATCCAAAATATATATGGAATTCAAACAACACAACAGCATGAAACCAAATTACCCCATGCAAAAATGGGAGAGGAAATGAACAGACATTTTTCAAAAGAAGGCACACAGTGGCCAAGTTCATAAACATGGCTAATTAAAGCCACAGTGAGACATCACCTGTCCCCTGTCAGGTGGCTGCTCTCTACACAGTTTGAATTGCCCTGCACAACGGGAGTGACCCAACCACTGGCTGCTGATGGGTGGAAGCCAGAGGCTGCTGAGCCCCCTCCAGTGCCCAGGAGCCCCTCAGGCCAAGAGCCAGCCAGACCTAACCGTCCAGTCTAGAGACTGAGCCCCGCAGCTGCAGGGACTCACTGTGAGCAGGAGACTCGGCATGAGGGGTGTATTTGGCACGTGCATGGGGTAGGTGGAGGGGCAGAAAAAGAACAGAAAGCTTTGCTAGAACAGGTGAGAAAACCCCTGAGCTGAGTCAGTGAGGCTCTTGGGTGGTGATAAAAAATCTGAAAAAGTTGAACACTAATTTGGATCTTCCTCTCACCAACGTTCTCCACTTTACTTAGGAGTTGCAAGGAAGCATCCATAAAGGGAGGGGGTGTGGGGGCTGGAAGTGTTGATCTTCGGTTCTCTTAATCCATAGTTTTCTCAACTGGTGGAAAGACACTGCAACACACTCCTAAAAGTGACCGACTAATAGTAACAAGAAGAAACTGCAAACACGACTCTGCTAGAAACACATCTGACCTCTGAGGGACATCTCCAGGAACAGGAGAGACTTTGCATAGAGATGTCTCCTGAGCATATCCTGTGCCTACCTTGCTACTTACAGCAAAAACATGCTTCAACCTAGGTGAAATGACAAAGACCAACTACTGGTTCTTGAAGTTGAGAAGTCCCAGGCCTGGCGTGGCCCAGTGATTCACAGTGTTCCCAAGACTCCAGCTCTGCCTTCTTCCTACAGCTGGGTCTCCTCAAGGTCCTGAGAGTGCGCGCTGGGAGTGTGCCTTGCCCTTCCGGAGAAGGCCCCCCGAGTGCTTTCTGGCTGGACTGGCTTGGCCGTCTGTGGCCCCAGAACCCCTCACGACAACCAGCAGAGTGGGATGAACCATTGCTGAGGAACAGGCCAACCAGACCAAAACTCCTGGTCAGGAAGGATCCACCGGAGTGTTCCCTATTTAGGGAGTAAGAGGAATGAACAGTGAGCCGTAAAAGGCAGGTGCACGCTGTCTCCAGGCCTAACTGAACCCCAGCGAACTGAGCGTGGGCTCAGTGGTGTGGAGACATGACCGACGGTGGCAAGAGTGCCAGCCATGTCACGGGCAGGCTGACCTACATGGAACCATCCAGAAGGAAAGAATCCAAGTGTGCAGCCCAGAGCACAGATGGTTCTGAGCAGGCTACCTGACTTCCAGGAGGGGAGGAGGCGGGTGGGCTTCAGGAGGGTTTCAGGAGGGCATGCTGACCTGGAGGAAGAAGGGAGCGAGCCCGGGTGAGGACCAGCCCCTGCCGAGCGCTTTCCCGGCCGAGTACCTGGCCGTGCCATCTGGCCACCAGGCCTCCTTATTTATTTTGATAAGCTCATTAAATTTGAGCCCAGAGAACCTCTCAGTGAGATGGGAGTGATTCAGAGAGTCAATTCCATCCATCAGTTTCCCTCTCGAGAGGAGCGCTCCACCTGTCACCTGCCTTCTCCAAAGCCATTCCTCAGTCGGCAGGGATGGCCGTGGGGGCTTTGGCCGGGCAGGCTGGTGACAAATGAGCGAGCGCGTTTCCCTGAGCAGGCACTTTGGACTGCCATTTGCCCCACCAGCAGCCATGAACACAGGTTCTAAGTGATGTCATTCAGAGCACCGTTGCCCAGGACTAGCGAGAACTCCAAGGGATTAGAAATGTGATCGACGCGGCTTGAAGGCTGTGCTCTGCTTCTCAGGGCCCCCTGTGCTGACCGTGGGCCTGCAGCTCGCACGACCTTGCCAGTCACGCTGCTTCTGTGAAGGACGACCACATGCTGCTCCCTACTCCTGCCCCACCAAGAGCGTGCCCAGCTGGCAGGTCAGTGCTAGACCGCAGGCAGCTGTCCAGGGAGGCTTGAGAGCTTGCAGGCTGACTCCATTTAAAGCACAAAGCTTTGCCAAGAGACGCTCGGCTTCTAACTCAGGTTCTGCTGGCCCCTCATCGGAGCCTGTGAGCACTGACCACAAACTCAAATGGTTCCAAGCAGCAGGCGAGAGCCGCAGTAGCAACGGCAGCACCAAAATCCGTCATTTCTTTGGAATTCTCACAAGAAACCTGAGCACAGATAATCAACCCCCTCTTAAGCCCAGAATTTCAATAGTTTATAAAGCTGTCGTGCAAAAGCGATGGGTGAGTGTCCCAGTCCTTTCAGCCCGCGATCAGAACATACCTTAGACGGGGTCATCCGTAGCAGTGCGAACTTTTTGCTCACAGTTCTGCATTCTGGGAAGTCCAAGGTCAGGCCCTCACAGGTTCAGGGCCTGGGGAGAACTCTCGCTCTGCCTCAAGGGTGGCACCTCCTACCTGTCCCTATGGAAGATGGGGTGAACCAGGGCACTAAACCCACTAATGAGGGCCACACCCTGTGCCCACCCACCCTCTAAGGCCCACCTCTTCACACCATTGCACTGAGACCAGGTTTGATGTAGGAGCTTCAGGGAGACACAGAGAGTCAGCTTCTCCTGATCTATGGAGGGTCCCTCAAGGCCTTGGTGATCTGTGTCTTCTGGCCACTCTTGCCGGGGTGGAAGTCAGTCTCACATCTCATCGTGTTTGATGTCACTTTAGACGTCTGTCTCTAGACCTCAG